>NC_138125.1:51011263-52489409 GCF_964188305.1 Podarcis bocagei
TTGCTGCAGGGAGAGAAAAGAGAGAAATGCTCAAAATGGCACTAAAAAGATAAATCTTCATCAATAGCAATAGTTCTTAGGCATGTTCAGGCATTTGCCTAATCAGCCAAAGGCTCAAAGTGTACCCAGCCCCAGCCTCAATGTCCTCATGCTCATGACACTCTGCCCTCTCAGACCTTGAACTTCTCCATATTGTTTGAGGAGGATGTGTAAGGTGGGGTTTTTTTAAACTCAAGTCCAGGGTCATGACCCCGGAGTCCAGCAGGAACCAAGACTTGGAGTCAGAAGCCTGCTAAGTAGTCAGACCAACTCCACTGCTGGAGATCAGGAGACAACTGAGCCTAGAGGAACATGAACTTCTACAAGAATCTCCCCTATCTGTAGGACCAGATATCTGTATGACCTTCCCTTGAGGAGCCCAGTGGCCCTGACACAGTCCCAATCATTCCTTTCCCATAAGCAGCCCTGGCTGTTTTCACAGTTAAATTGTCCTCTACTGGCCTGTTCTGCATCCACCCATTTTCTAGGAATCATAAGCCAGATCTTCACCTTGACTTGTTTTGGAGCTAAGCCTGTATATACCCACTGAGCACTTGGCCCCAAGTCTTTTGAAGTGTCAGCAGAAAAATGCAAACATTAGTCCAGCATCAAAAGGATTAACTGCAGGAGCTCGTCCCAAAAGACAAATCAGCAATACAGAAACCATCAGCTAGTGCTTTCCACAGCAAAATTAGGAAATTGTGCTGACTTGGTATTGGCTTCAGAAGCTGTCTCTCCATATTTATGTTCCCTAGCATTGGGACAAAATGAATAGCTTGGAGAAAATATTGTGATCTGGTCCACTGGGCCTTAAGACTAGGAGGAAGCAGAGGTTTGGTATCAGCTTGGTTCTCTTGATAATGAATCTTAGCAGGTCCATCCAGATAGTGATGAAGAAAAAGACATAATATGGGATTACCTGTTAGAACCTAATGTGTTTACCAAAAAACACATGGCAGATTTGGTGTCTCCAGCCCTTTCCTTAGTTCAGGAAAAATAATTTCCTCCATTTAAAAGCATTAATTAGTCTGCACTAAAAGCAGGAGACAGACCTAATGCCCTAACATTGATGCCACTCATTTCAATAGGGACAAATGTAAGATTCTACACTTAGGTAGGAAGAACCAGCTGCCAAATATAAGATGAGGGATACCTGATTTACCAGTAGTACATGTGAAAAGAACCTAGAGGTCTTAGTAGACTACAAGCATAACATGAGTCAACAGTGTGATGCAGCAGCAAAAAAGGCTAATGCTGTTCTAGGCTGCGTCAACAGAAGTATAGTGTCTCAATCAAGAGAAGTAAAAGTCCTTCTCTATTCTGCCTTGGTCAGACCACACCTGGAGGACTGTGCCCAGCTATGGGCGCCACAAATTAAAAAGGATATAGACAAGCTGGAACATGTGCAGAGGAGGGCAACCAAGATTATCAAGGGTCGGGAAACCAAGCCTTATGAGGAACAGTTGAAGAAGCTGGGTATGTTTAGCCTGGGAAAGAGTCTGAGATAGCCATCTTCAAATATCTCAAGGGCTGACAAATGGAAGATGGAGCAAACTTGTTTTCTCCTGCTCTAGAGGGTATGGCTCAAACCAATGGCTTCAAGTTACCAGAAAAGAGATTCTGACTAAACATTAGGACTTTCTGACAGTAAAAGCTGTTTGAAAGTGGAATGGACTCCCTTGGGAGGTTGTGGACTCTCTTTCATTGGAGGTTTTTAAGCAGAGGGGGGATGACCTGTCATGGATGCTTTAGTTGAGATCCCTGCATTGCAGGGACTAAATGACCATTGGGGTCCCTTCCAATTCTGTGATTTTGTTATTTAAATTTGTAACACACATCTAAATCCCAGTGCTCCATCATTGTGTTAAAAGGTAACCCTCAATTAGTCACCACTCACTTGTTAGAGAGGTAAGGCTTACAGAAGCCAGTTGCTTTCTCTGCTAGATGAGGACATTCCCCAGATCTACAGACAAGTCGTATAAATAGTGACTAAGAAGTAAGTCACAGTGTGATCAGTAGGGTTTACTAAGCAAGCACATGGGATTGAAGTGCAATTCCTTGGGTTTTTTTCTGGGCAAAGTAGAACTTAGTCGCCTTCTAGAACTGGGGACTAAATACTGTATTTAATTACCTATGCTGTCTTCTGCAGCACAACATTATTTCTTCACGTCTGGAGTTCCACAAGGGACTGGTAGTGAAGCCAGTGTTCTGTAGCCTGAAAATCCTGGACTTTCCTTTCATATACCTAAGTCACTACATTCTTATTTCTCCTCTATATCTCCTTGCATTTGTTAACAGCTGGACTTTATCTCTTTGCCTCATTGACTCTCTATCTCATTTCAAACCTCATCTCTAAACAGAGCTTTCCCCATGCTTTATAATTTCCCTCTCCCTTATCTAGAGGACTAATTTCCTTACTTATCTCTCCAATTCTGGATTAGTCCAGACTGTCTCTCACTTATCCGGAAACTGGGTGGCTCTTTATAGCAGTCAACATTCACTAGCTTATAAGGTGGGGAGCTGTTTCCACAGGAAGAACTGCGAGGGGAAAGAGACTCTGTGTTAGCCAGCAAGAAATGGCTTTTCTCACTCTCCTTGCCCCACCCTCCAGCCTTCATAAGGGAGTTGTTTCCAGGGGAAGAACTGTAAGGGGAAAGAGACTCTGTTTGCTGTTTTGTTAAGGTTGTTACTATTCTTTTATAGAATTGATTTCTTAATCATATAATATGCCTTTTGCTTTAATTGTGATGTTTAGCTTATTTTTTAGTTGTTGCTTTGTTAACTGTATTTTATAGGTTGTAATTGTTTCCCTGATAATTTGTTAATATGATTTATATTGTATTTGTGATGCTCTATTATGTTATTGGGGGACGCGGGTGGCGCTGTTGTCTAAAACCACTGAGCCTAGGGCTTGCCGATCGGAAGGTTGGCGGTTCAAATCCCCGTGATGGGGTGAGCTCCCGTTGTTTGGTCCCAGCTCCTGCCAACCTAGCAGTTCGAAAGCACATCAAAGTGCAAGTAGATAAATAGGTACCACTCTGGTGGGAAGGTAAACGGAGTTTCTGTGCGCTGCTTTGGCTTCATCAGAAGTGGCTTAGTCATGCTGGCCACATGACCTGGAAAAACTGTCTGTGGACAAACGTCGGCTCCCTCGGCCAGTAAAGTGAGATGAGCGCTGCAACCTCAGAGTCGTTTGTGACTGGACTTAACTGTCAGGGATACTTTACCTTTACCTATTATGTTATTGGTATTTATTGCTTGTAAGCTGCTTTGGGATTCATTTGAATGAAAAGCAGCATAGAAATATAATAAATAAAATCAAACTTATGAGTGGACTTATGGTGGATATAAGTTTTGTAGCTGAGCAACAGGAGATCACTAACAGTGCCTTCCCCAAAGACCTCAGTGAACAGGCATGGACATAAATAATCAGGTGGTCCTTGAGGTGTCCTAGGCCCAAAGGACCTTGCAAATTAAGACAATAACTTTTGAACCTGGCCTGGTAGCATATGGGCAGCCAGTGCTTATGCTTTAACTTTGCTTTTGGAGGCGGTATGCCTTTGACTACCAGTTACTAGGTACCACAATTCCAGTTACAGATAGGTAGCCGTGTTGGTCTGCCATAGTCAAAATAAAAAATTCCTTCCAGTAGCACCTTAAAGACCAACTAAGTTAGTTCTTGGTATGAGCTTTCGTGTGCATGCACACTTCTTCAGATACACTGAAACAGAAGTTGCCAGATCCTTCTATATAGTGAGAAGGTGGGGAGGGGTATTACTCAGAAGGGTGGTGGGAATGGGTGATTGGCAGATAGCTGAGATGAGCCTGTTGACGACTCTTAACGACTGCAATAGGTCTTACAGGAAAAGGCAAGGGGTGAGAAGGTGAAAAATGGCTTAGTCATGTATAATGAGATAAGAATCCAATGTCTTTGTTCAAACCAGGTCTCTCATGGTTTTAAGTTTGGTAATGAGTTGCAATTCAGCAGCTTCTCTTTCCAGTCTATTTCTGAAATTCCTTTAAAACCATGGAGAGAAAAATGGCTTAGTCATGTATAATGAGATAAGAATCCAATGTCTTTGTTCAAACCAGGTCTCTCATGGTTTTAAGTTTGGTAATGAGTTGCAATTCAGCAGCTTCTCTTTCCAGTCTATTTCTGAAATTCCTTTAAAACCATGGAGAGAAAAATGGCTTAGTCATGTATAATGAGATAAGAATCCAATGTCTTTGTTCAAACCAGGTCTCTCATGGTTTTAAGTTTGGTAATGAGTTGCAATTCAGCAGCTTCTCTTTCCAGTCTATTTCTGAAATTCCTTTAAAACCATGGAGAGACCTGGTATGAACAAAGACATTGGATTCTTATCTCATTATACATGACTAAGCCATTTTTCACCTTCTCACCCCTTGCCTTTTCCTGTAAGACCTATTGCAGTCGTTAAGAGTCGTCAACAGGCTCATCTCAGCTATCTGCCAATCACCCATTCCCACCACCCTTCTGAGTAATACCCCTCCCCACCTTCTCACTATATAGAAGGATCTGGCAACTTCTGTTTCAGTGTATCTGAAGAAGTGTGCATGCACACGAAAGCTCATACCAAGAACTAACTTAGTTGGTCTTTAAGGTGCTACTGGAAGGAATTTTTTATTTTAGGTACCACAAGTTAGGAGAGTGCTGATGCACTCAGGTTCTGCTTGCAAGCTTCCCATAGGCATCCAGTTACCCAAAGTGAAAACAGAATGTTGGACTAGGTGGACTTTGGTAAGGGAACTTCTTATGTTCTTATGCTGTACTGCAGTGAGTGCAATCCTACCAGGTCCATCCAGAGCTCTGACCCAAGGAGACCACACCCTTGGTGTGACATTTCATGTCAAAGGTACAGCTACGTTCATTGATAGGTTTTGGTGTGCATAGGCCTCCTCTGGGCCCATTACCCCTTTCTTCTGTCTCATGTACCCATTCACACTAACCACACGTTATTCTCATACAAGCACACTGCTAACATTTGCTAGTCACACACCTCTCCCAGATATGCAACTCCATTCACACACAGTATCTAATAGCTGACCACCACTGCGATAGCATTCTAAGTTCTGCTGAATCAGAGTGCTCAGCAGGGCATGGTAATTCAGCAAAAATTGTTTTGAAAACCAAGTACCTAATTAGAAATGTTGGCAACTTGTCATAATGCTCAGTGGATATAAATGAAGTGAGCAGTGTCGTCACCAAGGTCTTCTGCAGATGAGAATGGTAAATGAGCTTCTATGCATGTGTTGTCGGGAGATTGTGCCTGGCTGCTCCTCCAGGTTTTTTGTCAGGAAGTCAGGGGTAAGTATTTTCAAATGCTTCCTGGTTCAATGGGGGGGGGGACGACAAAATTGGGGACTTGATTTCCCAGGTATCCATATGGCATATGGTTCTTCACCATGTATGCTTGGGAGCACTTATTTGCACATTGGATTCTCTATGGGAGCTTGTTTCTCTATTTAGGTTGCACTTCACTAGGAATATATTGAATATCTGCATCAACTCTGTTTATGCATCTTTAGGGAAGATATCCCATAGCAATAGTCAAGAACTAGTCACATTTCTGTTGCCTCCACAATCACACCAAACTATGGCTTGTATTCTGTTCAAAGTGTTATGTTTCTACACTCCTAATTGTATATCCCTCCCTAGTCTTTGCTGCTGGAGTGAACACACTCCAATAAACATTTCTGGGGAAGAGTTTCTCTCTGGGAAGTCAAGAGCAATATGTGCTGCTGAGAGAACTGCACATGTTCAGAGGCACAGGGGAGCATGTGCCCTTCAGATCTTTCATATTAGACACCAACACATGTGAAGGACAATAATTCACATTGGATGCTTCTTCTTTTTCAAGTCACCAAATTCAAACCTTCAGAAGAAAGCCAAGTTTCAAGGAAAAGCAGTTTGCTCAGTTCTCTCAAAGAATCAATCCTGCCAGCTGTTGCACTTTCTTTCTTTCTCTCTCCTTAGCAGCAGGCCTGGCTTCTGTGGGAGGTAATTTTTTTGCTGTTTGCCTGCCCATTATTTCGTGATCAATTATAGCATATTTCATTCCAAAAGATTAGCTATGCTAGTACATAGCGGGGGAGGGGGAGCCAAACAACAAGAAAAGCCAAGCTTCCTGATCTGAAATATGTTTACTCAGAAGCAAAGGCCATGGAGTTCAGTTAGGCTTACTTCCAAGCAAGTTTGCTCAGTATCTACTACTGAAGTGCACCATTACACCCTAGAGCAGGGATGGGGGCCCTGTGGCCCTCCAGAATCTGCTGAGCTACAACTCCCATCACCCCTGACCCTCTGCCGTGCTGACTGGGGCTGATGGAAGTTGGAGTCCAGCAGGATCTGGTGGGCCATTGGCTTTCATCCTTGCCTTAGAGACTGAAAACCAGTTCCCAAAGGCACTTATATTATTATCAGGTGATTACTGTTTATTCCTTGGCTCACAGGTAAATGAGCAAATGGATTCCACTGAAAAACATTGCTTTTGTGGGGATGTGGATGGACAGTCTGCTGTGTCTGATCTGAGATGTGAATCTCATCCAGAGATGAGTCTGAATGTGTGAACTATTCCTAACTGATATGCTGTGATGAGGACTATAATAAGAAACAGTTTTCTTCTCCAGATACTTTATTTAAGCCTCGTGCCTGGCAATGGCATGAGCCATTGGAGCAAGCCAAAGGGTGAGAGCAAAAGGTCTCTCATTCTGTGCCTCTCAGCCAAGGGCGAGCAGCCAGAGCACCATATCCTGGCCAAGAAGATGTCAATGGATAATGAGATAGAGCAGGCCAACTCACACTACATTAGGAGTCAAACTTGCCGTCACATAAGCCCCATGAGCAATTTCTACATTGCACCCAATATGCTGAAGTGGAGAGGACAGTAGAGCCACTGGTTTGCTGCAACAACTTGAGTTTATGGTGGCCTTTGGGGCCACTTTGGGTGTGAGGGTGATGTTAGGGTCTGCTACCAGCACTTTATTGGCCGAGGAGTGCCTTTGGCCACCCAACCGCACCCATGGACAGCTTTGTAGGGTCACCTCTGCAATGACTTACAATGAACATCATAACTGCTACCTCCCTTGTGAAGAAATACAGGGAAAGCGGTTATGCAGAGGCAGTTATCACAGCAAAAGAACTGTCTTTGACACTGGTTCTACTTATAAGGAGCCCCCATATAAGTGCCACAAGAAGAGGCAGTTTGAATATGAGGGTCAGATTCACGATGAGGAGTGCGGTAGCCCAGAAGAAATCTTCAAATGGGAGTTCCTGTACACTCCTTTCAACATTGCTCATGTTTCAATTGAAGAGCTATTTAAGCATCTTGAATCTCACTGGAATATATGGAGATTCTTGCACATTCTTGAAAAGCAACCAGAAGAGACACTTACCACCCACAGAGCTCTCACCAATGGCAACCACCCCACCATCAGTGGTGCAGATCCTTGTGTTAAGCAAGGCCACCTTGGTCACATTCTGTCTCCTGGAAAAGGCGCACCATGAGATGCCATGCAGTACATCCACAATACTAAAATGACTGATGTCTTCCCAAACATCTGGATAGCACTATGAATTATCCTGACACTGTCAGTTGCAGTTGCCAGTAGTGAGCACAGTTTTTCAAAAATGAAGCCCACCAAAATGTGCACGTGATCTACAATGGCAGACGAGAGGCTCACATCACATGCTGTCCTAACCACAAAGCATGGCACTGCTCAGAAAATTGATATCTCAGCCACAGTGCTAGAGTTTGCACAAGTCAACACTCCAGAAGTCTTATTCTGAACAGTGGCAGTACACAATGCAGCACAGCAGAACTATTACAGCTTTTAATAGAGAGCCAGTGTGGTGTAGTGGTTAAGAGCGGTAGTCACGTAATCTGGGAAACCGGGTTCGTGTCTCCGCTCCTCCACATGCAGCTGCTGGGTGACCTTGGGCCAGTCACACTTCTGTGAAGTCTCTCAGCCCCACTCACCTCACAGAGTGTTTGTTGTGGGGGAGGAAGGGAAAGGAGAATGTTAGCCGCTTTGAGACTCCTTAAAGGGAGTGAAAGGCGGGATATCAAATCCAAACTCTTCTTCTTCTTCTTCTTCTTCTTCTTCTTTTACTTCTAATATTTTTTTTGTTTTGCATCAGTTGCTATCTTTTACAAAGCATTCTTTATTTTACAATAACCATTATTTTCATCTTGACAAATAATAGAGTTATAAATAAAAAGGCATGCAGCTGACCTCTTATATGTAATATACTATTACATATATAGTGCTTATAAGGTTCATAGTATTTGAAGTGCTATGTCCTCAGTAATGCTGCTTCAAAGTAAAGTCGTGTTCCACTGATTTTTACCCAGTGCGAATGATATCAGAGTGGGACCTGAAAAAGAAACATACTTTAAAGCTAATTGAAGGAAGAGTGTTTATATAGTATCCAAACAACCTTTAGAATCTTGAACAAATGTTACAGACACTTGCTTTCTGCCACCCTAGGTCACTGGAGATGGTGCATTAAAAAAATAGCTACTGAGCGCAGTTCCCCTTCAGTTCAACTTGAAACTGCCCCCCCCCCCTGAGGTCAGCATCCTGGATTGCCCAGCTTGGCCACCCCTATGGCCACCCCTGTATGTGTGGTATAATTATGTGGTTGGAAGCATTTGGACAGAAGCAGTTTTATACCTCCTTGGGGTGAAAACCTGCTCTGGTGTAGAACTGGATCCCTTCCAGATGAAAGATGAGAGAGAGGTATTCGATGGCCCAGTGGTTCGGGGGCATTAGTGCTTTAGAGATGGGGGGAGTAGCTTATATCGATATGCTGGGCAGGAATCCTTTGTTTGTGAATTGTAATGCAGCTGAGTATGAGTGGTTTGTGTATGATTGTCTGGTTGACAGAGATAATGTATAAGAATAGATGATTCCAGTGAGGTTTGCCTGGTGCCTTCATTACATATCTTTAGGCACCAGGCAAAAACATTCCTCTTTTCCCAGGCCTTTAGCTAATTAAACAATCTATGGCCTTTTAAATTGTGAGGGGGCATTGTTTTTGTTTAGTACTGTGGTGTGTATTTTTGTGTTTTTATATTGTAAACTGCCCTGTGATTCTTGGATGAAAGGTGGTATAGAAATTTTAATAATAATAATAATAATAATAATAATAATAATAATGGGAGTAAAATTGTGTTGGTGATTTTCTGAATAGTGTGTTTTATGTTGGTTGGCATTTTACATTATGCTGCCTTGCAATACTCTCTGCTTCTATATTGATATTGAGTTTATGGGTGTTGTGGGTCTTTTTACAGAAAGCATTAGATATTGTTTTTATTGTTATCTCTCTCTCTCTCTCTCTCTCTCTCTCTCTCTCTCTCTCTGTGTGTGTGTGTGTGTGTGTGTGTGTGTGTAAACCACTCTTAGATCTCCATATGGTAAGTGCTCTATAGATGGCAATAACAATAACAACTCAAGAGGTGCACTTTGATGAAAACAGGTATGTGTATCAATGGGTTAAAATCCAAGTTGAGAAGGTGAAAAGGAAGAAGATTAGAACATACTCAGCTTATTGGAACTCTAAATTATTATTTTTTTCGTAACTGAATCCTCCATTATCCTTATTCAAGCCCTGAGTAATACAAAAGGAATTGCCACTGAATTCCATTCCTGAGTCCTCAAACATTCCTTTATCACTATTCTCTTTTAAGTTTTGTTTTACAAGTGATAGAAATGTATGGTAATGTGTTCATTTTTTTAAAAAAATATTATTAACCTGTTTGGGAAGGAGCCCAATACCTGTAAAGCACATGCATAAAGACTCAGGCTCAGTTATTGGCTTCTGTGGTTTAAAATGGATTTCAGGACCTTGGAGAGCTGCTATGATTCAGACTGTACAACTCTGGGCTATAATATTGTATAGCCACTTGTCTACAGATCCACAAGAAAGGCCAGTGATATATTGTGCCAAATATTTCAAGGGCACTTCATAACAGGGAGTAGGGCAAATGGCACAAGAGTAAGAGTCCCAATGCTTGCCGGTTTCCCCTCTTCTATTGGCCTGCCTTTGACTAGCCTGTTTCTATTTTTGACTGTGCATAATATTCCCTCCAACATATGTGCTTTTTGTTTACGTGCACAGCACTTTGTGTGCAACCATTTGTTATGGGATAATTTGTTACCTAGCAAACAATTTACACAGACTGTTCAGCATCAGTTGCTATGTGCTGAGGGATAAATGTTTCAAGTGAGAACATCCTGCTTAGCCTTCTCTGCTGTGCACCTCCATTGTTGCAACTTGTATCTTCCAGATTCTATCAAGCTGAAATTACCAAAACAAAATCATAAAACCTATCATGCAATACTTTGTACAATAGACTCTCTACTTATACATATATTAGATTCCTAGTGCTTTGTTTGGAAGTTGGACAACCTCATCTAGGTGCAACTTACTACTACTACTTTTACTTTTACTACTAATTGTATTATTTATACCCCACCCATCTGGCTGACTTGCCCCAGCTACTCTGGATGGCTTCCAGCACCTATAAAAACATCAAACATTAACTACCTCCCAAAACAGGGCTGCCTTCAGATGTCTTCAAAAGTTGTATTTTAGAAGACATCAGTTGTATTTTTCTCGTTGACATCTGATGGGGGCATTGTCTTCCACAGGACAGGCACCACTGCCAAGAAGGCCTTCTGCCTGGTTCCTCATAACTTCACTTCTTGCAATGAGGGAACTGCCAGAAGGCCCTCAGAGCCGGACCTCATTTTCTGGACACAATATAGAAGTGGTACAGTTTTAGGCGGGGTTGCCAGTATGGCCCTTTTTCTGACAAATGTCATCCTTTAATAGCTGTCCCTCCATAGCCGTGTGACAAGGAGACTGTTCATTGCCATTGCATCTAGATGCAGAGAGTGAGGTTACAATAACAGAACATCTGGTTATCATACAGTTGTTAAAGGTGCAAAGGTTTCATGCAGGAGAAGATGGCAATCTTAGCTGTATGATATATTGACACTGGAGAGACTGGTAAAATTGCAGGTTCCAATATAGGCATCTGCCTGTCCCTTTAAAACCCAGGTGTACTAGGACATAAGGGAGCCACAGTTTCCCCTGCCCACTCCATGCAGTTAGCTTCCCCCTTCTCACTAAGTAGCATATTTGGAGCCATACATTTTATAGCAGGTGAATAGGGAATAAATTTTAATTAAATTAATCACTTACAAATATAGACAATTTGACTCCATTTTCCATAGAATCATACGGTCAGATTCATTAATGGAAGCCAGCTCAAGGACTCCTGCTAGTGCAAAGGGGCTTCACCCCTACCCCAGATTTGCTCTGAAAGATTGGGAGTACCTCCATAACAGTGCACAGCAGAACAATACATCAGTGCACTGATGGAACAATCTCCTTAGTGGCACGCTGAATTTCAACCATAGAATTTTAGTGCTAGAAGGGACCCTGGACCTGCTCAATGAATGTGGGAAGCTTGCAACTTCTACACCCCAAATGGCTTTCCAGCCTCCTCTTAAATACCTCTATCAAAGAAAAGTCTACTACTTCTTTATTAATAAACTCAAAGCCAACAAAACAATAAAGTAAGTAAATAGTAAAATAAATGCTAAAAACAACTCAAAACATTACTAAGAATAGTATCATGTCATTAAAAGAAGTTTAAAGGAAAGGAAGTAAAAAAGCATTAAACCTTTCTGAAACTTGCTGTTAAAAGCACAGGAGCAAGGATAGTTAATTAAAAAAAAGTTCAAGGACATGATGCTCCTACAAAACATGTCAGAAGTGCCACTGGATAATGGACAAGCCTTTGATAATACCTAAATTAACACTGGGTTATGGATGTAAAGTCTACAGCACCTGTCAAGTGTGCAAAATGCATTAGAGCTTCTTTTCTCCTCTCTTTACATTTATAGATGAAATTGAAAAAATCAGAGATAGCAATTTGTCCAGCATCCCCAGCGAATTGAGTTGGGCTATTCACATTCACTAGTTTCCATTCTGTATACCAAAGGTGGATCACCTGTGATACCCCTGCTCCCCCAGATGTTACTGGATGAGAAATCCCATCATCACTGGCCATTGACTTCATTGCCTGTGGCTGAGGAGTCCAAAAACATCTAGAGGACCAAAAATTCCTTAACCCTGCTCTGTTGACTGCACTATGCTGGCAATACTCTGGACAATGTGTAGCCTTGATTAGGTTGACCAACTGCCCAGGAAGAGTGGGGAAAAAGGAGAGAACTCTCTAATAGCGATTTAGAAGGAAACTTTGGTATGTGCAGTTTCGTATAGTAATAAGAAAAAGTGGTCCAACCTGAAATGCTTTTTAAAAGCAACTTTCAAGGTACAAGAGCACCGTTTTCATTTGCACTGGGCTGCCCTAGCAATTAATAAATATACAGGATTCCTGATATTTGTGTTACAAGGTAAAGACAGTAATTTAAGCAAGAGCTTCCTAAAATAAGGACCATGAATTAAGTTAATAGACAGTCAGCTCAGTTCTCATTAACTTTGAGGAAGTCTCACAGGGGGCTTTTATTTTAACATCTCTCAATAACAGCAGGAGTAAAATCCTGTAAATGTTTCATATTATCTCCTTGGATAAATGCACACCAGCAGTCTGCCCATTTAAGCTTAATGCTTGGAGACCGTGAAGATTAAAATTAAAGCTGAGTGAACTTGGAAAGAGATGCTGCAGAGGTGAGTATTCTCTGCTTCCCCCTCCCTGCTACCCCTTTTCTCATTTCCTCTTTCCAGTCCACAGACTGTTATCCAGGTTTGGGGTAACTTCCTAAACAAATACACCACAAGAATTGCCAGTGTCACAATTCTTGCGACTGACCGTGTGCTCATTAATGCTGACTGAACGAGGAGCGGGTGTTCATGTGTCTGGTGCTGAGGATTTTTGGTCCGCAGTTAATTACTATCACTCTGCATTTGTACAAGTAAAACATCTGTGATATTTTTTTCTCTCTTTTGCTTACCACCAAATGTTCTTAACACAAGGGGGGGAAAACCCTGCTACGTTCAGGAACATAGTAATTACCCTAATGGATCAGACTAGCAATCCATCTGGTCTGAAACTGTGCCTTGGCCAATGGCCAGCGCCAGATGCTTTGGAGAAAGTTGCAAGGAATCCCAAAATTAGCAATTAATGAGCAACCTATCCACATGGGAAATGATCCCCACCTAATTCCTTTGGAGAAAGCACCAGTGAGGGAATTTATAAATCTCTTTGCAGTTATCCTATCTTATCTCTGAGGGTACCAATTTAGAACTCTATATATGTGCTCAGCTGCATAATGGATTTTTTAAAAAACCAATTTGTTTTTATTTATTTATTTTAAATAAATCTTGCTTATGGCAAGCAGTGAAACATTAAGACCCTATAATATATATATATATATATATATATATATATATATATATATATATATATATATATATGTAGGTTTTGGTGTCTTCGGGTGTCTTCCCGTGTAAGAGTTGGGGTGTCTAGGCGACGTTTCGACGAGGTCTCACTCGTCATCTTCAGGCTGGTGCTTTCGGCTTCTTGTTACTAGAACAGAGCCTAGAACAGAACCCTCTGTTCTAGTAACAAGAAGCCGAAAGCACCAGCCTGAAGATGACGAGTGAGACCTCGTCGAAACGTCGCCTAGACACCCCAACTCTTACACGGGAAGACACCCGAAGACACCAAAACCTACATTCCTGTACCCGTGAAAATCTACGAAAGCATATATATATATATATATATATATATATATATATATATATGAATGAAAACAAATCCACAAGATGCCTCTGTCACATTACCTTCTTTCCCCCTTTTCCATTTTTTGGTTCCCCTCTCCGTCATGAGCATCTTTATACAATGCACGTTGTCTCAGAAATAAATCCCACCGACTTAAAAGGAACTTACTCCCAGTGTGCCTTGCAAGAGCTTTCTAAGGTGGTAAGTGCTGCATGGAAAACATGGTCAATTATAGGATCAATGGATTATCTGTCCCATCAGTAATATTATGAGGTAGGGCCACATCTACCCCGGACTCTGACAAAACTGAGGGAGACTATTATGTTAATGGCGAGAAGATGAATCCGGAAGGGATGTAGATCTTTTTATCTTCCCCCCTCCTATTCCTTAACAATTAATATATTTCCAAGAGACAGGAGAGGCAGACATGTGGGGAATTTCCAAACAAAGGAGTCCCTCACTTAGCACATGTCGTTAGTAAAGATGCCTGATACCTGCTCCCATTGATCAGAAGGCAGGTCAGCTCCAGACCAGGGTATTTGTGCACAGTTAACAAACTCAAACAAATTCTTCCTGCAGGATACCTTTCCTCAAGGTCTCTGCAAACCTAGCAAGAAAAACTTACCAAAGTCTCTTTTTTTGGGGGGGGTAGACATTAAAGTTCAATAGAGGTGGGTTACATTGACTATCAGGATGGAGTAAATTGTCTGAGAAGGCTGTGGAAGAGTCTGGTTGATTTGAAGGTGAGTCAATATGAAATGGGATCCCTTTCCCCCTGGGGAAAAAAGTTAAATTATGGCATCTTGTCAGAGCAAAAATCTGGGATATATGATCCTGAATCGATTCTACATGAAGCATGGATGGTTTGAGTCCATGAAATGAATAGGCTGGTTCAAATGGAAGTCGGGTTCTCCATGCAAAACATCTCAAGAATTCTTGCGATGGAGTCATACAAATAAAGTTACATTTGCCAGCTGTGACTCTCATATAAATAACTGCTGGGAAGAGGCAACTGTAACTAGGGATGGGCCAGCTGACATCCCCAGGGCTGTTCCACATGGAAGAATGAGCAAATATTTGAACTTTCTTTAAGAGACACCATTTCCCGCAATGTGTTCCTAATGCACAGGCTGTTTTGTTCACATGCAGTGTCGACAACTGGCAGCAGCAGTCATTAGGAGGTAGCAGTGGGCTAGGAAAAAGTTATTGTGGTTTGCTCTGCTGCCATCTGTGTATCAGATTTTCCTGTGCGCATCTCCCTTAGCCTCATGTCTGCTCCAAGAGAACAAATTACCCATCTGATCAATCTTTCAGATGCTGAATTGCAGCTGCATGCATCACTTGGCCAAATTGGATCAAGCCGGAATCAGATTCATTGCACACATTATGGAGAGATTTCACCTGATAAAATACATTACATGTCAAAGCTGATATAATGTTTGCTGTCTGAGACAAATACACTCCAAACTGAAGGCAACCCATCCATTTGCTGAATGCTATAAATCAGCAAAAAGGAAGAGAATGAAAGAGGCAGCCTCACAGTGGTTAATAAATGTTATCAAGGTGAAATGGAAAAGGTCAAAGTTATGCAGCAGATTGGAAACTCCTCAATGCCAGTGTTATTCAATGATTAAAAAAAAAATACTTGCCAGTTTAAGACCAGAGTTAAGGCTATCTACATGCTGGCTTCAGCTCCAGAAAGCTAGGAAGTTGAAAGCTAAGGTTAATGCCTTAACAATCATAACATGTGATAAGTAATTATGTTATGCAGTGCCTCAAACTTGCCTATAGCTTATCCTCCATGCCATCACATTTTTCCTTGGATTTTCAGGCCCAAATTCAGATGGGAAGGATGAAGAGCCATATTGTTCTGGCATTATATTGCCTTATTGGAAGTACCTGAGCCATAGTATATCGGCCAAGGAATCCTCAGGTGAATTGACTGTGCTTGCTTGTTGCTTATATCAGCAGCTGGTAGGATGAATGAAAGAATGGGAGATGGCAGGGGTCCCCTCGGATGCAGTAGGCATGAGACTGCTAGTGACTTGGGGTGTGATGTGCGTAGCCATGCTTCCAAGCACCAATGGGACTGATGAGGCACCAGTCATGAAAAATGTCAAAGCAGGTTTGGGATAGAATTCACCTACCCCATAGATTTTTAAGAGGCAGCACGGTGCATTGTGGCAGGTGGGAGATGGTGAACATACTGGGTTGCATCCAGCTCAGTCATACTCAGAGTGGGCCCATTAAAATACATGGAATTGGTTAACTGAAGTTCACTGATTTCAGTGGGTATTCTCTGATATGACTTAGGTGGGGCAGGAATGGGTTGCTTCACTATGTATATTCCCTCCCCTCTAAAAGTTCACAGAGACTTGCAGAGAACATCATGTTAGCTCACAGACTTGAGCCCACACATCTTTTCTGTGACAGAGTTTGGAGGATGCAAAGAGGGTATGTTACGAAAGAGTGCCCAACCTTTCCAGTTGTGGCTTCTCTTCAATGGCACACAATCTGATCCACACCCCACAACCACACTCCCGTGGTTCCTTGAAATCAGGATGGGCTGGTGGTTGTGCTGCTAGTGGACAACCCTGTGTTGAAGGACAGCAGAAGACATCTGCATAGGCAGGAAATCCCAGCTTTATTATCCACACCTTCTTACTCACTACCTTAAATCACTCTTAAATTTGTCTTATTGCCTTGAAACAATGTGTGAGTTGAGCTCATTCCACCTTTGCATATTGAGATAAGGAGCACGCTGTCGAAAATCATCTTGAGATGAAACAGAAGTGAAGAGTTGCACATTATCTCTCTGGGCAGATTCTCTAAATTTGAACTCTAGCCTTGGATTAATCCTTTGATTGTGTAAGCAGTAATAGGAGGATGTCTTTGCTCTAGCAAGGGAGGAGAGAGGCAGCATGCAGGGCCTCAGATGAAAAATGGGAACTGCTGCATATCTAACTGCACTGCAATGGAATGGTCAGCAGAGACTTGGCAGTCCTTCTTGGCCGGCCTCCCCCTTCTCATTTTGTTTTCTTGTTTAAAAATACACCTCACCAAAAAAGAGTGCTTTGAACAATTTATGAGAAAATGTTTAATACATTATATAACGAAATAATAATCATTTGTCTCCTGCGCAAAGCCTTTTTGTCCCAGGGTATGCCTAACAGAGAGGGAAGAAATTGGGATTGCCTAGAAATTTTGAGCTTTTTATCATTCTGATGCAGAGAACTGTGGGAACAGTAAATCAGCGCAAATTTAGTTTTCATTCAAAAAAATAAGGGCTGGTAGACTTTTTAGAGTGAATTATAACTTAAGTCAAGAAACCAGGTTAAAGCTGACAGACCAAAATGTAAAAAATAAGATACATTCTGAAGCGGTTCTCCTGCCCGCTCAAAAAAACCCTGTCCCATGGAAAGCCTACACAGTTATTTAAAACTAGATTTTATAGAGCAGCTTTTAAATGAGAAATGATTAAATCAGTAACAGTAATATTTTGTGACATTTCAGGTAGAAATTTTGTGATTAGGACCGGGGCAGATGAACGAATCTCTTTTATCAGCAAAGAGGCAACAACAACATCCAGGCTGTACTTAGGAGCCAAAGCACATGTTCCATTAGGAGCTGCATGAGTGATCAGACCATTGATACTTGAAATTTGCAAAACCCTCCCAAGTGGAAAGGTGACCTCTGGAACCAATCATCTTCCAGAGTGACCAAGACACAGTGGAGCCATGCAAATGAAGAGGGGACCCTACACTGACAGGACTTGTGGAATGACTGTTGCCTTGGTGGTACAACATACCCAAAGTATTCAGAACCTTCCATGTTCAATGCCAGACATCTTCCACGTTCAATGCCAGACATGTAAGGCTGGGGGTGTCCCCTGTCTGAAGCCCTGGAGAGCCACAGCCATTTAGTGTAGGCAACACTGAACTAGGTAGACCCATAGTTTGAATCAGGGCAAGGCAACTTCCTATCATAGCAGCCCAGTTTGAATCCTCCTATCTCAGCTTCCCTAGTCTTTTGTTTGCTCACAGATCCTCTTTGCTCCTCCCTTTGCTTGAGTAGGGATGTGTGAAAAATTCAATTCAGTATGCATTGAGCAGTTGCCCATCATGGGAAATTCCTACTTGTCCAAATCTTGCAATGCAGTCCTCCAGCCTAATCCCAACACATACAAAAATGCATATAAAAGAGTAAAGTGTGCATAAAAATGCATATATTACTGAAAATAACATTTTAAATTGCTTTATATTAGAGGAAATTGCTTTACAATACTGTGTATATTAGGCAAAATTGCATCAATAATGTGTATATTAGGATAATTTTTCACAGTGCAGATGACTTTTTATGACTGTGTTTTTTAAAAAAATTGCAAACCTGAAAATGTGGAGAAGAAAATTTAAGATTGGAAAATGAGAAAAGGAGAGGAACTAAAAATGATAGATTTAGCCCTGTGCATGAGCCTTGTTTAAAGTAGGAAGTTAACCAGTGTTTCGAGATGCCTCAGTTTAATTGTGGCTCCTTTTGAAGGCAAAAGTCTAGTGCATATTTTGACTTAAAAACGTAAAGGTAAAGGACCCCTGGATGGTTAAGTCCAGTCAAAGGCGACTATGGGGTGCGGTGCTCATCTTGCTTCAGGCCAAGGGAGCCGGTGTTTGTCCACAGACAGCTTTCTAGGTCATTTGGCCAGCATGACTAAACTGTTTCTGGTACAACAGAACACCATGACGAAAGCCAGAGTGCATGGAAACGCCATTTACCTTCCCACCATAGCAGTACCTATTTATCTACTTGCACTAGTGTGCTTTCAAACTGCTTGGTTGGCAAAAGCTGAGACAGAGCAGTGGGAGCCCGTGCTGTCCTGGGGATTCAAACCGTTGACTTTTTGATCAGCAAGCCGAAGAGGCTTAGTGGTTTAGACCACAACGCCACCTGCATCCCTCTTAAGAAGCTGCAATATGATCATCTGAATGTAGCCAGTACGCAGTTTGCCCCAATAGTGGAAACAGGAAAGTATGTCAATGAAACATCCAGCTATATATGTTCTGACCTGTGCATTTATTTAAATTAATGCCATGGTGAAGCAGATCCTGTTTGTTTTTGGAATATCTTCCCAAGCATAATAATCAAGAGCATAGTCAGGCTAAAATTAAGTTTATTTAATTTCAATCAGAAAGTTAAGCACGTGCTCGACTCTTCCTTTGGAACAAATGGGGTTTTAAGGTGCTTACCTCTGAGTGGATGATGCCACAGATTATTCTGAAGGTTTTGCAATCTGGTAATGTATTTTAAAGGTGCATTTTCATGTTAGGAAATGAGAAAGTGAAGGACCTGAATAACCTCTGACAATTCTAATAAGGTCAACATAACTGAATGCCAAATATCACCACTGATTACCCATTCAAGGAAGACATTAAAGGTTTCAGCCTGGGTTAGTCTTTCAGCCATCATTGCTTCCCAAAATGGAAAAATGAGGGATTATTTAGGTGAAAGGATAATAGCTGTAAGTGTATTATGAAAGCTCATGGGGAGCGGGAGGAGTGACCAGGGATATGGAAAATAAGATGAGAAGCTCAAAGGAAGGCTGAGTTAAATTACCTGAAGTGCAAATATAATTCTCCATTTTGGTTAAGGCATATTTTTTTTTATTAAAATGGAAAGTGTTTTTAAAATTATAATTTAGTGTTCCTCCAAGCTCAATAAGCAGCATAGGCTACGGTTTGATAAAACTTAATAGCCAATATTAGTGTATCTCTGCATTTAGTACAAAACCATGGACTAATCAAAAAAGCAGCAATTACTTCAGAAAAGCTGAAAATTCAGAGCAGCTGTCATTGAAACTTTTTCAAACCCATTTGCAGCCATCTTTTAATCTGTTATAAGCACATCTGAGATAGATAGTGTGTCCTTTGAAATAACAAACCTTGGTTTCTTTTAATAAATAGGATGTTCTTGTATGCAACGCCAGATGTCTAAAACAGGATTTTGCATGTATTTGTGTGAGAAATGCTAAAAACAAGATGATTATAATCTTCATTCCCCACCAGGGGAAATCGACTTATGATGTAATTTAACATGACATTTCTTTTATATAATTTTTTCTTGCTTTCGTAAGGCAAGGCTTTCTGGTTAACACTGATATTCAGATTGAAATAATTATTTTGCAGAAAATAATAGTAATAATAAAATAATAAAACTATTGGCTTCATCTGATTGTTTAGCTTACTTATAATTGCAAATGGATGGGGGCTGAGGCAGAGAGAGAGAGAGAGAGAGAGAGAGAGAGAGAGAGAGAGACTTGCGGAAGGCAGAGCACAGTCGTTCAGCATTGCATACAAATGACCCCAGGCTCATCTCCTGTATCCCCCCATATAGGACCGGAGAGGACTCTTTTCTGAAACCCTAGAGCAAGCGTCAGAAAGCACCTGCCCATGCTTTCTATGGTGCTTCTGATAGGTCTCACTAAATATCCCCTGGAAAAAATCCACAGTGCACAAGATATCTCCTTTAAAAAATCCACAAGAGGTCATGCCTGCTTCTCTGCCAACTCCTTCTCCCTGCCTTGCTCTGAGAAATGGCCAAGGGAGTCTTTCTTCAGAGCCAGCCATTCTGGGCTAAGTGGCCAGGAAAGTGCCTTTGTTTCATTATTATTATTTGTAATTATTATTATTATTATTATTATTATTATTATTATTATTATTATTATTAATTTAAAACATTTTTATTGATTTTCCAATAGAAAACATCCAATTAATATATCCAATCATAATACTCCAATTAAAATAAAAAACCTAAAATAAAAAAGACCAAATTATAGCCCAAATTATAATTATTAATTTTTCAGAGCTCCCCACGGTCTGGATCTCTGAAGCATATCTCCACATCTCAGTCCTGCCTCTCCTTGTTGTTTCCAATAGAAAACATCCAATTAATATATCCAATCATAATACTCCAATTAAAATAAAAAACCTAAAATAAAAAAGACCAAATTATAGCCCAAATTATAATTATTAATTTTTCAGAGCTCCCCACGGTCTGGATCTCTGAAGCATATCTCCACATCTCAGTCCTGCCTCTCCTTGTTGTTTCCATATTTTCCACATCTCGATTTTGACGCTTTATAATTCTCCATCCCTGAGTCCACGATTCTCAATCGTGTCAAACATCATGTACTTTCATCTGCCGAATACAGCTTTGTTAGTATATATTTTTCCAACTGTCTTTTTATCTGAGCAGCTTCCTCTGACTCCATTCCAATCTGGTTGTTTCATTATTTTTTAAAGTCTAAGTTTGAAAAGCCTTACTGGCTCCCCCCACCCAAGATATATAAACGTCCATTTGAACACACCATATGTTGAAAGATATATAAACGTCCATTTGAACACACCATACATTTACAGAATGCCTCCCTCAAAGAATCCTGAGAACAGTGGTTTACCCCTCACAGACTTACCGTTCTGCCCCCAGGATTCTTATGGGGGGGATTTGCTTTAAATATATACTGTAGTGACAGCAAGAGTTGCCTCGGCCCCTGCGCAATGAGCAGATGAGCAAAAACGGTGCCCTCTCTCGCCCACTGCTTGAAACGGTTTCATTCTGTCTTAGTATTCGGCTGGCCCTAAATAACAGGTCAGGAAAGAAAAGCTTGTCATCGTCACCTCATGAATGAGGGGGAAGTTTAAAGGAAATAAGCTGGCAATAGCATTCTTATCATTTGACTACATTAAGGAAGTGGGAACAAACAGTAATGGGTTGGGTTTTTTTGTCAGCATTCTGAATTACCAAATATAATACACTATATTATATATGAAGTGTGAATTCAGTATGGCTCCAGGCTGCCGCCTTCATACCTGAGTGAGTTTGACTAGATATGCATTTTGCTCTCAATTCCCTTCAGCTTGGTCAATATTTTATAATATTTCTTAACACAAGAACTTGCCTCCATCCTGCACTGTAAGATCTCATTAGTCTGTTTTGCAGTCCAGAAAGAGCATTGGTCAGCATCATTATTCCTCTCAGAAACTAATCTCACTGCCTGTTGAGGATGTATATGTTTTCCTATGCTGGTTGTCTCCTTTTCATCAGAGAAACTGGTGCACCTACAGCTAGAAATGTTTACCATGTGAGCCTCTTTGATGATCCAGGCTTTTGAATACTCATGCTTAATTCATTCTTTCTCCCAGGTAATCATACCAGAACCATACGCATTCTTGTGTACCAGCATGTTGCTCATGTCGACAACAGAAAAGCACATTCTAGGGCAGAGAGGCCTGTAGTGGTGATGTGTGCTTGTAGTCATCAGAGGGCAGATAAAAGCGCTTGCAGGATAGATGCAACAGCACATAAAAGAGATTCGCTACCTTGAGTAATGGGCAGGGGCCATCAGCTATAAAGACTCATCATGATGAGCAATATCATCTCGGCCTTCGGAGCGGCTTGTGGAGGGCAAGCAACTAACGGCGCAGCAGAATGAAGTCCTTTCAATCATAAGGAATCTTTTATAGCCTGGGAAGGAGATAGCAAAGTGGCATTTTCACTCAGATCTGTAGGTTTAATGATGTTTTATTACCAGCCTGAATGATTTGGGCTGTTCTGTCGCATTGGCACCCTGGTACCAGGAACATGTGGGAAGAGAGGCTTGGGGAAGGAAGCGCAACAGCAAAAACATGGCACTGATCAATTACAAGTATGAATAGAAATGTCACTTTATTGCAGGGTAATTTGCCAGATTCTTTCAAAACAACATCAACAAAACCAGTCAATCAAGTGGTTTATTGGAAAGAGACAAGTCATCAGAAGTAGTGGGAAGGATTATTTTGTCTATAAAAAAATGTCATGCATTTCCCAGCATATTTTCTTTTATTGTGCCCCTCCTTTTTTCAACTTTTTCAAAAGTTCCTTTATTTCAATTAGGTTTCCCTCAGGATCAGAGACGGCTGTACTGCTCTATTGCCTTCCCAAATTAAGCAAATCTGTGATGCTGTCATAAATTAGAGACACGTGGAGTTTTTCTTCATATTTCAATGTATTAGCTTATATTAAATTACTAGACAAACTGCTTGTTTTCATTCAGTATTGCTACAAGAGAAAAAGAACATCAATTACTTTTCTGGGGTTTTTTTGTTTTTGTTTTTAAAGTTGGCAGATTCTGCCACAGTTGGCCCATTTATCCTGAGTGACAACTTGATGCCTTTCACACAAATGCCCATTGGCTTTCTCTTATACTGATTTCTTACTTCTTCTTCTTTAAGAAAAAAAGGTTGGTGAACTTTACAACACCATTTAATGAAATGAGGTCAATATTAATGTTGGTTTTATTCCACTTACGTTAATTTCTATGGGCGTCTGTTGCATTGGCAGTTTGGCAAACCCAATCAGTGAAATGACAAAAGAAGAATGATGTTTAGCAGTCCGATGCTGGAATAATAATAATAATAATAATAATAATAATAATAATAATAATAATAATAATAATAATAATAATAATTTATTATTTATACCCCGCCCATCTGGCTGGGCTTCCCCAGCCACTCTGGGTGGCTTCCAGCATGGAAGCATGATGAATGCGGTGAGAAGGCTTGGGCATCACAGTATCAAAAATTATCATCATCATCATCAGTAGTAGTAGTACTAGTAGTAGTATTTACTTGCCCTTCACCCTAAGATCCCAGGGTAGGTTACAACATTTAAAACACAAATTTAAGTAAAGGTAAAGGGACCCCTGACCATTAGGTCCAGTCGTGACTGACTCTGGGGTTGCGGTGCTCATCTCGCTTTATTGGCCGAGGGAGCCAGCGTACAGCTTCTGGGTCATGTGGCCAGCATGACTAAGCCGCTTCTGGCGAACCAGAGCAGCGCACAGACACGCTGTTTACCTTCCCGCTGGAGCGGTACCTATTTATCTACTTACACTTTGACATGCTTTCAAACTGCGAGGTTGGCAGGAGCAGGGACCGAGCAACAGGAGCTCACCCCATCGCGGGGATTCGAACCACCGACCTTCTGATGGGCAAGTCCTAGGCTCTGTGGTTTAACCCACAGCGCCACCCGCGTCCCTAAAACACAATTTTAAAAACAGTGTAAAACAACTTACAATCACAGATTGAGAGAATATGAATCACAACACTTAACAAAATGTACATCTGTGCTGGTGGACTGCATCCAGCTGCATTATTGATTTCTTGAGGTTCTAACAACAACAAATTTATTATAATTATGATTATTATATAGTGCTTAATGCCAAAATAGGCTTCTAAACAGTTTTCAAGTATGAAAACCGATTACACAAATATTAAAAAATCAATACCCATAATTAAAATACACAATAAAACAGAAGATAACTGCATGCTCTTATAATTCTAGATCTGTAGTCAAAGATATGCCTATCCTTCCAGATTAGCCAACAGTGGAACCCTGTACATGCTTACTCAAAAGTAATCCCATTGTGTTCAACTGGAATCACTCTGAAGTAAGTCTACATAGGTTTTCAACCTAAATTGTTTTTGTTTTCTACTGGTCCTCACCAAACATTACATTACTGTTCACAACACATTAAGATTCTGTAGTTTTTTTAAAAAAATATCAGAGGCTATTTTTTTCTGGATAATGTAAATTCTGTGATTTAACCAAATTCAAATCAAGGTATGCTTTGGAACCATAACCAGACTATGTCTTTTGATATATCAACATAAATGCTCATTTAACCATGAAGCTCAATGTATGACCTTGAGATGGTTGAAAAATTGAAGCTTGTAATCCTGACTTGCAGGGTTGCTGTGAATGATGTGTGGTGGCCACTGGACACCTGAGGACTAGTGTGCATGTCACAGTCAGATGCAAGGGAAACTTGTTTACTCTCTAAGAGTCAGGTCAGAGGAATGTGGTGCATGGTTGTCAACCCAAACATTGCACAATATCTTTAGGTAATTCATAAAACACAACAAAACCTTGCTCCAGGGCACTATTGCTGGTAATAATCAAGCTGGAGTTGGAGTAAACTTTCCATGTGTCCCATTTCTCCCATCTCCATGAAACTACAAGGTAGGTTAGCGTATTCAGTTTCACCATAACAAAATATTTTAAAATAATTCTGTTCAGCTCAGCGCAGCAAGTATCGCCACCACCATGTCTATGTTGAAGCTCACCATCTTATTTTTGTCCTTTCATCACTTATATCCCAGACAGACAATAACCCTGTGAGCAGGTGGCTAATTCATGGGCAATTAGCTGATTCACTGATTTGTGAATGGAAACAGTTAGGAAACATACGGAAATAACATCAACGGTGCTGGAAGTTGTGTTGGATACCTACCATCAAACTCTTGTTGTGTTAGAAGCCAGCAGTAATGTTAGCCACTATAACTCAGCAGGACAGTAAAGATGCAGCTTTGCGGATTGCGAACAGTCATGGACCAGGAACAATAAATGGTCCACAGGATAGCATCTGGGATGGGAGGACTACTTCCCTAACCTTGAGTTGTCTTAACCAGGATACCATGTAGGTAAAAGGATAACTCTAGAACAGGGGTGGAAAACCTCTGGTCTGCAGATTTTGTTGGACTATGACTCCCATTATCCTTTATAGTTGGCCATCGTAGCTGGAGCCGATAGTAGTTGGAGTGCCACAGGTTTCCCATCCTTGCTCAAGAATAATTTGATACTGAAATGACAACTGGTACTTCAGAGAAGGCATTAACATTGACGGTAATTCAGGGAAGGGCCATAGTATTCTAGAAATCCTTTGGCAGAGATAATCAGTAAAAACAACAAATCATCTTATGGCACCTTAAAGTTAATCAGTGTTACCAACAAAGATACCTGATCAGTAAGGACTTCAAAGAGAAATGTACATAATAGGAGAAAATTGCTTCAAATATAAATTCAGGAACAAAGTTGAGTCTTGGCAGCTGAAGAATATTGAAGGAGGTTTTTATATTCAGGATTGCTATTTTTACAACTGTGATGACTCTAGTATTCACATACATTTTAGACAACCTCATATTTATAGTAACTCATATTTATGTCATTATGTTTTTATTTTAAAATGTTTTGAAATTTTCCTGACAGAAAGAAGCATCAGTTTGTAACAGGAAAGAATAGCCAGAGGGCTTAAGTGATTACTAGTAAAGTTCCTGTCACTATGATGAGCTGTATTTATTTTCTCTGTTAGACATTAATGGCAGCTATTCACTTCTGTGGGAACAAAGTAAGTGGTTGCAGTTAGGGACACAGGGGAGGTGAGGAGAAAGCATACCTACCCCTGACATTAGGGTGCCACTAAAGGGGCAGACGGCAGACTGAAATATTGCTTCATCTCCTATGTGTTCCCATTTGAAGCTACTTCCTTCCACAGAAGTGAATGAGTGCCATTATATTCTAAGAGAGATAGTAAGTACATTCTACATGGGAACACTTTTCTAGTTTGAAATTAGAGAACCCTGTGGGAGCATCTGTTGTATATGCACCCTCAACAGGAGAGAAATGTGCAGTGCTGTGCCTGAGAGTCAATTGGCTGATAAACCATTGTACATTAGGCAGGTATTAGGGTTGCCATATTTCAAAAAGGTAAAGGTAAAGAACCCCTGGACAATTAAGTCCAGTCAAAGGTGACTATGGGGTTGTGGCGCTCATCTCGCTTTCAGGCCAAGGGAGACAGCATTTGTCCACAGACAGTTTTCTGGGTCATGTGGCCAGCATGACTAAACCACTACTGACGCATGGAGGACTGTGACAAGTGCCTGAGTACACGAAAACGCCATTTACCTTCAACAAAAATCCCCCCTGGCACCATTTTTACATCCAAAAACCAGGACATGTCAGGAATTTTCCTGACATATGGCAAGCCTACAGGTATAAATCACAAAGAGTTTCTCAGTTTCTTACAAATACCTTTAGTGATCTATTATGGAGCCTGTCCTGTCTGAAACCATTATAATGTAATCTGTCTACAGTAAACATAAAAGGTGAACAAAAGTCTGAGTAACATTAATTAAATAAGTAGAGTAGTCTTGGTGTATTACGGTGTTCTTTGGTGCGGGAAGTTATTGCTACCAGATACTGGTGCCGGCAGAGGAGGGGCTCTAATGCCTTACATATGGTGTAAAAATCAGGCCATATTTTTAATGATAGTGGTTATGTTAGAGTGGTTGTTGTTTAATTCATGAACACTTCATTTTTCTATTCTTGATAGAGACATTTCTGGAGCTAATATGTCTTAGGTGAGATATACCCCTAAGTTCTTCTCTGGTTTGGATTTCACCCTTTCACCCTCCTCCCTCCCATCCACATAGGCCCTCATCCCCACTCATCTCCAATCTCCCAGATTCCCTTTTCCCTCTGACCCATTTCCCTGGTAGCTGTTATTGCCTCAGTGTCAGAGATAGAAGGTATAGAGGTCTCCCCGCTCTCCACTCTGGTACCTGGTCATATGATGACAACCGTACCACAAGCGTGTAGGATAGTGAACTTCTTCTTGCTGCTCTTGCTGCAATCTCCTCCACCTGCCCCCTAAAGTCATTGGAAAAGACTCCCTTTACTTTCCTCATTAATAATCTTTGAAGCACATTCAGCTCCTTATCTAGGAAAATAGATTTCTTGTGGGATTTGCTGACACTTTTACCTGCAGCAAATTTCAAAGCATATTCGCCAAACATCTTTTAGACAAGAAGGGGATTTGACAGCCAAAAACTATAACCTTTTTTTTTTTTTTTTTTTTGGGTTTGCCACTTGAGGCCTGCAATCTTTACAGTCAGAAAATGTTTCCGACGTTTAAATGATCAATGTGATCCCCCTTTTATCTGCTCCTCATGCCTATTCTAAATTTCTGCCATGGAAAGTTGCCACTAAAACAAGCAAGAATTCTCTTATCTATAGCACTTCCACTTCCCCCACCCTTTTGGAGCATATTAGTTTTGTGGGTAATTCATTTTATCTGACTAAGGAGCAATAGCTCATTGCCTTTATGCATACTCCAGAATGCCAAGTGACCATTTTTCATTGAGGATGGTTACAGCATTTATAACCTTAAGGATGCCTCCGTTGACAATGCAGTACAGTTTGTGGTATCTAGTCTTCTACATTTCTTCGTGTTCATATAATTTTTCTAACAACTTAAAAATGGAAAGGCTTAGAGTACATATAGGGTTGCTTTTAAATCAGCGTTTAGATTGTCAAGGGTTTTGAACTTACAGTAATTGGTCAGCACCAGGAACTGTAGATGGAGATATAAGAACTGGAGTTTGTGAAAATACTAGAGGAGGTATGGGGAGGAAGAACAAGAAAATAATTAGAAGCTGGCATGGAAGCCCCATACTGTCATCACTTGACATTTGCTCCCATTGCCCAAGTCCCTAAATTCCAGAAACACAATGTCCGGTTCAGGTTTCATCACAAGTAAGAGTCAGATATTAATTCTCATCAATATCTAGAACACATATTAGAAACATGCAGCCCTCCAGATGTTCTTGGACTTCAGTTCCCTCAGAGCCACATGGCATGGCCAGTGACCAGGGATGATCAGGGATGACAGAATTCATTTCACAGCAGAACTGTGAGGTTTACTTTATATTCACCCTGGAAGACACTGAACACATTATCACACTGCAGTGGTGGCACATGGTGCAATGCAATACTGAGAACTATCTGAGATTTGGATTGTCACCAGTCAAAGGGAGAGTCTCCAAACCAGTGCCACATATTCCTTTTGTTCATTGGTTCAGCCACAGAAGCTATCCAAGCTATCAAAAAGACCATGGCTAGGGTGGGGATCCTGTGGGACTCCTTAATGTTATTGGCCTCCATCAACTCCAGCCAGCATGGCCAATGGACAGGGAAGGCAGAGGTTGTGGTGCAGTTAATATAAAGGGCCATCCCTGGACTTTGGGGTGAGAAACACTCATGGTCACTGTATGGAGCTGCTACTTTGTGAATTGAGAGCAACAACAAGGATTCATGTTCCATTTATTCATTTATTTATACAGTAATGTCCCCTTCACCTGAAGATCCCGGGGCAAAAATATACATAGCTCAAACAAACAAAAAGTTAAACAATAAAACTGAAAGTTAAGATATAGCTTCAGAATCCTTGATTTTCCATGTCTAGTAAAAAGATAGCAAGTTCCCAATATCAACCAGATGTTTCTAGGCAACTTAATTGCTTTTCATTTCAACTCCCGCTCAATTATTTGACTGCTGTGTTGCTGGATATCTCATGGCTAAAGTCTACCAGCAGTTAGAGGGAAAATAAACATTAACCTTGCTTGTTATTACATTTCTGTTGGTATGGGGCATAAATGATCGGACTGCTTCCTCATAATTTCTACTGCTTTCCAAGGAAGCATCCTTTTAACATCATACTGTTTCCCACATAACTGTACTATGCATGGATCTCCACAATAGCTTTATGATGCATGCACCATTCCAGCTGGTAACACCCCCTGCCCTCTTCACTTGGTGATATATTTGTGCTGGTTCTCATCTAGCACCCATTACACAGGAACATATCCCCAGGTAGTGAAAGATAGCTGTGCTAAAAGTGCTGCTGAATCATTGCTATTTCCTAAATTACAAAAAGGAAAAAAGAAAAGAAAAGAAGATGTGTATTCGGATGCTGGTCAAATGAAATGTACAGCTTTCAAAGAAGTCCTTTTTTTAAAGAAGAAAAGAAAGGAAAATGTTCATGAAATTGCTAAGTGGTATGTGCTTCACTCTTGCTGGTGTTCATCACTTTTTTAAAGAAAACTTCTTCAGGGAGACTGAGCACTCTCATCTCCACACTGCATCACTCAAGCACCAAAATGCTTGGGTTGCCCTTTTTAAAATTATTGAGATCATTGCTTGTAGGGCGGCAGCGGGTGGGGAGTCTGTAGAGCTCCTCTTCTGGCATTTAAGAAGAGATTTTCAATCAAACCAATACTCTCCCCATGAAGAGCTATTTCAGCTTGAAATGCATTGTGCTTTGCTGAATATTGTTTCATTAAAGAACGACGTCCTGTTCCAACAGCCATCTGCTCAATTTGAATTTGTAGTGCTGTTCACTTCAGATGTAACTTAAAAATTGCAAGGTTTTTGGTTTTTTAAAAAGTACATGACATTTAAGTTTTCTTTGTATAGAACGTGTGTTTTAGTGTGTGAAAGGGAATAATGCATTCTTCTGCTATTTTTTTTTTCCAGGGGTGGGGAATCATGAAAAAGTGTCATGGAACTTAAAACTTTCAACCAGTCTGAGTGCTGTTTTTACTGAGCATACCACTCTGCAAGAGAAGGATGTCTTCTAGAGATACAGAAGAAAGAGCCCTGCAGGTCTGAAAATTCAAAACTATGCTTTTGTACAGCAGTGCAATTCCATTGACTTTAATTGAATCCACTAATGAGGATTCCGAATAAGAATAGAATCGCACTCTCCAGTTCTTAGCATATCAATCACATCATTTTCAGTGACATGCCTGTCCACATTGTGGCCACAACCCAGACATATGATGGCACCAGGCAGGTGTTAGAGGTGCCATTGGATTGCTCTGCCCAAGATTTAGCATTATGATTAGATATATTGTGCTATTTACCCTTATAACGTCAAAGATATGTTCCTATATATAATTTTGATACATTGTATTTTAAAAAATTCTAATTCTTACTTTGTATTTAAAAGCTGTTTTTTATTCATTTCTTTTATTATCTACTTTTATTTAACTGGATATCACCCAATGTTCTGCTAGTTTAATTTTAACCATGACATCTGATTTAAAGGCCTCTTGCTACAAAACATAGCTGTGTCAATTGTAAGATAAACACTCCTATTTAATTAATCTATTTCATGGATTTGCAACAAAATGTATTGGTATAATTAGATAAGTCAAAAGGAAGCACTCTGAGCATTGATACGGCATCCTATCATCTCATCCTATCGTCTCATCTTTTGCTTGACCCAAATTTGGCAAATTAAGTACGAGTATCAATGTAGAAAACTTTCTGCAGTCTTTTATTGGCAGTTTCCTGTCTGTTTAATTTCAGCTATGATATCTGATTTTCCTGGGCAGCATTCTTAGAAGTTGTGCAGGGGGAAATATAACCTTGAGAACATCAGACGTGCTGTTGTGGGTCAAAGCAATGGTCCATCAATCCCAGCATATCTGTTGTCTCAAACAATAACCAACAGTCGGTACTTCAGAAGAGGCAGACAAGAAACAGGTCAAAAGTGGTCAGGTAGAGGAAGAACAAAGTACAGGCAGCCAAAGATGATTTATTTCCCCAGATTACATCACTTTGATTGTTTCAGCATTGAATTCAGTCCAGCAGACTTGGTGGTATCCTAATGTTGATGCTTGAATGAAAAAGGAACTGCGGAATGCCAGTGAACTGAAGTTCAATCCAAACAAGACAGATATGCTCTTGATCAGGACGGATGGACAATGGAATAGGGCTTTTGATAAGTCTGACTCATTTGATAAGCCTGACTTACAAACACTGGTTCATAAACTGCAACTCACTACATGGTATTGTTGCATTCTTGCACACTGATGAGAGCCATATGTAATTGATTGCATTTGATATAATAATTTAATAATTTATTATTATTTTTTATTATTATACCCCGCCCATCTGGCTGGGTTTCCCTAGCCACTCTGGGCGGCTCCCAACAGAACACCAATAACAATAATAAAAAAGCAACAACTTCAAACATTAAAACTTCCCTAGATAGGGCTGCTTTCAGATGTCCTCTAAAAGTCAGATAGTTATTTATTTCCTTGACATCTGATGGTAGGGCTTTCCACAGGGCGGGCGCCACAACCAAGAAGGCCCTCTGCCTGGTTCCCTGTAGATTCACTTCTCACAGTGAGGGAACAGCCAGAAGGCCCTCAGAGCTTGACCTCACTTTAGAAAGGTCTGGATAGGGTTGGTTAAGACAGTGGGGGTGGGGTGGGATGAGCCAAGCATAGATAATGTATCCGTGCACAATCTGTATAAAAATCCATAAACGGTAATGACATGAACTATAATACTTCTAACAATGTGAGGTACTGTAATTCATTTTAACATCACAAAGACCAGTAATTGAAATGAAAGCCTCTAAATACCCATTTATTCCCCTTAAAACATTGTAATGTGGGATTGTGTGCATGAGCAGGCTATGTTAGCCTAAATCATTCAGTGGAGTAGGCTTAGGAGCTTTGGGACAGAGGAAGGAAGAGGATCTTCCCCAGAATGGTGGGCAACACTTCCGAGTGCAGACCCATAAAATCAGCAGTAAATATAATATTGTAGCTAAGAAATGTGCACTATTAAATGATGCACATAAACTCCAGTCAAAGCTATCTTTCTAACAAACCATAAGATGATTAGTAGTTCAGGCAGAATGGTGAGTAGGAGGCAAGACTAATGCCAAGCAGAGTTAAAGAAGCAACTTCTTCCTGCATATAATAGCCCTTTGCTAAAGGCCCTTCTGGGCAAGGTTAATGAAGCAAAGAAGTTGAAGCCACTCAAGAAGAAATGACACATTGTCCCTGAAGAAACAGTCTCAATGGTCTTAGCGAGTCACAGCCAGTATTTCTTCTCCTCTAATGGCAATAAGCAGAGCCGTGACAAATATCTGTTATGATCTGGCAGGCTCTCCAAGGCATGGGCCAAGTAGATCACATGAGAAAGGCAACAAGCCTCTCATTGAAACTGTGAGGAAATAGCTCATCTAACTTCAGGGTAACATTTTAATAGGACAATTTGGTTGAGCAATCTGAGGAGGCTCAGGTTTGGATGAAAGAACACTGGCCAAAGCTCAAGATGTTTCAAGAACACTGTGCAAAATGTAATTTAGGATTTCCCTTGGTGACAATATTTTCTTCTATGGTTGTTGATTTCAATATCCGCCCCCCCCCCCTGATTGTTCATCGCATCATATTCATTTTAGCCTCTCCTGGATTTTGATCTCTTCTCACTGCCCTAGATTTCCCATCTTTCTCTACTATTATGGGTGTTCCATATACAGATGGTCAACCTTCTGCATGGGTATTGCAAACATGATACAGGTAGCTTTCCATAGCATACTTAGAAAGGAGGGCTCATGGGAAATATTTTACCAGATCAGAAGTTTTGACAGACTCTGGAAGAACATAGTCACTGCTTGATTTTGAGACAGATCTGCTTTTCCTCTATACAGCATATATCAAGGTGATTGAAATGATTATGTGGTCTTTAAGGCAGAAACAGTAACAGAGAAATCCTAACTTGAGGCCTAAGCAGGCACTTCCACTACATGTGAGTCCCTGCTGGCACCTGCTAGCTACGGTGGTGTCACTGTGCTGAGGAGAGCTCTACTGAGGAGGAATGGTGGGAGCCTCCCCCTCCCCATGCTTCTGATCAGGATCCTGAATCTTCCCAGGAGCAGGAGGACAGTATAGATTTGGAACACTGGTTTGCAGAGGCACTGGAGGAGGAAGAGGGGGGCAGGGGGAGTGCACTGCCCCCAGCAGCGCGATCCCGGTGGGGTGCCATCGGGGCTGCCCCCCACGCAGGTGTACGCCATGCCCCTGGATGTGCGCCATGCCCCCAGGACGCATGCCAGTCACGTGTCTGCCTGCTCTCCACCCCCCCAGTGCCAGAGCATGAAGCTCCGCCACTGTGCAGAGGGGCATAGTTCAGATGGCAGAAGCTGGGAAATACTGGATGGGGAACAGCTAGGAGAAGAAACACTGGGAGAGAGAGAGTTAATAGCTTTACTGTCTCTGGAAAGCATCCATCCGCTCTCCCCAAGATCAAGAAGAGCTGAGAAAGTGGCAAAACAGAAAGCACAGAGGGTACAAGCTCAGGTTTACAAAACGTAGGAGTGGCGTGGGTGACCAGGGACTTAAGGGGGTGGAATTCTTAGTGGGGAACACTGCCATTCCTAGGAGATTGGTTCTTTGTTCTCTCGCTGTGAACATTCAAGTTTCTAACTGGTAAGAAGGCTCCTTTTCCTTTGTTCTGCTTATCTACTGCCACAGGGGGAGGAAGCCGATTACCTGAAGCCTGACAGGTGGAAGGCATGAGGGCTTGTCCTTTTTTGCTCCAGGATCCGATCTCTTGCTGGGCTTTGTGATGCCAAGTGCTTGGGACTGACCCACCCATAAGGCACCAACCTCAAGTGGTGGAAACCCATGGGGCAGTGGCACTGGAGAAGCGAGGACAAGCGGTGATGATGACCTCCAGTAAGATCTCACAAGACCCACCCAGAAGCCGCTGCCATGTGACCTCGGTAAGCAAGGCTTTGGTGGAGGGGGGCAGCAAGGGTGTGTGTTGGCGTGGCGTCTTCCCCTTGCTAGGGAAGAAAGGTCTGGCCAAGATGGAGAATTATCTTTATGAGCCAGCACGTCTTACTAAACACCCTTCCTTCTCATTATTGCAAATTATAAGCAATAATGTGTTCTATATCTGTGCTTTAAAACTACACCAGAGGTAATAAAATAAAAATGGAAGAGCTTAACCCATGCATTTTGGAAGTGACATAAAGGTGTACAATGTAAATACTGATAAGAGAAGATGTAAAAGCAGCTGCCTGGAGCCATGTTATTCTCAAATGTAAACTGCCGCACACAGAGTTGACATCTTCGTTGAGCTATCCATAGTGACTCCAAAGTCTCATTTTATTCCACACATCAATTGTAGAGGTGTGGATCAGGTCAGTTCATATTTGAATTTGCAAAGACTGAACTCCTTAAGTCTCTTAGGAGTACAGCCTGTTGTGGTGGGATTGCTCTCCAGCTAAAAATCGGATCTCTAGCTTTCAGATATTCCTGGAGAGTCAAGCTGTAGCAGCAGTGACTATGAGTGCCTTTTACTAGCTTTGGCTGGCGCTCCAGCTGTGCGCTTTCCTCAAGCTGCTGTTGCTTAATTCATGCTCTAGTCACTGCCAGGCTACACTACCATAATGCAATCTATGTGGGGTTGCCTTTGAAAACAGGTGGAAATTTAATTAGACCAGAAAGTGGCTGCCAAGGATGTTAGCTGGAGCAGGTAGATCAGAACATACAATGCCAACCTACAGTGGCTAATAATTTCATTCTGTGTGCAATTCAGTATGCTGATTTTGACATTTAAATCTCTAGATGACATAAAGAACAGCCTTTACCTACATGGAATTGCCCACCGAGGTCCTGCTGAAATGTGATGAGTAGGCAGAAGAGACAGGGCTGTATCTATTGTGGTACCAAGATGATGGAATGCTGAGTCAAAGGAATAGTGTCTGACCCTTTCATGGCTCCCCTCCTGGTGCTTAGCCAAATCCAATCTCTAAGCAGGTGCTTCTAGGCATTGTCATTTTCTTTCTTTCTTTTTTATAATAATATTTATTAGTTTTCCAACAAATTGAACACAACACTACAAAAAACCAAAAAAGAACAAACATACAATAATACAGTACAATACAAAAAACAAAAACAAAAACTGCAAAACACTAACATACAACTAACAAAACATTTAAAACACAGTCCAATTTCAATATCTTATCTTTCTTTCACTAATTTCCACGACCTCCTCACACCTCCCTTTTTGTATTCCACTTCTATTAATTGTTTCAGCAATTCCTTTCCATCTTCCTCTGTTTTCTATCCTGTAATTGTCTTAACACATTCTAACCTTATTTTTCCCTTTAATGCTCTAATAATTTATTTATACTTAATTCCTTATAACATTTCTACTAAAGCCATATAACTTCATTCCAACATCTTTCTAACATTCATTAATTTTACAGTATTTCTGTAAATAGTCTTTAAACTTTTTCCAGTCTTCTTCCACCAACTCTTCTCCCTGGTCTCGGATTCTGCCAGTCATTTCCGCCAATTCCATGTAGTCCATCAACTTCATCTGCCATTCTTCCCTGGTGGGTAAATCTTGTGTCTTCCAATATTTCGCGATGAGTATTCTTGCTGCTGTTGTTGCATATATAAAAAAAGTTCTATCCTTCTTTAACACCAATTGACCGACCATGCCCAGGAGAAAGGCCTCTGGTTTCTTAAGGAAGGTATATTTAAATACCTTTTTCATTTCATTATAAATCATCTCCCAGAATGCCTTAATCCTTGGGCATGTCCACCAAAGGTGAAAGAATGTACCTTCAGTCTCATTACATTTCCAACATTTATTATCGGGCAAATGGTAGATTTTTTGAAGCTTAACTGGTGTCATGTACCACCTATAAATCATTTTCATTAAATTTTCTCTTAAGGCATTACATGCCATAAATTTCATACCTGTGGTCCATAACCGTTCCCAGTCAGCCATCATTATGTTATGTCCAACATCTTGTGCCCATTTAATCATAGCTGATTTCACCGTTTCTTCCTGAGTGTTCCATTTCAACAGCAAGTTATACATTCTTGACAAATTCTTAGTTTTTGGATCTAACAATTCTGTTTCCAACTTTGATTTTTCCACCTGGAACCCAACTTTTTTGTCCAATTTGTATGCCTCCATTATTTGATAGTAATGGAGCCAATCTCGCACTTTGTTTTTCAATTTTTCAAAGCTCTGCAGTTTTATTCTCTCTCCATCTTGTTCCAGAATTGCCTTTTAAACTGGACCCCAAGTGCTGCTGTTCAAATCAGTCTTGCCTTTTACTTAGTTTTAGGGTAATTTTAAATTGATAATTTTGGATATATTGTTTGATGAATATAGGGGTTTCTCATGCGTAAGTTGCCGTCACTCCTGGCTAAGTTGGCTTGTTAAACCTTTTCTGTCTGGACAGCCCTTCACTTCATGGCAGCCTCAGTCGCTAGCAGAATCCGTCAGTGGGCGTTTCTTAAATCTTTTCCAGCATAAAAGCTGTTTGACGCCAAGTCTCCTCCTACTCTCCCTGCGCGGAAGTCTTCTGCGCAGGGAGGGTGTGGGTAGCGGAGGACCCGTGCTCTCTCCGCTGGTGTCCAGAGAAGAGTCCTGGAGCCCTCTCGCTGATTCCCCCATCTGCCCCCCTTTATCCCTGGTGTTGCGCTGATTTCCTTCCCCCGCTGATGAGCTACCTCTCTCCCTGCTGGGTCCCTCTCCAGCATCACTTGAGAGCCTTCCCTCCGCCTCTGGCTCCGATGTCAGTTCCCTGACCTATTGCTTTAACTTTAGTGTGTTGTTTGCCATCTTGAGTTGTTTAAAGAAACATGGGATAGAAATAAAACATGTGTACAGATTCACTTCTGGATGAAAATCCCATCTTCACTCATTATCTTCCTCATCCAACATTGGGACTGAAATGTGCAAAGCAGAGGACCTCCTATAAAAGCCTGCTTCTGTGTGCAATTTCCCTTTCTGGATTAGATATGTATGTAAAAAGGTAAAGGGACCCCTGACCATTAGGTCCAGTCGTGGCCGACTCTGGGGTTGCGGCGCTCATCTCGCTTTATTGGCCGAGGGAGCCGGCGTACAGCTTCTGGGTCACATGGCCAGCATGATTCAGCCGCTTCTGGTGAACCAGAGCAGCGCACGGAAACGCCGTTTACCTTCCCGCCGGAGCGGTGCCTATTTATCTACTTGCACTTTGACGTGCTTTCGAACTGCTAGGTTGGCAGGAGCAGGGACCGAGTAACGGGAGCTCACCCGGTCGCGGGGATTCGAACCGCCGACCTTCTGATCGGCAAGTCCTAGGCTCTGGTTTAACCCACAGCGCCACCTGCATCCCTTTTAATTATAGATACTTAGGGCCAATTGTTGTCTTCCTTCAGGAGAAGGTTTAGGGTTAGGTATAGAAAATGTGCTGCTTGCACCAAGGAGGAAGAAATGGTGCACAGCAGGAAAGGGAAACTGTCTGACTGATTCACAGGCTCTCTGATCACTCCAGGTAGCTTTCATCTTAAAACAGTATTAGATCTGAGACTATAAAGACTGTCAGATGTTCTGACATAATGTGAAAGAAGGTGAAGTCAGAATTTCTCTGATTTGCTAATAAAGGTTACTTCCCTGCACAGCCAGATGACATGCCGCCCACTACCCCACTCCTCACCTTTCTATAGCTGCCTCCTATTGGGTTCTTATCAATTCAGCATGAAGAAGTCACCTTTCATCATCTTAAAAAAACACACACATTGAGCTGATCTTTAATTAACTAGAGATAAATCTCCTCATGCAGACTCAGCCCTGCTGTGAAGGAGATGCTTTTCTGACTAATCGGATTGTGAAGAAATTTGGGGGAGGCTTTTGTTACATGAAGGAACCAGCTCTTCAGACCATAGAAAGCCAGATCCCAATCTGTTAGAAACCCGCTTTGTGATTCTTTAGTCGTATAAAGCAGGCAATGCTCGCAAAAGGCATCTCAGAATTCTTCTATTCAGGCTCAAACAATATGGTCATGGCTTCCCTCATTTCTGGAAATGTCAGTTAGTGAAGCATCACTGTTTGTCGTATGTGCACTGAAGTCCACGTCCTCACAATCTAAGAGCATCAGAAACACTCAGCTGAGTATCCTGCATATCACAAAGCAAAAAAGTAGAATAATAATTTATATTCAAGCCACATTTATCTCTGACAATTTCACAGATGGGAGAAAATAAGGGTGCAACATTCCAAATGGTAGAAGGAAGGCTTTAGCCTCCCTTGCATCAGGAATCTGCAAGGAGCCAAAGACTGAACTGTTTCAAGCTGATTTGGACAGTGTTGGGCTTCAACCAAGTCAACTGGAGACCCAGATCAGCTCAGCCTGCTATGGGTTGGACCACACAGAGTGATCTGGGGTTGTCATGGGGTGGGGTGTTGGATGGGATGAAGGAGAAGCAGGCAGTAGGGAATGTGTCAGGGAAGCAGAGCCCATCAGGATTGCTCCTCCTTGCCAATCTTGCCTTTAGTGTAAGCACCAAGCACACCCCTTTTCCTTGCAGCAGAGCCCACAGATGGCACTAAGTCTGGCTGGCTGGCTGGGTTTTGGGACCTCTTCCACCTTCCACTGTTCCTAGTGCTCTTTGTGCCCACTGGTGCCCAGCTGCCTCTTGAGGTCTTTCAGATGGGACACAGTGTAGCCACCAGCCTTGCCCATTGGTGCTTCTGCAGCACCTCTCAGCAGTGAGGAAAGTGGACGATGCACCTCCCAAAACAGGAGGATTCAGGACTGGGGTTGGCTGCAGGGCTGTGATTCACCAGCATGTTTCCCACAGGGAATGTGATGGGGAAGCAGACCCAGCGAATGGAATCCTCCACTAATGAGCAGGTCATCATCACAAGAGTTACCTGATTTAAACAACCAAAATCAGCACAATTAGACAACAAAGAATGGTTGAAACCGGGGATCCCGTAACTGTGACCCACGGGCCACATGTGGCCCCTGAGTGCTTTCTGTACAGCCCCCCAGCTGCTTGGTTGCTGCTGTTACCTTCCTGGTTTTTCTCTTAAGCCCTACACTGTTCCTCATTGCCCCAAGTGGCACCATGTACTTCCTGCAAAAAAACAAAAAAAAGCAGCTACATGGTTTCTTCTGGTGCCCAAGCAACTCCAAGGATGCTTCTGTCAGTCCTCTCTTGGGCTGGATCTAGACACATCAAAGAAGTGTTTCAGTTAAACAGGTTTCAAACTTTGTATGAGAAATCGGGTTAGCAAAAATGGAACTCCACAGTGCCATCTGGTGCCACAGTGTTAGAATGCATAAACAACAGATCTAAAGTGCTTTTTCTGTGCCAGTGTAGCTGAGTTCTTGGTCTTACCCTCCAAACTAGCATTTTGGCTAGTGCGGTGTTTTGCCAAGTAGCAAATCTCATGGATCCATTCACTTATTTGCTTTGGCTCTCTCCTGTGCCCTCACAAACCCTGCAGAGGGCTTTGTGTGGAAGCAGGGGGGAGCAAAGCAGCTGAGTGAATGGGTATTGGTGCTCTGTAAAAGGTAAATGACCCTTGGGCGGTTAAGTCCAGTCAAAAGCGACTATGGGGTGTGGCGCTCATCTCACTTTTCAGGCCAAGGGTGCCGGCTTTTGTCCACAGACAGCTTTCCAGGTCATGTGGCCAGCATGACTAAACTGCTTCTGGTGCAACTGAACACAGTGACAGAAGCCAGAGCACATGGAAATACCTTCCTGCCGTAGCGGTTTCTATTTATCTACTAGCACTGGTGTGCTTTCGAACTGCTAGGTTGGCAGAAGCTGGGACAGAGCAATGGGAGCTCACCACTGTCACTTGGATTTGTACTGCCGACCTTCTTATCGGCAAGCCCAAGAGGCTCAGTGGTTTAGACCTGTGTCCACCGTGCTCTGTAGGAGCAGCAAAACTGCTAGTCTGGAGGAAGGATCCAAGAGTGGGTTGGCAGAAGCAATAGCAGATCCGCTCTGCAAGCAGAAGAAACAGCCCTCTGGTGTGTTTTTGCAGATGGCTAAAAGCAGGGAAACGACAGGAAGAGCACTGGCACATTTTTGCAAAAAAAGGGGTGGCATAATGTGTTTTAAATAGTGAACACATCTCAAGGCTCCTCCCACCAAGCCGTCTCCAAGTGGTTTCCAAGGTTCCTGGTGGGGTAGGCTGTTGCCATTTGCAGGCAAATGCATTTTTCCTTCACCACAAGAGCTGCTAGCTCTGACTTCCTGCCTTGCAGGTTCCTGTCTTTTCTCCTGCACCCACTCCAGCTAGGCGTCTTCTCTGTGATTGCAGGACTAAGCCCCATAACATCAGATGCACCTCGGGTTACAACTCTGCTCTGCTATCTTATAGCTTGAATTCTGAATCCAGTTTTTACCTCTAATTCCCCTGTTCTGTGCTAACTTATGATCACACATCACCCTTAATGAGAAGGAATACATTCAAGACTTGTAGGTTTTTTTTTGTTTTCTCCTTAGTCTCTTCCTGATGAGTAGTGTGTTTTGAGAACTCCCCCCCCCCCAGTCACCACTCCTCTGCAAAATATTCTTATTTGTTTTGAAGAAGTATTCAACAGCTTAGCAACTTTATATTATCAGTACTCAGGGAACAAGAGCACAGTTATGTAGTTGTATTCATTTTTCTTGATACCCCCCAGTACAGCATCGTGAACAATGAAAGGGAGCCCCTTAAGTCCTTTTCAACAGCCTCACTATGGATGAAACACAAGCTGTGTAAAAAGGCGCAAGTGCTCATGGCTTGCTTCTGTTGAACTACCAACCCCACAGACACAATGGCTGACTGCCTACACATTTTTGGCAATGCACGGTCTTAAGTAATTTCAAGGATTCCAGACTGTTGTTATCTGCAGGAAGCACCTAGTGACCTGTTGAGCCATATTCCATAATCACAAACATTATCTACTTGAGTTGAGGAGGTTGTTGTAAAGAAAGTGTTGCATGAACCTGTCATCTAGCTTTGAAATTGGGATGGGGTGGGGGGAGCTTAGAGTTTGACACTTGAGTAAAAGGCGAAAGATTTATACGATCTGAAGAGAAACCAGTGAGTGGAGGTCGGATGGCCGAAGTATTGGGAAATTTTGGAACAGGAGGGAGATAAATTGAAATTACAAAGTCATGAGAAAATGAAACATAAAGTACAAAATTGGTTTCAATATCATCAAATAATGGAGTTTTTCAAACAGGATAGGAAAATTGGCTTTCAGGTGGAAAAATCAAAACTAGAGACTGAATTGTTAGAACCCAATACTAAGAATTTATCAAGAATGTATAACTTGCTGCTGAAATGGAATACACAGGATGAAACAGTTAAATCGGCTATGATTAAGTGGGCACAGGATATTGGTCATAACATTATGTCTGCTGACTGGGAATGGTTATGGAACACCGGTATTAAATTCACGGCATGTAATGCCTTAAAGGAAAACATTATGAAAATGGTTTATAGGTGGTACATGACCCCAGTCAAGCTGGCAAAAATTTATCATTTGCCCGATAACAAGTGTTGGAAATGTAAAGAGACTGAAGGTACCTTCTATCACCTTTGGTGGACATGCCCGAAGATTAAGGCTTTCTGGGAAATGATTTATAATGAAATGAAAAAGGTACTTAAATGTACTTTCCCTAAAAAACCAGAGGCCTTTCTCTTGGGCATTGTCGGCCAATTGGTGTCAAAGAGGGATAGAACTTTCTTTATGTATGCTACAACAGCAGCAAGAATACTCATCGCAAAGTATTGGAAGACACAAGATCTACCTACTCTGGAAGAATGGCAGATGAAAGTGATGGACTATATGACACTGGCCGAGATGACAGGCAGAATCCGTGATCAAGGAAAAGAGACGGCGGAAGAAGAATGGAGAAAATTTAAGAGATACCTTAAGGACTATTATAAACTTGATGAATGTTAGAATGTTGAGGTTTGCAGGAAAAAAAGGGATACAGTGACATAAGAACAGACTATAGAAAAGATTAAGATGACAGAGATTGGAAAGGAATATTTAGAAGTTGCTAAAAAATTATGGACATTGGAATGCAGAAAGGGGGGGTATGGGGGAGTCCCGGAAAAGAGGTTTATGAAAAAATGTTATGAAATTATATGTGTTTGTATGTCTTTTTAGGTGTTTGTTTGTCTTTAAAAAATTTTGTAAAACCAATAAAAATTTTATAAAAAAAAAAAATAGAGTTTGACACTTGAGTTTCCAGCAGAGCTTCCTCTTGAATCTTTTTGTTCCTCTTTGAACAAGTTCAGCGAAGATCCATCCCACTGTCATACCAAATCTTCCTCCACATGGAATCAGAATCTGGCGACAGAAATTGACAGATTCATCCACCTCTCCTTGCCACTTTAGGCCTGGGAAATGCAAACGAACTGATGACAGTCTGTTTGCCTTGCAGTTCTCTAAATCTGTGTGTAATAGTGGCATGTGGTGGAAGTTTCAACAGGAAAAGGTATGCCTCGGTTATCAGAAGTTCTGGAAACAGTAGGCATTTGCAGAGTGGGGAGATCCTGAAGTGTAAGATCAGGGATGATATTATTTTTCCCTTTGTTCCAACACCCTTGTTGGCATCCATCTGTCTCAGGAGACAACGGAAGTGTGTGCCATTGGGGGTAAAGTCTAACAATTGGAGAGTTACAGCACTTGCTGTGGCTGTAGAGACCAATATGAGACATACATTTTTTAATTGCAGCTAGGGCAGATGAAGGCATCTCGTTTTGCTACTACTATGGCTGTCTCAGAAGTCATTTGTCCTCTGGTCACTACTATGGATACACGACCCGTCTGTCTGTCTCCAGGCGATGCGGTCATCTGCAAGGAATTCCCATACTTAATAAATCAATCAGTTATGGTGTTTTAACATATGGCTTTCGCTTTTTCTTAGAGGCCCTTGTAATATATTGCAAGAACAGTGTGGCCTTACTGTTTGTAAGGTACTGTATATCTGTGATATCCTGTTATATCACTCACCACCACAGGAAGGTTTAAAATAGCAAAAGCGGTTGATATTTAATTTCCTCTCAAATGGAATAAGGTGTTGAACTCTGATTCATCTGCAGTGCACTAATTTTCTAAATTAAAATTCAGGGCTGAACCATCTATGTACCCATTTTTCTTTCAGTTTTCAGAGTGAAAGTAGTTTGTGTGTGAATGTGCAGAAATGTTTTCCAAATCCCTTTAAATATGTGACTGTCCACCTTATTCAGTCCTGTTAATTGACATCCCCTGACCCTAAATCTGCTACTGGTTTGGTGTGTGGGTGGGTTTTTCCCCTCCCTTGTTGGGGTTCTCCCCCTCCCCTTTAGAGAGTGATCCCAACCAATCAGGAATCAGAAAGTGATTGTAAAGATGTTATGATATAAAATAGCCACTCAGATTTTTATATATATTAGCAGCACTTAGTGCAAATGAAACCTAGGGCAGCATATCATAGACTGGTAACATAGGTGAGGTAAGTCAACTGGGAAATCACACAATGAACTTTTTCATATGTGACTTTTAAATATGTGATGGCAAATTATGTTTACCCAGGACAATAAGAGAAATACTTCGTCGTCTTACACAGCTGTCTCCCAAAAGTATCCTAAAAGTCAAAAGAGGCTTTCAGCAATGACAGAAATGTTTTGGTAAATAATTTCATTCAACTCATTCGTTTTTAAAAAGCAGAATCTCTAAACCTTGCATGTGCAAGCTTCTAATTGCACCCTAGTTTTATTCATAAACTAGCTTTTATTTGCAAAGTTATTAGAGTTTGTGTGTTTTGTTGTAGTAGTTAATTTTGCTTGCCTCACAAAGGTTGTCACACGTCGTTTTCCCTTCCAGTTCAATAGAAAATAAGAGGTATTAGCCAGGCAGCAGAGGGGAAAAATATCTTACTGTTTCTAGTTCAAAATCCTCTAGAGTACTTTGCATGGAGCTGGATTATACAGCAGCCCAAATCAAAGCTCTGTGCCCTGCAGCTTGCTGGAATCTTAGGAATCTCTAAATTCTGATTATTAGAGTATCAAGCTCTAATTACCCTGCCCAACTGTGCTCATTAGAGCTGACGGCAAAAGATTAAGAGGCCTGCCCCAGCAGCCCCTGCTGCCTTTCAGAGATTTTGATCATATATATTTGGTGTGGATTCACACATGCAAATTGCTTCCACACAATCCCCCTTAACTGTCCCTGTGCTTTGTGGATGAATTCACATTGTGACATCTACAGTCGTGGAGACACTTTTTAGAGCCAATGCAATCGGGGAAAAGTGCAGTGGGAGCATTTCTATGCACAATATATTTATATTCTTATTACGTTGATATTCCACCTTTACTCCAAAGGGTTCAAGGCACCACCTTTCTCTCCCACCTTTTATCCTTACAGCAAGCCAGTGAGGTAGCTGAGGGTAAGAAATAATGTCTGGTCCAGTGTCACCACAGCCATACCCAGCCATGGGTCAGTGAGAAAGATTCCGCCTCTGCCATTGATCTCAGGGTCCAAGTAGGCTAATATGTGGGTTCACGTGATTCAGGGAAGAGTTGATCCTACTTGCCCTGTGATCCCATTGCAGATAAGGGTTCCTGTGGCACCACAGAGCAATATGCAGAATAAACTCTACTGTGGCTGCACCTTGCAAGCCAAGATCAGCACTTCTGGGAAAGCTGTTCTTTTGTTTTGTAGTTTTTAGCTAAATTTGTCTATTATTATTCATCTTCCCAACGAAGGTGAAGGTTTCAAAAGGATTTCAGAGTTCCCTAGAACACAGTTTGAAAACTGCCAGATGTTCTCTTTTTCCAGGACCTGTCCTCTTTTTCATGGGTAGAGTTGTCATAGCAATCCATAGTTAAAAGTAGAAGTCGGCAAATGTGTCCTCTTTTTTGCTCTTCAAAATATGGGAACCCTATAATTAGTTTATATTGAGGATCTTAATCAAAACTCAGCCAGTGGTTTACTATCACCACCATAATGGTACCAGGCTGATAGTGACCTCAACTGAGCTGCCAGCATTTAATAACATGCTGGAAATTTGCCCTTCATAGTCATTGTATACAATTTTTGGGGATTTATTGTTCCATTAAAATTTTATATCTCTAACTCCTCCCAAGTGTTGGTTTTTTAAAAACTGGTAGCACTTGAACTAGAACATCAATTATTGGTCTCCAGTTCATGATTATTATTTCTATTTAGTCAGACTGGGTCAAATTTAATTTTCCTCCCCAATATAACATGTTACTTTAAAGCTTTGAAGCAGCAGGATAAAAATTAATGCCATATTACTGACAGAAGTTTAGAAAAATACTAACTCTGAAGTATTTTATCAGTATATACAAATCCTCATATTTTCTTCAGCTGCCTGGCTATAGTTTTTGCAAGATCTACCTTTAATAATTTAGATTTGGTATAATCTCCTTGAAACCCTGATATTTCACTGAATGCACTGGATTATTCCTTTTAGTCATGGACTGTATCAGGTTTGTAACTCTCACCACTACAAAACTCATATAAAGGCATAGTTTTGTGTTCAGCTTTCTTGAACTATTTCTATATCATTTTTTGGAGCCAAGGATTCAATAAAATGGGCAAACTATATAGAACACCCTTGCCTAGCGTTATGTGAGAAGCAGCACCATTCCCTTGGCTCCAGGCTATTTTTGCTGTTCTAGCTGAAGTCCATTTATCTTGACAGAGCTTTGTTTGAGCATTTCCTGTTTTTTGTTGTTCTCCAAAGTACCTAACATTCTACTACCATTTCTCTTTTGCTCCTGACTTTCCAGTTGACTCACACAGTCCTATGCTCTAGAGGGCCACTGCCCTCTTTTTTTTTGGGATCAAAGAGTGGTATTTTGACTTTACATTCCAAGGAGAACCCCCAAGTATATTTTTAGTGTCATCGTATTCTTAGGACTATAGTAGTCTGTTGCAGTTTGTCATGCTTGGTCTAGTTGGTAGGATACCTTCTACTGGGGAAAAGCAAAGTGCCATGAACCTCTTCCATTTTTAACTCAAGTTGGGGTGAGGACAAGTGCCAGCAAGCACAATTGTGTCAGTTCCAATGCTTTCTTTGCCTGTTCTTCAAAAGCAGCAGAATGAAGAAGGAATGAGAGTAGAGTAGGATAGCCAGAATCAGAGGCACCAACTTGAAGAAAATATAGAGGGGAGACAGACAAGGACAGCGATGTGGGAGAAGGCCAGGGAGTGGGGAGGAAGAAGGGGTGGCAGAAAAGAAACTTGAAAGGAAATGGCGAAACTCTGGAAAATGTCCCTCTCCTCTTCCCTCCTCCCCTAGCTCTTACAGCACATCTTATGTCATTGAAATTGTGGGTCTGGGAGGGATTTAATTGAGACAAGTCCTTGTTAATTTTTTTAAAATGAAAAGCAACAGGAGACATGTCCTCTCTCATCCCTAACAGAGCTCTGTGAACCTGCCCCACAGAGCAAGTAGTTTGCATTCTCTCTCTCTCTCTGCTCTAATCACAAGAGCCGTAAGAAACGATGTTGGAGGTTTTTGCCCAATCCCAGGTCTCTTGCTATCCAGCAACCCTTTTACAAGTTCTTTTACAGGACTTATTGGGAAACAAAGTCGAAAGATGGAAAAGAAAGAAAGAGAAATGCCCATCAACTTTGGGGGGGGGAGAGGGCTCAAATATTTTATTGGGGGGAGTGACCTGGGCCCCTAGGAGTTGGTGCATATGGCTGGAATATATCCCTGGGCAATCCTACGGGAGGGAAAATAGGTGATGGTAGAGCTGCCAAGTCCTGAGCCCTGTGCTGAAGTTTAATGAACATAGTTCGCAAGCGTACAGTAAAGTTGGTAGTACAATGGCTTTGTAAACAAGCCTTTTGGTACCACCACTGAAGCATGAAGGTTTCCACAGCCACAATGAAGAAGCTTTGTGGTTAGACCTCCTGCTCCACCTACAAATAGGGAGACCTTCAAAACCCAAGGGCCCTCTGTAGGATTGTGACTTAAGATTAAAAAGTGCAGGTGAAGAAACAACCTTAAAATATGTACTCCAGACCTAGCAAAGCAAAGCAAAGCAAAGCAAAGCAAAGCAAAGCAAAGCAAAGCAAAGCAAAGCAAAGCAAAGCAGAAAGGAAAGGAAAGAAAAGAAAAGCGTACGCACACACACAGACACCCACACCCACACCTAGTAGAGTAGAAAGCAGTGTGAGCTAAATTCTTTCTACCCAGTGTGATAGCTTCCTACTTTATGTGGAACATTCAAAACTTCCAAACTTGCATTTTCAAGTGGTGCAGTCCTGTGTGCCACCTCAGCACTCTTGTGCCTCATTCCTATTCCTTTTGAAGCTCTGTGTGAAGGCCAGGTCCTTATCTCAGGAAAGATAGGCATGTCTTGTTCTACAGAGAAAAGGCATCTCAAAAAGGATCTGCTTCATTTGCATTTCCCCCAGTAGTTTAAGGTGTTGGATAAGTGCTCCTTAGAATCGACAAAAGTTTTTAGATGTGTATTTTGGGTAGGGCAGCCGAGGGCAATGAGTTCTCCTGGATAGTTTAGGAAACCTAAAGTGAGGAAGACAGTTGTAGATTAGTTCAAGAATCACCCAGGCCCTTTGATAATGGCAATGTAGGAGCTGCTTTATTGGCCATGAAATATCAGCTTCATTTTCGCCTGATTTTTCCAACTCGGCAGTTGCCGCTGGGGAAACTGCAGCCCACTATCAAACGAATTTGCTTTTAATGTGTCCCATTAATTGTTAATGTTGTTTCTCTGGCTTAATTTGCAAATTTTCTAAATAAAACATTGTATGAAGGAGAGTATGTTTTCCCCCAAGTAACAAATCTGCTGTTTCTCACACATTTCTGAAACGGCCCTGTTATTCTGATTAATTTCCCCCTTGCTGTGTGATCCTTCATCAAACCAATTGCACCAGATTCCTTTACCACATTTGTTGAGATGATAAATATAAAGCAAGTGGGGTTGTGTAATGCATGGCAGGGCTGTTCTCCATCATCCAAACAGCCTGGGAGATTTTTTCAGAGTCACAAGACAAGCTCAAGAACAGAAGCAGAGCCTTGCTAGATCAGACCAAAGATCCATCTGGTTCACAGATGGGAAATCTTTTTCGGTCTGAGGGCAGCAGGGCTGCTTTCTGGGGGCCACATGCTTATGGTGAGTAGGGCCAGAGGCAAAAGTGGGTGGAACGACAATCATATAAATTTGACCTTTGTAGGTAGTCTACTGTGCTGTACACACACCTCCCTGTCCAGGGCAAGCAAGAAGTGGCAGTAGCAGAGTCCTCCAGCCAGGTAAAAAGACTCAGTGTCATGGACCGGCTGCATGCAGAAGAGTGGGGAGAGGCACCAGCCCCAAGGGAACCTCCAGGGGAAGAAGGCTCAGAGCCAGGGAATTTGTGGTGGGACAACAGTGAGTGTTCAGAGAGAAAAGAGGGAGGAGACTGTGGGGAGAAGGGGTCAACAGCAGAAGAGGTGACAGGATTTAGTGAGCAGGAAAAGGCTGGGGCAGAGGGCAGTTCACCCTCAGAGGCAGGAGGAGGGGATCCAGGAGACAGAGAGGAGGAAGGACGCTGAAAATTCTGGGAGTCTCCCCCTCCTGCTGTAACCAGCTCCCCTCCCTCCTGGTCTCCCAGAACACAGAGAGGAATGAAGAGGGCAGGGCAATGAGAGGGAAGGGAACCATGGGAGGAGCCTTAGAGAGTGGCGGGAAGGCAGAGACCTTCAGTCCTCGCAACTGCCTCATTGGGGCTAGGCCTACTGTGACCACTAGGTCTGCGCTGTTTTAGTTTCTTTGAATAAAGAGTTAACTTCACTTACACTGTGTTTTATTGCTGACCTACAGTACCAGTAACTCTGACTCCTGACACCAAGGAGGGTGCAACTGGGGGAGGGGCATGGCCTGGAGAATGTCCTGACGGCCAGATACAGAGTCCTGGAGGCTCACATTCATAACATGAACTCATTTCCTTGATGACTGTTGCAAAAACCTGTATGGCAACATTCACCCCAAAAGATAGAATCATAGAATCATAGAATCATAGAATCATAGAATCATAGAATCATAGAATCATAGAATCATAGAATCATAGAGTTGGAAGAGACCACAAGGGCCATCGAGTCCAACCCCCTGCCAAGCAGGAAACTGTTGCCATACACTCTTTCGCCTCCCAGGTCTCTCAACTTGACCATCTACACTGCTATGTTACACTGGGGGTGATGGAAATGATATTCCAACATCTTGTGGGCATCATGTTCATTCCTCCTGCCCTAGGGAGTTTAGCAGTGGCCATATATAGCAGTATTCCCCAGTGTCTTTCTCTCGCTAGCATTTGCTGTCTGAGGCAGCAGCTTCCCTCTGTCCAACGGCAGAGCTGTCCCTGGTGCTGACACATCTCACTTTCCACTGATGACAATCTGGGCTTATGCACAGCACAGCACCACACACACTGGGAGCTGGAATACTTCATTAGCTGTGATAACTAGAGACCAGCTCTAATTAGAATTTGATTAAAATATAGATTTTGAATGTGGTTAATGAATTAATCATGCTAGGTAATCAATCAGAGCTTGGTGCCAAGAAGTGTTTTAGACTTCTCTTTGTGTTGGGAGAAATGTTTATGGTGTAGGATTTCCAGCTGGTCAAAGATGGTTTCAGCTTCCCGAATGCTGAAAGGGAGGAATTAAATATAGATGATACAATTGGAAATGCCTTTTGCATGCTGTAAGCCCTTTGCTAATGTAAAGGCAATTTGTTTGCTTTTATTGGAAAATAAATAAATTATAAATTTTAAAACTGATCTCCAGTTGGTGCCTCATCTGAGCAAACACAAACTATATATTACCGAAGCAGCAATATATAGTTAGCGCCAAGCCTTCTCACTTATCTTCTTTGCAGTCAAATGGGGGAAATTGCAAAAAGGATATTTTCCTTTGCGTTTTAAAGCCAACTGAAACCAAGTAAAGGACGTTCCCATCAATTATGAGCTCAGCTTTCCCAAACAGCTGTTTTTCTAAGCTATAGGAGGGAAATGAATTTATAGACTGAACTGCTGTTTTGTATCTTCTCACCATAGATATGCCAATTTCAACTTAAATGAGACCAAAATTGGAATTTCCTTGAGAAATGCAAAGAAGTGTGCAAACATTTTATCAGCTTCACTCTCCATCACTTGAATCCACACGTAACTCCTTGAGCCTTGAGTGTGGGGTCTCCAAGATGGCATCCACAGACACTCCCCCACCAGCCGCAAAGGCACCTGTACAAATCCAGATTTCTATATTTTTACATGGGGTTGGGTTTATTTATCTTGGGTTGCAGTTGTGGTGGCTGAAAAGAAACATGCAGGCCTCTAGCTACCCTGGCCTCTTCCCTTCCTTTATCCAGATTGCCTTTCTGGTCCTCATGTGGACCCAAATACACTCTTCATTGGAGCGGAAGAGGGCAGTTCTGCTGGGATGCCCTTTGCATTCTCTGACATGCCTGGTATGTTTGGGGATGGAGGCATCACCTGGGTGTGTAAAACTTGCTTGCTTTTTCATTTGTCCCCCCTCCTTTTCCCCCTATGCTGGGAGGGATTATTTCTCCTTGTTTGTTTGTTTGATTCAGTGGATGTGTTTTGCCTATTTTGTTTCATTGCAGGGTGTGGGTGTCACCTATTTTGTTTTGTATGATTGAGAATATGTCTTTGGAGGGGGAGTGTTTTGTCTCTGAGGTTGTTTAGTTTTTTGTTTTGGAGGGTGTACGTTTCTCTGAGCACCATCCAGTTTTCTCACTGAGAAATGGATAGTTTGTGATGCCTATGACATTTCCTCAGATTTCCAAATGTATTTCCAAAAAACCCCAATAATATTTTTTTTGGGGGGGGAGGAGGCTTTAGACTGATGCTTAATAAAGCAGCTGTATTTTTTTACAAAGAGAACACACCTGGATTTGAAATATAGTTTACTCAGACATTCGCCTCAGAATCTGAGTTCGATGTAAATAGAAGGCAATGTGTATAGTGGGTATGATATCTGGCTTGGACTTGGGAGAGTGAGGGTGAAATCTTTTCTAATCCATGAAGCTCATGGGCTAGTAACTATTTCCCACCCTGCTGTATCACACATGGTTTTTTGTGAAGATAAAGTAAAAAGGTAAAGGGACTCCTGACCATTAGGTCCAGTCGTGGCTGACTCTGGGGTTGCGGCGCTCATTGCGCTTTATTGGCCAAGGGAGCTGGCATACAGCTCCAGGTCATGTGGCCAGCATGACTAAGCCGCTTCTGGCGAACCAGAGCAGCGCACGTAAATGCCGTTTACCTTCCCGCCGGAGCGGTACCTATTTATCTACTTGCACTTTGATATGCTTTCGAACTGCTAGGTTGGCAGGAGCTGGGACAGAGTGACGGGAGCTCACCCCATCATGGGGATTCGAACCGCCGACCTAAAGTAGGAGAATCCAATTTCAGCCCCCTAAGCTCCTTATTTAAGCAAGACCTGCCCATTGTCTGTGTTTGCTCCTTTGGCAGGGAGTACTGAAACTCAACCCATTTCTTCTAATGAATAATGTCACTTTTATGCTTAGCATGTCTGGATTGTTCCATTACAGAATATGATTGAAACAAGTACCATTTCAGATACAAAAATATTGTTGACTTTGTAAGCTTAAAAATAGACTCAGCCAGAGCACTTTGTCTAAAGTTTTCACTTAGGCTGGCTAGCTATGTGTTCATGGCTCCCTGGCTTTCAATATGGGGATATGCTAGCGCAGACCAAAAAATGAGTTGTTCATCTGAGTGTGAAGCCCACAGAGACACAAACTTCCAATTCCAATGTTTATTTGATTATCTTTCTCGAGGTCGTTTTCTCTCTGTGTTGAGTAAATCAGTATTTGCAGTGATCTTCAAGAAGATGAAAAGCCAAGAAAATGTAGACGTCAGATGATAGCCCTGGAATGCAAAGTTACTCCTGAACAAATAGAGCATACGCTTGGAGGATTCCCCTCCCCCTTCTTTTCTGCTAGTGTTAGCCTCCTGCTGGCACCTGAAAGTTTATTTGTGCTTTGGAAAGCATTATGTGACTTGGTTCTTGCCAAGTTGTGATGGTCTGAGATGAAGGTGAAAGTAGCCAGTAGTGCTAGCCAGCACGAACAGCATCAATAGCGGAATAGGAGGAGTGGATAAGCTGGCTGGGTCTAGGAGGCAATTATCTAGTTCCAGCCCTCCCACTCCTAAATATATTCTCCTTTAACCCAAAGGACCTTAATACTTATCAAATAACTGCAAATGAAACATTCCTTTCTTGGGTAAAGTGCCTGAGTGGGTGGTTGCTATGCACTTCTATTCAGTCTTGCAGGAACTAGTTAGATCCATTCTAATCTGGTTTCAGACCTGGTGTTTGCACCAGCATTATCTTGGAAGCCCTGAATGGATGACCTATAAGGGAGGTACAATTCTGCAAATTATCCTGGACCTCTCAGTGGCTATTGTTGCTACCAATTATTGTATCCTCCTGCATAGCTATCCAGGCTGGGGATTGAAGTTGTTGTTTTCCCACTGCTTCCTAGAGGACCTGTACTAGAGGGTGGGCCTGGAGACCTACTGATTGATTCAGTGGAACTTATGCTAGAGCTGTGCATGAACCTCCTTTGTCACCTTCTTTCTCTCCTGGGAAAAGAGGTGGGAAGTGGATTTTTGCGACTTTCCAAAGAGCAAAAAAAATGCACTTTCAGGTGGAGGGTACTTATTATTTCAACAAATTGATCAGGTGATCTTGGCTGCACTAACTTTGAAAATGGAGCCAAGAATGGAGCACTGCTTTCATCATCACGTAGCGCTGTTCGCAGGTGCATACTTAGTTCCATTTGAAAAGAAAAGAAAAGAGGAAATACCACCAGGCTACTGCATCTAAAAGACCACTCACACCTGAAAGATCCTCTCACCTGAATATTCACCCCTTCTGCCATCCCAAATGTGCCCAACAAGAGCTACTTTAGGACCCAGCCATAATTTAACCCACTGGACTGCCAGGTTCCCATCTTGTCTCCCATACTTGTTAAAGATGTATATTAATTTATATTATATTATATTATATTATATTATATTATATTATATTATATTATATTAATACTAAATAAATAAATTAATAACTCCCCTCTGCTCTTTGAGGTAATTTTTAAAGGAAAGCTGGGAACAGAGGCAGAAATATTTATACATTCAGAGAAAGGTCAGTTTCTTCCTGCCCTCACCCTGGGTTGTCTTCATGACATGGCTATATAATAGCGGTTGACATTTGAACACAAGGAGTCAACTCTGTCATTTCCAGTGGCAGATCTGGCTGTTCTAGAACAGTAATCTTTACCATTTTTATTCAAGATACTTTAACTTTACATTAAAATGTTTAGCGAAAGTCTATAATTTGTGAGCCAATTACGTGAGAACAGCCCCTTTCTAACTCTTGCGCTTTAATGATAGCTTCTTACATAAAGATGTGGCCTTTCAGTTAGTGTGAAGAGGGGGAGGCACAAAGTGGCTGATATATTTTATATAGGAGGTTGATATATTTTATCTTCCCTATTCAGCTTAATGACCCTTGCCACACGTGTCTAGGGCCTGAGTAATAGGATGGTTGAAAATTTATGCTATCCATAAGTTGACTCTGCATCATTCACTTGCAAACATCCATGCCGTTGACTTTAAAAGTACAAACTGAGAAATCAAAAGCAAACATACACACAAATCCACATTAAAAACTAAATGTCAGGGAGAAGTGTTCTAGGCTGCCTTCTCCTTGAGACCTAGATTTAAAAAATAAAATAAGCAGAGAGTTCTTTCTGTGTGGAGGAGCAGGCGGCCACATGAGACCCTCACCTGCAGTCTGATGAAGTGGCGTAGTCCAAAACAGGTTTACTTCCTCACTGAGGACTATCCCTAATGCCACTGTGGTGTTGACTTTGGCTTATACCTTTTAAAGTCAGTGGCAAGAATATTTGTGAGTAAATTATGGATCTGCACCTGGATATCTTAAGACTTCAATCATTCTCATGCTTTTCCTTGGTACAAATGAGATGCTGGCACTCTAAAGAACATAAGATGAGCCTGCTGGATCATGGCCCATCTAGTCCATTCAGAGGCATAATGTTGTCATGGAATTCTACTCAATATTGATCCAGAGTAGATTCCAATGTATAGTTAGCAGAGTAACAAACACGTTGCAGGATTCCCCCCCAAAATAGACCAGAGGCAATTGTATTTCAACCAGTAGCGCCAGTAGTGGGCGCCATGGCAGCAAGCAGCTCCTGAAGCCAGCCACAGCCAACTGCGCTACCAGGCTGCTGAGACTGCCGCTGCTACATTTCCCAGGGACAGATTTGCAAATCTGGGGACGGAATTTGTCCGGAGACAGATTTGCAAATCCAGGGGCTGTCCCCAGGAACCAGGGACGTCTGGTAACCCTACAGTAAGTCTACTGAAGGCAAATGAGCATAATGGTCACAAATCCAATACATTCAGGATTGGCACTGTCCATAAGAAATCCAGTAGCAGCAGAATTAACTTAAACTTACAATAACTTATATTAAGACTAAACCTTAACACTAAGCATACTATGTGCAGAACACCACACCAAAAAGAATGGAGATAGAAAAAGAAAAGAGTGAAACCCAGGCTCCTTCTGGCCTCTTATTATAGCCAGCATGACCTTGAAGAAGAGATAACAGAACCAGTTTAAACCAGCTGTACTCAGCTTCTCTGAAAGTATAACCAATGGGTAGGCAAACTAAGGCCGGGGGCTGGATCTGGCCCAATAGCCTTCTAAATCTGACCTGTGGGTGGTCCAGAAATCAACTTGTTTTTAAATGAGTAGAATGTGTCCTTTTATTTAAAATGCATCTCTGGGTTATTTGTGGGGCCTGCCTGGTGTTTTTACATGAGTAGAATGTGTGTTTTTATTTAAAATGTATCTCTGGGTTATTTGTGGGACATAGAAATTCGTTAGTCCACCTCCCCCCAAAAAATATAGTCCGTCCCCCCACAAGGTCTGAGGGGCAGTGGACTGGCCCATGGCTGAAAAAGTTTGCTGACCCCTGGTATAACCCAAACATCATGAACCTTCTGCTTGCTTCTTTCACACAGAGAAGCTTCCAGAACCCTCTTGAATTAAGTAGAATAGGAAAGGTCCCTACTTTCTGTACCAAGAAATGCAAACTAACAAATGTCTCTGGCAGTGGAGGTAGAACACAGCCACCATGGCCATCATCATCATCATCATCATCATCATCATCATCAATTAATTTGTTAGTCATTTTATCTTCCTCAGGGCAACCCAAAGGGCCTTACAACCAAATGGACAGAACAAAAAACTCCACATAGATACATTAAAACTGAGAGGAAAAAGAAGACACCCTACCCACTTCAAAAGGGCCGCAAATAATTTAAAGGCCCAAGGCCTGGTTATAGAGGAAAGTTTTTGCCTGGCGCCTAAAGACTGATAATGATGGCGTCAGGCAAGCCTCCCTGGGGAGAGTGAGCATTCCACATAGAGCTAGGAGCCACTCATAGCCTTGTATCCCATGAATTTATCTATTCCTCTTTTAAAGCCATTCAAGTGGTAGCCATCACAGCCTCCTGTGAGAGCAATGCCGCAGTTTAGCTATGCACTCATTGAAGTGGTCAAGTGAGTATATATGGAGGCAATCCTTCAAGCATAAATACACTGTGTAAATACATATATGATAACTTTTCACTAAGGTGAGACAGTCGTTTTAGAAATTAAAAGTCTTTTTTTTTTTTAAGAAAAAAAATTAAGCACAGCGCTATCCAACAGTGAGGAGAAGGGGATGTTGTGATGAACTGTTGGGAGCCTGCATGACTCCACACAAAAATGTTCTGTTCATTTACCAAGTCATTAAACTGGAGCTGATTTTATGATCATAATTTTTTTCCCCGCTGGCATGTGAGGAAGCTTTATAGCCTTCAATAAAGCACTCTGACTTCTACGAAACCAGTTTGATTTTTACTACAGCAGCTTCTGGCAAGATTTATGCTCTTGTTTTGCTTAAGATTCACATTTTAATGTAGCTATAAAAACAAGTTAGATTTGCTTATTTCAGGGAATCTTATTTAGTTAATTATCAGGCCCCACATGGCAAATCATTTCATTTGGATTCTATTATAAAACAATCAGTACTTGTATTCTTGGTTGCTTCCCAGTGAGGATTTTTTTTTAAAAAAGAAAAACAACAACAACCATAAACATTGCAAAAATCCACTTAATAACTAAAGCCCCCCACTTGCATTATTTGGAGGAGAGGCAATTTGGATTAATAAGGTGCCGTCCTGTCCACTCCAAAGCAGCCCATAATGCTTGAATGGTAAAACTTTTTAAAATGCATGTCTCTTGTCTTGATGCTGATACCTCCTCTTCAGTCTGAATTTGAATTACTCAGATTATGGAATGCCAAGAGGTGGGATTTTCTCATAATATGATCTGGAGTGAAGTTTGGCATGAAGCCTACAACTGTTAGTATTTTAAACCCCCACCCCCCCAAAAAAAATACATATATGCCGTGTAGGCAGAAGGTAGATGTTTATTTAGAAAATCAAGGTTCCTAATTCAGTTTTGACAAAAATATAATAATTTTGAATTCCGAAATCTTCTAGCCAAATGATATAAAGAAACTCAAGCGGAGGCAGTGGAAGGCCCCATTAGCTAAAGTAGTGCTTCAGGTTAAGAACAGTTTCAAGTTAAGAACGGACCTCCGGAATGAATTAAGTACTTAACCCGAGGTACCACTGTATATTAAATTGCTGGGGCATACAAAATAAATAAATAAATCATTATCCGCCTTCTTATTATCCCACCGCGCCTGGTTCCAGGAAAAAGGTTAAGACCTTTTTGGGTGTTTCCTAGTCAGTTATGGTATCCTAAAGGAGAGCTAAAGGTATCATAATTTGCTTTTTTATAATTATCCCTAGCAGTGCTATTTTTCTAGAAAAAGAGGTGCTTGTTCTCTTATAATGGCAATGGTACCCACCTGAGAGGTGCCGGACCTTGCTGAGAACTGCAACAAGACTCTTTAAAGTGCTGGCCCTATCAAGGGAGGGCAGGATATTAGCACAGCAACATTTGCCTCGCTTGTGCTCCCCAGCAACTGATGTTCTGGATACTGCCTCTGACACTGGAGGTGGAATATTACCATTGTGGCTAGTAGCCGTTGATAGCCATGAATCTATATAATCCTTTTTTAATGCCATCCTGGTTGGCGGCCATCATTCTGTTTTGTGGAAGCCAACTCCATAGTTTAACTATGTGCTGCGTAAAGAAGTATTTTCCTCGGTCAGTCCTGGATCTTCCCCCATTCAGCTTCACTGGATGCCCATGAGTTCTAATAGAGAGGGAGGAAAGCTTCTCACTGTCCACTTTCTACATGCTCTGCATAATTGTATGTCTCTTTCTCTTGCCCTCCCCACAACTGCTCAGCTTTAGAGAGGGGAAAGCCCCAAATGCTGAAATCTTTCCTCAAAGGGGGGTTGCTCCAACCCCTTCATCACTTTGGTTGCCCTTTTCTGAACCTCTTCCGACTCTGCAATACGGGTTTTTAAGGTGAGGTAGCCAGAATGTCTGAAGCAGGGAGCTTCCTGCACTCTTGGAACGAGTTTCATTTGCATGACCTGATGGATCTGAATGCTTCTCAGCTTGCTGCTTCACCTCATGGGAGTTCTTCTGTGGAGTGCTGCAGTATTCCAGCTTGTCCCCCATGTTGGTTAATATCTGCCACTGAGAGAAGTACTGTGAGCCTTTGGAATGCACTGTGCTATATTTCTCATTTTCCTCAAACCCTAGTGAGACTGTGGAATCTCTGACCAGATGTCTAGAGTCAGTAATGAGCTGGATGGGGACCAATAAACTAAAACCCAATCCACATATACTAATGGTAGGGGGAGTTTTAATCAGGAAGTAGTTGCTTAGCCTCCTCTGGATGCGGTTGTGCTCCTCATGACAATCATAGATGCAGTTAGGGGCTGCTTCTGCACCCAGCTATGCTACTTGAGATCTAGGCCTGTTTGCTTGCTTTTACATTTATTTAGTATGTATAATTCCCACTTTGCAACTGCTGTTCAAAATCTCCGAGCCAGATTTCAGAAACAGTTCGTATAGCTTCAGCCTGAAGACATCCATCTTAACATCTAAGAATGCCTATGAGCATTCAACATTTAAGCTGCTTTTCAAGGACAAAATCACTGGGTGATTTCAAAATATGGTCCAGGCTATGCCCTCTCTGGGAATTTAAATGTGCCTGCAAAAGTGACCGATAGGGGAGGGGTATTTTTCTTTAAAGAATCCAGTGCGTCCCAAAATGTTAACTTCTTTACTTTCCAAAGGGGAGTTATTTAGGAGTCATATGTATATATAGGTCTTGCAATCCTATGGTCCCTGAGATGGTGCCCCAGGGGTCAAAGGAAGTATTGGATTTCCCTCTCTTAGGACGCAGAGAGGGAGGTCTCTATTTCTCTGCCATTGCTCCCAGGGGAAGAGAGACTGTTTAAACAACAACAGGAACAGAGTTGAGTCCTCACTATTTGCAGTAAAAAGGATGTCAGGTAGCAGGACTGGCAAAAGCTCCTTCTGAGGTCTTGGAGAACCACTGCCAATCATAGTAAACAATCCTACGCTGGATGGACAGCAAAAAGAGTCTTTGTGTATCAATTAGTGCCACAGCACCAGCTTTTCTGAGTCTTGTGGCCATATTGGACAGTTCTGAAAACTTTAGAGGCAGAAAATGTATAGTACACTCAGCTACAGTTCCATCCCTTTGGGATATGGCTTCTGGACCTCAGCTGGATATGAAGTTGCTTGATGTATAGAGACTGACAGCTCCATCCTATATATAGCAGAATGACCAAATATAAATTCGCGCCATCCAAGTCCGCTCATTTATTGCTGCTCTTTATTCTGTTCCTTTCCTGAAGGAAAATATATAGCTCACATCCTTCACTTACCACAAGTTTTCAGGGAAGTGCGGAAGGAGGCAACATCTCCTATAAAATATCAGCTCTTGACATATGCTGGCTCTGCAGCTGCTGTTTGGTATTACTCAGATTAGACTGAGATTTCTCTCGGTATTCCCATACAGCATGTGCAGTTCTATACACAGTACTAATGAAGGGAATTGTGTGTGTTTATGAATGTGCTACACCAGCGGGGCTTTTTATGTCAGGCAGGCAGAAAGACCACCTGAAATTCCTTTTCCAAGCCAAATTTGGCTATTTCTCAGCTCTTTTCTAGCCTACTCATTCATTCGACATGTGGAGTGCCTTTTCTTATAAACAATGAAGGCCAAGCTAGATGAGATTCTGTAAAGCTGCAGGGTGGTGCAATTTAAAATGTAATGTGAGCAACTTTCCTCCTCCAGTCCATTCTTTTAAAGCCATTTTTCTTCTAGTGCAACTCAGCGTCTGGAAGAAAAGAGAAATGCAGCTTAAAAAGTGATTTGGGGCAGAAAAGTATGAGCAAGAATGGGGAAAAATTAGTTTGGTCTCTTTGTGATGTGGACCTACCTAATTTGTACGTCCCCTCCAAAGAAACAGCAACCACCCACTGTTTTTAGCCCCACAATTGAAATCCAGTACTTGTATAGTTTGCTTGGCTTCCCACACAGGTATCTTGTCGGCCATTTTGAGAGCACAATGCTGCATTGTGATCCAACAGGCTTGTCTTATGCTCTTTGTGCTCTGGGATCAGCTTAGCCATTTGTACTTTCCAAAGCTGCAGGGTGGTGGACATGAAAATCCCAGCCATCTTTTTAACCTTCAAGTGAACTATGCTCCAATTCCCATTTAAATCTAAGACAAGTGGTTTTCTTCTGCACTTGTTCATCATCAATCCCTGAAAAGTCAGCAACATTATCTGAGCCAAAGGATGTTTTATTCATTGTGCTGACCCATATTCTTATAGCTAGCTATAGAATAGTTATTTAAGTATTCTGAGGGTAAGCACTTTTGGAATCATTAAGGCCTTGAAGATTCATCAGTTGTGCCAATACTAGGAAAACGACTCAATCTATGCAAGACCTTTTAAAGATAGGTGTGGTGTTGATAGGGAATCGTTGTCCTAACCATATAGGCTTTTAATTAATCTCCTTCAAGGCCAGAATCCATTGGATCCCTTTATTAAAAGATGGAATTCTGTTTCCATCATAGAAAAGGAAACAGCATTCAAAGAATTGCATTTTGAGTAAGGGGAATGTGCTGAGTTAGGATTAAAGAATGTCATATGGTATCAATTATTTACCGTATATGTTTTTCCTGAAAGTAGTTGCTTGAATTGTTCTTTCCCATTTTTGTTCCAAAATTGGTCCAGCCCAGCCCATTCTGGTTTTGTGGGATTCTTTTCTTTTCTTTGCTATGATGGATTGATGGAAACAAAGATTTGGCTTCACCGCTGAAGATCAGGTGTATAAGTATAGTGGTACCTTGGGTTACAAACTCTTCAGGTTACAGATGCTTCAGGTTACAGACTCCGCTAACCCAGAAATAGTACCTCGAGTTAAGAACTTTGCTTCAGGATGAGAACAGAAATTGTGCTCTGGTGGTGCGGCAGCAGCAGGAGGCCCCATTAGCTAACGTGGTGCTTCAGGTTAAGAACAGTTTCAGGTTAAGAACGGACCTCCAGAACGAATTAAGTTCTTAACCCGAGGTACCACTGTAATTTCTTTCCTTTCATCTAATCTAGTGATTTAGCTAATTTGGAGGCTTTAAAGAAGAAGTGTTTGACAATGCTGGTTTCCAGTTCTCCCAATTAATAACTAAATAAAGGCTCTGGGATGCTGTGGTGATTTTTCTGTGGCCTCAGCACTGCACACTGCTGGCTTTCTGCTTATTAATGCACTGGAAGCATTTTATAGTAATGGAGAAGTGACAGTCAATGTTGTAATGGAAAGCATGTCAATATTGGCTGCCTTGTTGAAGGCATTTATTTAAATATTGATAGAGATTATATTAAATATTTAGAGATGACAGTCTTTATTAAGATGGCTTTTCCATTGCCTTTATTAAGTTGCTCTGGCCATTTATGCCACTTACTCTATATTGCTTTCATGAGGCAGAGAATGCTGATGATAAACAAAAGGGGGAGGTCATAGCAGTCATACTCTGTCTTCTGAGAGTCTACACCAGTGGTTTCCAAACTTTTTCTTCCACAGACCACTTGGAAATTGGTAAAAGTCTTGGCAGACCATTTAACTATTTTTCTGCCTGTTGTAGTGATTGCAATGTGCTAGATGCTGTATGATTTTAAAGTGCTTTTTGTTGCTTCTTTTATTTCTTATATATTGTATTTTATTGCATTACCATCTGAATTAAACAGATTTTGAATACAGTGGTACCTTGGGTTAAGAACTTAATTAGTTCTGGAGGTCCGTTCTTAACCTGAAACTGTTCTTAACCTGAGGTACCACTTTAGCTAATGGGGCCTCCTGCTGCCGCCACACCGCGATTTCTGTTCTCATCCTGAAGCAAAGTTCTTAACCCGAGGTACTATTTCTGGGTTAGCAGAGTCTGTAACCTGAAGTGTCTGTAACCCAAGGTACAGTAAGATACAGTATAAGAAATAAAAGAAGCAATAAAAATATGATTAAAAATCACTGGGTGGAATTTGACATCACATTCTTCCAATCATTCCATCTGCGCAAGCATTCCAGCTTGCAGGATGGAAGGATCCCCCCTTTCTTCTGTACTGTTCCAGGGATTCTCCTGATCCAACCCCACCAATCCAATTTCAGGGGATGCATAGTGGGAAGGGGGAAAGCCCCATTACACAAGCAAAAGTCCTTGTACATGGTTTCACTGCTGGGGCTGGTTAGGTGAATCCCACTCATTTTTAATATTTAATGTGATGGATGTGCCGTCTCTTGTCTTCAACCACAAATCTACAGATGTGTTGTGGACCACTTGAATGAAACTCCACAGTTTGGGAACCTCTGGTCTAGATGCAAGCAGCTGACCACCACTGGAAAAAGAATGCTAATTCAGCAAAGCAATTTTGATATAGGGGGTGGAGTTAGTAGGTCTGGAGAACCTGTGTCCTTCCAGATCCTGTTGGATCCATAGCCATCCATAACCATTGGCCAGCTGGCTGTGGCAGATAGACACAGAATCCCTAGCCTTGGCTTATAGATAGGCTTGTGGTGAGAATCGAACAAACAAAAAGCAGATTTTGATCCTGGCGCACTACAATTATGCTGGACTGTGGTTAGTTTTATTTTTTGATTTGGAGCTTTGTGTTTTTATATTGAGGGTGCTAAAATGTTTTCATAGCAACTTCCCATGAAGAAGAGCATTATTTACCAAGAATGTTTTTAGAATAAAATGACAGGTCTGCTTGCAGGTGTTTACTCTAACCCTTTACATATTGGGCTTCTGGCCAAATCTCGGGGTGTCCAACGCTCCATCCTTCAAACTGGTCTCATTCATCCAACGCCATCTCAAAACCCTATTATTTGCCTACATTCTGGTACACCAGGGACAGGGCAGCTCCCATTAATTTGTTCCCCTACAATGCCACCACTGTTAAATGTGCACAATGTCAGCCACTGAATTTTCAGAAGAGAGACTGTTTTTGAGTGTGCATGGGCATGCTATTGTTTTTGTTAGTAGCATTTACTTACATCCCTTGCTTCCAAGTTCAGCCCCCCCCCAAAAAAAAAAATTAGCAACATGCTCAAGAGTGTGAGCACTAGAAGCGTCAGGTCTAGGCTGAGGAGTGATAACATAGTATGTCTCCATGGACTAAGAGTTGTTGGTCTAGTTGTAAGTTAGCAATTCCTGATATTCCTTCAATACCAGCAGTTGTGGTTATGGTGTGTGTCAGGGGTTTAGGTGCAGAGGCACGGGCAAGGGAGGAAACAGAGAGCGAAGGGGAGGAGACAGAGGAAAGGATGAGTGATGACGACGACCCGAGATCTCCCAGTCTTTCCAGTGAATCAGAGGATTCACAGAAAGGAGCACCAGTGGCCAGGGCAAGGGGGGAGTCTAGAGAGGCACCCCAGGAAGATAGAGCCAGAGGAGACTCAGGGGGGAGCAGCTGGAAATCGGGACCAGCGTCACCACCAGGAAGCAGGGAAGAGGAAAGGAGCCAGGAGGGAAGCGCTGGCAGCTCACCACAGGAGGGAGGGCAGGAGTCAGGAGTGGCCACACCTCCATCGGGGAGCGAAGAAACGGTTAAGAGGAAAGTGGAAGGTTGGGCGCGCGCGCCAAGTTCAAATGCAGAGGAAGGCGGCGCAGTGAGCAGCCCCGAAAGGGAACCGGGTCCTAAAGCCCGGCGCAAGGAGGCAGAAGGGTCTGGGTCAGCGTCAGAAGAATCCCGGAAGGAAGAAGCCCCGGGGGGTAGAGGGACCCAGAGGAGGACAGTCAGGAGGAAAAGGTGGAGCAAGGCTAGGATATTAAGTTGGTGCGCACGGGGCGGAGACTCAGACGGAGCCTCGCCGATCTAGCTAGTAGACGTAGAGTTGCAGACAGCAGCGTGAGAATGGAAACTGTAATTCAATAAAGACTTTTACTTAATGACCGCTGGCTAGCGTGATCCTCTGTGAGCTAGGATCTTGAAGCAGCTCTGACAGTAGGCTCCGTCTCCACATTGTGGGCATCTCCAGCCTCGAGGAGGGGAGAGAAACAGGCGCCCACTAGCGAGCTCACGAACGGCAGGAGACATGACGGCTGAGCAGCAGATAGAGGACCTCAGAAAAGCAGTGGCACAACTGAACGCCGAGGTTCTCGCATCCAGGAAGAGAGAGGACGAGGCAGCTGCCGCCTGCAGGGATCTCCAGGTCAGGTTAGACGTACTGGCAAAGCAACCACCCCGGCAGGAGGGAATTGGGTTGGCGAGACGGACAGGCGGGCTGCTCTCTCACTTCGATGGGAACCTGCAACAGTATCCCAACTTTAGAGCCGACGTACTGTGCGCACTGCAACTGTTGCATAAAGATTTTAGAGATGAACAGGAGAGAGTGGGGTTCATCATGTCCCATCTGCATGGGGAGGCGAAAGCATGGTTGCGCAATTTATGGAGAGATAACGATCCGGCGCTCCAGAATGCGGATGCCTTTATTAAAGCGATGGATGGGTGTTTCTTATCAAGTATTGACATTGATCTTGCACGGAAGGAGGTGCATGGGCTGAGACAAGGGAGGGCCAGCGTCAGACAGTATCATGCACGCTTTTTCGCCTTGGTCAGCGCCCTGGAATGGGACAGAGATTCGGCTCCTGTAAGAGACCTCTTTTGGGAGGGACTGCACAACTCGATTAAAGATGAGATAGCGAGGGGGGAGAGACCCCGAACCACCCAGGAGGTCGTTCAGAGGGCACTGGCAGTGGGAGTGAGGCTGGAAGGACGTCCGTGGAGCAAGGACGAAGGACGTGGAGGGCGCGAACCGGCCGGGGGCCCCTCCTTCTTTCCCAGAGAAGCAGCGCGAGCGCAATCCACGCCTCCGCCAGGAGGAGGAGCCGAACCTATGGAGGTTGGAGGTGCAAGGGCTCAGTCAGCAACCAGAGCCCTAGCACCGGCAGCAGTGAAAGCGAAGCCTCCTAGAGGGACCAGGAAGTGTTACGTCTGTGAGCAGCCAGGACATATGGCGAAAGAGTGTCCCCAGAGGCCCCACAAGCTTACTGCAGCCTCGGCAATGGTGACTGCAGCAACGCAGCAGGGAGGACCACAGCAGGGAAACGACGATGTCTGGCTGGAGGAAGAGGCACTGGGGCCCAGCCAGACGTGTTAGTGACGCAGTCCCCAGAAATCTTACAGCCAGTGAACCCCCTCCCGCCCAAACCAGTAGTGAGGCTCACAGCATCTCTCCAGCTGCCCAATGGAATCACCATGGACGTGCCAATCACCATCGACTCCGGCAGCAACGCGGACTTTATAGGGCAGGAATTTGTCGACAGGCACGCTGTGCAGTTGCTGCCGGCCACACTGCCCCTGCAGGTTGTCACGGTAGATGGCAGGGAGCTGCTAGGGGGGCAAGTGGTGAAGCAGACGCCACCAATGGTGATGCGACTTGGGAATCACAGGGAAGTCATCAGCTTCAACGTCACTCAACTGTCTGACACGCCCATTGTATTGGGTATGAGTTGGCTGGACAAGCACAGCCCAACGATGGCTTGGTTCCAGAGGCAGCTGGTCTTCGGCTCTTCCTTTTGTGCTGAACACTGCATCGTACCCAGGCAGGAAGGAGAGGAAGAGGAGTCACAGCTGCTGCTAGGCACGCTGCAAGCGATTCCCCACAAGTACGCAGAATTTCTGGAAGTTTTCTGCGAGAAGGAGGCGGACAGGCTACCCCCTCACAGACCATATGACTGCAAAATTGACCTGCTGCCGGGGGCGGCGCTGCCTAAAGGGAAGCTGTATTCCATGTCTGAGGACGAACTGCAGGAACTCAAAGACTTCATCGATCATAATTTGGAGCGCGGTTTCATCCGGGAGTCTAAGGCAGTGGGGGGCAGTCCTGTATTCTTTGTTAAGAAGCGAGACACGCCCCAAAAAAGACTCGTAGTGGATTACAGGATTTTGAACAGTGTGACCAAGCCGTCGGACTTCCCCATGCCCCGCATCGACGACCTCCTGGCGAAGGTACGGAAGGGAAAGGTGTTCACCAAGTTGGACCTGCGGGGGGCGTACAACCTCATTCGCATGCGGGAAGGGGATGAGTGGAAGACAGCCATGTTCACGCCACTGGGTACCTACGAATACAGAGTTATGCCTTTTGGACTGCAAAATGGCGCTCACGTTTTTCAAGCATTTATGCATCACGTGTTGGCGGGACTTCTCTACAAGACGTGCGTCTGTTTCTTGGATGACATCCTGATCTTTTCGGAGTCGCAGCAAGAACATGACAAGCACGTCAAGGAAGTGCTGGGCAGGCTAAAGCAACACAGGCTCTACGCCAAGCTGGAGAAGTGCCAATTTGACGTGCCGGAGGTGGATTTTCTGGGCTACAAGCTGTCTGCCAAAGGGCTCGCCATGGACAGCGCCAAGGTTCGAGCGGTGTTGGATTGGAAGAGCCCACGCAACCGGAAGGAGGTCCAACGGTTTGTCGGCTTTGCGAACTTCTATCGCAAGTTTATCAAGGGCTTCGCGATGCAGACGGCGGCCATCACTGACACCCTTAGCTCCAAGAAGAAGAAGTTCATCTGGACAGAGCAGGCGGAGCAGTCCTTTCAGGCCCTCAAGCGTCTCTTCGCGTCGGAAGAGCAGCTGCTTCATGTCAACCCCAGCATGCCGATGAGGGTGGAGACAGACGCTTCGGACAGAGCAGTGGGGGCGGTCCTGCTGCAGAAGGACCCGCAGGGCGTGTGGCGGCCGGGAGCGTTTTACTCCAGGAAGCTCAGCAAGTCCGAGCAGAACTACACCATATGGGACAGGGAGTTGCTGGCCATTCATGCAGCGTTCAAGGCGTGGAGGCACTTTCTGATCGGCGCCAAGCACACGGTGCAGGTTTGCACGGACCACAAGAATCTGGAACACTGGCGCACGGCACAGTTCCTGAACCAGAGGCAGATACGTTGGGCTGAGTTCTTTGCGGACTTCGACTTCCGAATAGAGTATGTCCCGGGGGACACCAACATCATGGCAGACGCTCTCTCCCGCAAGCCACAGTATCTGGAGGACGCAACACCAGCGGCCGCCATGCACATCTTTGCACCGACAGTGTGGGCGTGCGCCGCGGCGACCGTGGACCTTGAGGCGGTGCGGCGAGCGTTGCAGGGGGACTCCTTCGCACAAACGAAGATGGCAGAGGTGCGAGGGGGCAAGGCAGCGGCCGACGGTTTCCAGCTACGAGATGGCTTGCTCATCCGTAAAGGGGCCATCTACGTGCCGGGTGACGAACTTCGAGCCAAGGTGCTACAGCAGCTGCACGACGCATCCACGGCCGGGCACTTTGGCAAGGAGAAGACGGTGGAATTAGTAGCCAGGGATTTCTGGTGGCCTGGAATGAGAGGGGAGGTCGCAGACTACGTAGCGAGGTGTGACACCTGCCAGAGGGCAAAGCCGGTGCACAAACCGCCGGCTGGACTGTTGGAGCCGCTGCAAACTCCGGTCGAACCTTGGGAAAGGGTGGCTCTGGACTTTGTCACGGATCTGCCCAGCTCAAGGGGCAAGACGGCAGTGTTGGTGGTGGTGGACCTGTTCTCCAAGATGGCGCATTTCATTCCGTGTGCTAAGGTGGCCACGGCGGAGCAAACCGCCAAACTGTTCATAGACCACGTGTTCAAGGTTCACGGTCTGCCACGGTCTATTCTGTCCGACCGCGGGCGGCAGTTCATCTCGAACTTCTGGCAGAAACTGATGGGCTTCCTAAACGTCAAGATCAATCTGGCGTCGGCGAGACACCCGCAGACCAACGGGCAAGCGGAGCGAGCCAATGCCATCATGCAGCAGTACCTGAGATGTTATGCAAACCAACAGCCTGCGACGTGGGTGGATTACCTGCCGCTTGCAGAGTTTGCCTACAACAACACGAAGCACGTATCCACGGGCGTCACGCCGTTCTTCGCCAACAACGGGCGGCACCCTAGAACCTTTCCGGGACTGGAATGCAGGGGAGAAGGGGAGCCGCAGTCAGCAGATGCGTTCGCGTCGGAGCTGCAGGAAGTCCACGATCAGCTGCGGCGCCACCTGGAGCTGGCTAAACACGCATACAAGGTACAAGCGGACAAACACAGAAGGGTTGGCGAAGAGCTCCACGTGGGAGACTGGGTCTGGTTAGCAGCCCACGCAGTGCCGGCCAGGTCGTTGGCCAAGAAGAAACTAGGGCATAAACAACTGGGGCCCTACCAAGTCGAAGAGCAGGTCAACCCGGTGGCTTTCAGGCTGGCGCTTCCGGAGGGTTCCAGAATGCATCCGGTGTTCCACAGATCGGTGCTCACTCCCTACAAGGCACCGCACAGGTTCCAGGAACCCGGAACGGCGCCGAGTCCGCTCAGAGAAGGAACGGGGCACGCGGGAGTGGCACAGGAGGAGCGCATCAACGAAGTCACGGAGATTTTGGACTCCAGATGGGGGGAAGAGGGAGTAGAATACTTTCTCGCCAGGGAGGGCACCCCGGCCAGTGCGAACAGCTGGGTGCCGGGCTACGCTTTAGACGAACCTCTGCTCAAAGACGAGTTTCATGCCCTCTTCCCACATAGACCTATGCCAGCAGACTTTTTCGACGACTGGCTTTTCACGCCCACGCTTTCGGACAGCACGTTCAGGGGGTTCGACTCGGACGAGGAACCAACACGAGACGTCCGTTCCCCGGAGGGGTCACCCTCGGGATCTGTCTCAGAACCCTCGTATTGGTGGGACGATAGGCCGGAGGAGCAGTTCCGCAGGAAGTGGCTGGACTGTTCCGGCCGAGCAACGCCGCCTGGAGGAAGTGCGGGAGAGACGGACATGGACATTTTCGGGGACGACCCTGGTTTCGAGCACGGCGGCACAGAGATGGAAGAGGAGGTGACTGTCGTCAACGAGAGCAGAGAGGAAGACCTGGAAGAGTTCCGCTGGAGGCCTGCCACGGGAAGCGACCGATATCCGACGTTCGTCCCTTTGCAACAGCAGCCCCCAGCTCCAGCACCGGAAGGAGGGGAGGGGGGACTGGGGGGCTTCGAGGGGGGGATGGATGTCAGGGGTTTAGGTGCAGAGGCACGGGCAAGGGAGGAAACAGAGAGCGAAGGGGAGGAGACAGAGGAAAGGATGAGTGATGACGACGACCCGAGATCTCCCAGTCTTTCCAGTGAATCAGAGGATTCACAGAAAGGAGCACCAGTGGCCAGGGCAAGGGGGGAGTCTAGAGAGGCACCCCAGGAAGATAGAGCCAGAGGAGACTCAGGGGGGAGCAGCTGGAAATCGGGACCAGCGTCACCACCAGGAAGCAGGGAAGAGGAAAGGAGCCAGGAGGGAAGCGCTGGCAGCTCACCACAGGAGGGAGGGCAGGAGTCAGGAGTGGCCACACCTCCATCGGGGAGCGAAGAAACGGTTAAGAGGAAAGTGGAAGGTTGGGCGCGCGCGCCAAGTTCAAATGCAGAGGAAGGCGGCGCAGTGAGCAGCCCCGAAAGGGAACCGGGTCCTAAAGCCCGGCGCAAGGAGGCAGAAGGGTCTGGGTCAGCGTCAGAAGAATCCCGGAAGGAAGAAGCCCCGGGGGGTAGAGGGACCCAGAGGAGGACAGTCAGGAGGAAAAGGTGGAGCAAGGCTAGGATATTAAGTTGGTGCGCACGGGGCGGAGACTCAGACGGAGCCTCGCCGATCTAGCTAGTAGACGTAGAGTTGCAGACAGCAGCGTGAGAATGGAAACTGTAATTCAATAAAGACTTTTACTTAATGACCGCTGGCTAGCGTGATCCTCTGTGAGCTAGGATCTTGAAGCAGCTCTGACAGTGTGGTTTATGAGTACAAAGCCTTTAAGTCTTCCCTTGCAGATCTCTGATTCCTTGTTCCCTGTAGCCTCGTTCTGTGTCCCTGACTCTAGTCACTCCTCCTTGCTCTGTTCTACCTTGTAAAATACCATGTAATATTGACCTTGAGCTTGCTTCTGGATCAGGTGTGGACTTATACTGATTTCTTGTGTTTGACCTTGGTTTATTTAGACTGTGTGGCACCAGAAATCCTGTCTGTGCTGGTAAGTGCTTTAGAGATAGGATTTTATTTCTCAGGTCTGGGACTCTAGCTCCTGAGAACACCCATTGGAGTGTGACACCTAGCCTGAAAACCCCTGGAGGTCGCCAAAGCCAGAGAAGGCTCATTCAGATTCCAACAAGGGCATTCTGCTAGCTGTGACTACAACTGTGACTGCAGCAATTTGCCCTGACAACCTGAAAAGGTCCAATAAGTAATATTGGCTTTCTTGAGTTTCACATAGTGAATTGAACCAGCCAGCCAGTTCTCTGGCTTTGAATCTCTCTTAGACTTTATATCCAGAACTTTAAAAAATAATTGCCAATAGATAGACCCCTGTCTATAGCCCACAGTGTCCTGCTGAAGTACAGCAATCTGCTTAAATAAGACATTCTGCTGGAATTTTATGCTGCAATTTGCCATTTTATGATCTCATATTTTTTAAATGTATGTTATTTTATTTGCAAGCTGCTCAGAGAACATTGTTTGATGGCCTTATATAAATATAGTAAGTAAAAAACTCTCCTTCACAGGAACTTGTTAGTTCCATTGGAGACTTGATTAGAAACTCCATAGAGGAATAGCTTTTCAAGCCTCTCCTGTTGTGCATTTACGGTATGTCTCTGTGCTATTTCTCAGAAAGGCAATGCTTCCCTCTAACTTAACCGCAACTGTCTTTTTAATCCTGTCATTATAGTGCTGTTCTGGTTGGTGTCATGAATTGTTAACTGAATATTGCATTGATGATTGAAAGTGTCTGTCCTGCAATCATTTGTGTTGGTGTCTTTTTCATTTTTGTAATGACCTTAATCATTGTGACACACACACATACACAGAGACACACACATGGCGTTGTGAACTCATTTTGAATGCAGTAACTACAGAAATAGAGAGGTCTAAGCAAAAGAGTGCTCCATGATCACTGCAGATGATGACAGCAGTCATGAAATTAAAATACACCTGCTTCTTGGGAGAAAAGCGATGACAAACCTAGACAGTAGCTTAAAAAGCAGAGACATCACCTTGCCGATAAAGGTCCGTATAGTTTAAGCTATGGTTTTCCCAGTAGTGATGTATGGAAGTGAGAGCTGGACCATAAAAAAGGCTGATCACCGAAGAATTGATGCTTTTGAATTGTGGTGCTGGAGGAGACTATTGAGAGTCCCATGGACTGCAAAAAGATCAAACGCATCCATTCTTAAGGAAATCAGCCCTGAGTGCTCACTGGAAGGACAGATCCTGAAGCTGAGGCTCCAATACTTTGGCTACCTCATGAGAAGAGAAGACTCCCTGGAAAAGACCCTGATGTTGGGAAAGATTGCGGACACAAGGAGAAGGGGACAACAGAGGACAAGATGGTTGGACAGTGTTCTCGAAGCTACCAACATGAATTTGATGAAACTCCAGGAGGCAGTGGAAGACAGAAGTCCCTGGCGTGCTCTGGTCCATGGGGTCACGAAGAGTCGGACAAGACTAAATGACTAAACAACAACAAAACAAAAGAGAGGTCATCTGCAAGAGAAGCTCAAGGAGGCACGATTTGTCAGCAGGTCTTCTCAGCAATGGTACCCCCTTTATGAACACACACCCCTTGAAGGTTTGGTCGGCTCCAACTCTGTTCAGTTCTAGATGCCTGATGAAAGCCTGTCTCTTTCAACAGGTTTTTGAACATAAACTTCATTCCTTGGACTACAGAAATGTGGTACCCTGAGTAGATGTATGTTTTTGCTGAGATTGATTTTAATATCATATTGTTGATTGTATATTTTATTGTTGTAAATGATCCCAGGGCATTTGGATGAGGTGTGGGTAGAAGTCTTTAAAACAAATAAATAGGTACCGCCACCCTTTCTCTTCTTTTTCTTGCTTCCTAGATCATAGGAAGGCAGAGGGAATGGGGTTGACCAGCCACAACCCAGAGACACCCTAGGTAGCATCATCGGTAACAGCAAAAGGGTCACAGCATAAGACCTGTAATTAGAAGTCTGCCTTTTTCCTCTCTCCGCCGTCATAAAGTCAGAAAATGATCAAAAATATATTTGGAGAAAAGCATACTGTATTCTCCACAGGCTTGACTATTCTTTCTTCATTTATCTTGAACTGCTGATATCTAATATGATCTCTCCAAATTAGATGGGGGTGAATCAATACATGATCTAAGTCTCATGGACACAGAGGAGAGTTACAGAAAAGGTGAATCTGACCTAGTGCTGCTCATTGTAACTGAGAAGGCAGGCTCCTGGTGTTAGTCTTCTTGCTTCACTCCTCGAGTTTATAATCCTAGCAGTCCTCAGAGACAATCCTCTGCTGGTGAGAAAAAAAATATTTTGAGAATAGGGGAAATGGTGGGAGGGAGGCAATATGGAGGGAAAGCAGAGGTGTCCAATTAAATGTAAGCAGTGTATTATTAATTCATACGTGGTGGCAGTTCTGTTTTACATTGAATGGCAGCCTGCAGCATGTTCTTCTATGTTCTCCTTCAGATGGATTTTCCCCATAGTGATGGATCTGTAGTTGTGGATAGCAGCCATGTCTGATCAGATATTCATAACCAAGCACATCATAACCCAACAACAGTGAAACTGCATAATTAACACAAGAGTGGGTGGGTAGAACTTCTGTGTCGACTTTCCCTTGGCTTCACTGCAGAAGCTTTGATTCTGGATATGACATTGTCTTCTCTGCTACAAAATGGACCAGAACCAGTAGGATCTATACAAAGAAGCGTAAGATTAAATCTATGGCATGGTTTCTTCTTCCTCCTGATGCAGGTACACATGAGTGTTTATCATAATCCTAGGGATGGATTCCCCATGCTTGGGGGAATTAAGTTGTAGAATTTAAGGAAGAAGCAGAGTGGGGATGAGATTCACCTTTCATATAGGCCCCAGAAGCCCCTGCTTCCCTGATTAAACCCCGAGAGTTCATCCTGCTTCTTCTTCTCCAATCTTCTTATCATCATCCTCAGATTCCAAGCATTCCATCCTAGAAATGCCAGTCAAGCCGCAGTACCCTCCCCCGCCACTCAGTCCTGTTGCGCCCAGCACTTGCAGAATAAGGCATATCCCCTTTAAATGCTGTGTGTGTGTGTGTGTGTGTGTGTGTGTGTGTGTGTGTGTGTGTGTTTCCCAGTGGGGTCATAGTTATCAAATAAATCCAGTTATTTATTAAATCTATATACTGACCTTCATCATAAGTTCTCGGGGCTGTTCATAGAATAAAATACAAGATAAAAACACAAGTAAATAATGAAAGCGAAAAAGCGAAACAATTCCCCCCCCCTTTAGACTGAGCTGCACCTTATTTACAGGCATAGTGATCACAGATCACAACATCTGGGCCCTTAGCATCCGTCCTGCCCAAGGTCCTGCATGTGCTGGAGACTCTTTGGGCCTGAATGCCCGTCATTATCTGTATTCCCAGCTGAATCCCTGCTCAGGCTTCCACACGAACCTGGCTGCAATCACTGCCTGGGACAGAATAATAGAGACTAGAAGTATTATACACATAATCACTCTAATCATTGCACTCACCATTAACTCTGAATTATACATGTGGATAAGGAATTGTGCAGGCTGCATCCAGCCTGCCAGATTTTTCCTCTGGAAAACATTCCAATCCCCTGTTTTCTAGTGAGCAAAGAATAAGAAGAGCAAGCTCACACAACCATTGTTTAATTTAATTCAATCTTTATTCCAAATAGTTTTTTTTAATTGGCTCTCATGGAGGATACCCATGGGAAGGCAATTTTTCTGCTCACATGTCCTTCTGCCAACTTTATTTCCTTGGCATGTATTGTCGAGGCTGCTAAGACTGCTTAACTCATTTACACAAAAAGCTTTTATATGACTCTTCTGTAGACGGCCTTTTGTGGCAAAAATGTGTGTAAGTTGCCTCCCAGTTTGTTCCTCTTACCAGCGAGTATCCACTATTCACAAATCCTGTGCTGCCAACCAGTTTCCATTGTGTACATCAATACACGGTTGTGCTCCATGTTAAATGTCATGCCATTGTCAGGGTCTGGGCAGAGGAAGAATGGTGGAGACCGCCTCCCCAACCTGACCCTTCCAGAGAAGAAGAAGACAGTTCAGAACTACAACAGGGGTTTGAGGGAGATCACAGCTCAGAGGAAGATGAGGGAGAAAATTGAGAAATAATGAGAGAGGAGGAGGAGGCAGAGCCGGAGCAGCTGGCTGACACGTTATCACTAGAAACCATTCCAAACCCACTATCTCCTAAAACCTGGCAAGCCTTAAAAGTAGGAGAGCAAAGGACTCAGAAGCAAAGGGCCCTCAGTGCCACCCATAGAAGAGGTGACAAATGAGGAAGTGGGAGAGAAGGGGAGGGGACCGCCTCTCCTGGTATGTCCCACGGAGGACCTTACGGTCTTCAAATAAAAGCATCTTGGAGGTCCCGGGCCACAGGACCTCCAACCAGGCTGGCCTCAACCAGAGCCAGGGCTTTTTCAGCTGTGGCCCCGATCTGGTGGAACTCTCTGTCACAAGAGACTAGGGCCCTGAAGGACTTGACATCTTTCCGCAGGTCCTGCAAGACAGAGCAGGCCTTTGGCCAAGGCACTGTCTGACCCCCTCCTTTGGTAATCCTCATAGAACTCTAGCCCAATGGTTGCCATTAATTTGATTCAGAATTGATTTTAGAATGAATTGATTTTAGAATGTACTTCAATTAATTTATTGTGATTTTATGTAAACTGTGTTATTTTTACTGTTGATAGCCGCTCTGAGCCCGGCTTCGGCTGGGGAGGGCGGGATATAAATAAATTATTATTATTATTATTCCAAGAGGCTGCATTCCCAAGCCTCTCTCTATAAATATTGAATAAAAGCAGATGGTAAGGACTTTTCCTTGTCTTATCCGTTCCTGGAAACCTGCCATGGGTGGCTGGTTCCTCTGCTGCCTGACAGCCATGCACATATCAGGGCTGTGCTCAGAGGTCTGTTGCCTCATGCATGCACTTATTATTTCCACCACTGAGCATGTGTGGCATTGAGCATGTGAACTGGCTCTTTCTTTCAAATGCAGTTTAGAACTGAAGTGCAATGACATAAATGCAGAGACATTTTCAACCCGGTTTGATGTGTGCACAAAGTTTTCGTTCTTGTTTTAAACTGGCTTCAGTGATGAAGTAAAATGTTCGCGGTGAAAACTAAACCCTTTCTCCCTCTTTGTGTGTACTCGCATCTGCAGTGGCGTAGCGTGGGGGGTGCAGGGGGGCCGGCCGCACCGGGCGCAACATCTGGGGGGGGGGCGCGGAAGAGACTTGAGTGCTAAAATCCACGGGTTAGGGGGCGCAAATTACTTGCCTTGCCCCGGGTGCTGACAACCCATGCTACGCCACTGCGCATCTGATCTCTTAATGCTTTCTAGATCCTCTTGGCTTACAGGCACATGAAATCAAAAGCAACTTTGCTTTTATCTTGCTGGTCTTGCTTGGGTAATACACAAGCAGTAGCAAAGGCCAGTGTCGAGAAGCACCTCTAAAATAAAATTTAAAAACCTAACCAAGTACAAGAACACTTTCTACTGCTTCTGAAGTCCGACCCCCTGGTAGCTGAATGCTGCAAGCCGATTGCCTCTCTCTGGCATTTCCTCCTTATCTAATGGAAAGAACAGGCATCAATAAATAGCTGTGTCAATCAAAATTTTGAAAAACCACACACACACACACACCCCACTGCGTAAAAGTGGAAGTAAATATTTTTGAACAATAGAGCTTTTCCCCCCTGGATGAAGCTAGTTATCTTCCTCAGCTTGGAATGGGAAGTGTTTCTTACCTATTGCCCTTCAGAAAGATTCTCTTGGACTTTAAGTGCAAGGAGGATTTGTTTTTGTTTGGTTTGGTTTTGATTGGCACCCAAGTGCCTCCGAGCTGCCCCAGTTCTCTGCAAGCTGTGAAAAGCCGAGGGAAGCCAACTGAATCAGCCTATAACCTTAAGCTGCTGTGGGACACGCTCTCAATGAGCAGGGGTATTCATTGGAATAACTCTCCAAGCATTGCAATAATAATCTCACTGAGCCTGGTTGTCCGCTTCTGATGGCTACAAGGTTCACAAAGGCCCCAAGGTTTTGTGATGAGGATAGAGAGATGGAATCATCTCTGAGTGTATCTCATTGGGGTGAAAAGAAAATATTTTATTTTATTTTAACAGCTCAATTCTCCAAACAGTGCTTTAAAAAAAAAAACCAATTTTTTGAAGAGCAATACATTAGCCAACATAGCCACAACATTTATTTATTTGATTTATTTCATAAAATTTAAATACTGCTTGACTGTGAAACACACAAACACACAAACTTCAAAGTGGTTTTACACATTTCACTTGCTTATTTCAGAGTTAACTTTTCAGAGTTACAAGAGAGCATATTCATTGAAAGTATAGCCCATGCAGCAAACTTGCATCGCCTTCACCAACATCTCATAAATGTGGTCAAACATATAATATCACTGTATAAATTGTATAAATCAAGTCTAGCAGACATTTACCCTCCTTTTATAGTTATCATGTAACAGATATTGTTAGCAAGAATTAGAAACAACTTGCCTGTTGAAGGCCACAACAGTGGCCTCCAAGGAGCAGAGGTGAGGTCTGGGCTGTGTGGGTGTACTGGTGGAAGTGCCAGACGGGCTGTTCCAGTGTGCCTGTACCACCTTGGCTTCACTGCCATTTTGGCTTTCCCTCTCTGGCTATGCAGCAGCAATTCTGTTGCCCAGAAGCTATTGTTGGGGCTTACCCACCCCAGTGAGCTATTCTTGGAGTCAGTCTCACTGTATAAATATAAAACTGAGCCTATCAGGCTTTACGGACTTCTTTTATAGCCAATATATGGCATAAATAGGAATAATGTCCCCAATAAATCATCAAAATTAGGGTGCAGAGTGGTCCATATTTGCATAGCTACACTTAAAGCAAAGGGACGCGGGTGGCGCTGTGGATTAAACCACAGAGCCTAGGGCTTGCCAATCAGAAGGTCAGCGGTTCGATTCCCTGTGACGGGGTGAGCTCCCGTTGCTCAGTCCCTGCTCCTGCCAACCTAGCAGTTCAAAAGCACGTCAAAGTGCAAGTAGATAAATAGGTACCACTCCGGCGGGAAGGTAAATGGTGTTTCCGTGTGCTGGTCTGGTTCGCCAGAAGCGGCTTAGTCATGCTGGCCACATGACCCGGAAGCTGTATGCCGGCTCCCTCGGCCAATAAAGCAAGATGAGCGCCGCAACCCCAGAGTCGGCCACAACTGGAGCTAATGGTCAGGGGTTTCTTTACCTTACTTAAAGCAATGTCTGTGCTTTGTGTTAATTCACTCCTGAATAGGTGATACCTGATGACATTTACATCATGAGGCCAGTTGAAATCTGGCTGTTGTTAACAAGGGCCTGTTAATCCACATCATGAAGTTGGAATATTCTCTATCTCCAAGTAGCAAAGCAAAACGGCAAGTGGGTTTAAAGGGACTGTATGCCCTATTTTGGACTTTATATATCTGAAGATCTTTTGCCAGTATTCAGTTGTCTTTGGACATGACCATCATATATGTATGTTTGTTCCTATATTGCCACACCACTTCCAACATTTATTGGGATGCTTACTGTTAATATGGTATCATCTTGTCATTGCTTTAAAAGTGATTTCCCTGATATTGGTGGATGTTGAGGAAAGAGACGATGAATTCCATATATCTTTGGATTCCTTCCTCTTTCCATTTCATTTCATATGATGGATGAGTATCCCAGTAGCACAAACTCAAAAGTTTTTACAGAAATGAAGCAGCAGCTGTTAAGTCAGTGTGTCTACAAGCTATTACACTATCAAAACTCATAAGGCTCCTGCAGACCTGGGCAATCATTCCCTTTCCTAGATAATGCACAATAAATAGTTTATAGAATGGTTGTGGTATGCAATGACTACAGTGTTTGTACAACAGGATGGTGTGTGTTATGACAGCAGAATGCACAGGAAGTTATACCTGAAGGAGCGTCTCCACCCCCATCGTTCTGCCTGGACACTGAGGTCCAGCGCCGAGGGCCTTCTGGCGGTTCCCTCATTGGGAGAAGCAAAGCTACAGGGAACCAGGCAAAGGGCCTCCTCGGTAGTGGCACCCGCCCTGTGGAACGCCCTCCCATCAGATGTCAAAGAGATAAACAACTACCTGACATTCAGAAGACATCTTAAGGCAGCCCTGTTCAGGGAAGTTTTTAATGTGTGACATCTTAGTCTTTGTGGAAGCCGCCCAGGGTGGCTGGGGAAACCCAGCCAGACGGGCGGGGTACAAATAATAAATTATTATTATTATTATTATTATTATTATTATTATTATTATTATTATTATTATTATTATTATACTAGTACAAATACTGCTCCTGTAGGCATGCATGAGGCTGTGCGGTTAAGGAATTTAACAGTGTGTGCTTGTGCACATATGTGTGTGCATACAACACATCAGAAAAGGCAAATGGGTCACACGTACATCCATGAAAAAATTGGATGCGTTAGAAGGGAATAAATGTGAACACTGATAAAAGACTTGTGCTACCTTTGAAGCCTTATATTATCGTTAATTATCTCTGAGATTCACTTGAATATCTGGATTGCACCTGACAGGCTGCAAATTTACATCAAAGTTTTTTTGAAGATGAAATGAAGAATCCAGGTCTTTCTGTCCAAGGTGCCATGCCTGCCCCCAACTTGTCAGGATGAAGAGATATGGTTCACAGTTGAACGGAGACAATTTATATGACAGGAAATCCAAAGTCAAATGTCACTGTCACTCTATATAAATATTCAGCAAGTGTGCAGTCCCTCATAGGCAAGTTGTTGTTTTCTATTTTGGGGGCTGGGTTAGCTTCATATCTCTTAATAAAAACAACCTAGAAGGGAAGCTGGATTAATGTTTCCAAAGGGCTCATTATGACACTTCCACATTATTTCCCCAGGTAGGAATGCAGAAGTGTTGTTGTTTTTTAAATTAAAAAATGATAAAGTAAGCTATGGATTAAATGGTCATCAGGAGATGTTTTAAATTGCTGTTGTGAAAACTGTCTAGAAGCATGAAATTTCATAATCCTCCTAACTTCCAGTTTAAGGAGGCTGTTCCCAAAGCCACTGAACCAATGTTCAGTCTTACTTCTGGGTCAAAGGTGATGATGCAAAATGGTGATATTGCAGAAACAGTTACTGGAAATTGGTGTGACATGTCATCATACAGAATGATTTCTTTGTCTCAGTCTGCTATTTTAGTTGTGTTTCCTGTATTGCAGGGGGTTGGAGTAGATTACCATTGTGGTTCCTTCCAACTATACAGTTCTATGATTTTCACATACATAGAAGGGAGGACAAAGGAAATACAGTGGTACCTTGGTTTTCGAGCATCTTGGAAGCTGAACGTTTCGGTTTCCAAACTCTGAAAACCCAGAAGTAAATGTGTCCGTTTTTGAACGCGCCTTAGAAGTCAAGCGGCTTCTGCTGTCTTTACATGATATTTTGTTCAGTTTTTTGCAGACTGTCCTTTGCGCCTCAGTTTTTGAACAGTCTTTCGGAACAGATTACGTTTGAAAACTGAGGTACCACTGTACTAAGAAGCAGTAGACATAAGTCTGCAACTGTCCCCCACCCAGTTCATTAAAGCTTCTTATCCCCTGCAGCTGTTCTTCTGAAATTTAACATACTACTTTCCTAGGGGTCCTTCTTGATGTGTGCCATTTTCATACATAAAAGTAGTTCCAAAAAAACCACCCCAAACTAAATCTTGTGGCTGGTATACAAGCTTGCTTAAGAAACATGCATTACCTCAGTGTGAGCTATGCAATCTTGCACTATTGCAGAATTTGGGATAGTTTCATCTTATCTCCTCAATCCATACATTGCTGTTGGAGGCGCTATCAGTTCAGAGAGGCATTAGGCTGAATTTCAACTAGAAGAGACTCTTCAGCACTTGGACAGCTCCCTGTATTTTGCACATCGCTTGCCTCCTTCAAAGCCTCACCGCAACGCTGGTTACACTTTGATGTACTGCGTGTGTTAGCATATGTGGAGAACCTTTCCAGCTACAAACAGGGGGCTTTGGGGAGGTGAAAGTTTCGTTTCTTGCTGCCACTGGTCACTATTATCTCTCTCAAGATGTCAGAGAGGGCCAGAAGCATTGCCTGAACCTCTGATTGGCTTTGTAATTATGCCGCACAGCCAATGATATTTGGGTAACTGATGATGTCAAACACCATAACAGAGTTAGAACAGCATTCCCTACCCTCACTTTGGCATTCTGTGGGCCATAATAGAGACAAAATGATACCAAGTAGCAGAAGGGAGTGTGCTAACTACCAATTGTGAGTGGGGAAGAACCTTCACCTCCTGTTCACAGCCTTATTAGTTTATTTCAATGATTTCTACCCCACGTAAAGGTAGAGGGACCCCTGACAGTTAAGTCCAGTTGCAAACAACTCTGGGGTTGTGGCGCTCATCTTGGTTTACAGGCTGAGGGAGCCGGCGTTTGTCCGCAGACAGTTTTTCCGGGTCATGTGGCCAGCATGACTAAGCTGCTTCTGGCACAAGGGAACACCGACACCAGAGCAGTGCATGAAAATGCCGTTTACCTTCCTGCCAGAGTGGTACCTACTAATCTACTTGCACTTTTGGGCGTGCTTTCAAACTGCTAGGTTGGCAGGAGCTGGGACCGAGTAACAGGAGCTCACCCCGTCACGGGGATTCCAACCGCCGACCTTTTGATCAGCAAGCCCAATCCTCAGTGGTTTAGACCACAGCGCCACCCGCGTCCCTCTACCCCACATACGCACTCCAAAAGGCTCTCAAGCATGGGCGCCTGCAGAGCATTTTCCCAGTATAGTTGCTTTATAATCAGAATAGCATGCTTCAGTTTCCTGACCCTTTCAAAAACCTTGGCTTAATAGGGTGTGTGTTTTTTTTAAAAAAAATTATTTAAAACAATCCTATATAATCCTTCATTAAAAATTCCAGAACAGTTCACTACAATATAAACACTTTCTCAGTAAAATCAGTATGTTAAGATAGAGACTACCAATGGCTTCTAATCATGATGGCTACATGAATACCTGTTACTGTGGACCATGAGCGGGAGAAGGTTGTTACACTCATGCCATACTTATTACTTCCCCATAGGCATCTCGCTGCCCACTGTGACAGCAGAATGCTGGACTAGGCAGCCTTTGGTTTGATCCAGCAGGGCTCTTCTTATTTAGAAGTTTCTGAAACACCTTCAATATTAGCTCCACATAGATGCCATGCAGAATCCCACCCTGGAGTCACTTACCACAGCGTGAATAATTGAGTCTAGGTCTAGCTCATCCGATGGTGTTGGTAGACCACTCCCTCCTGGGCTAGAACTCTGGATCTAGCACCCATAAGTTGAAAACCTGCTGTTTTCAGTGAATACCCCATATAAAATAGGGTATATACAGTATCCCCAATCAAAATAGGTTAAATTTTCCAATCCCAGTATGAATATTCATGTCAGTCTTGCCCAGTTCTTCCTTTTAGACATTTTTATGGGTGATGTTAAGGTTGGATACCATATTATCTGTTGGTTTCTAGTTTTTTTTTTCTTTTTTAGAACAGTTGGGTTGTTGTTTGAAATAGTATACTTTATTGTACATTTAGCTGTTCAATCAGCAAGAGGTGTTTATCCCCTTCTGAATCTACTTTTGATTTGGGTTAGATGTGTTTGCTTTTTGCTATAACGTAAGAGGCATCTTTGATAAACCTTCAATTGAAACATGTCTCAGAAGTGAAAATACACATTCTTTAATGTAGAAGATAAAGGTCAAGGGGGGGGAGTCCCAATTTCTTAGGTGAATTGCACATCCAAAGGGCAGAGTATAGAGAAATTTAATTTTAAAATGTTTCAGGATGAAAGCTGGTATTTAAAAACGAATAAATACCCTGCATTTTTATGTCACACAGATGTGGGTACCATGAAAATCTGTGAAAGCAGAGGTATAGAAATAATACATTAGACTTTAGCCCTATTGAAGTTTTCTAACTGTTCATGTGATGATGGAGAGTGGGGATGAGCAGGATTCTATATCACACAGGGTACTCACATAAGCTGAAGTGTCTCTCTACTGCAGTCCATGGGAACTGGGGAAACAGCTCCAACGGGTAAACAGAGCTAATCACTGTCCCTCATTGAAGGGGGGATTTTGTAGCACTGAATAAGGCTACTGGCCAGTTCTGCTGAGATCTATGCTGCAATGGCTTCCAGACACAAGATAGAGCAGCTGTGGAAGAATCCTGGCCTGGATTCCTCCACTTGACTAGAGTCCCCATGGTATTACCCTAGAACAGGAATGGGGAACCTTTTTCTCTCCAGGTGTTGCTGAACAACAGTGCCCATTATCCTTGGCCATTGGCCATGCTTGCTTGGGCTGATGAGAGTTGCAGTTTAGCAACATCTGAAGGCCAAAAGGTTCCTCACACCTGTCCTGAGGTCTTCCCATACATGGGCAAGCCCTTTACTGTATGTAAACTGACATGCTTCAGTCTGAACATCACATTGCAGCATAGCTAGCAAGTTGTGTTGGGGAGAGCAATGTTAGTTTCAGGTTTCTCTACTGAAATGTTTTTGATGCAAGCAGCTTCTGCCCTTACTTTGTCACACAAAGAACATGAGAAAAGCTCCTCTAGCCCAGAATCCTGTTCCTGTGGTGCCCAGCCAGATGCCTTAGGGAAGCTCACAAGCAGGTCATGGAGGCTATCATCCTGCCCTACTCATGACTGCTCCTTAGCAGCTGGTAATTTAGAGGCATAGATCACCTCCAAAGCTGGAAGAAGCATAGAGCTTTCATCATGACTAGTATCCATTGATATCTTCTATGAATTTGTCTTATCTCCTTTTACAGCCCTTTAAGCTTGTGGTCACTGCATCTCCTGACAGCAAATTCTGTAAGTTAATTACAAAAGGACTTGATACAAGTATGATAATTTTATAGCAATTTGTTATTTCGAGAAATTCTTTGCCACATTTCCCCTACCAAAGTGGTTTACATATAAAACATAGTTCAATGCAATGCAATCAATATTATCCAATTATTAAAACCAGATCAGAATGGGAAGGGGGAAGGAGGGGATACAGAGTCAATACTGGAACATCAGAACAGGTCAGGAAATTGCCCACATAAATGAGTACATTTTTAACTTCCGATGGAAACCATCCAGTGTTGGAGATTGCCTGATCTCTCCCAGAATGTCATTCTACTTCATAGCTTCACAGTACCCTTAGGCTGGTGGAGTTGACTTGCCCAAGGCCATAGTAAGAGGGTGGGTGGGGGTATTACTCAGAAGGGTGGTGGGAATGGGTGATTGGCTGATAGGTGTGGTAAACCTGTTGACGACTGTTAACAACTGCAATTGGTCTTACAGGAAAAAGCAAGGGGTGAGATGGCTATCTCGGTATATATAAGGGTCTGTTGACTTCTGATTCAGTGTATCTGAAGAAGTGTGCATGCACACAAAAGCTCATACCAATAACTAACTTAGTTGGTCTCTAAGGTGCTACTGGAAGGAATTTTTTATATCTTTTATTTTATTTTATTTATTTTGCTTTGTTTAGACTATGGCAGACCAACATGGCTACTTACCTGTAATTCATAGTGAAGTAGGGATTTGAATCCTGCATCTAAATCTAACAACCCATCCATTGTGCCACAGGCTCAGTAGCTCTGTTTAGTAGTCCTGTTCAATTGTTAGCCCTCCTGTGGTTCAAATCAGGTGAGGGGAGAGCAGGCCTGTGCTTGTTGGCCCATCACCAAGCCCCACTGTCCTACATGTGTTGGTGCTGGGGCATCTGAAGCTCTGTGACCACCTCCTCCTTCTATGGCCTGATTTCCAGACTCTAATGATTATCTTAGGCATGTTCTGGAGCTATTCACATACAGTACTTTGTCATAAGCTTAACATAAAATCTCGACATTGGTGCATAATGTTAATATTATTACTCATTCTTCACTGGTGAAGATTCATGAGAAATCTTGTTTTGTGTACTAAACTGATAAAGCAATAAAACGTAGCTCTGTTCTGCACTGTGCTTTCCTATAGGATTATGTTCTATTGCACCAGAATATAGCTGATTGATTAAAAGAATAAAAAAATTGAGAACAAAATGAACAAAATGGTATAGGAAATCCATATATAACAACACGTGGTGTGGCTTTTATGAATGACATTTCCAAAAACTTATTAGTAACCAATATTGACAATGCATTCATGGCAATATGCTTTTTATGATCAAATGCTCCCAGAATAACATGCAGAGTAGATATGCTGAGTTGGGTTTCCTTATAGTCCATGGATGAATCTATTAAAACTTCCAGTCCATCAAGCACAGTTTTTGCTTAATCTGATTTACTGCAAAATACTGAATATAGGGGCCATCTTACTGCTGGATTCTATGGGGCTGTTCCAGATGCTGAAGGTTCAGTAGGATTGGTAGCACTTCATTTAAAGAAGTGCCCTGTGCTAGGCAATGGGTCAGAGCTTGCTGCTGAAAAGCCATACAATGCCCCTCACTGAAAGAAATCAAGGCAGGGTAATATACTAATATCAGAAGCAGCCTTATGCTGAGTCAGACTATTGGACCATCTAGCTCAGTATTGTCTATGTTGACTGGCACTGGCTCTCCAGAATTTCAGGCAGGGATCTCTCCTCCCTCTGCCTGGAGCTGGATTGAACCTGGGAGCAGCAGCATGCAGTGCAGATCAATTGGCACCCTACACAGTGGCAACTACCCTCCACCCTTTATTGGTTTAACTGTTTGCTTTGTCATCCACTCCCACCACCCACTCCTCACATGGCACAACTAAGCTGATATCAGACCAGCAAAGAGAAAAATGCAGCAGAAAGAGTCAGTTGGCTCCTCTTCAGAGTATGTGGACTTGATTATGATCGACACAAGTACAATCATTCTTCCCTTTCCTCTGTAGAGACTTGTTTCTCCATTTGGACATTCTGTTTGCTGTATATAGTCAATCCAGGGCCAGCCCGAGACATTTTGGCACCTGAGGAGAACCACAAAATGGCGCTTCCTCCCTGTTAGGGTAGAGTGGAGTGGAGTGAATGGAGATCTACATCAGAAACAATTAAATATCTACAGTGGGGCCTGCTGCCCCTATGGATTTTTCCATCTGAGGCACTCACCTCATCTTGCCTCATGGGTGGGCTGGCCCTGAGTCAATGTTTTAGGGGTTCAGCTAATGAAAAACAGCGACAGATGGTGGGTGGTGCATCTATCTAGTGGACTCTATGTACAGATCATCTATTGGCTGTATGCAAAAGCTCAGCATGGTATGTTGGCAACGCACACATTTGCCTTTGAATGATGGTACATTTAGCATGGAAGCTTGATGCAATCAAGTCAGAGTACTCATCCAAGTGAGCCGAGTGAGCATTGTACTGCAGTGATCTTCAGCATCAAATATTGATACTTAGATGTAACCCAGCTGCCCTTAAATTATTCAGAACTAACAAGCAGCAAACAGAGAAGGAGAAAAGTCAGACACCTTTCGAAATGCCATTTAAATTTGCTTGTGAGGTATAAAAGTTGAGAGAAACACAATACTGACTGCTAACTTTTCTTTATCCCCAAAATGAATCATAGTTAAGTATATACCAGTAAATATAATCATAGTTATTTCTAAAACTCTTTAAAGCAAGAATTTGCTGAAGTGTCAGTGGGTTCTCTGGGGAAGGAAGGAAGATAGAAAGAGGGAGAGGAAGGGAGATTTTATTGGTTTGGCTTCTGAAGAATTGCAGGCTTCTTATTTCACACCACTGATTGACATTCCCAGGAAACTGGACAAGTATGTGCAGGGAATTTATTAAATGAATATTACAGATTGTCATTTTCATGAAAACTTCACCTGAAATTTGACTTGTATCGGACTTCCGGGGGCGGCGCGAAACTGTAATGGCGGTCCTCTTCGGGCTCTGAAGAGGGGCTCCGCGGAAAAGGGTCGTTCGCTGCGGCATAGCGACGACCCATCAAGATAAACCACGGGTAGAGTGAGCCCGTGGCCGTGGGACTCGGCGGGCACCAGAAGCTGCTCCGAAAGCACAGAAGGGACCCCGTAAGGAGACCCGGAGTGAAGGAGGGGTAGCGGTGCTGTGAGTTCATCGCTCTTTCCGCGGAAGCGAAGCCGCGCGGCTGTTACAGATGAGCGCTGATCCTTCTTCCTAAAATCAACGCTAAACTGCAAGCAACATACCCGTGAGTAAAGGGGTTTAAAATTTGGCAAAGAAATTCGGTTAATTTGGCTGAAAGCGGGAGACGAGAAAAGGGAAGTCCGTCTTCCGACATTGCTGACAAGATCAAAGCAAAGCTTTTAGAAACGGAAGCATTTGAAACGGGACTTTGGGAAGCTTAAACTTTTTCGTGCCATAAAATTTGCTTATTTTATTGAGCTGAAGGTGGAAACGGACATTGACTAAAAGAAGCAGCAGATGGTGACTTTCCTCCTATCTTTTTTCTTCTTTGGGCTGTATTTTTAAAGAGCCAGATTGTCGGGCTGCCAGAGAGAGAGACTGTGTCAAACTGCGGAAACAGTTGCAAACTGTGCTAGAAAGTAATTGTTACATTTGAGCAGAAAAGACTGATTGGGATACTGTTACAAGCACCTTTCGTGAAACTTTGTCGATTTATAAAAGGTGCTTTGGGAGATCTTGAATTTATGAAGGGACTTTTGGATTAACGAATTTACTGTTTTGAAACAATTTGGAACTTTAATGGCGGATTACTTCCTTCCTTGTCTTTGAAATCGGGTGGCACTCCCCCTACAGGGCTTTCGGATTACAAAATCCTGGGAACTGACTTTTGTTTTGAATTCCATCTCACTGGCTGTTTACTCCTGAATTTGTCTTTCCCATGGAACAATAGACAATTTGACCTTGAACATTGACAGATGTGTAATGAGTGGTGCAGGGAGAACAAGAGCGTCTAAAGCAAAGGAAACTAAAGAGGCTAAGGAAAAAGAAAAGGAAAAGGAAAGAAGACCAGCACAATTTGTACAAACAACATTGACCCAAGGACGCCGTTCGTCGGTTCCAGCGGTACTGGTGTCTCATAGAGAACAAGGGGAAATAACTGAGAAGTCCACTGAGGAAGATATGGCAGCAGGTGGGTCAGACACACTATTAAAACAAATATTGGAGCAACTATCAAGTTTAAATCAGAAGGTGGACGATCAGTCTGTGAAGATAGATAAAGCAACTTCCTCGATCCAAAAACTGACTGACCAAGTTTCCCAGCACACGCAAGCCATAGAGAAATTGCAAGGAGCAACAGCGGAAAATCGAGAATTAGCTGGAGAAGCAATCCAGAAAGTGGGAGTCCTACAAAAAGAGGTTGAAGAAATAAAAGGAGAAGTTAGGCCCCTGCACAAACAGGTGGGTGAACAACAAGTCTATCTGTCAATGGTGGAACTGAAAAATCGTGAGAGCAACATCAAATTGAGAGGTATTCCAGAACTCGAGCAAGGAGACTTGATTGGATACTTAACACAGGAATTCTCGAAGTTCTGGGGTTTAAAGGAAGACACGGATTTTAGGATTGTCTCGGCATATAGATTGGGAAGACTGGTAAGGAAAGACAGATCCAGAGACTGCTTGATAATTTTAAGAACAAAGGAAGAGAGAGACAAGATCCTAGGCCTTCACTTCAAAAAAGCAATTGAAATACAAGACAAAAGAGTGGAAATTTACAGAGATATCCCGAGGCAGCTGCTGGACCTTAGAGCCACCTATACAGAATTAGCAAAATTGCTGAGACACAACGCAATCCCCTATAGGTGGGAGTTTCCACAGGGATTATCCTTCACCTACAAAGAAAGGAAGGTTAAAATAAGAACACCTGAAGATAACCAAAGGTTCCTTCACGACCACGGAGAAGATCTCCAAAAAGGAGCGGATTGGCTTCCAGTTTTACCAGCACCAGCACCGCCCGGAAGTGGGCCAACGCCTATACCTTCGGGATCTGAACAAAAGGAAGACACCCCATCTTAAGAACATCTGAAATAGAACAGGATGTCTCTGCAGCTACTTAGTTGGAACATAAATGGCGGGAATTCTCCGGAAAAAAGGAGAAGGATATTTCATATCCTAAAAAAAGAACAATTGGACGTAATATGTTTGCAAGAAACACATGTGACTAGGCTCCACAGGAAAGTATTAATCAATAAAAGACTTGGCCAAGAATTTATCTCATCAGACAAAGTTAAAAAAAGAGGTGTTGTAATTTATGCAAAGGAGAACCTGTCGCCAAAATTTTTATTTAAAGATGATCATGGAAGAATCCTCGCAATTGAAATCCAAACACAAGGGGAAAAGATTTTGATATTAGGAATCTACGCGCCAAATGATGGAAAATCAGAATTCTACAAGAAGCTGCATGAGACAATGATGGACTATTTGGACTATTCTAATATTATCGTGATGGGAGATATGAATGGGGTGGTGTCTACAAATATGGACAAATCCCAAAATCAAAACTTAACAACAGACGGTAGACTTCCTAAAACCTTTTTTGAAATGACAGACAATATGGACTTGATTGACATTTGGAGGACAAGGAACCCCTTGGGTAAAGAAGGAACCTTCTTTTCTGAGGCCCACTTGTCATGGACACGAATCGACCAAATTTGGATATCTAGAGGACTGGCCCCGAAAACGAGAAAAGTGGAAATCTGCCCAAAAACCTGCTCCGACCATAATGCCTTAAAAATGGAATTGAGACTTTTCCCAACTGGATCCTTCAGATGGAGAATGAATGACACCTTGCTAAGAGATCAAGAGATCGTTAAGAAGGCCCAAAAAACGCTAAAGGACTACTTTGAAATAAATTTGAACACTACGGTGGAGAAAAGAATAATCTGGGACGCAAGCAAAGCTGTAATGAGAGGGTTTCTGATACAACAGAATACAATAAAGAAAAAATTTTGGAATGGAAAAAAGGAAAAAATTCTAGAGAAAATAAGTGAAGGAGAGAAAAAGCTGAGAACTAATCCGAAGTCAAAAGAGGTGCTAAGAGAGATCAAATTCCATCAAGCACAATATTCGAAATTGATTAATCAAGAGATTGAGTGGAAAATTAAACAAATGAAGCAGAGATCGTTTGAATCAGCAAATAAATGTGGAAAGTTGTTAGCTTGGCAATTGAAAAAAAGACAAAAGCTAAACACAGTCACAAACCTGGAGATTCAAGGAAAAATAGTTCAGAAACCAGAAGAAATAAGAAAGTGCTTCCACAGATACTTCAAGGAACTTTATGCACAGGGGCCTCAGAAAGAATCGGAAATAGACCAATTCTTGAGGACAAATGGACTATCTAAAATAAGTCAAGATAAAAGATCAATTCTCAACAGTAAAATAACTCAACAGGAAATTGAAGGTGCCATCCAAAATATGCAACTTGGCAAATCTCCAGGCCCAGATGGTCTCACCTCCAAATATTATAAGACTCTGAAGGATTGTTTGATACAACCGTTGTTGGAGGTTTGCAACCAGATTATGGAGGGGAGAAGGGCACCGGAAACGTGGAAAGAAGCATTCATCACATTGATTCCCAAGTCAGAGAAGGAAAAGACTCAGCTTAAGAACTACCGTCCCATCTCACTCCTGAATGTGGATTACAAAATATTTGCAGACATTTTAGCAAGTAGACTTAAAAACGTTTTAAACGAAGTAATTCACAAGGACCAAGCAGGCTTTCTCCCTGGTAGACACATGTCTGATAACACCAGGAATATTATTGATATATTGGAGTTGTTGCGAATCAGAAACACAAGGGCTGCTTTAATCTTTATTGATGCGGAGAAAGCATTTGACAACATTTCTTGGATGTTTATGAAGAAAAACCTGAAGGGGATGGGAGTGGGACGGGGGTTTGAAAATGGACTAGAAGCAATTTATTCAGAGCAAAAAGCCAAGTTGATAGTGAACAATGTGGTGTCGGATGAACTTCTAATTGAAAAAGGGACACGACAGGGGTGCCCTTTATCCCCTCTGCTATTTATTTCTGTTCTGGAGGTATTGCTGAATATGATTAGGGAGGACCAGTTGGTGCAAGGTATAGAGGTCGGAGCGAAACAATACAAACTGAAAGCCTTTGCAGATGACCTAGTCTTGACAGTACAGGAGCCAGTATCTAGCACAAAAAGAGTTTTGGAACTTATTTTGGAGTTTGGTCGGGTGGCGGGATTCAAGTTAAACAAACAAAAAACTAAGGTTTTGGTCAAAAATTTGACACCTACAGAGATAGAGGGGTATCAGAAAGAGACAGAGCTAAGTGTGGTTAAAAAAGTGAAATACCTGGGGGTATACTTGTCCACCAAAAATTTAAACCTTTTCAAAGATAACTATGAAAAATGTTGGTTGGAAATTAAAAAAGACTTGGATATCTGGTCAAGATTGAAACTTACCTTGTCAGGCCGAATCGCAGCTATAAAGATGTGTGTTTTGCCAAAAATGCTATTCTTATTTCAAACCCTTCAGGTCGTGGACAGAATGGAATGCTTTGGAAAATGGCAGAAGGATATTTCTAAGTTTGTCTGGCAGGGCAAAAAGCCCCGAATAAAATTTAAAATACTAACCGACTCAAAAGAAAGAGGGGGGTTTGCCCTGCCGGACTTAAGGTTGTACTATGAAGCTGCAGCCTTCTGCTGGTTGAAGGATTGGTTCCTGTTGGAAAACACCGATGTCCTAGATCTGGAGGGGTTTGATAATGTGTATGGTTGGCATGCATACTTGTGGTATGACAAGGCGAAGGTTCATAAATTGTTCAAAAACCATATTGTCAGAAAATCAATTTTTGCCGTTTGGATGAAGTATAAGGATTTATTAGAAAACAAGACCCCGAGGTGGTTATCACCTGTGGAAGCCAAGATTTCTAAAAAAAAGCCCAATATGGAGGCCCATTGGCCAAAATATTGGGAACTGATTGAAAGAGTTGGAGACAATTGGAAGCTCCAAAGCCAGGACAAATTAAAAGGTAAGGTGCGAGATTGGTTACATTATGCTCAAATTCAAGAGGTATTCAAAATGGACAAAAAAGTGGGTTTCCAGTTGGAGAAATCGAAACTGGAGACGGAGTTACTAGAACCAAAGACTAAGGTACTTTCGAGGATGTATGACTTGCTGCTTAAATGGAACACACAGGATGAGACAGTTAAATCTGCTATGATAAAATGGGCACAGGATGTAGGACACAACATTATGTCTGAGGACTGGGAAAGGTTATGGAACACCGGCATGAAATTCACGGCATGTAGTGCCTTGAAAGAGAACATTATGAAAATGGTATACCGGTGGTACATGACCCCAGTCAAGTTGGCTAAAATATACCATCTTTCTGATAATAAGTGTTGGAAATGTAAGGAGGCAGAAGGGACATTCTTTCACCTCTGGTGGACCTGCCCGAAAGTAAAGGCCTTCTGGGAAATGATACATAATGAGTTGAAAAAGGTATTCAGATATACCTTTTCTAAGAAACCAGAGGCCTTTCTTCTGGGCATGGTGGACCGGAAGGTGCCAAAGAAGGACAGAACCTTGTTTATGTATGCAACCACAGCAGCTAGGATTCTTATCGCAAAGTTCTGGAAGACACCAGATTTACCCACACTGGAGGACTGGCAGACGCAGTTGATGGACTACATGGAGTTGGCAGAAATGACCGGCAGAATTCGAGATCTGAGCGAAGAAACAATGGAGGAGGACTGGAAAAAATTTAAGGACTATTTGCAAAAACATTATAAGTTGTTTGAGTGTTAAGATTGTGCACGATTAAGAAACGTTATGCTTCTGCAATTTATTTTAAGTAAATGATAAAGTAAGTATTGATGGAAAAAAATGAGACAAATTAGAAACAAAATATTATGTTTATTAAGAGTGTTAAAATTAAATTACAAATTTTTGAAATTGGTAACATAATAAATACAAAGGTATAATAAGTTGGGAAATAAGATAATAAATTGCTGAATTGGTTAGAATGATGAACGCAATGCTGAGAGGATGCGAGGAGGTCCAAAAAGATGTCGAAAAAATTTCATAATGATCTTTTCTTTTTTCTATGTTTTTCTTTATATATATGGAAAATGTTTCTTGTATATTGTTGTCCAAACAAATTCGTTCACCTATGGAAAGAAACGCAATAAAAAATTTTTTTTAAAAAAAAAAATGAAATTTGACTTGTATCTAAAATTCATATCACACACCCCTCTAATCTATTGGATTTAGGACCAAACCAGACATGTCAGCTATGGGATCTGGCACTATGTCGTGGTTTTTCTTTAACAAATAGCAGCCCAGGGGTGGGGGACATGGAATAGGAACAGTAGGTTTCATACCCACTGTGGTCCTGATCAGAATCCCTCTTTCATGCCTACTGTTTGTAATTGGGGGAGAGCTGGTAAGAAAACAGTGTGTGGTCATTTTTGCATTCAGCTAGCAGTACAGGAGTGCCATGTTATTATGGGCAAATTCCAATTTAGAATTGCCCACTTTGCACCATCAGCCAAATGGGGAAGTGACCACATGGTTGGCTAGCTGCATTATCATATCTGAAGACAAGTTCAGTGTTATACTGTATTACTCCCCACTCTGGCTTGTTCTTCTGGTACTGAATCAAGTATTCCAGGCTACTTTGCTAGGTGAAATTACTAGGTGGGGGGGGGAGAGAAAGCGCCAGGCACAGAGTGCAAAACAGCTTTCATGGCTGGTTTCTGGAGTTACTATTACTCAGAGATGAATAGGATGTTGCATCCCCAATCCCAAAACAGGATCAAAATTTGACACTTGATGAGTCACTAAAGACTGTTTCAAATTTGTTTAGGAGCCCATAGTTATTCTCTGATCATAATAGTAAGGAATGCCTTCATATCTAGTGTTCAAATCTGAGATTACACAATGTACAATGACCAAGGATTTACTCTGTATGTGAAGCAGAAGGAGAATGTTTCCTTGTTGGAATGCAGTTAAATCCATGGCAGTCCAATCAACAGAGATATTGCCATGTTATGTTTCAATGTGTTCTGTACCAAATCTGCAAAATGCTGATAGTTTCATTGGAGAAGAGCCTTCCCTTCAAATCACAGCTTCCCTCGGTTCGATAATTTGGAAAAGTTTTATCCTGAGTCTCCATAAGAGCCCAAAGCTATTTGAGAAGTTTCTTTTAGCTTTGCCAAGTCTATGCTCCCGAAAGCCAGGCCATTCATTCAGTGGGATTTGGGGGTTTGGGTTGGGGTTTTTTGTGTGTGCTGCAAATCACTTCCACAGCTGCACAGCAGGATTGGTTAACCATGACGAAGACAAAGTTCCTTAAGAGGCTTACTGTGACTTGGGATGGCTTCCTCTAAGTCAATTTATACTGGAAGTCATTGCTGCTTTGGGCCTTGGGAGGAAGAGATATGAAAAAAGTGGGGGGGGGGACCTTAAATCTTAATGAGAGAAAGTCATGTCTGAGTCGACACATCTTAAGCTTAGCATATTTCCAAAGATTACATTACCCATTTGTCTCAGAAATACCTTTAGTCTCCTTGTTCTGGATTTTGACTTAATTGGAAAATGAAATGTGTACCTTTATCCCGGCTAAGCAATGATAGATTGCAAGGAAGTTTCATGCTGCTCAAGACAGCAAAGGTTAGCTTGCATCTCCAGACACATTGCTCTATTATCTTGAATTGACAAGCAAACGGTGTTTGGTGCTTTTGCACAACTTGTTCATGGGGCTGAACTCGGTCTCTGTGCTGAAATCCAGTTGCAGAAGAGGGAGGTGATCACAGCAAACAGTGGCAAGTGCACAAAAGGTGCTCCTGTAACAACTCATCATGGCCAACTACCCCATGCAACTTCAAATAAGCAGGCTCCTCTGTGTTTGAATAGCCATAATCAGATGGGGGCGTGGATTAAATCCAGCACCAGGCTTCCCTTCCTGAAAAACTAATTGGAGCTCTTTTCAACATTCTGACCACAACTACACACCTGCAGTCTCAGAAGTTGGATTGGGCAAGGAACTGTCTATGCATACAATTTTGAATGTGTTTTTCTTCATTCAGCTAGGGATATGTTTACAGTAGGTTGCGTCTGTACAGATATCTGTTCTGCCTGCCTAACCCAATAGAGGTCAGTTGAGGGTAGCATTGCAGCCAGTCCAGTTTGTGGCCAGGACACATGTGATCACCAGCACGCAGATGCACACTATGCCAACTCTGGTTGGAGTGGGGCCAGAAGCCTGTGTCATCCAGTGACTCACATTTTGTCTCATGATTCTGGGTGTGAGTTCAGATATGTCAAGAAAACAGTCAAGAAAAAATGTTAACAATTCAGTCAAAACGATGTACAGTGGAACCTCGGGTTGCGATTGTGATATGTACAGGAGGCATGTTTGCAACCCGCAGTGCACGCGTGGGTCACGATTCGATGCTTCTGCGCATGCACAAAGTGCGATTTAGTGCTTCTGTGCATGTGCGAGTGCCAAAACCTGGAAGTAACCCTTTCTGGTACTTCCGGGTTTGGCACGGTCGGTAACCCGAAAACGCGTAACCTGAAGCATCTGTAACCCGAGGTACCACTGTAATTGCTACCCAATAAGAGGCCAAGGCTAATGCATGTTTCAACACAAAGCATACTGTTGAGGACCATGCAGTTATTCTACAGATAGGGTTATAAGAATAATAGAACAAATTAGAAATCATTGTGTATCAAGGTATGGTGACATCCTTGTAACTTCATATGAAGCACAATGTGCCCAGAAAAAGATATAACGCCCCACCCTCTCCAAGATCATGTTAAATAATAGCAATACAATTCCATAAGGTGATGGATCTAGATGTTTTCCTAACAGGTGAATTCACAGAGGGTACTGAGTGATTATTGTTTTTATTTTGCTTGGTACATGTAGTATATATATTATAGTTGCACTGGTTGCTGATATGACAAATAATTTTATTAATTTAAAGTAGAGCTCTAAAAATGTGGAAATTTATTTTTCAACCATTGAGTGGGTGGGTATGAAATGAAATCCTCCCAAAGATAATTGGACATCCGAGAAGGAGATAAGTTGCCACTTATCTTATTTACCCTCATCATTTGGCCACAGGCTTTCTCTCCAGCTTCCTAATGAATGTTTATTCTGGAGTGCCTTGGGGGCAGTGTCACATTCCAAGTCATTCCAGGAAGTGTGGCCAAAGGGAAGTGGTGGAAGCCTCTCCCCATAGCTTCCTGTCAGTTGTGTCTCCTGACAACTCCCAGTAAGGTAAACCCTTCCTGAAAATTTCAGAGAAGTTTCCCCTTCCCCAAGGAAGCAGCAGAAAGTTACATCCCATTTTCATAGGGAAATAATATTCTGGGGAAATTTGGGGGCAGGACTTTGGCCCAACTTGGTTTAAAGCAGACCATTATTCTATTAAAGGGTTATATTCTTGCAGAGTCACTTTGTGGAGACATGTGTCTCAGAACTACTGTGATTAAAGTGTTTATTATGTCTCTTTGGAAAGAGGCTATCACAGCCATATGCATGTATGAGGTCAGTACTCTCTAATTATTATATTTGGGATATATCATCAGTGAATGAAACTAATTTTTTTCATATTTTCATAGCCTAGCCCCACCCCACTAGATCCCTAAAAATTGATTTGAGTCCCTCATCCCTCTGAGTTCATCCTTGCAAGGGCCTGCATTAGTCTGTGAGAAACAACAAGAAAATTTTATTTCTTGTGGCTTTGTTTGGACACTGCTCCACTGCAGCTATGTTTGTTTCCACCAAGTGCCAAAAACACACGGTGGTCCCAACTGTGTGATGGAAGCTTTCCACCTGTCCTGTGAGGCAGCGCAGGTGGAGATTGGCTTCTTTGTCCAGTTATCCAGTAATTGCCATCAACAGTGCTCAACTGACCTTTGTCACTGCAGCTTACTGGTCTAGGCAAAATTCATTCATGTACTCCATTTTCCAATTTTCAAAGCATTCTTAACTATTCAAGGGAGATGAGTAAAAGAAATAAAAAGCAGCCAAAGACAAAATAAATATATTCAGTCTAGGGACTGACAGGGCAGTCTGTTTCCAGTCTTTCTCAATTTTGCATATGTTCATTCATTAATCCATGGCCTCCCGTTTCTACATTACTGGATGAAGTTTTAAAATGTACCCAAAACAATCATATTTAAAGGTAAATATTGCATCCCAGTGGGCTGGATTCAGCTAACCTGTTCTGCTAGTGGAAGTGAGCACAAGGACTCCCACTTGCAAAATGGGGCTTTCCACTGTGCCTCCCTAAAATCCACTCTGAAAGGTGGGGAGGGCTGAGAGAACAGCATGCAGGGCGGAGGGGAAACCAATCCCTCATGCTTGCACTGATGGAATGATCTCCTTGGTGCTACATTGAATTCCACCCAATGTACACATTTCTGAACATATGTAAACCTAAAATACATTTTTAAACACATCACAGTGTGTGTGCTTTGAGCCGATAACTATTGCAAAATCTGGAGAAGTGTGAAATCTGACGGATAATTAATGACATTCCAATCTGTGCATTAGTCCAGGAGGTGCAAATTAGGCCAGTTTGCTTTAAAATGCTGACTGAAATGAAAGTTCGCCTTTGTCCCTCATTCTACTTAACTTTACTCTAGTACGATTCTAAAGTAGATTCAAGAACTCACAAACAAAGCACCATCTGTTTACAGGCAGGATTGCACAGGGCTCATTTGTTGGTTCAAGAGGGAACAAGTGAAGACAACAACATATTAAATCCACCCCATTGATGTGCTGTATGCATTCTGGTGGAACATGAGTGGCAATTTAGCAGGTGGTTAGCAGGATTTGGTGTGACCATCACATATGCTGCGGTGTCTAGGAGACAGACCAATTGTGGTGCTCATCACTGGTCAGGAAAAGAAGAGGAGGTGAGAAACTCTGGGTGCCATTTTCCCTCTGTGTTCTTGGGAAAGTGCAGGATCTACGTGGCTTGTTCTCTTCCTTATGATGGAGGAAGGAGTTTTGGTGGGTGGGATAGGAGTTTATCCATAAGAGATTCATCTTCACAATCCTACTGTCTTTCTTTTAGTGGGCCTCTGAGCTCCATTCCCCAGGTCATATCCCTAAATCTTCCTTTATAGCAGGTGTGAGGAATGTTTGGCCCTCCTGATGTTGTTGAACTACAACTCCCACCATCCCTGGGTACTGGCCATGATTGTTAGGGCTAATGGAGCTTGTAGTTCAACAACATCTGTACCATTAAGGTTCCTCTCACCTGCTTTATACTGTATTATCCATTCTCCTGTCTCCCTGTATCTAGGTCTCTCATTTTCTCCCTCGGGTCCCTCTAATCTTTTTCCTGACCAATCTTATATATCTATCGCTTGGTTTCAGTGGTGAAGAGTGAACTCCTTTATCTGTCTGTCTCAGGACAAACTCATAAACAAAGTGTAGATGGAAATGGGAACAATTCTAGATGGGAATTGTTAAAAAAACCCCCACATACCTTAAGTAATATAAGAACCTTAGATAAAATAACAACCTTAAATAAAAGAGCAACCACCATCACCACTAGTACATCAGCAGCACACTAGTTGGAGTTCTGTAGTTAGTGGTACGGTGTCACAAGCTAAATTTAGTGTGGTAGAGCATGCACTGCAATGGTTATAAGAATAGGTTCAGGGACTGCTGCTGGCGTGCTGTTCGTTACTTGTTTCCATACTTGAAGAATGAGGTCCTAGTAAAGAGAGTTCAAAGGAAAGCCACACAAATCATCCAAAGACTAGAAAATAGGCAATCTGACAGTGATGGGAGCTTGTTGAGAAATATGAAGGGTTAGTGTGAAGTGCACTGTAGACGAGACACCCAGTGCATGGATTCATGCACATCAAAAGCCATTTCATAGAAGTGTACCTCTCAGAACTAGGGGAATTATCACCTGAACAGGCTATTTTTTTTTTCCTCTGCTGCTGCTAGTCTGTTAACATTCAATAATCAGGCATTAAGGATTCTGGATCCATGCCTGCATTTGCTATTCAGCTGCTATAAATCTAGGGAACCCTCACCCAACTTCATCAGCTAGGCAGCCTTATGTTTTATTGGGATTACCCTCTTCTTGGGTCTCAGCCAATCTGCTAAATGCTTTCCGTATTGGAACATGCCTCTGTGAATTTTCAGGAAGAACACTCTAAAGAAAGAACTAGGAATGTGTGCGCCAGGGCTTTTTTCCCAGCCTGAACTCATGGGAACTCAGTTCTGGCACCTCTCAGGTGGGCACCATTGCCATTATAAGAGAACAAGGGAGGTGTTCATCGTGAGTTCTGTCACCTCTTTTTCTAGAAAAATAGTACTGGTGTGCATGCAAGTTCAAATAAAGCCTGAATCAGCCTGCCAAAGGTTTCCACAGGGGAATTCTGTCACCTGGTAGGAGGGGACAGGATGACAAATGTATCCATAAGGGCATAACGAGAGTCCTGCTGGCTCAGGCCAAACGCCTTTCTAGTGCAGCACTGAGTGCTAACAGTGGCCAACCAGAAACTTTGTGAAACCAAAAGTAGGACATGGACACAACAGCATCCTCCTCACTTGTGCTTTGCAAAAACTGGTATTTGAAGGCATGAAGAAGCCTCTGATACTGTGGGTAGTACACCTCTAGCATGGCTAGTAAGGTAAGGTAATGCTAAAGGACCCCTGGACTATGGGGTGTAGTGCTCATCTCGCTTCAGGCTGAGGGAGCCGGCGTTTGTCCATAGACAGCTTTCCGGGTCACTTCTGGCACAACGGGACACCGTGATGGAAGCCAGAGTGCACGGAAATGACATTTACCTTCCTGCCACAGCAGTACCTATTTATCTACTTGCACTGGTATGCTTTCAAACTTCTAGGTTGGCAGAAACTGGGATTGAACAATGAGAGCTCACCCCATTGCACAGATTCGAACCGCTGACCTTCCAATTGGCAAGCCCAAGAGGCTCAGTGGTATAGACCATAACACTTTTCCTCCCTGAGTTTGTCTATCCCCTTTTAAAGCCATCCAAGTTGGTGGTGATGGCTACCACTTGTGGGAGCGAATTTCATAGTCTAATATTATGTCTGGAATTTTTATCCCACCCTTCCTTCCAAAGGAGCCCCATGCCTCCTTTTTTCTGTCCTGAATCTTTCGACATTAAGCTTCACTGGATGACCCTAAGTTCAAGTATTATGGGTGGAGAAAAGAGCCTCTCTCTCTCTCTCTCTCTCTCTCTCTCTCTCTCTCTCTCTCTCTCTCTCTCTCTCCTCACAACATGCATACGTTTATAACTACCATATCCCACCCCACTTTTTTCTAAACTAAAAAGCCCTTATGGCCTTCCCTGATAGGTGAGATGTTCTGGATGTCTGATCATTTGGTTGCCCTTTTCTAAACCTTTCCCAGTGCTGTGATATACTTTTTGTGGTGCAGTGAGCAGAAAAGCTATGTGACATGATAGCTCAGTGAAACTTCTGTGTCTGGAAGGGAAATACAGCTGAAGATCAGAAGCTGGTCATCATAAATATATGATAGGCTGGCTATATTTTAACCCTGACACCAAGGAGTGTTCCTTCTCATACCATTTTAATGTTCCTACACTGAGCTTGACAGGCACAAGAGTGAATTCGTGGTTTCTCAGCTTTGAGATCGTAAATGCTATGATGTACTACTGCAACACTGAACAAAATACGCACATGCAGGAAGCTATGGTCTATACTAATCCAATGTGGTGGTATTACTGCACACTGAAAATGCACACATAACATCATCTAGGGCATAGGCTGCATTAAATTATTCCGACAGCAGTGAACTAGGTATGTACACACAGAAGCAGGTAGGCGTCTCTTCATTCTGTGGATTTCTCATAGAAAAAAGTTTTCAGAAAATGAACCTGTCAGTGGAATTCTATCAGTAGGTTTGGGCCACCACCTTTTTCTAAAACTGGGTACCTCAAGTCACCTCTGAAAAGTGCCACTTCTCCCTCTAGCATGGAAGAAATAGCTAAGCTTGTGAAAGATAAGAAGTGACCTATTTGGAAAGGCTACCAGTCCTGGGCAAGAAGGCTCTTCTCCTAGCCCATAATTGCTATGGGTGGGTGGGGGAGAATGCAATAATTCCGCCAGGGGCAGATTTAAAGCAGCACGACCAGTTCCCCTACACTGGGTGCTGAGCTGAGAGGGACCACCAGTTATTGCAACTATGACATAATGCATGCATAGTACGGAAGGCAAGAGGTGGTGTGGGGTTTTCAGGTCGAATTTTGCCTCGCACAGGGCACCGCTGAAATTTGAAAGACCAATGTCCGCCCTGATTCCCCTCCCCATCACAGTGTTGAGCTAAGAAGTGAGTGTCCCACCCCAGCACTGTGATATGTATGTGTGCAACATGTGTGCACTTTATATAGAGCAGGGGGTGGGCAAATCGGTCTATTTTGGTTTGTCCGGATGGAATTCAACTAACCTGTTTCCCAAGGAGAAGCTGGGGTAAGGTCTTATGGTGCAACAGGGCTGCACCCCTGATCTTTCCCCATATCCATTATGGAGGGCCAGAAGACACACTAGAGCAGCACACAGGGAGGAGAGGGGAGATAATTCCTTCAGGCAAGCAGAAACGCTTGCATTGACAGAACAATCTTTTTAGTGCCATGTTGAACTCCACCCTCTCTTTCTCATTTTTCCACTCTTAACTTCAGTCCTCCGCATTTCCATCTCTTTCCCTCCCTCCCTCCCTCTCTCTCTCTCTCTCTCTCTCTCTCTGTGTGTGTAAATTCATCATGATTTTAGTGCAAATTGCATTTTTGCCTCATATACACATTTTTGCAAGCTGGAATGCTTTTGCAGTGCTGGAAACAAGAGGCAGGGAGATTGCTATTGTGCTGGAGTCCTGCTTGCATGTTCCCCATAGGCATCTGGTTGGCCACTGTGAGAATAGGACATTGGACTAGATGGGCCATTGACCTGATCCAGCAGGCTCCTCTTACATTATTATGTTCCATTTCCCCTAATGTAATGAATTTCTCTGTGTTGTTTTCACTGATATGTGTATATTTATGCACATGTTACTCCAGTACAGTCGTACCTCTGGTTACAAACATAATTCGTTCTGGAGGCCCGTTCTTAACCTGAAACTGTTCTTAACCTGAGGTACCACTTTAGCTAATGGGGCCTCCCGCTGCCGCTGCGCCGCCGCCATGCGATTTCTGTTCTCATCCTGAAGCAAAGTTCTTAACTCAAGGTGATATTTTTGGGTTAGCGGAGTCTGTAACCTGAAGCGTCTGTAACCCGAGGTACCACTGTATATGTATATGTGTACACATTACTTGGCTTTGCAAAATTTGGAAAAGTGCAAATTTTGAAGGATGGTGGAGTATTGTTTTGGGAAGTCGGAATGAAAAAGGTTTGCCTTTAAAGGCAGACTGACCTAAATTTCTCCCACACCCCTAATGGTGAGTGTGTGCATGTGTGTGTGCACATGCATGAATAGGTGTGTGTGACCACTTTAGCTATGCCCACCACTAGCAACCCTCAGCGTGGCTCTCAGGCTGAACAAGGGTTAGCCATCCCTAGTTTAGAAGGCATTGTCTGAATGTTTCTTTCCTCTTAGTGTCTTATTAAACATTTATCACTTGCCCAACATGAAATAACAGCCAGCTTTAAACAAAAGTACATCAAGCTCCTTGATAGCAAGCCATCAAGGGAAGAAACTTGATTGTCGGCTGGTTAGCTAGTTATGGGAGAGATCTAGCTGCTTGAGAACTAAACCCAGGAGGAACAAACAGGAAATGGTTCACTTAAATACCTTGGGAGATCTAAGAAAATTGTTATTAGCAGAACTCTCCCTACTTTAGGCATGAATAAATAACTCGCTAATAGGATGAAGGCATCCCTGCTAGGTGATTTTTTTAAAGTGCATTTTCTTATATATTCTTGTGAGAATTCACTTCCCTTAAGTACATGATTACCGACACAATGGAACAATGTTATGAGAATCATGGTCAGTTACCCCTACTGCTTACAGGAAGAGAGTATAGGATTATAATGAAAAAGAATGCCTGAGTCCGATAAGATGAAGCAAATTAGCTTAGCCAGGGACCACTTGGCATAAAGTGAGTCTAATAAACCTATAATTTCTAAAATGTTCATATTACACAGAGTACAAATGGATTCCAGAGTGATTCCAAGCTATTGCACCTTAATAGTTGGGCAGAAGTGGCTTTCTTCCTTTTTTTTTGGTAAAAACAACCCTGTAACCTTTTGGTGAAGGACAGGCTGTAAATTGAATGAATGAATGAATGAATGAATGAATGAATGAATAAGCAAGCAAGCAAACAAACAAACAAACAAACAAACAAACAAACAAACAGAAAAGAAGGGATTGTGGATCTTTGCTGTAATCAAATGCCATCCCATAAACCCTTTTTCATAATGTACAATCAAGTACAAATATTTCATTTTGTCCCAAATGACATCCCATCCCCACCCCACCCCTTTAAGTAAATGAAGGTGGCTAGACTGGGAAATCAGTTTGAATCATAGAATCATAGAATCATAGAGTTGGAAGAGACCACAAGGGCCATCGAGTCCAACCCCCTGCCAAGCAGGAAACACCATCAGAGCACTCCTGACATATGGTTGTCAAGCCTCTGCTTAAAGACCTCCAAAGAAGGAGACTCCACCACACTCCTTGGCAGCAAATTCCACTGTCGAACAGCTCTTACTGTCAGGAAGTTCTTCCTAATGTTTAGGTGGAATCTTCTTTCTTGTAGTTTGGATCCACTTTCTTGTAGTTTGGTATTTGCTCCTGTAGCAATTTAGTGAGTTTCTTGACTTGAATATTCTGATGGGGGAAAGACGATTACTACTTCCAAAAGATTTCCCTGCAGCCTACCACCAAACAATATGCTATTTACAATATTGGATTAAAACACAAACTTGCTAGAGTTCCATTCCGTTTTCCTACAACTGAGGGCCATTTAATGTGAACAATTTGTTCCTGGGACTGCTGATGGTGGGGATGAAGACTTCCCATACACCCAGCAGGGCTGAGTATATTATGGCCCATCCATGGAGTACCACCACATGGAAACAGTTCTCAGTAGCATCCATCCCTAGGTTTCATTTATTTCATTTCATTTATTTTATTCTGATATTCAGAATTTCTAAGTGACATCAGGTTATTCAGAGTTTAAACCAGCAGCAGGCACATGATTATCTCCAGTCTTAGCAATGTAGTCCCACAACACTAAGATCAGAAAACAGCACCCTCTTGCTCTTGGAAAGGAAGTAGGCAGAAACTAATCTGTGATCACTGCAATGCTTAGTGCTAAGATCAGAGGTGCTGGATCTCCAACCTTAGCACTTACTGCTTAAATCAGAGATTACAGATCTCTTGTCAGCGATTGGCTGGATGGTGAGGAGTGGTGGGAGGATCCAGCCAGAGAACTCCCCAGGGAAGCTTCAGAGGAGGAAGGATCAGCATCAGGGAGGGGACAGTGAAGACAGGTCAGAGGATGAAGCAGGGGCAGAACGGTTGGAAGCTGAACAAGCAACAGGCTTTTGTGTGAGAGAAAAACCAGAGGCAGAAAGCACTGCAGACACAGGACAGGCAGCTGAGGAGGAGGAAGGGACAGAGGCTGCAACAACTTTACAAGAGCCTGTCAGTTCTCCTACATTAAGGTCCCCTCCTCCCTTGTCTCCAAGGGCATGGAGAGCCCTGAATGAAGCAAAACAAAGAACACAGAGAGCACAGCTCCCTCCCCACCCCCAACAGAGTTTAAGGCTGCTTGGAAAAGATCCAGCCAAGGAGGAGATGTAGAGGGAAGTGGGAAGCACAGATTGTCAGTTCTGGAAATGGCTTTACTGGGAGCCAGTCTTGCCTGTAGGTTTCTCTGTTTGTATTCTGTTTCCTTGAATAAATAATTAACTTTCTACTTGTCTCTGAGACTTTGTGCTGACCTGCAGCTGAACTAGCCCTGACATCTCGGCACCTCACCTCACATGGTATGGCATTAGGTGACTTACAGGTGGGTGTGGTTTGTCCAAAAGGGCCTGGCAGCCCAAATTCAGAGGCCTGGCAGGTCTAATAATGGCCTCAAGCTGGAAGTTTGTTGCCCTAAAATGAGGATTTGCCTATTGGCATGTTAGTGACCAATTTTTGAAAAGATATATGTTGCTCCTGACAATTGTTCACTTGTTCTACCAAACAAATGTCACATCCAGCATTTGCACCTGGAAGCATGAATACATAATCAGGCAAGAAGTCAGCTTCCTGGGGTTGTGTTTTCTTCCTAGATCTGCCGTTGAGATACTGCATGTTGAGTCCCCATCCAGTTGTAATCTAACTGCAAAGCTCTGATCGATTAATGGATGAGGATTGCACAGTGTGACTCAGGAGGAAATCAATCAGCTCCTTTGGAGCAGTCTCTGTCACTCTCTGTACAATGGAACAAATTGTTTATTTAACTTTGTGCCGGTTTTTCTTTTCTTTGATGTCATCAGCAAAGGCTCCTACAAAAAGAGAGTAAACTTGTTTTTCAGTAATTGGAGATGTTTCTTTAAAACATATAATTTTGCTAGTGTCAAGCTGGCATACCATAGCTATTTACTTATGGACGACTGTTTCTTGAACTGAATATCTTGACTCACTCTGCTTTTGATTGCAGTGCAAGCACAGGATCAATTAGCAATGGATCAGCTAATTCCATCTAGACATGAATTTCTGTATTGGAAGACACAAGATTTACCCACCCGGGAAGAATGGCAGATGAAGTTGATGGACTATATGGAACTGGCGGAAATGACTGGCAGAATCCGAGACCAGGGAGAAGAGTCGGTGGAAGAAGACTGGAAAAAGTTTAAAGACTATTTACAGAAATACTGTAAAATTAATGAATGTTAGAAAAATGTTGGAATGAAGTTATATGGCTTTAGTAGAAATGTTATAAGGAATTAAGTATAAATAGATTAATAGAGTATTAAAGGAAAAAATAAGGTTAGAATGTGTTAAGATAATTATAGGATAGAAAACAGAGGAAGATGGAAAGGAATTGCTGAAATAATTAACAGAAGTGGAATACAAAAAGGGAGGTGTGAGGAGGTCGTTGAAATAAGTGAATGAAAGATAAGATATTGAAATTGTTTGATGTGTTTTAAACGGTTTTTGTTTTGTTTTGTTAGTTTAATGTGTTAGTGTTATGTAGTGTTTTTGTATTGTATTGTATTGTATTGTTCCTTTTTTTGTAGTGTTTAAATTGTTGGAAAAGTAATAAATATTATTTATTAGGGGAGAAATTGTGAATAAATAACACAATGAAGTGTGTGTGAGCTGATCCAAACAATAAGAAAAGAAAAGAAAAGCACATGAAACAGTCAGTCAGTGTCGTCAAGATGGACCAATGGTCTGACTTGGTATAAGGTAGCTTTATTTGAACAAAGAAATACAGACGTTCCAGAGTTTCCATTATTACCTGATGACTTGGGAGAGAGTTAATCCTTTTCTCTAGCCAGCTGGAGTTTCAGTTGTGGGGCAGGGTGGTGCACAGTACAAGAATAAATACCAACGCCGGAAAATCTACTGGTGAAAGATGTGTCTTTAGTACTCAGTGCATGCTTGTTTTTCTGTAACTTTTTTTAATCTTTTTTGCCTTGGATTCCAAACTTCTCTTATCCCTTAATCCGTCATTAGGGACTCACATGGCTATGATGCCAGTGAACAGCTTCTTTCATCTGCACCTTGTGATGCTGTTTTGTCAGAATTCTGTTTCTAAACTGGGTTCAGGCTCGGTTAATACTGTGATTAGAAATCTGCAGGAGAAGCCTGAAGGGTCATAGGAGACTGCTTGGAGATTTAATCCTCACTGCTTTCCTTCCTCAGCAGCACCAGAGGAATGAGCCAGAATTGAGTTGGGGTGCAGAGTAGTTCTGGAAGTGCCAAATCTCTTTCATCTGAGACGGGAAATTCAATTCCACAGTTTGGGCCCATTAAAGATCAGAAACTGCACAAGACTCGACACAAAACAGGTCATAAGGGCTTGAAGTTGCAGAGTGCTCAGAATCTCACTCGGCTTGTTAGATGGGTCTCTTGAGGACATGCTTAACTTTAAACAGCTGAGTTCCATTCATGTCAATGGGGTTAGGCTGGTATCCACAGAGGTTTCTGCTTTGTGGGATCAAGCTAGTGTCCTCAGCACTTTCTAAGGAACCAGCCCTGAGTCCTTAAGCCCTGACATAATTCCAAGCAGCATAGCTCTTGTTGGTCTCATCTGAACTTCTTGTTTTTGTTTTGACAGAAAGGTCCTTTTTGGATCTAATTTTTATGCAGGTCTTCTAGATATCCAACCTGACTCCCTAGTTGCCATCAAAGCAGGCTGACACATTACACACACAGCCACCTTTGTTTTGCAAACATGCCCTCCTCAGTGACAATCCGAGGAATTGTGGCTTTCGAACTAATTGTCAAACTGTCATCTTATCTAGATATCACTTGCTCCAGTTGTTTACCAAATGTGTATTGCCAGTCATTTGCTTTTTCTCCTATCTTGGTGGCCCATCACTCTGGCTTGAATTGTCCGCTAGACTGCTTGGGTTTCAAAGGAATCCATAGGGGGATCCTTTGTGACTGCTAAAAGCATATAAAGTAAATTATTGCTTCAGAGGAAGCATTGTCACTGCTTACCTGACCATGGAGTCTCATCTATAGTGACTGATCCCAAGAAGTTCAGCTTTCCTGTGAAATGATTGGAAGCACAACTCCAAAAACTAAACTCTTCCTTCCCCACCATCCAGATTGAAAAGGAGATGCCTTTTGTGCCTGTGAAAAGAATCAGAGTTTACCCATCGGTCTTTGGTAGCAGCTTACAGAGTAGAGCAAACATCGGCTTTGCTCCCTGCTGTTCACCCCAGTCCCGCTTATGAGCATTTAAAGAGGGGTGCTCCCCTAAGCCTAAGATGTTGTCATATTTTTTTCCTTGTAGGTAAGTACAGTCATACCTCGGGTTACAGCCACTTCAGGTTGCCTTTTTTTGTATTGTGGACCACCAAAACCCAGAAGTACCAGAACGGGTTACTTCTGGGTTTCGGCAGTCACGCATGCGCAGAAGTACTAAATCGCACTTTGCGCATGCGCAGAAGCACCAAATCACAACCCACTGATGCACAGACATGGGTTGCAAATGCTGTGGGTTGCAAATGTGCATCCTGCACAGATCATGTTCACAACCCGAGCGTCCACTGTATTGGGGAGAGGTTCTCAAAGAACTCAATGTGAGATAAGGCAACTCATCTCTTGGATCAGTATCCATACCTATGGAGTGGAGAGTTTCCAAGGTAACACCATTTTTAAAGGGATTGGTGGGAGGGGGGAATCCTGAAAATTATAGGTTGGTTAGCTGGTGGAAAGTATTGTTAAAGATAAAATAATGAAGCATATAGAAGAACAAGCGTCACTGAAGCAGAGCCAGCATGGCTTCTGCAAGGACAAGCCCTGTTTCCTGTTTTTGAGAGTGTTAACAAGCATATAGAGAAGTGATTCAGTTGACTTAGCATGTGCGGACTTTCAAAAAGCTTTTGCCAAAGTATCTCACCAAAGATTCCTGAGAAACCTTAGTAATCAGAGAATAAGAGGAGAGGTCCTCTTGTGGATCAGGAATTGTTTAAGTTGCAGGAAGCAAAGAATAGGAATAAATGGACAATTCTCTAAACGGAGAGAAGTAGAAAGTGGAGTTCCCCAAGGATCAGTATTGGGACCTGTGTTTTTAAACATGTTCATAAGTTATCTAGAGTTAGCCGTGATTCAGTCTGAACAGCGTCTCCTGATTTAGATAACAATTGAGACCAATGATCCTGTTCACCAAATCCCCATATAACTTCACCCAGCATCTGAATATAATACCATAAAGAATGTGAGCTCTGAACGGGGGATGGATGCAATACAGAGAGAAGAGAGGCAGGGATCTATTAAAAAGTCTCTTGGAGCTGCAGCAGAGACGGCCAAGGAGGAAACAAGGGCAGCTGAGGAAAAGTGCAAGCAGAGTGGCAAAGCCAAGTGTGAAGAGAAAGGAGGAGCAGTCAAGGGGAGCAGCCCCCAGCCCCAGTGAGGAACAGTGAATCTCAGCAGCAGAAGCCACTGACAGCCTGAGAAACTGTGGAAGTGACACTGCGATTCATAATTAACTGTGGTTAGTTGTGCTTGGCTTGCATAGTTACATTTGCTATTTAGAATTAATGTTGCTGTTCATTGAGTATGTGTGTGTGTTGGTCAGTGGGGTGGGGCTGTGGCATGCGCCTGACCTCCCATTGCCCAGATCACTGCTGCTTACTAGGAAGGGAGAGGAGGAGGGGAGTCAGTAGTGTGGTCAGTGCTGTACAAATGCATCAGAGGAGCCAATCAGCTGAGTGTTGCCATCTTGCTGACTATAACCAATACTTGGTTGACTTCAGAGTGGATGCTAGAAGTCAGTGCATTATGAGCAGAGGGCTCCTCAGAGGTCCATATGCCAAGTGGCCCTGTAGACCTGGAGCAGCTGTGGTGAGGGGCTTAGAATAACTATTACACTGAGCCTCACATCCAGCAAAATGAGAGAAGCAAAAGATATTCCATCCAAGAGGAGGAGGAGAAGATAGGTGAACAAGTTGGCTAAACAGGCAAAATCTAGGGCAAGTCAGATCTCATATAGGCTCCTTCAATATTGCAAGGTTTTACAAGTTGCTTGGAGACAACCAGCGAAGGAAAGACAAGATGTTATAAACTGTGAAGTGTAATGTGGTTGCTGTAATATTTTTTTTTTATCTGTTAGCTGGAGTCTCTCACTGTGTCTCAGTTGGAGTGACTGTAATTCCCTGGTTGGCCTCTGAAGTTGCCTGAGTTGTAGTTCCATAAGTGACTTGGATCCCTCTGTAAGGATCATAGTTCAGACTCTGTGATGTCTGACAAGTACAGTGCTTGTTTTCCCTTTATAAACCTAGTAAATCTGGGGCATTGTCTAGTTATCAAAAGGATTTTAAAAACAAATAAAAAGGGGGACATTTCTCTAATCTGCCATAGCACAGTCAGGAAAGCTATGTGTTTTGTTTTTTTAATAATTAAAAAACACTTTCCAGTCAGAAGTTCTCAAACCTTATTGATAATGTGCTCTCTTACTAAACATGGCATTGTTGTTTCAATGAGCCTTTCTCCAAATCTAACAAGTAAACAGAATTTATAGCGCTATTTATAAAATTGCTTTCTGGGCTGACTTCCAGTATTTTAACTGATTGGAAGATAGTTTCTGCCACTATTGGATTCTCCTCCATGTCACGCAGCAAAATACTGCATCCATTTGTCTCCATTATTTCCAGCAGGTCTGAATGTTATCCACTGCAGGAGGAATGCAGCAACTGGTACTGCCTTCTCTAATGTGTATGTATTTTCCACCCATGTGGCTAACAGTAGCTGCAGGGGTGGGGCTTGATTTAGATTGCAGAAATGGCATGGGGATGTCAGAATTGGGCCATTGGTAGATCATCCAGGTCTGGGAAACCAGAAGCCATGGGACAAGTAGGCAGTCAGGAGTTAGGACTGAAGATCAAGTCAGAACTGAAGAACAAGTCGTGAAGTAGGATCAAGAACAAGCCAGAAGTCAGGACTAGGAGCTAGTCCATACATAAGGATATGCAAGGAGGCAGGCTCAAGGAGCAAGCTAGAAAACTGAGCCAAAGAGCATGCTAAAATGGGAGAATTAGGCAGAAGGTAGGACCAAGGATACAGGAAGACACCAGAATTCAGGAACACCAGGTTCCTCAGGCAAGGCTCACCTGTAACAAGATATTTTTATACACTTTTCCCAGAATGATCCAATGATCAGCCTGGGTAGTTGGAGTCAGTTCAGGGCCTGAAGCTACTTCACTAGGAAGTTCAGTAGTTCACCAAATAGAGGACCTTTACACAGATCCAGCAGCTTCTAACAGTAGGCAAGGATAAAACATTCCCCCTTTTTTAGGTTAAACATCATCACATGTGGATATTTCAAGGCAATCTCAAACAACAGTACTTAGATGTATGCTGACAGTATATGAAGAGACAATCTTGCCAGTTTGTGGGGAGCTTTTGGCACCTGCTAAGTGTGACCATAATACATTTATTCATGGTGTTTATAATAAATAGTGCATTGCATGCATGCATCTAATTTAAGTATAAGCCTCAGTGGTCTTTCCCACATTCACATATTACCCAGCCAATTTCTCCTGGCCATTACCAGCTCTTGTAAGATTTCTAGATTGGACACCATTTTAAAGCTGTAGTGTCATCTTTTTTGCTGCTCCAGTTGATACAGCAACGAGAATATTCATGAAAAGATGGAATAACTCATCATTACCCAGGCGCAACATGGATGACATGTTTTATTCGGGTCTGTATAGAAAAGAGGTATTGCTGTTACAAAGCACCATGATCAAGAATTTCTTTCTGCTTTGTTGGTTTACTTTTTAGCCCATTCCATCCAGGGGGATGACAGAGGCTAATGGTATTTAAGATCAATAGAAGGTCTACAACACAACATAAAATCATTACATTCTGAATAGGAAACCATACTGAACCTACTTCATTCTGACTATTACAAGATTGCAGAGCAGCTCCTAGAGCTTTGCTACTGGGGGCCCCAACTCATAGGATCATAAGAAGCTGCCTTCTACCAAGTCAGATAATTGATTCATCTACTGACTACACAGACAAGCAGCAGCATCCCAGGGTTTTAGACAGCACTATTTCTCAGCCCTACCTGGAGATACCAGGGATTGAATTGGTGGCCTTTAGCATGCAAACACCAGGCTGCACCCAGTGGGTTGCCTTGCTGCCCATCAGGCCCTCTGCACCAAGATCACCAGAATAATAAACAAAACAGCATCCAAGATTAATATGGCCCCTGGCAGCTTGCCAGGCCTTTGTAGTACATGCCCACTTTCATTCTGATTGGACGGCAGCAGGCTTTGGGTTGGCTGTATGGAAGGGGGAAGAACAGGTGGTGGCTGGACTTTGTGTGTATGTAGGGAAAGGTAGAAAGCATAGAGTCAGCAGGGGCAGAAAATGGGTGAAAGGGGTCAGAGATGTGAAAAGAAAGCATATGGGAGGGAGGGCAGGAAAGGGAAAGCTGGAGCTAGAGGGGATGGCAGGAATGGGGTTGATGGGGCTATATAAGGCAGGAGGGAGGGAGGAGTCAATTTTAGTTCTCCATGTTTACACCTTGCTTCTTTGCCTGGAAGGCTAAACATTAGGGAGTCTAGAATTCTCTTCAAAAAATTGAAACATTTATTTTTGGTTTGTTTACAAAAGGCATAGGAATATCCCTTTTTACCCACAGGTAGAGATTGAAGTGGTCTCCAGCCCAGATCTTACAGCTTCACACCTCTTCTAGCAATGTTCTCTTGCTCTAGGTGATTTAGCTCACTTGTATCCTTGTCCTTTTTGGAGCTCTAACCCTGGTTTCGGATCTGTCACTTTGCATTGGCCTCTCTAGACAAGAAGGCAGCTTGTCTGAGGAAAGGAACAATAATTTGTGTCAGTTCATTAAGTCAGCAGGCTGCTGATTCAGGCGCTGAGCTCTGAAGAAGCACTTTGTTCCAGCTCTTTAAATGCCTCTCCTCTTTATCCTCTGGGGGGCACTTGGGACGAGAGCCCGTAGAGAAAGGTCAGAAAATTGAAGAAAGCTGGTGGGTGCCAGTTTGAATGAAAATTAAACTGGGCAACAAGTGGCATAAATAGCCTTCTGATTTGAACTACATGTGTGAGAGGACAAAAATAATGAGGACTAACCCTAATATCTTGCATAATCAACAGCTTATCCATTTGAGCAAAGCTGCATCCCAATAATTTATGGATGCCCTGTAATGGGAGACTGTAAGGAGATATGGAAAGAGTTTGATATCCCGCCTTTCACTCCCTTTAAGGAGTCTCAAAGCGGCTAACATTCTCATTTTGCTTCCTCCCCCACAACAAACACTCTGTGAGGTGAGTGGGGCTGAGAGACCTCAAAGAAGTGTGACTAGCCCAAGGTCACCCAGCAGCTGCATGTGGAGGAGCGGAGACGCAAACCCGGTTCCCCAGATTACGAGACTACCGCTCCTAACCACTACACCGCACTGGCTCTCAAGAGCTTGGCCAACTGTGGCCATAAGAGGAAATCTCTTGGCCTTGTCTCCTGTTTGTGGACTTCCAATTGGCATCTGGTTGACCACTGTGGAAAACAGCACACTGGACTAGAGAGGCCTTTTGTCTGATCCAGTAGGCCTCTTATTTTCCTGTGATTCCATATGCCACTTCTCCTCCCCACTCCAAAGGTGGATTTTCTTCCTCAAAAGCACCACTGAGTTATGTTTATACAAGTTTGCCCATATTGCCTAGAGAATGGCTAAAGGCACATGCTGCAGTTCTGTTACTGACTTGCAAGCACAATCTTAAAAAAACAAAACAAATGAAAATGAAAACATTTCCTTCAGCGACAGCATACAGGGTACAATATAGCCAAAGATTTTGTTGGTCCAGTGGGTAGGTAAAATTGCAGTTGTCCTTCAGAATCTGCAATTCCTTGAACGACGAGAGTGAGTGAGAGAGAGGTTTTAATTTCTTACTTATTTTGATTTTCATATCTCCATGAAAGCAAACAGTTAATGGCTGGTGGGTAAGGCAGACGCGGCTCATAAATGGAGAGAGAGTCTTTAATCTTCAGCAGTGTTGAAATGGTGTGAAGAATCAAAATTGACTCAACAAGAGAGTGCTGAGGGTCACTATGAAAGCTATGGTCCTATTATCCATATACTGAACACCACTCTAGGCTGGCAAGAGCTCTTGCCTAATGTAATTCTAATAGCCGTGCGCTTGCTTAATAGGAGTGTTCAATTCTGATATCTACTTCTCCTCAGAAAGAGGAATGCTGGGCAGAGGCAGGACCATTAGCTCTTGACAGATGGGGAAGAAAGTGCAAGACTGCCATCCAATGACCACTGTAATGACTTTGCCACCTCATTTGCAGGCAAAATGATTTATATTCACTTATCTTGGGTGGTGGTGGGTACAAATTTAAATACAGTGTCGGGATCAAGTTATATGTTATAAATGTTTCCTAATTTCTGTCTCAGGTAAGTGGTCTCGGCAGCATAAAACAAATGAGATGGGTACCCTTGTTTCTCTTGTGTGCACAATGTGCTTGCATGTGGGAAATCCTCTATGTTTGGCTGTTCTTGACATATGGCAGGGAGCAAGATAATAAAGCCTACAAGCTCCACCTACTGAAGCCCACCCACCCACATTTTATAACACACACCCAGTAGACTTCTAAAAGCAATAGTTAGGGGAACAGCAACAGATAAGGAGGGACATGCCCCTTCTGGCATCCTTGTATTTTAAGCATTGCTGCATGGGGAATAGAGGTGACCACTAGTGAGTTAAATCCCTGGCTGGGAAAAACCATTCAAGATAAGCAAGGCATTACTGATCTCTTTGGAAACGAAAGATCGCCTCCACCAATGTGGTGTCCTCCAAGCGTTTTGCACTACAATTCCCACAAACCCCACCCTGGCTAGTGATGGTGGGAACTGTAGTAGCAAACACCTAGAGGTTGGGGAAGGCTGTGCGTTCATTCTGCCCCCCCCCCTTTATAAATATATACCTGGTTACTCCACCCACCCACTGTCTGACTTCCAATCTTGCCTTATTAGTGAAGGATGCTGACTGAGCAGTTGTCCTATAATAGGAATTTAGCCCTCCAGATGCTGCTGAACTACAACTCCCATCAACCTCAGCAAGCATGGCCAATGGCCAGGGATGATGAATCCTGTAAGTTCAGCAACACTGAGAGGGCCAAAGGTGCCCCATCCCTGCTACATGGCTTTGGCAGTTAGGTACCATTATCTGAACCTCTGTCAATATCTGCTTTGCTTTCCATGTGATATTGACATTGTGTGGCTTTATCAGTGACCTCGATCTATACATTGATGCAGCCGTTGTGCTCTCTTGATCCTGTTAGATCTTTATGTTGCCCTTGATACCAGTAACCACAAGGTAATGCTATCAAGAGACCTGGCAGACATTCACAGGAGTGCTTTTGACCGGCTCCGCTCATTTTGAGTTTAAGATGCAGATGATGCAGGAGAATTTTTCATCACTGAACCATACTCAGCAAATGGGCTGTTCAGTAGCAGCACAATTTACATCTTGTTTAGAAGATTTGTGGTAGCCTGAAAAATTGTGACAGATGCATAGAGCTGACCTTGATTTAGAAACAAACAAAACTGAAATTATGCATACCATTTTTTATTTATTTAAAAACCCTGTTTCTAAAAAAAAATAAAAATCTGGAAATGCCTTTCTGATTGAAATCTCAAGCTAAGCCTGGAGCAGAACAGCAGCATGCTGGGGAAACTTTTTTTTAAAAAAAGAAGAAGCATGGATTTTTTTAAAAAAAAAAATATGAGCATGAACATGTGCCATTGGCGCTGACACTGTGTGTTAAATGAAGTTCTTAAACCATCTCTCCGTATATTAAATAACTACTCAAATCCCACTGCTACAATCCTTATTTCTTTGGGTCCAAAATCAAAGGGATTAAAACTTATAATTAAGACACCAGAGGAAGGAATGATCGGTCAGGCAAGTGCAAATTAGTTCAGCCACACAGAACTGCCACAGTCCCGTTTCCTGGTTAGGCAACCCTATTTGGCTTAATCTGATTTTCAGGAGAGAAATCATTTCCCCAAGACAATGAACTAATATAACTGCAGGATAAGGAGGGGTGAGGAGGAGAAGCCTAACGTTTCTTAGCTGGAAATATCAAATGTAGCAACAGCAACAAGAAGGACAGAGTGAGAACATATATGCGTGAAGCAAAATATTGGAGATTCTGCTCATATGCAAAACAACAACAACAGAAAATGCAGTCTGTTGTGCAAATTGACAAAATCGAAGCCTCTCAGTGCCCTCCAATCCCAAGAAACCAAGGCAATGCTTTCTTTGCATCCCCATTTGCCACTTGGAGAAAGGGGAAGGAATATTTTTTATTCTCCGCTTCATTCCTTTCATTTTCCACAAAGGAGAATAATGTCCTAAGCAGGTATTATTGAAGCAGCAGGTTCTCTTTCAAGACCATCAATAAGTTAGCCAATGCTTTCAGTGGAGTGGTAATTTTGGCTTCGATAGGGAGGGACCTGCTCTTTCAAAGGTGGACAATCACCGCTTTGAGAACAGATCCCCTTCACAGAATCTGTCTTGTAATAGCCTGAATGAATTTATATGACCCACTTGCATCTTTAAGTATCCAAAATCGAATTTTAAGACAATTCTTGCTTCAGTTGTAACAGAACATAAAATTATACTATTGGAACAATACTCAGGGCTTAGGAGGGAAGGAGATCTCTCTGATACATAATGCCTCAGCTGTAGAGGGCCAAACCAGCACATTTGCATGCCCAAGTGCTGTGAGCTGGGCACTATGCAAAGACCACTCATGACAACAAAGTATGGTTCAAATTAGGCCACAACTTTATTGATTACAGATATAAGAGGTTTGGCTTAGGCATTGGCTCATAACCGTTATCAACCAACACATCTGCTGGATGATCAACAATTGGGATCTTCTGTATGTGCTCACAATGAACTTACTGTACTTCCTTTTACCCTTATCAGCAGACAGGTTGCACTAACTGAAGCTTTGGGACACTTATCAACAGCAGCTCCATGTACAGCCCATTTAAAGATGTGAATGACAGTCCTGAGTTTGAAGTATGGGCTTCTTCAAAAGATGAAGAATTTTGACAAAGGTATTGTGGACATTCACAGTACACACAAACTTGAAGTAAATGGCATAAGTGGTCATTTCATGTGGAAAAAGTAAAATTCCAGTCCTCAGTAAAACTGATTGCTCTCTCTGAGAGATATTAGTCAAATATAGAAATGTGAAGTCATTGTTTTCTTCTTTTTTCTTTTTTGAGTTGGAATAAATCAACAATAAGAGGGACACGGGTCGCGCTGTGGTCTAAACCACTGAGCCTAGGGCTTGCCAATCAGAAGGTCAATGGTTCAAATCTCCCGCAACGGGGTGAGCTCCCGTTGCTCAGTCCCTGCTCCTGCCAACCTAGGAGTTCAAAAGCACATCAAAGTGCATGTAGGTAAATAGGTACCGCTCTGGCGGGAAGGTAAACAGCGTTTCCGTGCACTGCTCTGGTTCGCCAGAAGCGGCTTAGTCATGCTGGCCACATGACCCAGAAGCTGTATGCCGGCTCCCTTGGCCAATGAAGTGAGATGAGCGCCGCAACCCCAGAGTCATTTGTGACCAGACCTAACAGTCAGGGGTCCCTTTACCTTTTAAAAGGAAAACCAAGGGCTATGAATCTCTGTTAGGGCCAAACTTCATCCAGCATCAAATGCATGTGGTCATTTATCATGTGCATTTATACTTCTTTAAGAATAAGTAATAGGTACTGCTCCGGCAGGAAGGTAAATGGTGTTTCTGTGCACTGCTCTGGTTTCGCCAGAAGCGGCTTAGTCATGCTGGCCACATGACCCAGAAAAACTGTCTGCAGACAAACGTTGGCTCCCTCGGCCAGTCAAATGAGATGAGTGCCACAACCCCAGAGTCGTTCATGACTGGACTTAACAGTCAGAGGTCCTTTTACCTTTTTACCCTTCTGTTAATATTAGATTATATTATAATTATCAGATTGACTGTCTAGAGTTTTATTGTGCATTTTGTTATGATTAATGTTACTCCTTTATGATGCTAGGGATTTAATGATTTTCTCTGATATTATGGATGTATAGAAGTATTGTGTTAATAAATGAAACGCAATACAAAAAACTCCTGATTGCTCAGTAACTGTGTACTCACTACATCTGCGATAGTGGTACACTCTGGGCTAGCAAGACTGGGGAATGAAGGCCATGAAACAGATTATGTATCTTGACCGTTTCCCATGACCCACAAATTCAGCAAATTAAATGGGCTTAAGATGCATGATTTGGTGAAAAACAAATAGACTCCCTGCATGGTGACACAGTATCTGAGACCAAACTTCTGAATGGGTTCTTGTTTGGGGCTTATAACAAATGGTATTGAGGTCTATACATCTGTGTGGGGCTGATGGTGGAAGATGCAATCTGACAGTGTCTTTTAATTATTGTCAACTTGGGCCTTTCTTAATACAGTTGCTTTCTTAGCCTCCAGCATTTGGACGCTCATTCTAACAATTGCTTATATGATGAAATGAGTTATTGGGAATGCTGTGACATTCCTTGAAGTAACACAGTATAAGGGCACACCAGAAGCATTTCTCATTTTTTTCAAGAAGGGAGAAAGGCAAGTCACATTGCTGACACTTTGCAATCGATCTCAAACATCAACAAGCTGAACCAATCCTTTCAGAAGTGTTCATACAGCAGTAGGCATGAAATGCAGGAAGTTCCTGACAGCTATCAGTAAAAGGTATAATACCATATGCCAATTAAATATTAAGGCAATCCAGAACAGTTGCTGCACCGTTACTATCCAGGCATTAGTTTCTTCCAAATAAAGGGAAAGGACGAGGAATGAAAGCTTGCAAATAAAGTTAGTTATGCCCAGGGGCAATGTCATTTCTGACATATCTGAAAACACCATCAAGTCTATGCCTTGAAAAATGGAGCCTAGTGTGCACACAGATTTTTGGGTTTGTGTATGTGTTTACTGCCAAAATGAGATCATTAAAGTTATTTATTTCAGGACCGGAATCACACTGTATACCAAAAATGGAATCTTTCCTTGACTATAAAAAACAAAAAGAATCTATAAAGGCAAAAAAATGAAGAGAAGAAGACCATGTGGCTTGAAAGCACAAAATAACAAAGGCAAAATGGTAATAAATATTCAATCATACCTGGGAGGGAGAGGGAGAGGGGTCACCAATGTTACTGTATTTATGTGAATCTAATGCGCTATTGAATCTAATGCGCACTTCAATTTTCTAAACCTATTTGCTATGTCAGCAGTGTTTTTCAAGCTTGCAATCAAATCTAATGCACCATCAAATCCAATGTGCACCCTAATTTTTGCGACGCAGTTTAGCCAAAAAAAGGTGTGCATTACATTCAAGTAAATATGGTATATCCATGCAGGAAAGCAAATGTTTGATTTGACCCTGAAAAGCTTGCATGCTGTTGCACTTGCCCCAATCCTCCAAACAACGAGAAGTTTCAAGGGTGTGGAACTTACCCAGGTTTCCTTTGGAAGGAGGTCACTGGAAGTTTACTGGTGTTTTATAATGTTTCCATTTACAAATGTGCGGGTTGAGCATAGGTGGAGGTACAGCTCAAAAAAATTCATCTCCAAAAATCAGAACTCTGTGCTCATCTCTCTCTGAGTCAAACTGCAGTCCTATCCATTTGCTTTCTTTTACTCAGACACTTGGCTTACACCTTCCCCTGCAGCTACTGGGGAAAATCAGGATAAGTTATACTTGTTCATCATGTATGTTATCCTGGGCCATCCGATATCCCATTGAGGCACATTATCTGATTATTACAGGTTATCAACACTCTTTTGTGATGAGGTGTTGCCTCTGGGCAACGCATGCCGATAACTCTACTTACAGAACTCTGATAGGAAATCCATAACAATATATTGTATGTCCACTCATAAATCCTGTGCTTGGTTAAGGAGTGGAAGGTTCCTTTGAGAGTATCTGTTGGGTTTTTTAAAAAAGCACACACACACACACACACACACACACACACACACACTTAAATATAGTTAATTGTAATACAGTATGTGACATTCATGCCCTTGTTTTGCCCTAGTTTCCTTTGGGGAAGAGGAAACATGGTCCCACCTTCATTTTCAGAGGCTCCCCATGGTAAAACTGAACAGGATGTCAGTGTCAATTCATACACACTGCATACAGGCATCTGGACAGGGGCCCCTAGAAGCAAATTTCCAGCCATCCAGTCCAGCCATTCACTGGGTGTTTTTGTCAGATTAATCATGGACAGGTGGTTCACATAGCATGTATGCTGACATCATTCACATAAAACCTTCTCCTTTGTTTTGGATGTCCCAGCCAGAGGCTCATATACCATCACATGTTGAGCATGCAAACCAGGAGAAGCTGTGAACTGGCCATTAAAAACCCCCTGCAAGTATCCTAAATAACTCTAATAATATCGTATTATAGATCTCAGGGAGGCTTGTGCAAGATCAAAATAATAGGAAATTTTAATTTCATGACAAGGCAAAAGATCACATAATCATAGGTTTTTTTGGTGGTCCAGCTGACATCATTTAGTTACAGACCACCTAAATTTTTGCTTCCATACTACTGCTAAGTAAATCAAAGACTATGCAAAATAAGGATACTGTTGTTGTTGTTGTTGTTGTTGTTGTTGTTGTTGGCATCCGTCTGTCTCGAGAGACAATGGAGTGCGCCTCTGGGGGTGAAGTCAAACACCAAAGTGACCTCCTCAGGGCACAAGCCTGGGCAGTGTCCAAATGACAAGACCCCCCCTTCTTGGCCTCGCTGATGTGGTCCAAAGGAAAGCAGAGCAATACATTTGGCACCACTGTGGCCACATGAGTTGCCAGAAGGAGGTATACAAGACACCATCCTACCATCTTAGGGACTTCACTGTGGATTTGTGTAGGATTTACCCCTTAGCCTTTTTCTTCTCCTGAAGTTATCCTGCAAGACAGCAGAGGTTTAGGATCAGAGTTTTCCTTTTCCTAGATGGGTTAGCTTCCCAGGTTGATAAGCCCCACCTGCCCCTCAATTCCCTCTACTTCGTGTGCAGAAACTGCCATGTTGACCATTGCACCCACTATTAATCTTATCTACTCAATCTGCCAGAGCCTTTTTTCATATGCAGGGGAAGTGCCTAATCAATGCATTGAGGGTTTGAGACCCATCAGCTACCCTCACCTTGTTTAGCCGGCCAGTCACAGCTGTTTCCTGGGGGTGGCCACTGTCACATGCTGACAGTTTCTAGGAGCCACAGGTGAGAGCTTAGTTTGGGCTGGGGACCAAAGGTGGACAAAGTACCCCAGAAGGAGCATGACATGTCCTCCACCAGAGGTACTACCTCTCCCCTAACATCTGCAGGGTAACATAGTAGAGAAAACAATTCATATGCAACTCTGGTAGTGCTCTAGGTTATGTTAAGGTAGATGGAACTGAGACAGAAGGAAGTGTGTCTACAGCAGCCAAATGTCTAAACAGCTGCCTGGCCAGAATAGTTAAAAGCTTTATTCTTGATCTTCTGATTCACAGAAAATAGTCTGAAAGTTCCCTTTTTATTTTTGAGAATGGAGCTTCTAGTGTTGGTCTTGAGCTGTGCCCAGCTCATATTTTTGAGCTGCCCTTACACTTTAGAAATGCTGGCTCGTAAAAATGCCCCAATTTAACCCACTAGCTTTTCCAAAGCCCATGAACTGTAAGTATCAAGGTCATTGCAAGCATAGCCCAGCTGTGTTCATTCTGCCCAGTCCTGCAGTCATCGCAGGTCAGCTTACATTTAGCTCTGAGCTGAGCAGATGCTCTCTATATTCATCTCTGTACACAGCCATTTCCAAAAGGGAAGAGATGTAGCTCAGGGCCAGAGCAGGCCAATCCCCTATAGCAAAACGGTTGCAACATTTGGGGCTTTTTCGTACAGTATAGGGAAAGGGCATGTAAGGGGGAACATGATAGAAGTGCATAAAATCATGCATTGTGTGGAGAATGTGGACGGAGAAAGTTTTCCTACCTATCTTATAATAATAGATCCTGTGGGGAAATCACATAAAACTGGATGTTGGAAGATTCAGGACAGAAAAAAGAAAGTGCGTGGTTAAAACCTGAAATTTTCTCCCACAAGAGTGATGGTCACCAACTTGAATAGCTTTGAAAGAGCATTAGGCACATTCTTGGAGGATAAGGCTACCAAAGGCTACTAAACACAACGATGATGTTCTACCTTCTACTGTTAGAGGCAGAATGTCTCTGACTACCAGTTGCTGAGGATCGCAAAGGGGGAGGGTGTACTCAGGCCCTGATTGTGGTCCTCACAGAGGCATCTGATTGGCCACTGTGAGAATAGGATGCTGGATGCTGGATCCAGCAGACAGGCTCATCTTATGTACCTTTTTGTGTGTTTGTGGCAACAGACGAACCCAGCTACCCCTCTGGAAGACGCAATGACTTTTTCTTGTTGAGTGAAGGCGGTTAGATAAAGTGAGCTCGGGATATTAGTATAAGGGTAGAAAGATAAAAGGTAGACAGATGAGAAATTTTTTATTTATGGACAAAGTTGATGTTGCTGTGCTTCATTTCTCTTCCAACGGGGTATTTCTTCCTGCCCTGCTCTTTTAGGAGCAATTTTTTCTTCTGCCGGAAAAATCTTCCATCTTGAACTCACCAAATTTGCTGTGAAGCAGCACAGGGGGCTAATTACCAGTTACTGACAACCACAAGAGCTTCATTTTTCAAAAGTGTGGGTTTATAAACCGATCTATCTGTTGTTTGTGAGATATGTCAGCCTTTCACAATCTAAGACCCCTCTGAGCTCCTCATTTCAGACAGGAAAGATAAATTGTTACAGATGTTTCCAGCTACAGAGGATGAGAGCTTTACAGGGATGGGAGCACAAATCCTGCTGACAAGCACTCTTCCGGCTTCAGTTTTTATCAGATGAAAGTTGCTTTAGGAGGGATTGTGGTTACATTCTCCGGTAAATAGGAGAAAGCTAGCTTTTTCTTCCAGCAGTGCAATCTGGCACATGTTTACTCAGAAATAAGCCCAGTTTTCAGTGGGGCTTAGTCTCAGGTAAGTATGTATTGTGAGGGGCACAGGAGCATTTTCAGTCCACGTGCCACTGGTGGGCAAAAGTGGGTGGAGCAAGAAATGCAAATTTTACATTTTGTACGAAAGGCTAGCCTCTACAGATATTCACACACTTCCCTGTGTGTGTATCACCCAGCCAGAGAAGCAAGAGGCATTATCACAAGTTCAAGGACGCATTCCAACCAGCAAAAACAGTGAGGGAGGATGCAAAGTAGGGCTAGTGAGTTCTTCCTTTGGCGATCACTCGTAGCCGTGTAAGATTGTCTTCCATGAACACGATCTTAACAGTGAGTCTGTAAGTGACTGTGGAGGCCAATTCTGGATCTACACACCCTTCCACAGTGGGGACATAGGATTCTGGGCGGGAGTTGATCATGGTAAGGGTTTGTCAAACGTGCCTTCCTCTTAGCTTGTTTCTTCCTTTCGTCCTGAGTTTGAGCGGTGTGGGATCGGTGTGGGGAGTTCTAAGGGTCTGATAAAGAGGCCTTAGGGCTGCATTTGGCCCACAGGGTTGAGGCTTTGCACCCCTAACATGTAGGGTTGGTTTGCAGCCTAAATATCCCAAATAATAGCCTACTTGTAACTGCAGTTATCTGCTAGGCGCTTTTGCCTCCTGAAGAATTTAAATTAATTAGATTAGAGGGAGTTTATTCGCTACATATAAATGTTCCATCCATAATGTTTTAGCTATTTAGAAGGGCTTTTTACCTTAAAGTAATCCCTTGTAATTATATTAAATGTATTAAAGTGTTCTGGTGCAACAAATCCTTTTCTTAATGGAAGTTTTGCAGTTAGGAAAGTGGCACCTGCAAAGTGTGGGGTAGTGATCAATCGACACAAAGTCCTATAACCTCTGCCCAAACAAATCAGGATGAGCACTCGTTGTTGTATAACCTCCCTGCAAACACGTCAGAATGAATGTCCAATGAAGACTGGGCATTGTATAACCTCAGGGCCGTCTTTAGCATATGAACCGCCAGGGTGCAAAGATCCGCCCAGGGCCCCCAAATTTAGTTTAGCCACCCCCAATCGAGAGGGACCGGTATACAGTAGGTGTACATTTGACACCCCCCTGAATACATTTGGCATCCCCCAGAATTTGGGGCCCAGGTGCCCCACACCCCTTGCACCCCTGGGTAAAGACGGCTCTGTATAACCTCCAGGCAAGCTTTGTACAAGCAAATCAGGATGAACGCTCAAGAAACAAGTCTGGAGAAACTGCAAAAGTGCCTCATTTTCTTCTTTGGAGACTGCAGCTATCTTGTACAATTGCATTAGACTTTGAAAAGGTCTCCCAAGAAATACTGAAGAAGCCCCACTGAGCAGCTTATTAAAAACTGCACAGAGCAATAGAAAACCACAACCTTGGGAAGCCATGCTGCCTTGACAAGGTCAAGTCATTAGCCAACATGGATTAGCTAGTTTGAGAGGCGGATTTGAAGTATAGTCATATTCACTTTATAACATTTTACTGTTTAACATACCAAAAAAAATTTGAAATAGATAAACAAAAAACCCCTTGGCTTCAGCTAGCTGATCATTAGTCTAAGCCCATTAGTTTTGTGATAAACAAGATCTTAATTAAATATGCCTTTTTAAAATGGCAAAACACACCAGCAAGCCTATGGAGTCAAAAGGAACATGATGTCAAATCACTGGGGGAATTCCCAGAAAGCTATTAGACTCCAACCGAAAGTGGCAGAGCATTTTATCAATTTCGTTCCAGCACAATACCGAACATTTTTAATTGTAACCATCCAGTTGGGTCTAATTTATTTTTCATCAGTGAAGGCACCATTCCCCAGCTCATCACTGCATATATTTTCAAGTACAAAGGATATGTGGAGAGTCAACAGGATGGAGATTTATGGAGAAGGAGTAGGAAATCTGGACTGGGATTGAATTTTCAGAACATCTCGATGAGCAGCTTACATGAATTTTTGTAAAAAAAGAAAAAAAAAGATCCTGATTATTCTTTTTTTTTTTTAATAAAATTTTTGTTAGTTTTACAAAATTTTAGAGAACAAACAAACACTTAAAAAGACAAACATACACGTATAATTTCATAACATATTTTCATAAACCTCTTTTCTGGGACTTCCCCATACCCCCCCTTTCTGCATCCCAATGTCCATAATTTTATAGCAACTCCCAATTGTTACTTTTCAAGCTCTGTCATCTTAGTCATCTCTGTATTCTGACCTTATATCACTGTATCCCTTTGTTCCTGAAAACCACAACACTCTAACATTCATTAAGTTTATAATAGTCCTTAAGATAACTTTTGAATTTTCTCCATTCTTCTTCCGCCGTCTCTTTTCCTTGGTCACGGATTCTGCCTGTCATCTCGGCCAATGTCATATAGTCCATCACTTTCATCTGCCATTCTTCCAGAGTGGGTAGATCTTGTGTCTTCCAATATTTTGCAATGAGTATTCTTGCTGCTGTTGTAGCGTACATAAAAAAAATTCTGTCCCTCTTTGGCACCAATTGGCCGACAATGCCCAAGAGAAAGGCCTCTGGTTTTTTAGGAAAGGTACATTTGTTTTTTTTGGGGGGGGGTTGGACACTGAGTGGGGCGGGGATTGGTTTTGTTTGGGTATAATTGTTTTGGTTGTTTTGTTTTCTATTTGTAAATGGAGGTTAGTATGAGGCCTGGGATTGCGACCGTGGAGGGGCGAGGGAGGTATGGCGGTGGGGGCAGATGTTATAGGCGAAGGGGATCGAGATATGGATATGCTCGTACCCCTTCCAATCTGCGCCCCATCCCGAGAGACGAGGGTAGGGTGAGCAAGGATTACTCACCTCCTTCACTGGTGTTGTGCAATGCCAGGTCTATAGGCAACAAAACTGCTACCCTGCGAGATTTCTTTATCTCGCAGGGAGTTGACCTGGCTTGTGTGACGGAGACCTGGGTGCGCGAAGGGGTAACTGTTACCTTACGAGAGATGGCGCCCCCGGGTTTCTCCGTCCTCCACCAGTCACGGACTGTGGGCCGGGGGGGAGGGGTGGCAGTATTAATCCGGGAAGATTGTTCTTTCAGGGCTCTACCATCGCCATCGATCCCCGGCATTGAATGTGTTGGCCTAGTGTGGGGCTCCGAGGAGAGCTTGGCTGTCTGGCTGGTGTACCGGCCACCTAGCGCACCAGCAGCCACCCTGTCAGGCCTGCTGGAGGCGGTGGCCGGCTGGGCCTTGGAGTTCCCTAACCTATTGGTATTGGGAGACTTCAACTTCCACGCTGATGCCACTCCCTCCTCACAGGCTCTGGACCTGGTGTCTTCCATGGCGACACTAGGGCTCTCCCAGTTTGTTTCGGGCCCCACACATCAAGCAGGCCACACGCTGGATTTGATCTTTGGCGCCGGTATAGATGTGATCATGTCTCCTTCGATGAAGGTGCCATGGTCTGATCACTACGCTCTGAAAGCCAGGATTGACTTTCCACCCCCACCCTGCTTAGGTGGCGAGCCGATTTGGGCTCGCCCGCGGAGGCTGATGGACCCGGATAGATTCCGTCAAGCCTTGCGGGACCATGCTCCCCCTGGCGACTCATTGACTGAGCTTGTTGAGGGCTGGAATACCCAGCTCCTGGCAGCCATCGATGAGATCGCACCTAAGCGCCCTCTGCGACCCCGCAGAAACCGGGCTCCCTGGTTTACCGAGGAGCTTCGGAAAATGAAGCGGGACCTCAGACGGCTAGAGCGAGTATGGCGGGGTGCCCGTGACGGAGCCTCAAGAACATCTTATAGGGTTTTTATGAAAACCTATGAGATGGCAGTGAAGGCTGCTAAGAAGTCTTACTTCTCGGCCTCCATTGCATCCGCTAGCTCTCGCCCGGCGCAATTATTTAGTATAATTCGGTCTTTAACGTCCCTTGAAGGACAGCCAAATTTAAATAACAATCTGACACACAGCTGTGAGGCATTTGCGAGCTTTTTTGCGGAGAAGGTCCTGTTGCTCCGCCATGACCTCCCTGCCAATTTGGATACAATAAAGGAACTGGAGGCCCCTCGACTGTCCTCGGGTCCAGTATTGGACCACTTTGACCGGATATCTCCAGCCGATGTGGACAGATTCCTCCAAGCTGGAAAGCCCACCACCTGTCCTCTGGACCCGTGCCCGTCATGGCTGATTAGAGCGTGTCCAGACGAGGTGCGGGGCCCCCTGGGGGATATCATCAATTTGTCCCTTGGCACCGGGATATTCCCAGGGGAACTGAAGGAGGCGGTGGTGCGTCCGCTCTTAAAGAAAACATCATTAGATCCCTCAGATCTATCCAATTACCGCCCGGTCTCGAATCTTCCATTCCTGGGTAAGGTGATTGAGAGAGCGGTTGCTGAACAGCTTGGTAGGTTTCTGGATGAAACATCTGCTCTGGACCCATTCCAGTCCGGCTTCCGCGCTGGTCATGGGACCGAGACGGCTCTGGTCGCCCTAACAGATGATCTCCGCAGACAGCTGGATCGAGGCGGGTCGGGGCTGCTGATTCTTCTAGATCTGTCAGCAGCCTTTGACATGGTCGATCACGAACTCCTGGACCACCGCCTTGCCGACGTGGGGATCCAGGGCACAGTCCTTCAATGGCTGCGCTCGTTTCTCTCTGGTCGGGGACAGAGGGTGGCGCTTGGGGGGGAATTGTCATCACGCCACTCCTTGGTGTGTGGAGTGCCTCAGGGTGCAATTCTCTCCCCGATGCTTTTTAACATCTTTATGCGCCCCCTCGCCCAGCTTGTCCGGAGTTTTGGGCTGGGTTGCCATCAGTATGCTGATGACACCCAACTCTATCTGTTGATGGATGGCCATCCTGACTCGGCCCCAGACACACTGACCAGATGTCTGGAAGCTGTGGCTGGATGGTTACGTGGGAGCCGGTTGAAGTTAAATCCTTCGAAGACAGAGGTCCTCTGGCTGGGGCGGGACGATATGGGATCGAGGGGGCAACTCCCATCTCTTGCGGGGGTGCAATTAGTGCCAGCACCGTCCGTTAAGAGTTTGGGTGTAATCTTCGATACCTCCCTCTCTATGGAGTCGCAGATTACAGCTATAACAAAGGCGGCATTTTTTCATCTCCGCCAAGCTAAGCAGTTGGCCCCTTATCTCTCTCGTCCTGACCTAGCCACTGTGATCCATGCGACGGTCACCTCCAGACTGGATTATTGTAACTCGCTCTACGTGGGGCTGCCCTTGAGACTGACCCAGAAACTCCAGCGGGTGCAGAATGCCGCGGCGAGACTCCTTATGGGGTCTTCGCTGCGAGAGCACATTCATCCGGTATTATACCAGCTGCACTGGCTCCCGGTGGAGTACAGGATCAGGTTTAAGGTGCTGGTCTTAACCTTTAAAGCCCTATACGGCCTAGGACCCTCGTACCTACGGGACCGCCTCTCCTGGTATGCCCCACAGAGAAACCTACGGTCTGCAAATAATAACATCCTCAAGGTCCCAGGCCTCAGAGAGGTTAGGCTGGCCTCAACTAGAGCCAGGGCCTTCTCGGCTGCAGCTCCAAACTGGTGGAATGCTCTTCCGGGGGCGGCGCGAAACTGTAATGGCGGTCCTCTTCGGGCTCTGAAGAGGGGCTCCGCGGAAAAGGGTCGTTCGCTGCGGCATAGCGACGACCCATCAAGATAAACCACGGGTAGAGTGAGCCCGTGGCCGTGGGACTCGGCGGGCACCAGAAGCTGCTCCGAAAGCACAGAAGGGACCCCGTAAGGAGACCCGGAGTGAAGGAGGGGTAGCGGTGCTGTGAGTTCATCGCTCTTTCCGCGGAAGCGAAGCCGCGCGGCTGTTACAGATGAGCGCTGATCCTTCTTCCTAAAATCAACGCTAAACTGCAAGCAACATACCCGTGAGTAAAGGGGTTTAAAATTTGGCAAAGAAATTCGGTTAATTTGGCTGAAAGCGGGAGACGAGAAAAGGGAAGTCCGTCTTCCGACATTGCTGACAAGATCAAAGCAAAGCTTTTAGAAACGGAAGCATTTGAAACGGGACTTTGGGAAGCTTAAACTTTTTCGTGCCATAAAATTTGCTTATTTTATTGAGCTGAAGGTGGAAATGGACATTGACTAAAAGAAGCAGCAGATGGTGACTTTCCTCCTATCTTTTTTCTTCTTTGGGCTGTATTTTTAAAGAGCCAGATTGGCGGGCTGCCTGAGAGAGAGACTGTGTCAAACTGCGGAAACAGTTGCAAACTGTGCTAGAAAGTAACTGTTACATTTGAGCAGAAAAGACTGATTGGGATACTGTTACAAGCACCTTTCGTGAAACTTTGTCGATTTATAAAAGGTGCTTTGGGAGATCTTGAATTTATGAAGGGACTTTTGGATTAACGAATTTACTGTTTTGAAACAATTTGGAACTTTAATGGCGGATTACTTCCTTCCTTGTCTTTGAAATCGGGTGGCACTCCCCCTACAGGGCTTTCGGATTACAAAATCCTGGGAACTGACTTTTGTTTTGAATTCCATCTCACTGGCTGTTTACTCCTGAATTTGTCTTTCCCATGGAACAATAGACAATTTGACCTTGAACATTGACAGATGTGTAATGAGTGGTGCAGGGAGAACAAGAGCGTCTAAAGCAAAGGAAACTAAAGAGGCTAAGGAAAAAGAAAAGGAAAAGGAAAGAAGACCAGCACAATTTGTACAAACAACATTGACCCAAGGACGCCGTTCGTCGGTTCCAGCGGTACTGGTGTCCCATAGAGAACAAAGGGAAATAACTGAGAAGTCCACTGAGGAAGATATGGCAGCAGGTGGGTCAGACACACTATTAAAACAAATATTGGAGCAACTATCAAGTTTAAATCAGAAGGTGGACGATCAGTCTGTGAAGATAGATAAAGCAACTTCCTCGATCCAAAAACTGACTGACCAAGTTTCCCAGCACACGCAAGCCATAGAGAAATTGCAAGGAGCAACAGCGGAAAATCGAGAATTAGCAGGAGAAGCAATCCAGAAAGTGGGAGTCCTACAAAAAGAGGTTGAAGAAATAAAAGGAGAAGTTAGGCCCCTGCACAAACAGGTGGGTGAACAACAAGTCTATCTGTCAATGGTGGAACTGAAAAATCGTGAGAGCAACATCAAATTGAGAGGTATTCCAGAACTCGAGCAAGGAGACTTGATTGGATACTTAACACAGGAATTCTCGAAGTTCTGGGGTTTAAAGGAAGACACGGATTTTAGGATTGTCTCGGCATATAGATTGGGAAGACTGGTAAGGAAAGACAGATCCAGAGACTGCTTGATAATTTTAAGAACAAAGGAAGAGAGAGACAAGATCCTAGGCCTTCACTTCAAAAAAGCAATTGAAATACAAGACAAAAGAGTGGAAATCTACAGAGATATCCCGAGGCAGCTGCTGGACCTTAGAGCCACCTATACAGAATTAGCAAAATTGCTGAGACACAACGCAATCCCCTATAGGTGGGAGTTTCCACAGGGATTATCCTTCACCTACAAAGAAAGGAAGGTTAAAATAAGAACATCTGAAGATAACCAAAGGTTCCTTCACGACCACGGAGAAGATCTCCAAAAAGGAGCGGATTGGCTTCCAGTTTTACCAGCACCAGCACCGCCCGGAAGTGGGCCAACGCCTATACCTTCGGGATCTGAACAAAAGGAAGACACCCCATCTTAAGAACATCTGAAATAGAACAGGATGTCTCTGCAGCTACTTAGTTGGAACATAAATGGCGGGAATTCTCCGGAAAAAAGGAGAAGGATATTTCATATCCTAAAAAAAGAACAATTGGACGTAATATGTTTGCAAGAAACACATGTGACTAGGCTCCACAGGAAAGTATTAATCAATAAAAGACTTGGCCAAGAATTTATCTCATCAGACAAAGTTAAAAAAAGAGGTGTTGTAATTTATGCAAAGGAGAACCTGTCGCCAAAATTTTTATTTAAAGATGATCATGGAAGAATCCTCGCAATTGAAATCCAAACACAAGGGGAAAAGATTTTGATATTAGGAATCTACGCGCCAAATGATGGAAAATCAGAATTCTACAAGAAGCTGCATGAGACAATGATGGACTATTTGGACTATTCTAATATTATCGTGATGGGAGATATGAATGGGGTGGTGTCTACAAATATGGACAAATCCCAAAATCAAAACTTAACAACAGACGGTAGACTTCCTAAAACCTTTTTTGAAATGACAGACAATATGGACTTGATTGACATTTGGAGGACAAGGAACCCCTTGGGTAAAGAAGGAACCTTCTTTTCTGAGGCCCACTTGTCATGGACACGAATCGACCAAATTTGGATATCTAGAGGACTGGCCCCGAAAACGAGAAAAGTGGAAATCTGCCCAAAAACCTGCTCCGACCATAATGCCTTAAAAATGGAATTGAGACTTTTCCCAACTGGATCCTTCAGATGGAGAATGAATGACACCTTGCTAAGAGATCAAGAGATCGTTAAGAAGGCCCAAAAAACGCTAAAGGACTACTTTGAAATAAATTTGAACACTACGGTGGAGAAAAGAATAATCTGGGACGCAAGCAAAGCTGTAATGAGAGGGTTTCTGATACAACAGAATACAATAAAGAAAAAATTTTGGAATGGAAAAAAGGAAAAAATTCTAGAGAAAATAAGTGAAGGAGAGAAAAAGCTGAGAACTAATCCGAAGTCAAAAGAGGTGCTAAGAGAGATCAAATTCCATCAAGCACAATATTCGAAATTGATTAATCAAGAGATTGAGTGGAAAATTAAACAAATGAAGCAGAGATCGTTTGAATCAGCAAATAAATGTGGAAAGTTGTTAGCTTGGCAATTGAAAAAAAGACAAAAGCTAAACACAGTCACAAACCTGGAGATTCAAGGAAAAATAGTTCAGAAACCAGAAGAAATAAGAAAGTGTTTCCACAGATACTTCAAGGAACTTTATGCACAGGGGCCTCAGAAAGAATCGGAAATAGACCAATTCTTGAGGACAAATGGACTATCTAAAATAAGTCAAGATAAAAGATCAATTCTCAACAGTAAAATAACTCAACAGGAAATTGAAGGTGCCATCCAAAATATGCAACTTGGCAAATCTCCAGGCCCAGATGGTCTCACCTCCAAATATTATAAGACTCTGAAGGATTGTTTGATACAACCGTTGTTGGAGGTTTGCAACCAGATTATGGAGGGGAGAAGGGCACCGGAAACGTGGAAAGAAGCATTCATCACATTGATTCCCAAGTCAGAGAAGGAAAAGACTCAGCTTAAGAATTACCGTCCCATCTCACTCCTGAATGTGGATTACAAAATATTTGCAGACATTTTAGCAAGTAGACTTAAAAACGTTTTAAACGAAGTAATTCACAAGGACCAAGCAGGCTTTCTCCCTGGTAGACACATGTCTGATAACACCAGGAATATTATTGATATATTGGAGTTGTTGCGAATCAGAAACACAAGGGCTGCTTTAATCTTTATTGATGCGGAGAAAGCATTTGACAACATTTCTTGGATGTTTATGAAGAAAAACCTGAAGGGGATGGGAGTGGGACGGGGGTTTGAAAATGGACTAGAAGCAATTTATTCAGAGCAAAAAGCCAAGTTGATAGTGAACAATGTGGTGTCGGATGAACTTCTAATTGAAAAAGGGACACGACAGGGGTGCCCTTTATCCCCTCTGCTATTTATTTCTGTTTTGGAGGTATTGCTGAATATGATTAGGGAGGACCAGTTGGTGCAAGGTATAGAGGTCGGAGCGAAACAATACAAACTGAAAGCCTTTGCAGATGACCTAGTTTTGACAGTACAGGAGCCAGTATCTAGCACAAAAAGAGTTTTGGAACTTATTTTGGAGTTTGGTCGGGTGGCGGGATTCAAGTTAAACAAACAAAAAACTAAGGTTTTGGTCAAAAATTTGACACCTACAGAGATAGAGGGGTATCAGAAAGAGACAGAGCTAAGTGTGGTTAAAAAAGTGAAATACCTGGGGGTATACTTGTCCACCAAAAATTTAAACCTTTTCAAAGATAACTATGAAAAATGTTGGTTGGAAATTAAAAAAGACTTGGATATCTGGTCAAGATTGAAACTTACCTTGTCAGGCCGAATCGCAGCTATAAAGATGTGTGTTTTGCCAAAAATGCTATTCTTATTTCAAACCCTTCAGGTCGTGGACAGAATGGAATGCTTTGGAAAATGGCAGAAGGATATTTCTAAGTTTGTCTGGCAGGGCAAAAAGCCCCGAATAAAATTTAAAATACTAACCGACTCAAAAGAAAGAGGGGGGTTTGCCCTGCCGGACTTAAGGTTGTACTATGAAGCTGCAGCCTTCTGCTGGCTGAAGGATTGGTTCCTGTTGGAAAACACCGATGTCCTAGATCTGGAGGGGTTTGATAATGTGTATGGTTGGCATGCATACTTGTGGTATGACAAGGCGAAGGTTCATAAATTGTTCAAAAACCATATTGTCAGAAAATCAATTTTTGCCGTTTGGATGAAGTATAAGGATTTATTAGAAAACAAGACCCCGAGGTGGTTATCACCTGTGGAAGCCAAGATTTCTAAAAAAAAGCCCAATATGGAGGCCCATTGGCCAAAATATTGGGAACTGATTGAAAGAGTTGGAGACAATTGGAAGCTCCAAAGCCAGGACAAATTAAAAGGTAAGGTGCGAGATTGGTTACATTATGCTCAAATTCAAGAGGTATTCAAAATGGACAAAAAAGTGGGTTTCCGGTTGGAGAAATCGAAACTGGAGACGGAGTTACTAGAACCAAAGACTAAGGTACTTTCGAGGATGTATGACTTGCTGCTTAAATGGAACACACAGGATGAGACAGTTAAATCTGCTATGATAAAATGGGCACAGGATGTAGGACACAACATTATGTCTGAGGACTGGGAAAGGTTATGGAACACCGGCATGAAATTCACGGCATGTAGTGCCTTGAAAGAGAACATTATGAAAATGGTATACCGGTGGTACATGACCCCAGTCAAGTTGGCTAAAATATACCATCTTTCTGATAATAAGTGTTGGAAATGTAAGGAGGCAGAAGGGACATTCTTTCACCTCTGGTGGACCTGCCCGAAAGTAAAGGCCTTCTGGGAAATGATACATAATGAGTTGAAAAAGGTATTCAGATATACCTTTTCTAAGAAACCAGAGGCCTTTCTTCTGGGCATGGTGGACCGGAAGGTGCCAAAGAAGGACAGAACCTTGTTTATGTATGCAACCACAGCAGCTAGGATTCTTATCGCAAAGTTCTGGAAGACACCAGATTTACCCACACTGGAGGACTGGCAGACGCAGTTGATGGACTACATGGAGCTGGCAGAAATGACCGGCAGAATTCGAGATCTGAGCGAAGAAACAATGGAGGAGGACTGGAAAAAATTTAAGGACTATTTGCAAAAACATTATAAGTTGTTTGAGTGTTAAGATTGTGCACGATTAAGAAACGTTATGCTTCTGCAATTTATTTTAAGTAAATGATAAAGTAAGTATTGATGGAAAAAAATGAGACAAATTAGAAACAAAATATTATGTTTATTAAGAGTGTTAAAATTAAATTACAAATTTTTGAAATTGGTAACATAATAAATACAAAGGTATAATAAGTTGGGAAATAAGATAATAAATTGCTGAATTGGTTAGAATGATGAACGCAATGCTGAGAGGATGCGAGGAGGTCCAAAAAGATGTTGAAAAAATTTCATAATGATCTTTTCTTTTTTCTATGTTTTTTTTTTATATATATGGAAAATGTTTCTTGTATATTGTTGTCCAAACAAATTTGTTCACCTATGGAAAGAAACGCAATAAAAAATTTTTATAAAAAAAACAAACTGGTGGAATGCTCTGTCAAAAGAGACTAGGGCCCTGCGGGACCTGACATCTTTCCGCAGGGCCTGCAAGACAGAGTTGTTCCGCCAGGCCTTTGGTCAGGGCGCAGCCTGACTCCCTCCTCTGGCAACCTGCACATAATTCTACTTAATTGGTTGCCATCAATTTGATTTAATTAATTTTTATAATGAAATTTTTAGATTATGTGATTATTTGATTATTTTATTGTTGTTAGCCGCCCTGAGCCCGGCTTTGGCTGGGGAGGGCGGGATATAAATAAAATTTATTATTATTATTATTAGGGAGAAAGCCTGCTTGGTCCCTATGAATCTTCTCCATCAACACTTTTTTAAATCTTTTTGCCAAAATGTCTGCAAAAATTTTGTAATCCACATTAAGTAGTGATATTGGGCGGTAGTTCTTCAGTTGAGTTTTTTCAGTCTCTGTCTTTGGTATGAGTGAAATATATGCTTCTTTCCACGATTCAGGTGTCTTTTTTCCCTCAAGGATCTCATTGCAGACTTCTTTTAGTGGTTGAATCAGCCATTCCTTCAGCGATTTGTAGTATCTTGAAGTCAATCCATCTGGTCCTGGAGATTTGCCCAGTTGCATATTCTGAATGGCAGCCTCTATCTCTTGTTCTGTTATTCTCTGGTTCAGATCCATCTTACTTTGATGAGAGATTTTTTGTAATCCATATTTATCAAGGAATTTGTCTATATCTTCTTCATTTTGCGGGCCTTGAGTATAAAGTTTTTTAAAATAACTCAGGAAGCAATTTCTAATTTCATTAGGTTTAGATATATTCTTTCCATCCACTTCTAGGCTTGTAACTGTATTTAGTTTCTGCCTTTTCTTCAGTTGCCATGCCAGAAGTTTGCCACATTTATTTGCTGATTCAAATGTCTTTTGCTTCATCTGCTTTATCTTCCATTCAATCTCTAGGTTCATCAATTCCATATATTGTGTTTGATATAACTTGATCTCTCTTAAAATCTCCTGGGACTTTGGTTTTACTCTTAATTTTTTCTCTCCTTCCTTTATCTTTTCCAAAATCTTTTCTTTTTTCTCATTTTGTTTTTTCCTCTTTATTGAGTTTTGTTGAATCAAGAAGCCTCGCATCACCGCTTTGCTTGCGTCCCAGATCACTCTTTTCTCGACGTCAGCCCTCAAATTTATTTCAAAATAGTCTTTTAAAGTTTTTTGGGCCTTCATAAGGATCTCCTTGTCTCGAAAGAGGGTGTCATTCATTCTCCATCTAAATTGACCAGTTGTTGTAAGTTTCATTTCCATCTTCACGGCGTTATGGTCGGAGCAAGTTTTTGGGCAGATTTCTACCTTCTTAATCTTTGGAGCCATGCCACTAGTAATCCAGATTTGATCAATTCTGGTCCAGGTCATCATTGCTTGGGAGAAAAAGGTTCCCTCTCTCTCCAGAGGGTTCCTTGTTCTCCATATATCTATCAAGTCCATGTTTTCAGTCATTTCAAAAAAAGTCTTAGGAAGTCTCCCTTCCTTACTAATTGTTAGTCTTTGTGCCTTGTCCATATTAGTGGAGACCACGCCATTCATGTCTCCCATAATTATCATATTGTAATCCAGATAGTCCGTCAAGGTTTCATGAAGTCTCTTAAAGAAGTCAGATTTGCCTTCATTTGGTGCATAGATTCCAACAACTAAGAGTTTTTCTCCTTGTACTTGTATCTCCACTGCCAAATATCTCCCTTGTTCATCTTTAAATATCATTTTTGGAGCCCATTTCTCTTTCACATATATTACAACTCCTCTTTTCTTAACTTTATCTGATGAAACAAATTCTTGTCCTAGCCTTTTGTTTGTAAGTAGTCTCCTGTGGGCTCTAGTTATATGAGTTTCTTGTAGGCATATCAAATCCAGCTGTTCTCTATTCAATATATGAAATACTTGTCTTCTCTTCAAAGGCCCATTGAGCCCATTACAATTCCAACTGAGGAATTGCAGAGCCATCTTGTTATTTTCCTAAAGCTCCTCCAACAGCTCCAAGTTGTTGCTCTTCTTCTGATGGTGGTGGTTTTTGTCCAATCGAGAGATTCAGAATATCTAGTGCTCTCCTCTGTTCTGCAAGTACGTCCACAGTCCCCTTCTGCAGGTCCTCCTGATTTCTTGCCAAAAATTTGTCTTTATCTTGAATTGTCTTTATTTTCACCTTCTTTGCCTTGTAGTCGAATGACAGTCCTTGTGGAAATTCCCACCTAAAACGGATGGAATTTTTCTTTAACAAAAGAACCAGGTCCTTATAAAAGCTTCTTAGATCCAGAATATATTTTGGGATGTCTTTAAAGATCTGTGCAGTTGAGTTGCCAATTTGCAAAGCCTTTTCAAAATGTAGTCCTAATATTTTGTCTCTTTCCTCCTTGGATCTAAATGTAATCAGGCAGTCTCTCGGGGTCTTTCTGTCCTGCTTCTTACCCAGTCTGAAAGCTGTTGTAATTTTAAATTCGTCTTCCTCCAGATCCCAACAGTCCACAAACTCCCGTGTCAGGTATTCCGCAAGGTTGTCTCTCTCATTCTCCGGAATCGATCTTAATTTCAAATTTCTCTCTTTTCTCTGTAACTCCCACAAGGCCAAAGTTGCGTCATGCTCATAAACCTTCTTAGCAATCGGCTCTAATTTCTCTTGCGTCTCTCCAGCAGCAGCTTTGGCATCTTCGGCAATTTGACGTGTAGTAGCGTTTTCCTCCACCAATTTATTTATAGATTCTGTGTTCTGGTTTAGTCTTACTGATATTTCTGTTAATTTTTGTGTATTTTCTGAAGTCTGCTTTGTCAAAGACTCCAGAGTTTGATTTATCTTGAGCAGAGCGTCTGTCACAGCTTCCATAGAGGCAGCTGCTCCTTTTTCTTGTTCTGTTGTTCCTGCTGGTCCTGGAGTTGCAGCTGAAATTGAGCCTCTTTTCTTTGTCTGTTGCTGTTGCAGCTGTTGTTGTTGTTGCCTAATTTTGGCTCTTGTGACAATCTCTTCTTGTGCGCCACTCATGTCAAGGTCACTTCCCACGGGAGCTATTTCCCGTTGGAAAATTCCACTGTCCTAGGCCGTGCCGAACTTTACTTTACCCTCTAGGGGGAGCAAATCAAAATGGCCATAGAATAAAGTATCCAAGTACGAGAACAAAGGAGAATATCCAAAGATATAAAAAAGAGAGATTAACACAGTCAAAGTCAATGTTACTAAAAGCTTGTAGCTGCAAATTGCCACAGTTTCCCAGTTTATGCTGTTTCTTCTTGTAATATACTGTAGCCAGTCACTGTGTAAACTTTGTATCACAGTATCACTTTGCAGGCAAAAGTCAGTTCAGTGACCTATTGTTCTAAAGAGGCAGACCGTTTCGTACTTTCAATAGATAAGACAGCGGAGGATTTTTACTTCAGGTGAATCATGCAGTTATTAAAGTCTCATTCACCTCCCCTCTGCCCTGCTAGCTGGAGGGGAGATCTAAGGTCTAAGTGCCCGGTTTGATTAATTAAAAAGCGGGTTTCAACGGATGCAAGTTTAAAGTTCCGTTGCTTTCACTTTCATGCAGTCGGGGGGAGGCAGACTTCCTTGGTTTAATCTCCCCGCTTTTAGCTCAATTTTCAAAGTTTAAAGGGTCCCGATTGTTTTTCAGCTCCTACTCACGGGAATTCCGTCCAAATTTTCTTTTCAGGAAGGAATCGGCGCTCTCCGCTTATGGCGACGCGGCTTCACTTTGCAGGCTGGGTAACGACTCTCAGCACCGCGCTCACTCCCGATGTCGATCCGTAGCCTTTAAAAAGGCTCTTTCACGGTACCGGGGGGCGCAAAGGTGCCCACCGAGTCTCCTTGTTCTCAGGCTTCAGCGCCTGAGATTTTAGGGGTCCCCCGCTCGCCGTAGCGGGTAAGACCCGAACTTGCGAAGCAGTCCTTCTCCGGAGCTCGGAGGCAGGACCGCCATTAAGCGCTGGCACCGACCGGAAGTCCCAAAAGATCCTGATTATTCCTTGCTTATGGTGAAAAGCTAGTTATTTCTTTACTGGTTCCACTAAAAAGATGAACAATTCCAGTATATTTTCTCTCTCTCCAGGTTTCCTAAAGCAACCAGCACTCAAACAGCAATGCATATAACTGTGTAAAAATGCTTATGTATTAAATAATGCTTATAAAATTACATCATAGAAACACAGTACAGCATGTCGCTTGACAGTTTTATACATATTATACATTACTTCCTTGGGTATGATTTTTCCATAATTTTTTTGCATATATTTAGATGAACTTTTTTTAAACACACACACAAACTTCCAATGCACAAGCAGCTGGTACATAAGCAGGTGTTCAAAGCAAAAGGTGGTCTGATGTGGGCAAGGCTACATTAGGTAAGATGACAGGGATGTAAGAAGGCAGAAATTCTTCTATTCCAACCTACATTTAACGCTGTTTCCATTCCACTGCAATTCATTTCCGGCCAAATACTACATCTTCCTATTTCCTATTTAGCTTATTTATGTACCTTACATAACTTACATTCATTTCAACATGAATGAAACATCAAAACAATATTTTAAAAAATCATTAATGATATGTTTGTAGGCTTAAAACAACAGCGATGTGAACTAATACGGATCATCTTTGCTTGAGCAATGTCCGTCCTGCCCACAGATGAAAATGCAAACTGCAGCAATTTCCTTTTCCATTTTTGTTGGAATTCTCTGACATCCTTAGCCCAGAAGCACCAAATTCCATGCATAAATACATTTAAAACAGATCACCATAGATTAGTAATTCTTTATTGTAATAAGTGTAAATTGTTTAATTATTATTTGCTGATCTTTAATTTTACTGTTTACTATTGGATTCTAATGGATTATTGAATATTGAGGTAAGTTGTTTATTTTAAGGTTATTGTGACTTTTTATATTGGATCAGATTGTTACCATTAATGTTTGATGTTTTATTGTTATTTTTATACATGTTGGAAACCACCCAGAGTGGCTGAGGCAACCCAGCCAGAAGGGCAGGGTATAAATAAATAAAAAATTATTATTATTATTATTATTATTATTATTATTATTATTATTATTATCATCATCATCATCATCATCATCATCATCATCATCATCATCACTATTCATAGTCTAAACAAATGAAATCTAATCAGCACCAAAGACAATACAATGCACATGCTTCTATCCTGCCCTCACTCCAAAGAAAAACGTGACTTTCCAGATATTGGACTACAATTTCTATTCCCCTTAACTCTTACTAACACTGACTGCGGCTGATGGGGGTCAGGAAACAAAGAACATGTGTTTGGCCTGTGATTCCTTGCTTGTTTTAGAATATGGGAAATCATATAAATTATTATATAAATAGATACATCTTACATTTAGATAATGCACATATGTGCTGCTGCACCTAAATTCTAATAATCGTCATATAAAGCTAGAAGGCCCGAAGATGGCTTGTGTAATACTTTCTCCATTGGGGGTAAGGGATTTCAGTGCTACTTTTGAATAATGTTTTCAAATTCTATAAAAGTTGAGGAGGGGTAGTGTTATCCCCGAAACCTGAACATGAAAAAAGAAAGGGAACAATTAGCAAAAGAGCACTGGGCATGCTGCTAATAGGGATGCGGGTGGCACTGTGGGTTAAACCACAGAGCCTAGAACTTGCCAATCAGAAGGTCGGCGGTTCGAATCCCCGCGATGGGGTGAGCTCCCGTTGCTCGGTCCCTGCTCCTGCCAACCTAGCAGTTCGAAAGTACATCAAAGTGCAAGTAGATGAATAGGTACCACTCCGGCGGGAAGGTAAATGGCGTCTCCGTGCGCTGCTCTGGTTTGCCAGAAGCGGCTTAGTCATGCTGGCCACATGACCTGGAAGCTGTACACCGGCTCCCTCGGCCAATAAAGCGAGATGAACGGCGCAACCCCAGAGTCGCCATGACTGGACTTAATGGTCAGGGGTCCCTTTACCTTTACCTCTACCTAGTGAAATAGTTTGCCCAGAGCAGCTGCTTTAGGTGTAATTTGTCCCTGGATATGAGATGAAATATTTGTTTCTTCATTTAAAAATCTATACCTTGTCTACTTGCCCTCCAGTAGCCTTCAAAACGGCTTACAGTATTGCCAATTATAATAATTATTTAAGAACACAGCAGCCATCAACCATGATAAACTGTGTGACCTGTCCCACCACATTACTGTGAATTATCTTTATTTCTAGGTTCCTGTAACATAAATACCTCATTAACCCCCTATCCTAACCTCCTTTCAGTGTTCCTTGCTCATGGTTGGGTGAACATATCATGGTGTCTCTCTCTGCAATTATCTCTCCCCTTTCATAAACACAGCTGTTTTCTTTCTGTTAATTTTGTACATGACTACCTGTTTACACATGGAGCCCTTGCTAATTTCTTTTGGGATTGAGGAGTTTCGCTCTGACCCTGCCCAAGCACTACCCATTTTTATTCCACAACCCCCTTTAGGGCGTTTTGACTGCTGTTGCTTTTCACCCTAGAGCTTCTTAACATTGCTAACTTTAGTTCGTTTTTATTGAATAGAATTTTTAACCCTGCAGTGTGCTGCCATTCTGTTATATTAGTTCAGGTTGGGGAAATCATACATGGTTCTCAGGGCCTTCCCATTTGGATCAGGGTTTGAATTTCTGGGAATACTTGCCCCACCCCAGGCATCATACATCTTTAATCCTAGGCATCAGACATAATATTTATTTCTTAAATCTCCCAGATGTTCTTTTGATTGAGCAAGGCATTATGGGCAGCAGCTGAATCATCCTTAAACTTCACGTTCTCCTTCCAACTCCTACAGATTGAAGAAGAAATGGTGTGGGGAGGGCAGGGGTTCTGAAATCCTTTGTAAACATCCCATGTGAGGATGTTTACAAAGGGCTGTTTGAAAGCCCCCCAGTTCAATCTGAAGTCCCAAAAATCTGGGCTTCAAAGGGAAGCATCACCTGACATCACAATGACAGCAGTGCCCACCAGTCAAGTTTGGTCCACCAGGGCGAGGGGACATGAAAACAGAAAAAGATTCCCCATTTCTCTTTCAGTCAACTTGTATTTATTTGTGTTTTGCTTTCTGTTTTTTGCTTTACTCTTTTCTATAACATCCTGGGAATGCCAATCAATCCTGGAAAGATTTTGCGATGTTATTATTCAGATGAATCACTTCCCATAGAGATTTATAGTACTATAAAAACATACACTGAACAATTGTGCGCACACGTCTATAAAGCAAACAATTTAAAAACACCACATATAAAATCATTTCAAAGGTGGGGCAGATAGTTTTCATAAATAAATGGATAAATCTTGCAACAAATTAGTATTCCACTTCCACTGGGTTTATGTGGATCTGTAAACGTACCCCAATAAAAATTTACGAATTTTGGCTAATATCCTTAAACACTGTCTAGGATCTGTGTGTACTTGTGGGACATAGTTGGTAGGATCAGCTGGGGTAGCATGTAATTGGCAGTGCAATTCTATCCATGTCTACTCAAAAGTAAGCCCCACTGAATTCACAAACTATGTCTAAACTTGTCACCAAATTGCAACTGGTTTATGGACATCCATAGCCTTAACCATGCATTTTAGATAAAATCAGGTTCCCTTAACTTTAGAGATACTGTAGATGAAACAAGAAAGGAGCAACTAGGCCAATTCATACATCCAGGAAGGAATAACTCATGAAGAAAGTACAAAAATAGAAAAGACCAAAAGAAAAGACCAAAGGTTATTTGAAGTGAAGCAAAATGATGAGAAAAGGACATGGAAGTTTGTGATGTGTCAGAAGGATTGGCACAAGATAAAAATAAAATAAAAAGGACAAAGACAGGCTCTAACCAGGGAAACTGCTCAAGGCAAAAAAACAGGTTTCTTTATTATTCTTATTGGAATCCAATATAATAGCTATGTGTGCAGCCAGTTTTTATTGACTTAAGGGAGTTACATTTATTTTCATACTTCTGTTTGGTTTTGAATATATATCCAGAAAGTTATAAAAGGAAGATGAAATCAATTATTAGACTGCAGGGAATCTGATGTCAATGTGTGCTTTGAGGTAATATAGAAATGACACACAATTGTATTGTTCCACCAACAAATTCCAGGTATATTATCATGGGTTGGACTGTCATGAGATGAATATTTACCTCAACCAATGAGAGGTGAGGCTCCAGAGGAGCCAGAACTCAAGAGGAACATTTTTCCCTTGCAACCCTGAATTGACATGCCATCATATAATATCAGGTGATTGACAGCTAGACACTCACTCACTTGTCAAAGGGTCCCATGGCAGGTTGGCCATGACTGGATACAGCTGGAGAGATTCCTTAGCTCTAAATATTTCTTCCTGTAGTTAAACCCACAGGGTGCAATGGTCATAAGCTAGAAAACCTTCATGCATCTCATGCAAGAGATTTCCCAACCTAACTTAAGTTTGCAGGTTAAGAGGGCACCCTCTGCTTTCCAGAGCCCTTTTTTCAGCCAGAACTCACTAGAACTCAGTTCCGGCACCTCTCAGATGGGCGCCATTGCTATTCTAAGAAAATGAGGGAGGTGTTTGTAGTGAGTTCCAGCACCTCTTTTTCTAGAAAAATACCTTTGCTGCTTGCTAACTTTTTCCCAAGAGCTTTTTCCTCTCAACATTCTCTCCAGGTGGAGTGGGATGATGGAGAAGAAGAGTTTGGATTTGATATCCCGCTTTATCACTCCCCTTCAGGAGTCTCAAAGCGACTAACATTCTCCTTTCCCTTCCTCCCCCACAACAAATACTCTGTGAGGTGAGGCTGAGAGATTTCAGAGAAGTGTGACTAGCCCAAGGTCACCCAGCAGCTGCATGTGGAGGAGCGGGAAATCGAACCCGGTTCACCAGATTACGAGTCCACTGCTCTTAACCACTACACCACACTGGGATGAGGTAAATGGACAGAGAGTGCTGCAGGGCATTCCAGAGAATTCTCCTCTTTCTGATGAATGAAGTCTCCAACTGAAGGGGAAGAGTAAAGAAGGAGAGCAGAGTCTGTCCCTAGTGAGGAAACAGTGGGGGGCTTGACCCTTCATCCCCATTCACAGTTGTCTCCTGCTAAATATAGGTGCTGACTGTGGCCACCATGCTAATATAAAATTATACACTTCCTGTGCAGGACTTTCATGTTGCAACCTCAAAGTACTTTATAAATATTCATTCCGGCTATTACTAATAAATGTATAAATAAACCAATCAAATGATATGAGGCCTGCCTGGAGCTTTCAATGTAACCCAGCCAAATCTGATAAAGAATTAATGGTATACAAATATAGCTGGCAAGATGAAAGTTTCAGCTGAAGAAGCAGTTCCAAACTGATTTGATTTGAAGATACACACTCCAACTTTCAAATCTGAGATGGAAAAATACAATGTTACTGAGAGTGGACTGGCAAATCCAGTCCTTAGGGAAAGAGGTTTCTTGAGTCCACACCATAAAATACTGGAGCATTATCTTAAGACAGTCTCCTTCGGGTTTAAATTTGCTATATTGCACAGAAAAATGGATATTACTTCTCCAGACCTTTCATCCATTGTTTTCATCATGCAACATCTGCCCTGCAGATGTTTTTGAACCAACTTCCATGTTGGCCAGCATGTTCCATAGTCAGGGAATGGGAGTTGTTTCAGCAACACCATCTCAGGGCATCTGGTTGGGGAAGATTGATCTAGATACCATCATTTGGCCAGGATCCTAAGCTTTCTTTCTTGTTAAGCAAGCTTATAGTTCTTATTATTGTTGAGAAAGACTGTAACCCACTGTCCCACTGACTGGTGGGACTCAGTAAGAATGAATGCTGCTCCCTCTACAGGCTATTCTGGCCAATGGGAGCAAACTTGCAGTGTTGAAATATCCTCTAATCCCCTAGAGTGAATAGGAGGAATGGGTCTTTATGTCAGTTAGAGCTCTCAATTACTTTTAATGTCAGTTACAGCTCTAGTCATGCAGCAGAATGAAATGGGAAAGAACAAGGCAGTGCCATGCTAAGGCCCTGGCACTCAATGCCTACTTTCACTCTTGTTGAATCCCTGCCCCCCCCCCCCAAGGCAGCCAGTGGTACAAGGCTCATTATGCCCTTTGCAATGTCACGTCGAGTTAGAAATGCCCACCATCCATCAGCCATTAGATTCATAAGACGGCTAAAGTCTTATGGAATCATTTGCCAGTGATTCCAATGTCTCAAAATGTTGAAGCATCATTTCTGGAGCAGTGAAAAATCCCTGTCTGAGTTACTGTTCCACAGGAAACTGAGAATATGGTCTCGAGACCTAGCAGATATAGCTTCACCCATAAAAGACAAGACAAAAATGGGCAAAATGGCAAACCTTTATGATATTGCAGGCTTTGAAGGCTAACAATAAAGCATTCCTGCATGCTGTTAGCTGCTGGGGAACCAGGAAGAAGTAATTACTAGAGACCTTGCTCCACATTCATGTGAAGTGATAATGCTCAGTGATCTTATATTTCAACGTAATAGCAGACCTTTCAAATGATGCTAGAAAAAAGAAGAGACTGAGGTAGTGCAGCTGCCAGAAAGACGCCAACAAGGTAGTTGGGTGGAGCTCTGATCACTTCGTAGATCAAAACAGCAGCATATACGGTAGTTGAGCTTCTGTTTTATGCAGAGATTGAGGCAGGGTGTTGTGCATCAAGGAGAATATACCCCGCAGGTAAAGGTAAAAAGTAAAGGACCCTTGGGCAGTTAAGTCCAGTCAAAAACAACCATGGGGTCATCTTTCAGGCCAAGGGAGCTGGCATTTGTCCATAGACAGATTTCCCGGTCCTGTAGGCTGCATGACTAAGCCGCTACTGGCACACGGAGGACCGTGATGAGTGCCAGAGCGCATGGAAACACCGTTTACCTTCCCACTGAAGCAGTAACTATTTATCTACTTGCACTGGTGTGCTTTCAAACAGCTAGGTTGGCAGGGGGTAGGAGCTCACCCCATCACGTGGATTCAAACTGCCAACTCTTCGGCAAGCCCAAGAGGCTCGGTGGTTTAGACCACAGTGCCACCCGCTCCCTGCAAAGACCAATTGAACAATGTGAAGTTAATAATTGAAGAATGTCAATACAAGGCACCATTTGTAAATCAGTGTTTGTGTTCCTGATTACATTCAAATAGCTGTAAATTACCATATTTGGTTTGAATGAAGAGATGCAGGAAAAAACCCTTCAAGAGAGATGGATTAGGTTCTACTACATAGTATCCTAGCTGGCATATCCAAGCTGACAGACCTAAAATAAGGCCAGGTTGGTAAGACCAATATAGTTCTGGAGTGGTTTGGTGCACATTAGATCGGGAAGGGTCACAGCTTAGTGTTAGAGCAGAGCTTTCCATGCAAAGCGTCCCAGGTTAAGTTCCCGGCATCTTCAAGCAGGACTAAAAGCGTATGTCAGAGAACTGCTGCCAGTCAGTGTAGCTAACGCTACACTGGGATGGGATCAGCAAACACCAGGTGCCCCATCTTGTTCAAGCGGAAATGCTTTCTGCTCGTGCAAAGCAACCACTGGATACAAGCAATGATTGTTGTGTTCATAATAATCAGTGGCGTAGCGTGGGGGGTGCAGGGGGGGCCGGCCGCACCGGGCGCAACATCTGGGGGTTAGGGTTAGGGGGCGCAAATCCACGGGTTAGGGGGCGCAAATTACTTGTCTTGCCCCAGGTGCTGACAACCCACGCTACACCACTGATGATGATGATGATGATGATGATGATGATGATGATGATTATTATTATTATTTATACCCCGCCCATCTGGCTGGGCTTCCCCAGCCACTCTGGGCGGCTTCCAACAAACATTAAAATACCGTAATACATCAAACACTAAAAGCTTCCCTAAACAGGGCTGCCTTCAGATGTCTTCTAAAAGTCTGGTAGTAGTTGTTCTCTTTGACATCTGGTGGGAGGGCGTTCCACAGGGCGGGTGCCACTACCGAGAAGGCCCTCTGCCTGGTTCCCTGTAACTTGGCTTCTCACAGTGAGGGAACCGCCAGAAGGCCCTCAGAGCTGGACCTCAGTGTCCGGGTAGAACAATGGGGGTGGAGACACTCCTTCAGATATACTGGACTGAGGCCGTACTTCTGCTGTTAGAGGCAGCATGCCTGTGAATACCACCTGCTGGGGGTCCCAAGTTGGGAAGACAATGGTAGTACTCATTTCCTGCTTGCATCTAGTTGGTGACTGTGAGAACAGGATGTTGGACTAAATGGGCCTTTATGTTCTTACAACCAGTGCTATTTTTCTAGAAAAAGAGATGTTGGAGCTCACCACAAACTTCTCCCTTGTTCTCTTACAATGGCAATGGTGCCCACCTGAGAGGTGCTGGAGCTGAGCTCCGGTGAGCTCCAGCTGAAAAAACAGTCCTCCTTACAACCCATTGTACTTTGAAGCCACCAAGTTAAAGGAAGAGATAAAGTGCTCTGGCAGTTATTGGTAGGTGCAACAGACTCATGGGGGTCTTGATGTGAGCCTCTTCCAGTGAGAAGATCCAAGGGCATCAGGTTGCTCTATTGCAGCCTGGTGTGTTGGTTGTGTGCCCAGCATGCTGACAGAGCGAGATTGCATCTGATAACATCATCTCCAAGAACAGGCTTAAGTGCACTTAACTCCAAATTGAATTATGGCCAGCCTCAGAGTCTTGCTGTACGCAGGTCTTCTGTCAGGAAAGGATATGCAAATTGAAATGCCATGAATGCTAAAGTGATGTGAGAAGAAGCAGCGCCGATAAGAGCGCGCAATTTTACAACCAATTTCAGGTTCACGGCAAGTTTCCTGTAATGCAAAAGGAAATGAGTCCCCAGTAGCACACTGGCTGCCCGTTTCACATAAGTTACTCTTGAGCAGTTAGTAAATTGTGTCTGGAAATCAACATGTTATGGTTTCCAATTTAAAAAGATTTAATAGCATATTTAAGTTATAATTAAAAGCTCCGTTTAGCACTCCAGGTTGTAAATCCTCCAGTTGCCAGCACTCAAAACAACAAAAAATCTCCTAACCCGGTATGCAGGGAAGAACTCAAGTCTGTAATTACTGTTATACACCCAGGGTTATTTTTAATTAACAAGAGCAGAGCGATTTTAAGGGGGAAAAGGGTAGGGAGTCATATTTAAACAAAAATAATCTAAAGGGAGTTCAGGTACAAATGATCCCAAGGGGAACATTTCTTATTTCATAAGAAAAACCAATAATAACAAGGGAAATATAGGAAGTGAAAGCCTTTTTATAGAAAAAAAGAACAAGTCCCCGCTAAATTATGGCATTGGTAAAGAGATGGCCTTACACAGCTAGAAAGTGTAACTTTTCATTTCCATTCTCTTCCAGGGGGTGCAGCACTAGAGAATGTGACTTAAAAATAAGAACAGCTAAAAACATATGGAAAAATCATTACAGCACACACACACACACACACACACACACACACACACACGTATATATGAGAATACACACACACACAAGAAAATAATTACAATCAAAGCAGCACAGCACCATCTCTTTCATGAAAATCAGTCAGTTTTCTTCTTTCTATTGGAACAAGAAAGTCTTCACCTGACAGCAAAAGGACAACAAGGAGGGAGCCACTCTAACTTCTGGGTGAGGTTCCCCCCCAAAAAAAAAAAGTTTGGAGCAGCCCATTTTGGCACTCTTAAGAGGACTACCATACTGTATAAATGGGTTCAGCATCACAGGTCACAACGCAGGCCTCTTGTTATTATAGCAAAAGGATGGGCAGGTATACCTGTCAGCATGGGTGGGAATGAACAGCCCAGAGTAATCACAAACTCGCTATGAAAAAAATAGGGGGAGTTGTGATGGCTGCCACTTTGACTCCACTAATTAAAAAACAAATTAACCCAGCTTTACTGAACAATAAAGGCCTATTAGATTGTACATTTCATTGTAGGGATTATTTTGACGCTTAGGGTGCCTTTGTACATTCCTTTAGTAAGCCGTAAATTTGTTCGTTGCTAATAAAGTGTTTGTTCCTAAGTAGCCTTGGTCTTATGAAGACAGCACAGCAGTAACCAATCGCATGATGGTTACAGATCAGCAACATGGATCCAAAGAATAGAGGAGAAAAGATTTTAGAGAAGCCTGTCGATTAGTGTCACCATTAGGAAATGCCATAAAATAATATCTATACAGAGGGCAATACAATTATTATTATTACATCACCTTGCCAGCAAAGGTCCGCATAGTTAAAACTATGGTTTTCCCAGTAGTGATGTATGGAAGTGAGAGCTGGACCATAAAGAAGGCTGATCGCCGAAGAATTAATGCTTTTGAATTATGGTGCTGGAGGAGACTCTTGAGAGTCCCATGGACTGCAAGAAGATTAAACGTATCCATTCTTAAGGAAATCAGCCCTGAGTGCTCACTGGAAGGACAGATCCAGAAGCTGAGGCTCCAATACTTTGGCCACCTCATGAGAAGAGAAGACTCCCTGGAAAAGACCCTGATGTTGGGAAAGATGGAGGGCACAAGGAGAAGGGGACAACAGAGGACGAGATGGTTGGACATTGTTCTCGAAGCTACAAACATGAGTCTGACCAAACTGTGGGAGGCAGTGGAAGACAGGAGTGCCTGGCGTGCTCTGGTCCATGGGGTCACGAAGAGTCGGACACGACTAAAAGACTAAACAACAACAACATTATTATTATTATTATTACTATTAACCTACTCACCCTAAGGTTCTCAATACTAAAAACAATGCAGTACAACTTACAGTACAACTTACAATTACAAAAATAAGCTGAGTCCTAAAAATAAACACCTCAAAAGCCAGAGTCATCTTCTGCTTCCTGATCACCATCACTGTCATTGTTGCTTGACAATGGTGAAGGAAATGGCAGACAACAGATCAGTGGCAGAGGTGAAATGGGGACCACTGCCACCAACTCGTCTTAGTGCCTTCTCCTTCACCAGCCTTCACTGCTGCAGGAAATGAGGAAGCCAAGCACTAATAACTTCATCTTGACCTCCTCCTTGCCAATGCAAAAGCAGCTAAGAGACAGATGGAAGCAAAGCTGCCAACTCAGATTTTTCTCACCTATGCGGCAGGAGGCATCACCAGTCATTACTCCCACCCTTTCCCCCTTTGTGGCAGGCCCAGACTGAGAGTGTGAGCAAGAGGGCGGGGGGTAATGAACAGCAGTAACAAAGGGATCTGGTTAGTTGAAGGGTTTCTTTTGATGCCCATCTTTGATGCCAGACCTATGTCAGAAATAATAAGTGCATCATTCACAATGCAATTTACAGTATGATGCCATGCATGCTTACTAGGAATTAATTCCCACTGACTGCAAAGGGACTTACTTCAACACTGAAGTGTGCCTAGGATTGCAATCTAAAAATCTACGAAAGGGCAAAGGGACATGTTTTTAAGGACCCCCCAAAAAAACTGAATTGTGCTTATGCAAAGTAATATGGCTATTTCATGCTAAGCAGTTCTACTAACAGGGATTTTTTTTTAGTGCCTAGTTCATACCATATCTCATAAGAGTTGTTTTCCAAATGCTCATGACTCCTCTCCCAGCATTAGCACTATCCCTGATGCATCATTTCACACTGTAAGCTAATCTTTCCTTTGTGTTGTAAAACTTCAATAATAGAGGATTTTGAATATTCCTTTCTGTTGCCTCAAAAAGCATTTTCTTGTACTTTTGTCCATTGCTGCATGACTTCCTTACAGATTATTTCTCTCAAAGTGAATGCAAAGTCTCCATTAGTGAATGCAAAATTTTGACAGGCCTGGGCTGTTATATTTCACAATGAATCGCTGAACATTCCATCTGTGCATCGCAGCCCCTCTGGACTCAGAGGCCTATAGCTTCATTGAGCTATGAACATTCCTGAATGAATCTCTCTCTCTCTTTTTATTTCAGTACTCAACTCTCCAGTTTCACTAGTACTGCAGCTAAATATCAATCTTTGTTATGTCTTCTCAATAACAGGATCTCTAAGTACAGAGTGTCATCTGCTATCTTCCTGGTCAGAATAAAGCACTCCAAGCATGCTTGTCTGTGGGGTACATCTATCACAGAATCATAGAATTGTAGAGCTGGAATGGACCTCAAGAGTCATATAGTCCAACCAAAGTTGATGGGTTCACTCATCCCTACTAGCAACTAAAAAGGGCCAAACAGAAGAAGAGGCATAGAACAGACTAAAGCACCACACAAGTACATATCAGCAACAACCAGAGAAAGAGCCCTCTAAATTGTGCACAGCTGGACACCTAGGCTGGATCTAGACACATCAAAAAAGCTCTTCAGAAAAACTCACTGTAAACCCCAAAGGGGGAAATCACGTTGGCAAAAGATGGAACTCCACAGCGCCACCTGGTACAGTGGTGCCTCGCAAGACGAAAAGAATCCGTTCTGTGATTCTCTTCGTCTAGCGGTTTTTTCGTCTTGCGAAACAGGCCCATTGACGGATTAGCGGATTAGCGCTATTAGCGGCTTTTAGCGGCTTTTAGCGGCTTTTAGCGGCTTTTAGCGGCTTTTAGCGGCTTATCTGCTGATCAGATCAGCTGATAAGCGGCTTAGCAGCTTAAAAAAGGGGGGGGACCAGCAGGAACTCGCAAGACATTGTCGTCTTACGAAGCAAGCCCATAGGAGATTCGTTTTACGAAGCACCTCCAAAACGGAAAACTCTTTCATCTAGCGAGTTTTCCGTCTTGCGAAGCATTCGTCTTGCGGGGCACCACTGTATTGCAGTGTTACAGAGTGAGTCCTTTAAAAGAGGCCCCATGGATACAGAGTACACATGTTCCAAGCGGCCTCTTTTAAAAGACTCACTCTGTATAACACATATAAAATACTTCTTGTTTACTAATATAGCTGAGTCCTGGTGTATATAATACCAAACAGTCCTCCCATGTGTTGGAAAGGATGCCCCATTATAGGAACATATCATCATATGTAGTGGGAGTGTCCCAAAATAGAAAAGTTCTGGAAAAATTGTATTTACAGAAATATCTTTGATTGCAAGACAGAAAGTCCCCATGACTCCATGTCATCCTATACCCTTTTAAAATGTGGCTGTTTGGGGGGGGGTGTTATTGGGTTATTACTCTTATTTTGATTTTATATATTATTATCTTTTCTGTGAACCACCCTGAGACCTCTGGGCATAGCGTGGTATATAAATTCAGTAAATAAAATAAATAAATAAATGTCCTGGCTCACCCCAGCCAAGAAGGGCGCACATCTGATAGTTAAGTCTTGATTGACAATAGAAGTACTTAAAGCAACTCCTGGATGCAAACACACACATTAAAAAAAAAAGGTAAAAGGTAAAGGACCCCTGGACAGTTAAGTCCAGTCAAAGGCGACTGTGGGGTTGCGGTACTCATCTCGCTTTCAGGCCGAGGGAGCCTGCGCTTGTCCATAGACAGTTTTCCTGGTCATGTGGTCAGCGTGACTAAACCGCTACTGGTGCACGGAGGACCGTGATGAGTGCCAGAGCGCACGGAAATGCTGTTTACCTTCCCGACACAGCGGTACCTATTTATCTACTTGCACTGGCATGCTTTCGAACTGCTAGGTTGGCAGGAGCTGGCACCGAACAACGGGAGCTCACCCCTTCATGGGGTTTTGAACCACCAACCTTCCGATCAACAAACCCAAGAGGCTCAGTGGTTTAGACCACAGCGCCACCTGCATCCCTACACATACACCTGTAACCACTACTAAGCAACTGTCTCCCAGAGATCTGGGCCCTGCAGAGCAGTTGCAGCAGTAGTGATACCCTGCCCCACTTCTGTCTTATTTACCCTCCCCTGCTGGGTTGCACACCTGCACCCTGAGACTTCTCCTGCGCAAAAGTTGTTGTTGCTCTTCCTGCTTCAAGCCCCTCCTGGTTCTAGGAGACTGCAGAGCAGGAGCAGGGGGGGGGTGTCCAATTGATATGTCTGTTGCCTGGGCAGCGTTTTCTTCCCCCACATCCTGCACGCCTTCCTCTTTCCTGGACTGCCCTGACTCTCCCGCCTCCACCACACACGCCTCAGAGCCCTGCCAGTCCCTCACAGCCCAGAACTGGCGCTACTTAACTTGTATAGTCACAGCATTTTGCAAATTAGAAACAAAGAACTCATAACTGATCTACTAAACACTGCAAAAACAACTATTGCCAGGACATGGAAATCATTACAATTATTAATGATGGACCAATGGTATAATGCAATTTGGCAAACAGTGTTATTGGAAAAACTGACACAAAAAATAAAAGTAGCAAGATGCCAAAAGAAACATGGCAAGTTATGTGCAGTCTGGTGTGACTTTATTGATTACACAAATAATGAGGCAACCCATAGTTTACAGCACAGTCTGGCATGCATGAAGTAAGTATTTTCAGTTTTTTCCTTCCCCCCTTCCTACCAATTCCCATAAATTCTAACTGTTATTGATATAAAATACCTTTTACTTGTAGTCACTGATCTAAAGCAATGCATGTTACTATGCATCATTTCATTTCTGTAATAACTGTGATAATTTTGGTACATATACTTTGGCACAACTGTGTTAATATATTCAGGAATGTTTATCTGAGTGTTAGTTGTTACTTTTAATTTTAATGTTATGTAATTTTTGCATATGCTCTAATGTAAACAAAGATATATATCAATGCAACCATTTTAAGTAGTTTAAAGATGAAAATGAATAGAAACTATGTTACAAAGAAAGAAAAGAGACCAATGGAAATACAGTGGTACCTCGGGTTACATACGCTTCAGGTTACAGACGCTTCAGGTTACAGACTCCGCTAACCCAGAAATAGTGCTTCAGGTTAAGAACTTTGCTTCCGGATGAGAACAGAAATCGTGTTCCGGTGGCGCGGCAGCAGCAGGAGGCCCCATTAGCTAAAGTGGTGCTTCAGGTTAAGAACAGTTTCAGGTTAAGTACGGACTTCCGGAACGAATTAAGTACTTAACCCGAAGTACCACTGTACATTGCGCTGGTTGCAGAGGGGAGTGGGTTCCTCTGCGACTCCTTCAACAGTCTGCTTGATTTCTTCTGTGACCACCACAGAAATTTAGCAGGCTGGTGGAGGAATCTGCTTTGTAAAAGGTTATTATTATTATTTTAGCACTAGGTCTCATGTCCATCCTTGTCATGGAGGAGAGGTTTGGCCTTCTTTGCAGCCAGCATGGAAATGCATGCTATCAACCTCTTAACAGACTAGTAACAAACAAAGTACAGGCTAGAATGTTTTGTAGGTTAATTTACAAGGCCAGCATTCCAGACTGGGAGCCTGGCCTAGTTTCTGGTATAATGGAAAAGAAAATGAGTTATCTAACCATAGCCTGCATTTTTATCAAGGCTTATAGTTTGATTAGGGTCTGCATTTTAAAATGAGCTTAAAGATTTTCAAATGTTTATGCCAGGCAGAAGACCAGCTGCTAAGTACTTTGGCAAGATGTTTATCCTCCTGGACAAGGGGGCCCCCTGATTTATAGCAGAAAACAATTCTCAAAGTCATAAAAAAGGGAATTACAGGCTGAGACCAAGGTTACTGACCCTACATAATTAATAGTTGGTAAACAGTAAAATAAAACCATGTGCCTTAAACTTGAGCCATATCTTCTAAGGTTAAAGGCCAAGAGCAGATGGAAAAGAAAGCAACTGGCTGGAGGAGTGTAAATAGAAGGAGAGGCTTTTTTCCCCCCCTATTTTATTTTGAGGCTGTAAACTGGTCCATCCTTTCCTTTGAGAAGGTTTATTCTTCTAAAAAGCTATCTATGATAATGTATGAAATATACTAGCTTAAATATAATTATGCAAAGGATCTAGAAAGAAAGAAATGTTAAATTCTTATTTCATAGAGTCATATTGCTGTAGGAGACCAGGGGGGCAGATGAGCCCAGCCCCCTGCCAGACAGGAGACGCCATCCAAGCAGTCCTGATATATGGTTGTCAGGCCATTGTTTAAAGACCTCCAAAAAGGAGATCTTTCATAATGATGCATGAGAATGTGAACCCAAGATCCCTGACATCTGCTTAAGATAAAAATTTAAAACTATTAACCATCTGTTTTGGAGGGCAATAGGGCAAGGAGGGCAAGAGGTGAGCTGGTAATTAAGGTTCCTTGTTGAGACAAATGTAAGATATATGACTACTTATTTGTCATTTATAGATAGAAGAATATATAGCTTTTTGTATCCCATAAAAGGCAATAGGAAATGGGTGTATCTTTTAGGATTGGTTATAGCAATCAGCCAATAGGAAATTCAACCAGGCTGATTGGACAGAGGCAGCCAAAGGAGGAGCAAGGGGCCTGGGCTGAGGGAATATAAGTGCTGGCCATAATGACAGGAGACCAGGCCAGAGCTTGGTAACCATATACCACTGTGCCTCTCATTTATTTGTCTGACAAATAAATTATTATTTTAATTTCTCTATTGCTGCGTTGAATATTTCATTCCAGCTAAGCGTTAACCACAAGCAGGGTGCTACATTTTATGGTGCTCCTGTGACTCGGATAAGTGGTCTGCTGGAACGCAGCCCCTTCGCCTTACTGGGCAGGGTACAAGAGAGAGGACCACTCTTTGCCTACCCAGCGCGCACTGGAAAGTCTTTTTCCAGGGGAACGCAGAAGTCTCGTCTGTCTGATACCCTGCCCACCGACGGCGACGGACCGGGGGGAACCAGAGAAATAAACAGGCAACCAACTAAGGGTAAGTGCACTAAGGGGTTTTTGGCCCTCCAATTAATTGGGAGGAAGAGAAGTCTTGATCAAACTTCTGCGTCTCAGTAAAGGGGAACTGAGTACGCTAGGTGGTTGGGTACATCAGATGGTGATCTGGTGTAGGGAAAGGGAAAGGTTGGGAGGTAGAGTGTGTGGTGAAGTATCCAACGCATTGTATGTGTGAGAAAGTACAATTTGTAGCTGACCTGAGTGTGGAGTGGGTAGTACTTCGGTTCCCAGTAAGGCGACTTCACTGGGCAAGGAATCTCACGAAGCGTGTGTGTGAGTGACTGAGTGGATACTTCACAGGGCCATACAATGGGAGTTGGGGGTTCAAAAGGGGAAAATACACCTCTTGAATGTATGTTAAATAATTTTAAGAAAGCCTTCTCAGGGGCGTATGGAGTCAAAATGACGCCAGAGCGCCTGAGAACGTTATGTGAATTAGAGTGGCCGAAGCAAAATACTGAATGGCCATCTCAAGGAACCTTTGATATAAATTTAGTAAGCAAACTTTGGTCTAACATCGCCAAAGAAACTGGAGGGTGCCCAGAACAATTTTCATATATAGATTCTTGGCTGAGCACATTAAATAAAAATCCTCCATGGATAAGGGAATGCAAAGTCAAACGATGCAAATTATTGGCTGTAAAAGCCGAAGCTAGGAAAGGAATCTTGCCAAATAAACTCAAACCCATTTTTGAGGGACCAGAGGAAGAGGTGCTTCCACCTCCACCTTATGCTCCACATCGAAGGGAGCCTAATCCAAACACTCCACCAGTTGTAACCCCAAGGCAAGAAAGTGGAATGAATAATGGGGCTGGAGTCACAGAACTTGATTCCTTGATAGATTATGATAAATATCTTCAGGAGGCATTGGAGGCCTATAATAAAGCCCAAGCAGAAGTGGTTATTCCACCTGTGAGTCTCAGTAGAACTCCATCCACAGTCTCTTTTAGTGGAACAACTGATTGCCTACCCCAAACCCCTGTACATCCAAGTCCTAGAGAATTATTACAGAAGTTACAGGGAGACCTTAATCGGTCAGCAAGCAATACAGCCAGGCATATAAGGCTGCTAAAAGAACGCCTTGGGACAAATACCATCCCCTATGATTTGAGGCCCCTAGAGCAAAGCGAAGAGAAAGATCACGTAGTAGCCCCTCTCAGAAGAGTATTTGATGCACTTGAGGAGCCTGTGCTGGTTAACGGGCAACTCGGACCACGGCCACCTCGAACTTCAACCCTCCAGTACATTCCATTCACAACTACGGATCTGATGAATTGGAAAACACACACCCCATCTTTTGCAGAAAAACCTCAGGCTATGATGGACTTGGTGACTTCAATAATAAATACTCATAGTCCTACTTGGACAGATTGCCGCCAGCTCCTGAATACTCTGTTCACCACTGAGGAAAGGAGAGACATAATTGAAAAGGCACAGATATATTTGCGTGAGCAGGCCAGAGTGGGAAATATTTTTAATATTGACCGTCATCTCCAAGACAACTTTCCCTTGGAAGATCCTAATTGGGATCCAAACAATGCAATTCATCTGGCCAGGCTTACCACCTACCGCCAGACGCTTGTGCAAGGTATCCGCAGGGCATGCCAGAAGCCCACTAATATGTCTAAAGTCTCAGAAGTAGAACAGAAACCAAATGAGAGTCCAGGAGACTTTTTAGAGAGGCTGCAGGAAGCCTATCGTATATGGACTCCTTTTGACCCTGAAGCCCCTGAAAACAGCAGAATGATTACTGCTACATTTGTGGCCCAGTGCGCTTCTGACATTCGTAAGAAAATTCAGAAATCAGAAGGATGGGAAGGGATGCTGATGAGCCAAATTATGGCCATTGCACGCCGAGTTTATCGGAATAGGGATGAGGCTGAGAAGCAAGAGAAGAAGAAGTGGCAGAAGGAAAAGATGGTGATGTTAGCCACAGCAGTGAAGCAAGACTACCGCCCCTTAAATGGAGGGAGAGGGCGGGGAAGGAATCCACCACTGGGAAGGAATCAATGTGCGAATTGCAAGAAGGAGGGTCATTGGAAGCGGGAGTGTCCTGAACCCCTGAGGTTGGAAGAAGTACGCCCAGGCCCAGGCCCAGGCCCAGGCTCCGGCCCAAGAAACCAGGGACGGGGACGGGGAATGATCCGAGATGGAAGATATCAGAGACCTGGACAAGGACGGAGTAGGGACAATGTCATTGGACTGGCAGAGGAGGATTTTACCCAAGACTAGGAACGACCGGACTCCATAAAGTTAGGCTTCCAGGAGCCCACGGTCACGATTCAATTAGGGAGCCATTTAATAGACTTTATGATTGATACTGGGGCTGAATACCCAGTACTCCCAGAACTATTGCAGAAAAAGGCATCCAAAAGTGTAGTCATTAAAAGTGCCACTGGTTAGTCAGCTAAGAGGTCTTTCCTCCAACCTTTGGAATGCCAGATTGGGGGACATCGTTTAACCCATCAGTTTTTGTATATACCTGAGTGTCCAATACCTCTCTTAGGTAGAGATATGCTGTCCAAATTGCAGGCCCAAATCACCTTCACTCCTCTAGGTCCAGAAATGAAACTGCCATCAAAGGCAGCAGGAATAATTTCCCTCTCAGTGCCTAAGGAACAATCATAGCGCCTAATGTCAGCCCTGCAAGTCCAACCCACATTGGATACAGAGTTAAACAAGCTCCTCCGAACCCTACAGGTGCCACCAGGAGTATGGGCCGAAAATAGCCCACCAGGAATGGCTAAGAATATAGCTCCAATTGTAGTAACCTTAAAACCTATGGCTACCCCTGTATCTGTAAAGCAATATCCTTTACCCCGGCGAGCAGCAGAGGGCATCCAGAAACATTTGGACCGCCTATTAAAATATGGTCTGCTTAAGCCCTGCCAATCAGAATGGAACACACCTCTATTGCCTGTTCGGAAACCTGGGACAGATGAATACAGGCCAGTACAGGACTTGAGGCTCGTAAACCAGGCTATCGAGACCTTGCACCCAAATGTACCAAACCCATATACCCTGCTGAGTTTGATCCCACCAGAAGCAACATTTTTTACTGTATTGGACTTGAAAGATGCATTCTTCTGTTGCCGGCTGGCACCACAGAGCCAACCTATATTTGCCTTCCAGTGGGAAGACCCTTTAACAGGAACAAAAGGCCAGCTAACCTGGACGAGATTGCCCCAGGGATTCAAAAATTCCCCAACTTTATTTGGCACTGCCTTGGCGAAGGATCTAACAAGTTACCCCTCAATACCTGGAGAAAAGGTGGTTCTGCAATATGTAGATGACCTTATATTAGCAGCAAAGGATTTTGATACCTGTAAAGAAGGGACAGAGGAACTGCTCCACTTGCTCTGGGAAGCTGGCTACCGAGTTTCCCAGAAAAAGGCACAGTTATGTTTAGAAAAGGTCAAATATTTGGGCTTTGACATCTCACACCAACAACGAGCATTGAGGCCAGAGAGGAAAGAAGCTATTTGCCTTATCAAGGAACCTACCACAAGGAAACAACTCAGAGGATTCCTGGGAACAGCAGGGTTTTGTAGACTATGGATACCTGATTTCAGCAGTCTGGCCAAGCCCTTACATGAAAGCACTCGAGGTGCAGAAAAGGACCCATTCGTATGGGGACCTGAGCAGCAGCAAGCCTTTTTAGTTATCAAACAACGACTTATGGAGGCCCCAGCCCTTGGACTGCCTAATTCGGAAAAAACCCTTTCAGCTGTATGTACATGAACAGAATGGGATTGCAGCGGCAGTCCTGACCCAGAGATTAGGAAATTGGAATCGTCCAGTAGCTTATTTGTCAAAACAATTGGACTCAGTAGCAAAAGGATGGCCTCCATGCCTAAGGGCAGTAGCGGCCACTGCAAGCCTTGTCAAAGAAGCTGATAAATTTACCTTCGGCCAGACGATGTATGTGAATGTACCTCATGCTGTTCTGACACTCATGGAATATAAGGGTAGTTATTGGCTAACGAACCCAAGGATGGCTAGATACCAAGGCCTATTGTGTGAAAATCCCAGGATTCATCTACGAGTAGTGAATATGCTCAATCCAGCAACTTTGCTGCCCCTACCAGAGGTAGATGATGAAGAATCACATGATTGTCTCCAAATAATGGATGAAGTTTATTCCAGTAGACCCGATCTGAAAGATGAACCATTGAAAAATCCAGATGTTGTGTATTATACTGATGGTAGCAGTTACCTGCATGAAGGTGCCAGACGAGCAGGATATGCTGTGGTCACCAATGAGGAAGTTGTGGAAGCTGAAGCTTTGCCTGCTGGCACCTCAGCACAAAAAGCTGAACATATAGGTTTAACTAGAGCTCTGCAATTGGCAGCTAGATGTAAGGCAAACATCTATACTGATTCTAAATATGCCTTTTTAACCCTGCATGCACATGGTGCTCTATGGAAAGAAAGAGGTCTAATAGGAGCCCACGGGAAGGCCTTGAAATATGGACCTGAAGTAGAAATCCTGTTGGAAGCAGTATGGGCTCCAGAACAGATTGCTGTAATGCACTGCAAAGGTCATGGACGAGGAAGGGATCCAATAACCAGAGGAAATCATGCTGCTGACAAAGCAGCCCGAGAGGCAGCCCAAAAGCCTGTGGGAGGATTTATAGCAGCCCTCATACCAGAGGTAGTTCCAGAAGAAGTTAAACCTCACTATACCCCAGAAGAGAGGAAGTGGGCTGAACAGGAAGGAGCGGTTGTGAAGGACGGTTGGATGATCCTGCCGGACAATAGGATTTATGTACCTCATCACCTAGCAAGCACAATTGTAAGAAATTATCATGAATCTACTCACCTTGCGGTACTGCAACCAGAGAGAGTCTCAGTCGGAAGTTGTATATTATTAACCTATCACAATTAGCAACTTGCATTTCACAGAAATGTGTTCTTTGTGCTAAAAACAATCCCAGGCAGGGACCGGTACAACCTCCTGGAATCCAACATGTGGGATATGTCCCCATGGAAAGCCTAATTGTGGACTTCACAGAGCTGGTCCCTTCTAAGGGATTCAAGTATCTCCTTGTGTTTGTAGATACTCTTACCGGATGGGTTGAAGCTTTTCCCACCCGAACTGAAAAGGCACGAGAGGTAACTAAGAGACTCCTCACTGAATTGATCCCGAGGTTTGGGTTACCTAGATGCATTGGAAGTGATAATGGGCCAGCGTTCATTGATCAAGTAGTACAAGAAGTATGTCGAGTCCTACAAGTGAAATGGAGACTGCATGCAGCATATAGGCCTCAAAGTTCAGGGAAAACTGAAAGAATGAATCGGACTCTGAAAACCCAATTGGCAAAATTAACCCAGGAAACAGGATTGGGATGGGTGGATGTGTTACCCATAACACTGTTTTGTGTTCGGTGTGCACCCACAAAAAGACTTAAGTTGTCACCTTTTGAGCTCCTGTATGGGAGGCCGCCCTCCTTTGTTCAGGATATTCCAGCTGACCTCAAACAAATAGGAGACCATGTGACACAGGAACAAGTGCAATCTCTCTCCCGTGTTTTTGTTTCTCTTAACAGGTGGGCCCTCGAGCGCACGCCGTGCAGCATTGCCGAGCCGATTCATCAGTTCCAGGCTGGCGATAGCGTATGGGTGAAAGAGTGGAAACGTGATCCACTTGCACCTAAGTGGCGTGGACCTTACACCGTCTTGCTCTCTACTCCAACAGCGGTGAAGGTAGCTGAGGTGACCCCCTGGATTCATCACTCCCGTTTGAAGAAGTCCGAAGGCAGTTGGACGTGCAAAGGTGACCCCTCTAATCCTCTTAAACTGACTCTCTCCAAAAACCCCTGTATCTAGCCCTACCGGGAACGGGCTAGGTCACGGGCAACATTAGACGACCGGCCTGCTGCAGCCACAACCTGGAAGCTGGCTGACCTGCGCACGCCTGAAGCTTGAGGAGCGTCTAAACCAGCGATTGTGAAAGGAAAGATTCTCTTATAGAATTAATTGACTGCCCCCCCTTGTGGAACAATTATCAAGGATATTACTCGTTGGGGATCCTTGGGATATATGTTTTGGTCTTGGTGGTTCCCCATTTCTGTCACTGGGGGAATTATATTGGGGCTAATATTTTTATGCTATCACAATAAGGTAATCTTTTGTGGAAGGAATGCATATACTACACATCAAAATGATTTTATTATTAATCCTGATCCCTTGGGAAGGGGAAGGGTCCTTGAATCTGACCAAATTTGCTAAATATGGATTCCGCCATGACCACAATATGTGGGTAGGCTTAGCTGAGATGGTAGCCAATGTTGCAAATAGGACCAATTGCCTTGTTTGCTCTCTTGGGCCAGATGATTCAGAGGGAGGTATGCCCTTATTACCGATACCATTAAATGCCATTGGTATGGTAAGCGAAATGCCACACCAAACAGAAGTACAGAATTTCCCCGGATGGAACTCAATTAAACCACTACGAGTTATACCTGTACAAGGGGAATTCTGTGTACATAAATCATCAGAGGCAGCTGATCCTACCATGGTAGGCTCTTCTCATTGTCACTATACTTGGGATTATATTAAGAATAGTCAAACCTGGGCAAATGGTACTACCTATCGAACTCGGAATACCTTGCCCTGTGCACCTCCTTTTATTCATGCATGGAAAGTGGTATGGAACATAACTGTGACAGAGAAAGGCAATCTAACATACTGCACTGTGAACTCTCTACCCCTTTTGATATTTCGCCTTATGTCCTCCACATACCAAAAACCTCAGACCCGATGGTTGTGGTGGATATGTGGAGAATGGGCATACAAGCAACTCCCTTCCAAATGGAGTGGGACTTGTTTCCTGGGATGGATATTACCACCAATGTGGATTATGCCCACTAATTCGGCCAAGCGTACACGAAGAAACGCTGATATTTCCCGTATAGCAGGAGGAAGTACCCAAAGTTGGAGCGATACTGATGATTGGCCACCAGAGCGCATTATAGCCTATTATGATCCTGCCTCCTGGAATCCTGGTGAGCTCATACAAGGGGCACGGGATCCTATTTATAATCTAAACAGAATAATTCGATTACAAGCAGTAGTGGAACTTGTAACCAATGCAACGGCCCAGAGTTTGAGACTTATTGCACAACAGCTGGATGAAAGTAGAGCCGCCATTTTGCAGCTGAAAATGGGAATGGATTATGTACTTGCCAGGCAGGGAGGCCTATGTGGAGTCTTGAACTTGACAGGGAATGCCTGTTGCTTTAACATTTCTGATAATGGTGAGGCAATCCGTGTGTTGGCCACAAAGATGGAGAGTATAGCACATGTCCCAGTACAAACATGGGAAGGATGGGATATGGGATGGCTCACCAACTGGTTACCTAATGTTGCGGGACTCAAAGGGATACTATTGTCTTGCTTGTTTTTCTTGACGGTAGTAATAATGGTTTTATGTATGGTGCCATGTATCATTTCATGTTTTAGAAGTACAATTAGCAAGATGATTTCGAATGAAACTCTACCTCATATCATGGCCCTATATAGAGCTTTACCTCAGGAATATGATGAAGGTCAAGCTATCAAGGACACTTGGGAGGAAGGTCCTTGAGCTTGAAAGGGGGGAATGAGGTATCTAACCATAGCCTGCATTTTTATCAAGGCTTATAGTTTGATTAGGGTCTGCATTTTAAAATGAGCTTAAAGATTTTCAAATGTTTATGCCAGGCAGAAGACCAGCTGCTAAGTACTTTGGCAAGATGTTTATCCTCCTGGACAAGGGGGCCCCCTGATTTATAGCAGAAAACAATTCTCAAAGTCATAAAAAAGGGAATTACAGGCTGAGACCAAGGTTACTGACCCTACATAATTAATAGTTGGTAAACAGTAAAATAAAACCATGTGCCTTAAACTTGAGCCATATCTTCTAAGGTTAAAGGCCAAGAGCAGATGGAAAAGAAAGCAACTGGCTGGAGGAGTGTAAATAGAAGGAGAGGCTTTTTTCCCCCCCTATTTTATTTTGAGGCTGTAAACTGGTCCATCCTTTCCTTTGAGAAGGTTTATTCTTCTAAAAAGCTATCTATGATAATGTATGAAATATACTAGCTTAAATATAATTATGCAAAGGATCTAGAAAGAAAGAAATGTTAAATTCTTATTTCATAGAGTCATATTGCTGTAGGAGACCAGGGGGGCAGATGAGCCCAGCCCCCTGCCAGACAGGAGACGCCATCCAAGCAGTCCTGATATATGGTTGTCAGGCCATTGTTTAAAGACCTCCAAAAAGGAGATCTTTCATAATGATGCATGAGAATGTGAACCCAAGATCCCTGACATCTGCTTAAGATAAAAATTTAAAACTATTAACCATCTGTTTTGGAGGGCAATAGGGCAAGGAGGGCAAGAGGTGAGCTGGTAATTAAGGTTCCTTGTTGAGACAAATGTAAGATATATGACTACTTATTTGTCATTTATAGATAGAAGAATATATAGCTTTTTGTATCCCATAAAAGGCAATAGGAAATGGGTGTATCTTTTAGGATTGGTTATAGCAATCAGCCAATAGGAAATTCAACCAGGCTGATTGGACAGAGGCAGCCAAAGGAGGAGCAAGGGGCCTGGGCTGAGGGAATATAAGTGCTGGCCATAATGACAGGAGACCAGGCCAGAGCTTGGTAACCATATACCACTGTGCCTCTCATTTATTTGTCTGACAAATAAATTATTATTTTAATTTCTCTATTGCTGCGTTGAATATTTCATTCCAGCTAAGCGTTAACCACAAGCAGGGTGCTACAAAATCTGTCACTATTTTTAAAATACAACCTTTGGGAAATTTGCCAAATGAACATCTTCACACAGCCTGCTAAGGATGTATCACAGTGGACAGGGATTGGGCCTTTAAATCAATTCCACTTTCATTTGATGGTATTCCCTATTCTAATCCAATCATTCATTTGATTTATAAATGAAATATCTTTTTCAGTCCCGGGTGCATTCAACAAAGGCAGCAGGCAGGTGCTCCGTGCTATCTTCGGATATCATTTTTATCCTATACATGTCGCTGTGTGTATCTTTAAAATCTTAACTGAAAGAAATTATGAAGCTCGCAGGATACACTCATCTGTGGTTGGGCTGGGGAAGCTGCACTCCCACTAGCCAAGGGAGAAGGCAGTGTTTAACTGGCACTTTTTAAAATATGAGATTTCCCACTTTTTAAAGTTGAGTGGATCTATATGCAAAACACACTAATCTATGTGCTCCTGAATACTGAGCAGCCTGTATACAAAGCAAGCAGCTCTTATGTGTGTGGTTATTTCTGCCCTTTGCCCGCACCTCAGAAGATATTCCCAGAATTAGCCCTTGGAGACAGTAGCTTAGTGAGTCACTGCTTGGGCGATCTTCATAAAATGCTAGATGCAAGGAGAACTAATGTCTATGATGCATTCAATGTTAGCCCCTAATCAGCTGGGCTCGGGGAGGACTCTGAAGAGCCTGCTGTTACGGAAACCTTATTCCGGAGAGATGTGTTGAATCACTCTGGGTAATTCAATTTATGGGATGCAAAAGTATGTATGTTGCATGATTATTTACAGTAATTAATGAAATGCGAATAACATATCTCAAAGTATTGCTACTTCACCCCTTCAGCCTTCTCTCAACTGTACAACATAATTTGCTGAAATGTACCGTATTTTTTGCTCTATAAGACGCACCAGACCATAAGATGCACCTAGTGTTTGGAGAAGTAAAACAAGAAAAAAATATTCTGAATCCCAGAAGCCAGAACAGCAAGAGGGATCTGGCTTCTGGGATAGCCTCTTGCTGTTCTGGCTTCTGGGACAGCCGTGCGAAGCCTCTTCAGGGCAGCGGGATGAAGGCTCCCCCTGCCCGGAAGAGGCTGTGTGTGGCTAAGCCAGAAGTCAGGACAGCAATCCCCCTGCACAGGAGAGGCTGTGCGTGGCTAAGCCATAGAAGCCAGGACAGCAAGAGGGATCACTGCGCAGCTCTTGCTGTCCTGGCTTATGGGATAGCCGCGCGAAGCCTCTTTCGGGCAGTGGGAGGAAGCCTCCCCCAAGAGCCGCGCTCCCTTTAAAGAGCGTGCGGGGCAGCCCTTCTCTCTCCTCGGGGAAAAGCCCCCAAGAGCCGCACACACGCTCCACGCGGCTCTTTAAAGGGAGCGCTGAGCAGAGCCTCCCGCCTGCATTTGCTCCATAAGACGCACACACATTTCCCCTTACTTTTTAGGAGGGGAAAAGTGCATCTTATAGAGCGAAAAATGCGGTAACTCCCATAAGCTCCAGCTAGCATGGTCAGTGGTCAGGGATGAAGGGAGTTGTAACTCAGCAACATCTTGAGGTCCAAAGGTTCCCCACATCTGCCTAAAGGAATGAGTTTCTTTCTTCATTTAATTGCTGCTCTGCTGACAAGCAGCTTATCTACCTTATTACCTCAAAGAAATCCGTTTTGTTGAAGGCGTCTACTGAGTGTTTCTTAAGTGTAATTGATTCCTAGCTTTTTAGTTCTTCCAAGATTTAAAAAATGTAATTACTTCTATTGGTAAGTTCTAGTTTACTGCATTATATCAGTCCAAGTTTATTTTTGCTTCTCATTTCTTTTGATTTCTACATCTGGCTGGCGATGGGGGGGGGATCCTTTATTCTTTTTGCACCTGAAGTCATAGACAGGATGGTGTTAACATGAAAATACTTTATTACAGTGTTACTTTCGTGTTGTAGCAATAATGTGTTTAGTCCCCCTTGCCGAGTTTTGAAATGGAGTTGCTTGAGAAGGTCCCCATGTAAACACTGATCTCTGCAAAATCAGGAACAGATTCAATTCCAATTTTAGCTTTTACCACTCATGGTGTAAAACAATTAGAGCAACCAAGATCAAATCCATTCTTGAACAACCTGTGTGCCACAGAATAAAAAGAAACAGTTCTTGTATTGGGATGTGAGATTCTCCAAGAACCAATTAAATGTAAATTGTCTACTTCTTTCTGAAAACTCCAAGGTAAAGGGCTTGACTATGTTCCTCTTTTAATTGATCTACCTCCCATTCATCTCTCTCTTCGGCAAACAATTGTGAACTATCAAAGAAAGAACAGAAATCTGTAGAGCTTTGTTTGGGGCCTTATGTACAGGCTAAAGTTAACTTTAATCAAAATTGGTTTTCTTTGACTTCTACAAATCTCTCATTTAGGTCAGGTACAAGGTCACATCACATATTAAGTTAATAGTTTGTTTGAAGGCTGTTCTTTGGATTCCCCACATCTTTTTCTTTATAAGAAACATCCATGGAGGGCCTCATCTGGATCAAAATGGTGTCATGGAGGGAGGAGAGTCTAACCCGCCCCATGCTGCCCTCCGGAAGCAGTTTTTCATTGAAACATCATTCTCCACAGGGCTATTTTCTGCACATTTTTCAGCAGGGGGAAATGGCACAAGAGAAAGGGTGGTCCAAATCTAACTTGTCCCCGTGCTGTGGCTGTTGAATATAAAGGAAAATGTGGTGATTCAAACATATTTTTAATATAAAGTGTAGTTCGAGCTTTGGTGTCCTCTAGGATAAGGATGGGCAGAAAGTGGATTGACTCCACTGGAAAGTGCCAGGGGGATTTGCTGTAAATCATCATGGGTTTCTGATTCCCAATTATTTAACAAAAGCTACAACAAAATAGCGATGCGAGTGGTGCTGTGATCTAATCCACAGAGCCTAGGGCTTGCCGATCAGAAGATCGCGGTTCGAATCCCCACGACGGGGTGAGCTCCCGTTGCTTGGTCCCAGCTCCTGCCAACCTAGCAGTTCAAAAGCACGTCAAAGTGCAAGTAGATAAATAGGTACCGCTCCGGCGGGAAGGTAAACGGTGTTTCTGTGTGCTGCTCTGGTTCGCCAGAAGCGGCTTAGTCATGCTGGCCACATGACCCGGAAGCAGTATGCCGGCTCCCTCAGCCAATAAAGCAAGATGCGCACCGCAACCCCAGAGTCGTTCATGACTGAACCTAAAGGTCAGGGGTCCCTTTACCCTTTACCTTTACAACAAAATAACCTCTCTCACACACATTCCTGAAATGATGGAAGTTGAATGTTTAATCCTTTTAATATTCAGGGTTCAAAGTGGTTGTTTTACTCATTTTCCTCTAGAAATTAGAAAGTGAATTACATGTAGGGGTTGGAGAAATTCTAATTTTGGTTTCTCTCAGTTTCTCATTTTTCAAATCTTCAGTTTAGTTTGTCATATTTTTAAAAAAATGTTCTCATGAAAACCCAGTATCTTAAGTGTGATTTTCTCCTAGTTTTGTAATCAATTTTGCCTAATACACACATTTTTGTATATGTGCATATAAATTACTAAGCCACCTAGTTTTAATTCATCAAAGCTCCACTGACTTTAGCAGGATTGCTCCTTTTAACACTAGTTGTTAGTATGTCCTTGTATGTCAATACACAATAATGCTCAATTTAGCCTCACAGGCAGAGACCTCATTGACGTCAATGGAAGTACACTGATTTAGCAGAGAGCACAATTTGTCCTACTCCATTTATCCTTTCATTGATTTAAAAAAAAATCTTTTTACCTCTACTCTCCCCATTACTGCTCTCTTTTTCACCTTTATTTTAATTGGCACTTTATCTGTTTGCCATCCCTCATTCAAGTGCCCTCTGTCATTTAATATAAAGTGATCTCCACCCAAGTTTGAAGATCTTGTGTTATTCAAATCCACTTTAAACTCAGAACCACATGGCTATGAGTCTCCAATAATTCCTATATTTTAAATACAAGCTTAGTAATAGGTGGTGCTGTGGTCTAAACCACTGAGCCTCTTGGGCTTGCCAATTGGAAGGTCGGCAGCTTGAATCCCCACAATGGAGTAAGCTCCTGTTGCTCTGTCCCAGCTCCTGTCAACCTAGTCATTTGAAAGCACACCAGTGCAAGGAGATAAATAGGTACTGTAGTGGCAGGAAGGTAAACAGTGTTTCCATGCTCTCTGGTTTCCGTCACAGTGTTTCGTTGCACCAGAAATGGTTTAGTCATGCTGGCCACATGACCCGGAAAGCTGTCTGTGGACAAACACCAGCTTCCTCGGCCTGAAAGCGAGATGAGCGCCACAACCCCATAGTCGCCTTTGACTGAACTTAACCATTCAGGGGTAGAACAGTTTGTCAAGGTGTCCTGTTGATCCTGAACCAGTGTGGTTTAGTAGAGTGCTTTGTTTTGGAAAACTGGGTTCAGGTTTGTATCTCACTAGGTTGTTCTGAGGATAAAACAAGACAACCCCTTACATGCCACTCTGAGATTCCATCTGCTACACCAGGGATAGACAATGTGGTGCTTCTGATATTCATAGACTCCAATCCCCATCAGGCCCAACCAGCATGGCCAATGGTCAGAGATTATGAGAGTTGTAATCCAAAAATATATAGAAGGCATTACACCAAGCTATAAATGTCACAATGACAAGGATGTGTCTTCTGAATAGTCTTGCAGGAATGGGACTGGCAAGCACCACTCCCAGAATTCTGGGAGAGCTCTATTGCACCCCATCACCTTTGGAAAGCCAAAACAACTTATGTATTTGTAAGGAAAATCACCCAAAATGACACTGCTGACATGGCTTGCCATAAGTCCGGATATTCCCAGACATTTTAAGCGATTTGCGCTCGGACACTGCTTCCGATTGGCAACCTTACCTATTAGGGCAGAGCCCGCCCCCGCTGAAGATTTCAAACAATATATAAGATATAATCAGTTTACAGCTTAAAAACACAATAATGAATAAGTAACAGTAGCTGACAATAACAATACAAACCATCAGCCCAGCAAAAACATAAATCACTACAATAGTTAAAGGTAATGCAGCACCAAAAATATAGCAGCCCTATTAAAATCCCTGGACGGCATTCAACCGAGTACTTCAACTAGGCTTAAGATTTCTGTCAGTGATGTAGAACTTTCCTTCCCTCTGCTTCTGTTCCCCACAACCTCCCCAAACCTCCTCCCTTCACATCCTGCCTGGACCTTGAGTTCTGATGAAGAAGCCCTTCATAGCATCCCAAACTGGACCGATCCTAGCTTAGGAAGGCCACATGAGAGGGTGTTGTCTGTAGCTAAACCACAGTAAAAAAAAAAATCTATTCCGTGGGAGATTTCTCTTTTTTCTGAATTAGGTTCAGATGGGCATTTAAAACCCCCTATGCTGTTTTAATCATCTGCTTGAATGCTATTCTGATAAGAAAAAAGGGAATACTTTTTTTTAAAAAAAGTAAACAAACAGTAATAAATGTTTAAGCAGCTGACAATAGTTTGGCATCCTTTAGTAGGGTAGAAGAACCTAAATGCTGTGCCACTATTGCATTGCTTTCACTTGCAATTCATTTTGTTCACTAAGCAATTGAGCAGTAGCTGAATCTCAGAAGGCAGCTCTGCCTCCCAAGAGACAGCTGAGCACTTGTATTAAGGGAGATGTTCCTTGCAAGTCTGAAGCATCCAGCAAGGGAAACACTGGAGGTGAAGTATCAAAGTCCTTATTCTCTCTGCTTTGATTCCTGTGTCAGATAACACACCATTGGCTGCTTGCTCGAGAAGGTGACATATTTCCATTTGTCTTTGTATGCCAAGTGTTTGATAAAGAGTACAAATGTTTCCCATCCAATCATCCTTTTGTCTCCCATGCCACCTTCCTCACTCAAAATCGTCGCTACCAGTTGTACTTCTTCTGATTACACAGCTCTGTACAGGAGGAGGAGCCAAGATGAATGGGGCATCTTTGCCACAGCCATCATGCAATCATCTGGGAATCTAATTAATCTCTTCTTTAGGCACACTGGCAGCCATCTGCTCCAAAGATATGCTCCAAGGTAGCTGCCAACATAGAACAGACTCTCTGCTGTTGGGAAACTAATTGCTTTTATTGGATTGACACAGGCTACGGATCTCGTACGGCACTATATTGCTCTCCTAAAACGATGAGATAAGCACATACAAACACAAAGGGAAATGGAATGCAATGCAATCCACTCGTGACCCAGCAAAGGAGGAATGGAAACCCAAATGCCATCCAAAATAAAATTAAGGAATCAAATTGGCTGTTTATATGCTGCAGGGTGACTGAGGATCCAACAGATTTCAGTGCCATTTGTATAAGAGAGCCTGCAATCCCATTCACACCACTTACATGGCAGTGTCTCACCACCCCCCAAAAAGAAAAAACACCACAGTGGAACTTACTTTTGAGTAGGCACCGCTGGTACTTATTTTTGAATGGCACCGCTGGTACTTAAAATGGTGGTGACTGTGTTAGTTGGGGGCAGTACCAAATGTTTTGTTAGTACATGGGGCAAATCAGCGTGTCTTGTACAATTAAAAAAGCTAGAGCAGCAACGTGGCTTTCAAAAAAATGCATGTACAAACAACAACAACCCTGAAGCACTTTGCTAGAAACTATTTCTTTTCTTTTCTTTATATGCCACTCTTTTCCAAGGATCCCAGGGCATTCACAGTATAAAAACACACAAGCATATAACATAACAACGAAGAAAACTATAACACCCCCCAAGCACACACACAGTTCAAAAGGCCATAGATTGCTTAATCAGCCAAAGGCCTGGATGAAGAGGACTGTTTTTGCCTGGTGCCTAAAGACATGTTGAGATGGCACCAGGCAAGGCTCCCTGGGGAGAGCATTCCACAAATGGGGAACCAAGACACAGAAAAAGCCTGTTTTCGTGTAGCCACCCTCCAAACCTCTCATGGAGGAGGCACACAAAGAAGGGCCTCAGATGATGAGTGCAGGGTCCGGATCAGTTCATATAAGGAGAGCCTGTCCCTGAGGTATTGCAGTCCTGAGCTGTTTCTAGGTCAAAGGCAGCACTTTGAATTCGAAACCAATTGACAGTCAGTTCAGTCAGGCTAGGATTATATGCCATTTCACCCTTCCCACTTATCTAGGGGCAGTTCTACCATTAGGTAGGGTTGCCATATTTCAAAAAGTGAAAATCCAGACACAAAAGTTGTTGAACTTTTATGCGTGTTTGTGTTGAGCTTCTTTTGCAAAACCGCAAAAAATGCTGTTTGAGAGCTATTTGGAGCTATTGTTTAGGGAAATTGGCAAAAACGACACTGCTGACATGGCTTGCCGTATGTCCGGATTTTGCCGGACATTTTTGCCAATTTCTGCCTGCACACTGCTTCCAATTACAGTATTCTGGGTGTGTTTGGGCAACCCTACTGCTGGAGAAGGGGACAACAATAGCAGCCAACCACCCATTCCTCCTGAGCCTCCTGGCCATTTCCCTCTGTTGGGGAGCAGGGCTATGTCTACCAGATATGTCATATACTGCTTAAATTAGCCCTCCAGTGCAGTGGATGATGATATTCTGTTGCCACTTCTGAAGTAAAATTCATCTGCCAGCACAGGCAGCTTCTGTATTTGGAATTGGGTGGGGGTGGGGGTGGGGCGGTCTTGCCTTTTATCTCAAGCAGGAAATGTATTGGGCTGGCCCAGCACTTATCAGTATGCAGCAGTTAAAACTGAAACAACTCAAAACCAAGGGATGCAGAAAAGCAGTGAAAGGATAGAGGAATGAAGACACAACCCTACAATTTAAGTAGCTAAGATGCAGAATTAACAAAGAGCAATTACTGATGCTGCACATTCACCCACAGAGCGGAAATAGGACCAGTGCACTTTTCAACCTAGAATAAGCTGGGGGATTACAGGTTCACCGCTGAAAAGCAAAGCCTCCTTGTATGCAAATAGCATGCTGGCTGGGTCTCTGCTGAATGATAAATGGATCAAAAGCATCTAAGACAACTTAAATCCACAGCCAATTAGAAGCCCAGGGCAGGTAACAGGATTTTCAATTATGAAAGCGCTTCCCTGCCACTGGCATCCCCTCTAATCTAGTTTGCAAGGTTATAGGAAGTCAGTGGGGTTTGCTGGGTATTTCAGCTCAGCTAGGAAAGTGGTGGAGTGGAGGCGGGGGGAGAAATGAAAGTGATAACAAATAAAATGCGTTCAATTACTGCATTTTTTAAAAAAACAACACAGTTCTGGAAGACAAGAGCCTAGCTGACAGATTGTAATGATGGGCTGCTCAGATTACTATGCCAGAAGCAGGCCCCTGGCCACATTGCCGTTGTAGGAAATACTTTTTAATGTAGAGAAAATGGCCCATCTAGTCCAGCATTTTGTGTGCAGTGATGGCCAGCCGCTGATGCCTCTGAGAGCCCACAAGCCAGACATGTAGCTGATGATCAGCACTGCTGTTTCTCCCAGGCACCCATCAGTCACTAGATGCGTGACCCTAAACATGGAGATTCCATGTAACTATAACAGTTCATAGCCATCAATAGACATAGCTTCCATGAATCTGTCTAATTGGCTGGCTTGTTTTTTAAGTCAACTGGGGAACCACCAAGGGAAGAATGCTCAGAGCCCAGGGAGTAGTGGTGGGATAACAGTGAGTGGTCACAGGGAAAACAGGGAGAAGACTGGGAAGAGCAGGTGTCGGAACCTGAGATGGAAATGAATTAGGAGGCTCAATCCACCCATAAGCATTGGGATACACCCAGAATTTGCAAAGGGTTGCATTAAGAGAATTTATTTATTTATTATTTGTTAATTTATACCCCACCTTTCCTCCCCCAAAAAGGCAATTTGGAAACACATGCTTTAGCTCTCACCATGTTCATTTCCTCAAAGGGATTTCAACATTCAGTAAGGTTAACAGATAGGTGAGGAGTAAAAGGAAAACTGATAAGGACGCGGGTGGCCCTGTGGTCTAAAACACAGAGCCTAGGGCTTGCCGATCAGAAGGTCGGCAGTTCGAATCCCCACGACGGGGTGAGCTCCCGTTGCTCAGTCCCTGCTCCTGCCAACCTAGCAGTTTGAAAGCACGTCAAAGTGCAAGTAGATAAATAGGTACCGCTCTGGAGGGAAGGTAAATGGCGTTTCCGTGTGCTGCTCTGGTTCGCCAGAAGCGGCTTAGTCATGCTGGCCACATGACCCGGAAGCTGTACGCCGGCTCGCTCGGCCAATAAAGCAAGATGAGCACCGCAACCCCAGAGTTGTCCGCGACTAGACCTAAAGGTCAGGAGTCCCTTTACCTTTTAAAAGGAAAACCAAGGGCTATGAATCTCTGTTAGGGCCAAACTTCATCCAGTATCAAATGCATGTAGTCATTTATCATGTGCATTTATACTTCTTTAAGTAACGGGCATTTTGCGGGGAGCTGAGCTCTAATGGGCTCAAGACCAGGGCTGGAATTTTCCCCTCCCTGAACTTCCTTAGCCCTGGTTTGGAAGCCTTTGGTCCCAACCCTGCCCCCTCCATAGTTGCTATTTTTAAAAATAATAATAATACAATAATAATAAATAATATGCACATTAATTGCCTACACACATTTACAGCACAATCCTATGCATACCTACTTAGAAGTCTGCCCTGTTCAGTTCAATGAGATTTGTTGCCAAGCAAGTGTGCACAGGGTTGTAGTCTTAATGTCGCATGAAGTTTGGCCCTTAGCCAAAAGCTATGGGTTTACAAGCCCACGCAGATGTCCCCTTTAGTCTTCAATTGGCTATGACTAATAGCATACAAAATTAAGTAATTCACCTCACAGCATCAGTCAGCTTGCAAAGATAGCATGTATTCATTATTTCTTTTTATTATGACTGTAGCAGCTAACTATATGCATGTTACTGTTTTATCATCAGAAGAATAACAGAAGCAAATAAAGTCCCTGTCCAAAGTGGTATGCCTGGTTATTAACTGGATGCCGAGAGAGAGAGAGAGAGAGAGAGAGAGAGAGAGAGAGAGAGAGAGAGAGAGAGAGAGCTGAGAATGAGCAAATAATAGAGAACTCCAGGAGGTGGCAGGCAGGGGGTGGGGAAGAGGAGATGAAAGGTACAAAAGGCCACAGACTTCGAAGTGCAAAGGAGACTCAGTGCAGCCAGCAGGAGTCTTTAAGAGACAAGCCTCACAGTTGTAGAAGGAAGAAGGAGCCCACGTTATGCAGTCCTGGGCAGAACTGGTGGTATGGGGGAAGGAAACCAGACACTACTTTTCAAGTGTGAATAACAAAAATTAGAAAAGGAAGTGTGTGTGTGTGTGTGTGTGTGTGTGTGTGTGTGTGTGTGTGTGTATGAGAGAGAGACAGACAGACAGAGAAAACATGTCCAACAATACACTTAAAGCCTGGCATGGTGTTATGTACTGAGTTGAATAGGATTCAGAATGCAGCAGTCTGATTGGTCCTAGAACAATAGAATCCAGAATGCAGCAGTCTGATTGGTCCACAGGAGCCACCCAATCCAGCTCCAGGTGGAAGGGAATCTGCAACCTGATTGGCCTACAGGAGAATCCCGTAATTAGCCAATCACGTGGGGCCTATTGTGTAAATAATGTATGTAAGGCAGATATTCTGGGGGATATTCTGTATAGGTTTCCACATGATCTTGAATGTCGTGCATGCAAACATTTCCTCCTCCCTTCAGACATTCGCATCCTATGTGCAGAGGAGCTACTTAGTGCTTTTCGCTCGCTCATATGTTGGTGCTACCTGTGAACAGCACATACTCAAACAGGGAAAATGTCCACCTGCTTTCCTCTATTGGTCTTGTTGTGTTCTTCATGCAAGTGCCAATTACAATCTGTCATGGGCTGGCTGGATGCAGAGAAGTGGTGGGAGGCATCAGTTGGGGAACCCCCAAGGAAGGCTCAGAGCCCAGGGATTGGTGGTGGGACACTGAGGAGTGGTCAGAGGGAGAGGCCTGGGTGGGAGGAGCTGTTGGATGCTGAAGAGACAACAGGGTTTAGTGAGCAGGAAGAGCCTGTGGCAGGGAGCAATTCAGACTCTGAGGCCGACTCAGAGGCTGGAGAGGTGTGTGTCAAGAGACAACTGAAGAATGCAGGTAGTCTCCCTCTCCTGCTGCAACAAGTTCCCTTTCTCCCTGGTCTCAAAGAATGTGGCAGAGTAATGAGAAGAGCAGAACAGAAGTCAAAGACATAGTTTGAGACTGTTTGGGAAACATCCTTGAGAGGGGGAGCCTTAACAAGGGGTAGAATGTGGGGACCTTCAACTGCTCCACAGGACAAGACCTAATGGGAAGGGGTTCTGAGGCTACTAGGCCAAGCTGTGTTTTTGTTTCCTTGAATAAAGTGTTAAACTTCACTGGCACCCTTTATTGCTGACCCACACTTAAATCCTGCCCTGACACTACCTAAAGCACTCCAGATATGATTCTACAATAACTTCCTGACTGTTGTAAGAGAGAGCCAGAGGTGTTCTTGGTACAAATTTTTAGTGATTTGTTGTTGTTGTTGTTGTTGTTGTTGTTGTTGTTGTTGTTGTTGTTCCTTTAATGCATGAGACAACTGAGGCCTAGACCCTCTAACTCCAGCCAGCCATCTTAACAGTCAAAACTGCCATGCAAGGACCACCAGGGTTTCACCTTCTTTTCACAAAACCTCTGAAAGGCAGATGAGCCCACCTATAGGTATTAACTGCCCACTGTACTGCTACATGGGTTTTGGCACACTCCTCGCTATCAAAATTGGTTGAGGACACAGATAATCAACTTCTTACTATTTTGTATCACGCTAGGGCCAAATTGACATGATGTTTAATGCCTCTTTGCCCTATTTGCACATGACTTTGAATGCAAACAGCAGCCATGGGGTGGAGAGGGTGTCGCATTATGATCAAGATTGCAACAGGAGTTGGTGGGAATTTAAACCTTTCCTTTGCAGCTGCAATCCTGAGGAATGTTTGCACAGGAAGGAATTCCCTTATTGGAATTGTCCCTCTTGCTGTTCTCAGACTAGTTAAGATATGACCCGTTCTTGCAAATAAGACCACAATTGGGTTTATTGCATCCATCCACATACACAGAGATGCAATGCTTGTCAGGCGATCTGCCTACACAACATTTACAGCAACACACCTACTTCCATTCTCCAGCCTGGTCTCCTAAAGTGATTCCTGCTTCCTACAAGTCTGTATTTTATGTGACAAACCTCCAAGGAATTAGTGATGTTTCTTATGTCGTTGTTTGTTCTGGGTATTCAAATTTACTTCTAATAAGGATGCCCCAGGATTTGGCCCAAATCCTTGCGATAAAGCTGCTTTCTCTCCCTCAGATTCTCACTACAAGCTGTTCCCTCATCTCAGGCCAAAATAAATAGGAGAGCTGCAAGGTCACAAATAGAGCTTGTGTTGGAGGAATTCCCAGTGGACTGCATCCATTGGCACAGCTCACTAAATCTGTCTTTGGAGCTCAGGACTCTGCAAATTTGCCATGAATACATACCATGAATTCAAAACTCCCCTAGCCCTCTGGTGAATTTTAAAGCCTCGGTCAATCATATTTAAGATATAAAACATATTGCCACTGGCCACCCCAATCTCTGCTGAGCGGTGCAGCAGATTCCAATAGGTCTTGGTACTCAACCAGGGTCTGTGTTCCTGGGGAGAAATGAGGCATGGTGGAGTCTGCAGGGTCATTGAAATATGATTTATTGACACACATTTACACCAGAAGCTTTCAAAGGAGAGAAATTTCACAGCATTCACATCTCCAGGAGAAGCCCATCCTTTACAGCAGCTCAGCAATGGATTCCCAGATACCTCTGTGCCTCTCTCCCATCCTGTCTTTCACCAGCTTACCGTGAGGGCTCTGGCATTCACAGCAACTTGTGGAGTCCTCCCCCTTCTTCCTCCACCTCTAAATTTCAAAGGGATACCTTTTTTCTGTGTGACATCACACACCCTGTTATCCTGGCCAGCTTCTCCTTCTCTCAGCTCTGCTATTGTCTTCTGCTAGCTAACACACAGCTGGATGTGAGGGTGATCTGGCTGTGACATCTGTCACCCCATTGATTGCCAGGGTTGGATCAACTGATCTGGCTGGCTAGATAGGTGTCCCTTTCCTCCCTCACTGCTCTATGTGCATCCCACCCAAAGGTGCACGCTTGGTGGAAAAGGATGAGCATCCCAGATAGAAGGAGTGTCGCGTTCTTCAGTCAAGAGTATACAATAGCTGCACTCTTCTGCTAGAACCTCCAAAAAAAGCTCAATGTCCATTTGTAGGAGAACATAGAGTAGTCAAGCTTCCAAGACTCCAGACATATCCAAGTAAGGTGCTGCATATAGCAGTTTGCTCCGTCAATTGTTCTTTAATGGCCCGGCACTTAGTTCTCCATGTGTTCTTAATGGCATCACAATCAGCAATCTCCTGAACAAGAGAACCGGTTCAGCCCATATTTTTTTGCTGGAAGTTAGCTCCCCTGAGTTTACTGCAATCTATCCCCCCATACCTGAGCGTATGTAAACGCAGTTAGTGCACTCTGTGTTGTGCACTTCTCTGAACATTTTCAAACCTACAGTGGTACCTCGGGTTAAGAACTTAATTCATTCCGGAGGTCTGTTCTTAACCTGAAAATGTTCTTAACCTGAGGTACCACTTTAGCTAATGGGGCCTTCTGCTCCCACTCCGCCGCTGCTGCGTGATTTCTGTTCTCATCCTGAAGCAAAGTTCTTAACCCGAGGTACTATTTCTGGGTTAGCGGAGTCTGTAACTTGAAGCATCTGTAACATGAGGCGCCTGTAACCTGAGGAGTTGCTCAGTGGTGAAGCATAAGCTTTTCATGCAGAAGGTTCCACAATGACTATGTTCTACCTCCACTGCCAGAGGCAGTAGGACCTTGAATACAAGCTGCTAGGAATCAGAAGTGGGTGGAGTTCTGTTGTGCTCAGGTCCTGCTTTTGGGCTTCCCATTGGCAACTGGTTGGCCACTGCAAAATCAGGATGCTAGACTAAATGGGCCATTGACTTCATCCAGAGGGCTTTTCTTACATTCCTACTTCAATCCTAACCAGTTAATACATTTTGATTGCCTGAAACCTCCACCTAGAATACTAGAGAGCTAATATCAGTCACAGCCAATTGCAGGGGGCTCATCCAAGACAGCTCAGCTCCGTATGTCCATATATGTAAAGGATATATACACACAGCTTGGTGGATGTTATGCGTGGTGCAATTTCGGTCATGTCCCTTTTTACACATACTACTGTCTTTGCTTTCTAGCACCCATAGACTGGCCTGAACAGGATCTGCAATGCAAAGCAGTTGCTCTGGAAAGTAATGTGCAGCTTAAATTACAACCGAATATTGTACCACAGTTCCATTAACGCTGACAGAAAGATTAGTTACTTTAAATATTTCCTTCCCATGCCATTATGACAATTTATGGGCAAGGGCTGATGGTGCTGCTGCTGATAGATTCAACTGTCAGGAAATAATAATCCAGTGCAAATTTCCCAAAGTGAAGTTGCCTTCAAGTCAATGAAATTAAGGAAAGGCGATCTCAGTCAATAGTGTTATTCAGTCAATGATGGCTAACTAATTAAATGAATAGAAACAGATCCTGCCAAGAAGGCTGCTGGAAAGGGAAAGCTTAGGCAAAGGACATCAAGGTAACCCAGAAAGGTTACACACACCTCACTGCCCACATGAAATTGCTGATGCTAATGGTGACCATGCAGCCAGCAAAGATGGAGAGGCTATAAAGAATTAAAGAGCTATTAAGGATGTCAGGGTGCTCTCTATACCCTTTAAGTCTTGGAACCCTGTTTGCAATAGGACAGGCATTCATCTTTCTCTTTATTCATTATCTCCAACACTAATGCTGGCAGGGACTTGGCGAAAAGGGATGGAGATTAAGAGCCAGCTGATGGTGAGTAGAATGAATGAGATGACAGAAAACACCAGCTCATAAGAAGTGGGGCTATTCGACGATGACTGCCACCAACATAATGTATTAAATGTTATTTATTAAATTTATTCCATGCCCGTCACCTGCAGGTGCCTGGGCAGGTTACAACAATTTAAAAATCAATATTAAAGACAGTTAAAAGAAACCTCTCTTGCAGGAATATGGTGAGCCCTGAAAATGCACATCTCAGGTCACTGGTTCCATTGTCAGTTTGCTCTTGGCAATAAAATGGCGGCCTAATGCTCAGCCCATAGCTACCCTCCTCTGATTTGCCCATCAGATCTTGTCCAACCTTCTGCAGCAGCAAAGAACAAGCCTTTGCCCTTGTAAGTGGCGGGGCTGCTTTGGAGTGCTATTGGGTGGTAGTCAACTAAGTTTTAGCCTATTGAAGTTAATGGATCTAGCTTAATTGTGTTAATTCAGTTCTGTACATCTACTGTGAGTAAAATTTAGCTGCATACAACCCACTCAGTCTTCTCTTATCCAGCATAAACATGCTCAGTTGTTTCTCCCTTTGCTTGTAGAGCTTGTTTTTCATACCCCCTCTAAACATAATCACAGCCCCATTTTGAATTCATTACAATTTATTTCCATCTTTCTGAAGTGTAATGCCCAGAACCTGATAATTAATGCTTGAAGGGATTAAAACCATAGAGTAAGCTGTCTTGCCAGGCTTAGCTCACCTTGGGAGGGACAAGGTAATCAAGCCTTTGTTCCCCCAGTTTACTTGATGAACTCAGCATGTGAGGAAGCTAAGCTTGGCTCTCACACCACTCTTGAGTTCCTATACCAACAATTTAGGAACTTGCAGAACTGCAACTAAACCAGGTTTTACTGCCTGTGCAACATTTTCTGAATGCTGTATGGAAAACCACATGGGGAATTTGTAAGTAAACCATTTTTAACTTTTCTAACGTGTGGTCTTTTTCTATGCTAGGGAAAGCGGGAAGTTTTGGAACTCACAAGGGCATATGAGAACTTTAATACCTAGATCTTTAAAAACCAGACCTTTAAATATAGACCTAGCCTATATTTCCACACTTTACTTTGCTGCATATTTTGTGATTTTAAGTCTCTGCTAAGATTCTTTCACCAAGTAGTAGTAGTAGTAGTAGTAGTAGTAATAATAATAATAATAATTTTTTTATACCCCACCCGTTTGGCAGAAGAAGAAGAAGAGGAGGAGGAGGAGGAGGAGGAGGAGGAGGAGGAGGAGGAGCTTGCCCCAAACTTGGATCTTGGCATCCAGGAGAACCCCCAAAACAGTACATGGGTGATGGGGGGCAGCTGTTCCATTGGACAAGGATAAATGCTTATGCTGACAGAATTATCCCCTTAGCAATGTGCTGAATTCCACCCACTGCACTCCAGAAAAGGCTTGTGTAGTGTAGAATAAAATGAATGTGCCCAAATATTGCAGTGTTGTGTGCTTCTGTTAAGAATCCGTTAGCCAGCCGTTCTCTTACAAGATACCCCATTCGTCTACCCTTCCCTCCAACAGTCAGTCAAAATTCTGTGCCCACTGAACATACCTAGTCCTTTACCTGTTTCTGTCACACTCCCTCTTTAAGCCCCCCCCCCTCCAGCTTCTTGTATTCCTGCAGTCAGGGACTTTTAAAATCCACTGTATGGATGGGTGAACTCAAAAGGACTCCATGTGAAAAAACATTACTAATCTTCATTTTAAATAATTAAGCACACATTTAGTTAAATAAAGAAATGTCGTGAAACATATGTTTTAATAGTAACTGAATGCAATTTTTAAAACTTGGCATTTAAAATTTACCTAAAAATATGCAGAACACACACACTCCAATCCCTCTCCCTCCCTCTCTTTTCTTTTTTACAAATCACACTCAGCATAAATCTGAGAAGAATCAGCAACCCACAGATGTTGCTCCAGAAAGTAATATGTAGGAGAAATTCCTAATAAAATGTTGCACTTGACTGTAACCCTGTAGAGAAAGCATGGCTTAGAAGGAGAAGATAGATTTTGCTGTCTCTTTAAAAGAAAAGGAAAAGAAGCCAAGGTCAGGAACAGCATAGCTGCCATCAGGGGTTAGGTAAGGTTACAAGGTTCCTGATAAGTAAATGTCATGATATTTGCATGAGCAGTCGTGTAAATGTTATTGTGCCAAATATGTTTCCAAAGCAGATGTCTCCTACAATTTATTTTCTCAGCTGCATCAAAATGAAATAGTTACAGTTCAAGCCTCCTGGCAATATTGCCATTCACTGGCTTCCGGAATGCCAGATCATTGCAAAACTGGAGAACAATGTTGTTCTCTCTTTCTGGGTACCCTTCAGGTTCTCTTTTGTGTTTCAGAAGAGGGTCACATGACTCCCATCAGGCCAAGTCTTTTGCCCCACTCCAAACAAGCATCTGTGTGTGTTCGCACAAGCATCAAAAGAAAGAAGTCTTCTTGTACATGGACATTTGGAGATTTTCTTGAATCTGGCAATACCCTTGGCATTGCCAAGGTGGCAGTGCTGGCCAGGAAGACATTTTACCAGCTTCATCTGGCTTCTGTCACCCATACTGCCCTGGTCATCTCTCACTGGGACTACTGCGATCCAGCCTCTGTACTCTCTTTGCATAGGCTGTCCTGAAAGATTGTCCAAGAAAATTCGGTTGCAGCAGAATGAGATAACATGGTTTTATCTGGGGTTAGATCGTATTAGGGCACTTCCAGACTGCCAATATTTTGTGGGAGGGATTTAAGCACAGACTGGGACATTTAGGTTTGCACAATTTAAAGGAATTGAACCCAAGCACAACAAATCTACTTTGCAGTTGGGGAAGTGATGGGGGAAATGCACTGAAAAGTGTGAGATGAATGAATAACAGGAAGATGTATAAACATCCCACAAGCAGATCAGGGTGGATGCTCAATAAAGAGGACATCTGCAGGAAGCCTTGGCTGTATATTTAAAGAGTTTGACTCGTTATCAGTTTTTTGTTTTTGTATTTTCGCTCCCCCCCCCCTTTTTTTAGCAGTTCCATTCAAGGTACTGATTTTTATTTTTTAAGTCTTAAACACCTTGGCCCCTGTAAACATAGATAAATTCTTAGGCAATATTCAACTAAAGCAGGCATCTCCAAACTCAGCCCTCCAGCTGTTTTGGGACTACAATTCCCACCATCCCTGACAACTGGTCCTGTTAGCTAGGGATGATGGGAGTTGTAGTCCCAAAACAGCTGGAGGGCCGAGTTTGGGGATGCCTGAACTAAAAAGTTGTGCTACTGCAAAGATTAGCACTAACACAACAGGATCCCCACCCCTCTAGTTCCTTTGTGTATGGCTCATGCGGTCCTCAAATCTGCTCCAGAGGGCTAGAAGGGCAGTTCAGAACAGATTTAAAGGGCAGGAGGAGTGGGAACAGGGAAGATGTTCTGTTGCACAAGGAGATGATTTTGCATTTGTCTTAGTGCTATGTTGACTACAACTCCTTGCTCTTATGCAAGCCTCCTTCTTCTGGGCCAACTAGAGTCCTCACACACCCCAAAAGACTAGCCCAGAAACCCAGAATAAAATTTAAGATTTTAACTGATGCAAAGGAAAGGGGGGGGATTTGCCCTGCCAGACTTTAAACTTTACTATGAATCAGCAGCCTTCTGCTGGTTGAAAGACTGGCTGCTTCTTGAGAACACAGACATTTTGGACCTAGAAGGTTCTAATAACATTTAATAACATTTTTGGGTGGCATGCATATTTATGGTACGACAAGGTTAAAGCTCACAAAGCTTTTAAAAATCACATTGTCAGGAAAATAAAACCCCAAGGTGGTTGTCGCCAATGGAGGCAAAGGCTGTGAAAAAACTCAATATGGAGGCCAAATGGTCGAAATATTGGGAAATTCTGGAACAGGAAGGGGACAAACTGAAATTGCAGAGTTTTGAGAAATTAAAAGTTAAAGTGCGGGATTGGCTTCATTATTATCAAATAATGGAGGTGTACAAGTTGGACAGGAAAATTGGCTTCCAGGTGGAAAAATCAAAATTAGAAACAGAACTGTTAGAACCCAATACTAAGAACTTGTCAAGAATGTATAACTTGCTGTTGAAATGGAATACACAAGATGAAACAGTGAAATCAGCCATGATAAAGTGGGCACAAGATATTGGTCATAACATTATGTTTGCTGACTGGGAACAGTTGTGGACCACCGGTATGAAATTTACGGCATGTAATGCCTTAAAGGAAAATATTATGAAAATGATTTATAGGTGGTACATGACTCCAGTCAAGCTTGCAAAAATTTACCACTTGTCTGATAATAAATGTTGGAAATGTAAAGAAACAGAAGGTACTTTTTTTCACCTTTGGTGGACATGCCCAAAGATTAAGGCTTTCTGGGAAATGATATATAATGAAATGAAAAAGGTATTTAAATATACCTTCCTTAAGAAACCAGAGGCTTTTCTCCTGGGCATTGTCGGCCAATTGGTGCTAAAGAAAGACAGAACATTTTTTATGTATGCTACAACAGCAGCAAGAATACTCATCGCAAAGTATTGGAAGACACAAGATCTACCCACCTTGGAAGAATGGCAGATGAAGGTGATAGACTACATGGGATTGGCAGAAACGACTGGCAGAATCCGAGACCAGGGAAAAGAGACGGCGGAAGAAGATTGGAAGAAATTTAAGAATTATCTTAAGAAACATTGTAAAATTAATGAGTGTTAAAATGATGCGGTTTTAGAAAATAAGTGGATTACAGCTGTAAAGATTAAGTTAAAAGAAAAGAAAGGTTAAAAATTAGATAAAATTAAGGGTGAGGATTTGCTGAACTAAAAATTTGAAAGTGGAATGCAGAAAGGGGAGGTATGAGGAGGTCGGTGAAGTAAGTTTTAAGAAAATAAGGATTTGAAATTATACTTGTTTTTTCTTGTTTGTGTTTGTTTGCATTGTGTCTGATTATAAAATTTGTGAAACTTTAATAAATATTTTATTTAAAAAAACAAAAAAACAAAAGACTAGCCCAGAATGTTAAAGAATAAGGAGAGGTTGGCAATATAGCAACAGTGTATGAACTGGGATACTATCCCATGTCTTTTCAGGTGGACATAACTGAGTCTGGCCTCACCATGATCCCACTCCAGGCATTGCATGCACCAAGATCATTGGCTTCAAACTAATGTCTCCATTCAATTTTAATCTATGTTCAGTCTTTATTAGCACTGTGTATCTTAGACTACATCCTATGTGCAGCTACAGTACCGCAAGTCACACATCAATTTTATTAGTGCGCCAACTAAAGGGTAGTCTGCAGGGGCAAATTTTAATCAGTGAGGCTCAAACCTAGCAGCATTGGTGTGTGTGTGTGTGTGTGTGTGTGTGTGTGTGTGTGTGTGTGTGTTTTAAGCCTCCTGGCACTGGTATATTACTGCAATTGTGAATGGAAAAGAAAGTATTAAATAGACCCTTTGTTAGCCATCTAACTGTCCTCCTTTGTCTGAGCAGAATCTGTTACTCTTTAAATTATATTATCTCACACTTCCTTTAGCACCCTCAGAGAGACACCTGTACATATTGCAGTTTTCATAATGTGATCACAATTTGATTAACCAATTAAAAGTCAGGTGGTGAATATTTTACTGGTGATCCATTATAATATCAATTTGGCAGTCAATGAGAACTCAACTGTTTTGCTCCAGGGGGTGCCCTCATGGACTAGGACTCAGTCCAAGGAGGTAAAGGCCTTTTACAAAAACACTTACTTAAAAGAGTGGGGTTCAAAATGTAGCATAGTCTCAAGAACCCAGGAACAAACACAGAATCAGTATGAGTCCAAATTGTGTTCCAGAAACTTCTGCAAAGGAGGACCTGAGTGCAACAGCACTTCCCCCACTTGTGATTCCCAACAACTTATATTCAAAGACAAATGGCCTATTGTTATGAGTTTGCAGATGCCAGACTGCCCTAAATTTCTGAATACAGTAAGTGTTAGAATTTAATCAGGGCACGGAAGTTAAATTGGGTGTCGGACCTTTCTGACCCCTGGACCCAGCAAGTGTTAAAATATAAGCCAGGCTAGCTTCCTCATGAACAGGGGTGCTAGCTGGGAGAGCTGAGGGACCTTGGTTCCCTCCCCCCCAAAAAAAAAATTCAAGGAGGCAGCTGGGCTCCTCCAATATCCCATGGCAACATGTGCACACAGCATGCTGGGCTCACATCACGCGTGAAAGCCACACAGCATGCGTGCAACACTTCAGCAGGTTACACAGCATGCACACATGATGTGAGCATGGCACACAGTGCTGGCCCCTTCAGTCGCAGGGGCAAGCTTGCACACCTGCTCATGGGGTAATTGCCTGGGAGATGAGCCCTTAAGAAAATAAAGGAAAGGTAATGAGCTAGCAGAGAGCCAGGAGCGGGGGGCTCTGTGCCAGATGGCAAAATGGCTGGGGCCCCTCCTGCAGTTCTTAGATAGTTTGGATGACAAAGTCTAATATTAGAGTTGTATTTTGGCTGTGATATGACCTAGAGAGAAAAAAGATTTCAGGCTGTAAAAGGCAGGGAGAGAGCCATGGCTGGAGAAAAAAGTACAGATATCTGAAACACACAGCACAGTCCTATACTTTACAAGTCTACTCGTAAGGAAATCCCATTAAGCGATAGATGTGCAAGGCCAATTCTGTGTTTCCTTGGAAGTAATCTGCTGATTTCACTAGGATTTCCACCAGGTGTGTGCACAAAGGATTGTGGCATCCTCTGTAACCCTTTCTTTCTCAACTAATTCAGCAGGCATCTCACTTTAATAATAAGAGCTGCAGGGTTTGACATTTTAGAGGCTTAATGATAAAGAAATGTACTATTCAGGCTTGAGGTTTTGCCCATTATGAAGGTATTTTCTTTATCCTTCTGGCCTTTTAAAATTCATGACTGGATTTATCATCCACCACATAGCTGAGAGGACAACAGGTTTTGGGAGCAGGCTGGCTCTTGAAATAGTTGCTGAAACGCCTGCTGGAATAGTTCCTCACTATTTATTTTCCACCCTGCCTAGCTCTTGCAGGTAGCACAGGGCAGCATGGCACCCAAAGCAACAAATGGGTGAGGCAGACATAGGATATGAAAAAAGCAGGGACTTTGTTTTTAACCCTGTGCCCTAAACTGATTGCAAACCATCCAACATCTCTGTAATACCAAATGCCACAGTGTGAGCTCCAGATGTTGGGCTACAACTCCCACCATCACCAGCAGATAATTGCTTTCTTAGCAGCCCTAGAAAAAGCAACTAGGCGTGGAGAGTTTGGGTGTCACTACATTATTTTCTTAATTCAAAATCTGTAAATCTGTGCTTTTCTAATTTCTTTCTGAAGCAACTCTAGTTGATAGCATGGCAGTTGTCATGGTGACTGATAGCTCTCTCCCTCTCTCTCTCTCTCTCTCTCTCACACACACACACACACGTTAATAAGCAGCTTCAATGACAAGCAGCTTCTTTGCGGCTACCTGGACTGAGGTCACTTGTTAATTTGCAGTATCCATACTGGGACTGTTTCAAGTAGTGAATGGACTTCAGTGAGCCAGTCCTTGAGTCATTAGCACTAACATGGAGACCACAGAGCACCGCCAAGGCAGCTTCATTTGTTCAGGAAAGAGCAAGGTTTTGGTTCTTTTTCAAGGGCTTGATGTGTTTGGCACTCAAGGAAAAAGAAGCCTAATCAACTGTGGTAAATTAAAAGTTGCTGCAAATTCTAAATGGCAGTTGTGTTAGGCTTGCATTCAGTTCTTCACATGCACAAGTAAACTCAAACTGTAAGGTGGCTGCTTTGCACCTTAACAGAACTAATGTTAAGCTTGTGTCTCCCTTATTATTTGTCCAGTCATTAAAGAAGACAGTCCACTGAAAGGCTATGGGATAAATCTGTTCTAGGGTTTTCCCTCAACCCTCCAGAACAGATTTGGGGATGGCATGGGGGGAAGAGAGGGGAAGAAAACACCTTGCACTAGTCCTAATCTTTGTCCTAGTGCAAAAAGTTAACCCCGTAATCTATAAACCATGGTCAATTAAAATCTATTCCATACATTACAATACAAACAGTACAGGATCAAAGCAATGTAAATACACACAGCTGGAGCCTGTTCCAAAAGAGGAGCATCAGCTGACCTGACTATGGCAATGTCCTGTCTGAGGAAAGCAAAGTATATTTGTCATCCTGTTTTTGGAGTGTTTGGAGCAAACATTAGCTGCAGAAGTTGGTGCTTACATAACTAGCTCTTTAGTGGCCAAACTACCTGCCTCTGCTCATGGTGACCCAAGAAATAGAAGTTGCTGCATAACATGTCCATCTAACATGATACAGCTATGGGGGACCTCATCCAACCCAAGCACCAGGTTTGTTATCACTGATCTAGATGGTATCCATCTGATAGTTCTTAAGGAATTCAAATGTGAAATTGCTGAACAAAAGCAACAAAAGCATTGTGTACCTAAGTTTGATCTCCATATCAGAAACACCAGCCAGGGGATCCAGGAAATTACATGCCAGCTGGCTCACTGTCTCAAAGCTACAGGTTCCTCAGCCTGGATACAGAAGAACAAGTCTTGTTGAGCATGGCTTCTGCAAAGTTAAGTCCTTCTTTGAAAGTACACAGGAAGCTGCCTTATACAGAACCAGACCGTTGATCTATCTCCCTCAGTGTTAGTCATACCCTCCAACTTTTCTTCAGTGAAAATAAGGACATCCTATTCCATACCCTCCAACATTTATCCAATGAATTCACAATAACTGGCAGCAGTTCAGACAGAGTTCATCACCACCCCCACCTGGAAATGAACCTGAGACCTCCTGAATGCAAAGCAGATGCTCTCCCACTGATTTACGGCCCTTCCCTATCCTGATTGTGTGGAAGCTACACACACATAGGCCTCTTCACATGCCAGCAGGATGTCCAGTGCTGGGGGCGGGGCAAGAGACAAAGTTGTATTTTTCAGTAGTTGTATGATACTGCCTTTACACTACATGCCAAGATCTGCAACAGAATTATGGATTTTCCAATATTTTTCATATGGATTCTTCCCCAGTGGGATTTCTAGAGGGGAACAAGATGATGTCTGAATTCCTTTAGACACCAAGAGACACACAAATCCTATAGGTAAACCTATGAGATTGTTACCATGAATTTATTTTCACCGCTTCACTGTGCATGGTTTGTACCAAACAGTATCCTATATATTGTGTTAGACTACCATCTTTAGTAGGCTACATTACACATTTTCATAAAGATGCTGTTTCTTTTCGTAAGACCAAGATGACAAAAAGTGATGCTGCCCCTTAAGGGACTGATTCACTGTGGCATGAGCTTTCATAGGCAATAGCCTACTTTATTAGATGCATAAAATTACCAGAGAAAGAGGTATGCATGGATACACATGGGCTGAAATACAGTGGAGGATAAACTGTCAACATGGCGAGAACTTAAGATGACAGGAATAAAAATTGGTTGCGAGAGCAATGAATATATCATGACCACAACACATAACTAATGGGTAAATACAGCCCCTCAGGGCTTAGACTGCAGCCAGCATAGAAACAAGTATATTTATTTGCAAAGAGGCCTTGTACTTTGTCAAGAGAGTTCATGCTTAACATCTGTAGCTGGGTTCATGATTTAAGCCATTGCCAGACATACATGGCTCTTTATGATCACAGAGATAAACCATGGAGTTTTGTAAGGGGCTAAACCAATATATCACCTGTTACCTTGAACTAAAATACAACATGCAAGCAAATTCTTAGTGAAGAAGGTGAGCATGGCAGGGTTGTTCATTTCAGTTTTACAAATGATTTCTCAGGATCTGCTCTGTTTTATGGCACCCACAGCAAAATTTAGGGTGATATAAAGGGTTTTACTGAAACCAATAATCCTCCAGTGGGATTATCTCCACTTCAATTCATCTAGGAATCCACCCACCATCTAAACACCACCTGTACATCTATTATAACTATTTTTTCACTCAGCACAACCAGTGACCTGTCCACATAGCACTTTTCAGTGCTAGTTAAGTGAGAGCACCTTCCTCCATATATGCCCACTGGACCACTTCAATCTGCAGAACTGCTGCAGGAACCACATCATACTCATTCCACATTTGTAAGAAATCAGTCTTTTAACGTGGCAGCACCCACACTTTGCAACTCCCTTCCTTTTGACATCTGCCAGGTGCCTTCACTGTACAGTGATACCTCGGGTTACATACGCTTCAGGTTACAGACTCCGCTAACCCAGAAATAGTGCTTCGGGTTAAGAACTTTGCTTCAGGAGGAGAACAGAAATCGTGCAGAGGCCCCATTAGCTAAAGTGGTGCTTCAGGTTAAGAACAGTTTCAGGTTAAGAACGGACCTCCAGAACGAATTAAGTTCTTAACCCGAGGTACCACTGTACTATTTTTGGCAACTGTGAATAACATTTTTGTTTAGGCAAGCCTATTCCGACATGTAGAATGTTGGTGTGTGCCTTAATCTGGTTTTTAGCTTATTGTTGGTTTTAATTAGTATTTTTTTGAATGTTTTAAAGAGTTGTTTTGCACTGCTTTTTTCTGATAATTTTGGGCTCATCCACATTTCCATTTGTCCCATGCCTAGAAAGCACAGGTCTGAGTGGTTTTGCCTCCCCCCCCCTTTCCCCCAGAAAACCTGCTCTTTAGTGCTAAATCAGAGCAACCATCAATCCAAAGAAAATCCGATTGACATTTGCTTTGATTCAGCACTAAACAGTGAGTTTCCCCAGGGGAAAGTGGCAGGGGGAGCAGAAGTGTTGAAGAGCCCTGGATAGTGTTATTCTTTTTGTAACCCACTTTAAAGTTTTATCACAACGAAGCAGTATATAAATCTTGTGAAATTAAACAAATAATGAAAAACCTCCCCCTCACCAAGGCAGGTTCCTACTCTCAAATCTTAGGTAATATGCAAGGTTGTTTGAAGTTTTTTTGGGGGGGGGGTAGGAGATTCTTAAATGGAGTAGAACTTCTCATAAACACATCATGTGCTTCTTTGGGCAAGAGTGATTCTCATATGCATACATGGGTTTAGGGGTTTACCTTTTTTGTTTTATTGTTTCTACTATGGCTGCGGCCTCCAGCTAAAACTGCTATGCAGTCCTGAGCAAATAAGGTCAAAATAGCTTCCAATTGATTTGGCACTAATGCTAAATTGGACTGATGAAGCATGGGAAGGAGGCTTGGCAGCCGGCTCCTGTTGCCGGCCCTGCTAATGAATTCCTGTGTGGCCCATGGCAAGACATTTAATTTTCATCATTCTCATTTTCTTCCCTTACAGAATGGGAATAAAATGTATTTGTTCGCTGGTGTAATGCAAAAACCTAACCTAGGGTGGAAGAGGGTGATATGCATGTTAACATAATTTTGCTAGGTCTAATGAAACAGTGAGGGTTTATTTAAGATTCCGTGCAGCTCTTCTGCAGCAAATGGACAATCTATAGAATGGCAAAGTTCATAAGCACGTGTAGCATTTGATGCAGCATTATTAATTACTACAGTATCTCAGGAAGGGCAGAATTTGCAGATAAATGTTGTCTTAAAGGGTGGGGGGGTGGTAACCAAATGGCAACGTAAGCTTGGAAGCAAATTTAGAAGGGAATAGCTACACTTTCCCAGTGACCTACAACTTTGCTTTAAATAAATACTCTCTAATCTCTCCCAGCCACCTTGAAAGAGTCATTTCCCCCCCTCTTACCAGGCAACCAGATATAGTGAGCGTCACCCAGGGCAAATGGATTAAATAAGATGACTAAGTACTGAGATAACAAGACTCAGGCACGGCCATGGCATTATTCATTGGCTGTTGGGTTTGGCAGAAAGGCAAGAGTTTAAGGTGCCTTTTTTTTGGGGGGGGGTATCCGCAGCCCTGTGGGAGACGCTTTTGCATAAAACAATTATACATAGCTGGGGGTTGCATCTAAATGACACTCATGGGCGAGGCCAATAGTGTAAGCTTGCCCCGAAATCACATGGCACGAGAAAGCCCCACCCAGGTGGATGTGACATTCCATTGCAAGCAACCCTCAGCTGCATGACATCAGCTTCACAGAAAAGGGACTCTTGCTTAACTGTGGGTACTTCTGAAAGGGCACTTAAAGGCTAGGCTGTACCCCACTCTGGTGTCATTTTAAGGAGCAGGTAACGGACTCTGAGCTGTGCTTTGCTTTTCTCCCTTGGGCCACTAGACATGAAGCTGCTGCTCTCAGTTGCTGTCCATGGTAGCTGCCTCTGCATGCCCAGCTTTCTCTGTCACAACTCTGTAGTGCTGCAGTGCTGCACAGAGGTGGAGGGGTGGCTTTGTCAGGCCAGCGCAGCCCTTTGAAGGAAATCTATAGAAACCCACATGGCGAGCTCCTGCAGATGGAGAGCTGTCTGCAGGTCACCAGGGAACGATTTAATGCAACATACGGTTTAACATGCACGGACCCCTTGGGACTGCATTTGTTTCAACACTGAAATACCTCCCCTCATCCCCCAAAAGACCCAAGTTTAAGTGAGGCTGCATTGGAAGCCCAGCTCTTCTCCTTCCTCCATTTCTCAACTCCTGCATTAAAAGGAGAAAAGGAGAAAGGTTTCCCCCTGCCTTGCATTGGCATATGTAAGTTAGTATTTGGTAGCTTTGTTTTCTTTTGTCCCGCCCACTGCTGCCCTCGGTTCATTTTTCTTTGTCTGCATTACACAGTTCTGATATTGATCTGACAGTATTTGTGAATTTATCTTCTGACGTTGCCCGGGGAGATGTTTGTGCAATTTAGATGCCTATTACTTTCTTTTTCTAATGATCTCTTCTGAGAGGCACCATTTCCTCCCTTCCGCACTTCGCTTAAGAAAAGAAGATGATTATATTATTCTGCTTTCTGATCAGTATTTAAAAGCGAAACTCCTTCCTTGCCAGGCACAGGCTTCTGAACCTTGTCTTTTCCCTTCTAACAGCAGAGCATGTTACTTAGGGGCTGCTCAGCGCTGCAATTCTTCAGGGGACGGATCCTGGAATAGATCAAAGGGAGGCAGCAGAGAAATCAGACTCTAGGCCTGATACTCCCTCCTGGTTTTGTAATCTGCATGGCAGCCAGAAAGCTAAATTAGTTCACACCACTTCTCATTGCCCAGCTAATCTTCTCCTTATCCCCATCCCCAATCTACATGCTGCGACACTTTGTTGGATATCTTATTAAATTTAAACCCAGACTCAGTGCCTGCCTTCTGAAAAGGACATCTCAGGCCCTCCAAATGTTGCTGGACTCAGCCACGATGACCACAGGCTCCCCTTCCCCATTCTAGAGCAGGGGTGGGGAACCTCTGGTCTTTGGGCCAAACCTGGCCCAACAGGGCTTCAAATTTGGTCTGTGAGGCTTTTCCCCCCAAACCACACCCACCTACCCCACATCATATGAGACACAAGGTAAAGATGTGACTGTCAGTGCATTATTGAGAGGCTTAAGGTGTGCCCCCAATTGCGTAGCTCAGGTGGAAAAGCGTGAGACTCTGAATCTGAGGGCAATGGGTTTGAGCCCCATGTTGGGCAAAAAGATACTTGTGTTTCAGGGGTTGGCCTAGATGACCTTTGTGGTGTCTTCCAGCTCTATGATTCTGTGCATTGGCAAGGAAATGAAAAATTCGGCTAAGCCAAAGCCTACCGAATTGATTGCCAATAAAGCCCAAACCTCAGGTGCTTTAGAGAACCATGTAAAGCTGTTTACTAGATGTCGTGTGTGGGAAAAGCCAGTGGGGATGACTGTGGCAGCACTGATGAGACCTGGAACAGGCTGACACAAAAATTAGGGTTTGATCCATATGCACAAGATGTCATTTAATAAATAATAATATCCATAACCAGGCCTTTGGCTGATTAACATCCCATGGTCTTTTAAATGTATTTGTAGGAGAGGGGCTTTGTTTTATTATGTATTTTTTGTTCTCATTTTTGTATTTTTATGTTGTGAACCATCCTGTGATCTTCAGATGGAGGGCGGTATAAAAATGTAATAAATAATAATGATAATAAGATAAACAGGCTGCTGGGTTTAACCCTAGGCCAGAATTGGTGGGTACTTTTGGGGAGAAATGGGATGATGCAGGTGTGTTTGCCTTAAACCAGCTGACTGGAGAAAAATGATGAAATTCTCCCTTTTTCTATCCTGAGTGAAGCACACTCCCTCCCATCAGCTGTAAGAGCTAGATCACCAATTAAAACATACATATGTTATCTCATTTGGCCCTGAAGCACTGCCTCAGAAGCCCCTGCATTGTTGGGGGACTTAAGAGTTCTTCATCAACACCCTAAGCAAGTGATATATGTCTTTACCAAACCCAGACTAGTTTTAAACCAGATCTAAAGGCACTCAGAGGGACGCAGGTGGCACTGTGGGTTAAACCACAGAGCCTAGGACTTGCTGATCAGAAGGTCGGCGGTTCGAATCCCTGCTACGGGGTGAGCTCCCGTTGCTCGGTCCCTGCTCCTGCCAACCTAGCAGTTCGAAAGCACGTCAAAATGCAAGCAGATAAATAGGTACTGCTCCAGCGGGAAGGTAAAAGGCATTTCCATGCGCTGCTCTTGTTCGCCAGAAGCGGCTGAATCATGCTGGCCACATGACCCAGAAGCTGGACGCCGGCTCCCTCGGCCAATAAAGCGAGATGAGTGCCGCAACCCCAGAGTTAGCCACGACTGGACCTAATGGTCAGGAGTGGAGTGGTGAAGTTGAGCATCCAGTTCATATTCAAAGATGAAACCAAACATTGTCCTCTGTCAGGACAATATATATTTCCACATATACTGAACTGCGCTTGATGCAACAAAAAGTTATTTTCAGAGTTCACTGGACTCCACACTATCCCTTCAAGAAAAAAAATTACTTGTGCTGACAGGTGCTGGTGTTGTAATGCCTCACATGCAATGCTTCACCACATGATTTGGTCTTGTGCTACATTCACAGCCACAGCCTTATGCATATGGTTTTGGATACGTACTTGAGATTTTACAGAGGGACAATTGAACTGGTTTGTAAGGGTGCTCTTGGTGACTAAGTGTCTAACAATTCAATGCTGGAAGGACAAATTTACAACACCCCCCCCCCCACTCACCTTCTTACTTTTATGCATAGGACACATTGTCTAGGTTTATTATTATTTAGTTTTTATTGTTTGACTATATCTGTTGTTTTCTTTTTGAAAATTCAATGAAAAAACTATACATACACAAATGAATAAACTATACATACACTCACTCATACATGGATCCCTTCTTAAGGGGTTGGTTAGTCAAGGGGCAAGTTTTCCTAGGTCAAAAGGAGAAGCAGAAGCATTCAAGTTGCTAGTAGGATCAAAGTATTCCCACCATGGGTGCCAGGTGTAACATGTAGGGAGTTGCATAGGCATAATTTGGATGGAGGTTTCTAACCCTGGCGGTTGTGAATGGGTGCTGGTGGCCAGCTAAGTCCCTTTAATGTGTTGTTGTCAGTTGGTCTCCCAGTGCTTTGAGCCAAGCAGCTTCCCTTTGCCAGTGCCCTGAAATGGTCAGTTAATGGATCTCCTCAATGCAAATTGAAATCCCTTTCTCAGTGAGCCGCCCACATTTAGCTTTCCCAAACAAGCAATCTAGTTGCACGGTGGCAATTAACAGGAAAAGGAGTGCTGATATTTATGGCACATCTCTCAGGAAACGTATTCTGTTCCCACAGTAACACCTGCTACTTACCTAACTTCCACAACCCACACATTATCCTATAGCAGAGGTTTTCAACCTTTTTGGGTCCACGGCTCCCTTCACCAACTGCATTCTTTCTGTGGCACCCCTGTGGGGCTCAGGAAAACAGTTATGTCTCCCCTTGCCTGCAGAGCTGGCAGCCTCTCACCTCTTTTCGAAACCCTCCCTTGTAGAGTGTTCCTTCAGCCTCCTCTCCTCTCCCCTCTTCTTGGGAGGCCTGGGCAGCCACTGCTGCCCCCTGGTCTCTGAGCTGCCCCCCCCCAAAGAGAGGTGCCTCCTCACACTGCCCCACAGGGGTCTGGGAAGCACCCCCTGGCCAGCCCCAGAAGCACGATTCACCTGGGCCGTGCAAGCCTTTGGGAGGCAGAGACGTGAGGGGGCGTCAGAGGAGGGACGGAAGGAAAGAGGGACAGAGGCCAATGTTGCCTGCAGCACCCCTGACCATCATTCAAGGCACCCCAGGGTGCCACAGCACATTGGTTGAAAACCACTGTCCTATAGGATAAACTCATGGCTGTCAGTAGTTTCAAACACACAGAGGATATGGGATTCTCCCTTGGAAAATAAAATACTGCTGTACTGCATCACCCGTTGAAATATTATTTCCTCCTCTTAGGCATTACTTAGAAATGGACTCACCATTACCTAAAACAATAAAATAAATGCAAATTACTTATTGGAACTGCAATCAAGAGGTAAAGCAGAAAGGGGCATTTGAGAAGCCCTTCGCATTACAACACAGCGTAATTTTTATTTCAGACATGGAATAATTCATATAGGTTTTTACTTGCATCACTGATGGATATATATCTTTAATGCAGGAGCACCTGTGCACACATTGATTATCGTCGCATTTTATTCATCCTTTTTTAAGTCCCCATTAACATTTTGGAAAAGTCAACAGTCCTTGAAATAAAGCACAAATTAATTAAAGTTTACTGGTTTCAGTCATAAATGACACTGATGGGGCAAGGCAATCAATACTGCTAGTGATTTATGATTCTGTCTCGGCAAGGAAAGAGCCCTCGCCATTTCACCTCCGTGAGCATCCAGCACCCAGTGGCCTAGGTCACCAGCTGCATTTGTATGTTGGATAGCCATACTTGCAGCACAGATGGCCCACATGGTGACAGCCTGGCATATCCAACAGTGGACACCTAGCCCATGTTGAGGGCACTGCCACAAGCAGTAGAGAGGAGCAAGGAGGCTAGTCCACACTGGCCCAATGCTGTCATTGGGTCATAGTCACCTAGTCTGCTGGGGACACTGCAGGCAGACCTACTCACCTTCCTCACTGCCGTCCAAGGTTGTATGGGCTGTACAACAGTACGGACTGTTTTTATGAAGCATTTAGTCAGTGCTTTTTTCTGGGGGTAAGCAGGGGTACGCATACCCCTAAACATTTTGTGGATCTTTGCACTTTTCTCCATTTACTATATTTATTTTTCCAGATTTGAACTATAAAATGATCATTTTCTTGAGTCAAAATGAGAGTACCCCTAAACATTTTTAAAGGAAAAAAGCACTGCATTTACTTATGGATATTATGATTATTTGTAACTGTTCCCAATGCTTTTTATATTTAATTGGTATTCTTTTGATGCTTTGGAGATAAATTTGTAGAAAAGCAGCAAACATATAATCCAATCAATGGCTGATTAGTATTCAGCTAACAAGTCCCATCAGGTCAAGGATTTCTGCTTCAGCAATGGGACTTTCCCCTTCTTCTCCCTTCATGAGTGCCATGTCTCCTCCCAAAATCTGCTCCAGGGAGTCGGGGGAACCTCCTAGAATAGATTTAGGGGGGAATGTTCCATCATTCAGGAGAAACTTTAGCACCATGTTGGACGCTACCCTGTAGGGAAACCCAGCCAGATGGGTGGAGTAATAATAATAATAATAATAATAATAATAATAATAATAATAATTTCTCTAAATAAACCAGCCATCCATAGTTCAGAAACTGGAAGCTTCCCTCAAGTGGCATATTGCTGGACAGTTCTTAGTAGTAGTGTAAACTTTCCTATTCACTCTCCAGCTCAACTAAAGACCCTCCAAGACTGCCCTTATTTTTGGATGGGATTCAATCGCAGGTTCAGGTTGCACAATTGTAGTCGATTGGGATTTGCACAAGAAACCCGCTTCCCCAAAAGATCAGGCTTCTTGTGATTTGGGAAATAATGGAGAAATGCACTGGAAAGTGTAGCCAATGCTGGGAGTTGTAGTCCAAAACATCTAAAGGGCACCAGGTTGGCAAAGGCTGCACTATAGGAAATCAAACTAAACAATCCAAAATTAGATTTAAAACAAAAACCAACCACTGTGAAGGTATGTACCATACTTTTCCATCTATAAGATGCCCCCATGGATAAGACGCCCCCTAATTTTGGGGACTCAATATTAAGAAAATTGGGGGGGGGGTGTCTAGAATGGGAGGAATGCCAAAAAAAGCTCACCCAAATTCCAAACGCTTGCAATCGAACACAACACAGAAGCCTCCTATCTATTTGCGATTGACACCAGCAGCCGCCAATCACACACCCAATTGCAGCAGCAGAGCCCAATCACCAGCAGCCATTGCTGCAGCAGCAACCAATCACCAGTGGACATTGTCACACAGTGACCAATTGCAAGCGGACATTGTCGCAGCAGCATCCGATCACAAGCGGACATTGCTTCAGCAGCCTATCACCCGCAATAAAGCCAGTGACAATCTACTACTCAAGACAGAAGTCATTTCCACTGTCCCCCCTCTGCACTACCCATGTATAAGACGACCCCAATTTTTAAGCATTGTTTTACACGGAAGAGTACGGTAATTCAAAGGACAAATGAGGAGGAAATCAACAGCACCAAATATCAGTAAACTTCTTGCTGCTGCTGTAGCATACATAAAAAAAGTTCTATCCTTCTTTAACACCGATTGGTCCACTATGCCCAGGAGGAAGGCCTCTGGTTTCTCATCGCAAAGCATTGGAAGACACAAGATCTACCCACCTTGGAAGATTGGCAGATGCAGTTAATGGACTATATGGAGATGGCGGAAATGACTGGCAGAATCCGAGACCAGGGAGAGGAGACGGTGGAGGAAGATTGGAAGAAATTTAAAATTTATTTGCAGAAATACTGTAAAATTTATGAATGTTAAGGACATTGAAATGAATCGCAGGGGCTTTAGCAACGAAGTAAAATGTTAGATTGGATTAACAACGGATAAATTAATAGGATATGAATTTGCTAAATTAATTTTTAAAAAAGGGATACAAGAACGGGAGATGTGAGGAAGTCAGGAAAATAAGCTAATTGAAGATGAGAAATTAAGAAAGAGGGAATTTTTGTTTTTTGCTATTATATGTGTTTTTATCTCTTTTTTTCCTTTTTCTTTTGATGTGTTTATTTTTGTATTGTATTTGTCTTTGTGATTTTGTATTTTCTTTGTATGCTTTTTGATTGTGAAAACTCAATAAAATATTTATTAAAAAAAATATATCAGTAAACTTCGCACTGAGCTCCCTCAAGTTCTCAAGAATCAAAAGAATCACAGATGGCAGCATCTTCCAATCTTTTAGAAACTACCTAAAATATATCTTCCCACCTTGATTGGTTATTGGGTGTGGCTTTCGCATGTGCTTCTATTTGCTTTGCTTTTCAAAAGATTTGAACAAATTTATCAAATTAATTGCTAGTAGTATAATCCTCTATGTGTCTACTTTGAAGTTTGTGTCATTGAGTTCCATGGGGTTTACCCTGAGGTAAGTGGGTACATAATTACCACATTGGTCAATCTATTAAAGCTTCAAGTGCAGATTATGTTTAATTGGTGAGGTTGACATTGTGGAGCAAACTTCTGTGCAGAGTAAACTAGAGAGATGAACTTGATTTCTCCCAACACAGTACGGCAAACTTTGTTTAAAGAAGGAAACTGAAAGATGATGTTCCCTTCCAGTTTGTATGCAAAGCTCACAGCCATTTTTCAATTCCAGGGCAAAACCTCTGTGGTTTCCCCTCTAGCAATCAGAGCCGTGTGTGACTAAAACCAACAGTGTTCAGCCAAAATCAATGGCTGCAATCTTGCACAAGTATACGTGCAGGTGGAGGAGATGTGCTCACAGTCAGAGGTGTTTTAAAGGGTTTTTTATTGCACTCAAATCACCTGGCTGAACAGATATGCCATTTCTAAACGGAAACACAGATAATCTATTTTGCCATGTTATCAGCTATAAGATCTTCAGAACACCTCTGTCTATAAGCTATAAGCTATAAGATCTTTCTTCCCGGCTTGTGTACATATGGCTACCTAGGACTGTAGCCAATGTCAATTTATCTCTTTCGTAATCTTAATGCAATTTGAACTTTTCCTTTTCTGAAAGACCTTGGTGCAGTAGTGACATTGGAATGTAGAATTTTCCCTGATTCCCAAAGTGAATAAAAGGGAAAAGATTGAAGATAGGTTTCTTTTCAGGCAGGTAGTAGTTTTCTGTTTATCTGATGGCAGGTTAACCCCCACTTAGCACACAGGTGGGGAACCTGTAGCCCCACCCCCCACCCCAATGTCCCTGAAATACAGCTCCTATCATCTCTGATTATTGGCAATGCTGGCTGGGTCTGGTGGGAGTTGAGTCTAGCAGCATCTATAGGGCCAGAGTTTTGTATCTTCAGCTTGAGAAGCTATGTACTTCTTTCAACCTGCATGCCAGGCTTCGCCCAACATTGTGGGTGCCTGGCGTGTGTGATGTACGTGTGTCACACATGTGACGTCACACAGCGGGTAGAAGCCAATGGGGCCCATTGCACTCTCCGAAAGGCCTAAGGGGGCCAGCTGTGACTGCAGTGGGCTCCACTGGGCTGCAGAGATGGGTTCTGTTGGGTCCTCCCATGGCTGCCCAACAGAGCCCTCCACTGTAGGAGGGCCCAATGGAGCCCATTGCAGTCACAGCAGGGCCCCCCCCAGGCCTTTCAGAGCGTGCAGTGTGCCCTTTCAGGCCTCCTTTCACTGTGTGGGCTGTGGAATATTGGGGGAGGTCATTCAAAATGGTGAGGTGGGGGGGCTTCGGCTCCCACAGCGATGGTGCCCCTGTCTTTCAATATCCTAAGAATTTATGGCTTTGTGGCATGCACATTTATTTCAGTTTAGTGGACTATAAATTAATGATGGCCTTCAGCTAAGTTTTACTAGGAGTAGACATTTTGAGATTAATTAACATGACTAAGTTAGGTCCACTAATTTCATTGGGTCTACTCTGAGTAAAACTTAGCTGAATGCCACTCTAGCTGTAACTACAGACTCCGAATTTTAAAAAATATCACAATAACAACCACCACCGTACACACAGCTCCTAAAGATGAGAGTGTGAGGAATCCAAGTAAGTGGATATATTTAAAGGATATGTTTAATAGCTTCAGAGAACTTTGATTCAAGTGTGGCCTGACCTTTAAAGTTTCAAAGCTACCTGGGTGAAAATCAATGAGAGTTTTACAGCTACCCTCCCTGGCAACACATTCGAGACCAGCTGGCAGATGTGAGCAAAGATACCTTAGCTTAATAAAGGTTACCTGATCTACCACAGGTTTTGGTCATCTACTCCTTACTTAATTGACTTCTTCCTGGGTTTCCAGAAGAAGTCTTTAATCATGTAGCTTACATTAAAGGAGACTGCTAGCAAGTCCTCCCAGTCTTCCAAGTTTAAAGCCTGGAAATGTGTCAATAAAGGGGAAGAGGCTCCTGTCTGTAATTTTTCTCTCTTTCCTCCCCATTGTTACTTTTAACACACCATCAGAATACAACTATAAAGCTAACCACAAACGACTCACCTTTTCTTTTGGCAAACATTTTGGCAATGCCTCTCTTCTGTGGCAATTTTCCAGCACCCTGAGGAACTGTTTGCATAATCTTTAACATGGCCCCTGTCACTCTCACTGATACTAGCATGTAGCCTGATCCAATTGGCTAGGTCAACACTGTAATGTCTTCCACACACTGTGTGATGCAAGACTGGGTAACCTCACCTAATCCAGGATGAAAAAGCATCTGAGAAACAATGGTGCCAAATGGGATTCAAAAATATAGTTATATAGAATAACTTAAGTTTTCTTTCCTTTTGTTTGTTCATTTATACCCCCAATGAAAGGGGGTTAAAACTAGAGGTCATCCATACAGTTGTTTAATGTAGATGGTAGTCTTCCTGTAGCTTCTTTAATTTTCTGTTGACCACATGACGTTCTCCTCTAAATCCCTGTATTCCCACATGTTCTATGATGCTGTGATCTAAACCACTGAGCCTTTTGGGCTTGTCAATCGGAAGGTTGGCAATTAGAATCCCTGCAACAGGGTGAAGTCCTGTTACTCTGTCCCAGCTCCTGCCAACCTAGCAGTTCGAAAGCACTCCAGTGCAAGTAGATAAATAGGTACTGTAGTGGCAGGAAGGTAAACAGTGTCTCCATGTGCTCTGGTTTATGTCACGGTGTTCCGTTGCGCCAGAAGTGGTTTAGTCATGCTGGCCACATGACCGGGAAAGCTGTCTGTGGACAAACACCGGCTCCCTCAGCCCAAAAGCGAGATGAGCGCCTCAACCCCATAGTCGCCTTTGGCTGGACTTAACCATCCAAGGGTCCTTTACCTTTATTATGGGATAGGGTGGCTTGGAGGGAGGGTCATGCAGCATATTCTCCTGTTTCCATTTGACTTATTTGTTAGTCTCAATGGCAATCCCAGCCAGGTGGGAACAGCATAGTGGGAGGGTGTCATGATGACTAAATAGCCTATCAGATTTGGTCACTGAGATGATATACATAGAGCAAACAAAGCTTGCTGAAGGGGATGACAGTGCCTTCTTGATTGACTCTCAATTGGCAGGGGCCACCCATGTGACCAGTCAGTGAACAAAATACCTTGATGCTATGAAGCCAATCAGATTTAGCTAAGCAATGACATGAGAGAGAGCAAATTGAGTTAATTTGGAGTGAGAGCAAACCACTTGGACTGCAGTTTTAAAGCAATCACTGCAGATTTGCCAGAAGGGAGGGAATACTTTTTGGTGCTGGGAAATATTCATGCACCCCCCTCCCCGTTAAGCTCCGTCCTACTTGGAAGTTTACGGAAAGATTTTTGTAAGTGCTATATTCGTTTTTCTGAACTGCAGCTCAGAGTCACGCCAAAGCCTTTAAACCTACTATTCCTAGCTGCAGTTGGGCATCCAGGGCACTGAAAGCCATCCCACAGCACTCAGGCTTCCCTGACACAATCCATTAGCAAACATCTATTCTGTCTCATCCTCAGCAGGCTGTGGCTCCTGCAATTGTAGCTATTCTTCTTCCTCTGCAGGATTCGGAGCTCCCAGGTAAAGCCTAGACATACGAATGAATGCAAGAGCAATTAAATCTTTTATGAAGCAGTTTGGCACCATGGATGTGCAAGAGGTGTTGGGATACCACTTGGTATTTTAAAGCTATTTGGCACTTTTATAAGCAATGAGAAGCCCCAGAAAATGAAGAAATAAGGGGGGCAGGGGGGGTGAAGAGCAGAAAGAGTGATGCCATTTGTGATCAGACGTGTGGTGTACAGGAGGGGGAGGAGGTATACAGTGGTACCTCTGGTTAAGAACTTAATTTGTTCCGGAGGTCCGTTCTTAACCTGAAACCGTTCTTAACCTGAGGTACCACTTTAGCTAATGGGGCCTCCTGCTGCCGCTGCACTGCCGCCACGCAATTTCTGTTCTCATCCTGAGGTAAAGTTCTTAACCTGAGGTACTACTTCAGGGTTAGCGGAGTTTGTAACCCAAAGTGTTTGTAACCCGAGGTGTTTGTAACCCGAGGTACCACTGTATAGGGTTGCTTACACTGATAAAGAAGTCTGGCCAAGGTAACTACTCCCAACCCTCAGTCAATTGCGTAACTGCTTTGCATTTATCAAGACTCGGTGCCTGCAGATGCAAAGAAATAGCTTGAAGCAGCTCCAAAGTTAACCAAGTTTTGCATAAATAGGGACTTCTGGGAGATGCCAGCTGAGGTAACATTCAAATCCGAGGGCAATTGTTTCAGCGATCGTTTCTTTAAGGAGAAAAGTAACGGGTTTTTTTCCTAATTCATTACCAAAATCTGAATAATTCCTAAGCCTAATTAATAGAGAGATTCCCCCCCCCACCTGCAACGACATACCATATGAAAGAACAGTTGCAACCTGTTGCTTCCTCAAGGGCATATTTGATTAAGAATTTTAACTAGCCTTTAATTAATACAATATTAATTGTAACATTTTATCAGCTCAGCTAAGAGCTCTGCATCCCAAGCATGGGGCATTCCTAATTAGCAGTTACAAAGTCTCAGCAGAGACTGGTTGAGCTGAATGAAGTGCTTTCATCAGAGCAAGAACAGAAGATGGTATTTACTTAAGCCACACAGTCAGAAGGAGGAAGGTCAAATTCTGCTAACACAGGCAAGTCAATAGTAATACTTGAAAATGAACATGTTGATGTATGGTGTAGTGCAGGGGCTAAGAATGCAACCCTTCACAGGTCTATTCAGACAAAAGTAAATGCCCATTGAGACCAATGAGGGTTATTCCCAGGTTGCGATATAAGACGGCGTCCTTTTCTGTTCCGCCCAGTTGTCACCTGCAGCTGTGTTTTCGTTCCAGCGCAGGCCACCTTCTTCCCCAAACTACACTATTTCTCTTACTGTTGTTGTTTAGTCGTTTAGTCGTGTCCGACTCTTCGTGACCCCATGGACCAGAGCACGCCAGGCACTTCTGTCTTCCACTGTCTCCTGCAGTTTGGTCAGACTCATGTTTGTAGCTTCGAGAACACTGTCCAACCATCTCGTCCTCTGTCGTCCCCTTCTCCTTGTGCCCTCCATCTTTCCCAACATCAGGGTCTTTTCCAGGGAGTCTTCTCTTCTCATGAGGTGGCCAAAGTATTGGAGCCTCAGCTTCAGGATCTGTCCTTCCAGTGAGCACTCAGGGCTAATTTCCTTAAGAATGGATGCGTTTGATCTTCTTGCAGTCCATGGGACTCTCAAGAGTCTCCTCCAGACCATAATTCAAAAGCATCTCTTACTGTACACTGTGGCAAAATTATGTAATTACATAAATTGCATTGCCATTACGTGATTCCACTCCATTAATTTCAGCGCAAAAGAAACACAATGCGAATCGGAAGGGCTTGGCAGTCAATTATGTAAACTAAAAGCAACAACAGTGAATACTGATCATCTTCACTGGATTGATTCCTGTTCTAGACAAAGGACGAATAAGTGAACACTGGCAATTTCAACTTCCATTTTCAGCAGAATTTTCAAACATCCCTACTCCCAGACTAAGCTACAAATCAGGAAATCCCCTGTTTAAATCTCACCTCCACCATGAACTCTCAGAGAGCTGTAGGCATCTACTGAAGTAGTCTTGAGTTCACAAATGCTTATGTGATAACAGATTTGCTAATCTTTAAGGTGTTGCCTTGACTCTTGGCTGCTTTTACTGCAAGAGAAAAACACAGTTACTTCTCTGGAAATGTAGGCAAGCCAATCCCTCTCTCTTTCTCTCAATCCCAGCCCTCCCCCATTTGCAAAAAGGGAGATGATACTCTTTATTTACTATGGGTCCACATCTTCATGCATCAATGATTACAGGTGTACAGGTCAAAATAAAAAAATTCCTTCCAGTAGCACCTTAAAGACCAACTAAGTTAGTTCTTGGTATGAGCTTTCGTGTGCATGCACACTTCTTCAGATACACTGAAACAGAAGTTGCCAGATCCTTCTATATAGTGAGAAGGTGGGGAGGGGTGTTACTCAGAAGGGTGGTGGGAATGGGAGGTAGGCAGATAGCTGAGAGAGCCTGTTGACAACTCTTAACGACTGTAATAGGTCTTACAGGAAAAGGCAAGGGGTGAGAAGGTGAGAAATGGTTTAGTCATGTATAGTGAGATAAGAATCCAATGTCTTTGTTCAGCCCAGGTCTTTCCATGGTTTTAAGTTTGGTAATGAGTTGTAATTCAGCAGCTTCTCTTTCCAGTCTATTTCTGAAATTCCTTTGTAGTAAAACAGCTACTTTGAGATCTTGTATAGAATGTCCTGGGAGATTGAAGTGTTCTCCTACTGGTTTCTCTGTTTTGTGATTCTTGATGTCAGATTTATGTCCGTTTATTCTTTGGCGTAAGGTTTGGCCTGTTTGTCCAATATAGAGAGCTGAAGGACACTGTTGGCATTTGATGGCATACACAATGTTAGACGATGAGCAATTAAATAGTCCCGAGATGGTATGTGTGATGTTGTTGGGGCCAGTAATGGTGTTGTCCGGGTGTATGTGGCAGCAAAGTTGGCATCTGGGTTTATTGCAGGCTCTGGTGCCAGTGTCTGTGTTAAGTCTGGTTGTAGTATTATTGTGGGTTAGGAGTTGTTTAAGATTGGGTGGCTGTCTGTAGGCAATGAAAGGTCTTCCTCCCAGAGCTTGAGAAAGAGAACTGTCATTGTCCAGGAGAGGTTGTAGATCTCTGATGATGCGTTGTACTGTTTTAACTTGGGAGCTGTATGTGATGACTAGAGGTGTTCTGTTATTTTCTTTTTTGGGTCTGTCTTGCAGCAAGTTCTCTCTGGGTATCAGTCTGGCTCTGTTGATCTGTTGTCTAACTTCATCTGCTGGGTATTTTAGTTCTGACAAGGTTTGCTGTAGATCTCTTAGGTGAGAGTCTCTGTCTGTAGAATTGGAACAGATGCGGCTGTAACGTAGTGCCTGGCTATATACAATGGACTGTTTGGTATGTTTGGGATGGTAGCTAGAGGCATGTAGATATGTTTGTCGGTCAGTTGGTTTGCGGTATAAGGTGGTGTCTATGCGCCCATCCTGTATTTTTATAGTAGTGTCCAAAAAATGTATTTCTTGCATAGATTGATTCATTGTAAGGTTGATTGTGGGGTGAAAATCATTAAATTTCTGGTGAAAGGTGTCCAGGGTCTGTTGACCATGTGTCCAGATGATAAAAATATCGTCAATGTATCGCAGGTACAAGAGAGGTTTGAGTGGGTAGGAGTTCAGGAAACGTTGTTCTAAATCTGCCATGAAGATGTTGGCATACTGTGGGGCCATGCGGGTGCCCATTGCTGTGCCGCTGATCTGAAGGAACAGGTCATCACCGAATTTGAAGTTGTTGTGGGTAAGGACAAATTGGCAGAGTTTGGTGGCAAGGTCCGCTGTGGTTTTATCTGATATGGTGTTCCTTATAGCTTGTAAACCATCGTTGTGTGGGATGTTGGTATACAGAGATTCCACATCCATAGTAGCTAGTATAGTATTGTTGGGAAGATTATTTAAAGATTGTATTTTCCTCAGAAAATCTGTGGTGTCACGTACATAGCTGGGAGCACTGATGGCATATGGTTTCAGAACAGAGTCCATATAACCGGAGACACCCACTGTAACAGTGCCAATACCTGAAATGATGGGGCGTCCTGGATTTCCTGGTTTGTGTATTTTAGGTAGAAGATAGAAAGTTCCTGGTCGAGGTTCTGTTGGTGTGTTGGTGAGGATCTGTTCTTGGATGTGTGGGGGTAGCTCCTTAACAATCTTGTTTAGTTCTTTCTTGTATTCTTGTGTGGGGTCTGAGTCCAATTTTGTGTAAAAGGCGGTATTGGAAAGTTGTCTGTGAGCCTCCTGAATGTAGTCAGTTTTGTTCATGATGACGACAGCTCCACCTTTGTCTGCTTCTTTAATTATAATGTCTGGGTTGTTTCTGAGATTATTTATGGCTCTCCTTTCAGCATGGTTTAGATTTTGTTGTAAGCGATGGTGTTTTCTGGTCACATCTGTTTGGATTCTGTGGCGGAAGCAGTCAATGTACAAGTCCAGTGTGGTATTGCGTCCATCAGGAGGGGTCCATGTGGAGTCCCTTTTTGTGTAACACTTTTTCGGTGGTAGTTGGTGGTCAGTGTTCTGTTGGGAGGGTGGTTGTTGTTCTCCAGTGGGTTGAGAGGTGTTGTGTTGTGAAGTTGTTGTTTGTTCTGATTTGTCTTGTTGTTGTGTGTGTTGAAAATACTCTTTCAGGCGTAAACGGCGGAAAAATGCTTCCAAGTCCCCGTAGAATTGAATCATGTGTGGGGATTTGGCAGGGCAGAATGACAGTCCACGTGAAAGGACTGATTCCTCGGCTGGGCTGAGTGCTTGTTGTGAGAGATTGACAATATTGTTGATCTTGTTTTGATTAGTAGCCTGTAGGTTGGAAAGGTTGGAGAGTTTCTTATTTTTCTGTTTTTTCAGTAGCTCCAGTTGAGAGTGGTAAATGTTTTGTTTTTCCTTTTGGAACTCTTGCCAAGCTTGGTGGTTCCTGATAGAGTTGTCTAATACAAGGAGTTCCTCCTTTATTAGCTTCTGTTTAGAGTAGAGAACGCTGATCAGATGTTTGAGCAGCTTCTTAGAGAAAGTGTTGCATAGTTTTCTTGCATATTCAGTGGGATACGTGGATTGGAGAGGGTTCTTAATTCTAAGACCCTTGGGTATAATGTCCAGGTTCTTGCATTTAGTAAGAAAGAAGATATCAGTCTGTACCTGTGCAAGTTTCTTGGTGAGGTTGATGGACTTCCATTTCATGCGGCTCAATGTGGTGCCTTCCATGGTTCCAGTAGTAGATAGGTAGCCGTGTTGGTCTGCCATAGTCAAAATAGGCAGATAGCTGAGAGAGCCTGTTGACGACTCTTAACGACTGTAATAGGTCTTACAGGAAAAGGCAAGGGGTGAGAAGGTGTACAGGTGTGGGTCTTGATCCAAAAGTCATGGTGACTGCGAAGACAAAAATTTTATGGAACAAAGTTCAAAGCAATGAAGCTATCCTGTAGGTGAAAAATGAGAAAATACTAAGAATCATGTTGATGTGGAGGAAAACACCTTTTGGTAAGACATGGATACCTTAGCAATAGATGGGGAGGGGAGACTGTAAGAAGACACAGCAAGGCTGCCTAGACCATAACTTTTAATTAGAGGTGAAGAAAACAAGCCTTGGGTATGTTGTTTGCTGTAGAACCCCAGTGGTCCAAACATTCAGAAGGCTCTCCTGCCAGAGCCCAACTGCTGCAATGAGAGAGAATTGAAGGAAATACCATTTGGTCTGAAATCTATTGAGCCATTCCTTCATCACGTGCAACACTTCTTACCAGCTACTAGCAAAAACAAACTTTTCTAGCTTTACTCTTTCCTGAATTCTACTGTACACATATGAAAACAGAACACATAGCAAAAACAACATTGGCATAGACAGTTAACAACTGATTTCAATATCCCCACCCTTGATATACCCATAGCAGGTCAAACTAACTCTAGGGTGGCATCAACACACTGCTGCGTATGTATGAGGCTGGGCAGAGGCTGGGAAGCAGCTCAGATCTCTCTCTTTGGTTTTAACCTGTGGGCAGATGGAGACTCTAGCACAGACTGGTGTGCTGTTTTGCTCCCTCACGGTGGCATGGCCTGTTTGCGGCAGTTGGCAGAGCAAAAGCCACACATCTCGCAGCACTCTCTGCTCATTGCCTGTTGAGCCACGCTGTCGGATCCCATTTTTGTTTGCTCTACTTGGATTGCTTTCTTCCCATGTCAGGTCACCCAAATAGCTGAAGTGGCAGAATTGTTGTTACGGCACACCTGAGGCAAATGTGCCACAGAGCTCAAGATCCCCTGCAGCAAGAAGCTGTCAGTGTGCAAACACAGCCGGCCTCCATGAGTGGCTCATCCCCTCCGGGAAAAGATGCCTGACAGCAAAGGCTTTCCGACCAAGAGCTGCAGGCAGGCAGAGGCTGCTGCTGCTGTGGTTATCACCAATAACAACGATGAAAAGGTTGGTTTAAAAATAAACAGTGCTAGGTTGATTGTGGCATTGAATGCAAGAAATTGAGAGAGAAGAGGATACAGGCCCCACAAGCTAAGCGTTCCCTCAGAACTATTAGGAAAGCAGGAAGGCTCAGAGAACTCAGGTGCTACCAGACCTGTGTGCAGTTGAGACAATGGCACAGGGAAAAAGAGGCTGGTATTCTTCTCACTCCTGGGATTTGATGCCCTCCTTCTGCATCAGCAACAATGAGAAGCCCCAGGGCCTACAAGAGGCAGCTACAGAGGGTACTGAGGTACCAGGGGGAGCAGTTGTCTCTATTTCATTTGGAAAGAGAGTTATGAAGCAAAACTGGATGATTTCTGAGATACGAGCCAACCTGGTTGCCCCCACCTTTCAATATTTTTAGCCAATGAGAGAAGCCAGAGCTGTGACTGGAGTAGTTTGCACATGAGGCAATAGGAATCCAGAAGGTTCTAAAGAGCTGCTGTTTCCCCTTCTGCTTTGCTGCTCTTGTCTTTCCTGCTTCTGTCTCATTTTTTTGTCCTTGGAATCTCCACAATTTGCCCTTCTTGTCTTCTTAGCAACCAGGATGTATATTTCTCTCTCTTTTCTGCCAATTGATATTTATTAGTTTTCAAAAAAAAAACAAAACACCACAAATGAATTTACATCCAATTACCACAATTTAATACTAATTTAATCAGGATGTATCTTTTTCTGTGCCGATACTTATTCTGTGTACAGTACAATAAGTGTGGGTGGGTGTTAAAGAATCCCTCCTCCCTAAATGCAGAATGTGAAATCTTTGCAGAGAGAGTAAGGCATATGCTCAGAGTATGTTTGTTTATCAGAGTTGGCAAACGATTTTGTTTTTGGGGAGAGTGCTTTTTTGCTATAAAATATCGGGACATCATAGTGTTCCAGTTCAAGTATGGAGCCTGCTTTCCTGACTTTGTGCATATTTATTTCTCTCTCTCTCTATGATCTGTGAACACTACATTATATTTGTATCTTGCTTTTCCTCCCAAGAGCTCAAGGCTGTTTACATTGCCCTCTGTTTCTTCCCACACACTTTTCATATTCTTTGCAACACCATGAGTTAACATATGTGCATAAAAACCAGTTCTTGTCAATAAATTGCAGGGTGGAGGATACAGGAGGCATCTTTGGAAAAGGCAAAATCACCTGATTTCTGCTGAAAACATGTTGCTTTCAATCTTATCATCATCCAACATCTAACATGGTTGCTACTGAAAAGTCAACAAAAGTTCCAAGCTGCTTGCATAAAGTTGGTGCAGAGCTGAAGTTTTCATCCATTTTGTCTATCATGGTTCTTCTGCTGCTTGCTCACACTTCATATAGTTGATGGTTCTGCAGGTCTAGCAGGGTCCAGATTAACATGAGGTGAGAGGAATGAACCTGGTATGAGGCAGTTTCTCGTGTTCCCTTTTTTGTTTTGAATCTGGTCGCGTATATTTTAAGCTGCTATGGAAGGACAACAAGAAACCAATGAAGGAAGAATGGCAACTTAAACTTAAGGAATACGCAGAAATAGCGAGACTTACAGGAAGACTTAGAGATGATGACAATAGACTGGGAACCATTTATATTGTATCTACAGAAGCAGTGTAAAGAATTGGATTCACTAAGTAGGTTTTGAGTGAACGCTTACAATTAAGAAAATAAGTGCACAGTTAAGAAACAACAATATGGACATTAATTAGGTGTAAGATGTTATTTGAAAGAAAATTTGGTACAAAAATGAGAAGAATATAAGAGCATTTAGTAAAAAAACAACATAGAAAGTAAGATAAAATTACGCAGTAGTAGTATATATTTAAAGAACCAGAAGGGGAAGAAGTGGAGGGGATTTGCTCTTTTCTTCTTCTTCTTCTTCTTCTTCTTCTTCTTCTTCTTCTTCTTCTTCTTCTTCTTCTTCTTCTTCTTCTTTGTGTTTAATGTGTTGAATATTAAATTGTAAAACCATATAGCTGCCTTACCTGACCTGTCCATACAACTCCAAGGGTGGTGGTCTTTCATATATATATATGGTTGGCCTTACCCACGTACAAGAGAAAAAAAATACTTACATTGTGCAAATATTTACTCTCTTTTTTCAAATCTCTCCACTATAGCTTTTTCCTCCTGGCTATTGGTGCAGCAGCATCACACCGCCCTCCCCACCCTTCTTCATCATTCTTCCTGGATAAATCACATGGGTGATCTATCCCAAACAGAGACAGGCAGCAAAATAAGATGATGCCATCACAATACCATGTAGCCAGTCAGATATAGCTATGTGATAATACAACGGAGGACAGTCATACGTTTCCCCCTTTTTAAGGGAAATTCCCTTATTCCGAATAGGATTCCTTGCAAGAAAAGGGAAAATTTGACAGCTATGCAAAATATAGCTACATGACTCTAACGGAAAGGGGCATGCAATTCCACACAGACATTTACCTTATAGCCAGAAAAGGAACCAACCAAATTCACCTAAATTGTATCAATTTAGATTTCTCCATCCAGAAAACTATTTTAAAAACATAGTCCAAGGAACACAAATTTTTACCCAGTTGGGGGGATAATCCTGGGGGGAAAGAGTAAGCGAGAATTAACTTCATGCTGCAATGGCAATGCAAGCTTATGCTAGCATAACATCCCTAGTTCTTACCATGAGTATCCATGTTTGCTTTAGCAAAGCCATTGGAACAAGGGTTTTGTTTTTACATTTGATTTAACACTGACCTTAGGTAATCCTTGCTATTTAACTCCCTGGTCTTCCATGCACATCTCCGTCTTGACAATGTAACCTTTTCTCCCTCCCTTTTTTGTGTGAAGCATCTTTCATATAAAATACAACTCTAAATATATCTCAAAGGGCTTACATGTTTCTGGTGTCTCAAAAACTCAACATCAAATGTGCTCAGTACACCAGAAAATTTACTTCTAGTTGATGGCTCTGCTTTCAGAAAATAGTAGAACTGAATCTAATTACCATAAAATAGTTTAGAGAACTTTTTAAAAGGAGTTTTGTGGTAATAATAAAAAGGTATACATTTGTACATGGGGGAAAAACAAACCCCACTGTTGAATATAAAAAAGATTTGAGTCCAATAACCAGTGCAAGGCTGCTACCCTCTCACCTAAATCTCCACACACACACACACACACACACACACACACACACAGAGCGACTGAGCCTTTGGCCAATCACCATCTCTTAGCCCAGGCATCCCCAAACTGCAGCCCTCCAGATGATTTGGCCTACAACTCCCATGATCCCTAGCTAACAGGACCAGTGGTCAGGGATGATGGGAATTGTAGTCCAAAACATCTGGAGGGCCAGAGGTTGGGGGTGCCTGTCTTAGTCTAACCTACTTTGCAAGGTTGTGGGGAGGACAAAAGAGCCATGTGTGGTGCCTTGAGCTTCTTGAAGGAAAGATGGGATATAAATGTATTAAAAATGGGGAATGCATATGCCACCACTATGGAACCTCACAATAAGGTTCTGTGTATTTTTAGTATTTGCATTAGCATGGTAAAAAAATAATATTTGCATTAGCTTTTTTACACTACACTTGATCTTAGCCAAAAGGCCAAGAAGTGATGCATTAACATTTTTAGCACTGTTCAGTCTGTGAGCCACAAAGACAAAGACAGCTTTGTGTTATTTAGATTTGATAAGCATCCACTCAACCCTATCATCCAAATGCCTTATGAGTTAGGTATACTAACTTCAAAGGGTTAGGTCAGATTCACCTGGCAATTTGGGGCATTAAAAGAAAATCCTAGCAGTTTCAGGAATATGGTAAGTAACAAATATACCTTTAGGAGTTCATTCACAATCTCACTTTCCTGCCACATGAGAACAACAAGGGAAAGCAATTTTGTGGATTTAGAATCTAGAGGACTAGGCTAGCAATATTTTGAATGAAGTTGCACTGGGCCATATTGATTGACCTGGGATGTTTGAGGAACGTCCTCCACCACTTAGGAACTTCATGACACACCAGCATTCTCTTGCCCAAGGCAACCCCAAGCAACTTACAACCAAATTAGGAGGCAGGGGCATTCTGGCACCATTTATTCTATAAGAAAGGCACTGGGGGCAGCCATGAGAAGATCAAGCACTTTCACTTCCATGTTTAATTAATCACAGTTTAGCATTACATCTGAACACAAAATTGTTAATCTCATGAATTGTGTGTTCAATGTACAGTGGTACCTCGGTTTACAAACTTAATCCATTCCGGAGGTCCATTCTTAAACCAAAACCGTTCTTAAACCAAGGCGCGCTTTCCCTAATGAGGTCTCCCACCACCAGTGCCCTTCCACCATTTGGATTCTATTCTTAGACTGAGGTAAAGTTCGCAAACCAAGACACTATTTCCGGATTTGTGGAGTTTGTAAACCAAATTGTTCTTAAACCGGACTGTTCTTAAACCGAGGTACCACTGTATATACTTTAGCGAAACATCATAAACCATAAATTGAAGTGAAAGTGTCTATTTTCTTTTTTGTGGATGCACTGCAGGAGAAAAGGGGATCATCAGCTCCACTCTCTCAAGGCTCATTTATGTAATAATAACAGCTATAATTGTATTATTTGTGCCCTGCCCATCTGTCTGGGTGGCCCCAGCCACTGTGGGTGGCTTCCAAAACACAATAAAACATCGAACATTAAAAAGTTCCCAATACAGGGCTGCCTTCAGATGTCTTCTAAAAGTTGTATACTGTAGTTATTTATCTACTTGACATCTGATGGGAGGGACATTCCACAGGGTGGGCATTTATGTAAGGCTAAACCATAGTTTAATGTAGCATCCCAAAACAACCATTATGTAGCAGCAAACTCAGGTTTGCTACATTGTGTGCAAAATTCAAGGGAAAAAGTAGAAGGTTCAGTAGACACCCCCATAAAAGACAAACAATCCCAAGATATCATTTTAAAAGTTAAGAGTCCATGTGGTCTTTGCTCAGTCATCCAGTGAGCTTCATGAGCATGTGGAGATTTGAAACCGGTTCTTCCCAGACCTCATCTGACACTGTCAAATTTGTACCATATTGCTCCCCTCTTCTTCCTTTGTTTTCAGTGATTTGTCGGCATTAAATAATAATAAATAATAATAGTAACCACAACAACAATAATATTATTATTTCTACCCCACCCATCTGTCTCGGTTGCCCCGGCCACTGTGGGTGGCTCCCAAAACACAATAAAACATCAAACATTAAAAACTTCCCAATACAGGGCTGCCTTCAGATGTCTTCTAAAAGTTATGTAGTTCTTTATCTCCTTGACATTGGTTGGGAGGGCATTCCACAGAGAGGGTGCCACTGCTGAGAAGGCCCTCAGCAAATGCTTTTGGATCCCCAGGATGAAAGATACACCATGGTTACAATCAGTGCTTTTTTCTGGGGGGACGCAGGGGTACACATACCCCTAAACATTTTGTGAATCTAAGTTTGGGCAATATTTCAATATGAGTAGGAAAATGAGAATTCCCCTAAACATTTTTTTAGGTGGAAAAGCACTGGTTACAATCCTAAACATCTCTCCCTAGAACTTCATTGGCACAAAGAGGCTTATTTATAAGTAAATACGCATAGGATTGCATGCTCATATTATATTTTAACCAAACCCAAGCAAGACAGCAAAGAGAAATCCAGCACAAATATACTTTGAGCGAAGGCCCCAACCTATTCTGAACTGAACTGGTAAAGAACAAAACACCCCAAAATAGATTAATTGCATTATGTGCCAGTGCTGGAGATGCATATCGGAAGGGGGGGGGGGAGAGAGTGGGAGATGGATGAATTCTCTTGCCACACCTCCCAATATGCTAGTAATTAAAAACAGCAGTCTTTACCTTGTTGAAATCTCCAAAGTGCCAAGGCCGGATTGCACTGAACACATGTAGCTCAGAGACCACCTGCCAAGAAATGAATGCAACAGCAGCTTGATGAACAAGGGATAGGCTGCTGCTGTTCAGATGCACCACTTCACAACAAGAGGCTGCAGTGGATTCTCAAAGCTTCCAAATCATTTATCTGCTGAGGGGGAAGGGGACAGAGAGACTGTCTCACTTGTGTGTATGTTTGTGTGCAATTGTGCAGGTCTGTGAATCCTAATAACTGGGCGACACACAACTGATGAATGCCAATTATCCAGCTGCTTTCTTTACAGTCACTCTGCTAGATTCAGGTAGGTAGCCGTGTTGGTCTGACGCAGTCGAAATAAAAAATAGTCCAGTAGCATCTTAGAGACCAACTAAGTTTGTTCTTGGTATAAGCTTTCGTGTGCATGCACCCAGGTATCTGAAGAAGTGTGCATACACACGAAAGCTTATACCTAGAACAAGCTTAGTTAGTCACTCTGCTGTTGAACCAAATGTCACCCAGTCCACCTGTTCCCAATACTGCTTACAGCAGCCTTCCCCAACCTTCTGTCCTCCAGCCCAGGGATCACAGGTGCTTTGAGGTTATGAGAGTTGGAAGCCAGCAGCATCTGGAGGCATCAGGTTGGCCAAGGCTGGCTTACACTCTGTTCCAGGAAAGAAAAAGAGAATCATATCTGACAGTTCTTGGAGAACAGGTGAGGGCCCTACAGACTGGAGGCAGGCAAATGCTGTCCCCATGTTCTTCACAAATGGGAAAATATAGGGCCCAGGCAACGTCTGGCTGGTCAACTTACCATCAATACCAGGAAAAATCCTAGAACATATAATTAAACAGTTGGTCTGCGAACGCTTAGAAAAGGATGCTGTGATTATTAAGATCCAACATGGGTTTCTGAAAAACAAGTCATGCCATACTAATCTTATTTATTTTTTTTGATAGAGTTTCAAGCTTGGTGGATCAGGGAAATGCTGTAGATGTAACTTACCTTTCAGAGGGACACAACTGAGAACTGTATCATTCAATACGAACAAGCCACATTTGGAAGATACCTTCCGGAAGTCAATCCAATAGAAGGAAATATGTTGTTTTAAATGAAGGACCTCTAAAATTCATAGTCAAACTCAGTGACAGATGTGGCATAAACTGTGCAGCTTTTCTCTCTCTTCAAGCCCAATTTCAAGCTCAACTCTTCTCCTGTTATGTCAAATCTAGTCCCTTTCTTTGTTTATGACTACCGTAAATTTCGCTCCATAACACGCAGATTTTTCCTCCTAGAAAGTAAGGGGAAATGTCTGTGCGTGTTATGGAGCGAATGCCTACAGATGGCGGGGGAATCTGCTGCAGTCGTGAGCAGTCCGTGGCTCGCTTTGAAACAGCAAAGCGGGTGTAAGCGGCTCCTGTCAGCTAGCGGAGCCGGGAAGGAGGGAGAGAAGCAGAGCGGGAGTTGGCTGCTTTAAAACAACCCCGTGCTCTCTGTCCCTGCCTGCAGTTTTTTGCTGTCCGATTTTGGATTAGGCACTGTAGGGGCTGTGTGTGTGTGTGTGTGTGTGTGTGTGTGTGTGTGTGTGTGTGTGCTTGAGCTATCGTTCTCCTCCTCTTGCTTCCCCTTCACTCTCCCTCCGACGTTAGAATCCACACTCTGTGTGTCTGTGTGTGCGTGAGGGCTGCTTCTCCTCTTGCTTCCCCTTCACTCTCCCCACGTTAGAATCCACACTCTGTGTGTCTGTGTGTGCGTGAGGGCTGCTTCCCCTCTTGCTTCCCCTTCACTCTCCCCACGTTAGAATCCACACTCTGTGTGTCTGTGTGTGCATGAGGGCTGCTTCTCCTCTTGCTTCCCCTTCACTCTCCCCACGTTAGAATCCACACTCTGTGTGTCTGTGTGTGCGTGCGTGAGGGCTCCTTCTCCTCTTGCTTCCCCTTCACTCTCCCCACGTTAGAATCCACACTCTGTGTGTCTGTGTGTGCATGAGGGCTCCTTCTCCTCTTGCTTCCCCTTCACTCTCCCCACGTTAGAATCCACACTCTGTGTGTCTGTGTGTGCATGAGGGCTGCTTCTCCTCTTGCTTCCCCTTCACTCTCCCCACGTTAGAATCCACACTCTGTGTGTCTGTGTGTGCGTGAGGGCTGCTTCTCCTCTTGCTTCCCCTTCACTCTCCCCACGTTAGAATCCACACTCTGTGTGTCTGTGTGTGCGTGCGTGAGGGCTCCTTCTCCTCTTGCTTCCCCTTCACTCTCCCCACGTTAGAATCCACACTCTGTGTGTCTGTGTGTGCGTGAGGGCTGCTTCTCCTCTTGCTTCCCCTTCACTCTCCCCACGTTAGAATCCACACTCTGTGTGTCTGTGTGTGCATGAGGGCTGCTTCTCCTCTTGCTTCCCCTTCACTCTCCCCACGTTAGAATCCACACTCTGTGTGTCTGTGTGTGCGTGAGGGCTGCTTCTCCTCTTGCTTCCCCTTCACTCTCCCCACGTTAGAATCCACACTCTGTGTGTCTGTGTGTGCGTGAGGGCTGCTTCTCCTCTTGCTTCCCCTTCACTCTCCCCACGTTAGAATCCACACTCTGTGTGTCTGTGTGTGCGTGAGGGCTGCTTCTCCTCTTGCTTCCCCTTCACTCTCCCCATGTTAGAATCCACACTCTGTGTGTCTCTCTGTGTGTGATTTGCTTCCCATTCACTCTTCCTGCGACTTTAGAATCCACACTGTGTGTCTCTCTGTGTGTGAGGGCTCCTTTTCCTCTTGCTTCCCATTCACTCCCCCAGCGCCCCTGCGACTTTAGAATTGACACTCTGTGTGTCTGTGTGTGTGTGAGGGATCGTTCTCCTTCTCTTGCTTCCCATTCACTCCCCCAGCGCCCCTGCGACTTCCAGCGCCCTGCAACTTTAGGGCCAGTTCTCTCTCTCTCTCTCTCTCTCTCTGTGTGTGTGTGTGTGTGTGTGTGTGTTGACCTCACTGTGCTTGTTGGGGGAGAGTGTTGGTCGCACTTTTTCTTGATTTGTCTCAGAGTGGTTACTATCGTGGTTTCCTTGCTGGGGAGGAGGGAGAGATGCAGAGCCTGCTTGTTCTAAAGGAGCAAAGCCGGAGAGGAGCCTCTCCTGCATTATTAGCAGCACCCTTCTCCACACCCCCCCACGTGTGCTCCTTGTCCCTTGAGTGCTTTTCCTTCCCTCCCCACTTAAAACATGGTTACAAAGCACGGATCCACATGGATCCTCAGGATTTTTGCACTGGGTCACCCCAAATTCACCATCAGATCACATAGCATGTCCATGGCTACAGCCTGCACAAAAAACACACACGCACCCACTGTTTCATGGGGCCGCAATGGGGCAAAAACGTGGTTACAAAGCATGGACCCACATGGATCCTCAGGATTTTTGCATTGGGCTACCCCAAACTCACCGTCAGATCACATGTCTGTGGCCACAGCATGAACCACAAAAATCATACATCCACTGTTTTGTTTAGAATATTTTTTTCTTGTTTTCCTCCTCTAAAAACTACGTGCGTGTTATGGTCAGGTGCGTGTTATAGAGCGAAAAATATACTTTTTCAGTTTTCTCTGCAGGTAAGCTTATCATTTCTTGTAGGCACAGAACAAATGCCAAAATAATCCTGCTGGAGAGCAAATGTCAACCCCATGCTGCTTCCTCTTGTAGTAATTATTGTTTCTGATGTCTAACTTTGCTGTAGAGCAGAAAAGGGTGGGGTGCAGAGAGAAGAGAGGAAATACAACTGGTGTTTCTACAAGGCCCAACTCTCCCCAGCTACATTGCAATGGCTTGTACTGACATGGTTAGATCACCAAAGGGTCCACTGGGTGAATAGATACGCACAGCAGCAATGAGATTAAAGCTGCAGTGTTATGCACACTTACTTGGGAGCCTGCCCAACTGAACACAGCAGGACTTGCATCTGAGTGAACATGAGTAGGTTTGTGCTTCATATCAACCTGGCTCTGGAGCAAGGATACAGAAGCTGTAGTCCTCCAGATGTTCCTGGACTCCAGTCAGCCCAAGACAGTTGGGCAGGGATGATAAGAGTTGTATTCCAAGAACATCTCAAATCATTCATCTTCCAGAAATGCTTATTCCGTGAACATGGAGAAGTAGTCTGGGATCTGTTTGGACCTGTGTCCCAGAATAGTCCAATCATCTACTATGGAATAACAGAACTCCATCACTGGTGTAGATACATACACAGGGCCGTTCTATGCCCTTGTAATAAGTCCCAATGTGTTCAGTGATGTCTGTAACTCCCAGGGAGGACTAACCTTCATCCAGAAGAATTTGAAGACATTAATGGCACACAAGGGGAGCCAGTTGGTCAGCCTCACCCTTCACCTGACAATCTTGAAGGAGATATTGAATTGCAAAGGCTATTCCCAGCAGATCATTGTAGGTTTCATATCATTAGTTTTTAGGCAGCCTAATCAAGCTGGAGGGATAATTTATGCATCAATAATAAAATGCAAGCTTGGAAGAAGCTGGCTGCAAACCCTTCAGGAAATGCAAATGGGCGGCAAAGTATCTCTAAGCACCGCCTTATGAGGCCGGCTGTGAAGCAAAAAGCAAGGATCTTGCAACGTGTGCTACCGTCACCAGCCTTAGGGCAAGACCTATGGGTCCCTCTTCTATTCCGGTGATATGCATAATGAAACAATTAGTTCCCAACACCAAGGCTGAAAAAGCAGCTTCTAATGCTTTGATATCGCAATCTGGGGTACATGAAGAAACCATCTGCCAGCTACCTAATTTGCCCATCTCTCCTTCCCCAAAGAATTTCCTTTGTTATGCAGAGTTTGCACTAACACAAAATAAACCACCCTGTCAGCACCTTCACTGTCTGTTAAAACTACAGGCTTGCTAACAGAAAAGGTGCAGGGATCCTGTAGCCTTCCAGGTGCTGTTGGGTTCCAACTCCCAGCTGTCCCAGGCTATTCAGCAGGTACCCTTCAGCAGGTTCCACAACTCTTGAGCATGAAATAACATTTTATTACCCTCTGCTCACTGGCTTTGGGTGCCGAGCAATCTTAGTGTTATCTCAGCACTTTTCCTGAGAAGAGTAGCTTCATTAGCACATCACAATTAGAGACATTAATGCAAAGCAAAAGTAGCCAGCTAGTTTCTACAGCTGTCTTGATTATTTATTTATTTTTAACACATGACATATAGAAGTAGGAAATCTGAACGCATACCAAGGCTTGGCTTATAAGCATGGACATCACCACAAGGCAGCTATTTTCTAGACCATAGTAGTAACTCTTGCCTGCCACACGGAAGCAAGATGATGAAACTGATAGAGTGCTGCAATGCCAGCTCCAGGTTTAGAGAGTCTTTGGACAAGGTATTTGTTGGTTGGAAACAGGTATATAAAAAGGAGAATTCTTGGATGCCAAGCTCCAGGTTTGGGGCAGGTACTCTTTAGTAGGAGAACCCCAGCAGAGATTTAAAATCACAAAACATGCAGCAAAGTAAAGCATGGAAATATAGGCTGTTAGACCTTTAAAAGATGCTCTTCTAAGTTCCTGCCAAAGCTTCTCACTCCCTCTAGCATAGCAAAGCACCACACATTTGGAAAGTTTAAAATGGTTTACTTACAAGATCTTTGAAGGTCAGATTCATGTGCTTTTCCATACGGCATTCAGAAAACACAGGCAGCAAAACTTAGGTTAGTTCCCAAGTGGTGAAAGTTCCTAATTATTTATTATAGGAACATAATGATGACTTTGTAAAAAGGCCATGCAGTCTGAGCCTGGAGCAACCAGCTGAGACCTCTTCACACACCGGAGTTCACATGGTGGACTGAGGGAACAACAGGACTAGACCACCTTCCTCCTAAGGAGAAGGGGAGTGACCTAGCTAAGTCTGGCAGGACAGCTTACTCTATGGCATTAACCCCTTCGTGCATTAATTAGACTTGAGCATTTGGGTTATATGAGGCTGTATTCTCAGAGGGCCCTCCGCTTTGAGTGTGCCACCAGCTGTTCCTTGCGAAAAATGCATTGCAGCTTCTTGGGCCCAGCAGTCAACAGGGCATGTTATCAAAGAATCCAGCATATGGTTAGATACTGTACCATGATAGCATTCTAGTCATAAAGAATCACACATTGCCTGATGGGCAGCTGTTGTGGCCAGAGCATTGTGCAATAAGACCCATTCCATTCCTGTGATTGTCAACCAGGGCAATGAAACTTGTTGAGAGGCCCCTGTCCACCTCCCTGTTGCTCTAGAAGGGGAGATGATCTGAGGCTGCTCTTTAAATACTATAAAGCTACATCATAGTACAAAACAGCAACATACGAAGGCTTAGAACAGGTATTACGCACAGGTATTTCAAGCCCTCAGGCAAAACGTCATGAATTCTTCAGAGAAAATTATATATTTATTGCCATGTGGAGAATATTTGGAGACAATTCTACACTCTTTTTCTAGCAGGAAGGGGAAAAAGGAGAAAAACCTCAGACATTTTCTCAGAAAAAAAGTCTTCTGTTAAATGTTGGCTCAGCTGTTTTTCGCCCTGTTGAAAGGGATACACACACACACTCACCAGAAGCAGAAGATGGCAAAAGGAAAGAACAGGGAGGCAGGAAACTGAGAAAAGGATTGTACCATCCCAATTAATGTGTTGGAGTCAGAACTAAAATCAGAAGATAGAGATTATCAAAAGAATTGAAGAAGTGGAGAACCGATTACTTAAAGGCTTCTTTGACACAGAGACACACACAGCAGGGGCGCCGACTTATAAAAAATATTGGGGGAGCCCACGAAAGCTCATGAATAATAAATAAGCTCATGAATATGCAGATAAAGTGGCGTCGCCTCCTCATGAGCGAATAGGGGAGAGCGTGCTGCGCCTATTAATCAGCTCCGAAGGAAATTGGGTGGAGCTTTTGCTCGGGAGGGAGGGCAGGAGGCATGCAGCCCGACCCTGTGCATTTTGGGCTGGGGGAGGGGCGGCGGTGGCGCTCTGCTGGAGGGGCGCCCGAGATTATTGGGGGGGCAGAGCCCCCCCAAACGAATTTTTGAGGGGGCTCGGGCCCCCTCAGGCCCCATGGAGTCGGCGCCTATGACACACAGTACTCATGGTACAATATTTTGTCAGCTATGATCAGTGAAGTGCTCAGGTATGGGCAGGGTTGGAAAAACACTCAAGTGTAAAAGAGAAAAGAAGCAACAAATAGACTTAAAAGTTATATACACGCAAGGTATTTCCAGTGCATTAGGCAAGGTCAAAGACAAACTGACACGAGCACTTTGCAATGCACATCCATTAGAAGTGGTATTCTCAAATGCACCCTAATGGAAATGACATGAAGCCTTTTGCTACTTCGCCTGCCGCATCTTTGGCAATTTCCCATTGACTTTGGGATAGACCAAGAGGCTGAGTAGATCAGGGAGTATAACTGTGCATCAGGTGTCGATAATTGTTTGTCTTTTATGGCAGTGATGCGCTCTCCACACTCTACTGAACACTCATGTTTTGGAAATAATTAGGTTCAATATGCCCAGGGGACAAGGATCCAGAAAGCCATAGCTGCATGCTGTATAGCCATGCAAGATATAGGAAGCATCAAAAGTAGGAAACTCACTCCTCTAAAGTAAATTAGCATGCCTCCCTGAAAGTGATTGTAATTATACACACACACAAAGATGAAGCTCCAGCCACACTTGAATTTAAAGATTCATTCTTATTCAGTGTTTTTCTTGCACATATAAGTCTTTCTGTTGCCAGTGTCTCCAAGGCTTTGCCCTGTGAGGATCTTCTAGTTGAAACATCAATGAGAATACATGATATAGCTATGTAAAGAGATTGTTCTCCTGTTCCCTTCAAGTCTCACCCTTGAATATGGCCTTTAATAGCCTCTTTTCAGTTTATCACTGGTCCAAATTTTAGAAGGAAGTTGAAAGTTGGCGTTCTAATTGTTGCTAGCAAAGGATATCTTGGAGATGGAGGGTACATGCCTGGCATTGCGGTGGGTCTTTTACTTTGTTTTATTTCATGATTAAGGTTTGTTCAGACATTAGAGACAAAAAAAGTGGTCCAAGTAGCCATTTCTATCACAGGCATGTGCTGCACATTTCATTACAATGTGCATTCAGGGAATTTATTTATTTATTTCAACAAAGGAAGAAGTGGAGGGAATGATAAGACAAACAAATAAGGACAAGGAAGAGGCAAAGAGGCAAAAAGCTAACAAAACAACCACAAAAGCAGCCATGCAGAGAGAAAGGCCTGTGCCAAGCTGACCAGATGCAGGGCAGATCTGGAGGGCTGAGGACTGGACTCCTCCTCCCTGCTTCCATGCTACAAAAGCAGCCCCTCACCGGTACAGATCTTCACCAAAGGTGGTGAGCCGATGTCAAGGCAGGAGGCAAGAGCAGGTCTGCAATATCTCACGAGGCATCCATGAAGTCAAATTGATTTAAAGAAACAAAACAGGGCTAGTGAGCACAGCAACTCTTCCCAGTAGGTCTTGCCCCAATGAGGAAGTTGTGAGGACTGAAGGTCCTCACCTTTTTACAACTCCCTAAGTCTCCTGTTCCCCTGGGACCTGCCATTGAGACTTCCTCGCCTTGTCTGTCTTTGCTCTGCTCTCTTCATACCTCTGCAGGTTCTGGGAGACCAAGAGGGGAGAGGAGCTGGTTGCAGCAGAAGGGGGAGACACCCTGGCTTCTTTAGCAGCCTGATTCATTTCTGCCACTGAGCCCTCCTTCTTTCCAGCCTTTGCTTCTACCTCTGATTCTGGACTGGTCTTTGCCATAGACTCTTTAAAAAAATAATAATTCATTTTTTATTACTTTTTAACATATTAATTAACATTCATCCAACAGAACTTCACATCTTATACAATACTTTTTGGACTTCTGTCAATGCCTCTGATGATTTTCCATTCTTTCTTTTTTTAAAAAAAAGATATTTATTGAAAGTTTTTAAAATATAGCAAAAAATGAAAAATAAACATACAAAATAAAAAAACAATTAAAAACACACATTAATTTTCAATAACATAACTTCCATACACTTATTTCCTCAGACCTCCTCACACCTCCCCTCCCTGTATTCCAATTCAGTTTGTTAGTTCAGCAAATCCTTACCATTAAACTTTTACCCATTTGTGGATCTTTTTTTTATGTCTCCTAAAGCATTACAGCTGGAAACCACTTAGTTTCTAATGATTTTCCATTCTTATTCCTTATTATGAATTTCTTAATTTCCTATTACCTTTAATTATCTTTAACTAATAATTCTCCTCATTGTCTTTTTTGCAATATTTCAAATAATTCACCTCACAAAACTTCTTAAAAACCTACTAGCGTAATCTGTCCATCACAATTACTTTTCAAATAGTCCGTAAATTTACTCCAGTCTTCTGAGAATCTCTGGTCCCACAGGTTTCGAATCCTTCCTGTTAGTTTAATTCTGCATAGTCCAGGCCTTTGCCATAGTCTCTTCCTGCTCACTAAACCCTATTACCTCTCCAGCTTCTGACACCTCCTCCTCCCAGGCTGCTCTCTCTTCTCTTTCTGACCACTCATCATCATCCCACCACCAATCCCCAAGTTCTGAGCCTTCCTCCCTTGGGGGTTCCCCAGCTGGTGCCTCCCACCACCCCTCTGCAGCCAGCCAGCCAGATCAGAGTTCAGACAAAGAGAGAGCTATGAGACGGAGGGAGAGGCAGGCAGAAGAAAAAAGCTGGAATGGATCTGCAGTTTCTGCCTGCATCTGTCTCTGGAAGTAGCATTGGGGTGACTGGCTCCAGCAGCAGCCATAAGGGAGCATGAGGAGTACCTCATACAGTTATTGCATGGATAAAATGGGGATGCCATGCATGCCACTTTGAGCTCCCTGGCTAAAAGGTGGGATACAACTAACTAACTACATATTACGTTGCTATGCTGCACCATAACCAGCATTCTCTGGTTGGCCCACATCAAAACTTCAACACAACCCCAAGCCAATCAGGTATTTATGGCAGGTGATGAATTGTTCCTCAAAAATGTCAGTCCATCAGCTTTAGCAAAGAGTTTAGAATAAAACTCGGAAATGTAGAAGGATGGAGAAAATGGGAGGACACTTTGATTCTTCTTACAAAAAGAAATTGCAAACAAAATTAGTATCAAGTTGGGGGGGGGACATTTTTTGAGATTCTCCCCCAAATCTTTGGGCTATGCTATTGTTAATAAAGTGTGTTAACCATATTCATTCATTTGTATGCTGTGCATAATATAGTCGCTAGCTATTGAAAGGGATTAGCATTTAATCTATTCAGCTGTGAGTTACCAATTGCCAGCCCCTGCTGAATGCAATGTATTACTTAAGTTCTTTGTGAGCCTGGAAGTTTATAAACAAAATTGCCATACGGGGCATAATTTTGCTTATGAATGTGTTTACTGTATGAATGGCTCCCTGTTAGCAGTCAGAACACCATATTGGTAAGTGGATATAGACAGATACACTTTTGTTTTAGGGTTAATTTGGGACAGGTGAATCACTGAAGCAGCAATTTATATGGCTAATTCATGGAAGCAATTCAACAGCTTTGCTTAAGTAGTTGTCAGATTTGGCTGCTTTATTCCCCAGTAACTCATCTCCAATTGTTCACAAACTGCTAAAGGCAGTTCACCATTATTTGTATTGTTCTTGTAATGATAAGCATGGGATCGACCACAGAATTAGCATCTGTGTTTAGATTAGAGAATGTGAAAGGTGAAATGTGGCTCCAAGCACTCACTGCTGATCTACCTCTGTTCTTACCAGGACTTCTGAAGTAGAGTTCTGGGTCTCCTCCAGCCTCTCACCTTTTTGCAGATAGGATTCGGTCGAAAATTTAGGTTTGTGCGATTATAGTTGATTAAAGCACTCTGGGGCAGCAAGTTCACTTTAATGAAAAAAGGGATGCTTTTTATTGTTAGGCTGTAGGATAAGATTGATGGGAAGACTATAACCTCCATGCAAACAAATCAGAACAGAAATCCTCGTTAATGTGTAGGCATGGTATTACCTCTGCACAAGCTTTCTGCAAGCAAATCAGGATGATCAGCAAAAAGATCATCTGGAGCAGCCCCTGAAGTACCTTAAGACCAAGCACCTATTGACAGATTATCACACTAAAATTTTAGAATCATAGAATTGTAGAAGGGACCCTAAGGATCGTCTAGTCCAGCCCCCTGAAATGCAGCTGCCCCATACAGGGATCGAACCTGCAACCTTGACGTCATCAGCACCACACTCTAACCAACTGAACACAATCCAACCAAAGGGGGCGAAGCCACAATTGTAGCACAGCATGCTAAAAAATGCCAACCTTAACCCACTTACTAAAGTGTAAGCTCCCATTAAACTTAGAGGGGTTTACTTCTGAGTAAGTATTGTTAGAATTGCACTGTAAAGCCTACTGAAATCTGTGGGCTAAACCATGCTTGATTCTGTGCTGGACTACAGCCAAACACTTTTAAGCCTCATTGGTTTTTAATGGAAGAATCATAAAGATCCTTAACCCTCTCCCATTTAAATCACTGAAAGGTAAACAAAATGTTCCAGATTTGCCTATGGTGTGACTTTTGCCTGCACGGTGCCTCAGGAATCCTTGTCTTCTTGGCTGAAATAGATTAACCTCTAAAACCAACATCTCTGATCTAGATTGAAGGCTGGTGCTGCAAAGCATTTCTTAACAGCCAGACAAGGCATGACGTTAGCTGCAGGAAGACAATTAATGTGCACTTTTGAACAATATAGTGTCTGCTGATGAATTGAAGTAGGATTGGGACTACTGCATATGGGAAGGTGAAGTTAACCCCCTGCACCTATTGTAACCACACTTACTTCTGGGACAGAAGATTCCTCCAGATGGCAATGGGAGTTTTGCCGCCACGGTTAATACCTTTCCTTATGCACCCTGCTTCTAGTACTTTCCAGGGGATTCTCCCGCTGCTATTTAATCTTTTTAAGCTGTGCATTAATTCATTTCACACAATTCATATCACATCTATAAGCAGCAAACATGTGAAGGTTGCAGTAAGGAAGAAGTGCAAGAGGAGCACCAACACATTCCTCGTTCATGGTAAGCCATTCCTTCTGCCATAATGGGTTATCCAAACGCAGCCTGTCTCTGTCTGTCTCTCTTATGTACTAGAAATAATGTGAGATGGCCAATCACGTCTTCCATGTCTACTTCTTTGAAGCAAAGGCCATGGCTCACCCTATGGTTTGACAGGAAAATGGCTACCTCAGGCAGTTGATTTTGGGTGTCCTAAAACAACAGAAAAAACCGAACATTTTGCTGTTGTTTTATGACACCTAAAATCAACTGTCTGAGGCAGCCACTTCCCTGTCAAATTGTTCTTTCATTAATTGAATTATTTCATTAATTGTTGTTGTATTTTTACTTCCAGGAAGATGAGCTTGGGTGACTTTCCCTCTCAGGTGCCAAAATAACTTTAGTGGCCTTGGGTTTCCATGCATCTTGACCTGGGGGGTGGGGCAGGGAGGGGGAGGCCTTTTTGCTGAAAACTGACAGCAATGGCTGTGGGTCATTCTCAGTATAAAGAGCATGAGACTTGCCTTGAAGACAGATCAATGTTTTATAAACACTACCCTTCAAAATCATCCACAGTACACTCAATGCGTTGGTTAATTGGAATTAAGTCATCATATAGTGAAAAGTTCATTTTCCTGAGGCGATATTACGTCAGCAATGATCTAACATTAGTAAGCTAACCATTGAGTTAGCAAGACACAGATCTGAAGATGGGAAATGCTAGTCACATTTATGATGACCTTATTAAATTTATGGCTTAATATATCCTCAGAACAATGTATCAGAACACATCTTGCTATCACCATTTCATGACAAAGAAATACATGGTCTCATGTTTTGTACATTGTGGAATAATGTTCCAGAAGTGAAACATATTCAGAAAGATTTCTCAGAGCCCAAAGAAACATCCACATTCCATAATGATCTTTGTGTGCAGCACTTATCTTTCTTTTTTTATGCAAAAGTATGCTTGAAAGGAAGGTCTTGCCAAGGAGTTGAATCAAAGTTAGCCATACTCAGAGAAGACCCACTGACACGAATGCTCATTAAATTCAATGGGTTTACTCTAAGTAGGACTTTGAGACAACCAAAATGAACACTGATGATTGTTGTCATAAAAATCTGGAAGAGGAGGAGGGAGATTTTCTCTGATTTGAATTGCAGGAATGTAACATTTCAAACTGCCAGCCATGCTAACCTTTAGAAAACATTCAGATCTAAGATGATATGACAAGGGCCCTATTATTTAACAATAGCAAACAGCAGAAAACACAGCCTCTCTTCAACTGCCACCAGAGGGCTCCTCAAGAACCATCTTGCCTTGAGGAGTGAAGACACTGAGCTTTCAAAAGGCACTTTGCAATGTGGTTTGTCTCCATTGTTTTATTATATATAGTTTAGATTGATGCTTGTTTAAACCGTTGTGAGATTAATCAGTAAGTACAGAGGATTTAGAACCTCAAAGCCAAAGTGAGAGCATTTGGGTCAAAATTAAGGGAGAGAAGAATAACAGAGACCTCATTGTGGGAGTTTACTATAGATCCCCAAGCCAAACGGAGGACATAGATGATGCCTTCCTGGAACAGATGGCCAAGCATGCAAAAGGAAGGGAGATAGTAGTAATGGGGGACTTCAATTACCCGGATATTTGTTGGATGTCAAACTCAGCCAAGAGCATAAGGTCAAACAGATTCCTCACTGGCCTTGCAGACAACTTCATTGTCCAGAAAGTGGGAGAAGCAACTAAAGGAACAGCCATTTTAGATCTGGTCCTAACCAATGTTGATGACCTGGTTAGTGGGGTAGAAGTGGAAGGATCATTAGGCGCGAGTGATCATGCTCTTCTGAAGTTTACTATACAGCGGAAAGGAGCAGCCAAGCATACTAGGACTCAATTTCTTGACTTTAAGAAAGCTGACTTCATAAAACTTAGGGAAGTGCTGGGTGAGATCCCATGGACAGTAATACTAAAAGGAAAGGGAGTTCATGATGGCTGGGAGTTTGTTAAGAGGGAGATAGTAAAAGCACAGCTTCAGGCAATACCAATGAGACAGAAACATGGAAGGTGCCTAAAGAAGCCAGGGTGGCTATCTAAAGAACTTTTAACTGAGTTAAGATTAAAAAAGGATGTGTACAAAAAATGGAAAAGGGGGGAAACCACCAAAGAGGAATTCAAACAAATAGCCAGCACATGTAGACACAAAGTCAGAAAAGCTAAAGCACAGAATGAACTCAGGCTTGCTAGAGAGGTTAAAAGCAACAAAAAAGGCTTTTATGGGTATGTCCGTAGCAAAGGGAAGAACAAAGAAACAGTATGTCCGTAGCATATGGGTATTTTATGGGTATGTCCGTAGCAAAGGGAAGAACAAAGAAACAGTCACTCAGAGGAGAAGATGGTGAAATGCAAACAGGGGACACAGAAAGGGCTGAACTCCTCAATGCCTTCTTTGCCTCAGTCTTCTCCGATAAAGAAAACAATGCCCGACCTGAAGAATTTGGAGCAAATGATTCAGCAGAGGAAACACAGCTCAGAATAGCTAAGGATACCTGGCTAGTTTAGATGTAGTCGAGTCTCCAGGGCCAGATGAACTGCATCCAAGAGATGGCAAAAGAACTGGCAGATGTGATCTCAGAACCACTGGCAGTCATCTTTGAGAATTCCTGGAGAACAGGCGAAGTCCCGGCAGACTGGAGGAGGGCAAATGTTGTCCCTATTTTCAAAAAGGGGAAAGGAGAGGACCCAAATAATTATCGCCCAGTCAGTCTGACATCAATACCAGGGAAGGTTCTGGAGCAGATCATTAAGCAAACAGTCTGTGAGCACCTAGAAAGGAATGCTGTGATCACCAATAGTCAGCATGGATTTCTGAAAAATAAGTCATGTCAGACTAACCTGATCTCGTTTTTTGACAGAATTACAAGCCTGGTAGATGAAGGGAACGCAGTGGATGTAGCCTACCTTGATTTCAGCAAGGCATTTGACAAGGTGCCCCATGATATTCTTGTAAAGAAGCTGGTAAAATGCGGTCTTGACTATGCTACCACTCAGTGGATTTGTAACTGGCTGACTGACCGAACCCAAAGGGTGCTCATCAATGGTTCCTCTTCATCCTGGAGAAGAGTGACTAGTGGGGTGCCACAGGGTTCTGTCTTGGGCCCGGTCTTATTCAACATCTTTATCAACGACTTGGATGATGGACTCAAGGGCATCCTGATCAAATTTGCAGATGACACCAAACTGGGAGGGGTGGCTAACACCCCAGAGGACAGGATCACACTTCAAAACAACCTTGACAGATTAGAGAACTGGGCCAAAACAAACAAAATGAACTTTAACAGGGGGGAATGTAAAGTATTGCACTTGGGCAAAGAAAATGAGAGGCACAAATACAAGATGGGTGACACCTGGCTTGAGAGCAGTACATGTGAAAAGGATCTAGGAGTCTTGGTTGACCACAAACTTGACATGAGCCAACAGTGTGACGCGGCAGCTAAAAAAGCCAATGCAATTCTGGGCTGCATCAATAGGAGTATAGCATCTAGATCAAGGGAAGTAATAGTGCCACTGTATTCTGCTCTAGTCAGACCTCACCTGGAGTACTGTGTCCAGTTCTGGGCACCACAGTTCAAGAAGGACACTGACAAATTGGAACGTGTCCAGAGGGCGGCAACCAAAATGGTCAAAGGCCTGGAAACGATGCCTTATGAGGAACGGCTAAGGGAGCTGGGCATGTTTAGCCTGGAGAAGAGGAGGTTAAGGGGTGATATGATAGCCATGTTCAAATATATAAAAGGATGTCATATAGAGGAGGGAGAAAGGTTGTTTTCTGCTGCTCCAGAGAAGCGGACACGGAGCAATGGATCCAAACTACAAGAAAGATTCCACCTAAACATTAGGAAGAACTTCCTGACAGTAAGAGCTGTTTGACAGTGGAATTTGCTGCCAAGGAGTGTGGTGGAGTCTCCTACTTTGGAGGTCTTTAAGCAGAGGCTTGACAACCATATGTCAGGAGTGCTCTGATGGTGTTTCCTGTTTGGCAGGGGGTTGGACTCGATGGCCCTTGTGGTCTATTCCAACTCTATGATTCTATGATTTGCCTACCATATCCCAACTGCCTGTGCATGGAAAATCTCTCTCTTCTAGTCTTTGCGTACAACGCTGCCTTACACGGAATGAGAGGTTCATCATGACCAGTATTACCTGCTTTCTGGGTGGGCCAATGGCTATCTAGGATCTCAGGCAGAACCCTTCCCCATCACCTACTTCTCAACTGTCTCTCAATTGGAGGTACCAGGGATCGAACCATTGCCTTTTTGCATGCAAGGTATGTATTCTTACCACTGACCTGTGCCATCAAGTCACAGACACTTCCTCCCTTCAAAGCCCACATCTACTACTAAGAGGTTCCTGGCCTGGAAGCCACTCTTATTCTATCCCGCTATGCCTATAGCAAATTTAGGCACTGTCTTCTCCTTTTCTGTGGCCTTCTCTGCTGGATCCCTCTGGAAAGGGGTGTTACCCATCAGTGTGTGCACTTGGGACAATGCCCAGGGTCCAAAGAAACACCAAGCAAGGAATACAAGCTCAAGAGTCATTTAGATTTGTTTTCTAGAACAGTCTCTTCCTCCCGAAGGGGCACGAAAAGCTGCAGAAGACTCAGCTTTCTAAAGGGCAAAAGGCAAGCTTCTGTTGTGACCACCAGCAAGTAGTGAGAGCTGGACCATAAAGAAGGCTGATTGCTGAAGAATTGATGCTTTTGAAGTATGGTGCTGGAGGAGACTCTTGAGAGTCCCATAGACTGCAAGATCAAACCTATCCATTCTGAAGGAAATCAGCCCTGAGTGCTCACTGGAAGGACAGATCCTGAAGCTGAGACTCCAATACTTTGGCCACCTCATGAGAAGAGAAGACTCCCTGGAAAAGAACCTGATGTTGGGAAAGATGGAGGGCACAAGGAGAAGGGGACGACAGAGGACGAGATGGTTGGATAGTGTTCCTGAAGCTACCAGCATGAGTTTGACCAAACTGCAGGAGGCAGTGGAAGACAGGAGTGCCTGGCGTGCTCTGGTCCATGGGGTCACGAAGAGTCAGACACGACTAAACGACTAAACAACAACAAATCAGATCTTTTCCATTTTAGGGGCTAGCTGTAGTACAAATTTAAACCATTGTGTGAATTGTTCAACATTTCCAGTTATGTTGCAATTCACGTATTTCTTTCACTAAAACAGGAACAGGTTCTTTATAACTAAGTAAAAAAATAACTTTTAAGAAGCATGTCCTTTATTTATTGATTTTTTACTTCCCAGACTAGGCAAGTTAATTGAGATCTGTGATTTCAGAACTATGGAAACCTCCAATTAGGGAAAGACGTCTCTTGCAAAGACCTGCTTTTTGTTGTCTGTTGTAGAGGTGTATATCCTATTAGAACATCCAGATTTCTTACCAAGGCTTTACAAATTTGTGTAGTAACACTTAAAGGGGTAATGGGAAATGGTTTATTCTGTATTGGTGGGGGAGCAGAAATGTAAACCACTATTATTAGCAGTATTCTTTTATTATTGTGTGTGAAATGGCTGCTCGCTAAACACAATAAGTCGAACTGAACTGAACTGAACTAGGATCAAGACTGCAGCAGTGGGAGACAAATGTTTAATCCTTTTCCCCAATTCATTTGCTATTTGATCCATTGGTCACACACAGGTCTTCCTAATGGGGTAAATGGCAGCCTTGGGGGAGTATTGTCATCAACAGAAGGGTGTGGCAGAGGATTAAATCCCTCTCTCCCCACAGCACAGATCCTCCTCTTTTGGCCTGCCTCACCACACAGGTACTCCTTGAATTTTCACATTTGCTCTCCAAGAACACAAATATGGTCCCTGTGCCAAAACTAAAATTAACAATTTGGAGGAATTCAGATTTTGAATTCAAAATTTGAATGCATTGGTCTTGCTAGAGATCTCTCAAATCTCTGTTGCACTGTTGTGTATTCGTTTGGGTTTTGGTCATTTATCTCATAAAATAGTATAAGCAATCAAGTACCAAATATGATATTGAGTCCCAATAATAAACAAATGCTAATTATCATTCATTTTAAGTCAAGTATGTCACAGCTCCGAATGCTAAATGTCAAATTGTGACTCAAACATTGAACATCAAGCTTTACACAGGATTTGAAGATTTTTGTGAGCATTTACCCCTCATCTCAACCCTCACACTAAAGACTCACTATAAACACAGGACCTTGTCAGCCTTCCAGGAGAGCATTTGAGGGCTTACAGAGGAAGGGCAGGTGTGAATTGGCCTTGGGGCTAACATCCCTGTGCATACAATATTGTATATGTTAAGAAAAATACACACTAAAATCCTTACCATTCTTTGTGAGGAAACACCCACCCACCCCACAAACTGATGTGGAAATGTGGCCACCTGAATTTAAGACCAGAAAAATGAGAAACTAAAAGAAACCAAATTAGACAAATTATCCACTTCTATCCAGTCCCAATATGAGCTCTCATGCATTATTTTGAACACCTTAAGAAGGCTAAAGTTTTGTAAGGCATTGTGTCCAAATTCTGAAAGTTGTGCTCTCTCTCTCTTTCACACACACACCACTCAAAATATAATATAAAAAACTAAGAAGCCAAACAGAATTTGCAGGTCAGGCTGCCCTTCCACACAACTTTTCCTATTAATGCTTCCTTTGACAATGCTGAGAGGCACAAACATAGAATGGCTGATACAGATGGGAACAGGACAAATAACTGATACGAAGCCTTTGAGTGTTACATAACCAAAGCCTCTTTCATAAGGGTACAAAATGTGATGGTGAACACCATCCCTTTACTACATTAATGCTGCCATTGAAAGGGATACTTTAGTCATCATTTTTATGGTCAGTGTAAGATGAGGATTTTTCCATTGAACTAGCAAAGTTATTATTGTACGCCACCACAATCTCCGAGTGGTACGAGATTCCAGGCGTTTGAGGCACTTACCCAAGGTTCATGTTTCCTTTAGAATGAGGTACAGCAGAGACTCACTTCTGCAAATCACTACTCAAGGGGAAATAAGTTTTCAAGGCACTCACAATAGCTGTTCTCCCCAGTTCAAAATTAACTATGCTAAAAATGTGCAGGACCATCTCTCTTCAGAACTCACAAGTAGGTAGAGGTTTGAATCTGAATCAGAGGGGGTGGGCATTCTCCTTCCCTCTCACCACCACAGCAACAGCCAGATAGCAGCAGTGATTGAGATACCTATCCCACGCTTTTTTTCTTTCTCTACCTGGTTTTCTCTTTCTTTTGCGAATGACATACAGGAGCCATCAGGTAGGTCATTTTCAAAGAGCACCTGTTACTATGGCTGCCAGGTGTCAGGAAGAGTACACCTCTCAGTGCTGTAGCATCATTCCAGCTACAGGAGGAGAATAGGGTAGAAAAGCAATATTCCTCCTAGTCAACCACAGAAGAAAGAGGGGAGTAGGGAGAACCTCTGTCCAATCAACTATTTTTTTGGGGGAGGCCTTCCTCCCTAGTACAAGGTACAGGACCCTGAGGTCTCAGAGAGATGGCAGTTGAAGGAGAATTCAAATAAAATCCCTTTGTGTGCTGTACTTTTGTTCACAATCACTAGCCCATTCTATATTAAGCCAGGGCAAAGCCACTCAACGCTAATTATTATTCCAGTATTGCAAGTGTCTGTCTGAAGGTAAGGAACAGTTGATTTTGTAAGACAACCCTGCAGGTTAATCACTGATGTGAGATCTGAAGTGGTGACTTCAAAGCTCATGCTATTAGCCACCGTACTGTACTACTTCATAGTGTCCAAAGTATTTCACAACTCTCATCTTGTTATCCTCACAGAGCATCTTTGTTATGACAAGTTTGGCTGAAAAAGAGACCAAGGTGATTAAGTGGGTCCCATGGCTAAGAGGAGTTGTCCTACATAAAACCCAAAAGTTATCAACTGCGCTACAAGCAGAAATGTTGAATGTCTCTTTTGTATATCTTGTGGTAGTAATGAGAATTTCTGTAGCCTCTTAGCTCAGATCAAAATAGCAACTACAAACATAGACTGTAACCGCCAAGGTGATCAGCAATCATTGACTCTCACTGAATCCTTTCTAAACATTATGTTGCCACATACACTATACAGAGTTGAATAAATCCAAACTCACACAATTCTACATTTCCCTATTTGAGAGAACCTTATAAAACAGATACAAAGTATATAAAACTTATATGTAATTACAAAGTCCCAGGGTTTGGCTTTATGATATGAACCTTCTACCTTGCTGATGCTAAGCAGGTCTGGATCTGGTCCATGCCTAGCTGGATATGCACAGCACTTTGGGTTTAATGAAAGAGGAAAAGCAGGATATAAATGTTATGGGGGCGGGGGACTAGTTTCCCCAGTCTCCTTTATTTGAGTAATTCAACTGTGGAAGCAAAATGCAAAGCCTAAGATCACCTTTACGAGTATGTTTTTCATTTAAGATTTTAGTGGTAAGCCTGATTACATTTAGAAACATGTATACCTTTTATCACAATTTTCCAAGACGTTTAAATGGAAGAGCTTAATGAAATGGACTATAAGACAGAAGCCAGAAGGTACTCTGCCTTCCCTACAAGCTAATTATTCTTTGAGCAGAATGCATTTTCTGCCAGCTTTTGAGAGAGATGCTGTTTTTCAGTAGAGTGGAGCTAAATAATTCATATATAAAAATGTTGCCACTTTATCCCAGTAGGAGAGTAGCAATAAGGTCCAAAGCATGTATTACATGGAGCCAAGAAAGATTTCTCACTACTATTGAATAACCAAAGGCTGTCTTATTTTTTCTTCTTGTTGGCCTGGCGAATAGATAATATTTATTCCTTTAGAGTAGGAAAACAGGTTACATTTGACCATCTGCCAAGACATGCTAATGCAGGAAGCTATGCAATAAAATAAAATTAAAATGAAAGTAGAGGCATAGAGCAAAGTGAACATGATGTGACTGGAGAACACCTGAAGTGGAAACTTGTGCTTTAAGAAAGACTGCACCAGCTGAAGAAAATAAAGTGTGAACCACTTTTCTTTTTTAGTGACCCCACAATGCTGAAATGCTGAGATTGCTGGCGAACAATAGCAGAAAGGGTTTTACGCTCAGGTCCTGCTTGTGAGCTTCCCATAAGAATCTTGCTGGCCACTGGGGGAAACAGGATGCTAGCCTAGTCAGATACTCCAGAGTGGCTCTAATGAGATATACCCCCCTAATGGGAAAGAAGTGACACAAGTTGCAATTGCATGCCCATTTACCTAGAAGTAAGGCACACTGGACTGTGTGTGTTTTACTTCTCAGTAGGCATGCATAGGATTGCCCTGGTTGCCACCAGAACTGATCAAGAGATTTGAGGCCCTTTCACTTGTTGCAGAGATAAGGAGCACAGCAAATGTATGCTGTAATATCCAAGGGAGATACATCATAAAATGTGGGGGGGAGGAAACTGTAACTGGCTTAGTTCCCTGGAGTGTGTATGTACTACATGCCTGTCATATACTTGTGATCATTAAAATATGCTACTCTCACTAAGTTGTAGCATATAGAAGAGGCCTAAGACTAAATAGCAAGCATTTCTGAATTCACTCATAGCCTTTAAGTTAGCAAGCTTTTTTCATAGTTTCTATTTGCTCTTAAAATATTATGTTAGAGTATCTCAGGAGTAGCCTCTCTATAACAAAGGTTGGTTATGGTATCACCAAGGATATTTGAACTGGTGATCATGTAGCAACTTCTTTGTCTTAGTTAACTGGGGGGGGGCAGTCATCCAGATAATGTTCAAAATAGACTTCTACCACCATTCAGAAGAAATATTTACACAAACAAACTGATGCTTTTACACTGATACTATATGTTGTCCGCACCAAAGGACATCTCATAAATATCCTGACTGATAAGACAGGGTATTTCTATAATACTCTTGGCCAAATAGTTTATATTGGAATGAAAACACGCTGGAGCAACTGCTGTTAAAAGTTATTCATATCTTCATAGGAAAATATATTAGAATTGACTATTTCCTTTTCCATTAGTCCTGCTGTTTGCACAGAAATGTCAAGTCTGGCCCAAGCTTTAACCATATGCAACAGTTGTCTTGAGTTATTTGAGTTAAGACCTACGATTCCATTGTGCCATTTCATATTATTAGGAATGAAGCTGAGCAGGTTGCTACACAGTGGCCAACTGCACAAACCAGAACCAGGAATAGAAAAGTAGCAGCTTGTGTAACTCAGCTTAAAAGAAAGAACATAAAATATATATTCAGGTTCTGGACATCATTGTGATTTAAGGGAGAAAAGAACAAGGTTATATAGATGACACTGAACTATTACCAGCACTATAAAATTTTCAAGGTCGGTTCTATGTCAGCTTGAAAAGAAAAGAGGTATGGCTATGGATACACCATGTATCTGTCAACAGACAGATTATTGGCCATTAACAAATAAGTATTTTTATAACAAATATGTTCATTTCAGTACTCAAATGTTTCAACTCCTACTATCCCACAGAAATGAATTGCTTGCTTATGTGCTTAAGTTTTTGTATTTCATTAACTGCTAGAAGCTCTTATCAGTTCACTGGAAAAAAAATGTGTCAAGTTGTTCAGTATGACAAAATTTCTAGCAAGAAACATTTAAAAAACAAGGCTAGTGTGATATAAACATGTAACAACCCTTGAGAGAACAAATTCCTGGGCAGGAAAATCATAGAATCATAGAGTTGGAAGGGACCCAGAGGATCATCTAGCCCAACCTCCTGCAACACAGGAAGTTTCCGTACACAAAATCAGACCATTGGCCCACCTCATTCAGTATTGTTGGCATAGACTGGTAGCAGCTTACCTTGGTTTCATGCAGGAGTCTTACCCAGCCCTACCTGAAGGCACCAGGGATTGAACCTTGACCTTTTGTATGCAAAATGTGTGCTGTACCCTAAGCAACAGCCCTTCCTTTGCAGGCTCAGATTAATTCTATGCCATAATGTTTTGTGCTATCTCAATCTCAAGTGATCTATTTCAATGCATACACACACACACACACACAACACTAGAGTTAATTATAATAAACAGCAAAAGCATTTCACAAAGACTTATACCAACAGTAGTTTCACCCATGGCTGATTTTGTGTTGTGGCCATAAAGAACAATTGGAAAGAAATACTACAGGAGAGGTAAGAGAGAGTGTTTGTGTGCATGTGCACTCACTTAATTTTTTTTATTATTCAGAGGCCAACAGGCTGCAGTCTTGTCACTTGGTCAAGAAAGAAATAAACAGTCTTGACTGGCAGTTTCCTGCTGATTGAGAACACCAGAAAAAATCCGAAATGTTATCAAATTTCATCACAGATCATTTTCCAAATAAAGAGATCAAGGATCTGGAAAGATAGACCTTTGTTGGTTCTTCCAAATTTTAAAATCAAATTACTTGTATAACTCCAGCTACTTCTTTTTTGAATTTATTTTTTGTTATCAAAGACAATGTCCAGCAACAGTGCCAAATAATCTGTTCATGGCATTGTTTTACAAAAGTTCCTACCAGACAATTATTTTATTGTTGGATGTACTCTTTATTAATGATGAGATGAACTAATCAATGAAATTGCTAACAAAACTCCTATAAAGAAAGGTCTAGACTGAGTTTTGAATCTGTTGGTTGGAGCATATTCAGTGGTCATAACAACATCATCAGTTAAAGGCAAGTACAACTCTTACCCATCGACAGAACTAGGCATGGCTCTTCCAAAAGGTCACTGGATCTTTCAAAGAGAGGCACCATGTTTTAAATTCTGCACATACAAAATATGCTCATGTCACTCAAATTACACAATGCAGCAGTGTTAAAAGTCTTATTATAGTCTATTAATGGCAAAGAACTGAGCCCAAGGCTCATATATGACTCATGGGAGGGACATGTCCTCAAAGAGACAAACAGTATAAAACAACAGGTTTCCTGTTGAATGTGTATCAGTGTGCATGAGTGCAAGTGCATGTAACAAAAGAAGTCCAAACCATGGCCCGTTGAATTGTTCCAAGCTGTATATCCAGTCCGAATGATAAAAGGCTTTCATTTTAACTGTATGTTAAAATGCAAATTCATATTCCACAAAAGCCAACAGTATGGTTGGTTGAAATAGCTTCAAAGTGAGTGTTACGGCGAGCTGTCCTGCTTGTCTTTATTTGTCAGCCTCTGGATATGTGGGGTACTTGACTGTCTCAATTTTCTCTTTTACTTTGTAGGAGGGGTATAAGCCTGTTTTTCCTAATTTTCTATTGACGCCTTTGGAGTAACCATCCCAGTGGTTTCCAGCAACACCAATTATATCTCCAGGTTCCATAGGAATTTCATCAGCAGTTCGGGGATGATGAGCATAAATGGCAATCTGGTTATGAGCATTTTGTCCCCCAAAATAATAGATATCATCTAAAGAATGAAAAAAGGCTGATGCATCTGGATGCAATGTCTGCATGATTTCATAGGCAACTCGACAAACCTAGGGAAAGTAATAACAAAAAGCATTAATTAGCAAACAGCATGACAGTACATCAGTTAAGTATTCCTTACAGAAGTGTATCTTGTCCAACTTTCTTTCTTCTCCAATCATTCATAAAGCATATTACTTCAACATTAAGCAAACAGCAATAGAATGCAACAATGTTAATCCTTGTATAATGTTTTACAGAAGCCTTTTAAAACATTCAATTTAAAGTAATTTTAATTTGCTTACATCTGGAGAATGAGACAAAGGCATTTTGGGTTGTATCCAATGTTAATCATACTCAGACCCAATGAAATTAGTAGACATGATTAATCTCAATGGGCCTATTCTGAGCATAACTTAACTGGATGCACCTACTTTGTTGGCTTGAAACTGGGACTTTTTGCATGCAAAGCATGAGCTCTACCACGGAGCAACTCACACCACAGCAGTTTATATTATAAGCCCCAAGCCTGACTTGCTGAACCTTAAAAAAGTTTCAATTAAATAAAAAAGTAACTCATCCTCTGTAAGATACTTCAGAACCTACTAGAAGGCCAAAGGACATTTACTACATTGGGTCTTCACTGGATCAAATTCAAATTCTTAGTACTACTCTGTGGAACCTCCTTAAAATTGGCCCAAGGCATCTAGACAACCCTCTGACTATGATCTGGCTTGGCAGTGATATCCTTCAGCAACTCCAAAGCTGTCAGGCTTAAGTACAAGCCCTCTTAGAACTGGAGATAGGAATGTCTTGGCAACAGGCCCAAGGCTCTGGATAATTGGAGAATATTAGAATGACTTATAATCTCATGACCTTCAGAGCAATGCGAAACCCTCTTGGTTTTCAGAGTTGCCACTAAATCGATTAAATGGAATATGAATATCAAGTCCAAAGCAGAGTAGCAGAAGGAAAAATGAAATGAAAAATGAATAGTATACAAGTGCCAGAGAACACGGAAAGAAAAATTGGGCCAATCACCAATTTTTTATTTCCTCTGTATGCTGTAGAAAGTGGTCAGGAGTGGTGATAAATGTTTTAATAAAAGAGGTAGATGGATAGTAGGTAAACAAAATAAATTCAAATCTAGAGTGATCAAACATGTATCCCTTTTAATAAACTTAAAGCACAGCCATTTATCAAAATCTCAGATTTACACATTCCCTCATCATCTATTCCTAACAAAAACAGTAATAACTGTTAATATTTTATAATACTTTAGAGCATATATGATTTATTAAACACTATTTCTGACTGCTTCACTCTGAAGCCGCAGTTCTGTGGCCACAACAATTACCAAACATGCTACCACTAAGGCTGAAGGCTAGTATCTCTTTTAGGTATAACAGGTGTCTCTTATAATCAAGAGAGGTTTGACACTCTAAAATTAGAAGTGGGTAACTTTTCCCCCCTCAAAAACAAACAAAGACTGCAGCCTTATCTATTACTTAAGCCATTTCTGCTCATTTTTATTTACAAGGCAGAAGCAAAACTATTATCTTTCCTGATATTATTAGGTCTCATTCACATTAAGATGAATGGTATTTAAATTTCTTGTAGCTTTTTAAAACATCTATTTCATAAATTTAAAAAATCTTGTACACAGGAAAGGGACTTTTGAAAGCATACTGTTTACTTTCAGATATATTTAAAATGGAAGAACTTGTCCTCAAAGTCACAAAATATGGGCATGATCCACTTGTGAACACAAGGCCCATTGGAAAAAAATAGGAATTGCACAAGAAAGCAGGCATGCTTTTCCACACTTCAACAATTTTTTACATAGCCTGTGACCAATTCTAGACAGAATAAGCAACATATCCAGTGACAATGGACACAGACCTGGATACATTAATATAGCTTAAATTCTGTATTATCCAATCTGGTTGGGAGTAGGGCTGTGTTCTCTCCCTCCTCCCTCCTAACAATAAGAAATGAAGATAAGCTCTCACACAAACCAGCAAACTCTTTCAGCTTCACCTGATCTTTCCACTTAGAGCTCAGCTAATTATGCAGAGCCTGCTATCAATCTAAGAGGGACCCCCATGCCAAGACAATCAAAGAGGCAAAGAAAACAAAAAACTGGAAAGCACTTCTTTCTTCCCTCACCAGTGAAAAAAGAGGGGGAAGAGTTTTTATTTTTGGTTTTCTGGGGGTGTTTATGTTGCTGGTTCCCCCTAATAAATAGCTTTCCTCCACATTAAAAAGGAAGGGTGTTTTTTAATTTAAAGGAGACTTTCTGCTTGCTTGCCCTCCCATTGATAAAAAGGAAGAGTTTGGTGGGATGAGGGCTGGGCTTCTGTGGGGGGAGAATGGAGGGAAGAAGATTTAGCTGGCTGCCTCATGCTGAAATGGGAGGTTGGGTACTGTGTGAGAATGATGGGGAGGGTGTTTTTTGGTAAGCAGTGAAAGCAAATGTGTGTCTACTCACAAGCAAGCCCTACTGAATTCAATGAGGCTTACTCTCAGGAAAGCAGAAGAAAGTTTAGTTGAACTCAGTGGGGCTTATGCATGCACAGATTCCACTTAGACCTCTCAGTGGGAAAGCAGATGCAACTTGAATAAGAAATCACTTAAACTACTCTTAAATTAGTTGAAAATATATTAAATATAATATATGGAAGCTTATTTAATATTTTTATTAAATGTACTACTTCCTTCTGCTGCCGTGGGGAGGCATGACAAAGCCCTCTGCTGCTGCAGGAAGCATAGCGCACCCTCTGCTGCTGTGGGGAGATGGGGAGGGACCCTCTGCCCCCGCAGGGAGGCCCAACAAAGCCCTCCGCCACCGCAGATAGAAATCATGATGTTGAAAACCAGATATCGCCCAGCCCAAGTTGGACGGCACTGTTATACTCCAGGAAGAATGGCTGACTCATTCATAATTTGATACTGACCTTCTACACCTCTAATCCAATCACAACGTATCTGGGAATGAAATATTAGATAACAGTCTGAAACTCTAATGATTGGGAAAGGGCTGTAGCCACACTCCAAGTCTCCTTAGTCACATGCTATGCTGCTGCTAAAGTGATATGTGGAAAACAGCCTTAAGACTCACATATATGCAGATTTCTATGATGCTCAACTATATTTTTTGCGTGCAAGTACAGAATGGTTTTGCTGGCTGACTTTCTCAACTGCTACAACTTTCATGATGATTCCAATTCTATGATTCTATAACATAAACATTAAAAAGCCTTGCCTCATTAGCAAATCTGGTCAATCATCAACTGAAAAAACAATACAATGGATACTAAAGTAAGCAACAAAACCAAAATTGGAATGGTTTAATTAACAAAATTCAGTTTTTGCCTAGCTATGAATAAAGGTAGGTGTTTCTTCACCAATACAGTTGACTACAGTTGACAACAACTGGTGCCACCTCATATTTGATTATCTGTTCTCATACTAAGTTGCTATTTGAGTTGAAAAGCAAGTCAACACTAAGGTAGAAAGTAGAAGTATCGAGTGTAATCTTCATTTGTTTATTTCACTTCTGGAATCTCCTTGTTCATAGGGAAATTAACATATATTTATTTTTTATCCTATTATACTATGAGGCACAGTGTAGAGTGAGGTTCAAGATTTAAACTCATGTTCTAAACTGGTAAAATTGTTGCACATCACCAAATGCTGGTCTGCTATCCCCATCTATCCCCACACCACTGGCATTTGAGAACCTCAGATTATGTGTGGAGAAACTTTGCAGCAATAAAGGCGACTGGAGATAGTTTTAAAACCCCCCACCTATTTCTACTTTCAAAATCTAATATTTTAATTTGAATTACATCCCAACTTCTGACCTCCAAGGTAGTACACAATAGAAGACAATGAAAAATATAAAAAGCTACAGCATTTAAGAGGATTTCTGAATACCATTAAGAATTGATCAGATACTTTTTTCTCTTAATGGAAATGTTACAAAATATATAAATGAAAGATATGAATGGTAAAGTAACAGTACTTTATAGTTCCAAACCTGAAGAAATGAATACTGTAGCAAAGATTATTTATGTGCAACAGAATACTTTCTGGGTCCATAATTAAAAGGCTAACCATGAAATGTTCACAGTGAAAGAGGCATTTATTACATTTTTGCCTTGAATGAAGTTAAGAAATGGTTTGTCAAAATGTCAGTCTTTAAAAACAATTTAATGCTTTGTAGTGCATATTGTTCACTTCTTGATTATAAAAAGTACAACTCTTCAGCATATACTTGAACAGCATACCTGAAAAGGCTTGTAATCTTTTATAATCCTATAATCTCTTCCATCATGCTTAACCATCAAGGCAAATTCTCTGCAGAAAAGGGCAATTTAAAAACCATCAATGCAGGGAGCTAATCCACATTGTGTCAGGTACTGCAGGAGATGGGGAACACCGTAAAACTACTAAGGAAGTTTAAAATATATATTGCATTGCTGTCATGGGAATTAATCCTCGGATACTAAAATGGTGAAAAAGAATATTCTGTTGCATGGAAAAAATCAAATAGTCTGCAGTCCACCTTCTGACAGAAAGTGAACCTGTCAGTTTGGAAGAGAGTAAAAACCAAACATGGGGCGGCCACAGGAAAGAGGCTGAAGGGAGGATACAGAATAGGCAACAGAGTGAGGAAGAATCTGAAAGAAAGTAAAAGGGAAACAAAGCTTAAGGAAAGAATATAAATCTACATAGATCTAATAAATAAATAAAAAGTGGCCCTGGAAACAAGGAACTAAGGAAATGGGAAAAGCTGGGGAATAAAACTCAAAAGCACTTAAGATAGCAAGGACCGCTATGAAAATATTTTTATTGGCAATAATGCACATGCTGACGGAGAAATCCTATATTAAAGAAACTCTCAAATTTGGGTCAATAATAATTTACAAATATTACTAATAGTGATAGGCCATCTTTTTCTTCATTTTGTTCTTTAATGTTATTTCATCTCTTTCTCTCTCCGCCCCCTAGTTATATGTGCAAATAAAAACATAATTAAAATACAGACCCTTAAATATTGCAGGGAGACTGTAAATTGTTTTAAAACGATCTATCACTGGTATTTAACGGCTCAAGAAAGGAATACAGCACTTGGTTTGATGTTCCCTCTGCAAGGTAGACTTCTTAGAAGAATACAGGAAAAGAACTGCTAGATTGATTCATTTAGGCTAGTTAGTGGTCTCCATTAGTGACATTAAGATGTCACTAGCAAGTTCTCAAACACTATGTGACTGAGAGAACCATCTCCTAATGTTTGTCCGCAGAGGCAATATACCTCTGAAGACAGATGATCCACAAATAATAATGATCCACAACATGGATCATGAACGTGATTAACCCTTTAAGGTTAATTAGCAGCCATCACCACATCTGGCAATGTAGTCTTCCAGTTAGTAACCAAGTTGTTTGAAAAAAGTATTCCCTTTTGTTTGTCTTAAACCAATAGAAAATCAATTGCAGCGAGAGATCCACTGCGTTCCAATGTTCTGACATAATACTTTTTTCTACCAACTGTTCACATTGTTTATCATTTACATTTCTTTTGATGTATCTCCCATATTGGTCTCTACAGCCACAGCAGGTGCTGCAACCTTCCAACAATTTGACTTCACACCCCCCCAAAGGCACACTCCTCCATTGCCTCTCAAGACAGACAGATGCCAACAAATCTCTCTACCATTGCTCCCCATGGTCATCTTTTTCAAAGGGGCAGAGTTTTAACTTCCAATAACTTCTCTTAAACTTAGTATATTTTCATGAGCCATACCATGGATTGGATCCAGAGTAATTATGAAAACTAGTTCCACTAATGTGACACACTTACAGGAAGAGGGGGGAAATTATTTTTTTGCTGACTCTTCCTCCAATCCTCGCAAGCTGCTCTGGAAAGGTGGGGACTTTCCAGAACATTGGGGATCAGCTAAAATTGCTTCCTCTTCCTCCTTCTGTATGTCAAAGGGCATGTCTGAATGCAGCTCATTATTTCTGAGATGTAACAAGCAGAGTTGCCTTTTTTAAATACAGTGGTGCCTCGCAAGACGAAATTAATTCGTTCCGCAAGTCTCTTCGTCTTGCGAGTTTTTCGTCTTGCGATGCACGGTTTCCCATAGGAATGCATTGAAAATCAATTAATGCGTTCCTAGGGAAACCGCCTTCAGACCAGGTCCGGGGACAGTCTGTCCCTAGACCTCTTCTGAAGGCTGGGGGGGGGGGGACAAGGGCTTTTCTTCCCACCCCCAGCATTTTAAAAAACCCCGGGACAGCGGAGGACTTCTCCGCTGTCCGGGCGATCTTAAAATGCTGGCGGGCGGCATTTTAAAATCGCCCCGGGACAGCGGAGGACTTCTCCGCTGTCCGGGGCGATTTAAAAGCCCCTGGGAAGGCAGGCAGGGGGGACAAAGACTTTCGCCCCCCGCCCGTCTTCAGAAGGTGTTCCCGCCCCCCCCCCGCCCGGCTTCGGAGCGGCGTTCCGAAGCCCGGCGGCGGGGGCAGGTGTTCCCGCCCCCCCGCCCGGCTTCGGAGCAGCGTTCCGAAGCCCGGCGGCGGGGGCAGGTGTTCCCGCCCCCCCGCCCGGCTTCGGAGCAGCGTTCCGAAGCCCGGCGGCGGGGGCAGGTGTTCCCGCCCCCCCGCCCGGCTTCGGAGCATCGTTCCGAAGCCCGGCGGCGGCGGGAGGAGGCGTTCCCGCCCCACCGCCCGGCTTCGGAGGAGGTCCGAGGACAGTGGGGAAGACGCGCTGCGCTTCCCCGCTGTTCCGGATATTTCCCTATGGGCTGTCGTCTTGCGAAGGAAGCCCATAGGGAAATTCGTCTTGCGAAGCGCCTCCAAAATGGAAAACCCTTTCGTCTAGCGGGTTTTCCGTCTTGCGAGGCGTTCGTCTTGCGAGGTACCACTGTAGTAGATTTGCACTGATTTTCTGCATGTTACGAAAGAGAACAATTTTTTAGAGGAATTATTAATGCTTGTATATTTCAAGTATTTCATAGTACTACTATTGGTTATAGGAAACCACTGAGTACTATAGCCATTCAGGTTTATATTGTGCTACTAGAGTATTGATATACAGAACTTTATAATGTGCACCACCTTACCTGTGAAGAAAATGTGCAGACAAGGAAGTCTGCCTGAGACAAAAAGTGTATATCCAGAATAACACCCCGTAGAGAGTTTTCTGTGTACCGATTATGGAGACCAGCTGACCACGAAATGGAGTTGTCACTAATAAACTCATAATTTGGATACCTGAGGGGGAAATGCATCACAAATATCAGCATTCAGTTTTGGAGGTTGCACCCAAAGTAGTACATCCCATCAGGATTTTTGCTTGTGCAATAGAACTTCTGCCTCCCCTCAAGTACCTTCTAAATCTGTTCTAGGGGTGGGGGCGGGGCGGAAGGGAGCCTTGCCACACAAGTGGAAATTCTTGCACTGACAGGACTCATTAATTGGATACCACAGTGAAATTAAACAGATTTTTTCACCTCTTAGTAGTTTGCTATGCCTTCATAGCTTGTAGCCCTAATGAGAAATTAAATTTTGCAGAATTTTTATCCACTTCTTGTAAACAGAAACCCATGACTCATATGTGTCATAATCCACCTGCAAATTCAAGACCAAATTGGAAGTTTTCAGTTGTATCTCATAAGAATTACTATTAGTGGAGCCTTGTTCTACCAACACCTGTTTAGGAAGCATGTATATAAAGCTCAGAAGTTATAGCTATTTGCAAATAGTTTCAAACACAGGTATTCATAAAGACATTAAAAGTAAATATGCTGTTTGTTTAAACAGCCACACTTCATGTAAAATCACTTATGTACAAAGATGGTCTTACTTGGATTTTGCCTCTTGCAATAATGAAGGATCATCTGTAGCCAAATAGACTCGTTTTTTGTCAATATGCATTCTGCGGGAGAGAAGTTGGAAACGTTCTTCAACATGTACCATATATTCTTCAATGGGATGAAATGCTGCTTCAGTTCCCACTTTGTCTGTTCTTCGGACATGAATACTGCAATGAAAAGCAAACACAAATTTCTCTTGATCAGGATTTGTTTGTTTTTTGTTCGTTTGTCCTTTACTTTCATTAGAACGTACTGCAAAATAAACTGGCATTAGAATATGTATTATTTTCAGAATAAATTTGTCAAAAACCACAGGGCAAGGGCTTGGATTAGTTACAAGGCGGGTGGAGAGAAGTAAAGATTACTATTCAGTCCTTGAAAACCAAATAGATGGTTGGAGGCCAAATGCCAATATATTTTACACATGTCACAGTAGAATCACAGCATTATGATTTTGCAAATACCTTCAAGGTACTAATGCGCCTCCTTTTAAGCATGGCCTCCTTTTACATACATATCCAGTAGGTTTAAATATAGTCACCAGCTCACAGAATTTAACCTTGTGTGAAAAGACATTGCATGTATCATAAATGTGTATTTGTCAAGAGGGTTCTTAAGGCATTTTTATCACTTCTCTACAGTTTCATCCATACTAAAACATGCCTGCTGAACTAAAACACTGAAGTAAAATTAATTTTCTCCAGGGTTTCTGGAAAGCAAACTGTCTTTTATTGGGGTAGTACTATAGTTACTTACTGCTGCTAATTCGATTGTGATTCTGTGGTTTCAATTATGGCTTTAATTGTGCCCTGTCTTGTTTTAACTAACTCAGTCATTTCTAAAGTCCGTTTCGGGGGCCTAATCCAGCCCGCCGGTCGGTTTAATCTGGCCCCTGTGGCAAAATCCTAAAAAACCCTCAGCAACTCCAACCCCCTAAAAAAAGCTCAACAAACTTTGGTCAGCCCCCACTTCACTTCATCAAATCTGGCCCTCTTTGAAAAAGTTTGGACACCACTGAACTAGCTGATGCTGTCATCCACCTCAAAATTTAAGGGTGGGATATAAAATCAAACAAGAAGAAATATTTACTGAAAAGTCCCCTATTAAGCTTCAATTTTCTTTAACATTTTGTTCATTTCCCCACAAAACTGATGACTGAATGATAGGAATACAGTGGTACCTCGCAAGATGAAAAACGCGCAAGACGAAAGAGTTTTCCGTTTTTTGAGTCGTTCCACAAGACGAATTTCCCTATGGGCTTGCTTCGCAAGACGAAACGTCTTGCGAGTTCTTGCAAGTTTGTTTCCTTTTTCTTAAAGCCGCTAAGCCGTTAATAGCCGCTAATAGCCGTGCTTCGCAAGACGAAAAAACAGCAAGACAAAGAGACTTGCGGAACGGATTAATTTCATCTTGCGAGGCACCACTGTAGATTCAAACTAGAAGTGTCTTATTTTTAGTATGTTACTAAGTTATTTTCAAATATATAACCAATATTATGCAAGTGGCTGAGTTCTGAAACCCAAGGGGCTATTGCAGATAGCTAACAATATTAGTATGTAAAAAGGTGGAACAAAAATTACACTAATTTTTATAGTAAAAACTGAGAACAATTCCATACATTGAACTCTTGGTGCACTGTATCCAAGTATTATTAAGACCATTAGTGCCAAATTAGATATGACAGGGACAGGGAAATGCTTATTCAGAACCTTTTCTGTGGCTGCACCTGGATTATGAAGCACTTTATTCCTCGAGGTTCAAGTAGCACCCTCTTTTGCCATTTTCTGCGGGTCAGTGAAAACTTTCTCTACCAACAGGCTTTGCTGCATCACTTTAGACAAGGATCTGCATTGAGGACTTCATTTTTTTTTAATGCATCATGTCTTCTTTGTTGTTTACTTTATTGATTTCTATTGTGATTTTAATTACTGTGATTTTAATTTAGTCTTCAACTGGGTGTAAGCATAAGTTACAGAAATCTTATAAAAGTATTAAGTATACCTTCTCTTTTCATATCTAAACCAAGCAAGGGTGGGCAGGAGCCTACATTTCTACAACAAAATATGTAACTGCCATTGCAATGATGCTGGTGACCCATTCCAAGTAGTGTTTCACAGCTTTCTGTGTGAAAAAGAATGCTAAAGCATGTGAAATGTTCTTGTTTACTCAGAAGTCTTACTAATTTCGATGTAGGAGTAAGCATGAATAGGGTAAGTTTACCAGACGTCCCCGTTTCCCGGGAACAGTCCCCGGATTTACAAATCAGTCGCCATACAAAATCCATTGAAGTTGAAAAGTGTCCACAGATTCATTGGGGAAAAAAATCTGGTAACCTTAGAATAGGGGTATGGCTAAGATTGTAGTCGTAGCGCATAATAAAATACCTTACCCAATAACTGGATGTTTAAAGCCAAGTTTCCTTGTAGCTTCTTCTATTTCCTTTTCTAACCAAGGCTGTGGACGGATCAGGTATTTGACAAACTGTGAGACCCACCACACTGCAGGATCCCCATGGACACGAATCAGCCTGTCAGCCAAGTCTTCTGGGACAGCCAATGGCAAATATGGAGGTCGCGGGTGTAGACTGTCAACTATGGGTAGCTCTATTACTTGAACCTCTTTATCATTTGCCTCACCTATAAAAGATACAGTATGGGTTAATACTTCAAAAACAGATACATAGCTTTCCATACAACTAATTGGGAGATCATTTATACCTAACATAAAATTTCTTGTTTGATAAACCACCAGATTAAGAATCAAAGAAATAAAGTAAGAAAGAATATATATGCACAAAAATAAGGTGACAGAAAAGCACTACCGATATTATTTTGCAGAACAAAATACTCATCCCTGGTACAACAAAAGACAGAACAAAGGACTCATCCCTGGTAGAAGTTTATTGGAGTTTAGACAACTTTCATAAACCTGGCAGAGGTGCCAAAGAAAGAGCAGGTTCCATAATTCAATTTACGGTATCTGAACAAGTCTGAGGTTTATGACTGTTGGGATGCGTCCTGGGAGACGGGGGCAATTGGCAGGCCCCCAGCTGGCTCCAGCCCACTGGCCGGCAGCCGGGCGAACTCCGGTTCTCGAAACAGCATCAAAACTGCAACTCATGCCTCAGAAACCTTTAGAGACTGAGCACGCAAGCCAGCAGAGATAAGAACTCTTTGCAACAGAAGGGCGGACAGAGTTCTTATCTCTGCTGGCTTGCGTGCTCAGTCCCTAAAGGTTTCTGAGGCTTGAGTCGCATGTTGGTACGGGCATACTAAAATGAAGATGACAAAACAGAAGATTTCCAAGTGACTTGCCTGACCGCACTATCAAATATTACTGAAGAAAGGTTGGATCACAAAATTTAGAACTTATTGTTGCCCTCAGAGTTCCCAGCTGAAAACCACCCACTCCCAAGCACCCATTCTAATTAATATCTTGCATGTGACACCTGCAATATTTCAGAGTTCTGGCAAATGATTCAGCAGCAACATCAGATATATTTGAGAACACAATAAATATTCTAGATTGGTTGCAAACTAAATGACCATTTCACCAGTTCGTCTGTGCCCACTGTTCAAGAACTTATGTAAAATGTTGTATATATCTGGCAATGGTGGTTAGCAGATTCATTTAGAGCTTGCTGATCAACATAATATCTAATGGGAGCTGGGAGACAGATAAACCCCACAAGTCTAAAACTTAGAACTTTTAATAGATGGCATTATATATGGTGCATGAGGAAGGGCATGCTTAGCCTGGATAAGAGGAGACTGAGAGATGTGATAGCCATCTTTAAATATCTAAAGGGTGTCACATGGAAGATGGCACAAGCTTGCTTTCTTCTCCTCTGGAGGGTAGGACCAAAACCAATGGCTTCAAGTTACAAGAAAGGAGATTCCAACTAAACAACTGGGGGGATTCTGATGGTAAGAGCTGTTCAACAGCAGAACAAACTCCCTCCTTCATTGGACTGTCCTTCATTGGAGGTTTTTAAGCAGAGGCTGGACGTCCATCTGTCATGGAAGCTTTAGTTGGGATTTCTGCACTGCAAGAACTAGACGACTCTTTGGATACCTTCCAACTCTACAATTTTATGATTCTATTATGTGTCAAAGCTTTCTCCCCCTAAAACATACCCCCAGCAGTTTTATTCTCTGCAAGAGTTACTTTGGGTCCACAAAAGAGAAGCAAGTGAGAGGTAAGTGGGGACAAAGCACAGGCAGGAGAAGGTTTGGAATTTCTCCAGCTTTCCCTGTTTTGAACACACACCCCCAACACACACTTTATAGACATTTTGATGGTGGATCCAATTCCGACACATGTATAGTTGGTAGTTTGTAGACACAATTTAAAACTGAATATTGCACCTAGATGGTGAAAACAATTGGAAAAGATCCAATGACAATTTCTGCAAAATTAGAGGTCTGTCTTCACTAGCTGCTGCTGTAATATCAACAAAATATTGATTAAAGAAAAATATAATCAATTTAGTTGAAAAGCATGTGAAAGCACCTCTATTAGAGATTTGTGAAGAAAGGACCTAATTTATAAGTGAGACAGAATGATGCAGTGTGTGTGTGTGTGTGTGTGTGTGTGTGTGTGTAGACACACACACAAAATTAAATTTAATGAAGAATAATTAGATTTTGAATTCTCACATGAAAAGAAGAATGGAAATAATTACATGAGAGAAGTGATGCTAATAGTAGTGTGCAAGAAGAAATTGTAAAGAATCAACTGAACATTCCCTAACAACAAAATTCAATGCATTAACACTCCATTTGATTGATTATACACTCGTGTGTGTGTGTGTGTGTGTGTGTGTGTGTGTAAAAATCTAATTCTAAAAGATCAGTTATTTCAGTATATGGTTATTTAACTCTGGTCTCAACAACTGATTTCCCAGGAAGGTTCTCTTAAAGTAAAATAAAACTGGTAATTCAAAAATCAAAATGTTGCCACTCTCTGAATGTAAGATAAATTTGCTTATCCTGCAAAAAAAGCAACAACCCATGGATTAAGGCTATATCTACACAGTTAAGGTTTCCTCTCAAGCCTTCTTTTGATGTAATCAAAACAAAAACCTTCCAAATTTTGCACACAATGGGATAACTGCTACACACTGCAATTCTCCGAAGAGTTTCTGAATCACTGTAAAGTCAGAGCACTCCTCCGTCTTCATCTGTCTCTTTGGACTTTGGTCTCAAGTATGGAAATAATTGGCTTCAGAGGTCCTTAAGTGCTATTTAGCGACTTAACGTCGAGGCAGCCAAACATATTGATTCAATTTCTCACAGTATGAGAACTTCATGGGTTCTCACAGTATGAGAACTTTTTGTCTTGAGGACAAAAACACAAGACATACCAGCAGCAGAGGACGCTTGGCAGTAGGCAGAGCTGGGGACATCATGCCATATTTTCAGCAACAGTATAAAGCTAAGTTTGATGTACAAGCAGAGATGTATGAACATGCCTCAATCCATTCCAATGTTCATTCACGCTTTGATCTGGTATTTTCCATTCCATGGCAATTGGTTTATTTTGCACATGTCTTTCTTCTGTTTTGTCATCCTCTGGTGTAGAAATATACATATTTTTTTCATATATATCATAGCACACAGGAAACACGCAACTCTCGGCAGTCAAAATATATTTACAAATCAATTACTTTCCCTGTGTGTTATCTTTCAAAGTTAGTGACTTTCCAGAGGTGGTAGCCCTCCTTTGTAACAAAATCAGTTATTCTTGTGGCTAAGGTGCCACAAGAATAGTGGATTTTGCTACAAAGGAGACAAAGTTAATGAACTGGCTAATGACACATCACAAAGCCACCTATGGCTGCAATTCTATCCAAGTATATTGAGAAGGAAGTACCATTCAGTTTAACGGGGCTTACTCCCAGGTAAGTGGAGTTAGAGTTGCAGTCTCTCTTATATATAAAAGTTCTATTTATTGCAACATCTTATTTCATAAATTTGTATTTTATACAGAAAATAGTCATATACAGTGGTACCTTGGTTTTCAAATGCCTTGGTACTCAAACAACTTGGAACCCAAACACTGCAAACCTGGAAATAAGTTTTCCGGTTTGCAAACTTTTTTCAGAAGCCGAACACACTCCATTTTTGCATGTTACACTTCCTATTTGAGTGTCACACTTCCATTTTGAGTGCTACGCTGAGGTCTGTCTGTTTTTGCTATTTATTTTGCATTTTTGTTTTTGCAGCTCTTGTTTTTGTGACTGTGTGGAACCCAGTTCAGCTACTGATGGATTGATTGTGTGACTGCAGTACATTGTCTACTGCTTCCATTTTACGGATCAATGGTCTTGTTAGATAGTAAAATTCATGTTAAATTGCTGTTTTAGGGGTTATTTTTTAAAGTCAGGAATGGATTAATCTATTTTGCGTCACTTTCTATGGGAAAGTGTGCCTTGGTTTTGGAATGCTTTGGTTTTGGAACGGACTTCCATAACGAATTAAGTTTGAGAACCAAGGTACCACTGTATGGGTATCCAGAAGCATAATGCTCAAGCTAATTCCTGTTTGGCAGCTTTAAATCCATTTTAGTGCCAATGTATTCTTGCCATGTGAAAAAGAACAACAATGAATTATGTGTTCCATTGGTTTAGATGCTATTAAATAAAAAAATAAAATAAAACAAATGTTTAAAGCGCAGGTGGGTGGTCAAAATGAGCAGTCAAATCTTGGTGGTTCCACTCACTTTGACAATGAGGCTTGGACTTTTAACTGAGGAACACAGATAAAGTCTACAGGTAACCAAAAGGGTAACTTAGTTTCATATGAAAACAATAATGAACAATGTATTCCACTGGTTTTTAAAATTCATTGTAGGAAGCAGATTAAGGCTGCAATCCTAACCCCAAAGAAACAAGTCCAACTGAGTTCTGATTAGGCATGGTTAGGATTTCAACCTTAGTGCATATACGTGGTGTCTAGGAACAAACAATTTACACAATTAAATACTTCAGAAAAAAACACCACAATGAGGCACCCATTGGGACAGTGGCAATTATGCATCAGTGAACATCTAAATGTACATGGCAAATCAATATGCATACACATGATGTGTGCATATTTTTTTAAAAAAATATTTTTGTTGTAGACAACTACGGTTAAAAGCACCCCTAAGAAGAATCCATACCATGATGGGGATCAACTGGGGGACGGGGGGCGGGGGGCGGACAGAAGGAAATCCATTTGAAAGGTTGTTTTCAACTGATCTGTCCAACATCCTTATGGATGCTGAAGGCCTGAACTGCTTCACTGTTACTCTATATTGAGATTAAGTACAATATACTTAACTAGGAGCCCCAAAGAGCTGCATGTGAAACTTCTGATACATAGCACCAAAATAATAACTGACTACTACACAAAGGAAACACATAAATTACCACATCTTAAAAAATGCCAATATAAAAGTACTCATTTGAAGGGGTGATTTACTGCCTGACAACTATTCCTCAGATTTCTTCACTTAGCAGACACTGTAAATGATTATCTGAAAAATAGCATACTCCCAGAATCATTTATTCTTGGGCATATAATGAAAAATGAAAAAAACACTGGCCTTTCAGAAATAACACATATTCATTATACCACATTAACATGAGAAGGAAAATTAAATCTTAAACAGAAGATGCTAGAAATAATTTATCATACTTTGTAAATATCAAAATAATTGATTTAATACAGAGATGGACTGGTCTAATGAGACACATTCCCAATTGGATGTTCTGAAAGAAACAATTTAACTTTAGTATATTTCTCACCATGCCTACTGTTGAAAATAATTAAGATAGAAACTAAAAACTCAAAAAGTATTTGCAAATAATTGCTCCACAACTTGAAGCAGGGTGGAATGAAAGAGAAAGAATTATATCAAGAGGGAAAATGGGTTAAAACAGCTACAACTTTATTGGTTACAACTTACAAAGTTTGACATGGCATAGGGCAAGGATCACTGACAGGCAAGCTGCTTAGTGACAAAATCACCAATTCACTTGCTGGGAAAAACATAAATGGGTGGAAGGCGAGTCCAGGTCTGCAATAGGGCATATGCCATCACTAAAAACATGGATGTGGTAGGCATGCTAGTCCCCTCTGAGATGGCTCTTGAACTGACACCCAATATCTCGTAAGCTAGTACCTTAATAATAAAATAATTATAATTATAAAAACATGGAGTATAATGCTTGCAAAATTATAGGACAACATAACCAAATAACCAAGAAAGACACTGCTTTTGGACAGGCAAAAATTCGACAGCTCCAAGCTGTGTGAATGCAGAGTGAAATTCCTTCCCAGCCCTATCAACTCCAAGAGAAGATGCGAGAAAACATGGGAACAACACTGCTAAGGCATGGGCTAGACCTCAATCTATAGCCCAGAAGTAGACCAAAGGGGTAAAATTCATTCATTCTGAAATACATTAGATGTACTTGCTTGCTCTAAAAATAAAATACATAAAACCCTAGCTCCAGTGCAACACCTTGTCAGTGCAAAATGGCTTGGGGAGACAGTGTTATTGAAAAAAGAAGGGCAGCTGAGTGGCATGTATGAACTTACTGACCTTATTCAAACAACTGCAAAATGGTTCTAGGTATATGGGTATGGGGTGATGGGGGAGAATAGAGATGTACTGCTTGGCATAGGTGATGCCATGGAGAATGGCAGCTAGACAGCTGCTGATGCTGCAGCCACAAACACACATTTTTAGAACCAGTGTTCATCTTCCTCCAGGGAGGACAAATCTAGTTTTCCTAAATGCAGACATAAGCAGAAGCTACAGTGGGATAGCAAAGGTGTATTTACATACACTATGGACAACAAGGAATCCACAATGTTCTCTCACTTTGAAAAGTGTTAAATGTGAAATTCCTCACATTTTTTAAACTTCTTTGGACTGGGGGCTAAATAGCATCTGCTATCACATAAATGAATTCCAGAATGAAGTTATCCAGGTAACTGATCTTGTTTGTCCATTACACTAAACCATGTTTAAGTAAGGCTGGTGAAACTGTGGCCCTCCATACATTGTGGGACCACAACTTCTATCAACCTCAGCCAACCTAACCATTAGTCAGTGGATGTTCGGAGTTGGGAATAAGTGAGGTGCCCCTCTCTTCCTCTTATAATTATTCTGGTTTAATTAAACTTCAGCTTGCCATTAAATCCAAATTTGGTTTGAGATCCTGATTAGTAAAACTGACATTAAGCCACAGTCTTTAAACTTCCAAATCAAAATAAAAAAATTCCTTCCAGTAGCACCTTAAAGACCAACTAAGTTAGTTCTTGGTATGAGCTTTCGTGTGCATGCACACTTCTTCAGATACACTGAAACAGAAGTTGCCAGACCCTTCTATATAGTGAGAAGGTGGGGAGGGGTATTACTCAGAAGGGTGGTGGGAATGGGAGATTGGCAGATAGCTGAGATGAGCCTGTTGACGACTCTTAACGACTGTAATAGGTCTTACAGGAAAAGGCAAGGGGTGAGAAGGTGAGAACTAACCTAAGATTAACACCTGGGCTGGAAGCACTACAGGAAGCCAGGAAAATTTAGAACTGCCCAGTAGATGCAAATACAATTTGTGTGCAAAGCACATACCACTTTGGCACCTGTCCTTATGTGCACATAAAGGTTTTCTTGCTCAGGGGCACATTTCATGACATTTAATAGCCTAAACACAGTGGGAGAAAATCCTCAGAACTTGGAACGTGTGTGGCAGTGGTGGTGGGCTGATACTTGATTGGTAAGAAGAGCTTGTTTCCATTTAGAGTGAAGAGGGATCTTCAGAGCCAACCCTGTCTAATAGTTTCGCCACCAGATCATAGGTCCTTACACTGCAGCATACTTCCTAAGTGCATTTTTGGGGTTGAAATGTGGTTGACTCTCATTATAGTGATAATTCTAGATAGATTTCCTTCTCTTTGAAGCTCAAATTCAGTAATTTTATCCTTCAAATTATAAATATTGGTGAATACCCTGTGGAGAATAGCAGTGGAGTCTGCACAGAGTACAGTGGTACCTCGGGTTACGAACTTAATTCATTCCAGAGGTCCGTTCTTAACCCGAAACCGTTCCAGGGCAAAGTTTGTAACCCAAGGTACTACTTCCGGGTTAGCGGAGTTTGTAACCCCCACATACCACTGTATTTGGGAGCAAGGGGAGAAATAAATTTGCTTGGTCAGAGTCTGCGGTTCTTGGAGAGTCAGGACCATGTAATTTACTTTTCATACTGACAGTCACTTTTACATCACCTAGCAAAGTGCAACTTTTGAATGACATGAACTTTGGAACTACACAAATCTTTTAGAACTGTCCAATTTCCCCCTCTGCCTGTTTTGGTCCTGGCTGCCCATAAAATAAAGCGCAGCTGGAGGCCTTGAGCTAGGAGCCTTCTCTCAGCTCATGCTGCTGTGTAAGGACCTATGAGCTGGTGGCGAAATGATTAGACAGGGTTGGCTTTGTGCTTGGCAATAGCTGAAGCCCCACATAGTCCTGACAAAACATGCATGCAATTGCAGTCAGGTAAACAAAATTAAAAAATTAGGATGATTTTAAGAAATCAGGAAATTGAAGGTTACTCCTTCTAGGGTTCAGATAATCAGGTTGGGAGTACAGTCATACCTCGGGTTGAATACGCTTCAAGTTGAGCACATTCGAGTTGCGCTCCGCGGCAACCCGGAAGTAACGGAGCGCGTTACTTCCGGGTTTTGCTGCTTGCCCATGCGCAGACGCTCAAAATGATGTCAGAAGCGGCGAAAAGCGACGCACGCGTGTGCAGATGTGCCGTCGCTAGTTACGTTTGCTTCTAGATGCAAACAGAGCTCCAGAACGGATCCCATTCATATCTAGAGGTACCACTGTACATGCTTCTGCAGTGAGTATTTTTTTTTAAAAAAAAAAGTTATATGCATCCTGAACAGTAGCTGAAAAATACAATCTAGTCAATTATCCACTCAATTAATATCCATTAATTGTCATGGAACAAGTTTTAGTTTTTCCATGGAACAATTAGACCACTATTATTGAGCACTAATGGAAAAGTGTTTCATTCCTCTTCAAACTTAATTGTAATTATCACATCTTACCATTGCAGTAAGTTCTCTTTGGAATATTTTAACAAAAACATTAATGCACTTCCTACTGCTAGGAGTATGAAGCTTAAATCTTCTTTCTTAATGCTATTCAGTCATGATGTAAACTTTTTCTCATGAATTTTTAGTATTTACAAGCCTACTGGAGATTTAATCAAATCGTAACTGCATGCTTACAGGCTCACAGCACAATCCTATATATGTCGACTCAGAAGCAAGCTTCATAATGGTTACTGGGGCTTGCTCCCAGGAAATCTGTGTATAGGATTATGATTTAAAGTGTTCCAATGCTGATTTTCTGATTGATCTTTAAAATAATGGCAGCATTGCAAGTGTGTGCTGTTGTCTATCTGCACAAGATCTTTATACATATCATACCTGATTTATACTTTATGTAAGACAGCGAGAACTCTTCTACTGCTTCCTCCTGCCACACTGACATAGGAAGAACAGGAATTGCAGACACAACCTTCATGCTAAGAATTATCATTGCAGAGCACAGAACTTCAGTCAAATTATGAGACGCTTCCCTTTTGTTAACCTTTTCAGTTGGAGACGCCCCACCAGCAGCTTTACACTATTAACACTAACACTGAATGCTTGTTCTTTAAAGAACAGATGAAAAGGATAAACTAATGTGAATGATTTAACACAATCGCAAATAGCTTCAGAGGTGCAGAAGAAAAAGCTTTTGCCTTTTATTCCATGTAGAAGAGTTTGGATTTGAAGAAGAGTTTGGATTTGATATCCCGCCTTTCACTCCCCTTTAAGGAGTCTCAAAGCGGCTAACATTCACCTTTCCCTTCCTCCCCCACAACAAACACTCTGTGAGGTGAGTGAGGCTGAGAGACTTCAGAGAAGTGTGACTGGCCCAAGGTCACCCAGCAGCTGCATGTGGAGGAGCGGAGACGCGAACCCGGTTCCCCAGATTACGAGACTGCCGCTCTTAACCACTACACCACACTGGCTCTCTACACAATAATTAAAACCATAAGAAGGTCCCTGCTGGATCAGACTAAAGATCCATTTAGTCCAGCATGCTGCTCTCACTGTGTTCTATGGGAAGACCAGAAGCAGGGCCCCTGATTCCTATCACCATGATTCACATAATGAAAAGCTGGGGGGGGGGATCTTTCCTACACAACACATTTTTTCAAAGTCTTTGATGGCAATACTGGTGAGAAAATAAATGAAAAAATCCTACACAGAAAGTTTGAATAAAGTCTTTTAGGGTTTTTATTTTCTCATTTATATGTAAGCTTTATTCTGCCATCATTTCTAATGAGCAAACTGTAGTTCATAAGCATCATAGGAACTGGCCAAGTAAAATAATTTAAATGCCTCTTATGATGAAGTTAACTTCACTTGTGTGAAGGAAAGTTTTGCCTCAGTAACCTCAGAACTCAGCTTACACACCTAGAGCTTAAAGCAAACAGGTATATAGTGGTCATATGGTAGACTCTATGTACTGGGACATTCGAAAGGCACTCACCAAATGCTCCTAGCGGTAATGCTATAATAGACTGGATTGTCTTATGGACTGGTAACTGATCAGCAGCTAGCTAAAATATAGAGAGAACAGGTTTATGAATAGTTTTCAGTTATCAATGGAAAAAAACAATGGAGTCTACTAAGTAATAATAATAGTAGTAGTAATAATAATAATAATTTATTATTTATACCCCACCCATCTGGCTGGGTTTCCCTAGCCACTCTGGGCGGCTTCCAATAAAACACTAAAATACGATAACCTATTAAACATTAAAAGCTTCCCTAAACAGGGCTGCCTTCAGATGTCTTCTAAAAGTTTTTTCCAGTAGCACCTTAAAGACCAACTAAAGACTTAGCTGGTCTTTAAGGTGCTACTGGAAGGAATTTTTTTATTTTTTCTAAAAGTTTGGAAGTTATTTTTCTCTTTGACATCTGGTGGGAGGGCGTTCCACAGGGCGGGTGCCGCTACCGAGAAGGCCCTCTGCCTGGTTCCCTGTAACTTGGCTTCTCGCAGCGAGGGAACTGCCAGAAGGCCCTCGGCGCTGGAACTCAGTGTCCGGGCAGAACGATGGAGGCGGAGACGCTCCTTCAGGTATACTGGACCGAGGCCGTTTAGGGCTTTAAAGGTCAGCACCAACACTTTGAATTGAGCTCGGAAACATACTGGGAGCCAGTGTAGGTCTTTCACTAAGGTTTTGTTTTAGGACTAGCATTATTCCAGTCCACACTTGGTTGATGTGTCATGCTTGGGGGGAAAAACTTTAGATGCTGCTAGTTTTAATTAATGGTTTTGAAAGTGTGTTTTGTTTTGTTTTTTTGTATATATTGGTTGGTTATGGTGTCTGTGTGTATAAGATCTTTTTGCAACCTGCCTTGTAAAAGCAATGTGCCCTGAAATGCTGATTAGAAATTCATTTAATACATACATTTAACTTATACCGTATATAAATAAACTAGTCAGGGTGAGCAGTAAGTATGAAGATGACACCAAATTATTCAGGATCGCAAAAAGTCAAGTAAACTGAATCACTCCAAAATACTCTCTCCAAATTAAGTGAAATGGCAACAAAATGGCAAACAAGATTTCAGGTAAGTGACACATAATGGAGTGGAAAATTCCAGTCAGCTTCAAGCCATGAAGGCACAAAAACACTCAGCATTTCCATTCCTCCACATGGCATTGTTGGAGGAAAGAAAGATCAGTCAAAAAGTCCATAGCAGTTTCCTCTAAAACAGGCTTCCTCAACCTCGGCCCTCCAGATGTTTTGAGACTACAATTCCCATCATCCCTGACCACTGGTCCTGCTAGCTAGGGATCATGGGAGTTGTCAAGGTTGAGGAAGCCTGCTATAAAGGATCAATGACACTAATATCTATGTCCCCCTCTGTTTTTTACATTTTGATTTGATCATCCACAGTACTTATACCGGTGCCACAAGTAACAGGAATACATCAGTGTTCAGTGTAAGGTTTGGGTGAATCTTGTGATGTGGTTATTACTAATCGGAATTGGTATGTTTTATAACTGCGCAAATCGGGGCCGTTTGAGCCAACTTCAGTTCACTGGCAGCTAGAGCTACTGGGTTGACCCAGGTTCCCTAGGAACTTAGTGTTCTGATGTAGTAATTGCTAATTTACAGTCCCTTAGCTCTTGAGTCTGGTACCAAAAACTCAAGAACACCCCCTTGCATTCCAAAATCAGTAGAGGAACATCTTGCAGTTGGGCCTGTCATGGGGTTCATCTTCTGACTAATTCTGGAAATTTCAATAAAACTCTGGGATTAGTTGAGGGCATGTTGTGCTGTCTCTGTGTGAACTGGTATAAAATATCTCTCCCTCACAGATTTCTTGCCCCCTGCCAGCCATTTGTCCTCCTGCTGCTGTGAAGTTATTGCTTGAGTTATTTCTGCTGGCTATTTCTCCTTGCCTGATTTCCTGGAACTGTGTTCAAGGCCAGTTTCGTCAAGCCACTTCTCACTGGGGGGCCTGGAAAGTGGTGGAAATAAGTATTTTAGCCTAAGCTAATTATTATTTTCTTGGTGTGTACCTGTACCGAGATTCAAATGTTCTTAAAATTCTAATTTGGCTTATCTTTAAAATTTTATCGTTGCATTGAGTTACAGGATCTTGTATTGCTGCTATAGACTTTTGGGTCAGTTATTGCAAAATTGGACTTCATGATTTACGGAAGGTACCTTTTCAGGGTTCCCACCCATCCTTTTGTAGTTGGAGATTTCAGGGGAGAAATTGCTGTGGTGCCTCTCCTCCCTTGTGAGTTCCTTGAAGCTAGTTTCCCAAAGTGGGGCTCCTGACGGTTCATTAATCTCAGCATGTGAAGGCAGACTACGTTTAGATGGTGTGTTTTTTTCAAATTGGGAACCCCCATATGACACTCAATTCCTATCTTTTTATGCAATCCTTCAGAACACTGGTGTACTTCCATTATAACATTATGCTTCTTTTAAAAAAAACAACCCCAAAACAAAACTACCGTATTTTTATTGGAATTTTCAATATTCTAACACTATATTGAAGAATTCACATTAGAACATATAACAGCCACAAGTAACCATGAAAGAACTATCAGGTCATACATCCCTTGTTCTATATCATTCATTTGTTAAAAAACAAAACAAAAAGATATACATAAATAGTGCTCAAGTTCATCTTCAAATTCAATCCTATGTGTAAAAATTTCACCTCCTGTGACACAGACATAAGTTTTTGTTCATTTTTGCTAAAAGGCAGCAAGCTTGTCCACTGGAAAAATTACATTGTCTTAGTGGTTTATAAAATTATCTACAACCCCAACATCCATAGCTTTTAAATTATAGCAACAAAACCGAGATTATCTTAATCGTAAGTGGACTGTAAATGAAACCTGCCTTTGACATTATGATTGTTTTGCAAGCCGGTCATAGTCTCAAAAGCAGGTTTCATTTACAGTCCACTTACCATTAAAATAATATCAGTTTTGTTACTATAATCCAATTCTCAAAATACAGCACATTACTACTTGAATTGGAAGGCATGGTATATTCTCTAGACTGTTCTTGAAAACACCAGCACACAAAAGCAAAAAAATGCTCTACTAAGACTTATAACATATTATTTCTACTGGAATATAATATAATTGTTTTTGAAATGCACTAAATTCTTTGCTTCATTATTCCTGCCGAGTAGACTGTTCTAAACATTTATTGTTGTTTTCAGCAAAAATGCATTTACTCCAAGCATTCATCCATAATATTCAATTCTTATATTACTGGCCCTATCCATTCAAAGGAATGGCTTTGACTTAATGTTGCAGATTAAGAATGGATTCTCAACATATCCTTAAATATTGGTTCAGAGCACCACTATTGTAGAACAGAAATATATAAATTCTATCCTCCTGTGGCTTCGCCTGAAGATAGGCAATAGTTTCTCAAAAAGTCAAAGGTGATGTGGTATAATACAAGCATTATTTCTGGTGGCATGCACATTCATACCACAATAGTCTGTAGTAAAGCCATTTTTCAGGTTTTTAGATGCTTCAAAAAATTACAAACCTGCTGCAAGAAGCAACAGTTGGGGCAAAATAAAAGAGCATATATACTACATGAAAGGAAGTGCCCATGAAGTGCCCTTCAATCTTCAAAACACTCTATTGTCTGCTTGTAGTATTGGAAATCAGGTTATGTCACATCACAGATAGCTGTTAGGCAATCTGATTGTTTATAAGTATTGTTATGGGAGGTACCCAAGACAGCTAACAGTAGTTATGTTTTGTACCTATGTTGCGATGTATTACTTAATTTTAGGATGAGAGATAAAGGGAAAAAATATTCCAAGTCATCAGTCACTGCTGTACATGCACTCCCCTCTGATTTACAAAGGCAACTGGCCCAATGAGCAAAACCAAAAGTTGACTTCAATCTACAAAGAGAGCATAGGAGCTCCAAAACCAACACTGCAAGTCTCCCCTTCTCCATTGCTATTAGAATGTCAAAAGAAAATAATCCAAAGTGTACCATTGTATCAACACACATAAGGGGAAGATCCATGGGCAATTTTGACAAATGAGTCAATCACCTGATGCCATTCATATAATGTCAGGTGCTTCAAAGTTCAAACTGCAGCTTGAACTCAAGCCAGGAATACAAAGAAAGAATTTCTTTTTATTGCCAAAAAACAGGCAGCATTTCTGTTATATCTGCTTTTAGCACTATGGGACCACAGAGCTAAGTTCTGAGAAAAGTCTGTGCCTGCTGCCTATTAAAGAGGAGACAGCCTTCTCTCCAATTTTAGAATTAATCACATAGCATTAAGATTAGAGATAATCAGTTATTTACCCCTGATCATAATGCTTAGATTAGCGATAACAGATCTGATATCATGTCAGGTGACAACTGTGGGCTGTAAGATATGGATTGTCCAAAATGACCTAGCAGGACACATTCAGAGGCTTGGCGGGCCCAATTAGGCTTGTTGGCTATATTCCCTACAATCGATCTACATGAAACACTTCAAGAGCTTGATATTCATGAGGTGTTTCCTCTAATTATCATCAATGTGAAGAGTACTTGACATCTAGTACCAGATACAGGTAAGCCTATCTGACATTTCATGTTCAGAAAGCTCAGTCCAGCACATAATGACATACCGTAAGTGAAAAGATCAGAGATAAAGCCACAAGTCATTTTGGTTTGTTTCTAGCATACAGGTTAGGAAAACTGGGGGGCTGTGTGTGATCACAGCATGTATTACTTCACATTGTAGGTCAACAGGCATTCCACATTAGAATAATACCTTTATTTCTGTGAGAAGAGCTTGGAAGGTCAGCATTCTGAAATTAGCTTTTAAATTAGCTTTTCAAATTACCTAGATCATGTGACAATATATTTTGTACATCACTATTCAAAATTAGCTGACCCTATACACAACTGGAACCTTTACCCCTTTTACTTGAATGGGTAAGTTCAAAATCCCTGAACTTTCTTGCTGCATTTCATCATAAACTTTTACAGCATATTTTTGAAATAAGATGTGCCATGCCCATCTGGACCCCACCACAGTTAGGGGTAAAGATGCATTAATTTGTATAGGAGTATTCTTATATTTTTCCATTTTCTGCTCCATGGGGCTGATAACATCTGTTCCTCCTTCATGTCTCATTCCATTAGCAGACAGTCAAGATTTTACTCTATACATTCCATTTATTTACAATATTTTAACCAATATTTATAAAAAGATTCCAGTGTGGTGTGACTAAAACTCATTTGCACAACCCAAGCAAAATTTAAAACCAGCAAATGTAAGACAAAAGGAAAATCTGAAAAACTAAAGCAGAAGAGGGCAAAATTCCCAAAATCTCTGAATTGAGCTAATATCCAGTAATGTGTTTGAATTCAGATGCAGAGGAACAGAGTATGGGAACAGCTGCAGGTATAAGCAGGGTTCAGCACCTCCATCTATACAATCCTTTAGCAATCAGATTCTAACCTACCAGTTTGTTTATTTAAAATAATTTACAATATATCCTGTTCTTCCTCCCCAAGGATATCAGTACAGCATGCAATACAAACTGAAAAACAAAGCACCACCAAACTCACAGCACGCTACAATAGCTTAGAGACCTTAAAGACTTGTAAGAAGTTTAACTGACCTCCTAAACATAAGCAGTGAAAAAGCCATACATCACGAGGGCTGGCCTGGATTACATAAACTGTCTGCTAGGATCAGAATTTAGATAGTAAAATGGCACGTTAGTGGCTCAAAATTGTACAAAGAACCAACTTGTCAACTGTTTAAGAAGGCACTTCTGCACTAGTTGCAACATTCCACTGTGTGTAGTACAGAGGAAGTGAAAAAAAATTGCCAACTATAACTAATTGGTTATGATGATGATGATGATGATGATGATGATGATGATGATACTCAGTTCCTCAGAAACCAACTAGTCCTACAGTGTGACCCAAGAGAAGTGATGAAAATCCAAAGAGGACTGTACATGTTTGCATAACTTTGCTGACTCTGCCCCAACCTGGTTTTGGCATGGTTTGTGTCAGCATGCTGATGCAGAGGAGGTCTTGCCTCCATCCAGGCTGGTCAACCCTCTGTCCACACCTGAACCCCACTGGGAATGGCAGGTGAAATGTTTTACTTTAGAAATGTTGATGGACTCCCATATAAATATACTTGTCTTTCTGGCTGTTTTATCACTTAAAGTTGATCAACAGATCTAACCATAACTGCTGTCTTCTCAACTCTCTAGAAATACCCAGCTTGAACTTCATAGGAAAAATCCCAAGATTCTTTGCCAGAAGACTACAAAGTGGGGTGGGGGGGTGCTACCTCATTAAATGCTGAAGGATTACAGTCAAATACCCTATTAGAATTCATGCTATTTCCCTTAATACTAGAAGTGATTTAATTAGCCACTGGAATACACACAAATGACTAGTGTACATAAATAGAAAAGACATCAACAATGGCACTTAAAAATAAAAATCCTCTTAATACACAGATAAACCGCTTAATTATTTTCACACTAGGTAACTATATAAATTGTTTCATCCATTCCAGGCTTTGAACATATTTAAATAATTACTAATCAAAATTAATTAAAATTTTCCAACAGGGACAGTTCAGTTCATTAGTATGAAGATAAATGCACTACACTCTGCTTGATAGGAACAAACAATTTAGTAACTGCTGTTTAATGTCATTGACTGCAAGTTAACACAATGAAAGAGCACTGCATAAGGAATATAAATACTAAAACAAATTTTAAAGGAGTTCTTAATTTTTGTCCCTTTGCATACTTATTAGAAGGGCCACTTACCATATCCTCAATGGCAGTCATTGAAGACTGGTGCAGACTCAGGGGAGCCAGGTGTCCTTACCCATGTGGCTGCCGGCACTGTTAACAATCTTAGCCAGTTGCAGGGTGCTCTGGGAAATCCCACCAAAACTTAAATTCAAATCGGCCAATCGTGGCCAGTCTAGGGGGAATGGGTTTGGAGGAAGACCTGGAGGAGCCTGTCTTCACTCAGGTCCACTTTCATACCTTACATTCCTGCTGTACTGTGAGTGGGCAATGCACTCCGCAACGGACCATGGGATAAGTTTTGTCCGGAGGCCCAGACATGGACTAACAGGCCACAAAACTTCCCAAATGGCAGCCTAGCAGGTCTTCCCCATTTGATCTGCATCATGGGGGGATCCTTTAACCCAGGATCGACCATAACGCACAATCAGCAAGCAATCAGGCTAGGCTGATTCAGGATACATATCAAGGGCCTATTGCCAAAAGCCTTCTTACATCTTGTAATGAATAAAGTTGTGGCCATTTTAATCCCAAACTGTTGCCCTGTCTTTATTGGTAATTACACACTGTTGGCCACCAGTGAAGCTGGGCTCACTGCCTCTGAATTCACACTGCTCTTGTCTACATAGAAACAGCAAAAGGAAACTAATGGAATGTGCACTGGCATAGATCATTATAACTATTTATTGTGTGCACAAGTTAAGTCGAAAAGTTTTATTACTTCAAAGAAACAGGAAGAAAGAAGAAAGAAGTTAATATATTTGAATATGAATACTTCGCTTTCAGAGAGCGGCAAAACACAATCCCACCCACCCCCATGTTTTGAAGTTTCCCTTGCAAAATAGATTTTGAGTGACAAGAGCTGACGGGAGGAAAATATCTCCCACTCAATTCAATGGAGAAGAAAAACACACTTTAAAAATGCCCCTTTGCACTTCCGGGCACATTGTAGAATAAGAGATTGGGGGTGGCCCTAACCTTACACCTAAACTCAATCACATCAACACCTGTCTATAAACTCCAGACAGGAAGCTTGAAACGACAGTGCACACAGCACAAGACTATCTCTTTCCAGTTGGGTATACTTGAAGCTCTGGTGATGGAAGGTTTGGCATTTCCCACAAAAGTCCTGCCTCAGAACACAGAGAAACTTGAGCACACTGAAAACACTTCTCAAACTATAACGTTTCAAGCTACACTGCTTCAGAACTCCAAACACAAGTACTCAACATAACTGGGGCATCTTCCTGTCACGATTAATTCATGCTAGACTTTCTTAGTTGTGCAAAGGAAGATCTTCAACTATGGGTCCTTTAAGGTTAGGCTACTGTTAGGCCATTTTTGGTGCAAAAAATAAAATGTTGCTCAGGTTGCATCACAGGGATTGAAGAATACAAAACTGAACTAACTGCTAGGTTCTACTCTTTTCAGAGGGAGAACACCTAAGCTTCTCTGCCCCTGATGTTTTTGGTGCCTTTTTGTACCAAGGACAGCAAAACAAATCCTTTTAGCAATTCCCACATTCCATCTTAAGACTGTTACAAACCCTGCCATATAATTTAATCACCTGTGCGGTTAGGGGAGCAGTCTAGTAAATAACTGCTTTCTATTTGTGTTCTTGTTTGAATTGTGCAGCAGTTCATTCAGCCCAAAATAAGAGAGTAAGACTCACTAGGACAATAAGGCACTCTCTGCAGATGACACTCTGCATGTGCCCTGGAACTTCATAGTCCTGGAACTTCAATCAACAGATGAATGGACAATGAATGGATTCACTATAATTGCACAGACGAAGCAAACCTGAGTATACCACTGGCTGCCCTCAGTGAAAGATTACTTGTTCTCATGGGATTGAGAGGCCAAGAACTCCATAAGTATGCTAATGCATAATTTTACATGTGATCATTTGTCAGCTGCCAACACAAGCTCAAGCCACCATTTGCTCTCCATTAGCCCTGGTGAGAACAGAAGCCTCTTTCCAACTGGCACTAACCCAAATCACTAACAAGCAAATCACAAACAAGAGGGAAATGTTATCAGTCTGAAATTATGAATTCAATACAAGTTGCATGTTGTTCACTCACTCCAAATCATCTTTAAAATGAGTCTCTCTCTCTCTCTCTCTCTCTCTCTCTCTCTCTCTCACACACACACACACACACACCACACAGACGTGTTTATAACCTTACATGTACTGATGTTTCGCAGTTGGAGGATCCTGCAGTCTAATTCAGAGAGTCGAATCGAACCTGAAACCGAACCTGGAAACCGGTTCAGAGAGCGTTGTTTCAGAGAAGCAGCTAAATCCAACTCTAAAGTATCTCAGATTCCTTGACTCATATTGAACTTCTCGAAACAAACCAGTAATTGGCTCAAAGTAAGTAGTTAATTATCAAGTACTCAAGTAGTGTAAAAAGGTGTTTCTGAAAGACTTCCTGCAACTTTGGGCCAAATTACATGCAATGTTCAGGCTCATTCACACTTCCTTTTGTGCCCTGTGTCAAGGCAAAAGGTCTGGGCTTTCCAAGTCTGTCTGATTGATTGATTGATTGATTGATTGATTTTTGTCCCAGCACTTTCCCCAGAAAACCCCACATTGTACCACTGAATTGGAGCAAACAGCAAAAGGCTTTCCCCTCAGATTGCTGTTTGTAACAATTCAGTAGTAAAAGCACTGGGACAAAAACAAGCAAACCATTCCATCACCGACCTGGAAAGTGCAGACTTATGACTAGAAAGTGCAAAACAAAGGTAAGTTTGGATGACCCCTTAGTCGTGTATATCTGCTCTAAAACAAATCAATGGTCTTTTAAACTGAGGGTATTGTTTTTTTTTTGTTATTTATAGAATCATCGAATCGAAAGGGACCCAAGGGTCATCTAGTCCAACCCCCTGCAATGCAGGAATCTCAGCTAAAGCATCCATGACAGATGGCTATCCAATCCAAAAATTATGCCATATATTTTTGTATTTTTATATTGTAAACCACCCTATGACCTTCAAATGAAGGGTGATATAGAAATTTAATAAATTAAAAATTAAATGCAAAGTGTTTGGGAGCAAATAGCATGAGACCTGAACCAGACCAGGACCCTAATGTGCAAAGAATGTGGCTTTAACCCTTTGCCCTCCCCACTGTGGGCTGATACAGATCAGGGTCCCTGCACCCACAGTTTGTATAACCAAAAACCACCCCTTTTGGGCAATGCAAATTTCAGGTGTGGTGAACTTGATCTAGATCAGGCTGCAGTATGTATTTGTGAGGGGGGGGGTTAGAGCCCCTATTTTCTCTACCAGGATCCCAATCTGATTTAAGCCTCCACACTGGCTACTGGTCAAAACAAAAACAAAAAGACTCCCTTCAATTATGGATTGAACTATGTGGCTAATATCACTTTGAAGTGTGGCCCTAAATAAGAAGGAAGGAAGAAGCCAGGATTCTAAGACTGGAACATTTGTTAAGGAGAAACAAAAAGCTACAAGTCATCTAACTAAAACATAGGTCAATCTGGAACTCTTATATACGCCAGATAAAGTATTCAGTGTAACTGATTTTCAACCAAACACCTGATAGTTCAGATGATAACCCAGAGCTACTTTTTGAACAAAATTCCAAGAGGAGAAATTTCATCACAGCTTTTTATCAACAAGATCAATCTCTGCAGAAGTAAAACTATAAAGTATAGAGGAAGCACAATAAAATCAGATCCAAACAAAGATCAGACAACCAAGATGTTTACGCTGGTATATCTAATATGCTTTTAAATATTTGCTATGCCATACTAGGCTGAGATTCCTACCCATATCTCTTAAACTGTTTATATATAAACAGCTCTCAGCCATGTATTTCTTTTGTGCAATAAGTGACCCTTGTTTTGATACAAATGAATACAGAAAGGCTCTCGCCATTGCCTTTTGGATTCCAGCCAACATGCCTAATATAGCTATTCAATTAGAAAGAGAATAAGGGTTGAAGGCTAGCCTAGATACTGTTGATAACATGACTGGCTACCAGCCAAAGTTTTTTTTTTATTTTTTAAAAAAACCCAGACGACATAACATTCACTGACGGTACACATCTTCTTTTCAAATGATGTGACCAAAACGGGATATCTCTTGTATGCTCATCTGTGAGCTTCCCAAGTTCATCTGATGAACCAGAGTTAGAGCATTGGACTTCAGTCTTATATCACAAGGCTTAGCTTCATGAAACAGTACCTTAGATCATTAAAAAAACCTCTCCATTCTCTACTCTTTTGACCAGTAGATTATCTAAATTGCTATGAGAAGAATGATACTACCCAGAGTAGAAGGTCAAACGCTAAATAAGCAGACTTTTGCTTGTTCAATGGAACATCCCCCTTCCTCTCCTCCTCTGTGCCCTCCAAATCTGACTGAAGGGGCTCCCCAAACCTCTGAAACAGATTTGGGGTGTGTGGGGAGAAAAAGAAAAGATTTGTTTCGCAGGCAGAGAAGTCCATTCACACACTGTTGAATACAACTTTCTGTGTCTGAGCAATTGATAAAAACATCAGAACAACCAATTAAGCATAGGGCGATCTGAGGAAATTCTTGAACCGCCTGATAATATTCATTTTTCTTCTTTCCATTGCTTTTCTTTATTTCCTTACATAAATTATCTTTCCTCTACAATGGAAAGGCAGACTGGGTCCCAAATGGTAATTGGGACTGAAATGTTATCAGATTTCTCTTAACATGCCCCTTATGCAAGAAAGAAAAATAGCTGTAATGAAATGGGACTTACCTGACCAGTGCCCAGTAGTACTTCCTGATCTGTCTGTGCATGTATCACTCACTGGCCTAAAAACAGTCTCCCAGCCTCCGGTAGCATATCGCCAGTTCTGAGATTCCAAAATTAGCGTCCTTTGAGTACCATATGCAATCATGAAGCAGTAGACTACATGATGAAGTTGGCAACCATAACCACAGCCTTTGTTGATATTACAAACTAGTTTCTTGGCTTTGCTACAATCCTTAGGGTTCTACAAATAAGAAAGTAGACATGAAGACATTATAGACACAAAAGAAATAATTTTTTCAGAGCAAATGAGAACTATCATAAATTATATAGCAATTATCATAATTCATATGCAGATACAGGAACAGACTTCTGCTCCGTCAAAATTTTATGCACATTCTTCACTAAGCTAATATAAAATAAAATGATTTTATGATTTTAAAATACTGTTTTATTTCTGAATTCATCAGAATTATAACTTTTGGTCTCAATGCTCACGTGCCACCAGTACTGCTTTGAAAGTGGAATGTTCCCCTTTGCAGATGGCTACTTTCCAAATTTCTTAGCTTGCTTCAGTGAACATGCATAACCACCCACCCATCCTACTGCAATTCTGCCTGTATTGTTAACACTAAACAAATGTTAATTGTTCGTATGTTAATTTTTATATATCAAGGACAAAGAAACAGATGTATGAATAAAAAGACAAGTCCAGGAGACCAAAGAGCTTTGTGGCTTAAAGACTAACACATTTATTGTGGCATAAGCTTGAAATTTGTTAGTCCTTGAGGAGTCTCAAGAATCTGTTCAGCAGATACAGACCCGGATGCTACCCTCTCTGGAGACTATTACAGTGAAAGGTCCAGGAGAGTAGTAAAACATACATGCACATACTAACATTCTCTCACACACATGCACAAATGCAGATGGGCGCGCACACATCATAGTTTTCAAAAAGGACGTTAAGGATCTGATGTATAATGGAGGGGATTACTTGAGTTTGTGGCCACAGAGAGGTTAGGCTGGCCTCAACTAGAGCCAAGGCTTTTTTGGCTGTGGCTCCGATCCGGTGGAACACTCTGTCACAAGAGACTAGGGCCCTGCGGGACTTGACATCTTTCTGCAGGGCCTGCAAGACAGAGTTGTTCCACCAGGCCTTTGGCCAGGGCACAGCCTGACTCCCTCCTTCGGCAATCTTCACGGAGCTCTGGCCCAATGGTTTTATAATGAATGATTTTAGAGTGTTGTGTTGTACTGTTGTACTGTTTTATTGTTGTTAGCCGCCCTGAGCCCGGCTTCGGCAGGGGAGGGCGGGATATAAATAAAAGTTTATTATTATTATTACAACATGAAGTGAGAATTGGTTTAATCAAAGCTGGAGTTGGATCAAGGAGACCCAAGCTCAAAATCCCAATCCAACAGTGCTGAGATCAAAGTTCTCTGAAAAGAACTTTTGACTTAAATTTGAGAGCGCAAAACTCCTAAACTGAAATCATTTTGTTATCTCTCCTTTCCCCCATTATTTTAGTGTTGTTGTTTATGGAAACAGAGGTCTTCTCAGAAGCCACTGGTGCCAATATTTTACTCAGAATGCTTGGAAACTGCATCATTTGATAGCATCGGGGAGCAGAGAGTAATAATAATAATAATAATAATAATAATAATAATAATAATAATAATAATAATAATAATAATAATAATAATAATTTATTATTTATACCCCGCCCATCTGGCTGGGCTTCCCCAGCCACTCTGGGCGGCTTCCAAAAGAATATTAAAATACTATAATACATCAAACATTAAAAGCTTCCTGAAAGAGGGCTGCCTTCAGATGTCTTCTAAAAGCATGGTAGTTGTTGTTCTCTTTGACATCTGGTGGGAGGGTGTTCCACAGGGAGGTGCCACTACCGAGAAGGCCCTCTGCCTGGTTCCCTGTAACTTGGCTTCTCGCAGTGAGGGAACCGCCAGAAGGCCCTCGGTGCTGGACCTCAGTGTCCGGGTAGAACGATGGGGGTGGAGACGCTCCTTCAGATATATTGGACCAAGGCCGTTTAGGGCTTTAAAGGTCAGCACCAACACTTTGAATTGTGCTCGGAAACATACTGGGAGCCAATGTAGGTCTTTCAAGACCGGTGTTATGTGGTCTCTGCGGCCGCTCCCAGTCACCAGTCTAGCTGCCGCGTTCTGGATTAGTTGTAGTTTCCGGGTTGCCTTCAAAGGTAGCCCCACGTAGAGCGCATTTCAGTAGTCCAAGCGGGAGATAACCAGAGCATGCACCACTCTGGCGAGGCAGTCCGCAGGCAGATAGGGTCTCAGCCTGCGTACCAGATGGAGCTGGTAAACAGCTGCCCTGGACACAGATTTGACCTGTGCCTCCATGGATAGTTGTGAGTCCAAAATGACTCCCAGGCTGCGCACCTGGTCCTTCAGGGGCACAGTTACCCCATTCAGGACCAGGGAATCCTCCACACCTGCCCGCCTCCTGTCCCTCAAAAACAGTACTTCTGTCTTGTCAGGATTCAACCTCAATCTGTTAGCCGCCATCCAACCTCCAACCGCCTCCAGGCACTCACACAGGACCTTCACCGCCTTCACTGGTTCTGATTTGAAAGAGAGGTAGAGCTGGGTATCATCCGCATACTGATGAACACCCAGCCCAAACCCCCTGATGATCTCTCCCAGCGACTTCATGTAGATGTTGAAAAGCATGGGGGAGAGGACAGAACCCTGAGGCACCCACAAATGAGGGCCCAGGGGTCTGAACACTCATCCCCCACCACCACTTTCTGGACACGGCCCAGGAGGAAGGAGCGGAACCACTGTATAACAGTGCCCCCAGCTCCCAGCCCCTCAAGATGGTCCAGAAGGATGTTATGGCCGATGGTATCAAACGCCGCTGAGAGATCCAGCAGAACTAGGAAACAGCTCTCACCTTTGTCCCTAGCCCACCGGAGATCATCAACCAGTGCGACCAAGGCAGTTTCAGTCCCATGATGAGGCCTGAATCCCGACTGGAAGGGATCCAAATGGTCCGCTTCTTCCAGGCGTGCCTGGAGTTGTTCAGCAACCACTCGCTCAATCACCTTGCCCAAGAATGGAAGATTTGAGACTGGGCGATAGTTGGCCATCGTGGCCGCATCTAAAGATGGTTTTTTAAGAAGCGGTTTAATAACCGCCTCTTTCAGCGGGTTTGGGAAGGCTCCCTCACGGAGGGAAGCATTCACCACCCCACGAAGCCCATCGCCCAGTCCTTCCTGGCTAGCTTTTATAAGCCAGGATGGGCAAGGATCAAGGAGACAAGTGGTTGGTTTCACTCGTCCAAGCAGCCTGTCCACTTCCTCGGGGGTAACAGATTGGAATTGATCCCACACAACTTGACTAGACAGGACTCTAGCACTCTCCCGCCCCGGCCCTGCTCCCACGGTGGAGTCTACCTCTTCTCGAATCTGAGCGACTTTATCTGCAAAAAACTTTGCAAAGTCATTGCAGGAGATCATGTGGCCCCTACTGGGCCCTGATGGAGCAGGTGGTTCCGCTAAATTGCGAACCACCTGAAAGAGTCTCCTGCTGCTGTTTTCCGCAGATGCAATAGAGGCGGTGAAGAAAGTCTTCTTCGCCGTCGCTATCGTCACTTGGTAGGCTCGACATTGAGCTCTAACCCGTGTCCGGTCAGATTCAGAATGGGTTATCCGCCACCGGCGCTCTAGCCGTCTCAACGATTGTTTCATTGCCCTCAGATCCGTGGAAAACCACGGGGCTGTCCGGGCTCCATGCAATCGGAGAGGGCGCTTTGGAGCCAAACAGTCAATAGCCCTGGTTAACTCCACATTCCTGCGGGCCACCAGGGAATCAGCTGAAAGGCCATCAACATGGGATAAAACATCCCCTACCACTCTCTGGAAACCATTTGGATCCATTAAGTGGCAGGGGCGGACCATCTGAATCGGTCCCGCCTCCCTGCAGAGGGGAAGGGTCACGGAGAAGTCCAGTTGCACCAGGAAGTGATCTGACCATGGCACTTCTTTGGTTTCACTTTTACTTAGTGTCAGATCACCAACATCCATAGAGGTGAACACCAGGTCTAAGGCATGCCCGTGGCTATGAGTTGGGCCAGACTTATTCAGGAACAGCCCCATGGAGGCCATGCTTTCCACGAAGTCCCGAGCGGCCCCTTGTAAGGTCATGTCAGCATGGATGTTAAAATCCCCTAGGACAACCAAACTAGGTGTCTCCAGGAGAACATCCGCCACGACCTGAAGCAGCTCGGGCAGGGAATCCTTGGTGCAGCGGGGAGGTCGGTACACCAATAGGAATCCTGTACTGCCCCTATTGCCCAACTTCCAGAACATGCACTCAGAGAACTGGGCCTTTCCAATAGGACGCCTGGTGCAAACTAATGACTTCCTAAAAATCACTGCAACCCCCCCCCCCCGCCCACAAGGCCTGGGTTGCTGTGCGTAAGAGAAACCTGGTGGACAAGCAGCGGCAAGGATGGGCCCATCTGCTTCATCCAACCAGGTCTCTGTCACACATGCCAGGTCAAATCCTCCATCCACAATCAGGTCGTGGATGGCAGAGGTTTTATTCACCATTGACCTGGCATTGCACAGCAACACTTTCAGGTCATGTGGGTTTCCCTTGTTGATTCCAGTATCCTTCCCGTCAGGACCAGACCTGGAGGCAGGGATAGTCCTCAGACAACGACTAAGCCTGCTTCCTCGGTAATGACATGGTCTGGTCTTAGCGTAACTCCTCCTCCTACCCATGATCACTGAGATTGGTTGTCCGAGTGCATCCCCCCCTGTGGAACCTGCCCCAGCCATTTTGTTTGATGGGACCCACTCCCAGGCAGCCCTGACCCCTCCCCTTAAAATCAAATTAAAGCCTATACAAAAAACAAACTAACAGAACAATAAAACTATAAAAACAAAAAACAAAGTTACAAACACAACATAATTAAATTACAGTGGTACGTCGCAAGACGAACGCCTCGCAAGACGGAAAACCCGCTAGATGAAAGGGTTTTCCGTTTTGGAGGCGCTTCGCAAGACGAATTTCCCTATGGGCTTGCTTCGCAAGACGACAGCCCATAGGGAAATATCTGGGACAGCGGGGGAGCGCAGCGCGTCTTCCCCACTGTCCTCGGACCTCCTCCGAAGCCGGGCGGAACACCCGCCCCCGCCGCCGGGCTTTGGAACGGTGCTCCGAAGCCGGCCGGGGGGGAGGGAACACCCGCCCCCGCCGCCGGGCTTTGGAACGGTGCTCCGAAGCCGGGCGGGGGGGAGGGAACACCCGCCCCCGCCGCCGGGCTTTGGAACGGTGCTCCGAAGCCGGCCGGGGGGGAGGGAACACCCGCCCCCGCCGCCGGGCTTTGGAACGGTGCTCCGAAGCCGGGCGGCGGGGAGGGAACACCCGCCGCCGGGCTTTGGAACGCTGCTCCGAAGCCGGGCGGGGGGGAGGGAACACCCGCCCCCGCCGCCCGGCTTCGGAACGCTGCTCCGAAGCCGGGCGGCGGGGCGGGAACACCTTCTGAAGGCGGGCGGGGGGCGAAAGTCTTTGCTCCCCCCTGCCTGCCTGTCCCGGAGGGCTTTTGAAGGCAGGCGGGGGGAGCAAAGACTTTCGCCCCCCCGCCCGCCTTCAGAAGAGGTCCAGGACCTCTTCTGAAGGCTGGCGGGGGGCAAAAGTCTTTGTCCCCCCTGCCTGCCTTCCCAGGGGCTTTTAAATCGCCCCGGACAGCGGAGAAGTCCTCCGCTGTCCCGGGGCGATTTTAAAATGCCGCCCGCCAGCATTTTAAGATCGCCCGGACAGGGGAGAAGTCCTCTGCTGTCCCGGGGTTTTTTAAAATGCTGGGGGTGGGAAGAAAAGCCCTTGTTCCCCCCCCCCCAGCCTTCAGAAGAGGTCCGGGGACAGACTGTCCCCGGACCTGGTCTGAAGGCGGTTTCCCTAGGAACGCATTAATTGATTTTCAATGCATTCCTATGGGAAACCGTGCATCGCAAGACGAAAAACTCTCAAGACGAAGAGACTTGCGGAACGAATTAATTTCGTCTTGCGAGGCACCACTGTAAACAAATTCCAACACCCAGCTAAACACCCACCCCACACACCCGAGGCCTCCCTGGAGCCCCATAAGCTGCGGAGGTGAGTATGGGGCCCGCCCCCAGGCCCAAGGTGGCCAGCAGCGAAAATGAGAGGGAAGTACCACTCTTGCAACGAGTTATGTGCTCCCTAAAATTTGATGGTCTCCCCTTTGCAATTGCCAAAATCCATCATTTGTGAATGGGTTAGAATTACCATGCAAATATAAGGCTCAATGCTTGACCTTGAGCAAGTTACCATCTTTCAGCATAACCTAGTCTAAAACACTGCTATGAGAAGAAAATTGAATAAGTTTTCTGGGGAAGGCAATACAAATGGGGTATTAAATAAATCAAGTTAAAATCAAAACAAATATAGGCAGTAATTAAGAAAAGGAAGTCTGGTTGATTCGGCTGTAGTCATGGACTTCTTGTCCTTTCCAGTTCTTCCTGGGTGACACTTTAAAATCCAACTGTTCATTTAACATTTATCTGCCTTTCCTGCACCACCTATCCTCTTGTCTACAGTCTGTTCTCCTCTAAGGCACAAGGTACAGTGGAACCTCGTGCTACGTACCGTCCTCCTTGCAAACGTTTCAGGTAACGAACTCCGCTAAACCAGAAGTAGGTGCTCCTGGTAGCAAACTTTGCCCCGGGGTGCAAGCGGAAGTCGCATGCCGGAGGCGCACGTGCAGCGGAAGACCCCATTAGCGAAAATGCGCCTCATGTTAAAAACGGTTTCAGGATAAGAACGGACCTCCGGAACAAATTAAGTTCGTAACTGGAGGTACCACTGTACTGTGTCTTTGCAATCCCACTTTCTATTGCACATTATACCCACCCCCATGGAAATTTGTACCAGGTCAGAGACATGTTTTTCACTTCCTACAAAAATGAACCGAGATGGATTATTACCAACATGACTCATTTTAGGGAGCCATACTTCACATGGCATGGTGCATACTTTGCATACAAGAAGGTTGCATCTCAGGTAGAGAAGAGATGGGATTCCTTTTGCTGTGTGCTTTGCATTATCTAATTGTTTGTGTTAGGTTGTTTAACAATACTGTATTGTTTCTATTTATTTTGTTCCATATTACTTTGGGTACTATTGGCAAAGTGCCAGTTTTAGAAAATTAAAAGTTTTAAATGCATAGCCACACAATCAAACACAATTTTCATGACTCAAAGAAACATGTTAATAACCTTCCCCAGACATTTCATGATTCTTTGCACATACCAGAATCAGTGTACAAGCACATACCAGTGAAATATATACACCAATGTAGTACAGTATTTTTAAAATACTTTCTTTATTGAAAAATAAATCCCCTAGCATAAAATCCCCTGGACCTACATATCTGAAATTTAGAAGGGTTAATCACTCTATTGGGGGCTATCTTTTCTTCTAATTTGATGTACTCATGTGTAAAAACCTAACAGTTGTGTCTGGTTTGGTTTCCCAACGCAAGTGAATGGGACTACAGTGGTACCTTGGGTTAAGTACTTAATTCATTCCGGAGATCCGTTCTTAACCTGAAACTGTTCTTAACCTGAAGCACCACTTTAGCTAATGGGGCCTCCCACTGCTGCCGCACCGCCGGAGCATGATTTCTGTTCTCATCCTGAAGCAAAGTTCTTAACCCAAGGTACTATTTCTGGGTTAGCGGAGTCTGTAACCTGAAGTGTATGTAACCTGAAGCGTATGTAACCCAAGGTACCACTGTACAATATTTGGATTACTAGATCGCTCCAAAGCAAATCAGGGCCAGATCTAGATGTGGACCACCAGATGTTGAGCTATGTCCAGAAGTCATATCCTAGGAAATAGTGTTCACTACTGACCTTGATGTTACCCTGTAGGTGGTCTTGTAGATCAGTGAAGTATGAGGTTGGTGTTGGTCATCAACACTACGGGCTCTGGCAGTAATTAGCATGTATTAGCTATGTTTTAGTTGCTGCTGCTTGTCTATGGTTTGCATCCAAACTGAGTTCCACTTTGACAATAGGACTTCCACTTCCTGTCCTCCTCCCTGCAGCCTCCCACATGTTTTAGAAGGTGGGGGACCCTCCACAGCAATTCTGGGGAAGCACGTGGTGCTGTAGGGGGAGAGGAGAGGAAGAAGTCCCATTATCCAAGCAGATCTCCATTTGTGTGATGCTGGATTCAACGTTTTTATTATTATTTCTAAAAAAAAATTATTCTTTTTCTTACTGATTTTAAATGTTGCTAGCTGCCCTGAGTGGTGAATAAATGGGATATAATTATTCTATAATAAAATAAATACCAACTGCAGCACTTGAAAGTTAACTTCTTTTTCAGGTGAACTTCTTTTAGATATCTATCTATTTTAGATATATTTTAGATATCAGATATCTAACACTACTCATTGAAATGCTAAGTTTATACAGAATGCTTTCTCCCCCTTTAAACAATTTAAGAGAAATGCATGTTTTTGAATGATCATGTATTACAACAGCAACAGGAAAGCTCTGGCCTACAGACCTGATTAAGCCTGGCAAAGATGCCAACTTTGTTCACAAGGCTGTTTCCCACAAAGCATGTCTACCTGTCCCACACCTGACATCAGATGTGATATGACGTTGGGGGGGGGGGGCACAGGTGAAGACACAGCTGCAAGTGCACAATCAGGAGCATTAAAAACCACTCCAAACTGTGCATTTGCAAGGCAGGCTTGCTGTCAGCGCTGATGAGCTGATCAGCAGATCAGCAGTGAGAGAAAGCCTGTTGGGATCAGCTTCGCTACCAAGTTTCCCATGGTTACTTCAATCCTTGGCTTTTCTTTTGCTGCATAATTCGCTATGCTACAAAGGAAAACTGGGTTGCCTTTTGTCATAGTAACATCAGGTGACTGACAGCTGGGCAGGCTCTGGCCAGCTGCTGAAGTGGCACAGCAGGATTGGGGGAACCCACGATCCAGCTCACTGACTGTATCTAGTTTTCAACGTGTTTTAAGGTATTCACATGTATTCTATTTTTTTAAAAAAAACTTAAGCAAAGCTTTTAGATTATATGAATGTTGTTCAAGTAAGCAGACTTGAACATTTTTCTAATATTTTCTAATCAAAATTTTCTGCTCAAATGCTACTAAAAGAACTTTTCAGATCTTTATACAATGTGAAAATTAACATGTATAGGTTCAGTTTTATTTACTGAATATAAACGAAACAAATACACTCTGATAACCATTTGTTTAAGGCACTGAAAACTACAAATTCAAAATTCTGCAGAGAACGTACATTATGATACTTCAGTTTTGCAAGAACTCAGATTAATGAAGAGAAAAAGAAGACTATTAAATTGTATCTGACACTGCTCGTGCCATACAAACAATATAAGTGAACCAGTGGTGGCATCTGCTAATGGAAGGGAAGAGGAGGAAATTTCATGCCACCTTCTACTTTGTTCAGGAAGGTTTCCCGACTCTCTGGAGCTGATTTTCAGGGGCACTGGAGACAGTAGGAGGAAATGGCAAAAATAACCTTTCCTCTTCCATTACCTGATGCCTCAGCTGGATCACTTGCATTGTTTGATTGCTTTGGCCCAAGCCCTTCCATGAGCACAAGAATACCAAATGGATTCCACCCATAATGAATTGATATTTAAGTAAAACTGAGCAACTGGAATGGTCACAATCCTAGCAAAATATGAAATCAAGTTGTAATTAACTTTTATGCCAGCTCAGACTGGCAATATATTTAACCAAAAAAACAAGTCAAGAAAACAAGCCTCTGAAGAGAGCAAGTCAGACCCAACCAGCAGTGGCAATAGAGAGAATCGCTCTGGTGAGTGGGATTATTATTGGCTAAATTTGTATACTGTCCTTCATTCATAGATCTCAGGGTGGTTCACAGGAATGACCCCACCCCCTGGAGAGGAGGCAGTAGGCTTTCTAGGATACCACCACCAGGAAGATGTCACTCCTATCAGAGGAATGTCCTTCAGCTCAATTCAGAAACAAGAATTCACAGTAAGAATTCCATTTTTTTTCCAAGCGATCATCCCTAGAGAGCACTGCTCTATATGCATATTAAAATTGGAATGGTAGCATTTTTCAGTGGCTTTTATCTTATCTAAATACTTTTAAGGAAAATGTATTACATGAGTTGTCTAGTGTCTTTTGAAAACTAATGCACTTAACATTTTTACATGGTCACAATTCCATAGTACTGTCTGCTTTGTTTAGAATCATGAGGCAGAATTTTAGAGATAAGATTTAAATTACCACAAACGTGGCAAAACCAAGTTCAAATTGCTTGCATATTATACTGCTGATTTGTAAACATTTCTATCAAGATGCAAACTGAAATGATACTACAACTTCCAACAAACTGCCTTAAGAAATATGCAAAATATTCCCAAGAATGTGATAAAGTTCAATTTTTTTCAATTGTTTACTTTAAATATTAAATTGAGGTGCCAAATGTACATGTTAATATAAAGCAGATATGTCTATTAAAGCATACATTTACTAAAGATTTGCGGACAATTATTTGGCAAATTCTTAGCATTACTGATTTTTTATGACTTAAGCATTAACAACAGACAGTCTCTCATGTCGACAAGTCCTGTGTAAAGACCTCCACACCCCAGCCTACCTCACTGGACCCCCAGCTTCTCAGTCCTCTGGACCGTGGCTGCTCTCACTTTAGTCCTAAAGCATGTTTCCTAAAAATGCAATTATAATAGTTCTACTCAGAAGATCCACTGAGTTCACTGGGGCTTATTCTGAAGTCAGCAGGTATAAGTTTGCCACTTTAGCTATATCATTCCATAATTATTCAAATATGCACATGTATAAAGGTAAAGGTAAAGGGATCCCTTGACCATTAGGTCCAGTCATGGCCGACTCTGGGGTTGTGGCGCTCATCTCGCTTTATTGGCCGAGGGAGCCGGCGTACAGCTTCCAGGTCATATGGCCAGCATGACAAAACCACTTCTGGTGAACCAGAGCAGCGCACGGAAACGCCGCTTACCTTCCCGCCGGAGCGGTACCTATTTATCTACTTGCACTTTGACGTGCTTTCGAACTGCTAGGTGGGCAGGAGAAGGGACCGAGGAACGGGAGCTCACCCCGTCATGGGGATTCGAACTGCCGACCTTCTGATCGGCAAGTCCTAGGCTCTGTGGTTTAACCCACAGCGTCACCTGCGTCCCATGCACATGTATAGAGCAGCCTCATTTGGAAAATCATGCTCCCTCAGGAGATCATCTTGCCCATTGTTTTAGTCTTGAACATAAAAGCCTTCCTTAAAATATTCTTCAACATGAAAAAACCTAAGGTCCTCCAGATGTTACTGGAGTACAACTCCCATCATACCTGGCCACTGGCTATGATGGCTGGTGCTGATGGCGAGTTGGGAGTCCAACAACCTCTAGAAGGCCATGGGTTCTGCACCTCTACATTAATTTGCTTCTCAATATGTGTACCAAGGCACACATACATACACACAAACATACCTCTTCTTAAAATAATTCTACATACTTTTTCTGATTAAGAATAAGAATAAGAATATCTTTATTGTCATTGCACCCTTCGGGGACAACGAAATTACTTGACTGCTCCATAAAAACACTAATTAAACAATACAATATAATACAGCAAGGGAGATTAGATGACTTTCAAAGTCCAGGCTTCCCATTCAGGGCCAAGATCGCTCTGGAGAAGAAGCTGTTCTTAAGACGACTCGTTCTTGTCTTCATCGACCTGTATCTCCGTCCCGACGGCAAGAGCTCAAAGAGACAGTGACCAGGATGCGATGGATCTTTTACTATGTCCAGTGCCTTCCTATGGCACCTTGTGGCATAAATCTGCTCTAAGGTGGAGAGTGGGCAGCCAACAATGCTCTCTGCTGCCTTAACAACCCTGCACAACCCCATCCTGTCCTGGGCAGTACAGCTTCCGTACCACACATAAGCCATAAGTGAGCACGCTCTCAATGGCACAGTGATAGAAGGCAAGCAGCAGTTTCTGCGGAAGATGGTTTTTCCTTAGTATTCTCAAAAAGTACAGTCTCTGCTGCGCCTTCTTCACAAGGCCCCTTGTGTTGACACTCCAGGACAGATCCTCTTGTAATTCAATGCCCAGAAATCTGAACGTTGTTACCCTCTCCACACAGACCCCATCAATCAAAAGTGGCTGGGCGTTGCTCTTCTGTCTCCTGAAGTCCACCACAAGCTCCTTTGTCTTCCTTGTATTTATGAGCAAGTTGTTAGCTCTGAACCACTCTGTCAGCCGCTCCACCTCATCTCTATAATCCGTTTCACCCTCCCTTTCAGAGATGAGCCCAATCACAGTTGTGTCATCTGTGACACAGTTGTGTCATTAGAACTAATCTCGATGTCAGAAAAAGACATCAATGTCAGAAAAAGACATGAAGTGTCTCTAAGGTCATGTCTGAATGGGCACTTCCTTCTCTCTTGCAGTAGTACCATGATTTTTAAAAATGTCACCAGAAAAGTATTTGCCATGGGACAACCAAGCATAACATCCTGGATACTATGGTCACTATGTCCTTTTAACCATAAAGGTAGTGACTGATGGGCCATGGACTTATGGAATTTGCATATGTGATTCAATCCAAAAGAACATACTTTACAAATTTCCCTCAAAGTCTGAGAAAAAATGTTATCTAGACAAAATACTGAACAGCCAAAGAGATTTTCTTCTTTTTAATTTAGTAAAAAATGATAAAACCAGAAAGTATATTGATGAAAGGTATAACAATTTCTCATAGCTAAGTGACTGGAAATGCACTTCAACAGAAACTGAACACAAACAGCAAATAAATTTGATCTATAAAACTTACCAAATGCTCTCTTACTTAATGTCCAAACACATATTAAATAAACTAATTTCATTATACATATATTTTTCTGGTGCCTTATGTACTCTCACACTGCTCTATATTAGCGTGAATTAAATGTTCCTTCAGTAAATCCTACTTTAATTTCTTTCTATTCAAGGACACTTTCTCCATAATTCTTACCTGAAGGTAAGTTATTCTCCTCTGTACCAGCTCTGTCAAATCTTTGGCTTCTTTTTCTCGCCAATCACCTGCTCCATCTGTTTGACTGAGGTAGTACAAATCTGTCATTATTGACCTGTTTTTTAAAAAAGCAAACAAACAACCTTAGTGGCTAACTTAACTAATCAGAAGAATCACTGGCAAAATGAAAACTAAATGCTGATTATAAGATCTTAAAATAGGAATTTAAAAAATTCGATTTCCCTCCACTTCCAGAGCCAAATATCTGTATGTGCACATGTATTCACCTTCAATAAATTTAGCAATCTCAAACTAATTTAAGCAAAATATTTGAACAGTTTAGGATGAGAAAACCAAGCTCTCACACATGCACAGACAGAATTGGAATTGATTTCCCCTAAGCACCAAAAACAATATTCATAATAAAACAAATCTTTTGGTGCAGGTAGAGCAACATAATAATCTCTCTTGAAAGCCAAAATGAGTTGCTACCAGCAAACATTAAGAAAATATGCATATAGGTTTAATACACAATCTCCCTGCTGTTTAAAGTATTGTGAAAAGTTTTCAGTTTACAGAAAGCAGGCAGAGAGGTGGACTAAAAACCAGTACTCTGATCCATTGAGAATATCAAGGAGAGGTGTTGGCAAAAGAGAAGAAATTATAGGCAGTTAGGTAATCAGCAGGCCAACTCAATATTGTTGAAAAAGACACAAACTATCAGTGCATACTAATAAATTTAGTTCTGAGCAGTAACAAACTCAAACCACTCAATCAATTTTGGGGGGAGGTGACAGACAAAAAACTATGAATGTGTATAATTAAACCCAGAGTTCATAGCTTAATTAAAAACTACTTGAACGTCACACAAGAAATTGTACCCTAACTAGTATCCATACATTTGTTTCAAGAACAACCAAAAAAGCACTGAAGATGCATACAATCTGTATGACAAATGAACAGTTAGAATGGCTGCTCCACAGTAATGAAAGTTCCTTCTCAGCAGGCTTACAAATTCTGAACACATTTTAGAAGTGCTGCAGGTTCTTACTATTTGGGCTAAGATACGACTGGGAACCTTTGGCCCTCCAGATGTTGAAGTACAACTCCATTCTGCCCTAGCAAGCAAGGCCAATTGTTAGGGAGTAAAGGAAGTGTAGTTCAGCAACACCTGAAAGGCCACAGGTTCCTCACACCTGTGCTAGACCTTAGCCAACTAGTAATAGACTCCAAACCCCAGAAAATTGTATCTAAAGCCTCGCCCTTTTTCCCCTAAGCAGTTTCAGAGGGTGCCTTCTTTGCCTTTACTTAAGAATTATTCATGGCTCTCCCATTCATACATAATGCAAAGAAGGGGTAAAGGTGTTGATACAGACCTGGCTATATTTATTACCTATTTGTTCCAGACAAATTCATGTTTGTTACAGATAAGTAACAGGAAAATATATCCAGTGATTGTATACTTTTCCTGCCCTTGCATAAATAAAATAAATAAATAAATAAATGGCAGCTGGTCAAATCAACATCCACTCCCTCAAAAAAAATATCAGTGAAATTCTCTATCACCATGATAGGCTGGGCTGTGTAGTGCTGAGAATAACTTTGAGCACAATATGTCTATGTGCTACTTGCCATGTACCAACATGTATGGCAGTGGAGTGCATGTCGGAGAATGCCTGATGTGAACTTCACCAGAGCTAAGCCCAGGACAAACACTCTCAATGGGTTAAGGACAGATTCAACTAGGCTTGCACGAAAACTCAGCAGGGCAGCTGCATGGGATTCAAGAGATATCTGTGAATTATCAATAGACTAATATTGCCAAATCCCAGAATGCAAAGAATACATCCTGAAGGAGAATGGCAGAGGAAGGAAAAACAGAATCAAAGCTTAAAGTGACACACAGAGGTCCTATGGTGATGGCAGCAACAACGCTCTCTAAAATTTCCTGGCCAACAATATCCAGAGTTACTCAACAGGACTCCCACAAATCTTTGCCATATCCTGCAACTGCATTCCCAGCATCTCATGGTATACTGTATCAAATCCAAAATACGAACAGGGCACAATGTTCCCTATCACTCTTTCAGTGAAGGGTCAATAATTGCCCAATAAATACAGTTATAAGGTAAAACCAGCATGTCAAAGGCTCAATAAACCATAAGACCCTGAGTGCAACTGAACAGGAATTCATGGTGAGTATCAGCTTTCATGGAGTTACAAAATCTGCTCAAGCAGCCGCATAATCTTCATTATAGGGTAGTGCTATCTTTAAAACAAGCATTTTTAAAATCACATTAGGTAAACAAATTAGATGCAATTGGTCCGTTCAATTATTAGAGAATCTCAGGTTATTTTAGGACCTGCACCCCCCAAATTTGTCTGCTATAATCTTAATGCATGATCCATCTCAGGTTCATCAAGCCTTTTGCATGCAGAGAGAATGGCACTGGGCTTAGGGCTCTGGTTGCCTTAGTAAATGCAAACCTCAGGAGATGGAACTATAGTTCAATGGTAGCGCACATATTTTGTATTCAAAAGGTCTCATATTCAATGCCTGGCACCACCAATTAAAAGAATCAGATAACAAGTGATGGGTAGGAGTGATGGGAATGTACTCTGCCAGAAATACTGGGCAACGACCAGAAGTTAAGATTAAACTGGGATAGATGGACATGGTCTGACATGGTATGAGACAGTTTCCAATGCTCTGAATGTGCCAGGCCATTATTTAGATATGCCCAGGGGGGTGTTAAATATGTGTTAGTGTGTAAGTGGAAGTAAGTGGGGATAAATTGAACCTTAGTCTACAAAACTTAGAACAGGTTTGACATCTAAACATTTGCACTGCAGATAAGCTTTCAGCTGTACTTGCTTTCAATTTATACTGAATGAAACAAATAAATCTTTAGTAAAAGCAGGGATTATTGTGTTTAATATATAACATTAAGGTCATCAACATCGGTAGCAAGTATTACCACCAACTCAGAACTCCAATCTGCATCTGGAGCCAATCACATACATCTGCAAAACATCATAGAAGTATCAGCTTTACAGAAATGACCAGGGTTGTAAATAATGATCCACATGCTATTAGCTTTAATGTCAGATCTAGATCAGGCAAATTTAATATGTTCTTGTTGTCAAGGTAAGTGTACAGTTACTGAACATCGAGGTAAACAAATTAATCCAGTTAGAACGCAAGACTGGCAAAAAATATATCATTTTCAGTATTACAGCCGACTTAGATTTGGTTTTATAGCTTATGAGATTTTTGCACCTTGGCAGTTATTCTCAAGATGAAATATACACCCAGAAAGACCACCTCTTTAGCAGTAAACATATCCAAAGAAATCAATTTAGTATAAGGCAACAAATTATATAGCTTTATTTTGTATAACTTTTAACAGGCCAAAGAGGAAATTCCTTAGTGTAGTCTCATGAGGCTACCAAAATTTTTGTTATGTGAAATTAAGTTCTCAAGTTTGATTGCAAATATCGTTTTCTATTATTCTCTCTATGTTCCAGAACAAGTAGTATATATAAAGATTGCTAAATGAAAATATAGGTGCCCAAGCCACCAATATTAGAGGAAACATACAAAGTTGAGGAACATGTGGTTCCAAAAAAAAAGTTTATGACCTTCAGAGTCACAGCTGATTAAGACATCTAATATGCAAGATTCTAAGCAAAACCCATATATTCAAAAAATAAAAGCATCCCTATAGTAACCCCTTCACAACAACAAAAAACTGGTCTGTTGGACATTGCCTCAGTCGAGGAGCTCACAATGAAAACGTATCTCCCCATTGTCTATGGAGGCACACTGCTTGGAGGGGTGACAATAGTCCTCAACAGACATTTACTGAACTTTGCAGTACAGAATGGTATGCTAAAACACAATCTTAAAACACCCAGTATAGTAAGCCTGCAACTTATGTGGCGGTTACGTCCCATGGATCGCACCTAAAGACAAAATCACATATTTGCAACACTTGCACTGGCAAGGGCAGAAGGTGGAAGAGTATCTATTTTCTCCTCCATTTTGCTTTTAAAATTTTCTACCTCCCACTGCAAAACTACACCAGCTCCAGGGCTGTGAGGTTTCCCTTGCTTGTCAGGGGAATGCTGAGGGAACAAGAGGACTTTAGATCCCAAGGATCCAGTGTCCCCTGTAACAGCCTTCCAACATGCCACTTTTCTTCTCCTACCTGGAACAGTGAAGGAGCAATGGCAACAGAGCTTTTCATCACCGCACAGGGACCTCAGGGTGGCATCCCTCCCACAGGCTGAGAGAGAAAGGCACAAATATCCAAGAATGCCCCAGATGCCCTCTCAGTTAGTTTAGAACTGCTCCCTTAATTCAGAGTTTAGCTCTATTTAATCCCATACCTTGGTTCTTAAAATCAGCTATGGAATGGTTTGGATGCTTCTGATTACAAACATTTGCCCTAGGGCTTACTGGTGAAGGGCGGGTAATAATAATAGTAGTAGTAGTAAGGAAGAGACCACATGGGCCAATACTTTTAAAAATAGATGCTGAAACAAAGAAGAAACACAATCACAACTTTATGCTCTAGTTTCTCTCTATTTTTTACATTTAGAGTTTCTGCATTCATGGCTGGCAATATGGTATTTTATAGTATGACTTTTGTAGAAAGGGTTTGAGAAAGTTTTGTGTCACACATACAGAAAAACCTGGGTGCTGTCAACAAAAGGTCTGAAACAATCACTTGAATCCTAACAAGAGCAAGCAGTGTCCTGCTTGTAGAGGACACTTAATAATAAAATAATAATAATAAATAAATAATATTATTATTTGTACCCCACCCATATGACTGGGTTGCCCTAGCCACTCTTGGCAGCTTCCAGCATTTATTTTTTTAAAAAAACTTCCCTATACAGGGCTGCCTTCAGATGTCTCCTAAAGGTTGTATACTTATCTCATTGATATCCGAGGTGGGCACCAATACCAAGAAGACCCCTCTGCTGGTTCTCTGTAACCTCATTTCTCACAGTGAAGGCCCTTTGTGCTGGATCTCAGTGTCCGAGCTGAATGATGGGTGTGGAGATGGTCCTACAGGTATACAGGGCCAAGGCTATATAGGTCTTAAAGGTCAGCACCAACACTTTGTATTGTGCTCTTAATGGAAGCCAGTGTAGGTATTTCAGGACTGATTTTATATGATCCCGGCGGCTGCTCCCAGTCACCAGTCTTGTTGATTAGTTGTAATTTCCAAGTCACCTTCAAAGGTAGCCCCACACTGAGCACATTGAAGTGTAGTCCAATCAAGACTTAACCAGGGCATGTACCACTCTGGTAAGACTGAGAAGGCTGGTAGGGTCTCAGCCAGCGTACCAGATGGAGCTGGTAGACAGTCACCCTGGACACAGAATTAACCTGCGCCTTTATGGACAGGTGTGAATCCAAGATGACACCCAGGCTGCGTACCTAGTCCTTCAGGGGCACAGTTACTTCATTCAGGACCAGGTATTCCCCCACACCAGCCCCTCCCCCATCCCGCAGAAACAGTACTTCTGTTTTGTGAGGATTCAACCTCAATCCGTTAGCTGCCATCCATCCTCCAACTGTCTCCAGACAATCACACAGGACACTTGCCTTCTCCTTCTCATTGAAGCCCCATGTACCTCCCAAAAATCTGATTTCATTGTTCAAGGGACCCATCTACATCCGTGGGGTATAATTCACAGCTAGTACCCTTGAGCCAACCTGCTTCTACTATGAAACCCATTGAGTGTCTACAGTCAATTTCTATGTTGCCTGTGAAGGACAATGTTAACCACTAGGGCTGGGCAATATCTGATTTTCAACATCGGCGATATCTGATTTTCAACATCGTGATATATCACCAGCTAAACATTGCAATATGGTGATATATCACAATGTCTAAAACATGAAAGGTGGACATTAAGATTGCGCATGGTGGTGGGGAGAAGAGCAGCCATGAGATCCGCAGGTCGAGGGTAGAGATGGGGCAAATGAGAGAAGGAGTAGACAGCCTTGGAGATCTCTGGGATAGGGGTGAAGATGGGCATATGGTCAAAGGAGCAGGGGCAGCCAAGGTGAAAAAGCAGCTGGTCAACTAAGCAAGGAAAGTGGGGCACAAGGAGGAAAAGAAGGCGCCGGGCAGTTAAGTGCCTGACAGCTGGCTGAGGTGAATCACGCAAAGCAGCCAGAGCAGAGAGAGGGTACATCGCAGTTATTGCAAGGTGCCAAGGCCATCAGCAGGAATGAAGAGGAGAAAGGGAGCCAAAAGGGAAAACAGACAGCCAACCAGAGGGAACCAGCTCCAAGGGAGACCAGTCGGTCTGGCACCTCCTGCTCTCTTCAGATTCCTGAGATCTATGGAGGAAGGGCGGTTTACAAATTAAATAATAATAGCACAACAAAAACTCAGCAGTAGTTGTTATTAGTACCTTTCATGATTACCCAAGTCAGATACAAGTTCATCAATATGCCTTTGGAGTTCACTTCCTTCCAATATTTTAAGTTTCTTCAATTCGCTCTGAAGAAAAAACCAAAGCTCCTTGGCTCCATTTTCAATCCGCCTCCTCAATATTTCATGATCTTTTCCTAAGCCCACTAAAAAAAAGGAAAAGGTACAGAATTGTCAACATTAGTTTTTCTCTAGACAGAAAATGCATTTGTAGAATTATGAACAAAATAGTCATATACAAACCATCTCCTGTTTGTTGCTTATAGTTTTCTATCTGTTCTTTGGCCTTTATTAGCTGTTCTTCTAAAGCATGAACTCTTCCTGCAGCAGGGCCCTGATCAATAGGACCTTCTGGTATCCTACAGCAAAATTGAAAGAATGAATCAAATAAGTTTGATTAGTATTACAGGCTTTTTGAAAGGATATTCTTGATAATGGACTAGAAAAAATGTGTAGTGTTGTGAGTGGCTTTGTCTTTTGTTACAAAACTTAAACAAAAATATAAAAAAACCTATGTTATACTCAGAGTAAACCCACTGAAATTAATGAGCCAAACTTAGTCATGTTTATTAATTTTAGTGGGTCTACTCTGAGTGAAACTTAATTGAGTAACAACCCCAATTTCAGCTTATGAGCATTTGGCTCATGAAGGAAGAAATGGGACTACAGTGGTGCCTCGCAAGACGAAATTAATTCATTCCGCGAATTTTTTCGTCTAGCACGGTTTCCCATAGGAATGCTTTGAAAATCAATTAATGCGTTCCTATGGTCAAAAAAAGTCCAAACAAAGCCAAATTCGGTACAACAAGAGTTTATTAAGTGCTCTTTAAAGTCACACATACTGTAAAGAGCATTTCAAAATTCAAACCCAGAATTTTTTTAAAAAAACATCAGAGTGGCCCAATGGTCACAGAAAATCATAAAAATGCAGAAAAAAACCACAAGCTTCCAGATTCTTGCAAACCCCTCCCCAACTGTTCCCCCAGCCACCCAGCACACAGAAATTCAAATCCAAGGATTTTTTTTAAAAAAAACATCAGAGTGGCCCAATGGTCACAGAAAATCATAAAAATGCAGAAAAAAACCACAAGCTTCCAGATTCTTGCAAACCCCTCCCCAACTGTTCCCCCAGCCACCCAGCACACAGAAATTCAAATCCAGAATTTTTTTAAAAAAACAGCAGAGTGGCCCAATGGTCACAGAAAATCATAAAAATGCAGAAAAAAAACACACAAGCTTCCAGATTCTTGCAAACCCCTTCCCAACACCAAGTCCTTGAATTCCAAACACCCCAACCCAAAATCCAAACCCCCCCAAAAAAGTTTTAAAAGCTTAACTTACCAAATGGCTGCAAAAGAAGTTTTGGAAAAGCTTCAAAAATCACCCAAGTCTTTAAAAACCTCAAAAAAGGCTACTATGTACACTGCGTTCTATGAGTTGCTCCTCAAAGTCAAGTCGCAACTGTATTAACGGTGTTAAGAAAAAGGAAACAAACTTGCAAGAGGTTTTCGTCTTGCAAAGCAAGCCCATAGGGAAATTCGTCTTGCGAAGCAGCTCAAAAACGGAAAACCCTTTCGTCTAGCGAGTTTTCCGTCTTGCGAGGCATTCATCTTGCGGGGCACCACTGTATTCTGCTCTCAATCATAGGTGTAGAGATTATTCTGTTGGGAAGCTTGGTTGTTAAATAAATCATGACACAGTGTAGCATGTCATGTGTTGTTGTTCATCTGAGGTTGTATTTCCCTAATTTTAAGACCCGCTAAGGAATAGATGATTGCTATTATGTCTTCATATGTGAAGCACAGAATTCAAATAGGGTGCACTTTCTTTTTCCCATGACTGCAGATCTGTTGCCTGGTATATGCTGTACAATTTTAAATTAACCTTATACTGCCATAGTTAACTGCAGTAACTTGGGTGCACCAACCAAAAGAAGAATATGGGTAAGGTCTGCTTTAAAGCGAGATACCCCAGACCTTTTTTTTTTTTACAAGTTATTCATGGTTTTTTTTTTTAAAAAAAAGAAATACAATACTGATGCAAAACCCTTCCTCAAAAGTAGAGGTGGACATTGTACATCTCACAAGGTACTTCCAAAAGTTAGGGGGGGTCAGGAATCTGGATTTCTCCCATACTTGATTTTCAATTAAAAGATATACTTTGTGACCCTAATGTAAGATTTACAGGTTAGCTAACTCTTGGCTGATATTATGCTCTATTTATGTGCCTAATACCCAACAAGAACAATTTCTGGATGAAACTTTTTACATTGCTGCTGCACGCATTTACACACTGAGGTGAAGTGGTGATGGTGACTTAAATCTTGTACTCAATGATTATTTTGCTAAAAGCAGAACATCTCACCTATCACAAAACCCATGTAAACAGTCTTTTAAAAAATATCCTACATATTACATAAACATGATTACTTTGATGCTTTGCACATAGCTAATCCAGAACTAAGAAATTATACACATATGTCAGCAAGATACAAAAATTATGCCAGATTGGATTATTTATTAATCACAGAAGGCCTTGACTCTCAGGTTCATAACTCACAAGATTGGTCTTCTTAATATCTCAGACAATACCCCTGTTATCACCAGAATTCAATGGGTAGTGCACAGACCTTAAACCTTCTGTGGGAAATTAGACCCCTGGATATATATATATATATATATATATATATATATATATATATATATATATATATTTACTAGAGAGAAACTTCTTAAAGCAGAGATTTTCAACCAGTGTGCCATGGAACCCTGGGGTGCCCTGAATAATTGACAAGGATGCTGCAGGCAAAACTGGCCTCCATCCCTCTTTCTTTCTTTCTTTCCTTCCTTCCCTGCTCTGATGCCCTCTTGTGTCTCTGCCTCCCAAAGGCTTTCATGGTTGTTGTTTGTTGCAGCAGCTCTGGCTACAAACTCCCCAGGTGAATGGTGCCTCTGGGGTTGACCAAGGTGTGCTGGTTGCCAGGAACTGAGGCAGCCTCAGAGTAAGCATGCATGTGGGTGAGTGAGCCCAGCCAGCCAGTCCACCAACCCTTGCTGTTGGGAATGGATGGACACAAGTGAGAGGCCGGGTGGGTGGGCAGGCCAGCAGGTGCCACACTGGCCTTTCTTGTGCTTGCTGTGTGAAATGCCTGCCTGGGAGCTGAGTGTCCAGCGCTGAAAGAGACCTTTTCCGCCATGCACTGCTGCTTCCCAAGGTCAGCAAGCTGCTGGCCTCACGTTCACCCTTGGCCATTCTCCATTGGGCCACTAAGGCTGGGGGTATCCTCTTCCCAGGCCACTGTGGAGCAGTGTGAGAAGGCACCTCTCTTTGGGGGGGGGGAGGCGCAGCTGCTGTCAAGAGGACTTCCAAGGAGAGAAAAAAGGGAACACTCCACAAGGGAGGGGTTTTTGAAAAGGGTTGAGGGGTTGTGGCTCTGCAGGCAAGGAGCGACATAATGGAGCTTCTGGGGCTCAGAGCACATCTCCCCACAGGGGAGCCCCAGAAAGAATGTAATTGGTCAAGGGAGCCGTGGACTCAAAAGGTTGAAAACCTCTGCCTTAAAGAGATTCCTGATTTTTTTTAAGTTTAATGGTACAGTCATACCTCGGGGTACGAACACTGTGGGTTATGCGTTTTCAGGTTGTGGACTGCGCCAAACCCGGAAGTACCAGAGCGGGTTACTTCCAGGTTTTGGCGCTCGCACATGCGCAAAAACACAAAATGATATCACGCACAAGCCCAGAAGCACAGAATCGCGTCACATGTTTGCGCAGATGTGCCTCCAGCACAGATCATGTTCACAACCAGAGTGTACAGAAAACTTTTTTTAAAAAGAACAGAACCTAGATCTCTAGAAATCCCACAGGTATTTATTTACTTCAGAAGATAAAGCAATATTATTAGGAATTCAACAACAAAAATTCTGCCCTCCTAGTGAAACAAGTACATATAGCAAGCAAAATGAGTAATGCACTGTTAAAAGGCAAAAGGTGGGGGGGGAACCTATAGACAAAAAGAAATTTTGGAGGAATTTTAAAAATATATATACAAAACTCTCTGACACTGAACCATTGGATTCCCAAATCTTCACAAAACTCCTAGGAAAAAAATGTAATTCCAGGATTTAACCAGACTCACCAGGAATCATTAGATCAATCTTTTACTCTAGCAGAAATCCAAAATGGGATCAAAAATATGAAGCTCCACAATGCTTCTGGTCCCAGCAGATTCATTAGCCTTCCCTTCTGAAATTGTTTATTGACATACAGAAGAGAGGCCAAATTCCTTAAACTATTTCATTGATTAATGTGGCTGCTTAATTATTTACAGGCATATTGGCCAGTAGGCTTTCAAAAATTTTACCCAACTATGTCTACCATGATCAAGTTGGATTCATAAGGCAAAGATCCACAGCCTTCCCTATTATAGAAGGGTTCTCAATACAATTTTTGGAGTCAATCACATCCAGAACCTACTGTTCTTCTGATGCTGAACACAGCCAAAGCATTTGATTGTTTAAATAGGCAATATCTCTAAGTTCTTTTGGTATTAGCACATAATGGGCTGATATGCTTGATGGTCAGGAAAACCAGCTAATAGTATTGTTTAAAGATAAACTGAAGGAGGGGAAGAATACTGCTCTGAACTCCTTGGAGAAAGGGCAGGATAAAATGCAATAAAATGAAGCCACAAGCATTAAAATCAAGAGAATACATATTTAAAAGCATGGTCTTTTCGATCATATTGTAAAAATATCTAAATGTAACACTAGATTTAACATATAATGAGCACAATGCAGAAAGCTAAATGGCAGAGGAAAAAAATCTGCTTGTGCATGCTAGTCATGTAAAAGCTATATGCCAAATTAGTGGCATGAAACTTTTGCATGCAGAACTTTCTCTATAATTATCCTGATTTTCTAAAATCTTGTACAGATTACGTGTGTTATGCAGAAAGCTACTCTTGAATTAAAGAGTGTTTCTTCATGTGGAAAAATATCACTGGGTAGTGGCTAGTACAGAAATGTTAAATTAATTTGTCTCTTTTGTAAGCACTTGAAGAAAAACTTTATTCCTTCTCTGCATAGAGATACAAGATTTCCATAAATTTTAAAGCTATGAAAATATATCACTTTTCACTTTTTATGGGGAGGGAAAGCCTTTTAGATTTGACTTTCTTATTAAAGCCAAACAACATTATTGCTTTAGATTCATAAAAGCATCATTTGTAACCATAGAAAACTAATATTTTACATATTTATAAAATGTACAGCGCTACTTGCTTTCAAGCAGTTCCAAATTAAATCAAATGTCGCCCTAACCCCAAGCAATGAACACCTAGTTTGGCAGTCTCATGAAGATGGCAGTACCCTCTGCAGAAATGAATCTTAAATCAGAGTGGTGCATTAGGTCTGAAGTATATACATAGGAACCGTCATTCTCTAATGCTATATGGCATTGTCTTACATAAAGTATTCGCACCACATATGGAGTGGAGAAAAGCTTTCCTTTTTTATAAAAATAAATAAATCACTAATTACAAAACGTTTTTCAAATTTCCTTCAGTGGTGCCCCAAATTAAAAGCATTCTTGGGGGAAAACAGAAACTACGAACACATACACACACACTTTACATCTCTATTCCTGTCCCCCATCACGCGTAAAATATTAAGGCTGAGGTACATGTTATGTACAGCTCTATGGCTCTTCCGTTATCAGTGAAAACAGCTGCAGACAAACAGGGAAGGACTTTGAACAGACTAATGGATGGGAAAGATGGCATGGATTAGCCCCTCCTCCCCCCCGCCATTCCTCTGCTCATTTAAGACACCTGCAGCTATTTTCCCCAAGACACTGCCCTTGGGGACAAGAACCATGAACTACAAATCTAGTCCTGCTCTTACTCAGACTCATAGTACTAGTAATATACCATCAGGGCTGATGGGGTGTGTGGGAATATATTTTAAGTAGTGCTATCCCCAAAACCACCTCTTTTGTAGGGAAATTCCTGTTGCAAACCCTGCTTTGGGCAGTGAGGTATGTTATATATGACAACAAGAAAAAATGGAAACTAAATGCTGAATATTGCCAGCTGAGTCTGTGGCTGAACTGAAGCAGTAGTCAGTGGCAGTGCCTGGATGGCTAAATGCAAGAGTTGAGTAGTTTTGACCACTGAGGTGCTCTAATCTCTAAGATGCCTGGGTGAGGGGCAGAGGAAAGCAGCATATAGTAGCATCATAGCCACATGGAGACTACTGCTGCAACTCCCAGTCATTTCATTTTAAAGGTAATCCAATCCATCTCCTGCATAGCAGGGTCCTGAGGACAGCTATGATGCTTTTTAAAAATGCAGTCCCCTCTCCCCAACACTTTCTTTTTTAAATTTAAAGCAAGCCACCACTCACTGAAAATTCTTGGGAAAATTTTCTCCTTTCCACAGATACACTCTGAAACTCAGTCCACAGCTGGGTTCAGCTGAAGATGTTCTCTACCCTCAAAACTGAGCTAAAAATCTAATATTTAACTAGAAAGTGAGAGAAGTATCAGACTGTTCAGTCTTCTGTTGCAACACAATTCAGCCCCCAGCAGAATACTATCATCTGCGTGCAACCTTCAACTGACAGGAATCATCCTCATTTGAGAAAAGCAATCATGCAACACTTTATGCTGCAGGGTTGTTTTTCTTGCCAGGATACTCAATGTCTTCGGGGACCCTCAGAAAACCTACCATTCCCTTTTTACTTATAAAACCCAAGTGTCTACACATTTACAAATCCTTACAATAGATCCCATTTCTATGGATATCCAATTTGGAATGGACATTTGAAGTTCTTCACAACCTGCTTACTATTTTACCAACATGAAAAAATCATTGTTCATTGCATGTTGGGCTACCTCACTATATATATATTTCAATTCCATTTATTAACATGTTCAGGTTCTTTTACAGGTCCTGATGGACCAAGTAGGTATAGTAAAAAAGTTATTTATTACTACCCTTTCTGTTCCATATGTTAGCCAGGTACATGATCCTGAGACAATGACTACCAAACATGGCATTTCCCACTTCTAAAGAGTCCAACATTTGTATCTAGCAGGTATGGGGAATAAAACCAGGTGTCTCTTATATTCCAGTCTCTTACCCTCCTGTACTGGCTTAAGGAAAGACCTTGGTACTGAAAAATCAGTTTCGCTCAGGATGATTCAAACGTTAAGCTGGGGTGGGGGCAAAAACCTGCACTGAGTCTCCAAGCCATGATAACTGGAAGATAATCTAACAGAACTATTTCTTCAAGTAAAAGGAATGTAAGCAAGTATGCTGGGGAAAACAGACTGTATATCATAAATTGTTGATTAGAGGGAGATAAAGCCCCAAGGAGGCCTATGCAGAGCTTATCTGAAGCCGAGGGCAGGAGTCTTGTTAGAATAAAGTTATAAACTCAAGAAAAAAAGCAGCCAGTGCCTGGCAGGCTTAGTCCTCTGAGGCCCAGTGCAAGTGTACCTGGCTGTGCCCCTCCTCTCCACGGGCCTGGTCCTAAGTACTGGAGAAAGTTAGAATTAGGGGTTACAGTTTTTACCTGAGATTAATGGATCTTAAAAGGAACATTAAAGTTGCACTATCCACTAGCTTCCACAAATATAATACAAACAGCCAACTACTATACCACCACACCACCTCCTTCAACCTCAGAAAAGACACATGCCAGGACAAAAAAGTATTTTGTCCTTTACATTAACACAGAGAAAATGCAACTTCAGTACAGTATACCCGCATTGAGAAAGTTTTTATCAACTTACCTGAGAGACTCTGCCATTCGTCGTAAGTCTTCATTTTGCTGTTTTAATCGTTCAAGTTTTGCTAATATCTTTGATAGTTCACGACTAGAATGGTCTGGGTGTTCATTGTCTCGTACTAAGTGTCCGCCTATGTAAAACAGCAAGGTCCCCCAAGCAAAAAGGATGAGCATAATCCAACGCCAGGAGCCAGTCCATGGCCGCATTTTCAGAAGTTCTATCCACTACCAAATAGTTTTTGTTCACAAAGCAAACATTGTAACTCCTCAATCAGTACAAAGATTCCAAGGTTTCTGTGTCTTTGATTCACCACATTGTGCTTCTCACAGCATTTCTCCAACAGTAAAACTGTAAAACAATTATCACTGAAGATGCACAATCCAAGTTCTAATGTCACAGATGTTTTGTTTTTATAGTCTGTGGGGAAAGAAACAAAATGAAGTTATATTTTGTGATTTAAAGCTAGTAACATATATTGAGGTAAAGCTTAAATGAGTTGGTGTTGAATTTCAAGTCAGTTAATAGCATTATAATGTTTCAGCAACTTGCAAAGGAATAGTCTCTCAGCAACTGCATGTATAGAAATGACAAAAAACACTAAAAAGTAGCACATTTGTTTAGACAGTGCTGTTTTGAACTTTAGAAAACTGCAACTAAATTGTAAGAGACCTTATGCAGCAGATTTGGATTTATTCTTTCTTGCAAGACAATACACTTGTAAGTGGAATGGATACTACTTATAACACATAATGTATTTTCTTCTCTTTGAGCAAACTTACTAGCAACTTCAGAAGTTTTAGTTCTCTTATACTGGTCTTGATGCCTTGCTTCTGCCATGCTGCTAACAAAAGAAGCCATGCATTGACTTTTTGAGGCATTTCAACTGAGGCTAGGGGCTTGCTTCACTCCAAACCATTCATAAACAGAAGCCACAGTTTGTCCTCATTCACATTAAACCATAGTTTATTTTGAAAATGAACCAAGTCAATAACATCATCTTATTGCAGAAGAGCCCTTGTAAACATCAGGGTAAAAGAGCAAGATAAAGGTGACATCCATTCCAAAGATTTTCTTCCACTTCCACAAGAGCTGTGATTCACAGAAGCATAACAACTGGTATAATTAACTACCCACACCCCCTGCAAAAACCAAAACCAAGGGTAATCAATAACCAGGGCCTGAAAAAGAAGGACCCTCTAGACCCAGTTATCATGCAACTTTGAACCAGTATGCACAATCATTTGCAGGAGTTCTCTGTTAAAAGCCCTGCATTCAAATGCCTAGCACTATGGCATTACAGCAGTAGTCTGTGTTGTAATTCTGATTGACTATCCTTCATTGTTTTTCTGCAGCACTATCCATATAATTCACATGCAGGACAATAATGGCCTCCATGTTCCATTACATCCTCAGTTGAGAGGCCCACTACATCAGCCAGAATCTTAAAATAGACAATCTGCACTATGTATTTCACAGCCTCACTCTAGTCATACACGCATACACAGTATTAAATCAGAGTCTCGATGTGTTAAGTATGTAGTAACTTCCCACTTCTTTGTCTACCTTATATTTCACCTCCTGTAGTTTAACTCCCAATGCTTTTTGGCACTGTGTGAGCTTTCACTAGCCCCTTACACAGGCAGTCATGGAATAGTAGCAGCTTTTTTCCTTCTACTTACCATTTTTGGAATGGAAGTCTAAACAGATAAAGGAAGGTGGTTAATACTTAACAAGACGTACTTAGGTCACTAAGCTGGCTATAACTCCAGAAAACAGACGTAAGCAACAGATCACACTAAAAAGGAGAAATCATTTTTTCTTGATACAATAAAATGTTAATCGACTAAAAACATAGCATTTCAGAATTACAATCTTTCTTTAGTTCTGAAAGCACACCACTACTGTTATTATCTTGCATTTTTATGCTGTGAACTACCCTGAGATCGACAGATGAAGGGCAGAGACAAATTTAATAAACAAACAAACAAACAAACAAAAACAACATTAATGTTTAAAAGTAAATGAAAGCATTATACTTGCTTTCAGTAACAACTTTGCAAAATTTTTAAAAAGATGTAGCCAGAATGAATCCATGTGTCAAGCAACTACAGCAAAACATTTGCTGCCTCCGAGGTTGCCATCACAGTGCAATCTTGTAAGACCTGGGGCTCGGAACTCACACCAAGTAATTCAAAACTCCTGTGTTTTTATTTTGAGATCTACTTTCTTACTAAAACCACAAGCTCTTATTAGGATATAAATATATAGTTGCTTTGGAGAACAGTTGGTGAATGTTCTCTTAGAATTCAAAATTCTATGATAAAAAATCCATATTGTATCCATGATATCCTGTTGCAAAATTATTTGGTGCTTTAAAATTGAAGCAAAGCATAAAACTTTCCACTTCAAATTTGAAGTAATTTAAACAAGGAAGAATCTAGAGCATAAAATGTATTCATTCCAGCATTAAGAATTAAGCATTAAGCAGCATGCTACAAACACAAAATCATAATTAAAATGATATTACACACACTTGTATAAAATCATTAAAATAGTTGACAGTAAACCCTTATACAAGTGATGCCATACTGGACAAAGCAACAATAGCTACTACCTATATCAGTATGTCAAACCAACCTACAATGTCAGATTCAGTTTGCAGTTTTCCTGCTTGGCCACTTGGGGACACTGTGATACCACACATTCAGATGGGTGCCTCCCCCATCACCACCCATCCTAGCATAAGATGCAGCAACTGAATGATGTCACCTGCTTATTTATTCAAAACTTTCATGCCAGTGTTTTACTTCATCATCCAGCCAAAGCCTGTAACCAATTTCCCTACTCCTTACATGGCAATTTATTAATTTCTGTAGTCACTATTCCTGAGATGGCAACCTACCCACCTTTTTACTTCTCAGGCACAATGCAAGCTAAATAATTTGGGCTCTTAGGAGACCAACTCTTCATACATATCAGCATTATCTCTATAGGCAACCAAGCAAAGCCTTGACATGCTCCTTCAAGGCACAATTAACAGAGTGGTGTTATCTGCCTCTATACCCTTGTTTTGTAATCCCTTCCACAGAGGTCCGCCCAGACGCAAATGGAATTCTCCCAGAAGCAAGTGAGACTAGACCTGTGTTCAAACTCCTGCTCAGATATGCAGTTCATCTTTGTGGAACAAGACTCTCTCTATTCCGCACTTACTATGTTAATATTTTATATAGTTCTCACGAGTCTCACAAGCTGCTCTGAGCTCCTTGGAGGGGGGGAGTTCTTGTTAATAAATGCAAGGAGGAGTAAAAGCTAATCTACGCATACAGATCAAGCAGTGTGCATTTTCTTGGATTATGCCACTTGGACTAGTCTGAATGCCTGAATGCTTATAGGAGGCAAGGGGGAGAGAAACTACTCCCTGCATGCATATACAACTGAGAAAGCTAGCCTATAACCCTTCTCTCAAACTTACGGGCTTTCTACATGCAAAAAATACTTTCCTCAGAGAGCATTTATACATGTGGCTTTATTATTTATTTAATTTATATATTTCCATTCTATCCCATGGGCTCAGAGGGGGTTATGTCAATTCTTCTAAATGCTAACCCCTCTCCACAGTGGCTCACAAGCAAGGATTCTATTTGTCTATGTTCATCTATATAACTGTTAAGAAAGTAATTGATTCCAATATCCAAGGTACTGACAGAAATACTCAAAAATGATCCACTTCATTTGCTTTCATATTATTGTTATTGTTAGTTATTTATTAAATTTATATACCACCCTATACCCGCAGGTCTCATCTATAACCCCGCATGCTCCTACTACAGGGGGCGGGGGCAAGAAGAGTATGAAAATGCGGCATTTTAACCATTCACTTAAAACTTATGTCAATGAAGTTTACTTAATAGCCAGCACCGAACAATTCAAGCCATGCAAAGAACAGAACAATGGCCTGCTAAAGTTTTCTTGTTCTCTCTGAACTAGGCAAACTTTCCAGAGCAACATTTAGTACTGTTGAAATCCAAGACATGGACATTTGCAATTCAAGACATCATGAAAGTAATTACAAAAAAGCCCAAGAAAACCATTTTATCATATTTCAACTACTGAGAAGGCCTTCTGTCTGGTTCCCTATAACCTCACTTCTCACAGTGAGAGAACCTCCAAAAGACCCTCAGTGCTGAACCTCAGTGGGCTAAACGATGTGGGTAGAGGTTCTCCTTCAGGTATACAGGGCAGGAGATAAAAATAACAAGAAAAAGGGTACAGCCAAGCATAGCCTAGTACAAATAATATCTACTCTGCAAGAATTTTAGATGACCATGTGAGCAATATTCTAAACTTCATAAATATAGAAAGCCTTGTCAGTCATTAGTTTTAATAAGCATGCCATATAGGTAATAATCACAACGTTATAATTAATTCTGCTGAAATTAAAACTAAAGCAGTGCACTTTAAAATTCTCTTACTTACTTCCTGAAAATAGGAAACTGACATTATACGTGGGGCAGGGACTACTTCTCTTTGATCCAGCTGTGAATTTAACAGCTTAATAATGTGATAATTTGAGTCAATTCTGTGAACAGCAACAACTAATTGTTGTGCAACTCATATATTGAATAGGCACAGATTTGGTGGAAATTTAATATTTCATGGGTTAAGGTATACATTTTCCAAAAAAAATTACTTAAGCATTTATTTCATGTCCATCTTCTATGCAAATAAGAGTAACCTGCTTTGGACAATTTAAGTTTGCATCAGAAATTTAACTAATGTCCAACAAAATGTCCTGGGGAATAATTTGATTTAACATCTTTATTCTTGTGTCCCGTCATCCAGTTTAGAGAGATTGTTTCAGAGTTATTCACTAACATTTTTTGTTTTAACCACACAAAATCACTCTGACATCAGCAAATCCGGCCACCTCATTGCTTACCCCTCACTCTAGGCCATTTATGCCAGTTAAAAAGCATTGGCTCTAATACAAGTCCTCCTACGGAGATCCCATGTCAGGAAATCTTGCCTCTCAGGAGAAACTGGCTACTCTTCAGGCACCTGGCTTGATCTCCTGTTGACCTCCCTGTCTGCATTCCCAAGCAGGATCCAGGCTAGGTCAAGATCGTTGATCCTCCTCAAACGTGAGAAGAATACACCACTCTTCCCTGCCCCCAGGCAGGGGAAAGAGATAGACAGAAATGTATTTACATGCCTTTATTTCTGTCTTTGCAGCGTTACAGAGAAACACGTCTGCTCTCTACAAACTCCACCTCCTGTACTTCCTGTACAGCTCAAATTACACTCTGAGCTAAATCCGGTGCTCAGCACTGTGAATAGACTGTCCCTCTGTTCCCACGGAACAGTCCCAACATTCCCATTATGTTTTGCTTTCATGCTAGCAGCTGCTCGCGGCTGCATTGCTTCTATATCGTAACATCCCACATGTTGTGCAGTGTTGGAAATTCCCTATGCACCAAGCACATTTTGCTACTGGTGTGGGTCCAATTGCGACTATACGATTTCTGGCTGCCGATTGGTGACTGACATCTCCATCAAGTCAGCAGACTCGCATGCAATCCTCCATCATCACATTAAGGAAATTAAGCACAGGGATGAGTACACATATAGTTGTCTGTGCTGCAGCCTTTCCACACACCACCCAAATGAAACTCACAAAGCACAGTTAAAAAACCTCTGCCTTAGTCCAATAATTAATATCATTTCCATTTCTACTTTGTGTGCTTCTCCTTCTTGAATACTGGGACAAATGAACTGCTGTTAGAGCAAGATACAGTACAGTCAAGTAATGTAGATGAGCTAACAGAATCATAGGATTGTAACATTGGAAGGAATCCTGAGGATCATTTAGCCCAAAACCCTGGCAAGTAGACATTCTGTTGTGGCGACTGTAACCTAGGTTTAAGGAGCCATTTGATGCCTAATTTATATATCTGAGTTTCTGACACAGGTTACATTCCTCTATTAAAAAACTGTCTGTTTATTCCTCCTTGCACCTTCTTGTTCTTTACCAACTCATAAAAGGAAGTCTCATCTTATTCCATGACTGCTAAGTTTGCTCAGCAACCTTTGCTGAAAAGTTGCAATAACTTTTTTGAAACTCCAGATAAATACCAGATTATACCTATACATGTGCACACTCAAAAAAACAAGCTTAGCAAGACAGAATTTAACTTTGCCCTGTTAATTCTTTTCCAGCAAAGAATTGTTCTTCTATATACTCAACAATTTTATCTTTTTATAATGTGTCCCACCAAGTTACCAGGAACAGACACTCACATAATTGGATTTTAAAGGGGGGAGGAGAGAAATAATTGTACAGTAGGAAGGGACAACAAGGGTCATCAAGTCCAAACCCCTGCACTGCAATAATCTTTTTGCCCAACATGGGGAGCTGTGACCTTTAAAAAAATGGTGGCTTATTAGCTGCAGTTCTCTGGGAAAGAGACCATACTCAGTGGCATGTTATGCATTTTTGTTAGAAGACCAGCAATTTCACATTAGATTTCTTTAAGAATTGTAAGATGGGTACCATCTGGACTTGGTGATTTGTCATTTTCAATTTGTCAATAAAGTCTAGAACTTACTCCCTAGTTTGTTCTTGGCTTACCACTCATAATTTGTTTGGGAGAAACAAGCCATGAACTCAGATTTAAACATGACAAGTCAGACTCTGGCCTGATTCATTTGCAGCACAGCAGCAGGAGGAATAAAATAGGAGTGCCATAGGAACGTCAAAACAATGTGTACCAAATTGTCTTAAGTTATTGTTTAATGTGGAATGTTCTACCCAGGTGCCATCTGGTGATATCTCTATCAAGTTTTAGGCACCAGGCAAATAACTTTCTCTTTACCTGGGCTTCTGGCCCTTATGAAAGTGGTATTGTGGCCTCTTTTAGTGGGGCTGGACTTTTTGCCCTGCCTTTTGTTTAGCTGTATTTTTAGCCTCTTAATTTGTATTGTTGTATTTTACTTTTGTTCTCAAATGGTTTTAAGTCACTTTGGATTACTTTTTAAGAAAAGTGACTAACTAATACTGATGGTACCATGATTTGCAACTTGGGCCATTATGTGGGCACACCAGTTTTCCATCACCCAAGCTGCAGCGCTGGCTCAGAATAGCTCTGAATCAAGTCTATAATATCAGGTATTTCAAAAATGTCCAGGCCAACACTACTGTGTGTGAAATATTCAACAAACACTTCTAGCTTCAGTATTCTACTGTATAGAATTTAGTGTGCATATCCATAGGAAAATGTGATATATGAACATACCGTATTTTTCGCACCATAGGGCGCACCTGACCATAGGGCGCACCTGACCATAGGGCGCACCTAGTTTTTAGAAGAGGAAAACACACAGAAAAATATTCTGAATCAAATGTTGCACTAAACTATTTAAAGCAGCAAAGCGGGAGGCTCCTGTCCACTTTGCTGCTTTGAATCGAGCCTCAGAGGAGGGTAGGAAGGGGAACCATGGCTTATCTAAGTCCAGTTAATAATGCTGAACCTGACTTATGGCTATCAAGATTAGCCTAGCCGTCTCAGTGGAAATCTGGGGAGGCTGAGGTGGACTTTCCAGTGGTCAAAGTGTGGTTGTGTCTTCCTGCCCGGCATCTATTTCCTGCCCTCTTTCCCCCCTGCACCCCCGCACCCTGCTTCGAGGGAAGGAAGCGGAGCCATGGATCCTCTGCTCACAACTGCAGTGGATTCCCTCCACTTTGAAGCAGGAAAGTGGGAGAGAAGCTGCTTACACGAGTGTAAGCTGCTCCCCTCCCTCTTTGCTGCTTCAAAGGGAGCCCAGGAGGAGGGAATCCTCTGCAGCCACAAGCAGAGGATCCATGGTCCCCTTCCTTCCCTCTTCCGTGATTGCTTTGAAGCAGGAAGGTGGGAGAGGAGCTGCTTACCCAAATGTAAGCTGCTCCCCTCCCACTTTGCTGCTTCAAAGGGAGCCTGGGAGGAGGGAATCCACTGCCTTCGCTAGCAGAGGATCTATGGTCCCCTTCCTTCCCTCCACCGTGGTTGCTTTGAAGCAGGAAGGTGGGAGAGGAGCTGCTTACACGAGTGTAAGCTGCTCCCCTCCCACTTTGCTGCTTCAAAGGGAGCCCGGGAGGAGGGAAACTGCTGCAGCTTCCCCCACCTCCCGCAAAACCGGCAAAAGCCATGAGCTCTTTAAAGGGGCTGCGCGGCTTCTCCTGGCTTTTCTGGGAGGTGGGGGGGATTCCCACACCTCCCGCAAAACCGTCAGAAGCCGCCAGCTCTTTAAAGGGGCTGCGCGGCTTCTCCTGGCTTTTCTGGGAGGTGGGAGAAGGGACTGATGCAGCCAGGCAGTCCCTTCTCCCTCCTGGGGAAAAGCCTGCAAGAGCGCACGAAGCTTGTGTGTGGCTCTTGGGGGCTTTTCCCACCTGCCTCCCCCCCCCCCCGCATTCGCTCCACAGGACGCACACACATTTTCCCTTGCTTTTTAGGAGGGAAAAAGTGTGTCCTATGGTGCGAAAAATACGGTACGTATAAGCTCTATTGAATTAAACACAGGCTTCAACATAAAAAAATTCCTTCCTGTAGCACCTTAAAGACCAACTAAGTTAGTTCTTGGTATAAGCTTTCGTGTGCATGCACACTTCTTCAGATACACACTGAAGAAGTGTGCACTGAAGAAGTGTGCATGCACACGAAAGCTTATACCAAGAACTAACTTAGTTGGTCTTTAAGGTGCTACAGGAAGGAATTTTTTTATTTTGACTATGGCAGACCAACACGGCTACCTATCTGTAACAGGCTTCAACGTAAGCACAACATATCAAACCTATAATACAACTTTTTCTTCTTCTTTTGTAGTTCTTGCCCGATATTCAAATAGCATTGGAAAATCCTAATGAAAAGAAAACAAATTCATTTTCTTATGGAAAAATAGAATTTTAATAATCAATGCTATCAGTGGCTATGAGTCATGATAGCATATATATTTTCTTCAATATCAGCATCAGTATAACACTGATTACCAGTTGTTATGGGGATATACTACTTGCTGGGTTAATGTGCTCTTGTGGGCTTCCCAGTGGCATCTAGTTGGCTGCTGTGGGGACTTAATGTTGGACTGGATGGGCCTTTGGGCTGATCTAATAGTGTTTTTCTTGTTTTCTTCTACTTAACCTTTGACAATTCTGTAAAAATCAGTCAACAAGTGAAGGATAGGTAGCAGCTTTCCCAGGGACAATATGCACCAAAATAGAAACTCAGTCAAGGCAAGTGGTAACCACCATTACTTAAAGGAACTCTGTATTGATTCAAAGTCTATGTTGCAGCTCCCAACAAGACTGCCAAGCTTTCTACTCTAATACTCAAAGGACCCTGGAATAGAAGGATCTTACTGCAAGGACACCCCCATAGTGGCAGAGTCCAAGAGTGTTGAAGCAACATATGTGAAGCCTGACTGGCACACTGCTAGAGTTAAGTCCTTAGAGCAGCAGCTGTCCACAGTTGGAACATTCTCTCTTCTGCTGAATATAAGGACAATGTGGAAATCTAAATTGTAAAGGTTACCTTAAATCTAATAAACAATAACAACAATGCATTCCAGCAGTTCAACACCCAAAAGCCTTTTTATATACAATATCTACGGTTGGGTAGAGGGGCCTGCTAGTAATACTGCCTTAGATTTCCACCAGGCAGCCAGTGCAACTATACTCAATATAATTTTAAGAATGGCCCTCATTTTACCTAACAAGCAAAACAACAACCCTAGTTACGTCCTCTCTCTCTCTCCAGGTGTTTTGTTGTTGTTGTTGTTTTGCATTCTCACATGCAAGTACTTTTCCCCCACTTATATGATTGGATGATTCTGCAGGTATTCAGATTGAAATTTCACCCTGTTTGTAGTATTGTATTATGTTTATGATAATGCTTCATATTAGTATAATCATTTCAGATACAGTCATACCTCATGTTGCATCCACTTCAGGTTACGTGTTTTCATGTTGCGTCCCGCAGCAACCCGGAAGTACCAGAATGGGTTACTTCCAGGTTTTGCCGCTCACACATGCGCAGAAGCTCTAAATCACGCCACACGCATGCACAGACACAGCACTTCGGCTTGCGTCACTTCCGTGTTACGGTCGGGCCTCCGGAACAGATCCCGTCCATAACACGAGGTTCAACTGTATTTGACACACTTAACTGTTATCAGGAACAGTTACTTTGCTCTCAACATAATGTTCTCTTTTAGAGGGTCAGTTTATAATTCCCTTTGCAAAACAGAGGCAAAACTGATTAAGGCACAGGAAACACAAGTCCCTGTAGGCTTTTCCCAGTGGGGTAAATAGCAATCTCTGGGAGAGATTTAGATTAAGGAAATCGTTAACTCCACCTTTCACAATATTGCAGCCATAATCTAATGGGGGTGTGGGATGCAACAGCTACTCTTAGCTAAAAATATAAACATTAAGGGATCTCTCATCCATTTTGGCCCACACAGAGGCTGTTGTATAAACTCAGTATCACATCCCCACCACCAGCAAGCTCATGCACTTTGTTTTACAAAGCCAAAGTGTGTGCAGCCTTTCAAAAAGCAAATCCCTCCAGGGAAAAATAAACAATCCAAACCAGCTATATGTTTAGAGCAAAAGCAGGTTGCTTCTTTAATCCAATGCATGCATCCTTGTTCACTATCGTATAAAGAAGTTGTGACAGAACATAATCCAGAGCAATTTCTACAAACAGAAATTGGCTGGTAAATGCAACCTATCCCATAAGTTTTATATATCTTTAACTAATCTGTTAAGAGTTTAAGTTTCAGAAGGCAGTGCCAACAAAGGATATGTTTACTTGATCAAGTTTATGCTCTACTTAAAACTAGTGTTTAGTAAATTGCTTGAGGGGAAAAACCTCCTGAAAAGGGTTCTAATGGATGCTATAGTTATTAACTTAGCATTGTTACTGAAAGGCACTTCAGATTTCTTTTAAGAAAATAGCAAACTACAAAATGAGCTCAAATCAGCAGCCAGAAAGCAGCACAGCACTGCATGTGCTATTACAGTTCATATAAACTGTGCATATGCTGAATTACACCATCAAGCTTTTTTAAAAAACAAAAACCTAGCTGCTGATAAGGCAAAATGAAACAAACAAAAGCTTCTGGTTATAACAAGATGATGGCACTGAGTGCAAAATGAAATGCACTGCATTAGAATTCATCTTTAAAAGCAGTTTACACTTTTTTTTCAAGAGTTAAAATCAGTTTGAAACCTTAACTGGACATTAAGCATCTTCAACTTGTATACTAAATGTCATACAAGATCTCATTATCGAAGGGAGTTATCAAATTACAAAATAAATAGAATGTCATATAAGAATGGCAAAAGGGCAAGTTTAACCAAAGTCCTCACTTTGCTCAGCCATACATATATGGTCCTCTCCAACCTAGCAGCAGCACCTGGCATAATCAGGAAAATAACAAGGCTCCAAGAGGGAGCACACTGAATTTGCAGTCAACAAGTGATGATCCCACCCAAACTGGCACATTCTTTTTTCCTTCTAATAGTCACTATTCAAAGCAGCATCAAACAGCAATGGTCCAGTTTTCCTTCCTGCAACTCCTTGCAGTTGCCATTGTGAAATAAAATAAAAATCTGTGCTTTCAATATTCAGAGTCAGGTTGTACTATTTTTATGCACTAAGCAGAAGTCAAAAATTCTGGTCACCCTCCATTAGTTGCATACATTTTAAAAAGATTTCTTCAGTTTGCATCAGTTACCATTTAAAACTAAATCATGGATCAGTATTTCATGCTCAAACACTCCAGTCATTACACATTTATTTCATCCTTCCACTCCTTCCTCCCCTCACATGCTCTGAATATGTCCTAGTTTGTGGTAACCCATAGTTTGCAATTACATCCAAAACTAAACTAGTTGTGCCTATCCTGTCAACCAAGTTAGGGAGAGCACATATTCCCATGGTGCAAAAAAAATAAAATAAAATCACAGAATAGATACAAAGAGTGCACATATGTACATACATCTCTACTTTCCTCTCTAAAATACTGATAAACATCAACTGTAAAAAGATTAGGCCTGTGCACCAGATTTGTCTAAATTCTGAACCAAATCAGGCCTGTCCAAGCAGATTTATATCCTGCTTGGATTGGGTAAAAGCAGGTAAAATTACAGCGTGGATCCAGTTTTTCCCCAAATAGGTTCATACAGATTTGTACAGATTTATAGCTCAAAGGAATATCTCAGAAAACCAGACAGTGTCTCTCCAACACCATACAAGGAGAATGCTAGAGTGAGGAGAGGAGTAAGAGGTAGGGGAGCAGCTGCAATTGCTAAGCAGCTTGGGAGGTGTAACCTAGTGGGTTTACACAAAACTTTTGTATTATTAACCAGTCAGCCAAAATTAATGTGCATGTTAGCCAGCATTCTGACTTCAGAATTACTACTACTGTTGCAATTGCTAACCACAGTGAATATTATTATTAAATAGTATTTTGATTTTCCCTTCACTCATGGCTACTGCTTGCAATCTGCCCTCAACATGGCAGGATCTTTTTTAAGAAAAAGCAGGGGTAATAAACTGTAAAGATGGCAAACATGAAGATCCCTGGAACTACCCACCTGCAATTGAACATGTTAATCATTTCTATAGGGGCTATGATATCTTCAAATTCCATGTCCCTATGTATATTTTTATCTCTATGCTGCTGCTTGCTTATGATAGTCAGATCCTTACACCAGTGCCTCGTATCTCAAACCTATTTTAAAACAAAAACCTCAGAGCTCTGGAATGGGGCAAATACACTTCTATGGGAAATGGTGTGACTGAGCACTCGTATTCCATTCTTTTTTAAAATCTTTTTAGGAAAAAGCTAAATTTAAAGGTGGCTCTGATAAAATCCTAGTGCTATTGATCCAAAATTTGGCAGGGTTAATCCCCTCTATAAGAGCTACCATGTCCCCAAATTTCATGCCCCTGTGTCAAAAACAAGAAAGCTATGGTTATTTTCCTTTCACTATACACTATACAGATTTCTGGCAATTTGCAAAATTCAGATTCAGAATGGTCCTAGAATGGTTAAAACCAGATTGTGCCCAATCTAGATTCACAAATTGGAGCTGCAAGTTGTCCATCCACAGCCCTAAAAAAAGATCTGGCTCCTGTTTGCTTTCATTCGAAAAGGAAACAATTTATACATGTGTTCATTCATATCCAATGTGATACACATTTACGTGTACTATGGCACTGACACTTGAGTAAAAGTAAATACATAAGCCCCCAGACTCTAGCTCTACATGCATGGCTGGCTGATATATTTTTTTAGTGTGCTACACAGAACAGGCAAGGATATTGCATTAAGGTTAACATTTAGTCACAGTCCCCACATCATTGCAGAAAATTCTAGGTGTATTATTAGTTTACACAAAGAAACAATCTCACTGGAAATGATGTGCAATTCAAGACACGCACAATTGAAAGTGGATGCCCTCAAGTTGTTCCACCTCTGCTGACTATTTATTTCCAGCAATATGAAGACTTAAAGTTTACCCATGAACGGAGTCAAAAGAGTTCTTCCAGTTCTACTCATGTTGAAAATGAAATTTTGATGTGCTTATGCAGAACAATCTTCTTAAGGAGGGGAAGTGGTCAAAAACAACGATCACTTTTTTAAATGCCAGAAAACAGAGACTGGTAAACCAATACTGAATTATAATCATTTGTTCATGCTGAATATCCCCTGCACTTGTACTCAAATACTGCTGAAGAAGGTCATACCATCTCTAACTTCACAATTCTTTAACACTGGAGTAGAAAACTACCAAGCACTCAATAGCTGACTTTTTGCTCCCCATCACTGTACATACTTATATGATGGATTCTAAACAGCAGTATTTGATATTTTCTGTTCTACACTACACTAGCACTTGATCATTCTAATTTTGCCCTTAGGAAATAATTTTGTATAATACTTATTCCTGAGGGACACACATACAAAGTCTAATGAAAGGATGAATTACATAAAAAATGTTGAAATTTGATTTCTCAAGTCATGAAATTCAAATATCTTAAGAAAACTGAGATTGTTTGTGAGATAATTAAAATATTTTATCAGATTTTATGTATAGACAATGACCACTTCTTTCAGTATAAGTGAATGATATTGTAAACAAGAGACAAGGGAGGCTGCTTACCACAAAGGTTTAGTATGGAGGCAGCTCCACCAGAGTCCTGGAGAAATGTAAAACAGCCAGGAGTTAATGGTCATATATATATGGGGAGCAGAAATACCAGGTATGGCAGGGGGTTCATGGTTTCACATCTTAAGAAGAAACTGAGAATGGCAGGAAGTGTCAAAAAGAAAGAGAGGATCCAGTCTGTGAAGGAAGTATTCCCTGGCTGGTGGTGGGACAAACTGTAAAGGGGCCAAGAATTAGCTTGATACCAGCTCTCCAAGTCCTCTCCCATCTCTTGGGAAAGGAACTTGTAGCTACCTGCTAAGTTATAAGCTTTTCAAAGGTACCATCTATTCAGAATTCCCTATGGAGGCATGTAGAAGAAAAACAGAGTTGTTTACTTCTTAGTGTTCTTCCAGTGTTTCTTTCTGCAGTCACACATATCAAAGCAAGAAATGGAGAAGAATCTTCTGAAAAGCATTGAAGGAGATACAACAGTCTATTATACTGGCCTACAGAGACCAATATAATAGGAGGATCCTCAAACTAGCACTTCAGTATAGCTTTCCCTGTAACCCATAAACACCAGCAAATTTTGCTAATCTGTTTTTGTTTTTTAAGTTGAGTCCTGAGTGAAGGGCAGCAAGATGCAATCTTACTCCCAAGTCTACATTATGCTTTCAACAGAGCTTGCATCACTGGAAAAGAAATTAGTACAGCCAATATTCAGGAAGTCGAAACTTTAAAAAGCTCTACTTTCAAAGCTCTTTCCATAACCAACCATTACCATTTGGGAAATATGTTTTCATCTACTAACACTTCACCCAGTTATCAGCCCAAAGTCATTTTCTAAAGCACGTATATGCACCTGAAGAAGAAACCTTCCCTGGAGTCTGCATGGTTGCCTCCCCTTACCACGCTACCTGCTGAAATTAAGTTTTGAAAGAAGGGTTGCAGATAGGCAGTAGGGCTGGGCAGTAACAGGTTTTCAATATTGCGATATATCACCAGCTAAATATAGTGATATATTGATATATCACAACATCTTAAATAAGGAAGGAAATACACAGAGGCAAACAAGACAATGCTAGCACTTAAGGGTCTAAAACTGATAAATGATGATATTACCAATCACCACATGGTCAGTTTCAGCAAACCAAAATGCATCCAAATTAGACTTATGGTTCTACCATATTGTGGTATTCAGGACAATCCAAAGTACGGTGAGGAGTCATAGCGACTACAAATAATCTGGGACTGCCAGCAAGCCTCTTAGGTGGCAGAAGCGGCAGCAGCCTGGTGGTGGCAGAATCAACAATGGTGGGGGAGGGGGGCAGAAGAAGCCCGGCAGCAGTAGCACAATAATCAGCAGCCTGCAAAGCCTTGCCATGGTAGTGGGCAGTTGTGGCAATGGCGGCAGCCTGCCAGACCTTGTTGTGGTGGCAGCAGTAGTGACGGCCTGCAAGGTCTTGTGGTGACAGCAGGAGACAGTGACAGAAGCAGAAGTAGACTGCAAGTTAGATGCTACAGCATCTACCACCAGCTCCCACTGCCGCCAGGACGACTTGCAGGCCACTGCCACTTCTTGCCACCACAGTGAGGTCTTGCAAACCCCAATGCTTGTGTCGCCACAAGGCCTCACAGGCTGCCACTACTATTGCCACCATCTATCATTGCCACCGCAAGACTTCGCAGGATGCCGCTACTGTCATCACCTACCGTTGCGTCCACAAGGCCATGCAGGATGCCGCTGTTATTGCCACCACATCCCCTGTGGCAGGGGCATTTTAAAAAGTTCTGTACAGTCATACCTCTGGTTGAATGTGCTTCAGGATGAGCGCATTCGGGCTGCGCTCCGCAGCAACCCGGAAGTAACAGAGAGCGCTACTTCCGGGTTTTGCCGCTTGCGCAGACGCTCAAAATGACGTCACGCACATGTGCAGAAGCTGCGAAAAGCAATGCGCACGGGCACAGACGTGCCATCACTGGTTACGTTTGCTTCTAGATGTGAAGGGGGCTCTGGAACGGATCCATTCGCATCTAGGGGTATCACTGTATAGAGAAATGGCATATGTGAGTGATAGGAGGATACAAATTCATGTACCTAGGTTTTCAGACAGCTTAGTTTCCGAACAACTTGGAACTTGAACGCTACAAACCCAGAAGTAGGTGTTCCAGTTTTCGAACTTTGTCCTGGAAGCCGAACATGCTCCTGAGCTTCTGTTTTTACTGTTGCGCAGCAAATTTCAGCCCCCCCCCCCCCGATCATAATTAAGCCTATTTTCTTCCCGCTTCTGCTTTTGTTTTGGTGCTTTTGTTCTTGCTATTTTTTGCATTTTTGTGGATTTCATTTTTGTGACTCTAGCTTGTTTTTCATTTTATGATTGATTGATTTTGTGACTGTGGAAATGGATAAAAGCCCCCCCCCCATCCAAACAATGATTATCATCAGTGCAGGTAAGGGGAAAAAATAATTTTAATTTTTATCATCTACAATACTGTCTTATTTATTTTATAGTACAGAACATTGATTATTGCTTTCATTTTATGGATCAATGGTCTTTTTAGATAGTAACATTCATGTAAAATTGCTGTTTTAGGGGTTGTTTTTAAAAGTCTGGAACAGATTAATCCGTTTTGCATTACTTTCTATGGGAAAGTGCACCTTGGTTTTGGAACGCTTTGGTTTTGGAACAGACTTCCAGAACGGATTAAGTTTGAGAACCAAGGTACCACTGTATCAGAGATTAGTCGAGAAAGACATTCCTATTGCAAAATAAATTCCTTACTCTCAGATGAGAGAAGCAGGATTTTCTAGATCCACTTCCATCAGAGTTTAGGCCTAGTTTTGGCACAATAGCTGCTTTGGTCACCCTGCACAATGACCTGTGTTGGGAGAGAGACAAGGAGTATGTGTTCCTGTTAATTGTCTTTGAACTCTCAGTCGACCAGGATAACATTCTGTAGTGGCTGTCTGAGGTTTTTTGGGGGGTAGCACTGCTTTGTGGTGGTTCCAGTCCTACTTGGATGGTCGTTTTCACAGAGTGGTGCTTGGAGAGTGTTGCTCAGATCTGTGAAGCCTTCAATGCAGGGTTACTCGCAGTTCAATTTTAACCCACATGCTGTTTAACATCTACATGAAACATGGAGTGGGATCCTCCAGAGCTTGGGATACATTGTCAGCAATATGCTGATGACACACAGCTCTACTTCTCCTTTACATCTGCAGGCATGGCAGTTTCAGTGTTGGATCATTGTTTTGCCTCAGTAATGGACTGGATGAGAGCTAACAATGTGAAGCTCAATCCAGATAAATTTGAGGCACTGTTAATGGGTGGTTCCCTATATCAGATGGCTGGGATATAGCCTGCTCTTGATGCGGTTACACTCCCTCTAAAGCAAGCATAGGCAAACTGAGCCCTCCAGATGTTTTGGGACTACAACTCCCTTCATCAGCCCCAAAACATCTGGAGGGCCGAGTTTGCCTATGCCTGCTCTAAACGAACGGGTGTGCAGCTAAGGGGTACTTCTATATCCTTTGCTGTTGCTTGAGGCTCAGATGGACTCAGTGGCATGAAGTGCCTTCCATCAGCTTTGGCTGGTGGCCCAGCTGCACCCCTACCTGGACAGGGATAGCCTAACTCAGTGTTTCCCAACCTTTTTTGGGCAAAGGCACACTTGTTTCATGAAAAAAATCTCGAGGCACACCACCATTACAGCCCCGTGACGTCAGCGCGCAGCGTCATGCCGGGAGGGACGCACGAAAGTGTAAGTTTCAATTTTTTCCCCTCCCCCTTGCCTTCCTTCTGTGCCAACCGCCAAAAAGCCAAGAAAAAAGCCAAGACTTTAGGGCAGCAGGTCGACACGGAAGAAGCTCCTACCTAAGGACAGGTGCGACGGCCGTGTCCTCTTCTGCCACACTTGGCAGCCCTGCCTCACGGTCGTGACTCCCACCCTGATTTCTCCCCGCAGGTCGAGCGGCACAGGCAGCCCAATGTGTCCAGCCCAGACACAAGCCCCGCTTCCCCACTCTAGATCCTGAATGTGACCAAGTGCTCTGGACTCCCGAGCAGGGTGGGAAAGAGGACTCGCATCTGGTAGCCTCCGGGCTCCTCGCCTGCTCGAGGGATGGCATTGCAGGCAAGCTGCCGGCCGTCGCCATCGCCGCCCCCTCATGCGAGTGGGGATGTGGCCCGCACGTGCGGCCCCGCTTCCTCCTGCCCAGGGCTGAGCTCCTTACCCGCGATCTCGGTCTCGCGCACGCGGATCCCACTTATTCCAAAGCTCGCACCACTAGCCAGGGCTCTCACACCGTGCCAGGGCGAGGCGGCGCGGCCCACTGACGTCATCGCGGCTCGCCGCCACCCTCGACTTCCCTGTTCCCTCCCCTCCCTCGGGTCGCCGTGGTTACAGAGGACTGCAAGCTGCTCGGGCGAGCGTGGGGCATTAAGTGGGAGAAGGAAAATTAAAATTAAAACTCGCCTGAAGGTCGCCTCTCCGGATATGAAGCTATCTTTCGAATTTTTTAATTTTTCCCGCGGCACACCAGGCAACATCTCGCGGCACACTAGTGTGCCGCGGAACAGTGGTTGGGAAACACTGGCCTAACTACTGTTGTCCATGCTCTGGTAACCTCTAGGGTAGATTACTGCAACACGTTATACATAGGGCTCCCTCTGAAGATGATTTTTGTGTTTTATGTTGCAAACCTTCCTGAGGGTACAATTCAGACTGAAATCATGCTTCCATCACCTATAGTAATATATGACAGCATCAGTCTGATATCCTGCAAGAGGTGTCATGTTAAAATGCTAATTCAGAAGAGCAGAGCTTGAAAAACAGTATCACTACTAAAGATAAATTCAAACCAAAGTTAAAGGGACCCCTGACCATTAGGTCCAGTTGCGGACGACTCTGGGGTTGTGGCGCTCATCTCACTTTATTGGCCAAGGGAGCCGGCGTACAGCTTCCGGGTCATGTGGCCAGCATGACTAAGCCACTTCTGGCGAACCAGAGCAGCGCACGGAAACACCGTTTACCTTCCCCCGAGTGGTACCTATTTATCTAATTGCACTTTGAGGTGCTTTCGTACTGTTAGGTTGGCAGGAGCAGGGACTGAGCAATAGGAGCTCACCCCATTGTGGGGATTCAAAATGGTATAGAGGCAATTTATTCAGAGCAAAAAGCCAAACTGATAGTGAACAATGTGGTGACAGAAGAGTTTAAAATTGAAAAAGGAACACGACAAGGGTGCCCCTTATCCCCTCTTTTATTTATTTCAGTCCTGGAGGTGCTTCTGAACATGATTAGGGAGGACCGGTTGGTGCAAGGAATACAGGTCGGAGTGAAACAATATAAACTGAAAGCTTTTGCAGATGACTTGGTTTTAACATTACAGGAGCCAGAATCTAGTACAAAAAGAGTTTTAGAACTGATTCATGAGTTTGGTTGGGTGGCGGGATTTAAGTTGAATAAGCAAAAAACCAAGGTTTTGGGGGGAAATCTGACACCTTTAGAAACAGATGGGTTTCAGAAAGAGACAGAGTTAAATGTGGTTAAAAAAGTGAAATACCTAGGGGTTAATTTGTCTGCTAAAAATTTGAATTTATTTAAAGACAATTATGAAAAATGTTGGTCAGAAATAAAAAAGGACTTAGAAATTTGGTCAAGATCGAAACTTTCCTTGTTGGGTCGAATTGCAGCTATAAAAATGAATGTATTGCCGAAGATGTTGTTTTTGTTTCAAACCCTACAGATTGTGGACAGAGTGGAATGTTTTGGAAAATGGCAGAAAGATATTTCTAAGTTGGTCTGGCAGGGCAAAAAGCCCATGATAAAATTTAAAATTCTAACTGATGCTAAGGAAAGAGGGGGATTTGCCCTGCCGGACTTAAGGTTATATTATGAAGCTGCAGCTTTCTGCTGGATGAAGGATTGGTTACTTTTAGAGAACACTGATGTCCTAGATCTGGAAGGGTTTAATAATGCTTTTGGATGGCATGCATATTTGTGGTACGACAAGGTAAAGGTTCACAAAATGTTCAAAAACCATATTGTCAGAAAAGCAATATTTATTGTCTGGACAAAATATAAAGACTTATTAGAAAATAAGACCCCGAGATGGCTATCACCAATGGAGGCTAAGGCCCGAAAAAGACTCAATATGGAGGCCGGTTGGCCGAAATATTGGGAAATAATAGAAAAAATTGGAGACAATTGGAGGTTGCAGAGCTTGGAGAAATTAAAGAATAAGGTGCGAGATTGGTTACATTACACTCAAATTCAAGAGGTTTTCAAATTGGATAAAAAAATAGGATTCCAGGTGGAGAAATCGAAATTAGAGACAGAACTGCTTCAGCCAAAGACTAAAGTACTTTCGAGAATGTACAACTTGCTGCTTAAATGGAACACTCAGGATGAGACAGTCAAATCAGCCATGATAAAATGGGCTCAGGATATTGGGTATAACATCATGTTTGAGGACTGGGAAAGGTTATGGACCACCGGAATGAAATTCACGGCATGTAATGCCCTGAAGGAAAATATTATGAAAATGATATATAGGTGGTACATGACCCCAGTCAAGCTTGCAAAAATATATCACCTGTCTGATAACAAATGTTGGAAATGTAAGGAGGCTGAAGGGACATTCTTTCACCTCTGGTGGACTTGTCCAAGAGTGAAGGCCTTCTGGGAAATGATCTACAATGAGTTAAAAAAGGTATTTAAGTATACCTTTCCCAAGAAACCAGAGGCCTTCCTCTTGGGCATTGTTGGCCAGAAAGTGTTAAAGAAGGATAGAACTTTTTTTATGTATGCAACTACAGCAGCAAGAATACTTATCGCAAAATATTGGAAGACACAAGATTTACCCACACTGGAAGAGTGGCAGACGCAATTGATGGATTACATGGAACTGGCTGAAATGACTGGCAGAATCCGAGATTTGGGAGAAGAAACAATGGAAGAGGACTGGAAAAAATTTAAGGACTATTTACAAAAACACTATAAGTTGTATGAATGTTAAGAATTTGCACGATTTGGAAACTTTAGCTTCAGCAATTAGATTTGGTGAAACAGGAAACTAAGTTATAAGTAAGAAAAGGTTGAAATTTAAAGTAATATTATGTTTAATTTAAGGTATAAGTAATTGATAAAAAGTACTTTAAATCCAGAAATACAATATCTGAAAGGTACAAAGTAAGGCATGAAACAAGGTAATAATTTGCTGATATTTTTATTGCAAAGAACGCAGGGTGAGGGAGATGTGGGGAAGTCCAGTTGGCTGTGTAAAAATGCTTTGGAAAGTTGGATTCTTTCTTTCTTCTTTCTTTTTTCCCCTCTTATTTCTTTTTTATATTTCTTATATTCTGTGTATATCTCTGACTTTGTATCTGAAAAATGTAATAAAAATATTTTTTTAAAAAAAACAAACCGCCAACCTTCTGATCGGCAAGCCCTAGGCTCTGTGTTTTAACCCACAGCGCCACCCACTTCCCAAATTCAAACCTATGGTGACCTAAAAGCACTTGCTCCCTTGATTGCTTTATATCTTTGTTTGGTTTGCAGATATGGAGAGCACTTTTTATATTATCATCTTTATAATATACTGACTAGAGGAGACAGCATTTGGTTCACACAATGGTGAATGATTGGAAGTAATAAGAATCCTGTTTTAAGTGGGAAGGGAAACCATGTAGACTCTCCCACACTGCAAGCTACCACACTGAATGGAGGTCATCAACCAAGCTACCCTTTAAAACTATCTCAGCCAAAAGAAGAGATCTCTCTCTGAAACTTATTTCCCACAACCCCGTATTGCCTGGAACAGTAATGTCTCACCCTGAATATGACTGATTTGTTTGAATGATTCTATGACTTAAAACAGAGGCTTTGTATGTTCTATTGCTACGCAAGAAAATCTTAATAAAACATATAAAAAAACCACAATGTGTTCCTGACCTGAAGCTAGCTAATTCTCTTTCAGGAAAGTAGTTGGGACAATAGATCACAGACATAAAGCATTAGTGACCAGGTTTCACATGCCTTCTACCTCTAGGCCAGTGTTTTTAACCCTTGAAGAAGGGTTCATCCTTCTTCATCCTTGGAGGATGAAAATATAGCCATCTTCCTTCCCACTCCTTGCAGGCTAAAGGGGTTGTCCATTAGCACTACTGGTTGTGGAACTTTTTTCTTCCCCTACCTGCTCCAGTAAAGAAAGCAAGGTAAGAGTCTGGAACAGTGGCAGTTGGTGTCCACTAGACCTGGGAAGATGTGCAAATAGCATCTAACTGAAAAGTATTTTACAGCTGTCCCAGTTTTCTGATATGAGAAAAGTTGCATGGCCTCCACCAGTTCTGGCTCTTTCCCTATCCTCCTCTTTCAGCAAAGAAACAGTGAACACTCAAACCTTGCTGTTTTATTAATACTTAGCACCCAACAGAGCTTTAGTTGTATGCTCGCTTTCATGAGTGTGCACACAGTTAAGTCACGCTTCCTCAGCAGTGAACAGGAACCTAGATCTCTGCTCATTCAGTAATTCTCTCTCAATATTGTTTAAACACACATAACAAGTAAGGATCTTCATAGTCCTGTCCTAGTGTTATAAAATTTTCAATACATTTCTGAGATACTCCTGATTGGTTCGACTTTATTCGAAGGGGAAAAAATTCAAAATGGAGGTTCAAAAGGATCCCCTAGTCTCCCTAGACCAGTCCTATTGAAATTTATTACACTGGTACTTAACCCGAGGTACCACTGTATTTTAAAACTTTTTTTTACTGCTGGAGAAATGGGTACTATACACAGAACTATACACAGTATTCCAAGTGTGACTGTGCCGTACATTTATATAAGGACATCACAATACTGGAAGTTTTGTTTTCAGTGCATTGCTTAATGATTCCGAGCATTGGATTTGCCCTCATCACAGCTGGCACACACCAAGGGTAGAATTCAAAGTTGTGTTAAGATGATCATTCTGTCAGTGCACATCCTATGTAGAAGGGGCATGTGTAGTGGCTGGGTTGGGGAGGGAAATCCTCATTGAACTTGTGACACTCATTGACCTGGTCCCACTGGCATAGCTGTTCAGTTGAATCTGACGTCAAGTTGGTGTTTTCATTCAACTATACATCACAACCCTAAGATTCCTTTCCTGTTCGGTTTCTCATTACTGTATATGTGCAGTTAGGCTTTTTCTTTTCTTTTTTAAAGTGATACAATCTTGCAAACAATGAACACACTGCCCACTTTAATGCCCATCTGGAAATACCCCACTTCTTATTCCTTCCATCCGATAACAGTACATTGCTTCCTACTCTACTTCTTTTTCTTTAACCAGTTACCAATCAATAAGATGAGCCATGACTGTGAAGTTTACTCTGAAGCATTATGTGATAGACTGTCAAAAGATTTTTTAAAGGCCAAGTATACAATTCCCTACCACTTTGTTCCTATTCACATGCTTGTTGACACTCTAAGAACTCCAGAAGGCTAGAGTTCAATTCAGCTATGGTGAATTTCAAAATAAGGGGCTAACAAAATAAGGTCAAGAAGATCAATTCAGCAAGCATGTATAACCGTGTGGACAGCTAGGTTATTTAACACATATCAATTTGTTTAAAATTTTAGAGTATTTAGTAACACTGTATTAAATTACTTATTAACACTGTAACAGTTGTACTTACTTATTAATACTGTAACAGTCAAAGAATATCAACAAACCAAACCTGATTACAGTGGTACCTTGGGTTAAGAACTTAATTTGTTCTGGAGGTCCGTTCTTAACCTGAAATGGTTCTTAACCTGAAGCACTACTTTAGCTAATGGGGCCTCCCGCTGCTGCCGCGCCGCCGGAGCACGATTTCTGTTCTCATCCTGAAGCAAAGTTCTTAACCTGAGGTACTATTTCTGGGTTAGCGGAGTCTGTAACCTGAAGCGTCTGTAACCTGAAGCATCTGTAACCTGAAGCATATGAACCCGAGGTACCACTGTACTCTAAAGACTTATCATCCAACTAAACCAGAGCATCATCAAGAATATATTTTCACTCAGGTATTAATCACTTAAGGATCATTTGTGAGTTGAATGTTCATAACAACAGATTAATGTTTTTTATTATATGTTTGCAGATGTTACCTGCTAGATTGGACCAGAAATCCATTTAGTCAATCATCCTGTTTCCAACAGATCAATCAGATGCTTCTAAGAAGTCACCAGCAAGGAACAAAGGAACGCTCCCCATATAGATTCCACACCCAGCAGATAGCATTCCGAAGCACATAGCCAAAGCTTCATTTGGCCATGATTACAAATAGCTATTACTACTATCATTACCATCACCATCATTATTAATTAAACTTGCATCTCACTCTTCATCGCATAGGAGCCATGGGGAGCAAACACACAAGTGATATAATATCTAATAACATATCCAATACAGATGCAGAGTGTTGATACCCATATTTTATGAATTTGTGTAAACCCATTTTAAGTATGTCAGCGGTCATCACCCCCTCCATGGGCAGCTAATTCCTTAAGAACTTATTATGTAAAGTAGTACTTCATTTTGTTTTCAATAAAGTTCATTGGGAGGCCAAGCTCTACTACTGTGTGAAAGAAAGAAAATTCCACCTTTCTCCACACCATAACAGAATTTTATAAATCTCAGCCAAGTCCTCCCCTTAGCTGCCTCTTTCCTAAACTTTAAAAAAAACACAACTAAGCATTTTAACCTTTTCTTATTGGGAAGATACAATAGAGTATGTCAAGAATGGGAAAGCAAAGAGCCCTCTCCATGTAGTCCAACCTGCAGCATTTCATTCAAGTTCCTAAAAGAGAATGAAGTTGGTAGCAAGGGCAACTTCCATGCTTCTTCCTCCTGCCCTAAGGCACATATTGCTAATCTGATAATCTAGTGCCAAACAGCCATGCTAATTACCGTATTTTTCGCTCTATAACACGCACCCGACCATAACACGCACATAGTTTTTAGAGGAAAATCCGTAGGCATGCCACCCGTAGGCATTCCCTCCATAACACGCACAGACATTTCCCCTTACTTTCTAGGAGGAAAAAAGTGAGCGTTATGGTGCAAAAAATATGGTAATCATCAGTGATGTGGGGAAGATTTTCCAGTACTTTATTTCCCACAGAAAATTGGTAACCTTAGCAGTTTTTAGCTTTTCTTACTAAAAGTGAGTAGAATAAATCATTCTCTAGAATCAGTGTGAAGAAGCTTTCTGTCTCTATAGATATTCTGAACTACAGCTCCCATCATTACTGACCATTGGCCATGCTCTTACGGGCTGATGGGAACAGTAGTTCAGCAACATCTGGAGGGCCAAGGGTTCCTGAACTAAAGGATTTCTCTGTAGAGTTTGGCTCCTAGCTACAGTTGCAGATGAACAGTAGTAAATTCAAGAGTATCCAAAGGTTGAAATCTTTATGTCAGGAGTGTCTGACATCATAAAGTGTCTGCATCACATATCATGCAGCCCTTTACTAGGTTAGTATTATTTAAGGTTTATTTACCACATGATTATAAAAGGGGTTCCTATTTAGAAACACATGACTTTATTTTAACTCCTGTTATTGGTTATTGAATTTAAGTGAAGTAGATCATAGCTTCTGGTTTCATTTATGCACTGAATGGATAATGGAGCACATGAAATAATGTGAAGTGATGCATGAGGATCTCTTTGCTTCTGTAGCTGCATTTTGCAAAACAATTATCTTTTAATGCATCTTATGTTTTATTTTCATTTTGCTCTGAGGTTTACACACTACAGTGCATTTCATACCTATTACTAAGGTCAAAGATAATAATCCTCTTAACATACTTGCATTGAATATTTAGATGATACACAACACATCTGAAGTCTTCAAAGTCTTTTATGGGAAATTGTCCAATACATATTTCCAATTCCAAAGACCTAACATCAAATCTCAGATTACCTATCTGTAATCAAATCTCAGGTCTTTGATGACTGAAATATGTTGTTCCTAGCAACCTTGAACCTTAGCTGTGAGAATATTTGATTGGTTTCTTTTTTTAAAAAAAAGTTTGCTTTTTTTGCTATTTTGTTGTTTGTTGTCTTGAGGAGGACAGGGCAGGATGGAAATTTGGGAGGTATTTTAAGAACTTAAGGTCTCAAATATATAAATTAAATGTTCATAAATTTACAAAGCAAACACATACATAAGTATATAAACCACGTGTCTGAAATAGTACAAGAGAGCAATCCTGAAACCATTTTGACTCTCCCAAATTGACTTCAAATATTTCTCTGCAAGGAGGAAGGAAATGGGAAAGCCCCTCCATTGTCTTTTGCTTACCTGTCTTTAGGGCATCTTTGTGTATGAATAGGGTGAGAACCTGTGACCTGGATTCAGAAATTAAAGTATTTACCATCACAAAAGAATGGGCAGGCTGCCCAAGTAAAGCAATCACTGGCCATTGTCAGGTATCCTGGCAGAAAGGATTTTTGTTGTAGACCGCCTCCTTCTGTGGTGTATGTATGGTGTTTTGGGGGGTGGTCTTGAGCTACAGCATTGGGGGGGGCAATTTCAAAAGTCTATATAAGGGCTTGCACACCATTGTTCTGGGTTCCTCCTCCCTCCTGCATGTGGTGAGTGAGGACTCTATTGCAGCAGTTTAATAAAGATCAGGCTTACTAGCTGCTTTGCTTCTCAATATTCTCTGGTTGGCCTCTGTTATTTTTTCCTACAGATAGGGAACCGACTTAAGGACTCTACACGGGCTCTTGCATACCCCATAAGGAAAAAGGAGCAGGTTTTTTCTACATCAATAGGAAGGACAGAAATTTAACAACAGCACCGCCACCCCAGGGTAGTTTCATTCCTTCTCTCCCATTCCTGCCTCTCAATATTTTGGAAATCAAGCCACAACTAGTCAGAAACAGAGCATCAAATTGAATAGTGCCCACTTCTAAACCTTAGATGTTGTTTACTTCAAGAAAAGTGAACTGCCTTTAAGAAAAAGTTTCCCCCACAATAGCAAACTGCACCTGATCAAAATACCAGGTTCAAAGGAACAGACAAAGGCCTTCCACTGAAGTTTTTCTTCTTCTAAGAATCCTTCATTAAGGCAGACAGTGATGTTGGAAAACCTCTGACCATATATGCACTGCCACCACAAAAATCTCCAACTGTTGTCAAATTTGTCCATTCCAACTTATACCGGTAGTTATTTGCAACCTGATCCTAGGCCTGTTTACTCAGAAGACCAATGGAACATATACCCAGGGAAATGTATACAGGACTGTAGTCTTAGGGTCATGTTCAACTAAATAACTGCACATGCAGAATTACTTCTATAAGCATAATGGAACTTCTCCTCCCCTTCACCTGCTCTGTGCATTTCCCCAACCCTTCAAAGCAGATTTAGGGGACATGCAGAATAAAGGGGAAAGAAGGGAAAGTTGCACAGCATGTGCAGAAGTCATTCCACACATGCAAAGATTTTGTTCAATACAATCTTTAACAAGTAGAAATCAAAGTGAAGCTCTCCGGCACATTTCACTATATTACCTCTACATGAGCAAATGCTTAACTGCAAAACCTGGAGAGCCAACAATGCGAAATAAACTGCTAATTCCCTTATAACTTTGCAGAAACGCGGAAGAGAGCAAGCATACAGAACAGGAGCCTTAAAAATACTCAGATGGGACAAAATTTACTTTATAGCTGGAGAAGAAAAAGTTGTTTTCCAGTTTATTTATAGGGGTGTGCTGAACTTGGTTCTCTTATCAGCTTCTAGTCTTCAAGGAAAGGGAGGAAAAGGTAACCAGTAACAAGGAGATAATGCAAGTGCCCTCACACCACTGGTCTGTGTAAGCTGATAGAAGAGATAATCATCATTTCCACATCATGATGCAAGAGAGAACTAATAAACATCATAGCATCAAAAAAGTACTATTCTCTCTAAAATATATTGTCAAGTGGTGAAGAAAGTAGCATTTCCCCTTCTGATGGTAAAGGAAATTGATTCAGATTACCTTTCAGCCAACTACCTCTGGTCAGAAGAAGAAACAAGAACATGAAGAACAGGAATAGAATAAACTTATTTTATTACATTTTAACCATCCCCATCCCAAGGGCTCAGGATACATACCACTGCAAGATAAGATGAAGTAATACCAGAATGAGATACTTACGTACTACTCACCCTTTGGTGCTTTCAGCAAATCCAGTGGCAAAGAAAGAGATAAACCCTTGCTTTGAAGCTTAAACTCATCTTCACTGTCCTATCAGAACTGCTTTCCTTTATTACTGGGAATAAATTAACTTGCTAGGGAAGATAGGAGTTGTAGTCCAACAACAGCTGAGGGCCACAATTTAAAACAAGGATGGGAAACTTGCAGCCTTTGCTGAATCACCAATTACATCATCCCAGACCACATCAGTTGAAACTAATGGGAGTTAAGTGCCACATGTTCATAATCCTTGACTGGTTCCACATAACTCTAAGGCAGCCAAATTTTTGAAAACTAAGTTACAATAGAACTTGGAAGACTGCTTACAATTTTGGTACGTTCTTATTTATTTAAAAAACTTATACCCTAATTTTCCCCTCCAAAGGCACTGCTCAAAGCAAAGCAGATCTGCATCTGAAACCCTGCTGAAATGCCTGCCAGCAAAAGAAGTTAAGCTGGCAGACATGCAGGCGAGGGGTTTTTCAGCAGTGGTCTCACAACTCTCAAATAGAAGTCCACCTGAATGATATTAGGAAGGCCCTGTCACTAGATATTTTACCTTCGCTTAAGGTAACAAATTATGGTTTGGAATCTGATATTGGTGACTGAACTATGTTGCATTTTTAGCACTGAACAGATGTTAGTCAATACTTTTAACAATATAGGATTATGTTATACTGTATTAAAATGACAAGACACTTTTAAATTATGTTTACTGTATTTTACTGTTGTACAGTACTTTGATGCATTATCTGAACCATCTTGGGAAGAATTTTATCCTGGAAAAGTAGTATAGAAATGTATTTACTAAGCCTTTTTTTTACAGCAGCTTACAAATAAAAATATAAAAATAATAATCCAACAATGAAAATACAAATAAAGGCATTTCCTGAAACTGGATTTTGACACACACACCCTCCGGACCTAAAGGACTTCTGCTGGTTGTTTTTTTAAAACAACAAGAACAGTAATTATATTACTGTTTTTTGCATAGACATTTGAAACCCCTAGAAGTGTTGTTAGTACAGTCAAACTTTTTTTTCTTAAAGAATTATTCCTAAATGCTGCTCCTAACTATTACCAACTGTGTGAAGGGGCTCTAGATATTCAAAGGGGCAACATATTGCATGGATATTCAATGAGTGAAGACTCTTCTTAGGTGAAACACGTGTGCATAGGCTTCCCCAGAAGTTGTATCTAATTGAACAGCACTCCAGCTCAAGTGGAAGAATTCATACATAGGCTCCACCTATGCAGACATCCATGCATTGTGGTAGGGCCAAAGAGATATGCAACTTCAGTGGCATGCATCCACTGCCCCTTTTTACACACCTTCATTTTATACGCACATGGATTGCTACCATATCAGATATATCAATCAATATATGCACACACGAAAGGAATGCTCTCTCTTTATTTTTTGAGCAGGCATCCCAGGGCAAAGAGGAGTACAGAGCCTAACCTTTTAAGACTACTGTGCAGGCAGCATCTTCCACCTGGAAACACGTTTTAAAGCCATGAGGGAATGTGTTACAAAAACTATTGTTTCGAGCTCCCAGATTTCTATCAAAGGCAGTGGGGGAGGGAAGCTTGGAGAGAAGGTGGCTAGAAAAGTGGTTGAAAGTCAATCTAATCCACCCAGGAACAAGGATCCACATACTGTGTCATTTGCTTTCCTTAACAAGTTGTATTTCAGTAATTTCTACTACACTTCTGTAACACTTCCGCTTGGTATGTGGCTCACTGTCATGCAAAGCTGCATACAGGTTAACAAAATACAAACAAGTCCCTACTTGCAAGTTAATCACAAGAATTACATCATAAGTGAAGAATCATTCTTTTAAAGCAAAAATATGCAATACCACCACTCAGCCTGCTAAGGCTTTTTCCACAGAAGAAGCTGACAGTGGACAAATTTGTACACAGCACCATGAGAAAATGCCTTGACAAGCCAGCTACAACCCACACTTTACACTATTTAACCCTGTTCCAAGATTTCTACAAAGAGCAAAGTGCAGAACAGTTATCTTAATTACAGGACCTTATCTGAGATACAGATATGATTTTTGAACTTAGTCATGAACAAGTGACATAGAAGTGAACTGAAACACATGAAAGCCAGAGCTGCCATCAGTGTAGCAATTATACCACTACTTGACAAGAGGTGCTATACTTGACAAGAGGTGCTGATGTTACTGAGCACTGCAACAATATCATACAGAGCAAGACAGCAAATCACACAAATCACCAATACTGATCAAAACAAATAAATAATTATGATATCACATTTTTTTCAATGTTTGCCCCCCAACAAAACAAGAAACATATCTATGAGAAAAGGACGCAAATGAACCAAGAGAAATTTTGTTTGAAGCCTAAATGTTACCTTCAAGGTACCAACAGGACCTCTTCCAAGTCTATGCATATTTACTCAAAAGTACAGTAAGTCCCACTATATTCACTGGGGCTTACTCCCAAGTAAGTGCATAAAGGACTAATCTTGGGTTTATTTATTTAAAAGCATTTATAAAGCACTTAATATTTCAAAAAATATATAAACAGTTAAGTAGGTTAAGAAGCTACTATACTATAAGACCAGTCAGCAAGCAGGTACTTTGATTTAAGCAGTTTAAGAGTTCAATGACACTAAAAAGCATGGTTTCACTGGGTTCAAATGGGCTTATTTCTTAGAAAGTATGTTTAGGATTGTAGTCCAACTCAGGTTAAACCCAAGTACTTTAACTTAGTTGGTTATGAACCAGGTTGCAAAAGAAATACAAGAAGAGTACATCTACACGAAAAACTATTTTTACACTGAAACAGAGTCATTACTTTCAGAAAAAAATAATTGATTTAAGATATGTTCTTAAATCATATGTTCTTAAGACATATGTTCTTAAGACATATGTTCCAAGCCAACATTTTATGCACTGTTTGTGAGAAACACTATTATATGAATTTCTTGAACATATTTGAATGAATAGGCATTAGAGTACAGCATAATAAAAATAGTTTTCTTTTCCCTTGAAGCATTTTAAGCAATTATAACCGTAATAAGAACATACCACAATCAAACGGGAAACAGTCCTGTAAGGTCTGTAGGATTCTAACATAAATTTAAATGTTGTTTTGCTTTAGCACTAGCTCCCCCTCCAGACCAACTTAACACTGTAATTACTTTTTTCATTATGGAATACACAGCTACAAAAGCCAGAGATTGAAACTGTCTCTCAACATTTCAAATAATATGAAGTGAGTCTCTAAAAATGACGAGAACTACTTTTTAAAGGAAGGTCGTCTGTATTGTCCATATTGCCAAGACAGTACTATTTGGAACAGTACTGACACTCATTACAGTTTGTTTTAACAGTAAACACTCTTTCAGATGGAAGAAACACTCAGTTTTATTGTACCTATACTAACCTGTTTGCTGGTAGACTTACATGCAAACATAACCTATTTAGAATGGAATTTTATAATCAAGGAATTCTCCACACAATTTATTATTATTGAACAGCTGTTATTAAATAGCCTACTTGGTTGCTGAGTAGCGTGAAGTAGCCTACCATATAACCTTTCTGTACAGTATTTCACTACACTCCTCTGAAGAAATAGTCTACGCAAATTAAAACAAAAACTCTACGAGAATTCTTACCCAAAATTAAGCCTCTGCTTTTATCAACTATTAGTACTTCTTACTTCTAGCAACTTACATTTCTGAAATAAACACTGTTTTAACACAACTTAAGCACCCAGCTCAACTCTATGGACATTCTAAGTAGTTGCATGATATGAAGTATGAAACAAGTCAGTGCAGTTAACTATAACTAAGTTATCAGAAGATACAATCTAAGGTCAATCCTATACACTTACCTAGGAATAAATCCCACTGGATTTACTTCTAAACAGACAGACCTACGATTGTGCTGCAAGAAGGCTTTCCTTCTGTTTTTTATTAAAAAAGAATGAACATCTGCAGGATGCAAGTGAGTACTATATCTAAAGGATGCATGATCAACAAGGCCATTACTCAAAGCAAAATTGCATTAATAAAAAAATGGCATACTGTACCAGGTATCTTTCTACAAAACCCCTTACCAGCAACTGATTTTAAATATCTACTTCATAGACTTTAAAGTGTAAGTTCCTTACTTTCTAATCCTTTGAAACAGGGCAATTTTGGGAAAATATGAAGGAAAGACTCGAAGGCATAAGTCTGATGAATAATTTGTTATAGTTCTTTCAGCTTTTAGGATTTTTTAAAAGATGAGGACTGTCCAAATATGTATTAACAATTGGAAACAATATTGGCACTCCTTGCTGAGCAAAAATTTAAATCAACATTGCAAGCTCAAGCCATATGGAAGCAAATAAATTTTGTACCATTAAAGTACTTTAAAATGCTATGTTCTGATCGTCAAACACATACCACTATTTTTATTGGTGTCAACAGCCCCACTGAAAGGACTACTCCCAAAAGTTAAACTATCAATAATCAAATTTAGAATGTGTGTAAATATTTGCAGAGTTAAGGTCAAGAACAGGTTACGGAAGCTGTACAATACCATATGCACTTCTGAAGTAAGTGGTGATGTGTCCACAGGTTTTGAGGATATAAAGAGGAAAAAAAGAGTAGCAGTTTATGCTAGAGGTCTTTATGATCTCCCTGTCTATAGTTTCTCAAGTCTTCTGAATTTTTTTGCAATGGGGATCATCCATGAACATTTGGAAAGGATGTAACAGCGACTTTTATTGAATAGTCTCTAGCTGACATGTTGAGTCAATCACACAACACAGCACAAGTTTTAAAAAGTCCAAAGAACTGAATGCGAAAGGTATCCAAGCACAAACAGCACCAATTACATAAAACACAAAAACATCCTGTTTTAGTAAGAAATTTGACTAAAACAGATACATGAAAAACGATAATGGCAAGGCGGACGGCCAAGCGCCCATGCTTGTTAATGAGGCCCATAAAAAGCAAGATATAAGGAAATAAAAGGAGTATGCACCCTCGCTAGCTACCGGCTGCACTTCCTGACTCTGAAGTAAAGTTGAAAGCCACCACTTCTACACAAGGGGCGGGGGTGCAAGAAAAGCAAGACCACTCCCGCAGTTCTTCTTCTTCTTCAGCGCTCGCTTTCAGCACATCCTACCCCTCCTTTTCCACCCCCGCCTATTCCCCAGATGGCAACCCCACCCCCAGCTCCTTGCACACTGGCTGCTCGTGCTGCATTTTGTACAGCTTGCCGCGTCTCTCGCGGGCGCCTCCGCGCACGATGTTCGGGGCTTTGGCTTGTGCACGTCCTTTTTTTTTCCTGGGTGTTTTTGTGTGTGTGCATCAGCATTGCTTTTGCTGCTGCCGCCGCCGCCGCCGCCTCTTTCCTAGCACCCACATAGCAACGCTGCTGCCCCAACAAGAGAACCATCTCCTACCTACACCCCCGGCCTGAGACACCCCCGGCCGCCTTCCCGGAGCACGCAGGCAGGCCCCGGCCAGGACGACACCTCCTCCTCCCTCCTTCCCTGAGGATTTTGTCCCGGGCGAGGCGAAGGAACCCCAAGAGCCAGGCGGCCTCGGCGGAAGGTCCCCGGTGCCCCCACATCACTCCTTCCCCTTCCCAGTCAGCCACCCCTCGCCCGCCCGCCACCTCCCTCCTCATCAGTAACCGCAGCTGCTGCTGCTGCGCCAGGCCCGCGAGGGAGGATGGGCTGGAGCGGGAGAAGCAGCATCCCTCAAGTTCCCCGAGCGCCCCCACGGCCTCGCCTTACCCGCCTGGGTGCCCGTGTTGCCCGGCCGCCCGCCCGCAGGCTGGGTTCCTGGTCACCTCTGCTCCACAACGCCGGCGCTCCTGAGGTTGCCGGCTGTGAAGAAGAGGCGGAGGGAGACGGCGGTGGAAACGGAGCGGTGGCGGCGGCGGGGGAAGGGAGTGATGAAAAGACGGAAACAGGAACCCACCGCCGTTTAACGGAGCCTCCAACAGACTGGAGGAGCGCGAGACACTGACAGAGCGCGAGGGGGAGACGAGGGGGAGAAACGGCGCGCGCAAACGCGCTCCCCTCACGCGCGCACCGAAGGCAGGCAAGGAGGGAGGGAGGGGAAGAAGTAATCCGAGCTTGAGGAACTAGGAGCAACGAGGGCGCGCGCGGACTGGGGAGGAGGAGCGCGAGGCATTGGCCCTCGACGCCTCAAAGGGAAACTAGGGAGCCAAGTGGGTGTGGCGTAGACGCGCGTGCTGGGAGGGAGGCAGCCAATGGGAGAGGCGCTCCTGTGAAATCTCCGTGCGGGCGGAACGTTAGCTTCACAGCCGGAGAGGAGAAGGAGAAGGAGGCGGCGGCGAAAGGGCTGGTAGCACGCATGCGTGGTAGGGCGGTCTCCGCTGCTCTGCTTTTGCATTCCGGCTTGCTTATCGTTTGCGCTTGAAGGCAAAGCGGGTCTTGCCGCGCCCGGCGGAGAGCGCGCGGAACGCGCATTGGGTAGGAGCGGCGTTCTGGATAGCCAGACGCTGAGAGCTCTCCGCCGAATGCGATTATCACTGCCGGGAACCGGGGAGTGTCCTTCCAGTCCGTCGGACTCGGCCCTGTTATATCCTGAACGCGAAGTGGAGCCCTTTATTCCTCAGCCCGGCGGAACAGCCGCTCTTCGGCGTCCTCAAGCAGCCCAGAGTCGCGAGCAGGGGCAGATCTACTATGAAATTAATGAAGTTTAAGCTTTAGGGACCCTAATCCCACTGAGGCCCAAGAAACGACTTTATTCATGTATTTTCACACACACACCCAATGACTTGAAAACTATAAAGTATAGGAAATAATTATTCACACCAGTGACTTTGACATGTGAGACAATCCAGTACAGCAATTTTAATCAAAAACTGAGATGTAGTAGCTAACTTAAAAAAGAAAAGAAAATGTGGCAATCTGTCATGGAACAACTCCACTGAAGATCACAATGGCTACCCAGACCTCAATGCTGGATGTGAAGGAACCCCCATAGCAGTTAAAACTTCAGGGCTCCCCAAATGTAGGTCCGCCCCGGTCGCAAGAGGAGAGCTGCAGTGACAACACTGAAATACAGGGGAGCAAGGTGAAGAAGACGACTCTTGAATAAAAAAATGAAGATGAGGATTTCACCATGCATACTTTTTATTATTAAACAGTGTCAGCCATATTGAAAAAAAATATCGCACTAGTATTAGTATACACTACTTTCATTCATATTTTTACCTTAACTTCCTGGAGTTGCTTGTGAAGCAGCTGCTGAACTGGTTCCTGCCTTCGATATGAAGGTGTGCCTGTATGGCGTTTTCTGAGGAAGTGTTGTCTGTATGTGTGCAGCACCATAGGCTCTCTAGAGTAGAGGTGGGGAACCAGTGGCTCGTCAGATATTTGTGGACTACAACTTGAGTCCAACAACATCTGGAGTGCCACAGATTCTTCCCATCAGTGATCTAAATCTTGCCCCTGCATCTACCAAGTAGGAGGTGAAAGAATGAGGCCCAATTCTTAATTCTTATGTGATGGATGGTGTTTGGGAGCCACTTCCGCAGACCATGATCGCATAACTCTGAAGACATCTTGCCATGTGAGTAGGGCGAATGGTTTTATTACTTCCCCCCCAAACACTCCAGGGCTTCAGCCTTCCTGGAACCATGATGACTTACAGAATCTTAGATGGTATCTAGCCTGAGACGCCTTTAGTCAACGTCTCCAATTGCACCAGTTGCTGGAACACAGAAACCTGGTTACTGTAATCCATACCTTGGTGGTTGATCTCCAGATTGGCCTACTTTATTTCAAGTGGGGCTGTCTTGGAAAATGGGCCAATAGCTTAAAATGCTACTGCTGCCTCTTTAACGTATTGTTACAAAAGCCTGGTGCCTGCTCCTCTCTCTGCCAAGCAGCGGCAAGAGTGCATGAGGCCACAGGCACACAAACACACATGGTCTGTGTCCCTTTGGAGAATAGAAGGCATGGTGGAGACTGCATGAAAGAAGTCCAGATGTTAAGGCATTGCCCAGAGTATTGCAGGCAATCTTCCCTCTTCTCCCCAAGATGGATCCCAACCTCTCTTTGTCCTTCTGCCCAGACCTCCCTTTTCCTGTCCCCTCAAACACACAGTTAACACAAACACAAAGGCAACCTTTGTGACATGTGACTCCCCAGGCCAAAGAATCAACACCTTTCTGTAATGCTAACAGGTATGCTCTTCCTCCAGCCAGCCAGGCTGGTTTGCATAAGCCAGCCCAGAAATTCATTTGCAGCTTGCATTCTCCCTTCATACCACAAATAACCAAAATCCTAGCATTTATCAATTTTACCCACATCTATAATAGGGTTACCAGACATCCCCGGTTCCCAAGGACAGTCCCCGGATTTGCAAATCTGTCCCCAAACAAATTCCATCCCCGGAATGTCCCCAGATTTGCAAATCTGTCCCCGGGAAATGTGGCAGCGGCAGTCTCAGCAGCCCGGAGCCAGCCTGGTAGCGCAGCTGCCGCTGCCGAAGGGGAACCGGGGATGTCCAGCTGTACAGATCTCCTGCCCCCTTCCCCCCTTGTTTGACAGATCAGGGGAGGCTCGGGAGTCACGAGTGGGTGGCCATTGCTCAGGAGGGGCGCAATGCACGCAGTTTCTCTGCCAGGCAAAGTGCAAAGCCCTTCTTTCATACCCTGTGAAATATAAATTCGCAGAGTTTTATAAAACTGGACAACGGCCGCCCGCTCACAACTCCCAAGCCTTCCCCGATTAGTCAAAACGAAGGGGGAAGGAGATCGGGGGAGGCTCAGGAGTCACGGGTGGGTGGCGTGCCATTGCCGTTTTTTAAAAACTGCACATTTATGTTTCACAGGGTGCAAAAGAAGGGCTTTGCACCTTTATACAATATGCATGTGTGCTTGGGCCCAGGGTCTTTTGCCTCACCATCCCCACTACTGACTCCCTGTTGCTACTCAGCTAAAAAAAAAAAAAAGTGTGGTGTCCCCGGATTCATTGAAAAAAATCTGGTAAACATATAACACCATGAAGTATCAAGTGCAAGAACTAGAGCTGTGTCAAAATGACACCCAATTTACAACCCTACTCTCATGCAGGGCATTTGGAACCAGTTTGAGGGGGGCAGCCACTAGTGGAGGGTCCCCCAAAATGTCCTGAGAAAATGTGCTCTTGCATATAAGACCACTATGGTTGTGGACTGCCTGCGGCATTGTGGGTGGGGATGGGAATGGCAGCTTCCAGGAGGCAGCCAGGAAGATTGCATTTGCTGCTTCCCCCAGTTTTAAAACTTTTTTAAAGGGGGGGAGGGTTACTTTGTCCACCAGAATTTGCAGTCCATAAAAATTGGATAGACTTCATGAGGTTGGGGGTAGGGAATCATCTCTCCCCATTTCTCACATGATAACTTTTTAGTTCAGCTCTAGTGCAAACAGATATCAAACCATCTGCATTGGTTACCAGTTTCCAAAGCTAATTCAAAATTCTGAAGAGATGCCTTCTCCCTTATGAGCCCAGTGGGGCTTTCGGAACTGCCAATCTAAGTGCCACCTTCCCAGGAGTTGAGATTAGTATGTATTAGGAGAAGAGTCCTTTCAGCTGCAGCTTCAGACCTGTGGCATATACTCCTGAATATATTCTCAGGAGCCCTATTTGTGTTCTGCCTCAAATGTTCAGAAACATTTGAGATTTATTTGGGAATGTGTTTTTATGGGTGTTTTGTTTCTGAATTATTTCATTAACATGCTTTATAATTTTTATATATACACATGCTTCTCTGGTTGCTTTATTGTGTATTAACTGTCTTGGGAATACATTTGTTATAGGGTGTTGTAGAAATCGGGTAAATATGTAAATATGTTGGTCACATGACTGCAGGACTTTGTATTTATGGGATGGTTCATGAATGGTTTTGCCACTTCCTGTCTCAAAGTCCTTGACCACAGTAATGCGCAGCTGCTCACCATCTTCCCCAAACCACCTCTGTCTTCTCTCACAGATATATCAGCTCCCCTTCTTACATTTAACATGTGGTTTTTGCAATGCTTCTATAATGGCAGTTTGAGAATGAAGCCCAAGAAGAGGCATCACAAGATCCAAAGCAGAAATTCAAAGTAGATTTCTACTGCTAATAATAATTTAATAATTATTATTATTATTGGCTAATTATTATTAGCCACTCTGGGCAGCTGTGCTTAAACATGGCCATTCAATATGTTGGAGAGAGATTCCAACAGCTACAGCAACATAAATCCCTGTTTGGCTTCCTGTATGATATATGCAGTATCAACAAAATATCTGCTGAAGATGTACATAAGGCCTGCAAGAATTTGGAAAAATCATTGATGCACAATAGAAGCAAATATATTGATGCTGAATATCTATGCTGTAAACTTATAGCTTGAAGGCTTCCAAAGTCTATGCCACCACATCTCTTCATACTACAGGTACAGCAAAAACTCCTAGATAATGTGTCTAATGTTTCTGTTGCCCTAAGGATCCTTCTCACACTTCCATTGTCAGTAGCAAGTGATGAATGCAGGTTCTCAAAGCTCAAACTTATAAAACATATGCTCAACAATGTTGCAAAAGAGACTAATTAGCTTGGCAGCTATATCAATTTGAACATGCCCAAGCATCAGCACTTGACCTGAAGGAATTGGTGGGGAGAAAATGCAACAGAAATAGCACATAAAGTGAGATTTTTATGTGCCTGAAATTGAAGCTTTTTAAAAGAAGAAACTTAAATTTCAACATAACAAGTTCGTTCAAAATGCTTTGTGTGCTAAGATATTTTCTTATGACGATAAAAGATTGTTGTATTACTTACTTTTGCAATTTAAAATAAATTTAGCAGTTTCAAGTTTTAAGCTGTTCACTTTTTTCTACAACACATCTGTTTTTGAAAATTGAAGTTAGCAACCGGGGGCGGTGCAAGTACTTAGCCTTGCCTAGGACACAAAATAGCCAGACGCCAGCATTGGTTGGACCATAACTTGGATCAAAGTTGACCCAGAACCCTCACAATGCACCAAACAGTTTTCTTTCTTTCCAAGCGCCCGCAACATAGAGGACACATCGTATTTCCCACACGTTAAGGAGCAGGACTGCAAAACTGCATTAAATACCATTTTAATCACTGGGTATCAATCTACTCTCAAGTCCTGTATCATAGTCTATTGGAGCATGCTCTGGCAGACTGTTCTCCCTCTCTACACACTTACTAAACAATTAATACCACAGATGTTTGAACAGGTGATGTCACAATCTCATTTCAGGTATCCATGCTGCTGCATATTAATTTGCCCACTGAATTGTTACTCTGCCTCTCCATCATTTTACTTCTGGCTCCCATTTGTTCCGGAGGCAGCTTCTTGGAAATGATTATATTGATTAGTTTCCAGAGTGGTAGCTGTGTTAATTGTACCCCAGCAACATTTGGGGATCCAAGGTTGGGGAAGGCTGCTATAAGCCCAAGATCTTGGAAAACATTATTTTGTTAATGACAGATGTAGACATCTGTGTCTGGGTGTATACCTCTGCTCTACCTCCACAATTGGAGGAAGCAATGCTTCTGAATACTAGTGGCTGGTTGCCTTCTGAGGTCCAATTGCATAAAATAATAGATTTCATACTTCAAATTTTAAACTGTGAATGTTAAAATACCATTTTTATAGTAAAACTTTTACAGTAAAGAGTCCTTGGTGCAATTATTTGGACTGTGAAGTGAAGCAATATTTATAAAACATCAAAAAGGTTTGGAATTTTCCAGCAGTAAGCATCAAAAAGAAAAATACAGTTCTTACAATACTGGTATATGATAAAATGAAAGTATAACGCTCTGTGCGCTTTCATTCAGTATGAATGGAGCACCTGAACGCTAGAAACTCCAGTGAAAATCAATATATACCTTCCTCTGCTGTTCTAGAAGCACTTGGTGCTTCTTAGGATGTTGCTTCTGAAAGCTGAAGTTCCATTTAGCTAGCATGACTAATACATTGCCAATGAAAAGCATTATTGAAAGCCATCTACACTAATGGCCATCAGCAAACCTTGTTGTAGTGAATTCCACTAGCTAACCACTGTAGGAAGAGGTAAAGCTGGCAGCATTATTTTCTGAGGGTGCCTGAATTTGGTTTTCCTTTGACATCTGTAAACATGGGAGATCATGGAGTTTGGGAGGAAGAGCACTGCAGGTCATGAAATACCATTGCACTGCAGAAAATGGGTCAAAAGCAAAAATTACCCACAGTGCAGAGCTAGCCTATAATTTCTTAAGATATACTGTACTGCTGTTTGATGCATTTTTACACAGAACAGCTTCCAAAACCAAAACTTAAGCCACACTCACTTTGCACTTCAGCTGAGGTGTATGTTTGAGACAGCCATTGCACAGATGACAGTTTAGACACAGACCACAGCTTCATGCATAGGGGTTGGAGGGTTGGGGTATAGGGGCAGGAAACCAAAGAGGTAAGGTACATCATGTTCTTCCTCTGCGGTGTGTAGAGCTTGCGGCGTTCATCTCGCTTTATTGGTCGAGGGAGCCGGCATACAGCTTCCGGGTCATGTGGCCAGCATGACTAAGCTGCTTCTGGTGAACCAGAGCAGCGCATGGAAACGCCGTTTACCTTCCCGCCGGAGCGGTACCTATTTATCTACTTGCACTTTGACGTGCTTTCGAACTGCTAGGTGGGCAGGAGCAGGGACCGAGCAACAGGAGCTCACCCTGTCGCGGGGATTCGAACTGCCAACCTTCTGATCGGCAAGTCCTAGGCTCTGTGGTTTAACCCACAGCGCCACCTGCATCCCTGCAGGTAGCTTTAGTTGGGGGTTAAATAATTTGAAGGTCAGTTTCCAAAAGATGAAGAATCCTTTCTTAGGCACCTGGAGTGAAACTGTATATTCATCGGACTTACTGTAATAAATTCCCATTATATTTAGTGGAATCCATCTTTTCATCCTTAGTGGCTGCTTTCATTTCCCCATATGGCAATTCTGAATAAATTCAGAAGAACAATGGTTGGGAAAGCTTAAATGTCACCCGGGGGTGGGGGGAGCAGGGAAGAGACGTCAGGCTACTCAGTTACATGAGTAGGTATCTGAATAGCTTCTGCACAGGCATTTGTCAGACAAGTAGTCTCAGCCTACAGAAATGTGTGGGCTAAAATAAACAGAGAGTACTTGTGATTTGTCCAATTATGCTTGCGAGTGCGTAAAATTAAATGCATCCCAAACTGTTGCACAATGGCTGTACAGTAGACTTATTGTATTAAAACAATATAAAGCTAAGATACACTTAGAATACAGTCGTGCCTTGGTTTTCAAACAGCTTAGTTCTCAAACATTTTGGCTCCCAAACACCGCAAACCTGAAAGTGACTGTTCTGGTTTCCAAACTATTTTTGGAAGATGAACATCCGACGGGGCTTCTGCAGCTTCCGATTGGCTGCAGGAGCTTCCTGCATCCAATCAGAAGCTGCACTTTGGTTTCTGAACATTTTGTAAGTCGAACGAACTTCCGGAACGGGTTACATTTGACTTCTAAGATACGACTGTACTCAATAAATGGTGCTGTTGGAAACTGAAGAGTGTGTGTGTATCACACACATTAAACTTCACAAGTCCAATGCCAATCCCCAGGAAAGCTATGCCTCAGCTGGGGCTCCAGGCAGTGTTTAAATTATGAGGAAGTAATTTGCATTACAGGAGAGGTCTGTAATGAAATTCACAAGCCTCACCCAATGACACTTGCTAATGTTGGACAAATCATGCTGCCAGTAATTTAAAAACAGTAGCTGAGGCGGGCATTACAATAGGTAAGGGGGTGGACCCCCTCTGGTCACTGGTATTTGAGCACTAGTCCCAGGCATTGGGAGGGAGCCTATTGAGCATATTGTAGAGGGGGACTCTCCTGTTTGTTTGTTTGTTTGTTTGTTTGTTTGTTTGTTTGTGTGTATGAATTATCTTACCCCAAAGCAGATGTTCAGGTGGACACCCCCAATAACTTTTTTTCCTGCAGTTTGTCTATATTCAATGTGCATAGGTGCGCTCGACTGTGCTATGCATTCACAGGAAGCTCTGGGCCGGGCAGGATGCATTGGCATCTCATGGAGAATACCTTCCCATTTTCTTGGCTGCACATTTTGCCCTGGCCTGAAACAGATTATGCAATGGGACCCTTCTCCTTAATACATATATTTTTCTGCATACTTTGGTTATCTTTGTTGTGCATAGATGCCTATATCCATGCAGCACAGCCTGGATAGCTGGATAGCTCAGTTGGTAGGAGCATGGCGCTGATAATGCCAAGGTTGCAAGTTTGATCCCCATATGGGACAACTGCATATCCCTGTAGTGGGTTGGACTAGATGATCCTCAGGTCCCTTCCAATTCTACGATTCTATGATTCTGTGTCATGTGCCCACAGGAAGCTCTAGGCCAGGCAGGATCCATTGGCATCTGGAATGAGACATTCTCCTGTTTACACTGGCCTAAACAGGATTTTGAGGTAAGCACCTTCAGTTACTCAGTTTTTATGTTTTCATCATGCATTCATGAACATCTGCAAGCATTATAACTTTAGTTGAGTAGCTTTATTCTTGAGCTTGAATTGAGGAGTCCCCTAATCAAGGGGATATATGATATGGGTATCCCAACATTTATTTTGGGCATCAGTGACAGATAAACATCACTTTGGAGATGAGGGAGGTGTGCATTTTCCTTCCTTTTTCATGTTGCTAACTTTTCAGCTAATCAGGAACTGGGAACTAGTAACCAACTTCAACCTTGTGCTGTGAAGGAAAAGTCCAGGAAGAGGAGCGGCGAGGGGAGGGGAAGAAGAGTACAGGCCTGCCCAGGAAGAGCATGGGGATGGGAAACTTGTGACCTGCCAGATGTTCTTAGACTCCAACTCCCATCAGCCCCAGCCAACAAGGCCAGAGGTCAGGAATGATGTGAGTTGCAGTCCAATAGTATCTGGAGAGCCAAAGTGCAAAAGTGTTGCTTATGTCCAATGCTCCATCCGCAGAACTGAAACCAAACAGTTTGGCAAATCTGTCAGAGCTGGAAATGAAGGCATATAATCTCAGCTACAGGCACCACTAAGTGTTCTGCCTAAAATTATAGTAAAGGCTCTGTGGTGAAATGTTGTGGCCTGAGGGGAAGTTCTTCTTTCCTTAGTTACTACTTAAGTTCCTGTTGCAAGATCAAGCTACTAAGCCCATGCCAGGGAGCCTGTGATGGTTTTATAATGAGAAATAAAGTTCTTTGGAAGTTATTATATGAAAGTACATATTTTCATGCCTCATATTCTGAGTGGAATATATAGAGATAAAAACTCCCAACTCCACGACGTAAAATATCCATTATAAAACTGATTTATGATTATCTATTTTTTTGTGGTAGCTTATGATGGTATTTTATGGGACTGCATATTCGAATTAGTTTGTAAGCTAAAACCTTTTCCTATCCATTAGTGCAATGCAAGAACATTTCAGCTGCCGCCATTGGGGTTCATTTCCACTAGTGCAGATTTTGGTAATGCAAACTGGAACATTGTAAACTAGTCTCCACAGATGAGACTCTTAATTTCAGGGTCATGAGTTCAAACCCGACACTGGGCAAAAAGATTAAATCAGTGTTTCCGAAACTTGGGTCTCCAGCTGTTTTTGGACTACAACCCCTATCATCCTTAGCTAGCAAGACCAGTGGTCAGGGATGGGAATCGTACTCCAAAAACAGCTGGAGACCCAAGTTTTGGAAACACTGGACTAGATGATCCTTGTCCCCTCCAACTCTATGATTCTACAGTACTATGGTTCTATGATTCTTTCACCTCATTTAATTTGAATTGTACCACAAACTAGGTGGCAGCCTGATCATCAAAAGAATGACACAGACACAGGGTGGTTACACGTTGCATATAATTTCACACAGTGCACTCATGTGTTCTCTATCCTTACAGCTGGTGTTACACAAATATTTTGTCTTTACTGAAATCAGTGTATTCTGCCATACATATAAATGTAACTCAGAGACTATAAAACAAATATTGTAGCATTTGTAGCTTAATTATGTAAAAGCCTGTTAGCCTTGTACCCACATATTTATTTGGTTCATGGTATCATTGCCTGTAAAATCTACTTATCTGGCACATTTTCATGTATATATATTGACAGGTAGAGAGATCCAGATCTGCACTCACTGATAAGAAAACAGAAAGCGCTGGAGTTCCCTTTCTGGGAGGTGCAGCGAATTTATTACAATTTCCTAAGCACTGCCTTTGGGTGGGGGGAGAGTGGAAGGAAGCAACAAAAATGGACATACTCAAGGGGTTGTTCATCCATATCACAAATATTTAGCAGTCACCCTATATCTGTTTCTTGTTGAGAAAAACTTTTCAGACGAGTAATGCTAAGGGTTGTGTATATGTTCAGTTCCATTGAATGACACAGCACATGGCAGCTTTTCTTAAACTGGTTTTTAGCTGAAACTAAGGTAAAGGTAAAAGGTAAAGGACCCTTGGACATTTAAGTCCAGTCAAAGGCGACTCTGGGGTTGTGACGTTCATCTCGCTTTCAGGCCAAGGGAACTGCCTCTGTCCACAGACAGCTTTCCGGATCATTTGGCCAGCATGACTAAACCGCTTCTGGCACAACGGAACACTGTGATGGAAACCAGAGCGCACGGAAACACTGAAACTACAGGTAAAGCATTATAAACAAGTTTCTTAAACAGGTTTTTTTAGCTGCAACTACAGGTGAGGCAATATAAAACAGGAGGGGGACACCTCTGACCTCTCCTGCTCTATGCCCTTCTTAGGTCCTTTTGCCTGGTTGGAATGTGTCCTTGAATCCTCTTCCTTACCTGGATGTATGTGTGTGTGTGTAAACCTCTGTTTTTTCCCTGGTTATAATGTAGCCTATTTACAAAAGGAAGAGTCATATCCATTCGCCCACCCACTTTTTGCCCCTGGCCCCTCCTACTACTGTCATGTGGCTCTTGGGGTGAAAAAGGTCTAAACCACAGAGCCTAGGGCTGCCGATCAGAAGCTCCCGTTGCTTAGTCCCTGCTCCTGCCAACCTAGCAGTTCGAAAGCACGTCAAAGTGCAAGTAGATAAATAGGTATCGCTCCAGCGGGAAGGTAAATGGCATTTCCATGCACTGTTCTGGTTCGCCAGAAGTGGCGTAGTCATGCTGGCCACATGACCCGGAAGCTGTCTGTGGACAAACGCCAACTCCCTTGGCCAGTAAAGTGAGATGAGTGCAGCAACCCTAGAGTCATCTGCGACTGGACTTAACAGTCAGGGGTCCCTTTACCTTTACCTTTGCCCCTGATATAAAACATATGGACCTAACCGCAGTGCAGTAATATCTCCTGTAAGTAAACTTCTTTTACTGTAATTAACTATGTAAAGCACCCTGAGAACCTGTTGAAGGGTAGTGTTTATATATACACAAACAAATTTGCTCCTTCACTCATCCCAAGAGATGGGAGAGGGATGAGGCAGCAGGACTGGGGAACAAGGCAAAAGTCATGACTAGATAGCAACTTTGACTGGAATGCAAACCAAAAGACAGGACCAGAGAACAAGAAATACAAGGCACCTTAGAGCTCAAGGAGTCCTTGTTGACCAAAGCACCACCTAAACAGGAAGTCCTCATATTTCTTCCTGCCCAGAAGCTTTCAATGGTCAGCTCTGCACACAGGGCTTTGCTCAATACCTAGCAACAGAAGGGCTGTAGCACAACTTGGCATAAAAATTGTGTATGCTAATTTTTGTATATAGATGCAAATTTAGCCCAACCTTCAGCGGGAGACAGGGGCAAGCAAACAACTTATTATTATTATTATTATTATTATTATTATTATTATTATTAATAATACCCCACCCATCTGGCTGGGTTTCCACAGCCACTCTGGGCGGCTCCCAACAGAACACCAATAACAATAATAAAAAAGCAACAACATCAAACATTAAAAACTTCCCTAGTTCTTCCTTTAGGACTTAGTCTGAAATGCATGGTGTTTTACTGCCTCTGCAGCTGTTTTATATGCTTTGGCTTTGTCATTTTTAACATTGATTAAAATATGGTTTCATTGTTATTTTGATATTATTGTTTTAAAAAAATTGAAAGGAGAAAATTTGAATGTGTAAGAATATCTATTTGAGACCACATATGGATAATACTGTTTTTCTTTTTACTATGCTCTATGGTATATAATGCACCATTTAAAAATGAAAATCAATTTAAAATGTCATATATGAAAGGCCGAGTCCATCTTTTAAGCAAACAATCACACAATTAGCTGCTGTATATATTGTGAGAGAAAGTGGGGATTTGGGAGGGGGAAGCAAGTAAGTTATTTAAGCAGCAACATATGCTAGATTTAAAGCTTAGAATCTTGCCTCCTACATTTGTGACAACATATTTGCCTGTGTTTCTGGCATACATATACTGTCTATTTCTGCCGTGTGCCATTACATGTTTTGTGACATTTGGCATGCTGCCTGGCGCATCCCATTATAAGCTCTTAAGTGGTAGCAGAGTGAGTCTTGGGATCAGTCCCAAGAAGGGTAGAGCAAAGCAGGTGTTCAGTATAAATCCCTTATAGGAGTCAAGCAGCATGGGAGCTAAGTGCTCGGCCAGACTTCCGCTTGTCCTGTGCCTAGAAAGCAAAGGTGCAAGAGGTTTCCGCTTGTCCCGTGCTTTCTAGATGTGGGTCAGAGCAGTTTTCCATTTGCCCTGCTGTTTCCCCCAGGAAAACCCACTCTCTATTGCCTGATCAGAGCAAATGTCAGTCCGTGGAAAACCTGATTGGCATTTGCTCTGATTCAGAAGTAAAGAGCGAGTTTTCCCCGGGGGGAAACAGCAGGCCAAACAGAAGTGTGGACAAGCCCAAACAATGCACCCTCTTGTCCAGGAAGGAGGTAAGGGGAATGGGTTCTTGGTTCTAATCCTGCTACGGGGGCAGGGGTCTCAATAATCAGTCCTAAGCTTTTTGCTGGACGTTTTTCACAGGGTATATATGAGCACAGGTATATCCGAGGGACTAAGCATCACAAATCTTTATACCTTATAGTTTTAAGCATGTGAAAATCAGGCCTAGACAGTTTTCCCAAAGCAGCACTTACATGTTAAATTAAATGCTTAGGGGGGTTTAAGTCTTCAATTTAGACAAACTTACAAAGCAGCAGCTCCTGCATGCTTTAACTCTTGTTACCATGCAAGAAAGAACCTGTTTCTGTTTAACAACACTCTCTCCTATTTCAGATCATCCTGCAAAACCCACATTAAATGTTGTGCCTACAGAAGAAGGAAATAGTCAAGACCTCAAACCTAGGATAGATGCCAAGGGGAATCAATTTTATCTATGATATCTGAGTCTTGTTTATACCTTTTGTGAAAGCCTGCACATTCAGGACAGAGCTAGTCTTTGTAGACATCTCTTTAACTGGAGGAACAGTTGTCCTGAGTGTCCCTCCCCGTTCTTTGTTTTCTTAAGTCAATTTTACTGTGTTTGGGGTCAAATCAGTACAGTACATTCAATCTTTTTGGCAAGTAAGTCACAACTGAAGGTCTGATGTATGATATGATACATGATACATGATACAGGGCCACCCTAAGCCTTCTTCTGGTGCCATCACATGAACAGGGAACATGGATACAACAGGGATAAACCTTTAGCCCCACTCCCTCCAACCCCTTCACATGTTTACTTTTTGAAGTGGTGATCCATAAGGCTCCTCACATAAGTAGAAGCACTGGAGGATCAAGGTTCCCACCTGTGTGAGAAACCTCCCCACTGCAAAATTTCACTGCAAAGGGGTCTGAGGAGTTGTGCAGTTGTGGGGACAGGGCCCCTCCCCCTGGGTTTCCTCTTCAAGTGATAATAGCCAATGAGAACTCTAGTCTACACTACGCTACATATGCAGCCCTGCACCTTATGGGGCTCTTGCCTCTCTGCAATTAGCATGAGCTTATATATCTGTAAGATTCTGTGTCACATCCAAAGGATGTGTGTATCAGGTCTTCACTGGAAATTGGACTCATGATTTCAAAGCAAGTAGAGACTGTGTGATAATCACTCTGGGGAAGAAAGCCAGCAGAGGAAGTGTTGAAATGCCATCCTACACAAAACAGAAGCAGGAAGCAGGTGTTGCTTTTAGTCAAGAAGTATTAATTGAATTGTTGTTGCCCTATCCTTCTGGAATTCACCATGAGTGTACATATGTGTCCAGGTTCTCAGTGTCCTCTAACCTGCCAGTTTGGCCCTGTCAATTCTGTTCTCCTCATAAGTAGCACAAAACAGCAGGTAGTAAGGAGGAGTCAGTTCACAGTAGGAGGCTGGTGGAATCATGGGAACTACAAACTTTTGAGGCTCAGTTGCCTTCAATACAATACAGTGGTACTTGGGTTACATAGGCTTCAGGTTACATACGCTTCAGGAGACTTAAGTATGTTGGTTATATGAGACTGATTATCTCACAGCCTGTTTCATGACTCTGATGCACAATTTGCATGCATGATTTATTCCTGTTCTGTAAGACAATAAATTTGCATGCACAGATCTAACACCAGTACTTACATACACCATTTGATGGATGGGCACTGATGTTGTAAATTTTCCTATGAATTAAAAAAAACAAACCCACATATTAATGTAGGTCAGTATCACCTGTAAAGAGAAAATGAACTTTTTGTTTCAGCTGTTGACTGGATACGGGAGTACATGGCAGGGTTCCCCAAACCCGAATTCAGCACCCTAGGCACAGTTCAGCCATGGATCTGACAGGGTCTCTGTTGTGAACTATATTAAACTGACAGGAATTTCAGGGACAGGAATTAATTTCATGTTCCTTTCAGATTCTGATATGATAATTTGGAAAATGATTAAACCAGAAATGTTCAAATTGAACCAACTTGTTTGTATGAACAGTATATTTATTAAGCATATGTTTGAAGAAGAATCATAATAATAGGATTTTTGAATTGTAATACTTTTATTTTTTTCTGTACTTTTATATACTTTTAGAAACTTTGGTACTCTCTGATACACATTTGCACACGTGCACAAAAAGTTCATTTTCTCTTTATAAGTGATACTGACCTGCATTAATATGTTTTTTTTAAAAAAAACACCATAGGAAACTTTACAACATCAGTGCCCATCCATCAAATGTTGCATGCAATCTTTATAGTAATTTTTTTTTAAAGAGAAGTAATAAATAAACTCATTACATAAATTTAAATCCAGCCCTGTTTCCAGCCATCTGGCTAGATAGAGACCTTACCTACTGCCTCTTGCAATAGAAGGAAGAGGATGGCGAGAAGTGTTCCATCTGTAGTTCGAATTAGATATCAGATCCACTTCTGAGCAAGGCAATAGTTTCTGGAATTGACACCCAAAGTCTGACATCATAGCCCTTGCATTTTAGAAGGGTTACATTGCATTAATCCCTGTCACTATTCAGTGAATAGCAATCACTGAATATTACAGTATCTTATTCAAACCTTAGACCAGGCTTTGGAAAAGCCATTCTACATGGCTACATTACCAAGCAGCCTTAAAGTAGTATAGAAATTTTATGAAATAAATAAATACATGTACATCTTGTTTCATGATCATATATGTTGTCAGAAGTCCACATATATTGACTACATGTTGCATTCCCGCTTCTGGTAACTTCCAGTGTTGTTTCTGGGAATGAATGTCTCACCCCAACACTGTCAGCCTCTGTCTTTTCAGTGCTATATGACCTAACCCAACAGGCATGTGCATATTTTGCAAATTCATACTGAAAGCATCATAATTCACTGAAGTTCCCCATTGTGTTTGTGTGTATGAGAGAGAGAGAGAGAGAGAGAGAGAGAGAGAGAGAGAGAGAGAGTTGTATTTCTGCCAAGAGAAGAGTTTTAATAATCTCCACATGTTAAGCAACTACAAACTACCACCTTTCTATTTATAACTCTTATTTTCTTCAGTTTGAGAACAAGGTTTCCGTATGTATTATTACCCTGGCTGAGTCATAAGCCTTGATTAGAGTTGATGAATATGAAGCTAATCAGTTTCTTGGTTCTGGGAGTGACATTTCCAGGCAATAAGGCTGTAGTACAATCAAGCAAACCAACTTAATACATAGACTTGTTGGGTGAATCTGGAATCATCGCAGCACTATAGTGGCACCTTCCCCACATTGCCCTTGTTAGCAGCAAGTAGTAACTAAAGTCAATGTAACTGACAACAGGAGGGGAGCCACTTTCCATGTTTGTCTGGTTTTCTGACTGGACTTGTTAAATTATACTCTAGGCTCATTGTGATTTAAATGGAAAAAGTTGTATTGATTTTCTTAAAACTGTCTGAGAAGAAAAAGAGCATCCCCGTGTCTTATACAGCTTCCTATCAAGGATTTTGAATTATGGTGCTGGAGGAGACTCTTGAGAGTCCCATGGACTGCAAGAAGATCAAATCTCTCCATTCTGAAGGAAATCAGCCCTGGGTGCTCACTGAAAGGACAGATCCTGAAGCTGAGGCTCCAATACTTTGGCCACCTCATGAGAAGAGAAGACTCCCTGGAAAAGACCCTGATGCTGGGAAAGATGGAGGGCACAAGGAGAAGGGGACAACAGAGGACGAGATGTTGGATAGTGTTCTCGAAGCTACCAGCATGACTTTAACCAAACTGTGGGAGGCAGTGGAAGACAGGAGTGCCTGGCGTGCTCTGGTCCATGGGGTCACAAAGAGTCGGACACAACTAAACGACTAAACAACAGCAACAACAGTCAAGGATACCTGGAAACGCAGACTGCATTCGGTGAATGTTCTCCATGAAAAGTGCCAATGTTCAATTTGCAGCATGGCACCCAACCTGTTTGAAGATCATTGAAAGGGGAAGCAGAGCGCACGCAAGTTAACGACGTATTTTAAACTTAAATTGCAAGCTTTCAAAGGTTTTAATGTTTAAATTGAGAACAGAAAATATTAATAAAATGCTGAGCAAATTTACAGCTAGAAAAAAGAAGAAGCTGAGGCTGCTGAGAAGGCCGGATCCTATCTCAGATGTGAGTCTTGCGGCAGGGGAGGGGGTCCTGCCCCCTGCCTGACAGGCCTCTTCCACCTGGCCTAGTAGGGCGGGGCCCTGACTAACTGCAGCTATGAAAGTTGCTGCAGCTGAACACACATTTGAATTGCAGTATTGTTTAGCTGGTTTCGGTTTCGTTGTGATTAACCCCATTGTCTAAAATGCTTTAAATTATTTTCAACGGTTTTTACAGGGTTTTTGTGGGTTTTTGTGGGATATGCCTGGGAAGAGAGGGGCTGGGGAGAGCAGGAGGGCCCAGTCACAATGGTTCAGGGTGTGGAGCAGTGGGACAGGCTGAGTAAGGGGCACACAGAGCAGGCAGTGAGTGACTGTGCTATGTGCCAGACCCTCCTCCAACCTGGGGAACTGTGGTTGTCATATCAGTCAGCCTTCGGGTTTGCAGCTGCTGTTGTTGAATGTCAGGTCTGCTCTGAGTAATACCATATTGGTCCGAATATAAGCCGCACCCGCAAATAAGCCGCACCTTTAGAATTCGGGGGGGGGAGAGAGAGAAAGAAAAGATAATCATCATCAACATCATTTTATTTGTATGCCGCCTTTCCATAGTTGAAACTATGCTCAAGGCAGCTTACAACATGACAAGATTGACATAATTACAAACATAACAGAAGTCATAAGCAATAAATAAAACACATCAAAAAGTACACAACCAAATGGAAACAATTTCCACGTAAATCGTAAGATCTAAAACTAGAGACACAACAATAATATCAATAACAGCAATAAGCTCTCTCAACCCCCCATAGAAAATACTCCAGTCCAAGAATCTGTTCGACAGCCTCAGTTTTTGTGGCTGGAGTCAGTCAGCACTCCACTCTCCCAGGACAGATGGGAAAGGGCCAGCGAGGCAGGGTGCAGGTCTTCCAGGGCTCACAGCCAAGATGGTCTCATTTAAAACAACACAGATAAAAATCAAAAACAATTTAAAAGAGGAGCCCTTTCTGCTGAGCAGCAGCCACGGTCCTTGTGAAGCCTGTCAGGCCCTGCCCCAAGCCAGGTGGAAAGAGGCAAGGGCAGGGCCCTTCAGGGCCCTAGCAGGCGGCCCTCAGCAGGCAATACCCGAATATAAGCCGCTTGCTTAAAATTCCACAGGCATTCACACCCGTAAATGGCAAATGTAGAAGAAAATCCTACGGGTACTAGAGAGGACCTGCAAGTGGGTTAAACACTTGTTTGTAGCACCATAAATGCAAATAAAAAATCACTACTGCACTGTAAAATATGGGGAAAGCAATGAATGACATTAGACTTAATTGCACAACCGTCTCAAGCTCGCAAATTGACAATAAAACAATTTTTTTTGTTCCGTTTTACCGTGTGTCTGTTTCAGCAGCGATATCGTAAAAGCCAATTTTTGTAAGGTCACGAATTTAGGCCGCACTTTAACTTCTCACGGTCAGAATTTTGGGGGGGAAGTGTGGCTTATATTCAAGCCAATACGGTACTTGTTGCCTGCATTGCATCCTCACTTTGCCATCCAGTCAGAGCTCTTCTGGGCAGTGTGGGGCTTCTTACAGTCCGGCCCAAAGGAGGTGGTAGAACTGATGGTAGCTCACTGTACACTTCTTTGCAAAGCATTTTGAGGAAATAATCACTTGCCTCCACCGGGATTGTGGCTCCGCTATGATAGCAGATTAATCTCAAGGGGTGTCCAGAGCACTGTCTAGTCCTGTTGTGCTGGATGAATTTTAGTTGGTAAGGCTTGACGGTGTGGACAAGTCAGTATCCAAATTTAATAAATAAAATAAATGAACAAATTAATTCTTCAAGCAATAACAGTAAATGTGAGCCCACAGTTCCGATCTTTAGCTGGTTTTGATTTATACCATTTTTGTGAATGCAAGTGTGCCTGGCATGTTTCTGTGGGCTAGCTTTCAAATAAAATGCTTTTATATTGAAGGAATTAAAATGGTTATTTTGTTGAAAATGTTTGCTTTTTTCTTTTGCTTTTTGTCTGACCAGACTAAAGTTGCTCATTATTTTCATGCTGAGTCAACAATATATGGCAGTAAAAAGAATTCTGGAGCAGGGCATTGGGAGTAATGACAAAATCTTCTTATTTTCTCAGGTGATTCTGTCATATAATAGTGAATTCTGTCCTTCTTGGTATAATGAAGACACCATTGATGATGTGCTCGTTTCTATCAATATGACACAAGTAAGCTGAGATCTCGTAATTGTCAGGATTGTGTCTGCTTACAACAAACCCTTTTAACCGTTGATTAAATCTATGATCGTGTAAGCAAATGGAGATTGTAGAGCTTTTTTAAAAAGAGAGAGAGAGAGAGATAAAAGCTGTGTAGAAACAAACAAAGAGTGGGAAAACTATTTGTAACGGGTCTCTGGTTGTTTACCCACTTTGTTCAGAATATTTTTAAAAAGCTAAACTACACCCCACACTTTGCAGTGCTTTGTGCACAAATGAGTTTTCAGTTCATTGCTTGCCTTGCTATTTTGAAATCAGTTCAAATCTGAAATACAGGCTTTCGCAAAATGGTAATGGAGTGCAATTTCCATCTGAAACTTGGTTTTTTTGCATTATTCTAATTTTTGCCATTTGTATTTTTTTTCTTGTCTTTTTCAACCAACAGTCAACAAGAGAACACTAAAACACAGACTTCTTCTTTTTGCAGAATCCTGGTATGTATCTAAGATAAAAGGCTCTTGCTTGAAGGTTAATTAATTGTGGCCATTAAACGTAAGTGGAAACATTCTAATGAGATAAAAGCAGGCTGCAGCATTGTTTTCCTACCTCACATTGCAGAATTGAAAGGAAATTGCCCAGCTAAATGATCTCATTTTCAACTCTGTTTGTTCTGATAATTTATTGAATGTTTTGCCTAGCTACAGGGAAAATGTAGGAAATTATAGGAATCAATAGACATTACAGATGAAATTAAAAGGTCATATCTGGAAGACCACTTCTGGTATACTTGAATAGAAGGAGGGCTGTGGAAATCAAGGTTTGAATTTTTGCTCAGCCATGAACTTCAAACAGATAGCCTTTTGCATTTCCCACTGAGCATGGTTAACAGGACTGAAGTTAAAAGAGCATGCTGGGAAGGGGGGCTTTTCCCTGACAAACAACTCAAAGCTTCTCTCTGGACACAGCTTTTTTAAATGTAGGTCTAACTTGTACGGCATATTTCTATTTACAACTTAAGCAACTTTTAAAACTGACTCCCGACCCAACCTACCTCACAGAAATGTTCAAACAATCAATACAGGCCATTCCCATTTTGTTTTTTCCTGTAGGAGGCATATGTTAGAATGGCATGAAGAGAATGAAAAGGGGAGGAGGCAAAGAAGCAGTTAAAAAGCACCAGCTTATGTTAAATGTTTCTGGAAAAGGATGCTGTGGGATTTTTACAATGAAGGGCAGTACATTAATGTTTTAAACAAAATTGTAAAATATTTGTACAGATCCCCCAATAAAACTGAAATAAGTAACATCCCATTGAACATATTAGACATGTCACCCAGTCCTATCTAAATAAAAATGCCTGGTGATCATGAGGCATCTGATCAAGGCCTGTATTTTAAAATGAGCTTAAAGATAGATATATTTGCAAATGTTTGTATCTTTCATGCCAGGCAGAAAAGCAGCTGGCTAAGTACTTTGGCAGTTGTTTATCCTCTTGAACAGGGCCTCCCTGATTTATAGCAGTAGCAGGAGACACGTTTCTCAAAGTTGTAAAAGGAAATTACAGGCTGGGAGCAAAGGTCATACTGACCATACATATTCCAGAATACAATCAAGCTGCAAAAACACTAATTAAGAGTTGGTAAATAGTAAGATTTATTGTTTAACAGAAAATAATACCAGGTGCCTCCCATTAGACTCGAGCCATATTTTCATAAGGTTAAAGGGCAAGAGCTAATAGGAACAGCAGCTGGCTGGGAAAGGGGGTGTAAACTGAAGAGGCTTTTTTTGAAACTGTTTTTACTAAGTTCCTTTTCTTCTAAAAAGCTATATATGTTAATGTATGAAATATATTGGCTTAATGTAATTATGCAAAGGATTTAGAAAGTAAGAAATGTTAGATTCTTATGTTAGATTCTTATTTCATTGATGGTGTGTGAGAAGGTGAACCCAAGATCTCTGTTACCATCCATCTGTTTTAGCCATCTGTTTTGGAGTGAATAGGGCAATAGGGCAATAGGGTAAAAGGTGATCTGGTAATTAAGGTGCCTTGTCGAGGCAAATGTAAGATATATGGCTACTTGTCTGCCATTTATGGATAGAAGGAAATATAGCTCTTTGTCTCCCATAAAAGGTAATAGGAAATGGGTGTATCTTTTATGATTGGTTCTAGCAAACAGCCAATAGGAATTTCAACCAGGCTGATTGGACAAAGGCAGCCAAAGGAGGAGCAAGGGGGCCGGGCTGAGGAAATATAAGTGCTGGCCATCAGGGCTAGAGTGGGCAGAGCTTTGGTAACCATATACCACTGTGTCTCTCATTTATTTGTCTGACAAATAAATTATTATTTTAATTTATCTATTGCTGCGTTGAATATTTCATTCCAGCTAAGCGTTAACCACAAGCAGGGTGCTACAATCACACTATGCGTGACACAAAATATGTCACTTCAAGTGCTATTTCCCTCCCACACTCTAAATAGCAGGTCCCAGGAAGACACAATCAGGATGGGGACCATGACACATATGGGGAAGCCCTTTCATCCCCTGTCATGGTCTAGAGGAAGTTATCCCTCCTGCCCATCCCCCACCAAGCCGCTATTAGCCCTAGAAGGGAAGCTGCAATTAACATTTCTTCTTGGGGACAAAAGGCATCTCAGGTAGCAGAATTTTCATGGTGCTGACCTTTAAAGCCCTAAACGGCCTCGGTCCTGTATGCCTGAAGGAGCATCTCCAACGCCATCATTCAACCCAGACACTGAGGTCCAGCGCCGAGGGCCTTCTGGCGGTTCCCTCCCTGTGGAAGCGAAGTTACAGGGAACCAGGCAGAGGGCCTTCTCGGTAGTGGCGCCCGCCCTGTGGAATGCCCTTCCGTCAGATGTCAAGGAAATAAACAACTATATGGCATTTAGAAGACATCTGAAGGCAGCCCTGTTTAGGGAAGTTTTTAATGACTGATGTTTCAATGTATTTTTAATCTTTTGTTGGAAGCCGCCCAGAGTAGCTGGAAAAACCCAGCCAGATGGGCGGTGTATAAATAATAAATTATTATTATTATTATTATTATTATTATTATTATTATTATTATTAATTATTTAGAGTTGGGGTAGGGAGGAAGAATAATGAAACTTGGAAAGGATGGGTTCAGTGTCACAGGCCATTTGGCACATGGTCATTCTTGCTTCCCAGCAACTCCAGATACCAGTTACATCATTGCCAGGAAACAATATTTTACCAATATTTGGAGTGTGTGGTAGGACCACACTGTCCAAGCAGATTAGTGATGGCTGGGTAGGCTGCCTGAGGAAAAGACAAGACCCAGAGAGCAAGAGCAGAGAGTACCACTTAATAATGACATCCACAAGAATCTCTGGATATTTTCCAGCATCTCCCCCCCCCCAACGTCAAAGCTATAGTGGGGATTATCACATTGTGGAGTTTCATGTTTCTCTTCTGAAGTACAGAGTGTGCCTACATCACCAGCTATTTTATTTGCATTTGGAAGAAGAGATTCCTGGCAGGCCCCAAACCCACTTGGAAATGGACGAGTCACAAAACTGTTGATATATATGTGTAGCTTGTAAGGGCCATTTCAAACTATGTACAACCCCGGGTGTTTTCACCCAGGTTTATAGTAGCATTCAGGTAGAATGTAAGGAAGAGACCCCAAATCTGGAGGCAGTATGCTTCTGAATATCAGTTGAGAGCCAGTGTGGTGTAGTGGTTAAGAGCAGTGGACTCGTAATCTGGTGAACCGGGTTCATGTCCCCGCTTCTCCACATGCAGCTGCTGGGTGACCTTGGGCTAGTCACACTTCTTTGAAGTCTCTCAGCCCCACTCACCACACAGAGTGTTTGTTTTGGGGTGGAAGGGAAAGGAGAATGTTAGCCGCTTTGAGACTCCTTAAAGGGAGTGAAAGGCGGGATATCAAATCCAAACTCTTCTTGCTATAAGATGCAGGAGAAAAGAATGCTGCTGTGCTCAGTTCCTGCTTGCAGGCTTCCCATAGGCATTGTCTGGCCACTATCAGAATAGGATGCTGGAATAAATAGGCCATTGGCCTGATCCAGCAAGCTCTTATGTTCTTATGTATAGTATAGTAACACAACATGGAGTCATAGCAAATCATTACTCCCCAGCTTGGTGCATGTGCCGAAATTCTTGGGACATGAATATCCCCTTAATGTTCATGGCAAGTTCCACTGGATCACTGCTGTAGAAACTATGGGCCGACCTATAAACTATGAAGCAAATAACTTCTTATTTTCTCCTTCCTCATGTAGGTATTTTTCGCCCTATAGGACGCACTTTTTCCCCTCCAAAAATGAAGGGGAAATGTGTGTGCATCCTATGGGGCGAATGCAGGCTTTCGCTGAAGCCTGGAGAGCGAGAGGGGTCGGTGCGCACCGACCCCTCTCGCTCTCCAGGCTTCAGGAAGCTCTGTGCAACCCTCGGGAGACCGGCTCCGAGGGTTGCGCAGAGCTGCCTGCAGTCCCGGGATCAGCGCAGCTCTGCGCGGCCAACGGGAGCCGGGTGCGAAGTCCCGCCCCGCTCCGGATGGCCGCGCAGAGCTGCCTACAGTCCCCGGCTCAGCGCAGCTCTGCGCGGCCACCAGGAGCCGGGTGCGAAGTCCCGACCCGCTCCGGATGGCGGCGCAGGGCTGCCTGCAGTCCTGGGATCAGCGCAGCTCTGCGCGGCCATCGGGAGTTGGGCGCGAAGTCCCGCCCCGCTCCGGATGGCAGCGCAGAGCTGCCTGCAGTTCCGGGATCAGCGCACTTCTCCCCATCGCCAGCCCCACAAGCTCGGGGGACAGCTGGGAGGCAGAGCGTGCCTTCCCACTGTTCCCCGACCTGGTTCTTCCAGCCCCGCACCTGGGGGGGAAATTAAAAAAAAATTCTTTATTTCCCCCCAAAAAACTAGGTGCGTCCTATGGGCCGGAGCGTCCTATGGGGCGCAAAATACGGTAACTACTGAAGTCCATTGCATCTCATTTCCCGCAGATCTGTCCCATCCTGTTTCCAGGCAGATTTTAAAGCGCAAATTCATAAAAATCCATCCACAAACACTAATTATAAAGGTAAATTTTAAACAATTTACAAGGTGATCCAAAGGTTACACACTTTATCCATTCTGCCCCCCTCCAAATAAAAATAATTTCCTTTTAAACCTTCTGAAAGGATGTATCCAACCACTGCCAACCCGAGTAGCTAGGATACAAGGACTTTTGCTTGAATGAGCACACCTTGACTGAACATAGAACAAGTTACCGTACCTTGGGAGCAGCAGGGCTTGATGGCATGCCATCACTCCCAGAAAAACATGGCTGTCCCCAGGAATCCAAATAGCCTGGCCAGGGATCTTTCTTGATCCCTCTTCCTATTACTAAAATGCTAAGGATCCCGAAAAAATCAAGTTGATATTTTTGCTTGTCTTCATTTGCATCCTTCCCCTCCATGAACTAAAAAGGTAGGTCATAAATGCTAGCAAGTTTCTTCCACTCTCTGTCCACTTGGACCCAAACAGGCAGAAGGGAATGCTTGGCTTCCAGCAAAGATGGAGAAAATTGACTCCTGTGAGGATAATTCCTCTTCATTGAAACTGTTCAAATGTTCTAACTTCTAATTGCTTTCTTGAATGTAAATGGGTTGATTTCTCTACACTTGGGTACTATAAACTTAATGATGATGGACAAGTGAAGCTCATGAAACCATACATTAAACAGCATTCCGTGGTTTCTCCCTTTGCGTTTATTTGAACTCAAAAAAGTCAGGCTGTGAATGCACATGAGGAGTGAGCGTGGGTACAGGTTGCTTAAACCTCTACCCTCCTGTCATTTTCCTAGCTCAAAACCACCCTCCCCAAGCTGGTTTATCAATCACAGCTGGAAAGAGCCATGAAAATGACATGGATCCCACATGTTTAATTCACCAAGCACCTGGCCACGTTAAAAAAAAATGTCCAAGCATTTAACAGCATTTGATTAACTTTGCACCACCTCCCGCTGTGCTGTGTTTTATGTTATTTTTAATCATACTGTGTTTATAGGCTTCTATTTTTAGGCTGTTTTATTTTTATGACAATGTTGTTTCAAAGAACAAATTGTATGCTGCCTTGTGGACCACACCATTGGAAGGTGGGGGCAAAAATATTTAAAGGCTACAATATTACGTGCACACTTACCTGGAAGGGAATGTTGTTGAACTTCTGAGTAGACATGCAAAGAATTACACTGGAAATGAATAATCAAATTAATACACATGTGAACTCACTCCACTGAAAAGTGTTATGTGATGACTGCAAAGGCATTTGAGCATCCAGGTCATGCTGTTGAGAGTTAGGACCTGTTGAGAGTTGCAACCCCTGGGCCAGGTGCCACCAGGTGGTTAACATCCTCACCCCAAGGACCTCACAATCCACCAAATGTGCCACACTACTGTGAGCTCCAAACAAACCACAAGCTGTAATCAAGGTTTGTCTTGATTTACAGTTTATGGTTTGTCTGGAAGAAATAAACCATGAGTCTGAGTATGGACAGCATGCTAAAACAAACCATGGCTTAGATCAGGGGTCAGCAACCTTTTTCAGCCATGGGCCGGTCCACCGTCCCTCAGACCATGTGGTGGGCTGGACTATATTTTGAAGGGGAAAAATATGAACAAATTCCTATGCCCCACAAATAACCCAGAGATGCATTTTAAATAAAAGGACACATTCTACTCATGTAAAAACACGTTGATTACCAGACCGTCTGTGGGCCGGATTGAGAAGGCAGTTGGGCTGCATCCGGCCCCCGGGTCTTAGGTTGCCTACCTCTGGCTTAGATCACAGAAGTGCAGCAAGAGCTGATCAGAGGAGGAGGCAAGTGGCCATGATCTGTCTGGAAGCCCACAAGCCCATACATTTGTACTAAACCATGGTTTGGCTTATTGTTAGGCGTGAACAGAGTCACTGTGTTCAGTGGGGCTTTCTCCCATGGAAGTATGCATGTGATTGAAGTCCTTAAGTTGTTGTGATTAACTGATCTTTGCTCACTCTATTGAATCAAATTCTATGTGGAGAAGGATTAGGAAGAGGTTTTTTCAACACTTCTTCCCATGATCAATTACTCAGTAACAAAAGGTTTCCACCCATGCATCTTTTCATTCTGAAATGTAACAAATTGTAACAAACCACCTCTCTCTCTCTCTCTCTCTCTCTCTCTCTCTCTCTCTCTCTCTCTCTGTGTGTGTGTGTGTGAGAGAGAGAGAGAGAGAGAGAGTTATGTTAAATATGGTATTTTCCCAGATAATCAGTTTAAATTCATCATTAATCGTCCTCAAGAGATGGGAATAAATCAATTTCTCTTTTTATTGTATTTTTCATTAATTTTAGATGATCTGTTGTGTGTGTATGATGTGTGAATAACAACTCTGTAAAAATCTGCTGGTCATTAAAAAAACCAAATATTAGGGAAATGAATAACCATTCATTGCAGATAAAGTAATAAAATGAAAACTATATTTCCAGCAGATCAGAGCCCAAGGTTTGCTCAAAATCCGCATTCAGAAACCGCGTTCAGAAATGCGTTCCAGTAGTATCAAGTCCTCTTTGGTATCCACAGTATTGCCTAATCAAATACAGTAAAATGCTTTCACACAAGGGATCTCAAATGAAGATTTACCAACATGAAGCAGAGAAGAAGACAGCTGTGTTTTTATTGTGGTTATAATGATCCAATTTCATGACCACATTATAGCCTAACTTTCTATAAAGGGAACGGAAGAGTCCTCGTGTGGAGTCTGCAATCATTCAAAAAGAACATCCGCTGATTCAAGTGTGGAAGTGAGGATAATGTCAAGGGGGGAGATAAATGATGGGAGCAAACCAGAAATGGCAGGAGAGAGTAACAGTTATGGAGCAGAGTGAAGAGAATGGAACTCAGAGTAATCAGCAATACGTAGGGATCTACATGTTGGTAATGGACAGAGGTGTGATTGGGGCAGATGTCCAGGGTCCCATTTTGCAGAATATGCAAGAGCTCCCTCCAGCGCAGCAGGGCTGGCTTGCCACTCTGGAAGTAAGTGAAGTAATGCACATTGCTATATAATAAGAAGGGAGCATAATAAGACCGTAAAGTCCAATGTTTAAATGGCCTAACTGCTTCACTGGCAATGAGAAGTAGTACAGTAGCAGGAGAGCTAGGCAGATTTCAGAGGAAGGAAACCAAAAGTCAATGGTAGGGCTTTAACGCAGTAGTTAAGGATGATAAGGAAGCATTTGAATGGCTATATAAATATAACAATCAATAAAGGAGAGGAAGGAGTTGATGGAACTGAACCCAAGGGAGAAATGATATGGGATATACACTAGAAGTCAAATCAGGGCCCTTCACTGCAGTGTAAACATGGGTATTGCTGGTTTCCAGGTGATCAAAAAGAGGATCAGAAAAGGGCATCAACCTAACCTGGAACATCAATGAGGACTTTGATAAGCTTGTGACCCTGTACCCAAACTTAACCATAATTTGGTCCCAGCTGCTGGAGAGACGTTGTTGGCGTGGTTGCCCTGACCCAGTTGCCATTAATAGAGCCAGAAAGAAGGCAAACCGCGCAGTTGTGCAAAAAGTGCAACAGTTGAGCGGCTGTGTGATACGTTACCCTGCCATCACCTTTGAGCAGGAGGCCTTGTTTCGCGGTGATGGGGTGCACCTTTCCGACGCTGGCAATGATATCTGGTTGAATGACATTTCAGAATGCATCAGGGATTGGTTGCAGGTGTGAGGGTATTGGTGGTGAGCCATTTGGTGTCGAGAGGCGGTTAGGCATTGGGTAAGCTTTTGTTTGGATGGAGGGGAGGTTGCAGCCTTCACCTGCCCTTCCTCAGTAAGGGTATCCTGTTAAAGGGATCCGGGGCCTCCGGCCATGTCACAACCCCAACGGAGACCCCTGGGGGGGTCCCTATTTGATGTAAGTCCTAGAGCTCCTCCTATTGGTGGTTTACCCTATCGTGTTTTTAATATTCTGTTGAGAGCTGCCCAGAGTGGCTGGGGAAACCCAGCCAGATTTAGACTCCCTGCAGACAGGTGGGAGTCATAACCTGGCTTCATCCAATGCCTAAACCAAACTGATCACACCTGTAAACAATAAAGTTGTAGCCTATCTGAACACATAAACCAAAATAATTGTGTCCATGTTCCATAGGGGAACTGTGGGTCACGGGGCCTTTGCATGCAAGTGCACGACAGGCACACACATTTCGTCTGTTTGTGGTAACTAGTTGTTTAATGAAGGGTCACCATGAATATTTCCCCTTGATAAAGATTCTGTTGTAACATGCTGATCCTTGCAGGTGTCAAGTGTGTGTATTTGTGTACACAGGAACACAGAATGCTGTCTGACCATTGGTCCATCTAGTTCAGTGTTGTCTAAACCGATGGGCAGCAGCTGTCCAGGCTTATGGAGGATGGGGAAATTCCTAGCTCAGCTGGAGATGCCAGGGATGGAACCTGGGATACTTACCCAAATATACTGTTGGATTGTCCACTTGCTGTGCTAATTTGCTGGTGCAGGTTAGCGGCTGGGGAAACCCAGCCAGATTTAGACTCCCTGCAGACAGGTGGGAGTTAGAGAGAAAGGCCCATCTCCACAACCCATAGGATACATGGGGTCCTTCTAGACAGGCAGCACCTAGCTATCAAGATCAGCACAAGATATAGCTAGATAGCTATAGCTATAGTCTTGCTCCAGGTGGGAGCCCAGCACCTAATCCTGTCTTTTTTGGCTACCATGCAGTAGAACATAGGAATGGGCTATAGGCACCTACTTATTGTTCCATACAGATGAAAAAAGTAATTGGCCAGCATTTTTCTGTTGTTTTTTAAAATAATAATACTAACAGAGCTTTTCTTGAGAACAGGATATGAGACAAGTTAAGCTAAACTCGGTCCTTTGACTTCCATTCAACCATGGCATTGTGAATATTTCATATGAACACTGCAAGAATAGATGTGTGCCTCTTTCCTCCCCCGCCCCAGCCCATCTCTTCTTCCTTAACCACTATTTCAGCCAAGCCTGCGCTGATTTTGCTTTCCTGTCCTTCATCCAGCTCTTCCATTAGCCACAATGAGAGAGAACTGCATCCTGAGGTTATTGGCATGCTCGGTTACTAAGACACACTGTGTGGTTAACTGCAGGAAGATGACTACAGCTGACACAATGGGGGGGCAGGGGGGGCGGAAGACTCAGATGAATGTCTATATAAAAACCACAAGCCTAGCATAGAAATCACAAAATGGTTTAAAATTACTGGGTCAGTTTCTTCTAACAGATGCGGGGGACATATCTTTAAAGTCTGGCATCCTGATCCTGAACACATTACAGGGAAAGAAGTCCAATTTGTTTCATCTGGCCTAAATTCCACAAAACACATTGCAACCCAGAGGTCCGTGTGTGCAGCTGGGAGCTATTCCTTAAGCTCAGATGACATGCAGCCCTGCCAAATCTTGACTTGCCTTTCAGACTGTGGCAGAGTGCATGCAACAGTACCGTGGGCAGAAAAGGGTTAGTCATTGTAGGAGGAGCCATAGACCTTCCAGAAGCAGGGTGGGAAATAATAATAATAATAATAATAATAATAATAATAATAATAATAATAATAATAATAATAATAATAATAATTTTTATTTATATCCCGCCCTCCCCAGCCGAATCTGGGCTCAGAGCGGCTAACATCAAATGTATAACACATTAACAAAATCAGACAATCAATTAAAATACATCCTCAAATCAGCTCAGAATCAGAACAAAATCCAATCAGATGGCAACCCACAGATTAGGGTTGGGGACCTTAAATGCTCACCAGGCCCAACTGTTTGTGCTGAACTTATAAGGGCCTGTGAGAAAAATTGGGAGGCCACTTTCATGCAAGTTCTTATGAAAGGGGAGAGGGAGTCAGACTGAACCCTGACCAAAAGCCTAGCAGAACAGCTCCATCTTGCAGGCCCTGTGGAAAGATGTTAGGTCCCGCAGGGCCCTAGTCTCTTGTGACAGAGTGTTCCACCAGATCGGAGCCACAGCCGAAAAAGCCCTGGCTCTAGTTGAGGCCAGCCTAACCTCTCTGTGGCCTGGGACCTTCAGGATGTTTTTATTTGAAGACCATAAGTTCCTCTGTGGGGCATACCAGGAGAGGCGGTCCCATAGGTATGAGGATCCTAGGCCGTATAGGGCTTTAAAGGTTTCCGTGCGCTGCTGTGGTTCGCCAGAAGCGGCTGAGTCATGCTGGCCACATGACCCGGAAGCTGTACGCCGGCTCCCTCAGCCAATAAAGTGAGATGAGCGCCGCAACCCCAGAGTCGGCCACAACTGGACCTAATGGTCAGGGGTCCCTTTACCTTTACCTTTACCTTTACCACTGTAAAACCTTACAGTTGCCCAGTAGTTAACTGGGGAGACAGTGCAGATCCCTTAACAGCAACCTTACTGTTGCTCCTAACAGCAGCCTAGCTTCTGCCCCAGCTGCTGGACCAATCTTAAGAGAATCCCTCTAAGCTTCAACTGTGTTATGTTTTAAAACAAACCATTAAGTTCAAGGACACATCCATGACATATATTTAAAGCACTCTTGTACCACTTTAACAGTCATGGAGAAGCCTAGAATGAGTAGTTTGTTAAGAATCCCTAACCTACAGAGCTACAGTTCTCAGCATTCTTGACAAGTGGTCCAAGAGTGCTTTAAATGTATGGGACCCAACAGCATCTATTCTTACCAGAAGCCTGAGAACACCTCTTGACTATTATAGCACAAACAAGGAGATTAAAACCCAATTTTGCTGCTCATCGGAGGTGGCTGTTGTACATCCTTGTACTCTAGGTCCACGTTGTCATTGTCCAACTTGTCCCAAGTACCACCAAACAGATAACTGACAAGAGAGATTGGTGGGTGCCTGGAATGTGCTCTCTCCTTCCAGTAAGGGGGATTGAGGTGTTTCCACCAATGCAGCTGCAGACATGCAGCCAGCTGTTGTGCATTATAATACTTTATCCCAGCTATATCTGCCTTATACCAGGTCAGATCTAGCCCAGTTTTGTCCACTCTGACTATCAACAGCTCTCCAGCGCCTTAGGCAGGCATAGACAAACTCGGCCCTCCAGATGTTTTGAGACTACAATTCCCATCATCCCTGACCATTGGTCCTGTTAGCTAGGGATGATGGGAGTTGTAGTCCCAAAACATCTGGAGGGCTGAGTTTGCCTATGCCTGGTCTCAAGCATAGGTCTTTCATATCACCTCCTACCTGAGTCCTTTAACTGATAAGAGGATTATCACTGCATAGCTGCTGGAGGAAGTGCTACCACTACATGTTTCCATACAATCACAGAAGTCGATCTGAAAGGGTACTCTTCCACAACTTTTTTTTTTTTTTACTATGACAGGATGAGTAAAATGGATGTTAAGGTGTAACTAATTCATATAAAGTGATCTTTAGCTGTATATACTTCAAAAGACCTGCCTTAGAGAACCAACTTTTAGTCAATTGGCCTGTGATAAGAACGAAGGCATGCTAGATTTTCCCCATTACTCATCTTCACTACTAAAGTCTGCTTACATAGAAATAAATTTCATCAAAGCCAAAGAGGCTTATTTTAAAGTGAAGTTGTTTAGGACCGAGGTTTAAGGTTCATCAGCTCATCTTCTGCTACTTATCTCAAGAACAGCAGCAAATGGTGTCTCTAACCAACCATGGTTAGCCTATATACCGGGATTGCAATGAATTGCTCTTCAGAAAATTACCTTATTTTCTTGCGATCCAGCTCTGAGATGTAATCACATCAGCCCTTATAAGTAGAAATGCAGTGGGTGGTGGTGCACAGAGGGTGTTAAACTTTAAAGCAGAAAATCACAGTGGCAATTTGGGAAGTTTTCGTCCAAGCCAATACAGTCGCATGGCGATGGTGCAAAGTTTGATGTTGGTGGGACTGCTTTGAATAAACTGTGAAAATGGGTCCTCAGCAGCCCTGATATAGTCAAGCTCTCTCCGTACAATCTGTGGAAAACAGGAATGTTCAAACCAACATCCTGGCCAAATTCCAGTATGGGTAATTATACTCAACCCACCTACATGGATTGGCAGGGACAGAGAAATGCATTGTGTCTCTGCAACAGTTGGAAGCAAAACGAACCTCCGGCAGATTAAATCACGGCTCCTACAAAGGCTCTTGTTTTAAGCTTCATCTATGACAGGGGTAGCCAACTCCCAAGAGACTGTGATCTATTCACAGAGTTAAAAACTGGCAGTGATCTACCCCCTTTTCGGGGGTTCAGGTCAAGGTTGCTGAGTTTTTCTTAGGAAGGAAAGCCCTGTGTTTTGGGATTCAGGGCAAAAATGTTGAGCCTTTTTTTAGGGGAGCCAAAGTTGTTGAGCTTCTTTGGTGTGAGCTAGTGGTCTACCAGTGATCTACCACAGACGTCCAGTGATCTACCAGTAGATCACAATCTACCTGTTGGACATGCCTGATCTATGAGAAGTGAAAGATTCCACTGATCACGTGGCCATTTAAAAAGAAAAAATCTAAAGAGCAGCACAAATGAAAAGATTCTATAGCAGACCTTCACAACAGATTCCTTTAAACTATTGATGTTCTATCAGCTTTGCTGATCAAAAAAAAAGAAAAGAAAGGAAAGGAAAGGTGGGTAAGAAATGAAAATCTATTAGGAAAGGTAAACAGCAACACGCCTTCAGAAAAGCGAAATAAAAATAAAGCCACCTCCAAGCAATTCAGAGGTTTTGACAAGCAGGGTTAAACTCCTTGTGGGAGATGCCACAGGCGACTGTGCTTAACTGTCCTGAAAAAATAGAGTCAAGGAGCTGGCAACCAGCACAGACTCTTTGAAAAATAACAGTAACTTTGTCTGACTAGCTTAGCTTAATTATGTTGAAGGCAGCTTGACAAGCAATTTGTGGGGAAAGAACATTATGGATACATCTAAATGAGAAATGTCTTCTACCTGCAATTGCCGGGGATGCTTTCTTCCATTTTCCAGATGACTTACGTTAGTTCGTAAGTAAACAGACGTGATTGTATGTTGAAGGCTCTTTAGCACGGTGCCATAGCAGAGAGGAAAAGGGAATGGAAGGCAGCAGCAATTTTCTACCACTACCTCTCGAGAGTCTTTTTCCCCCCAAGCTGTGGTTATTTATTGTACTTACCTGATTTCCTTAACACCTCCCTGATACCAAGTTTCCAAGTTGTGAGCAAAAATCTCTGCCATAACACGTGCAAATGCCATAGGCTGAGAGCCAAAGGACCATAGAGAGAGCGCTGCACAAAATCACTCAGTGTCTGCCCTGGGAGGCAGGTCAGTGGGAGAAGAAGTGATTTCTGGAGGTCCCTCTCTTATTCCTATGTGGCAGCGGTGGGGAACCTCAGACCCAGGGGTCAAATGTAGCTCTCAAGAACTCTCTACTTGGCCCTCCAGACTCAACCTAGGCCACGTCCCTCCCCAGACCACCCCCTCACATTCTGCTGGGTGGAATGTGTCCTTTCAATGTGACAATACCCTTTGATTGCATGGATGGAAGATGGAGAATGCTGGGCTTGTATAGAAACCCCTGTTTTTGGTGTATTTGAAATGTAGCCTACTGTAGAAGGCTAAGAATTTCTTCCACTGCTCCATTGACATTTCCCTCTGTGCCCCCTCACCACTGGAATGTGGCCCCCAGAAGGTTGCCTATGAGGTTATGTGGCCCTGGGGAACCAGGAGGGGAAAATGGTAAAATTGGGAGTAGCCCAAGTCCTGGAAATTTTCAGCTGCTGTCAATACCCCAATTTTAAAACAGTTGAAAGGGAAGCACAACCAAAATTATAAGCCGTGCACTTACAACCATTGCTTTTATTCTGGGGGTACGCAGGGGTACGCATACCCCTAAACATTTTGTGAATCTATCAGGAGAAGAAACTAATTTTTAAAAAATAAAAAAATAGTTTCTTCTCTAGCATGGTGAATCGTCAGTTCCATTGCTACCCCCGATGGTGGCCTCAATTCCTGTCACAGTGTTTCCTGAGTCTCAGACGGAATGAGAGTACCCCTAAACATTGTTTTACAAAAATAAAGCATGGATTAAAGTTTTTAACACTGTAACTCCTCAATCCACTCTTAAATACTATGGAGCACATAAACTATGTGACACCAGCGACTTCTCTTTTTCTTAAGATTTGGAAAACATGTTGCAACTAAGCATAAATACTGGGAAAAGCAACAGTCACATGTTCTCCTGTTTACCTCTCCTTTCATTTCCCAACCTCTGTGGTCTCCCTGAGTCATTATCTAGATAACAAGGCCACCATTTTTTCTTTTTTGCAAAGCACCATGTACATGGATGACACTATGGCTGGAATACAATTTGTATTGCTGCACCCATGAAAACCAGTATAGCCAGTGGTCAGGGTTAATGGGAATTAGTTGTAGTCCAAACCATCTGGAGTACATCTGATCTAGTGAGTTAAATTTCCAAGACAGAAGGTTTAAACTAATCTTTTGCAACATCAGAGGTATAACAAGATTACAGCTCTAAAAGGAAATTTTTAATAACATGTCTTATGCATATGACAGAGGTTTGAACTTGATGTGTAGTTAAGATAAGAGAAGGGGTCACCGTGGTCCTAGCCAGGGCTCTTAAATGACAAATACAAGAAAAAGTTGATAATTAGTTCTAGTCTCAATAATTGCAATGGCAAGTTGATTTATTCCTCTGACACCTTTTGAACTGATGAGTAAGTGAGAAACAGGCTGACTTGTTCTTTACAGCAAATAGGTCAAATGAAAATCTTAATTTCAGTAATTAAGACTTGCAAAAAATAACAGTTTCCTCAAATTACACAAAATTTTGAGGAACTCAAATCATGCCCCCCCCCATATTTTAAAAATTAGTAACAACAACATCAGACTCCTTAATGCAGGGGTCAGCAAACTTTCAGCAGGGGGCCAGTCCACTGTCCCTCAGACCTTGTGGGGGGCCAGACTATATTTTGAAGGGAAAAAATGATACAAGAGCACCACAAGCCCCAGTGGCTGCTTACCTGTGTATTGCAAGCGGCAGGGGCTGGTGGCGGCGGCGGCGGAGGGATGATGAGCGGCGCGCGAAAGGGCTCCAGAGAGGGGCTGCTTAAAATGGCGGCCGCTCAAGTACTGCTGCTGCTGGCACCAACAAAGCCCAGCCCCCTTTCTCCTCTAGGCAGGGCGGGGAGAAGCCAGGAGGAGGGAGGGAGGAGGAGGCGCCCTGCTGTGTGAGGGAGAGGGAAAGAACGTGGTGATTCCCAGACCGTCCACAGGCCGGATCCAGAAGGCAATTGGGCCTGATCTGGCCCACGGGCCTTAGTTTGCCTACCCATGCCTTAATGTTATTATGACCCCAGAGTACATCAGTGACTAGGACATAAAGTCGGTGGCTCTGTTGAGGACTCTTGACTCTGAAGCCGATGCTGCTGATCACAGGACCACTGAAGCTGGCAGACAGGAGCCCACAGAACCAGAAGCACAACTCTCATGAGTACCTTTTCCAGGACCCAAGGAACCAAGTGCCTCCCAAACTGCTTTTCCAAAAGCACAGGGCTCACCTCAGGTGAGAAAAATGTTCATCTTTACTTCAGAGTGTTGGCCCTTTAAGAGATTCTAGTTTTCAACAGGTGGGCAGGGTTTTCGTGAGGTGGACTGGAGGCAGAGGTTCAGAAAACCACAGTTTGCTTCCAGCCCTTGTGAGAGTGGATGTCTCACTTGGAGCTCTCTGTGGTGCTGTGACAAGTAACCTGCCTTTCCTCTTTCTCTGTGGGCCCCTCCACAGGTGCAGAACTGGACAAGTATGTATGCAGAAGTGCTTGTGTGTAACAATTGACTTGCCTGACTCCTTTTTGCAATTATCCACAATGGGCACTGCTCTTCATACATATGCAATAGCTGTCTGTGTTTCTCTGTACTGTATTTCACTCCCGGGGGCACAGGTGGTGCTGTGGTCTAAACCACTGAGCCTCTTGGGCTTGCCGATCGGAAGGTTGGCAGTTTGAATCCCTGTGACGGAGTGAGTTCCTGTTGTTCTTTCCCAGCTTCTGCCAACCTAGCAGTTCGAAAACACGCCAGTGCAAGTAGATAAATGGGTACCACTGTGATGAGAAGGTAGAGGGCATTTCTGTGCGCTCCGACACTCATCATGGTGTTCCATTCCGCCAGAAGATGTTTAGTCATGCTGGCCACATGACCCGGAAACCTATCTGTGGACAAATGCTGGCTCCTTCGGCCTGAAGCAAGATGAGCACCACGCCCCATAGTCTCCTTTGACTGAATTAAACCATCCAGGGGTCCTTTAGCTTTTTTAAAAATTCCACCCTCCGCCCCACCCCCCACCCAAATTGTATATTTACTGAAGTGATGCTTTTACTGCCTAGGAACATATGCATGTACAACTTAAATTCTAATAACTAGAACGTATGCCTTCTCTGTTAAGAAAGCTATAAACAACCAAGAACAAAAACAATATGAGATCAGGTTCCTTGGCTAAGAGTGCAATCCTATCTCCACTTAACTGGGAGCAAGCACCATTCAACTCAGTGGGGCTTCCTTTTGAGGAGACAGGTATAGAATTGCACTGAAGTACTTTCAAGTTCTTGGTTCAATAGGATATGCTTAAGTATATTAAATCAATGGGACTTCCAAGTGTTCCACTCTAACTGGTTTTGACATGTGTTCATGACAACATATACTTTCTAGCCTGCACCCCACACCTCCTGAAACCTGGGACGAACCAAGCATGGAGAAACCCAGGCTTCTTTATGAATTGAGAATGTTTAGCTCATTTGTGATGAATATCCACCAAAAACTCTGTCTCTAGATTCCTGGTTCCTTTCAGACGCAATTCAAAAATTTTATTTTTGTAAAAAAAATACTGCACTCTCAATCCTATGCCTGCTAACTCAGAAGAAAGTCCAATTGATTGAAATGTGGCTTACTCTCAATGGCAAGTGCAGCCTTACTGGGTTACGCTAACTAGTACTTCCTCCTGGGAAGCACTGTGGGAAGAGAATTAAGATACAAAGTGAGTCTTAGGGCTTTTGCCCTGGCTGCAACCCTTGGCCCCATCCACCGCTGAAACATTAGACATGAGGGAATGTGTCTCTCAGGCTGAAAAGGTTTCTCAGCCCTGCCTGTGGTAAAAGCCCCATGAGACCCTCCATAAGTCCTTTATTTTGCAAGTTCATGATGGTTGTGCTCACAAAGACATTGAGGTGATTCTATGCGAGCCTGCTTTCAATACTCATTATGCCTTCAGATGTTTTAGGGTAGACATACTGCTTCTTTTCAAATTTGTGCTTGTCTATAACATCCTCCTGAAATCCTGTAATATTTTATGTCACAAATGTTCCAGCTTTTTTTAATCAGGTTATCATTGCGCTATGGTCTTCCAATAACAATAACATTGGGGAAACCAACTACAAAGTTGGAACAGGTTCAGGTATAAATCCACCAGTAACACACTATTATTGCATCAATGACATGTTGCAGAATATACTTGTGGGGGGGGGGGGAGCTATGACTGGTGAAGCCCATAGCCCAAATTCAAGCACACAATATATGTCAGAAGAGAGACACAAACACTCTTACCAGAGGACAAACTAGCCTAGGATTGATACTGGCAATTTTGTAAAGACTAATGTTCTCTCTTTCTTAATTAGACACTTGACCTTTCCAAGTAGACAGTTATGTGGTCACTGTTATTAATTCAAGTAGGAAGCATGCTAGATTTCCTGATACAGTATGCAGCGCAGCTTTACAACTGGATTTATGCTGCTGTAGCAATTCTGTTGTGCCAGCAGGACATTCTGTCTGTGTGACCTCTTCTAGGGGTGAGACCCCACTAGATGCACAAATGGGTGAAATTATGAGTAGGATAGAGGAGGAAGAGGCTTGCATCCAAAGCCAATGCTCCTCCAGAGGTCCTGATGTCACAATATTGCAATTGTTGTTGCTACTCTGATGCAGTTCTACACAATTGCTGTGGTTCCAACTCTGCATGAGATCACAACTAGAGGCGCTTCCAAACTGCCACTGTTTGGAGGTGAGATTCAGTCACAGCCCAGCAAGTTCAAGCTGTGCAATTAAAGCTGATTTGGAGCTCTTTTGAAACAAACCGAAAATATATTTCTGTGACCAGGCAAGCGATGGGAAAATGCATTGGGGTAATATTTGCTTGACACAATGCTGTCTAATTGCCCGACTGACAAATCAGGGTGAATCCTTCTTAAATAGCCACCATTGCCTAATCTCAATGCAAATAAATGAGGCTAAATGCTCGTTTAACAGGTTGCCTAGAAGCAATCACTGTTATGCTGGCAGAAGGCTGGCATAGTGACAGCTCAGCAGAATGAGACCATGGGGTAGATTCAACTGAACAATGGTGCAGGTGGAACAACTCCCCCCCCCCCTCCCTCAGCCATCCCCAAATCTGTCCTGGAGGATTGAGGGAACCCCTATAACAGATTTAGAAGTATTGCAGGAGAAGGAGACAGAAAGAACGTTCCATTGTGCAAGGAGAGATCTTCGCCCTGTGAAAACATTTCCCTTAGCACTGCTTTGATTGCAAACCCCTCATCCGCCCTTATCCACCTTGCAGTGAGCTGTTCACCACAAGGCAGGTGGCAGTTACAAGGTGTGCTGCAATATTTGTTTTGCACTGCACCAGTGGAGCCTCATCTATTAGGGAGATGGCCCTAGCTGTAGCAGCTCCCCCTTCTGTAGTCTCAGTGTTGTCCCAGTAGGACTCAGGGCAGAGGAGAAGGATGGGGACCAAAACAGAATTAGCTAGCTCTTGCTGTCACTGGTTATGGCCCCGCCTACTACTGGTCTCCCTGCCTTCTCCCCTATCAATCTAAGTGGGCACCAGTCACCACTGCACTACAACCATAGCATATTGCAGCACACCTGTGCCTGGCTTCTGTTTCAAGTTATTTGCAGATATTCAAAATATCCTGAGGAAACTATTATTGCATTGCATGTTCTGGGATGAAATAAGAAACACTGTTCATTCAGGGCTTTAGATCTTAGCTTTTTCTGCTTATCTTTTAATGGGGTGTGATTGAGTTGTGGGTCTGTTTTAATGTATATTGCTTGTGTACTTTGGCTTGTTTTATCCTTGTTTTTAATGTTCCTTTTGGAAAGTTGCTTGGAGTTTCACTTTTTTGAGGGGGGTGGGAACTGACAAATAACTATGTGGAAACAATGGAAACGCACATATCTTGACACAAGGACAGCCATTGTATCTGTCTGAGAACAATTGAACCTGTAAAGGAAACCAAACTACTTTGCAGTAAGCTCTTACCCAGTGTCATTCAGAAATCTGGATCTTCCTAGCAAGAGGTGAGGAGAATGACATCTGCTGCTGCTGCTGCTGAGTGGCAATATATGTGCTACAAGGTGAAGAGAAACAGTTGTTTGTACAGGTTTATTGTTTTCCTGTCTTTCCAAAATAAATGCTCTTGCATTAACTCCACTGAAAGCAGAACGGATGGCATTTAAGTGTTTCTGATACGTTTTAAACCCTGAAACCAATCCATAATACTTTTAAAGGAAAAGATGGTTCCAGAGTCGCCAGTTTGTGAAGGCAATGGGGGGGGCATTGCGCATGTGATGCCCTGATGTCACGCACATGACAGGACATTGGGAGGAGCCGGAGGCTATTTCTTGTCTTTGCTCTGAGTTGGCTTTGTATGGACACCAGGCAGCCATATAAGCTATGGTGGAAACAAACCATTCTGTTAGTTTCACCTCATCTGATCCACTTGGATGCAATGGTGGAGGAAGAGGAGTGGGGGGAGCGCACCTCCCCTGGCAGTGCGATCCCAGTGGGGTGCCATCGCGGCTGCCCCCCACCCCTGCTGGGTGGCGCGCCATGCCCCTGGGGCATGCGCCAGCCCCAGCCCCACCTGCTCTCTGCCCCCCAGTGCCGGAGCATGAAGCTCCGCCACTGCTTGGATGGTTGTACTTGCTTTTGTACCAATATTGCAGGCTCAGAGAGTCTCAGTTTCTCTGACCATGACTAGGTCTTCCTTGTCATGTGTGTTTTCCTTTGAAACGCACATAAACAGCACTGATCATTTCTTCATAAATGAATGTGGGTGTTTTAAAGGGGAAATCAGTAATCTATGCACTTGGATTCCCTTTTGTATCTGATGCATTACACATGCCTTTTGTACTCTGCAACTGAAACTGGAATACCAAGTGATGTGTAAGAAGCCCTTCTGTGCGATGATGGCAGACCATCCAAGAGTCCCTATTTTCCAGGGACATCCCTGATTTAGAGAAGCCATCCTGGTTTCTGATTTGATCCCAGAATGTCCCACTTTTCCCTAGGATGTCCCTATTTTCATTGGAGAAATGTTAGAGGGTATGGAGTTATCCGATCCCCGTGCCGCCTGTAGGCAATCCTGTGTAGGGAAGGTTTTTTTAATGTTTAAAGTTTTATTGTGTTTTTATATATGTTGGAAACTGCCCAGAGTGGCTGTGGCAACCCAATAAGATGTGTGGGGTATAAATAGTAACATTATCATTATGGAATGGGACGTCCCTATTTTCATCAGAGAAATGTTGGAGGATATGTGACGGGAGCCCCTCTGCAAGCCATGAAACCGATTTCAGTTGGAAGTAAGTTGTGTGCCGTGGGTTTGAAATGGAGAATGGATCTTCCCCCGCCTCACCAAACGAAAGATGTTGGGGGTGGGGAAATAGTCTGGATGCACCATAATAATCTGATTCTTGCATCTGTTAGCAGTTCCAGTCCTGCTTACATGGGGCATGTTGTTGCAAACACAATCCTATCCATTGTTTCAAGCGTCTCTCTCCCCTCCTCTCGCTTTCCCCCACAGTAAATAATGAAGAGTAGACAAAACGTCTGTAGTTCTACAGTGGTGCAGTGAGCCAAAGGCTTTCAACAGGTAAAATGCTTATTGTATCTCTGAGTGCTTTCAGGTACTGCCCAGTACACACACACCAAAAGAGAGAAGGCCAGCTAACAAATGATGGAATTTTTCCCAAGGTATCGCATTAGCCGTTGCATTAACACTTGTGCCAAATCCCACTCTGCCAAGGCACAGGTGGGGGCAGTGGGTGGGCACATGTGCATACTGGTGCTCTGTTAACACGACCGGATCTCATTCTCTCTATTTTTTTCCACCTTCTGCACCTACATTGTGTTTTACAGCAACAGCAGAAGTTCACGTGCTGGTACAGTTCTTGTTTTGGCACTTGGTCCTCTTCTGATTCAGTCATTCATAACCTGTTCCTTCCAAGTGTCAAAATGAGTGCCAAACACAGATGTTGCTGTCATCATTCATATTGCAAAACAAACAGGTACCCGGATATTCAAAGTAACAAGATATTTAATATATTATTTAATATTACCTTGTCTGGCCAGTTTCCTCGCTTGCATAGAATATCATCTCCTCTCAGAGGTCTCTCTGAGTAAGAACTGTAGTAGCATTTTTGCTGCCAAATATGCACAATTTGGCACCCCCACCAGCAGCAGGAGAGGACAAGCCAGGACAACTGCACAGCAGGTAAAACTTTCTCGATCTTCCTGTTCTGCTTTTGCTTCTACTCTCTCTGAACAGAGAAGAGAGGTGCTGGACCAGAAATGGGGAACCCCTCAACCCACCCACCACTGATTTATAGCAGCTGGCTTTCTTGCCAGACTTCTGGGTTGGGAGGGGAGAGTGAGAGAAAAAAATCACAGTTGATGTAAATGGCTTTTGGGCTGCAGGAGTATCAGTGCTGACTTGTTCTGTTTATCAGCTAGTTAATGGGTAGGAGTCTTGCTTTCTTTGTTTGTGTGTGTGCTGCTTATTACAGTTATAGGTAACTGGTGTTTTGATTTTGTTTCCCCAATATGTTGTACGGAATATTAATGTACTATATGATCCAATATTTTTCTATTGAGAGAGAGAGAGAGAGAGAGAGAGAGAGAGAGAGAGAGAGAGAGACCCCCTTGGCTGACAAGCAACTAATAAGCTAAATAAATAAATAAATAAATAAATAAATAAATAAATAGTCACACACACACACACAGCTAAAGCAGCCAGTTATTGCCTATACATAGCAGCCTGTTTTGGAGCTTTCCAACCCTGTTTCCCTGTTTCAGCAGCCTCAACTTCAGGTTTCCTCAAGCTTAGGGTTCCTGCATGTCATAGTTTACAAAGGACAGTTCTCTGTTTGGAGGGCTGCCTGGTCCATAGCCAGTTTAAGGATAATGAGCCATTGTAAAAAAGGGGAACAGGGTCTTTGAAGTTGACCATCTTCAGCTAGCACCTGGCAATAGACTCAGCAGGTATGCAGTTCACCTGTTCCCCACTATGATAAGATGCCTTGTGTTTCTGTTTAAATGATAGTAATTAATTCTAAAATTGCTTCTATGCATTATTTTGTGTTTTTTATATTGTAAACCACATGTGATCCTCAGATGAAGGGCAGTATATAAATTTAATAAAAAATAAATAAAATGAAGTGTTGTGCAAATGTGCCCTCTCTCTTTTTGGCACTGCTTTTCCTCAATTTTTTTGTTTTTTTAAATGTATTTTTATTTTAAAATTTCGTATTTTTTCCCCATGTAACTTTTTTATTTTTTTTAACAAATGGTTTCATTTGTTGAGACATTAGGAAGAATAGGAGGAAAGAGGTGGAGGGGGTGGGGTGGGGTGGGGTGGGGTGGGGATATTTCTATTTTTGCTTTTCCTCATTTTGTAGCAATACGTAAGTGGCTTCCCAAGGTGGCATACAGTTTATGGTCAGCAAGCTGCTGGGTGAGTCACCAGTTGCTCAAGCAACACCAGCATCAGAGGGTGGCTGAATCAGGCATTTGCTGTCCCCCAGCCGAAGGCCTGCTGCCAGTCCCTGGTGTCTCCTGATGCTTCTCCTCCATGTGTTGGCTCCCTGTCCTCTCTGAGCAAACAAGCAAGCAGTTGGAGATGAGCAAAGTAGGTAAAGGTGAAGGTAAAGAACACTTGGACAGTTAAGTCCAGTCAAAGACGACCATGGGGTTGGGGTGTTCATCTCGCTTTTCAGGCCAAGGGAGCCAGCGTTTCTCCACACACAGCTTTCCGGGTCATGTGGCCAGCATGATTAAACCACTTCTGGTGCAATGGAACACCATGATGGAAACCAGAGTGCACAGAAACACCATTTACCTTCCCACCGCAGCAGTACCTATTATCTACTTGCACTGGTGTGCTTTCGAACTGCTAGGTTGGCAGGAGCAGGGACCGAGCAACGGGAGCGCACTCCATTGTGGGGATTCAAACCGCCAGCCTTCTGATTGGCAAGCCCAAGAGGTTCAGTGGTTTAGAGTCTACAACTCCCATCATCCCTAGCTAACAGGACCAGTGGTCAGGGATGATGGGAATTGTAGTTCAAAAACAGCTGGAGGCCCAAGGTTGGGAAACACTGGTTTAGACCACAGCGCCACCTGTGTCCCCCTAGGAGCAAAGTAATCTCCACACACTGAGAGGTGCTGCAGGTTGTGCCCAGAAGAAGGAGAAACTAAAGCAGCATCAAAGGGGAGACAGTTAGGACCCTCCTGAGGCTGGAACCAACAGGGTGCCCAGGCCCAAGCCCAACCCTGTGTAGGCCAGCAGTGGAGCTCCTTTTTCATGGGGAAGTCTCATTAGGCAGTGGCGTAGCGTGGGGGTTGCAGGGGGGGCCGGCCGCACTGGGCGCAACATCTGGGGGTTAGGGTTAGGGGGCGCAAATCTACGGGTTAGGGGGCGCAAATCCACGGGTTAGGGGGCGCAAATTACTTGCCTTGCCCCGGGTGCTGACAACCCACGCTACGCCACTGTCATTAGGTATTCTAAATGATCAGTGAACGATCCTAAAAGCTACAGGTGTGTGCACTTTCCTTCTCCTCCCACAGGTACAACAATGTACACTTTGCACATATGCATTTATCTGCAACCTGAAACAATACAACACTTTTAACCATTGAATACTGCTGGCGGCAGGGGTGGGGAGGAAAACATCAGAGGCATGCTGGATGCAGTATCCAAGAAGCGTGGGCGGGTAGGAGTGTTTGCATAACAGTTTCCGAACAGGAACAGTGAGAATTTGGAGTTTAAGCAACAGCCACAGCCCTCCCATGGCCCGTGCTGTTTGTCACAAAGTTACCTTCACCAAATAGAGGTGAAGGTAATCATTGCATTATCTCTGTGTATCTCATTTTCTGTACACATGGGGGGGAAATGTAGGTTATAACGTGCAAAAACATGAAATCAAAACAAATTGGTTAGATTTCAGTTACCTCTGTTAGACACCTGGGCAGTCATTGGCTATAACTGAACACCAAAACAAACTATGGCATATTGTGATTAGAACAAGCATAGCATAGCCTTCCCCTCCCTTCTTGTTTTCACTTCTGCTGCAGTCTAGAGGAAGAGTTAAGAAGCTTTCGCTTTTGCTCTCAATTCACCATAGTTAAGATTAAACAATGATTAGTGAAAGCAACCCACCTTGAAGTTGGCTTGTTTTAAACAACCCATAATTAAGATTAACCATAGCTAATTGGGTTCAGACAACATGGCAAGCCACAGTTAATCATAAATTGATGCAGAAGATTTGAAACTCCTCCTCTTGGCCACGCTTCAGGTGGAAGGGAGAGTGTGCCAGCCCAACTGCAAGTTTGGCTCATTCCTGTCACAATAAACCATGGTTTATCATGTCCAAATGTTGCCATTGTACAGTGCAGGGGTGGGGAACCTGTGGCTCACCAGATGTTGCCGGATCTAATTGGGGTTGATGGGAAATAGAATTCAACCATATCTGGAGGACCACACAGTTTGCATACAGTTAGTCTTTTCTGATAATCAGTATTTTTAAAAATCATATTCAACAATGTAAATGCATACCTGCCAGTACAGACAACTCTCAACTTACACAGGGGTTACATTCTGGGGATTGTGCATAATGCCAACATTGTGTACAGTTGGCGGATGGTTCAACGGTGAATGGGATTGCCCAAGTCATTCTTCTCGGAAGCCCACCCCCTTTAATTTATTTATTTTAAAACTGCCAAGCACATAAAGCTGAATATGTGCAAGTTAGATGTTTGTAAGTTGCGAGTTTCCTGTACTTACAATTTTAATTTATTATTTTCTTTATGTAATATGTAGAGTAAATTGATTAAAAGAATTCACTACAGTGAGATGTGATTGGAGTGTCTAGCATAGATCACAAAACCCTTACCAAAAAGGGTTAAAAAAAATTCCTGGAGGAGAGGTTTCTTCATAAATGTTAGTCAGTATACAGAAACCAAATCTGTGACTCTCTCTTTCTGTTCGTTTAGAGTACCCAGGACATTCATTTTGCTAATGGAGACCAGGCTGATGCTACAGTTTATCTGTAGAATTAAGCAGGCTAGAGCAGACAATGATAATTAAATGACAAACAGGCTCAGATTACTCTAGCTCTTCAGAAACACAGCAGCAAACGTGAGATATGCAGTAGCAGAAAGATACAATTGCTACCTGTACAGAACTGACCCACCTGTAGCAATGTATGTGGAACTAAGTAACCTCACAGAACCATGGTAAGGGCCAAACCTGGCATGACATTATTGGTGCTATTAGCAATTCTGCAACTTTTTTTTTTTTTTTAAGGGAGAGGGAGCAGGGGTCCAGACAGGAGCTGTGGGTGGGAGTAGAGAACTTTAGTCCTTTGCCTATCTGATGGGTCCAATCAGAATCAGCTCAACCCTCCTTCCCACAACTTCTCTTTGCACCAGGAGGAGAACTTTCCATTGGCACTAATGGGATTTTTCTGTCAGAGGCCAATAGCAGCATATGTAAAGGCAGAGAGGCCATTATTCTAAAGCTGGAAATGGATTTAATTTAGAAAGTGCACAGAATGAAGTGTCAGTTTAGTGAATATTGGATGGTATTACCTAGCAGTTGGAGGTTATGGTGTTATATCATTTCAGAATGCCCTACGCAAAGCTGTCCGAGGTTTTGATGATGCTCATTTCTTGCTGGGTTCCTATCAGCATTGGAGATTTCCCATTGTGAACTGCAAAACTCAGTAGATTCAAAGTAAATAGGCTAAAGGCGATGCACCCCAGTGCCCATTAACACATTGCAGGTCAGGAGCAGACATCTCCACCTCTCTATCCAGTTCAACCCACACAATCATCTTTAACAGGTCACAAAGTACAACACACTGCTTAGAAGGCAAGTAGCTTCCACGGCAGTATCCTCCAGAGAAAAATGTATTTTAAAAACGACATTAGTGCCACAAAGGAGAAAAGACACTCATGTCTTACGTTGATATTTATAAGCAGGCCGGATATAGGTTTGATGAGGCCCTAAACTACTGAAGGTAATGGGGCCCTTTTTATGGCCAGCTGTCCTTTGTCAACAACAAATTGTCGCTGTTTTTTGTATTGAATATATGCTATATGGTAATTGATGGACCTTAAAGGTAAAGGTAAAGGGACCCCTGACCATTAGGTCTAGTCACGGATGACTCTGGGGTTGCGGCGCTCATCTCGCTTTATTGGCCAAGGGAGCCAGCGTACAGCTTCCAAGTCATGTGGCCAGCATGACTAAGCCACTTCTGGCGAACCAGAGCAGCGCACGGAAATGCCGTTTACCTTCCCGCTGGAGTGGTACCTATTTATCTACTTGCACTTTGACGTTCTTTCAAACTGCTAGGTTGGCAGGAGCAGGGACCGAGCAACAGGAGCTCACCCCATTGCGGAGATTCGAACCGGCGACCTTCTGATTGGCAAGTCCTAGGCTCTGTGGTTTAACCCACAGCACCACCCGTGTCCCCAACTGATGGACCTTACAGGTATCTAAAGCCATTTGCCACTGTTACTGTATGTAGGTTTTATTTTTTTTATCTTATATTTTTGAAATTTTTTCCTTTAATTTTTTTTTGGGGGGGGCCAAGAGAGTGGGGCCCTAAGCTATAGCTTCTTTGGCTTATACGTAAATCCGGCACTGTTCATAAGACAGGTGGAAAGGGAGCTTCCACATGGCAGTTTATTGTGGACTCGCTGCTCATGTACACAAGTTTTGCATAGTGTCCACACAGTGCAATCTTCAACAATATGCCGTCTTATATTTCATTTCCCCGTTTTCCCTCTATGCTCTATTTGGCAGACAGGCAGCAGAGGGAGGGAGTGGAGTAGCAGCGCAAGCAAGAGGGGCAGCAGGCCAGGGAGCCAGGCTTATGGCTCAGGGTTGAAGAGTCTGGCTGAGCTGGGCTTGTGGTGGTGGGCGAGTTGAGTGACAGAGTTGGCGTGGCAGCATGGCAGGGCTGGAGTGGGCAAGGGCTTTCAGAGGCAAGCCAAGCAGGAGAGGAGGGGCAGGAGAGCTGAAGAGGTTTGGTGTGGCTTAAGGGAGAGGGTTAGGTGTGGGGGCTTTTTTGAAGGGGGTCGGTGAGCAAAGTGAGTTGGGATATCAGCCTCTTTTAACCCAGATTTACTATTTCTGTGGAAAATCAAGTAAGTAAAAATATCCATGGAAGGAGTAAACCCAGAATAAAGGGGGAGGGATAAGGTATGGCATTTTGATGAGGATATTGTGTGGATGCTTAAAAAAACAACACTTGCATGCATGAGCAGTACCAGGTCCACAATAAAGTACTCCTATGCAAGTGCCCCAATGTCACCTCCCCACAAATAAATCCAAATGAATGCTCAGTAAACATGTCATCTGGAAGCAACCAGGGACACCATAGAAGACTGGATCACTATGACCTGTAGCTCTAGGAGCTGCACCTGTATGGTTAACATACATGCTGCTGCCTACTTTATCTTTTGTGCCTCCAATTTAGAAAAGGAAAATGAATCAGAGAGCGTTCTGTCTGCCAAACAGCACAAAAGGAGTGTGGTGCATCACAGACACATTATTTGCACGTGCCAATTATGCAGAACTGGTGGGGTATAATTTTAAGAGAGCCATCTATTATTGTCCCAGGAAGAGAGTTAGGACTGCAGTCAGGGAGCAAGCAGGTAAATGAATTGTCGGAAGGCAACCAGGTCGCGGGTAGTCATCAAGCCTGGTCACTCCTGGAAGCACTTGTTCATTCAAGGTGTATGACAGCAAGAAATGACTTCAGAAAAACCTGCCTTTGGGCTTATCCAATTACATTTCGCCCCACTCTTTCCAGGCACAGGGGCATGTTTGTGTCCCAGCATGGTATTTTTTTTTTTGCCTCAAGCTTTCCCCACAAAAACCCACTCTTTGAAGTTCAGTCAGAATGAATGTTGATTTGGGCTTTGCATGGATTGACATTTGTTCCTATTGAGCATTAAAGAGTGGCTTTTCACAGGGAAAGCTCAGGGGCTATATCTATATCTACATATCTCGGACATGGAACTTTTAAGTGCGGACCGTGCCTGGAAAGAGCAGAGGAAAGGTAAGTGTGAACAAGCCCTTTATCCCTTTCTGAAGAGAATCAAGTCCAAGTAGGGAGCCAAGAAGGACCTGATGAAAGGCAAAGATCTGGCAGAATTAGGTCTGGATGCATTATCCAACTGAACGCATGGTGTAATGGTACACTGAAGTAGCCTGGAGTGTTTATAGTTCCCAATGCTTTAGCTTTATACCAGCGATGAGGAACCTGTAGCCCTCCATCCATATATTGTTGGACTCCACTTCCCATCAATCCCATCTAGTGATCAGGGATTATGGAAGTTGTAGTTCAGCAGCATCTAGAGAACCAGCGTTTCTCCATCCCTGCTTTATCTTCAGTAGCTGGTAGATGCATTCTAGAGGAACAGTCATGTTAATAGCCTGAAGCAGCAGAAAATCAAATAATTTTCTGTCTTTTAAAAGACAAATATATTATGGCATAAGCTTTCGTGGGCTAGGTGTCACCTAGTCACAAATGTAAAAGAAAAAGTGGTCTCTGGCCTATGAAACTTTATGCCACCATATATTTACTGTCTTGAAGATGACACAAAACCGTTGTTATAATGAGCAAACAAATAATGCATTGTAAAGTGCTGGAATACTAGCTAGGAGGCAATAGCTCTTCCACCTTCCCGCAAACCAGGTTGCCATTGTACTTCTGCCAGCTCTGAAGGAAAACAAAAGCAAAAAAGATTGGACACTCCAATATTATTGTGGAGCAATCCATTTAGTACCTTTCCAAAGCACATTGTGGTACAAAGCACATTTAAAGCAAGCAGATACCCGTTGCATTGCGGGCGGAACATGTTTCGGCAGCCTCACTTTTAAAGCAATTTGTGGTCAAACAAGGCAAAAACAAAAATCCTTAAGAGGAGGAATGAAACAGTTGAATGCTTTTGCCTGGGGGGCGGGGGAAGGAGGGGGGATAGTTTTGCTAAAAGCTTGCAGAGAGCTGGACTTAAGGACATGGGGGTCATTTTAAAATTCATTTTTCCTAATTGCAAATGGGCACAAATACACAAAGGCGGAGGAAGTAAAAGAAAAACCTTGGGAAAGCTGACGGCCATCATCCAGTGATGTATGACTTGGACATAGCAAAAGTGCAATGGGGAGCACTAGTTCTTTTAACACATCTTCAGAGGTGGCCCTGGAGGAACAGGAGACACCCAGATAGATGTGGAGGCTGAGATAGTTTTGGTTTGTTTTTTAAGGGAGAAGCAGGGATGCCAGCTTAACAATGATAAATGTTCTCCCGCCCCCCTCAAGAAGGCTTAGATGTTCTCTCTCTGAGCTGTACCTCATATTGTTTTCAATGCCTCTACGCTCCAAGCAAAGTGCTTTCATTCTTTCTTCAAAGAAACTGTCAGTTGCCTGAGGGGTAGTGTGAAAAGCGTAACACACTCTTTGTTTCCTTTTGTGATTTGGGCCAAACATTCCTCTCGAAACCCAGTGTTCAACCTACCAGACAGTCATCAGTGGCATTTGTGCCTCTGGACCTCTGTTCCTCTCTAATAAAAGAGAAGAGACAATGAAAATACATTTGGGGCAAAATAAAACAAACAAACAAAATTAAGCCCACGTAATTAGTCTTTTAAACCTACATTGTGAGTCTCCTAATTAAGTATAAATGATGTGGTTTGTCAAGGCACCAAGGAGCCTAATTTAGGCTTTTGGAGACAGGGGTTGAGCACCGAGTTATAATAATAATAATAATAATAATAATAATAATAATAATAATAATAATAATTTGCTGTGGGCTTCTTCCTGGCTCTCAGATATTAATTTACCAGCACACCGTCTGCATTATTAGCCAAATAATGCAAATATCACCTAGGCCCTTTCCTTCTTCCTACAGAATGACCACCCATCTAGAAGGAACCTCTAGTTCTCCAAATGTTGTTGGACTGCAACTCACATAATCTCTAATCATTAGTCTAATAATATCTCCAGCTCCAAGGGCCTTCTGGCAGTTCCCTCATTGCAAGAAGTGAAGTTAAAGGGAACCTGGCAGAGGGCCTTCTCAGTAGTGGCACCCACCCTGTGAAACGCCTTCCCATCAGATGTCGATAAACAATAATATGACTTTTAGAAGACATCTGAAGGCAAGCCTATACAGGAAATTTTTAATGTTTGACATTTTGTGTTTTCTATATTTTGCTGGGAGCTACCCAGAGTGGATGGCTTATTATTATTATTATTATTATTATTATTATTATTATTATTATTATTATTATTATTTGAAGGGCCACATTCCTAATTCAGATGTACATTATTTGCACTTCCTTTCAAACAATTACAAATACAATAATCTTACCTTGGTCCTCTGGTGGAGGAAGGGGACGGGGGGGCGGTCCACCCCGGGTGCCATCTCTGAGGGGGGGTGACAAAAAGGCATCCCGCAGGGGGCTCGCCCCGCCACCCCCAGGCACGGTGGCGTGAGCCGCCACAGCTGTGTGTGGAGGATCGTGCCGCCCCACTGCAGTTGCAAGCTGAGGATCCCGCTGCCGCCGCTGCAGTAGTGAGTGGAGAATCGTGCTGCCCCCACTACAGCTGCAGCCATGAGTGGAAGTTCGCGTTGCCACCGCTGCAGCCGTGAGCTGAGGATCCCGTTGCTGCCACTGCAGCCGCAAGCGGAGGATCCTTTATAGATGGAGGCCACCTTTATAGTAAACACCTTCAGTTGGGCCAAGTATCAAACAAGCAGCTAATGCATCTCCTTGAGGATGGGGGTAATGTGATCCCAGTTCTGGCAGCCGGATTTTGCATCAGCTGCAGCTTCTGGACCACCTTCAATGGCAGTCCCAAACAGAGAACATTGCAAAGCATGAGGCCACCAGAGAATGTACTACGGCCACTAGGTTCTCCTGGTCGAGGAAGTGTCGCCATTGACAAGGCAATTGGAGCTGAAATACTGCTTCCTGCTGAGGCTAATGGGGCATCGGCTGACAATGATGGCTCTAGAGCACTCACAAGCCACAAACCTGTTCCTCCAGGGGAATTGCAGCGCCGTCCAAAACTGGTCATCCCAGACCCAGGAACTGCCCACTGCTAGGCTGCACTTAGTTCCTTCCCACTGAAATTAATGAGCTTAAGTCATGGCTAACTTCTACTATTTATCACTCACTTAATGTAATTAAGCATATTTGATGCATTTGACAAAGCTAGTCAACCTATTAATTAATATACAGTAAGCAGCTAAGTCAAGCCCTCACAAATTATTTCTCATCAACGCTATCTGTGAAATCTTTGCTAATTTTTAATTGATCCCGTCAAATCCAATGATGTCGAAAGAATTTCATTCACACCCTATTCCTTCCATATCAATGAAGTCACCAAAAATTAATTTTGTCGATTTTCAGCTGTAATAGATCATTCCGTTCCCAATCTTGATTGGCACAGTATGCCATAGTAGAGTATATCTGATAGATTTTTGGGGGGGAATCCTCTTCAGAGTCCCCTCCTGGCAGTGGATGGTTATCTCCCTCTTGTGGAGATTAATACTGGCTTATGTTTGCAGATGAAATTGCTGTCAGCATTCACAAGAGCATGCTAGGCTAGTTTTGCCAGTCAACTGCTAAGCCTAGTTACAAACATAATTTGGATAGCTGATGACAACGAGTAGTTCATGCATTTTTATGTCCTTTCCATACGCACCCCTGCCCCCAAAAAACAATTAGAAATAATTAAATGGCGCCGATTAAAAAAAAATAAGCTGTATTTATCATTACATCAGGTTGTATTTCCAGTGTTGTTTCCTAGGAGCCTTCTGTTCCTCCCCTGGATGCATTTCTGCTCCGAAATTACAGTCTTCTACGTGTCTACTCAGAACATTCTGTTTGGCAATTCCTGAATTGTAGAATTCCCTCCCCACAGAGGTATGTGTGGCTTCTTCACTATACAGTTTTTGGCAAAGGCTGTACTAGACGCACCTCTTTACTCTTGTCTTTGATACCTGAGATGCGCAGTTTTGAAGCCCACCGTATTCCTCTGACTGTACTCTGTTTTTCACTGTTTTTAATTCTGAAGTTTACATTGTAATCCACCCGGGACCTGCTGATGAAGGGTGAGTAACAACAACAACAGCAACGGAGTCCTATTGAATTCATTGGTGCTTTCTGCCAAGTAAATGGGTATAGGATTTCAGCCCTAGCCTACTCCAAAGATGGGGTTACTGCCAAGCATGACAGTCCCACCATAGGACTTGGGGTTCAGTGGCATGTGAAGGGCATATTTCATATCCCACTGGGCCCACTGCAGAGTTTAAATCCAAATACATATTCCACTGAATAATAAGTCTCTGCCACCTTCCAATACTAAAGAGGTACACAAGACGGACTGACATCATTTTACTTTGCACTGTAATGTGAATGCCACTTGGAAAACTTTGATAAACACTCAAATCAAAAGCAGTTCTGCCCCCCTTGCAGATATTTTCATCTTTATGACTTGCTATTTGCATAAGAATGGAATCTTAATTTCTGATGCATATGGGCCTACATCATAATTTCCTGTTTGCGACTTTATCATGCTTTGTGGTGAAGTTGTGAGGGGGAGAGAAGAGAAACATCTGATGTAAGATGAAACTGATACTGAAAGGGGAGAAAAGCAAGCGGCAAAACTAAATGAAAATGGAGGCTTATAAAACTTGTAATCTTCCACCAAGCACAGACCCCCCAAGTGTCCCTATTTTCCAGGGACAGTGCTGGATTTGCAGAAGCCGTTCCGGTTTCTGATTTGATCCCAGAATGTCCCACTTTTTCTTAGAACGTCCCTATTTTCATCAGAGAAATGTTGGAGGGTATGTAAGAGTTACACGTGTCTCTGGGAACTTGCATGTATCGCACTTCACATACAACTCTGAAACATAAGTGAAAAAGGGGGTTGTTTTATGTGGGTCAGCCATGTGCCACCCTGGGCATGTGTCTGACAGAGTTCAAGATCTCCTGTTGAATGCTAAAGCACCATGTTTATTAAAGTGGAGTGGGAAAGAGAAATTCGACTACACACTAAACAATTCAGTGCAGTATATATAACATGTTCAGTCAGGCCATCTTAAGCATATCCGGCGCCATGGTGCAAAGTTCCCTCCGGCGCCCACCCTTCCCAGAGTTGTCCACCTTTTTATAAGCAGGACAGCGCTGCCAGCGGGGCTGGAGGAGGAGGGCAGCGGCTGGAGGGCGGCTCCTCCGGAGGGGAAGAGGTGGAGGCTGGACACGGTGGCTCCCGGCTCAGCTGGCCGCTTCGTGCCACGGTGGCCATGGCAGATGGAGGCTCTGGGCACGGCGCTGCTTTGGTGCGGCATGGCAGAGGCGGGCGAGGGTGGCAAGCTGATGCTGGGGGGTGCCACATCCAGCCTCTGCCTCTTCCCTGGTGCCCTCCAGAACTTGGCGCCCTGGCGCCCCGCACCACTAGCCTCTATGGGTAAGACGCCCCTGTGTTCAGTTGTGCCTCTTAACTATTCCCTTTTTCATTCACAATGAGGGAAAGGGGGCAAGAAGAGGGAGAGAGAGAACACTCAACTTAAAAGAGCAGAGGAAAAGAGATGCTATGATCATAGATTTGTAGAGTTGGAAGGGACAGTGAGGGTACTTGAGTCCGGTCCCCTGCAATGCAAGAATCCCAACTAAAGCATCCATGACACATGGCCATCCAACCTCTGCTTTAAAACCCCCCAAGGAAGGAGAGTCTACCACCTTCCAAGGAAGTCTGTTCTAATATCGAACAGTTCTTACTGTCAGAAAGGCTCTGTACCCTCAGGTTCCAGCAACAGACAAAATTCACAAACACAGAGACCTTATTGTCCTCCATCCTAGGATGCTGTGGCATACAGCCAGGTGAGGTGGGGAAAGGCCCACCCATTTGTCTCTATAGCAACAGAGTCCCTCTTTAAGATAATGATGGTGGTACTTAGCTGAGTGGCTAAGACCATTACCTTAACAAAGGACTGGTCCAAGCAGTTCAGCAGGTTTACTCTTACAGACCCCTCAAGTGTCCCAATTTATTCAGGACATCACAGATTGGCGGAAGCCGCCCCAGCTTCTGTTCCCAACCCTGAATGTCCCAGTTTTGGTTCCCTGCTCTGGTTGCACCAGAGCGAGGGACCAAAAGGCAGCAGGCTGCGTTGGCCAGACACAATCTGCCAGAAGGTCCTGACATGGCGCAGGCTGGGTGCTGTAGAGGAAGACAACTGGAGAAAGGTAGATGGGGGGAGGGATGGAGTGAGGGGGTGAGCGGGTGAGCAAGAAAGGGGTCAGCGGCAGGGAGGGGGCAAGGGACAGCAGGGTGGTGGTGGTGGGATGCCCCAAATTGCCCTCCCAAAATACACAACCACAGGTCTGGAAAGTACCCACAGATATCACTCAAACCCAGCCCTATAACAATTATTTATCTATCCAGCGCTCAAAGGTGCTCTTGCAGCTTTAAATGGGAGCAACACTGTGTGTATGTGTTGATGCCAGCACCAGGTGCCCAGGCCAGGAGTTCTATGCCTCCAGTTTTCATGTGATTTCAGCTCAGACTCATGAGCCCTGACGTTCAGTTGCTCTGAGTAATGTAGCAGTGAGAGGGACGACCAGGTGGTAAAATACCCACCACAGAGCTTCCCAGCCTGGTGTCCTGCATTGAAATGCTGCTGACAGAGAAGGAATTCAGCTACATTAGTTTTTAAAAAGTGCTTTATACCAAATGTGTTATAACACTGTGACACCAGATGGCGCTGTAGAGTTTCATCTTTGGCCAATATGATTTCCCCCTTTGAGGTTCACAACACGTTTTTCTGAAACGCTTTTTTGATGTGTCTAGGTCCTGCCAAGGTAACATGTAATGTACATGTCAGAAGAATCTGGCTTTGTTGCATGTGTGGGAACCAGAGTCATGTGCCCCTTTACTAGGATTTCCGTCTCACAGGAATGCACGGGAGGGGGGTGGGCTTTCTCCACCCTGATCCTTTTTAGGAGTGGGTCTCAGATTACCAGCGGGGTGTTTGTATGTTGGTCCCAAGAGGTGTGGTGTATAAGATGTTGTCTTATTTGCACAGGTATGTCTTCACCCAAGCCTGGATTGCGTTCCAGATACAAGCAGTCTTCCCACTAACCTATAGTGCCTTGCCAGCTGTTTGGAAACTTTCCCATTTTTGCAGGTTTCCTCTAGCTGTCAACATTTTGCAGGAGGGATGCATACCAGAAATTTAGCTTTGTGCAATTGAAGTGGATTAAAGCGTTTTGTCATCCTAGCACAACAAATGCCCTTAAAAACACAGAGAGACTTTTTCAAGTCAGAAACGTGTCAGGGAAATGCACTAAACAGTGTGAGGTGAATGAATGATTAACAGAAAGGCATATAAACACTCCGCAAGCAAATCAGGATGAATTCACATGGTTGTTTAACCATTTCACACACAAATCAGGATGAATGCCCAGTGCAGACCAGACAGGGCCCAGCCTCCACATAAGCTTTGTGCATGCTCCGTGAAGAGGTCATCTGAGGGAACCTGGGGGGGTCTCAGTCAAGCAACAAAAATAGAGGTTGTTGAGCCCTTGATGGGTTGCCATGTTGTTCAAAGGGCTGCCTTCTGTTAGGTGAGTCACAGATTACAAAGGCCTACTTAAAACCATTTGTTTCCATAATGGTGCCTTGCCATAAAAAAGATACTGGCAACTGCCCTCCCTTGTGTTTCAAGTGGTGCTAGTTATATTAATAATCACAGGTGAATAATATAAAACAAATAACTTTATTCAAACAAGCTTGCATTCAACTTCTAACTCTGTCTCTCTATTGATTGTGCTGAGTCACTTCCTGGTAGCTGCTCCCTTAATTTGTGTCTTATCTCTTTGTCACCAAGTTTCTCTCCCTGACTGTGGCTGCTGGGCATGGGACAAGGGGCGCATGGACAAGCCCTCACTCTCATGCACATATTAAAGGCATGGGAGACTTTCCGTGGTGAAAAGAAGAAGAAAGTGGCAAGCCAACTTGGGGATGAAGAATGAGCTCCAGACTTGATCTATTCTTGACCTTACACTTGCTTGCTTGGGCAAGCTACTGGACTTTAAAAAACAACCCATGGCAATTAACATGGCAAGGAGATTATGAGTGGCAGGTATGCCTGTGACAAATGCAGAAAAAGAAGTAGTCAGCCGGTCCTCAGAAAAAAACAAAACTTAAGCCATTGATAGATTAGAAACACATGGATTAAATATGAGTTAATTGTTTTAAACAACTTGCATTTCCAAGGTGACTCGGCTGATCCTTAAAGCAGCTTTATATGGTAATGCGACATTTTGCAGCCTACGTTCAACCAATTATCTCTCATAAGAGGGGGGAAATGACCAAGTTGGTTTGCTGGAAAAGAGCCTTGAATTGAAACACACATGTCTGGAAGAACTATAAATCTGAGGAGATAATGCAAGGGCTGAGCATGGAAGCTGAAAATGAGTACAGCTGCCAGTGCCAGACTTTTGGTCATTCACACACACACACACACACACACACACACACATGCACTCTCTCCCCTCTCTCTCTCTCTCTCTCTCCCTTTGCAATTCCCTTTCACCCCGAGGCCTGAACTACAACCACAACCTTAAGTGATCAGAGCTCAGAATTCCTTCATTCACTAAGTACACTTGCTGGAGTCCATCAGAGACATCCATTGAGGGCTAGCAGCAACTTGCAAGAGGGAATGGAGGCAGTTGTGTCCTGCCAGTGGTAGTGCTGCCCTCATCAGGATGCAGAGGGGCAGGGCAAGGTGGCAGGAAGGTGGCGGGAGCTCTGGATTGGCAGCAGTGACCCCACAAGTACACACACATCTGCAGAGCCATGCCCATCCCATAATGTCCCAGACCTCGCCACAGCCTGATGCTGCTCATCCATATAGGCTGTGCTGGCTCCTACTGGATGAAGTACTCAGACTTCATTTTCTGCTGCAATGTCAGCGTTCAAATCAGCATGCTGCAAAGGCAAGGCAAGGATCCCCTGTGCACAAGTGCATGGCATGGCTAAGCAAGCTAGGATGTTGATCAAACAGCTGGGTCTGTGCCAGCAGATTTCACCTTGGAGGCTGGGCAGGGAAGAGATAGGCGTCTCTTCCAAAGAAACTGTCCAATCCTGCCTCTCTCTTCCCTTCTCTGCGGAGTGTTGGGTTGAACCGGCCCTACTCTGTAATCTATTACCATGAAACCTGGAGGAGGAATGTGTGATTAATATTTTACATTTCTAAAAAACATTTTGGGGTTAATTATTTAAAAACAGAGCATTAAAACTCTCCTAGGAAGTCCAAAGTGTCAGGTCAATTAGTATTATTAGTAGCAGGCTGGCTTGGAAACATTTGTTCGGCTGCTGTTATGTAGGATGGTGAAACGTTGCAGAAACAGAGGACGCTGTACAGTAATGGCTACAAAAACTGATGAGGGACAGATTAGGTTGGGCAGAGAAGAGATGGGCTCCTTTAAGGGTTATCTGAGGCCAAGCGAACCTGCTATAATTAGTTGCCCAGCTGCCATTGACGGGAAATACCCAAAGACAAGATGTAGCCCCTGTTCACTGTGTGCTGCACAGATTCTGCTACCAGACTGCTCCTCAGCTACTAAGAACACCCCAAACAAGCAGAAGTTAAGCAGGAAAGACCTTTCCAGTTTATGCCAGGGAACGCTTCACCTGCTTAACTTCTGCATATCAGGTGGCAGTTAAAGGCCCAGAGTCTTCACTCATAACCTGTTTTTTATGTTATGGTTACCACCTTCTTTTTGCAGCAGATTGAATGGCATCAGCAAACAATAATGATCAATGCTATGAAGTCTTTCGGGCTGCTGTTAAAGGCACAGTAGCTGGGGGGAAATAAGTTGGCAACCCTAAATGACTGCAAACTTTTAGGCTCCTGTTAAAGGCACAGCGGGCAGGATTCCACCCCACCTACCCACCCGTGACCACTTCACTTCCATGTGAAGAAAAGCATCGCCTGCTGAATTTCTGCATGTCAGATGGTGTGGCTAAAGGCATAGGAGCAGGCTGGGCTGGTTCTTTCTGGCAACTCCTTCTGCCAGCGACCTTCCCTTTTTTTGCGGGAAATTCCCTTATTCCAGCGCCGTTTCCTGCAGCTATCCCGGATTGTTAGATATCCCATAGACTGTCCCCGGGACAGGTGAGGCTGCTGATCCCTTATTTTCAAATCTGAAAGTTGACAGCTATGGCCAGTGATGAAAGCATCACCACCGCGCACTGAACCAAGCAGCTCTTGAACATACAACAAGTTGGGAGGTTGTTTGAAGTCATCCCATATATCTTTCTTCCTTCCGTTTTTATGTTTTCCTCTTTATCACTAAGAACCAGGTTTTCTCCCAGCTGGACTGCTCTGTCCCAAACACTCCCTGACTGACAGGGTTGCCACCTTTTTCACTGGCCCTGCTTCTGCCTTCAACAGCAGCCTGACTCTCACCCTCCTTTACAATTGTTATTTTTCCCCATTGAGCACAAGCCTGGGCATGCCTCACAGGAAGGCTATTGTTGTATACAGTTCCCAGACATTTGGGAATTGTAGTTTTCTATGCATGATGAGAATTTTAGCTCTGTGGGGGTAAACTATAGTTCACAGGGCGTGTCCCTTCCCTGTAGCATTAGAGTTGCAGTTTCGTGTCCTGGTGTCATGGATGCAAATGAGTGGTGGGAGGCGTCAGCTGGGGAACATCCAAGGGAACCCCAAAGGAAAGAAGACTCAGAATCAGGGGGTTGATGGTGGGATGACGATGAATGGTCAGAGGGCTGAAGAGGGAGGAGCAGAGACAGACAAGACCAAGAAGTCTCAGATTGCAAGGGGGAGGAGGAGACTTGGGGAACTGTGGGAAGGCAGGGACTTGATTGGGACGAGACCTGCTGGGAATAGTTGCTGTGCTCACTAGGCCTGTGCTGTTTTCTTTCTTTCAATAAAGAATTAACTTCTCCCGACTCCGACACCTGGACACCCGATACATCTGGGTGCCCCTTTAAACCTCCCAGCAGAAAGTACTAGAATGAGCAAATGCATTCCAAGGTCGAAAACGCTGCATCCTACGAGAAGGCAAGCAGCTATTGTGCTTTTCGAGGAATGCCAACTTTTCAACAGCAGATTGATCTGTGGTAATTAGAAAGCAATAATCTTTAGCTCAAGGCCATAAAATAATGCACCTGCCGATTTCTGCATGTGGAAAGCTCCATTAAAGACACAGAAGTGTGCCAGGCTGGTTTATTTCTAGCTAGTTGACAATCCAGCTCCTCTCCCTCCTGTTCTCTTCCTGCAATTTCTCTCTTCTTTCCCTGCCCTGCTTCCAGCACACCATAGGGCACACCAACCAACACACCACACCAACCAACCAACCAACAGGGCTCCTGCACCTTTACTAGTTGCATGGCAAGCTGTACTTGCTGAAAGTCCTGCTTCGACACAGCTCTTAAAGGTACAGAAGCCCTGCCCTCTTTTGCATATGGCCCTCTAGAGCACTGAGAGACTGGAAAGCATGTATCTGGTGTTGGAGAGAGGAGGAGGCAACCCTACCAACCATCCAGTGGCGTAGCGTGGGGGGTGCAGGGGGGCCGGCCGCACCGGGCGCAACATCTGGGGGTTAGGGTTAAGGGGCGCAAATCCACGGGTTAGGGGGCGCAAATCCACGGGTTAGGGGGCGCAAATTACTTGCCTTGCCCCGGGTGCTGACAACCCACGCTACGCCACTGCAACCATCCATTAAGCGGGAAGAGTAGGCGTTCTTCCATGTCAAAGATGTGTCTAGATATGAAAGTGACTGGGTCTTAAAACAGTCATGGGGTTACTCAGGGAGAGACTTTGGGGCTGTTCTGGGAGGAAGGGTGGAATATACTATTAAGTGATAATATAACAGCCTGCTAGACAATATGAGAAAGGTGATTGCATGTCATGGGAAAAAAGAAAGAAATAGGCATAGTGGGATCAAGTTTGGTACTACAGCACATGGGAAGGAAGATTTTACCCTTCTCCCCAGACTGAAATTTGCCCCCCCCTTCACCCTTAACCACCCCTTTCCCATGCACTGCAGTCCTTATGCCTGCTATTTAGAAACAAAAACAAAACAAGACTCATGAAATGTGCTCATACATGTCTCATGTTGTCCCAGAGGATGCCTAGAATCTGATTAGAGATGTAATTGCAGCTAAGCCCTTTGGGAACTGTGAGGATAAGTGAAGTCACCACCAGTTATTGTCACATTTCTCTTTGGGCTGCCTCCCTGATTTAGGGTGACAAGGGGTTGAAAGGGGACAGGGGATCCTGCACCTTTGATAGCTGTGGTGCTAGCAGAGGCGGCTGGTGCCTATTGGGGCTAGTAGGACATAAGGCCAGGAATCCAACAATGCTTGGAACCACAGCCCATAATAGGCAGAACTAACTAATTCTAGTTTTGTCTCCATTCTTGGCCTGATATTTCTACCCAGAATGATTAGCTAGCGGAGTTCATTCCTCCTGAACTTTCCAATTTATTGTACTCAAACTCCTCTTTGCCATCTTGACCAGCACCCTTGCTAGTGCAATCTACTCTCTCCTTTCTGTACATCTCTACACCCAGGTATACCCGTGTCCCAGCTGATAATCGCAGTCCCACCAGACTTCTGATATTCCCACCACAGCTGTGTTCTCTTCTAATACTATATTGCATTGGTATAACTTAACCCTGAAGCTCCAAAAATGTATATTGTGTTGTGAGTTTGAGTGGTTAGACAGAAAAGGATTGATGAGGGGAATTAGACATTGTGTTCTCCCAATCGTTCCATCAGTGCAAGCATTTCAGGTTCCCCAATGCAATGGACTCCCCTCTCTTTCCCCCACATGCTGTCTGGAGCTTCTCCTGGGCCCCACAGAGCTTATTTGTGGGGGGCATAGGAGAGGAGAGGGTGGAAAGTCCCATTGTGCTAGCAGGACTCCTTGTGCTGGCTCCTACTAGTGCATCTACTACAGGGGCGCCGACTTATAAAAAATATTGGGGGGGCCCATACTGGGGTCCTGCCGCTGGTTCGCTCGGGTAGCCGGGAGAACGCAGTTCGAGGTGGCGGTGTTGGGGAGAGACCCTCGCTCAGGGCGCCACAAGACTTGGCGGCCGGCGGCCTATCTGGGGGGTTTTGGAGCGTATTTCGGCGGAGCGATTGGGGAGGAGGGGGCTTGTTGCCGGATTCTTCAGCTGGGCCGGAGATCCGCTGCTGCGGGTCCCTGGGCCGAGTTGTGAGCACGGCCTGCTGAAGGGAGATCCAGCCGATTGCGCGACGGGGACGGCCGGGGCTCTCCGGCTAGGGCGTGCGGCTGGCTGGCTGGCTGGCTGGTGAGGGAGCAGGTGGGGAGGAGGCGGGGGTCCTCACTCTCTTAGGAAACGCACCCGCGCGCCCGATTGCCACGAAGTCCGAAGGGTGCGTGTGTGGAATTAAAAAGCAAAAACGAGATATGGGCAGGGCAGGCAAAGAGTTTTCCACAAGAGGATGGAGGGCAGGTTGAAGAGAAAATCACTCAAGATGAGACAGTCAAATCAGCCATGATAAAATGGGCTCAGGATATTGGGTATAACATCATGTTTGAGGACTGGGAAAGGTTATGGACCACCGGAATGAAATTCACGGCATGTAATGCCTTGATGGAAAATATTATGAAAATGATTTATAGGTGGTACATGACCCCAGTCAAGCTTGCAAAAATATATCACCTGTCTGATAATAAATGTTGGAAATGTAAGGAGGCTGAAGGGACATTCTTTCACCTCTGGTGGACTTGTCCAAAAGTGAAGGCCTTCTGGGAAATGATCTATAATGAGTTAAAAAAGGTATTTAAGTATACCTTTCCCAAGAAACCAGAGGCCTTCCTCTTGGGCATTGTTGGCCAGAAAGTGTTAAAGAAGGATAGAACTTTCTTTATGTATGCAACTACAGCAGCAAGAATACTTATAGCAAAATATTGGAAGACACAAGATTTGCCCACACTGGAAGAGTGGCAGACGCAAATGATGGACTACATGGAACTGGCTGAAATGACTGGCAGAATCCGAGATTTGGGAGAAGAAACAACGGAAGAGGACTGGAAAAAATTTAAGGACTATTTACAAAAACAATATAAGTTGTATGAATGTTAAAAATTTACACAATTCGGAAACTATAGCTTCAGCAATTAGATTTGGGAAACAGGAAATTATATTTTAAGTAAGAAAAGGTCAAAATCTAAGGTAATACTATGTTTAATTTAAGATATAAGTAACTGATGAAAAGTATGTTAAATTTAGAGGTATAGTATTTGAAAAGTACAAAATAAGGTACGAAACAAGGTAATAATTTGCTGATATCTTTATTATAAAGAATGCAGGGTAAGGGAGATGCGAGGAAGTCCAGTTAGTTATATAAAAAATGTGTTGAATGGTTGGTTTTCTTTTCTTCTTTTTCTTTTTTTCTTTTTCTTGTTCTTTTACTTTTTTCTTCAGTGTATGTTTCTAACTTTGTATTTGAAAACTTAATAAAATATTTATAAAAAAAAAAAGAGAGAGAAAATCCTTTCGCTTTTCTGGGGCGCAGGGAAGTCTCAGAGCCGGAGGTTGGGGAAGGGACCCCCTTTGCTCTGCCCTCTTCTCCCGTCTTAGATTCGCATGGGGGTCCCCGCCCGAGCTTGCCTGGCCACCGGGCCACACAAGGGCCGCGCTCTACGCGGCACACCTTGCTAGCCGCGCAGCTGTCCTCCGCGGCTGCGGAGCGGCCCTGCGCCGGTGCCCAGCCCCTCTGGGCGCCCGCTGCGCTGCCAATGACAAGCGGGCGACGTCGCGGGCGGGGAAGGCGTCGCTTTCTTTCCCGATCCTTCATCCTCCCAGTCTTCCAGCCCTTTTTTGGGTTGGAAGCTCGTCTCGTTCGCCCTTCTCCTTTCTTCACCCTTCGCGCAATTTTCCTCCCTCGTCTCCCTCCCCATTTCTCCTTCCTTCCTGACTGACTGGCGGGCTCTGGCTCTGGCTCGGGCTCCGGGTCGGGCTCAGGCTCAGGCTCGGGCTCGGGCAGCCACAGCGTCGGCGGTGTTGGCGATCGGCGGCGCGGGGGGATGGTCCTCCCGGGGGAGCCGGCGCTGCTCAATGGGGTTGCCAAGGAGACAGGCCGGCCGCCCCCCTCCCCCGGCCCGGCGCCCCCCGCCGCGCCGGTGCCCTATAAAAGCCGCGGACGCGCCAAGCGTCAACAGGCAGAGCCTCGAGATTATCTCGCCGCGCTCGAGATTATTGGGGGGGCTGAGCCCCCCCAAACGAATTATTGAGGGGGCTCGGGCCCCCTCAAGCCCCATGGAGTCGGCGCCTATGATCTACTAGTTGAATCTGGGCCTATGATCATAGCTGTCAAGTGTCCCTTATTTGAAGGGACAGTCCCTTATTCCAGCGCCATGTCCTGCTGCTGTCCCTTATTGATGGATGTCCCTTAAATGTCCCTTAAATGACGTCCCTTCATTTTAAAGGAAGCAGCTCCTCCCCCTCCCTCCCTGCCGGCCAGGGAGGAGGGAGGCTCCAACTGTGTTGCTTGGCTGGGTTGCTCACCCAATAAGAAGCCTAAGAACGACTGGGGGGTGGAGCTTGCATGCCTTGTATGTGGCTAGTTAATACAAGCTGAGGGGTTTTTTGAATGCTGGACGCCATTTTGTTGCACGTGCTGCAGCAAACTTTGCAGTGCAAAGCCAGGCCAGGGAGCCATCTTAAGTTGAGGCTGCATAGGCCTTGTGGTGCATTTGATTCAGATTCTGTTCAGTTGAACCTCTAGTTATATAGTTGGTTGGGCAGTGTTCTCGAAGCTACCAGCATGAGTTTGACCAGACTGCAGAAGGACAGGAAGACTGGAGTGCCTGGAACAGGTGAGGCTGCAGGTCCCTTATTTTCAAGGCTGCTGGTCCCTTATTTTCAAATCTGTAAGTTGACAGCTATGCCTATGATACCAGATGCCTATGATGTTCTTTTGTTAGGAAAAAGAAAGGCCAACAGCCCAGGAAATCTAGGACATGCTAGTGACTCATCCTTATCCCCTCACTCCAAAGGGAGGGGCAAGCTAGCTGTGTGTGCAAAAGAAGGAAATAATAGAACCTGAAGTTTTTGAGTGTGGTGAACAGAGGAAGAGAAGCAGAGAGGGCTGAGGTGAGTGATGGGGCTTTAAAAGCATCTAGGAGGAATACAGGGATGTCTGTCTGTGTAGGGACTTCTCCACACTGGAGTTTACTGTGTGTTTGTAACTGTTTGGGTCCCCATTAATTTGTGTAGTCCTCATACAAAACCAATCCCCATGCTTTCCCCCTGTAAATTTGGGTTTACCTGATACCTACTGCCTTGCAGTACATCTTCCAGAGAAAAGGCTAAGGAGTATATGTGGGATGTAAAACACAGAGAAGTCAAATACAACATTCCCAGAGTGAATATGTTTACACATGAGGAGGAATGTTTGTCCAGCCAGCAGGTAAACTTCCTGTTTCCTTCTGGGCTGGGAAGGCTTTCTCTACATATGACCAGAGGTGGGTGTGACCTTCCCTATGCAGGTAATGACAAAAGCACAGGGCAGGGCAGCCATCTCTCTCTCTTTGACTCCATTCCTCGAAGAAGCAACATCTGCTTAATCTGAGATGCTCAGCCAAGAGAGGACAAAGGAGCTATCTCCTTATGGGATAGTTTCCAGGTATATTACTCTTGTAACTCAAGTCTGTCTTCTGGGATCCATCTGTGAACAGAATGAGTGAGTAAATTCTTTTTATACTTTTATAGAAGACTGTGTCGTGTCTATCTTTTTATAGGGGACTAAAGGGGAAATTACCAGGAAACTTATTTTTGAGGCTTATACAAGCCTGGCAAACGCTATCCGCTGCACAAGTTTAAAAATGTTACTCTGCTAAATTGTAGAACTTGTTAACACAAGTTGGAAAGGATATAATTAAACAATATATCCTCTCCTGCCTCCCTGAACATTCCCACAGTAAACCCTACACAAATTCAGAGTGCAGTCCCTTAAAGGTTGGGTGGTGGTGCCTTGTACGCCTCCTTCCGGCAACTCCTGCAGCCAAGCTTGTGCCAAACGTATTGCTCTGCTTTCCTTTGGACCACATCAGTGAGGCTGAGATGGGGGTCTTGTCATCTGGGCAGCCCAGGACTTCCACACACATTGCCCAGGCTCGTGCCCCTAAGAGGTCACTTTGGTGCTGCTACACAGCAAAAACCATGTGAGAGGTAGCAGTTACGAGTTACCAGTCTCTACAGCCACAGCGGGTGCTGTGATTCTCCAGTGGTTTGACTGCACCACTGGCATACCTTCTAACATTTCTCCGATGAAAATAGGGATGTCCCACTCCATAATGATAATTTTACTATTTATACCCCACACATCTTACTGGGCTGCCCCAGCCACTCTGGGGAGCTTCCAACATATATAAAAACAGAATAAAATATTAAACATTAAAAAAATTCCCTATACAGGATTGCCTTCAGATGGCTTGGGGTTGAATAACTCCATATCCTCCAATGTTTCTCCAATGAAAATAAGGACATCCTAAAGAAAAGCAGGACATTCTGGGATCAAATTAGAAACTGGGACGGCTTCTCTAAATCAGGGATGTCCCTGGAAAATAGGAACACTTGGAGGGTCTGCACTGGAGGTGCATTTCATTGTCTCTTGAGACAGATGCCAATAACCTGATACAAGGATAATTAGATAAACTGGGGGAAATGAGGTTCCATGCCACTCCAGATGGATCGTGGATGATCTGTTTCAGTGTGTTTGGATCAATAATCCCTCTGCCGCGCCACTTTCCATGCCTGCTACTTACTTAATACTTTCATTTCTTTTCTGACTGCACTTGTAACTTTTTCTGGTGTGCTCCTAAATATTTTTCCCCCTTTTGGTCCCTCAGATTTGCACAAAACCAGAAAGCTGCACAATGTGCTTTTGCACACTTTTTTGGTCAGGGATTATTCTGTTTTTTTATGGTGGAAGGGAGATAAAATACCAACTAAAATGGAGCAGCAAGTGAAATTATTTGAATATGCAGAATCGGCAAAGATGACAGGAAAAATTAGGAACCAGACAAACCAAAAGTTTAACCAAGAATGAGATATATACAAATTATACTTAAAAGAACATTGCTCACATATGAAATCTTTGACATGCTTTGATTAACTTCTGCAATGTTATATGCCACAAAGATTACAGACAATTTATAATAAAGGGTATACAATATGCAGTCAACAAGGAAACAAAGGACCCATACTGAGGAAGACGAAAGTCCCAATGCATGGAAGAACTTTATTTTATAAGTAACATTCTCTTTGTATAGGGTGTGATTTGTTTTTTCTTTTGTTCTTTTTGGGGTGAGTGATTTCAATATTTAAAATCAATAAAGATTAAATTGCGTGCTCTCTCTCTCGTTTTTAACCCAAGGTATGCAGCAGCTATCTCTGCACATGCCCTATCACAGTGTTTCCCAACCTTTTTTGGGCAAAGGCACACTTGTTTGATGAAAAAAATCTTGAGGCACACCACCATTACAGCCCCGTGACGTCAGCGCGCAGTGTCACGCCGGGAGGGACGCACGAAAGTGTAAGTTTCAATTTTTTCCCCTCCCCCTTGCCGGGGAACCTCCAAGCTTTGGGGGTGGGGGGGAGGAGGCAGCAAAGCGAGGCAGGAAGGAGAGCGCGGCTTGGCTGGGTGAGCTTTGGCAGGGGCAGGGAATGAGAGCCGCGAGGCGGGCGCTGCGGCCGGAGGCGCTGCCCGCTGAGCTCGCAGGCAGCCAGGCAGGCAGACAGTGAGAGCCCCACGCTGGGCGGCCTCTCCTCGCCGCCACCGCCCCGCCTCTCGCCGCCCGACTCGCCCGCCTCCCTCCAGGCAACATCTCGCGGCACACCAGGCAACATCTCGCGGCACACTAGTGTGCCGCGGAACAGTGGTTGGGAAACACTGCCCTATCAGTAGTTAACTAGCATAAAAGAATTCACACATTCAAAGGCAGAGACCATCACAAAAGGGACCGCCTACTGATATGAATGGGAGAGACCAAAGCTGCTCCTCATATACAAACTCAAATAGGTGAGGGTGTAGACTACTGTACTCCAGTCTAATCTGAATGGGAGGGGAAGTGGATTAACAGTTTTAAAATGCTCAAAGGTTTCCTATGATGTGGAACAGCCTTTATTACGAAATACCTGGGGAAAGCATTTCATTGATGATTCAAAGCTGTTTGCATAATAGCTCTGTTCTTTCACTGTTTGGTCCACTAAAATGCGTAATTCATACTAAGTTTCTTGTTTTTTTTCCACTGCTTGAGAACACGGCGGCTCCTACTTTTTTTCCAGCAGTGCTGGAGCCTCAAAGGGCAAACATTTGTATGGCCAGCAGGAGACTTGGGTTGTTGTGCTGTTTTTAGCAGCATTGACAAAACAAGGTGTCAAAAAAGCCGCTTTCTATTCAATGAACAAAAACACCATTTTGATGGCTAGTGTGATGTTGGAACATTCTGCTAAAAGCCTTATTGCAGACCCTGGGTGATACCCTGCCCTCTGTTTTCAAGGCAAGCCATTACAAGGAGGAGTTTGAGTCAAACAGGAGCTTGGGAAGATAATAAGATACTATTACTTCCTTATTTCTGGTCATCTCTGATAGTGGGCAGCTGTTGCAATGCCTTCAACACATGATGTATTTGGTATATATGTTCTTACATGTAAAGCGATCATGTGGAGAAGACACGACAAGAGGTTTATAATTTCATGAAGCATCTGGAGAAAGGGCTATCCAGGGCAGCAGATTTGCTAAAAGGGTGCTTAAGCTGTCCAGCTATTGCAAAATAAACTAACATTTTTAGTTTTATCTGTCTTCCTCTACCTATGTTGTTGTTGTTGTTGTTGTTGTTGTTGTTGTTGTTGTTGTTGTTGTTGTTGTTGTTGTTGTTGTTATCCCGCCTTTCCTCCATGGTTTTGCCCACCGCCCTATTTTATTCCCTCAACAACCCTAAAAGACAGTGACTGTGTCCCAAGGTCACCCCATAAGCTTCATGGCTGAATGAAGTTTTGAACCCATTTCCCAGGTCCCAATCCAAAATTATAACCACTGCACCGTGCTGGTTCAACTTGCATAATGCCAAATAAATGAAAATGTGACAAAATGCTGTAAAACCCCAAACCTAGCTAAGCACTCCCTCCAGGAACTTTTTAGCTCTTGGAGAATTAAGTAGGGGGAGCATAACAGTGCATTACGGTAGAGTTAGCCCCAGTGTATTTATACCTAGCTGGGATAGTTCAGGCAATAGTGCACAAGACTCTTAATCTCAGGGTTCAAGCCCCACATTGGGCAAAAGATTCCTGCTTTGCAGAGGGTTAGACTAGATGACCCTCATGGTCCCTACAATTCTGAGATTCTATGATTGGTCTGGCTGTGTATGCAGAGCCCATGAATCTATGCCTCTCTGATGCAGACATTTCTATAGGAAATACCTTAATGACTCACTGAATGATGATGCTTAAAGAGCTAACTGTGCCTGCTGTCAGCTTGCGCCTTTTTCCTGTGCTTCCCCAGAGGATGATTCAGCAAGAGGCCTGGCTAGCCTCCTTTCTGCAGATTTGTAGCGTGGGCCATATAGCAGCTCCTTTAAATGAAACTCTTAATTGCTACTACTTAGTGCATTCTCTGAAGAGATCATCAGACTGCAATGGGCAAACATTCTCTTTGCTTATGCTTATGCCAAATTGCCACCAAAGTTCTCCCCACCCAGCGGCGGAGCTAGCCGCTCAGGCACCCAGAGCAGCACACATGCTGTGCACCTGGGGGGCAGCAATCTGCCCTGGGGGGACTTTGTTACCCCCCTCTGGGATGACACCTGGCACGTACCACCCCCTTTCCTACGCCCCTGACCCCACCCTCTCGTTCTGCCATTATCATCCAATATACCCCAGCCACTATACCCACTATGTGGACACAATGAAAAACCAGATATTCAAAAGTATCGCAGCAAAACTTTTGATAGAATTGAGGAACAAGGCACAGAAGGAGGGACAAAACAGCTTTAGAGCTAGGAGAAAGGTGTCTCAGAAGAAATAGGATATAGAGGATTATAACAGGAATGATATAAGTGTAGGGAAGATGGAGCTTTCTCTTTCTCCCAGTGATGTTAACTGATACAGTTGTACCTTCTAAGTTGAATGGAATCCTTTCCGGAAGTCCATTCGACTTCCAAAACATTTGGAAACCCAAATGAAGCTTCTGATTGGCTGCAGGAAGCTCCTGCAGCCAATCAGAAACCACGGAATACCCATCGGATGTTTGGGTTCCAAAGAAGGTTCGCCAAACAGAACACTCACTTCCGGGTTTGCGGAGTTTGGGCATAGGCGCCGACTCCATGGGGCCTGAGGGGGCCCGAGCCCCCTCAAAAATTCGTTTGGGGGGGCTCCGCCCCCCCAATAATCTTGGGCGCCCCTCCAGCAGAGCGCCACCGCCGCCCCTCCCCCAGCCCAAAATGCACAGGGTCGGGCTGCATGCCTCCTGCCCTCCCTCCCGAGCAAAAGCTCCACCCAATTTCCTTCGGAGCTGATTAATAGGCGCAGCACGCTCTCCCCTATTCGCTCACGAGGAGACGGCGCCACTTTATCTGCATATTCATGAGCTTATTTATTATTCATGAGCTTTCGCGGGCTCCCCCAATATTTTTTATAAGTCGGCGCCCCTGAGTTTGGGAGCCAAAATGTCTGAGTACCAAGGCGTTTGGGATCCAAGGTACGACTGTACTAGGTTTGAAAGAGAGAGAAAAGCAGCGCTATTGTACACAATGCATCATACTTCACTTGGAACTGACTGCCACAGGAAGTAAAACTAGAAGCGTCACAAGAAGCCATGTGGAGGGAGTATTTCAGATTGGTAGTGCTGGGAGAGATGGGCTTGTCACGTTCTCGATTACACCCCTGAAGCTGCTGTTTCCCCAGGGAGGAGGACATAAAAATGCCATTTATGCCCCTGGATGCTTTCCTCCATGGAGCAAATACCAGCTTCAGGGGCATTTTTATATGGGAAAATGACACAGGTAGAATAGGTTCAATTTACAAGCTCCTCTAGTGCCATGGTCCTGATCCAGTAGGATTCCATGTCTGTTCTGGCAGGGCTCTTTTTCTGTTAATGCTGCCATCCTGCCTGAAGGTCTGCTGTTCTTTTAAAAATTAAGGATTAAATGACTGCTATGGGTGGGAAGGAAATTTGATTCACTTCAGACTTAAAGGTGAATCTATCAGTTTTTCACTTTCCGAAACAATACAAATCGCCGCCCTCTTTCAAAATTCAAAATTTTGTGATGCAGTTCTGCAGTGAAATGATGCTTATAAAAAGGCATGAGTTGGGGGAAAGCGTGCATAAAAATAAATAGCACACAAAAATGTATTATATTAGAGGAAATTGCTTACCTTGGTCAAAGGAACATACAAAAATGTGGTTATCAAGAGAAATTGACAGATCCTCCCATCCCTAATGACTGTCCATTTTATCTTGCTCTGCTTATGGAATAAGTACACAGTATCACTTTTCTCTTTTTTGCCATTGTTTTATTAAAATGCCCTTTCTGTAAAACTTTGTGGCCTGGTGAATAGTGTGGTGCAGTGGTTAGACCATTGGACTAAAGCTGCAGAGACCCAGGTTTAAATGCCCACTCGGCCATGAATCTCACTGGGTGACTTGGAGCCATTCACTATTATTGCATTCCTGCATTACATTTGGGCATGGGCAGAGGCAGTTTTAGGGTAGTGTGACCGGTTTGGCCATACTGGGTGCCACGCTGCAGGGGGCACCACAATAATGCTGTACAGTGGAGTGCAAGGGGGGATTTTAGTGTTGCACAGGGCACCACTAAAATTTGGAGAAGGGCCACAAATTAGTGGTAGAGTACACATGGTAGATTTTTGCATGCAAAAGGTCCCGGGTTCAATCCTTAGCACTGCCAAGTAGGGCTGAGGGAAAAGACTTGTGTGTGAAATCCTAGGGAACCAAACCCAAGAGATCTGCTGCCAGTCAGTGTTGGCAATCGTGAGCGAGATAGACCAACTACAACCAAGCCTAAGTAGCGCCACAACATTTGCTCATATTCTTGTCTCAACCTTCCTTTTCTTTCCTTGTCAAAATTAAGTTTATATGCTCATGGGGAGCAGAGATCTCTCTTTTGTCTCTGCTCTGTGAAGTGTCATGTATGTAGACAGTGGCAAAATATAGAGCACATAGCTGCTCCTCCACTGAGATGGCTGAGCAGCTCCCAGCTGATAATGGCGTTTGCGTATTTGCGTATGTGTGTTTTCCATGCTCAGCCAGTGCTAATATTTTGTGCTCTGCCAGATATAATGCTAAACCACGAGCACTCCTCTAACAATTGCTCCAAACTAATGAAAGGTTTTCCTTCGCAGCAAAGGGCAACAGACATTTCCCTGTTCCACTGCTTCCATATCAGATAATTACCTCGTGAACTGTTGACATATGTAGGATGAAGCCTTGGTGCTAAATTTGCCAACGCACTTCAAAAAGATGGCTATCCTTTTGTGCAAGATCCTTGGTGAGCAGCTTCAAGGACTTCAGCACACAATTGCTCATTTTCTCACATGCTCGCATAAGATGCTGGGGTCATGTCCTTCCAAACATTTCAGCACATAGCCAACTAGATACAAATTGGCCTGCCTCACACAACACAGTTAAGCCACTCGATGATTTGCTGGGACTCTGAGAACATGCAGGCTCCCAGAGAGGAGCTCATAACAACTGGTCCTTTTTGATCCCATGCCACACTAAGCTAAGTCAAGGTTTGGCCTAGCTCGGAGCAGAATTCAATGTTACATCCATAAGGAAACCTGGACAGTTGCTTGGAACCAGCTGACTGGAACTCCCCGGGGAGAAAAGCAACCTTGGGAGGGCAAGAGTCGCAGAAGGAAATTGATAGGTAGAGAAAGGGTTAAATATTCCCTCCCTCTAACATTTTCCTGCTCTAAATTTCCCCCTCCTGAGGTGGCTTTGCACATACCCTCCAACAATTTGGGAAGCCAAATCGGGACACCCGCCCACCCCTATCATTTGCTCGCGCACTTGCCAGTTGCCACTGCCTGCCCACCCACCCCCTTCCTCCCTTGCCCCTCCCTCCCCCATTGCACTTTCTCCCGCCAATGATGCCATCACTGGCACAACCTCCTCTGAAGCCACTGGCTCCTCCACTGCCAGTACCACAGAAATACTTCTGGAAGCCAGTGCTGCAGTTCCAGAAGTGCTGGCTTCCAGAAGTGCCACAGCAAGAGAAGGAAGAAAAGTGCGGATGTGGGGGGGGAGGGGCAAGGTAGGTTTTGCTTCTGTCTTTTTTCCCCACAAAAAAATTATTCATTTTATAACACAAATAAACAACACAAACAGAAAAACAAACAATACAAACAATTTCTTGTCTTGCCCTTATTTTTTCTAAACATTGTTAGGTGAGTTTCCCCAAGTCCCCCCTATCTGATTTTCATTTTACCTCATCTTTAGCAGTTTACATATATCATAATTTTTAACCATTTTCTTTTATCACACTTACTTTTACCATAAAAATCTTCACATATTACCCCTTACAAATAATACTATTTTTAAATACACTATCTTCTACTTCTAACCCTACAGCCTATATCCACTTCCAAAGCTATTCTAAGATTTAAATATTAACATATTTTTTCAAATGTTCTTTAAACTTCTTCCAGTCTTCTACCACCATCTCTTCTCTCTGGTCCCGGAGTCTCCCAGTCAATTCGGCAAGTTCCATTTGCTTCCGTCTTTTAGTCCCACCCTCTGGTGTGAGCCAACTGACTCACGCCACAGAGCGGGACAAAAAAAGAAAGGTGTGTCTTTTGGACTCGTTCTCTGGAGCAGCCAGAACCCAGGAGCCAAAACAGGATGTTCCGCTTAAAACAGGACACTTGTATGGTGTGCGTCTAACTGTTGAGCTGCTTGCTTCCCACTCAGCTATCAGCTCTCACACTCCCAAAAGCCGCCAGACAATTTGGCTGTTCCTATTTCTTTGTAGCTGATGGCAATATAATTGTCCTTGGCTAGTGGGAGTAGCAAAGGGAAGGGCCCTTTTGACCCAGGAAGGCTCACTGATGCCAAGCAAACCCCCAGAAGTGATGTAGTGTTTGTTGAATGTGGTATTTGGTGTGAACAGAAATCCTAGGATACGCTGCAAAATAGATCCTAGCCAAAGATCAAGTGGAGATGCTGAGGAGAGGAGAGGAAGGAATGTGCGTCTCCACTGCGCAAGCCGCTGCGAGAGAAAAATGGGTTTAAAAGTAAAGATTGGGAAAGAGAGCCTGTGTGAAACTCTGAGCCGGTATGAAAGAAGCCACAATACTCTGCGTGGGATGGAAACAAAGGCACACAGGTTAATGGTGGGAGAGAGCGAAAAAGTGAGCCTGTGGGGCAGTCACACTGAATGTGTGGGTAAGCTGAGCAGAACGCGGAGAGACAATACAAATGCGAGATGGATTTGCAGGTGGCTTGTTGCTTTGCAAGTATTTTCTTCTTCTTTTTTTGTCCTTGCCTTCTTTTGTGCCTTTCTGTAATAAATAAACTTCTGAGGCCTTAATCTTGTCAAAGCAATTGCTGCACGCAAGAAGCCAATTCAGTAAGACATGCCTGTAGATACAGCTGCTTTCTGGCTCCCCCCCCCCCCCCGCCCTGATTTCTGAAGAAAACTCACATTTCTTCACTATTTTAAGTACGTAGCTGGGACACATTTTCATTTATCAGCCTCATATCCAGAATCATCTTCAACAGTTCTGCTTTTCATTTAGAAGGCAGTATTTGGTGCAGAACATAGTACAAAATGAAGATTGCAGCGCTTTCGCCTCTTGCATTTTTTCCCTTTACAGTTATGTAGATGTGACAGGCACAGGAGCCCTGAGAGAGCAAAAAGTTGGCAACTCAAGTAGACAGGCGGCCCTGTCCCAGCCCCTCTCAGCCGCCTCCTCCTCCTGGGGCTCTTCCCTCCCTCTAGTAACTGCTTCTTTCCCCTCAGCCACTCTGTCCTTTTGTGACATCAGAGGCAGCCTATAGCTGATAGCAACAGCTAAGGAGGGGTCAGCACAACCTCCCTTGGCCTGACCATTGTGGGGGCACCTCAGTAATAGTTTATTATAAAAAAATATTTACAGCCCACCCTTCATGTGTGCTGATTGGGGGGGGCAGGGGGTCACACCATAAGCTCAGGTATTTGACCTTCCATTATCTGTCTGAAGAAAAAGATAGAAGAGACATGAAAGGTACCGGTATATGTATTCGGAAAAAGCATTTATATAGAAATATAAGCTGGCTTGTATTTAAGCCCTGCAATTCTCTTTCATTGCTTTCACCAGGGGTGGGGGGTGGGGGTTCAGATAGCCCTATGGTTGGTTTCATGCATGGTTTTGGGAAAGCTTCATCACCTTCAGATATTCCTGGAATCAAAAAGCAAAAAAACAGACAGTGAGGGCGACAGCTACCATCCAACAGCATCATCCAAGCACCACCACTGACATCTGCCTGGTGACTTCATCCACTAACTTCATCCTTCCAACTTCCACAGGTTTCGTCTATTCATAACCAGTTTCCTTTCACACCTCTCATCCAAGCACATGCACCTACCATTTGCCTCCACCACATTCAAAACTTCCCATTCACGCGCTCAATCATTTGCCAGCCAATATCCAAGAAGAAGGGTGGGAGAGTGCTACAGTTCTGTCTAGTCCTGTTACATGGGATCAATTCCAATCTGTTACCTCCGAGGATGTGGACAGGCTGCTTGGACGAGTGAAGCCAACCACCTGTCTCCTTGATTCTTGCCCATCCTGGCTGATAAAAGCGAGCCGGGAAGGGCTGGGTAGTGAATGCTTCCCTCTGTGAGGGAGCCTTCCCAGACCCGCTGAAAGAGGCGGTCATTAAACCGCTTCTTAAAAAAAATCTTTAGACCCAGCCAATTTGGCCAACTAGCGCCCAGTCTCAAATTTACCATTCTTGGGCAAGGTGACTGAGCGGGTGGTTGCCAGACAACTCCAAGCACGCCTGGAGGAAACAGACCATTTGGATCCCTTCCAATCGGGATTCAGGCCTCACCATGGGACTGAAACTGCCTTGGTCACGCTGGTTGATGATCTCCAGCGGGCTAGGGACAAAGGTGAGAGCTGTTTCCTAGTTCTGCTGGATCTCTCAGCGGCGTTTGATACCATCGACCATAACATCCTTCTGGACCATCTTGAGGGGCTGGGAGCTGGGGGCACTGTCATACAGTGGTTCCGCTCCTTCCTCCTGGGCCGTGTCCAGAAAGTGGTGGTGGGGGATGAGTGTTCAGACCCCTGGGCTCTCACTTGTGGGGTGCCTCAGGGTTCCGCCTTCTCTCCCATGCTTTTTAATATCTATATGAAGCTGCTGGGAGAGATCATCAGGGGGTTTGGGCTGGGTGTTCATCAGTATGCAGATGACACCCAGCTCTACCTCTCCTTTAAATCAGAACCAGTGAAGGCGGTGAAGGTCCTGTGTGAGTGCCTGGAGGTGGTTGGAGGATGGATGGCGGCTAACAGATTGAGGTTGAATCCTGACAAGACAGAAGTACTGTTTTGGGGGGACAGGGGCGGGCAGGTGTGGGGGATTCCCTGGTCCTGAATGGGGTTTGTGCCCCTGAAGGACCAGGTGCGCAGCCTGGGGGTCATTTTGGACTCACAGCTGTCCATGGAGGCACAGGTTAATTCTCCAGGGCAGTTGTCTACCAGCTCCACTTGGTACGCGGGCTAAGACCCTACCTGCCCGCGGACTGTCTTGCCAGAGTGGTGCATGCTCTAGTTATCTCCCGCTTGGACTACTGCAACACGCTCTACGTGGGGCTACCTTTGAAGGTGACCCGGAAACTGCAATTAATCCAGAATGCGGCAGCTAGACTGGTGACTGGGAGTGGCCGCCGGGACCACATAACACTGGTTCTGAGAGATCTGCATTGGCTCCCAGTACGTTTCCAAGCACAATTCAAAGTGTTGGTGCTGACCTTTAAAGCCCTAAACGGCTCGGTCCAGTATACCTGAAGGAGCGTCTCCACCCCCATCGTTCAGCCCGGACACTGAGATCCAGCGCCGAGGGCCTTCTGGCAGTTCCCTCATTGCGAGAAGTAAGGTTACAGGGAACCAGGCAGAGGGCCTTCTCGGTAGTGGCGCCTGCCCTGTGGAATGCCCTCCCAGCAGATGTCAAAGCAATAAACAACTATTTTACTTTTAAAAGTCATCTGAAGGCAGCCCTCTTTAGGGAAGTTTTTAATGTTTGATGCTGTACTGTTTTTAATATTCAGTTGGAAGCCGCCCAGAGTGGCTGGGGAAACCCAGCCAGATGTGCGGGGTATAAATAATAAATTATTATTATTATTATTATTATTATTATTATTATTATTAATCATCATTCTCATTCTCATTCTCATTCTCATTCTCATTCTCATTATTAGAATGCCAGTGGACACATTCACTCCTCTTTCTCTGTCCGTTCATTCACACCCCACCATCAATTCACAAATATCCACTGGCTCCTGCCAGCTGGCTTAAGAAGGTGAATTTCAACCAGCTTCCACCCACAAACTTGCCTTGTTGTTGCTCTAAAGCATCCCACAGCCCCATGATCACCTCCGTCCATCTGTCAATTTGCTTCCTCCAAGTGGAGGGAGACTGCATGGTGCTGAATGCCATAGCTGTTGCCTCTGTGGAAGAGGGAAAGGCCCACCTTTCTATCCACTCAGCTGCCATGTATTTTTGTGATGTCACAGGTAGTCTGTAACCAATGGCAACAGCTGGGGAGGCATAATCTCCTCAGGCCTCACAATTGTGAGTACAACTCAGCAGTGATTTATTTGTGTTCTTGTTTATTATTTAAAAATATGTAGACCAACCTTCCTCTGTACCGCTAGCAGGCAAAGCCATAAAACCATCCTACCCAGGGCTGCATGCCAGTGGTGAGGCAGAGGCAGAGGGGAATAGCACAGTCAATGTGACTCCCGCTTTTGTACAGCTATGCAAAAGTCAGAGGTTTCTAAGTGCCCCCCCCCTTTAAATCCACTTAAGCAAGAATGTTCAAGGAAACATTCCAACCAGGCAAAATCACTTGAGTGTGTAGCGTACAGCTGGAGAGGAGTATGACCTGGAGAGAGTCCACTGTTGTTGTTTAGTCGTTTAGTCGTGTCCGACTCTTCGTGACCCCATAGACCAGAGCATGCCAGGCACTCCTGTCTTCCACTGCCTCCTGCAGTTTGGTCAGACTGATGCTTCAAGAACACTGTCCAACCATCTCGTTCTCTGCCGTCCCCTTCTCCTTCTGCCCTCCATCTTTCCCAACATCAGGGTCTTTTCCAGGGTGTCTTCTCTTCTTATGAGTCCACTAGGCTGCATTTAACTCATGGGCTGGACGTTCCCCCACCCCTTTCATAAAACCCAAGGGTTTTATTCAGCATTAGCTATATTCAGAGTAGACCTAATGAATCAGTAGACATGGTGTCAGAGCTGCCCAAGGTCCCAGCTCACAAAGGACCAACGCCAGTTCGTTGTTATATACAAAAGTCTTTATTGAAGTTCAGTTTGTCTTTCACATCAGCAGCGTGCAGCTCTACGTCTGAAACTCTAGACCGCCGAAGCTCCGTCTGAGTCTCCTCCCCCCAGACACCAGTTTAAGACCCTAGCCTTGCTCCACCTCTTCCTCTGCTCTTTCCTCCTCTGGGTCCGCCTGTCAGCTGGGGTCTCGCCCTTCCTAGACTCTTCTGACACTGATTCCCCTGAGTCTTCTCCCTGCTTCCGGCGGGCTTTAGGACCTGGTTCCCGATCCAGGCTTTCTGCTGTCCCGCGTGCCTGTACATTTGAACTTGGCGCGCGCGCCCAGCCGGTAACCTTCCTCCTGACCGTTACACTGCTCCTGTCACTGCTTCCCCCTTCGGGAAGGCTAGCTGGACTTGACCTCCCCTCCGTTCCCCCACTCTCCGATAGAGGCGTGGTCAGTCTCGACTCATCTTCTCTCCCTGCTGGAGGAGACGCTGGCCCTGACACATGGGACTCCTCCCCCCCTACTACGCTCTGGTGGGGAAGCTGGTCCTGATCTCCCGCTGCTGCTTTGGGAGTCCCCGCTGGCCCCTTGTTTCTGGTGCGTCCCCCCTGGGACCCCCCTTGCCCTGACCATTGGCGCCTCCTTCTGGGAATCTTCTGATTCGCTGGAGAAGCTCATGGAATCTCTCGGGTCACTGCCATACTCCCCTACGCTGCCCTCAGATCCTTCCCCTTCGCTCTCCATCTCCTCTCTCCCCTGTGCCTCTGTCCCTGAGCCCCTGACACATGGTAACTCAAATCCATTGATTTTGAGAGGCCTACTCTATGAAGTATTTGAATATTACTCCAATTATTAAAGACGTAAGAAGTTGAACAAAGGAGAAGGCTAAAATACTAACTTCACACTTTGTTTTATTTTTAGAAAACAACCTTAAAAGCTTGAGGGCACTTAGAGGGCTAATACCTTCACAACGCTGATGGTCATCCTTACAACAATATTTTAACTGTGTGGTGTGTGAAGAAATGCATGTTTCTGTCTATTGTGAACCTCCCACTATTCAGTCTCATCTGCAGGGGCATGCCTGTGTCAGAAAGGAGTGATAGCTCATTTAAGATGGTGCTTGCTTTCTGTAGTTGTACATGTTTTAAAAGTATTATCTTTTCAACAAACAAACAAACAAACCCTGCCATCTGATTGAGGGGACCTTTATAACTCATTAATCAAACCAATTATCTGATTAAACATTCAGACCTTGTAGTCCCTTCCAGCTCTAGAATTCTATGATTTTAACAAAAATAATCCTAAAAATGTAACTTGCTTTATGTGGATAATCGCTTGTATGTGTGTCCGGCAAGGTACAAGGACCATTTTCCCTGCTCAAAGGTTCCCTACAATATTCTTATTCTTAGATTCTCCATTTACAAAAGGAGAAAAGCAGACCAATTTCATGGGCAATGAGCACTCACAAAGCACCAAACCCACTTGTATGTTTCCTATAGGGATCTGGCTGACCACTCTGAGAAGGGTGCTGGACCCAATTTTTTAATTTGTTTATTTCACAAAATTTATTTACCGCTTGATTGCAATAAAACCTCCAGGTGGCTTACAAGATAAACCTCTAAGCAGCTTACAAGACACAAGATTGGTCTTATTTTCTTATGTTGTGTAAACCATGTAACCTATTGCGACTCTAAAATCAGATTTATTGTGGGGCAGAAGGGAGATCAAAGCAAATGGCTAAAGAGCCCTTTAACTTTGCTCCTTATCACTGCATTTCAAATACATGATTGCCCTCTGCTGGAAGGATTTTTAAAAGTTCATTAAAAAAATCAAAGAAAGAAAGAACTTGTACATTTGGGCATTCTGATGCGAATAAAAAGTATGCAGGTGTACAAGATGGTTCCCATATATGCATATTTGTGTATGTGCCAGATGTTCATATCTGAACATGCCTGATACTGCTGGTTTTAAGTGGTGGGTCCACTACAGCAGCAAAATGGTTAAAGAGGTGAAGCTTTGCCATGTCTGAGAAACAGAGTTCAATCTATATAACTTGTCACTAACCACCTTGAGCAAATTTGGGAAATGGGGGTGCAACCATTGGAAGCAAATATATACAAGGGCTTTTCCATGTGATCAACTGAAGTGCATGCCAAATGCATTTTTTCCTGATTGGCAGTATGTCCTCACAACCCTGCTCAGAGAATGTATTCCCACTGTAAACAGATAAATGGGCGTCTGCAACTTAGGCAACAAGCCAAAGGCACAGCCTTATTTTCCTTTCTCTTTTTTTAAGCACGACAGTAGGCAGCCAGGCAGGCACCTCTTTGTGCTATGTTCAGTACATTTGCTATAGTTATGCTGAACAATTTCCCTAGTCATCACCTTAGGACTTGTCAGCTTCAGAGCTGGTGTTGTGCTGCACAGGAGCACACTGCCTCTAAATAATTTGTAAGGTGGCTAAAAGAAAGTGTCACATAACACAGCATAAGAAAGCATTGGTGAAGTGAGGTAATTGGGCAGAGTACAGTGGCTGCTTCAGGCAGCTTGTTTCAGGAGTCATGAAAGAGCCGTGGAGATTTGTTTATTTTTCTTGTATTTTTACTGCCAGGTAAAGGGGAAAGTGCTTGTGGGATTTTCCACCTCTGCTCCCAAAATAGCTTGGCTTGCCTTGAGTTCTAAGCATCATAATGGGATGGGAGTGCCTTTTGCTGCTCCACCTCAGGCAGCAAAATGTCTCAGGCAGCCCTTGGCACCAGCCACATGTCATATGATAACCGTAAGGGCAGCCACATTCCACAAAGCAGCAAAGCAAACTTGGATGACTTTAAAAGGGGATTCATGGAGGATATTCTATCAAAGGCTGCAAGTCATGGTGGCTGTTGTCAGGAGTGCGTGCAGGAGCCAGGCCCTGTGACCAGTAGGGCTTCGCAGGACTGGGGCCTTCCTAAGTTTATTCTGGAGAGGCAAGGCACGACTGCACAGGTGAGGCCATTTGGTAACTCACTGCACCTGGTGGCGAGAGCCAGGAAGGGATATAAGGTCAGCATTTCCCTTCAGCTCTTTGCCACAGGAACACGCATCCTGCCTTGTTGCGTTTGGCTTCTTGCTTCCTGATCCTCGGACCTTGGCTTTGTGACTCCTTGCTTCTCAGTCCTTGGACCCTTGACATTGTGACTCCCTGCTTCCTGACCCTCAAACCCCTGGTTTCTGGACTCTTTCCTGCTCCCACCCTGCCATCTTGCCCCCGGTCCCCATGTCCCCCATGGATTCAAACTACAAGAAAGAAGATTCCACCTAAACATTCGGAAGAACTTCCTGACAGTAAAAGCTGTTCGACAGTGGAATTTGCTGCCAAGGAGTGTGGTGGAGTCTCCAACTTTGGAGGTCTTTAAGCAGAGGCTTGACAACCATATGTCAGGAGTGCTCTGATGGTGTTTCCTGCTTGGCAGGGGGTTGGACTCGATGGCCCTTGTGGTCTCTTCCAACTCTATGATTCTATGATTCTATGATTCCTCAGCCGAGACTTCAATTGCCCGTAGACCAGACCATGGCAGCTGGTGTTCTGACTCCAGTATCGCATACCAGTTGCTGAGTGCAGAGAGTGCTGTTGTGCTCACGATCTTCTTCCAGGATTCCCATACGCATCTGGTTAGCCATTGTGGCAAGCAAATATGGGACAAGATAGGCCTTTGGTCTAATCCAGCAGAACTCTTATGTTCTTAAGACAGCATTATCTAATCAAAGGCTTACTTTCCCCCGCAGCAACAAAATATCCTCATTCAAGTTCTCTGAGAGTCACAGTTTAAACATCACAAAATCCCCACACCCCACCCGCCAAAAAACAAGATGTCTCATCTCACTGCCATTTAACAATCAAGTTCTGAAACTGTTGGAGGGCACATTCTTAAAAAAGAAAAAAGAAAAAAAAGACCAATTATTCAAGCAGGAACATGCAAATTTGTTCTGAATGCGTATTTGTAATTATTGTGATTGCAGACAAAGCTATGTTATTCCAAGTGAAAATGACCAATTAAGTCCATAATTGGCCCTTTGCATGTGAACTGCTTAACTGGAGAGCAAAGCAGTAGTAACTGTGCATGCAAATCAAGCAATCCCTGTGACAGGCTACGTTTAAAGCTCAGACCTTCTTCCATGGTGGAAAATTACAAAGCAATGATAGTTCTGTAAGGAGGACTTTGTGGGAGTTAAATCATCTCTATAAATACATATTCTAATTTGCCACTATATTCCACAGTAAGGAAAGAGAATCTAGCATAGAGCAGATTGGATTCTCAGTGGCTAGAATCAGGGAGAAGGAAACTAACCCCATCCTGTGCGCGCGCACACACACAAACATTGCCCATCTTATAGTGCCCCCAACTGAACCCATTTACCTTTCCCCCATTTGACTGCATAGTTTAAGTCTTAGGAGAGGAATATAAAACACTGCAATGGGAGGCCAAAATCGACCTTCTATCCCCTCCCCCCATATTTGATAACCTGGTCCAAATTTATGGAATTTTTGCAATGAGGGTGTAATGTGTCTGTCTCATGTACAGAGGAATTATATACTTTCTGCTGTATGCTTGGAGTGCTACACATAGTAGTAGGTTAGATGCTTTTCATTTCACTCTGTTGTGATGCTCACTACAAAGCGAAGAACTTTACAGGAAAAGGGTATTCCAGCATCTCAGAGGGCAACATCTGAGCCAGTCAGTCTGATTGCCAGTTATGCCGAGGCCACATTATGCTTTTCTGGCAAGGTAAAGAGAAGTTGGCCATCTCCCATCCCAAGAGTATTTCCTGAACAGATGTCGTCAGCATTTGCTATGGCATTAGGCCTAGACTTGTCAGGCAAGCAAGTCTGACTTGGACAGTTCAAGTTTGTGCTGTTTCCTACCTGCCATGAAACTCTAAACCAGTGACAACTCTTGTGGGTGGCCCAAGCGGGATCTGTCAAGCCTCAGCTTCTCCATCAACCCCTCCTGCCGGATGAGAAGCAGTCAGAATGTTTTTGAGACTAGCGAGCAACATTTCATTTCCACAATGCTGATAGTTTTTTATTATTATTATTTCATTTATTTATTCAAAGGATTTATAGCTTTTCTTTTGAGAATGTGCTCCACAAAGTGGCAAGCAACATATCTGAAGATATAAACTTAATAAATAATGAAAATATTAAACCCAACCAAAGCACAGAGATAAAAATAAAATTTTAAAACTCCACCAGACCCTTGTGTAACACCTCCTGTTTATATTAATCATTAAATGCCATCAAGAAAAAATGAGTCTTCAAAGCCCACTAAAAGGACATAAATATTGGAGCCTGTTTAATTTCAGAGGAACGGAGTTGCGGGGTCACCAAAGAGAAGGCCCTGCAATGAATGTTCAGTTTTATTTATTTGTTTACTGCATTTATTGCACTTATATACAGTACTGTCTTCCTGCCAAGACACTTAAGCAAGCCATCTGAGATGGATCTCAGCATAATTTTTGAATCCAAAAAAAAATCTGCTTCCGCAGGCGTTGATTGAAGTTGCTGGTTCCCTCTACAGCCCTCCTTTGTGCTACCTTCCATACTCTTCTGGAGGGTCTCCCACCCTCTGGAGCAGTCTTTTTTCAAGGGTGCGATGGTCTGCAGCAGGAAAGAGGAATTGCAAAAAGCCACTTCCCCTTCTCTTAAGTTAGTGGACACCTCCTCTGGATTAAAAGCAATTTCATAAATAGGACAGCGAGCTACGTAAGATTCCCCCCAAGGCTTTTCTGCTTATCCTCAAATGCCAGCCAGTACTCGTCTGTAGATGTTCAAAACACTAAAAATCATTAGAAAAGTTTAAAATCTTGTTTGGGTGCATTTTCTAGGAAAGACCAGTATTTCACGACTCCTTCTAGACCTCTCCTTGCCATGTGTTTTTATTTATTTTTAATGTATTTGCTGCCTCATCAAAAGTTGATAAGGTAGACTACATTTCCTAGTTTAATGTATTCATTTTTTACAATATACTAGTATGACACTCTCTCACACAAAAGCCAGCTGCCTTACTTCTTACTACGGAGAAAATTGTGGGAAATTCACAGGAGGGAAATTCTCATATGGAAGGTAAAAATCAGAAAACAGAACAGAAATTGTAGCTCATTTCCTCCCTGTTACAAAAGAAGAGCCTGCTGGATCAGGCCAATCTAATACAGTGGTACCTCGGGTTACAGACACTTCAGGCTACAGATGCTTCAGGTTACAGACTCCGCTAACCCAGAAATAGTGCTTCAGGTTAAGTACTTTGCTTCAGGATGAGAACAGAAATTGTGCTCCGGCAGCGTGGCAGCAGCAGGGGGAGGCCCCATTAGCTAAAGTGGTACCTCAGGTTAAGAAGAGTTTCAGGTTAAGAACGGACCTCCAGAACGAATTAAGTTCTTAACCCGAGGTACCACTGTACAGGATCCTGTTCTCACAGGGGCCTATGGAAAACCCGCAAGCAGGATTCAAGCAGAAGAGCACTCACCTGTGGTTTCTGGTGTTCAGAAGCTTTTTGCCTCTGACTGCTGAGACCTTGTTCCCTTTCCCAGATACAAGAAAGCACAAATCAGTGAAATAATGGACACAGTGGAAGATCAAAGAAAGTGTTGCTCAAGGGAGTTGCTTGGTTACTCCAAAACCATATATTTCCCACATATAATGGGAATTATTTGAGAACCCACCTTTTAAACTGAAATGCTGCACATAATGCATGATGGACTTTGCAGCTTCCTCCACCCTCTTGTGTAAAATCAATTTGGAATGCAGTTTTCTATCCTGTTCCCTCCATTTTCAGGCCAGATTGGGAGATTGGCTCATGATGGTAGTCATCTTACATTTCCTCCAGAACTGAAAGATAACAATTTACTGACACCTGGACCTTGACAGTATCCAGCTTTTGAAAATCAAGGCTCAGCTCACAAGGCAGATCTGCAAACATATCCCCCCCCCAAAAAAGTGCTATGGGGCAGCCTCCCCACAGAACCATTAGCCCTGGCACCAGATTCCAAAGGATCCAGAATTTGAAACAGCCCTGTCAGTGTAACATCACTTTGGCTTAACTGAACTCCATTTATTTTTTCATACGAATAGAATATTCTGAACTCTGCTCAGTTTCCTAGCATCATCAGAAGCACAAATAAACAATTCACTTCACATTAGTTTGGTATCAATTCATATTTAAGGACTGAATCAGCTGCCAGGCGACTGGCTTGAGAACAGTGTAGCGGCAATTCATATAAACAGAGCACAAATATAACAGAAAGAAACAATGTCAGCTCACATTAACAATAGGAACAACCCAATGATCCTAATTTAAACATATATGTTAATATAAGCAGTCCATATGTCCAAATACATAACCAAATGAGGCTGGCAATGGTAAGATGTATGTATTGCATTTGCAAATCATTAACTTGATATCTGATGGCTACAGCCCTTTTCCTAATATAGAAGAAAGGGGGTTGCCAGCTTTTGGACCTTTAGAGCAACTGGATCTGCAACCATTAGCAGATGATTACATTTGCTTCTACATTTTCTTTGGAATTTGCCATCCTTTGATCGCTCACTTGCTTTGAAGACTCCAGATGATGAGACTGCCAAGCTATTGCAGTCTGGTGTTTCCTGCGTGTTGTCCTCCCTCCTTCCCTAGACCTAGTTCGTGACAATGTTTTTTTTCTGGCTTTAAATGCGGTAGCAGTGCATTCAAAATAATTTTCCTCAGTGTCTCACAGCAATGCCTCAGATATTGCGAGTGTTTAAATGGTGGCTCGTAGTTGCTCACTGCCAGGCTGTGCTAGCACATCCTCCAACATTTCTCTGATGAAAATAGGAAACTACATCAGGAAACTTCTCCCACATTTGAACCCTGTTGCACGCATAGACATCATATACACATCGGACACCTCGAGCCAATTGCAACCACTCTGCCAAACCTACCTCACAGAATTGTTGTAAAGGAAAAATGTGTGAGGGAAGGGATTGTGTGCAACACCTTTGACAGATAAATGGAATGAAATAAGATTTTAGCTGTAAGCTGCCTTGAGTCCCTGTCAGGGAAAAAGGAAGGAAATAATAATAATAATAATAATAATAATAATAATAATAATAATAATAATAATAATAATAAAAAATAAATAAAAATAATAGCAACAACAACAACTGTGAGAATGAACAGGAACATACTAGAGAGTAACTCCTATTGAACTCAGTGGGAGTAAAAATGTTTAGGATTGCAGTATAAGAGTGCCCAGTCTTGGCCCAGTTACCTGGAAGTAAGTTCCATTGAATACATTGGGACTTACTTACGAGTAGACAGTGTAAGGCTCCATTTACAATAAAGGAATAAACACTCCATGCGTTTCCTTTAAAAATGGCTGGCTGAATTGCAATTATAGAATTTAAAGTGGATTGGTGACATTTTCCTTCAAAATTTATAGGAAGGGCTTTGTGTGCCAGCTTCACCATTTCCTTCATTTGGTGCAGCTGTTTTATTTTCAGGATAAATATGACTCCGTTTTTGCACTTGAGCACACATTCACACACACATACACACACCATTTTTTATTGTTCTCCGAGTCATGGAGGGGAGGAAAAAGGAAAACATGGACATTCTGGGATCAAATCAGAAACCAGGATGGCTTCTGTAATTCTGGGACTGTCCCTGGAAAATAGGAGCACTTGGAAGGTTTGTGCTAGTGGACTTTGGTGTGGGCTGTGGCCCTTACAGCTGCCCTAGGGGGTAGGGTCTGGGGTGAAGCCTGCTGGAACCTGATATTCACTGAAAACATTTATGTCCTTAATCTTCTTACAGCTCATCTCCTCAGTCCTGGTCACACTGAGCTCATTCAGATCCTCATCTCCCCAATTATGCACCAGCATATTCCTAATTATGGAGCCCAGCTGGCCTCCGATTTCCATCTCGCCCAGACTGAAGCCAGGGTCAGGGTTTCCAGGCAGCAGCCTCTGCATTTCAAAGGAACGATGCCTTAGAGACAAGCTAATAAAACTGGTAAAAGTACAAATGTAGAGTGTTTGTATCTGAAACACCTTTCCGGAAGTCATTCACGTTGCAAGCAGCTCAAACTGGGCTCGGTCGAGTATTTAATAATGGTTGAAGCAGCATGCAAAATTCTCCCTGTCTGCAAGCATTAACTAAGACTCTTCCCTCCTGCGGTTCTCTCTTTTATACAGGAATGTATTTAAGATTCATAGCAGAGTTTTCAGTTATAATACTGGAAAAGTGAAAAGTTAGCTTGTCATGAGAAGCTTCATTACGGGAACTTCAGTTTTTGATCTTTCTGCTTTGTGGAACCGTCTAGGTTTAGTCCCATTTCCCTGACGGGGCCTCTGTCCTTTCAACAGTGGCATGATGGGTAGAGATTGAGGAGACGCAGCTTCCCCAGCAGGGGATTCTACTGAGAGGGAACAAAGCACTTCCCAGAAGCCTCTGTCAGGTGGCCAGGGCTGTAGCTCAGTGGCGGAAGACACGAACCAGGTGGCGGAGATACCAGGTTTGATCCCCGCCATCTCCAGCAAGGGCTGGGGGAAACTGCCATCCGAAAGCCTGGAGGAGAGCTGCTACCCTGCCCATCAGTACAGTGGTACCTCGGGTTACATATGCTTCAGGTTACATACGCTTCAGGTTACAGACTCTGCTAACCCAGAAATATTACCTCGGGTTAAGAACTTTCCTTCAGGATGAGAACAGAAATCGTGCAGCAGTGGCGCAGCGGCAGCAGCAGGAGGCCCCATTAGCTAAAGTGGTGCTTCAGGTTAAGAACAGTTTCAGGTTAAGAACGGACCTCTGGAACGAATTAAGTACTTAACCCGAGGTACCACTGTATAGGCATTGCTGAGCTGGATGGACCAAGGGTTTCACTCATTGCAAGGCAGCTCCTGTGTCCCTAGCCTTTATCTCTGAGGTAGGCTTACCATCTCAGAGGCGCTGACACGTCCATCCCCTGTATAATCTAACAGCCGAGCTCCCATCAGCATCAGGTGACAAACTCTGGCCGAACTGCCTAGTGCAAGATTTGCATCCCTGGACACACCAAGCTAGCATATCAAGGAGAATGCTACCACCTACAATCAGGTGTAGCACGGTGGGGTGCCATGGGTGCCATGGCCCCAGGTGCCATTTTGAGAGGGGGCCCAAACAGGCACCCCATAGCAGGCTCCTTCACCGGAGCCTGGCTCTGCACCAGAAGTAGCTGGGCCTTGGCTGCAGTGCTTGTGCCTGTTGCAATTCCGCCCCCCGGCTCAGGCCTGACCTGGGGGAGCAGAGCAGGCCCATGGGTGGCAGTGGAGATACCTTGCGTACACAGGCTCCAGGTTGCCCCCAAGATTGGGGGAGGCCAGTGCACATCGTGCAAAGTCACACACTTCTCCTGGAGCCATGCAAACTGGTGAAGCTAGCTGGAGTGAGGCCCGAAGGGGCCCACTGCAGCCACGGGAAGGCCTGACAGGGCCTGCCATAGACCATGGATTTTTTTTTTTAAAAGATATTTATTGAAGTTTTACAAATTATATCAAACAAAACAATACACACAAACACAAACAAAAAAAAACAAGTATAATTTCAGAACCTTATTTTCTTAAAATTTACTTCACCGACCTCCTCATACCTCCCCTTTCTGCATTCCCATGATAGACCATGGATTATTGAAGGCACTTGGTCCCCTCCTTGCAGGGCTGATACAACTTAACAGTTTGTGATTTCAAGGTTCCCAGGAACAGTATCTTTCAGTCATCAAGCGCCTGTGGGAAAAGTTAGGCTTCTGAATTCCTCCAGAATGTAAATAGTGAGAAGGACAGACGTATCTCACCAGGGAGGGCATTCCATAAATGAGGAGCAACCACCACAAAGGCCCTGTCATGGGTAAAAGCCAAGAGGGTAGCATCCAATGGTGGCACCACCAACAAGGCCTACAATCTCTCCTGAAGTTTTAGGTACTATTTTAGGTACTATTTTTTAAAAAAAAAACAACCACTATTTTTATTAAAAATGTCTTGGTTTACAAAAGTATGTGCAATGTCTCTTTTTTCAAGTTACATTTTCTACAGATCAGTTTCATTTGTTGAGACATTAGTGTTACATTAAGAAGAAAAGGGGGAAAGAAGTGGAGGGGGCCATGGTGAGTGGGGGTGGAGTCGGGTGGTGATGTTTCTATTTTACTTAATGTATGTGTGGGGTTTTGTGGGTTCTCTTTACTATTCACTTGTGTTCCTTTGGTGGTGAGAGAGGTTGGGGTTGGCCTAGGGTGTGGTTCCTTGTTTGTGATTGGCTGTGGTGAACTTTGTTTTCCTGTGTGTGTGTGTGTGTGTGTGTGTGAGTGGGTGGGTGGGTGTTTTTGAATCAGGTTAGCCATATTGATGCATATGCTGTTGGTGGATTCTTGTCGTTGCATAGCTGTCAACTTTTTCCCTTTTTTAAGGGAAAATCCTAATCAGAATAAGGGAATTTCCCTTTAAAAAAGGGAAACGTTGACAGCTATGTGTCATTGTCTTGTTGGGCTGTGTATGTGATAAAGGGGAGCCATACCAGGTGAAGGCGTCTTCCTCCATTTGTCCCCACGTCAGTTTCAGTTTATTGGTTAGTTTTTCTAAGAAGGCTGTTTTCCATACTATTTGGTACCATTGGTCCATGCTTACTCCTGACAGGTCTCTCCAGTGTCTGGCTATGATATTTCTAGCTGCTGAGAGTAGGTGGATTATGAGCTCTTTGTGATGTGAGTGGACATTATTATATTGAAAGATGTGTGGCAGGGCCAGTTCTGGGGTGACTTCTAATACTTGCTTAGTTATTTTGCATATTTCTTGTATGATTGTTGGATTTGGGGGCATTCCCGCCACATGTGGAGGTATGTGCCTGTGGAGGTGCATCCTCTCCAGCATTTTGATGAGGTTCCTGGGCATATTAGAGCTAGTTTCCTTGGTGTTAGGTACCATAATTTCAGGTACTATTTAAGGTTTTGTATGTGCTAACACCTTGAAGTGGGCCCTGGGAGCTCACTGGCAGTCAGTGCAGCACTTTCGGTGAAGCTACCGTACATGTAGTAGCCACATTTTGCAGTAGCTCATAGACTCACAGAATGATAGCTCCTGCTTCCAGACCAACTTCAAGGGCAGCTCTACATAGAGTGCATTGCAGTAGTCCAGATGGGTGGTTACTAGAGCATGGGGAACTGAGGGCAGACTATCCCAATCTAGGAATGGAGCAAGTTTAGTGTGAGCCTGGATCTGACACACCCACACAAAAACTGATGGCTTAATTCAAACACAGCTCTGCCCCCCTTTTGCTATTTTCACTGCATTTTCAGTCTTACTTGCAAATACCGAGCCAGAGGACATGCTTTGCAGAGTGGCATAACGTTTTGACAGGAGGCCTTGCCTGTCCCAACGTACCAATGTGTGTTTTCGGGCTATTCTAAAATTGTTTCCTGAAATCTCTGTTGTTTACACCAAAATTACCTTGATGTTATGGGAACAGTGGGATAGAGGTCCGTGATGCTGAGCCGAGTTTGATCTAAAATTAATTATGTCAGGTGGTGCCTGGAGCTGCCTCTCTCTCCCTCTTTCTCTCCCAGGTCTCCTCATCGCTCGGTGTATGTTGCTAAGGGAAAAGCATCAGAGAGAGCTGTGGGAGGCAGGAGGCGAAGATTATGCTTGAATTTCCCCTCCTCTTTATGAGCTTTGCGCAGCTTTGCCCCAGCTCCCTGCCCAGCAGCTCTCCTTGACCTTTCCAAAACTGGGCTGGCCCCAGCCTTGCAGATGGCAGCTCTGCAGTCAGGCCACATCTTCTGCCTTCAGTTCAGCTGATTTTCCTCGAAATGCAAACAACAAACGACAAGCCACGTAATAAGGATGCCTTTGTCGGCAGAGGAGAAGCAGCTGAGAATTCTAGCAGGGAAATATGTTTCATTTTGAGAACGAGAGCCAAATGCATAAGCAGGAGGCCAATTAGAACAGCCTAAGCAGGTGCAGTCAAGGGGCTAGAAGTTTGCTTTTCTCAAGGACTTAAAAAATTGCACGATGGGCCACTGTTCAAAACAAAACTAGAAAGAAATCATGAATGGTGTGGAGATAGTGGAGAGAGAGCTTTTGTCCCTCTCGCTCAATACTAGAACCTGGAGTCACAAAGCTGAAAGGGGGGGATTCAGGACAGAGGAAAGGAAATACCTTTTCACACAGTGCATAGTTTAGCGATAGCATTTGACCCCGTAAGATGGCGTAAACTTGGGTGGCGGGTCTAAAAGGCAATCCAACAAATTCAGAGAGGCTGAAGTTATCAGTGCTGGTCAGTATCAGAAGCAGTATGCCTCTGGATGCCAGTTGCTAGGGGACACAAGCCAAAGAGGGCAGCACCAGATTAAGGGCAGTTGCCACCTTTGGTTGGGCAAAATAAAGGACAGGTCAGGCAAAATATGGGACAGGTCGGGGGGGAATAGGGGGAATTTTATGCCCCCTTTGTGCACACAAAAAGAAATTTTTCTCCATGGTACCGGAGCAAGCCTATGCTGCTGCAAACCCCTTGAAAGTGAGAATTTGTTGTATTGATTACTAAATTGTTTATAGCGATTTTGTTAGCTTTGATTATTCACTTTGGCAATGAACTAGATTATTGAGGCATATTGTTTTATTTATATTAGCTGCAGAAAAAGAACACACACACACATATATATAAATCACACATTTTCCCCAAAGTATCCTGGGAACTGTCATTTGTTAAGAGGGCAGGGAATTTCAGCTCTGTTGCAAAGAATGCTGCTTTGGCGCAAGATCAATGTGCTTTAAATACATGATGCATACACAGCCAAAAATATATATAAATGCATTATACACCCATCATGGGAGGCAGCGGTGTGCATTTTCTGAATCTGGTGAGACCAAAGAACAATGCGCTCTGGCCCTTTGTCTTTGTCAAGCGCAAGTCTGGCCTGATTGCACACTGGCTCAAAGGAGTCCAGCTTTGCACAGAGTGCCTGGAATTGCCAACAGAAGAGCGGGCAGCTTTCCTGACACCTCAAACAACTACGAGGATAAATGAAAGCACTCGCTCAAGCTTTTATCCTTATGGCATGTGAAGCTGAAAACACAAGCTCTTCATGGAATGCACATCATTATATCTGCCTGCAAAGGTGTAGTTGAACTCTTACACTGTCATGGGGTGATGGGGGGCGGGGAGTAAAGATTCCCACTGCTGAGATGAGTGAGAAAAGCCTGAGCAGGAGGGCCCAGGAATGGTGACATTTTAATGATTGTTTCAAAGCAACAGAATGTCTGTGCTGGAAACAAGCTGCCTTTCATTACCTTTGGACACGAATCACTGTCTGCTATTAGGTGCAGAACCATCTGGCAAAATCAGGCAGCTAGCCTCTCCCTACTTACTCCTGGGCATGAATTCTGGGGGCAAGGACTGTGGGTTGTGTTTTTAAAGTCTGGCAGTGATTAGTTTCTTTTAAAGTAGGTTTTTTTAAATACAAAATTTTATGAAGCTTTTTTAAGAAGAAGAACAAAATAAATGAATACAAAGAACAGCACAGAATGTAAAATACAGAGAAAGCAACAGTGACCAAAAGACCTCCACCAGTATCCAAGAGCAGACACCTTCGAGATAAATAATTCCACAGAGCAAAGGATATAGAATCATATAGTGTATATATAGAGAGAGATTCCACCTGTAGTGTTGGAAGGCACCACAAGTGTCATCTAGTCCAACCACCTGCAAGCTTTTGCCCAGCATGGAACTCAAACGCACAACACTGAGATTAAGAGACTAATGCTCTAGTGACTGATATATATATATATATATATATATATATATATATATATATATATATATAAAAGTTGGAAAGCCTGACAGTTACAATAGTGAATTATAGACTGTCTTAATATTGTTCTCCAGCTAGAGTCACTGCAAAAATCTTCCTTCCTTCCTTCCTTCCTTCCTTCCTTCCTTCCTTCCTTCCTTCCTTCTTTTATAAACTTTACTGAAAAAAATAAAAAGTGTTCTGCAAATATTTCTGTAAAAGCCAGAAATCACCATCATCATGTCCACAGGCGGGCAAACATACATAGGTAGCTCAAGCAGCAACTATCAGCATTTTAAATGGGTAATCGTCTGGGGAATTTTTTTAATAATATAATTGATTTTTAAAAACAGAAATTACATTTTGTTCATTATACTGTATTTCATAAACTACAATGGGGAATCTTATAAAATCCAATAAAGATACCATCATAAATCTGATTTATCTACAAATATCATATCATATGTACTGCTAAGCAGTAATTACGCTCCTGAGTAATCATTTTATTAAAATGCTAGTATTCAAAAGGTACATTCTATAACCAATTCCAGTTTTCATATTCTTGCCTTGTTTAGCTTCTCCCTTGTGACATGAAATTTTATCATATGTGAACATTTCACCAATACACAAGGCATTCCAAATTATTTTTAACCAATTGACTAAAGAGACCTTCAGTAGCCTTCCATTTACTAGATAACTCAATTATTGCAGTTTTTATTAAGTTACTAACAGTTTCTTGAATGTTCTTTATGTCCTTTATGTTCCTAAGCATGAATCTAACTGATAGCATTGGAATAATCTTCACGTTTAAGAGATTCTTCAGTCTCCTTCCAAGCAGTCCTGAATCATTTGTACAACAGCAATATAAAGTAATGCACCAGGATATTTCTGCTCTGCCTATTCTTAATCCATTTTGCAGGAATGAGATACCATTTGTATATAAATCAGTAGCGATTTTTTTCTTGGAGGCAGAGTATCTGATATCATTAAGGAAGAGAACTTTCTACTTTTCATCCATTAATTCCTCTCGTAAGTTACTGTGGAGTCAGTGGGGAAAATTTTAATTTTAAATGTTTACCATCCAACTTTTCCTATATCATTGTCGTAAACATTTGATAAAAGATTCTGGAATTGCTATTTTTTTAATCAGCAAACATGGTTACATTTCTATCCCCTCCATTTTCTCTTACAAATTGTACTAAAAATAAGCTAAAAGTACTTCATGCAGCGCATAGTTAAATTATGATACTTGCTCCTATAGGAGGCAGTGATGGCCACCAGTTGAGATGGCTTTAAACGAGGATTAAACAAATTCATGGAGGAGAGGACGATCAACGGCTCCTAGCCATGATAGCTATCCTCTGCCTCCAGGGTCAGAGGCAGTGATGCTTCTGCCTATCAGTTGCTGAAATCCAAAGAAGAGCGTTCTTGTGCCTGGGTCCTATTTGCAGGTCTTCCACAGGCATCTGGTTGGCCACTGTGAGAACAGGATGCTGCGCTAGATGAGTCCTTGACCTGATTCAGCAGGTTCTTATTATGTTTTTTATGTTCTTAAATAAATAATACAAACATACATACATAAACAATTGGAAATACTGAATTGTGAGTCCTGGTCTCCATAATGTGTCCAGAGGAGGGCAACCAGAATGGTCAAAGGCCTGGAAACGATGCCTTATGAGGAACGGATAAGGGAGCTGGGCATGTTTAGCCTGGAGAAGAGGAGGTTAAGGGGTGATATGATAGCCATGTTCAAATATATAAAAGGATGTCACATAGAGGAGGGAGAAAGGTTGTTTTCTGCTGCTCCGGAGAAGCGGACACGGAGCAATGGATCCAAACTACAAGAAAGAAAATTCCACCTAAACATTAGGAAGAACTTCCTGACAGTAAGAGCTGTTCGACAGTGGAATTTGCTGCCAAGGAGTGTGGTGGAGTCTCCTACTTTGGAGGTCTTTAAGCAGAGGCTTGACAACCATATGTCAGGAGTGCTCTGATGGTGTTTCCTGCTTGGCAGGGGGTTGGACTCGATGGCCCTTGTGGTCTCTTCCAACTCTATGATTCTATGATTCTATTCTATGATTCTATGATAATCACCATACTCACTAAAGTTCACCACGTTCAAAAAAAACCTCCCAATTTATTCACCACATTCAAAAATCTCCCAATTTAAAAACAAATCTATAATCTAATTGTAACTATAATTTGCATATTATCAGTTCATGAATGACACTCCATGGGCAGGGGGGGTGGAGATTATCCCTACAGATGACACTTTAGAACTAAGTTTGCCTTTTACTTTCTCTCAGCTCAAAAAGCATGTTTTCGTTATGGAATGCTTACTATTACGGTGTGACTCCCCACCCCACCCCCTCTTTTCAAGCACAGTTGGTAAAATACCGCATAAAGTTTTAGTTTTCAAACACCTTTTCCTCCATATAGACCTAGTGGTGAACCAGCACAAGAACAGACCAGGACAGGAGAAACGTGATGGATCTCAAGAGGAAAATATGCATGTTTACCCAGAGGAAAGTCCCACAGATGATAATGGGACAAGTCTGAATTGTATTGCTCCACTGACCTGTAATCATTGTCAAATTCTGAGATCCAGTATAATGTTATGTACAGGGCCGGATTTAGGTTTGATGAGGCCCTAAGCTACTGTAGGTAATGGGGCCCTTTATATGTTCAGCTGTCCTTTGTCAACAACAAAATTGTCAACAAATTTTGTGCTGAATATATGCTATATGGTAATTTATGGACCTAATAGGTATCTAAAGCCATTTGCACATAACAAAATATGTATTTTATCAAAGTTGAACTGAAATACAATTAAGAAGAAGTATACAGCGATACCTCGGGTTACAGACACTTCAGGTTACAGACGCTTCAGGTTACAGACTCCACTAACCCAGAAATAGTACCTCGGGTTAAGAACTTTGCTTCAGGATGAGAACAGAAATTGTGCTCCAGCAGTGCAGTGGAGGCGGGAGGCCCCATTAGCTAAAGTGGTGCTTCAGGTTAAGAACAGTTTCCGCTTAAGAACAGACCTCCAGAATAAATTAAGTTCTTAAACAGAGGTACCACTGTATTAATAGTGAAATTTTGGGAGGACCCCAAGAGAGTGGAGCCCTAAGCTATAGCTTGTTCAGCTTATACGTAAATCCGGCAGTGGTTATGTATCTGCGCAAAATGTGTTACAATGAACAGAACTCAAAGAAAATATTTGCTATACATTGTCTCCATCTTTTGGATATTCTAGGAAATGCATTTCAGAAATCTATCCATGCAGTATATGTAAAACATATACACCCACAAAGTTCAAAATTGTATATTATTTTTGTGTTTTCACTCAGTTACTTTGCAGTGAAGTTCTTTGGGAGGGGGCAGGAGAAGTGCCCCCCCAAGTTTATTAGCATTGCCATTAATATGGTGTGGGTGTGCTGCATCATGTGATCAGTTATGTAGAGCAGGGCTTACCTGCCCCCCCCCCGAAAATATTTTATTGGAGTTGGCACTCCTGCTACATCTTAGTTGCGACACCCTGCAGCACCCCATAGGCTTGGCATCCAGTGCAGAGGAACTGGTCACACTGCCCTAAATACATCTCTGTCAGTGAGCAGCTCTGTTTTGCACAATCTGCAGCTTCTTACATAGAGCACATTACAGCAGACTGCTCTTGAGGTTAACAATGTGTGAGTCAAGAGTAGCTGTGGATGTGAATGAACCCTGTAACATTCTCATGCGCCATATTTCCTGAATGACAAAGTCACTTCCTGTATGGTTTCTTGAAAAAGATTTAAACGTTTCTTTATGCTTTGGGTTATATTTTGTATATTAATAAAAGAAAAATTATTTTAAAAAGAGAAATGTGTTTGGAAGGAAAAGATTCAAATTTGAGTTCTGCCAGAATAAGAGCAACACTAGTTTTGTTAAATTATAATGCAACACAAGCACTGTAGAAAATGGTAGGCTATTAAATCAGGGTATTCATTTATATCCTGCATTTTTACCCCATAGGCTCTGTGATTACATCTGCCTTCTGGTTTTGCAACATTGAAACTGACCATGTTCTTCCTGGAGAGGACAAACTCCGGGGTTACGTCATGTGTTTCCTTGTGAGAGGAAGGGCAGGATATAAATGTGACCAGATAGGGAGACAAATAAAATAGCAAGGCATAGGCTTGCTTCTAGGAACAGGCAACATGCATGTTGCTAAGATGTAATATTCACTTGCAAACATTGTACTTCTTTTGGATAAAATGAAGCACAGGGAAAGCCAGTGCTCTCTTCACCAGTTGTGGTTGCTATGGCAGTTGGTCTACATTGTTCATTTTAAAACAGTGCATTTTTCCATGATTCACTGAATATTCTTAGCCATTCTTCCCTTCTACTTTGAGCCATCCCTCTACTGCCTGCCACCTTATTCTCTGCTGTTAATAACTGTTGGCCAGGTTACAGCACGCTTGGAAATGTTTAAAAAGGAACTGACTCTGAAAGTCAAATTTCCTGAGCACCTCTTCTGTAAAACAAGCAGTTCAGTCAATGATACAGAACTTACCTTGAGCTTCAAAAGACCATTCAGACTGCTTGATCTGCTTTTACTTGCTTGCTTGCTTGCTTCATTTATTTATGTTTACTGCTTTGGGGATTATTGTGATGTTTATAAGTGCTACAAATAAATAAACGAATAAGTAAGAACCTATTCCTATAAATACACAGTAAGCCCTTAACACTCTTTAAGTGCTGTACTACTTGCACAGATAAAAGTTGAAATGAGTTTACATTTAATGCAACCCCCCCAAAGAATCTTGAAAACTGTGCATTAAACATCATTGAAGTTCATCCTAAAAAGGTTAATTTCCAACCTTAATTTCCCACTCTAAATCATGGGCTATTGCAGATGGAGAGTGGGCTGGGAGGGAGGCAGTGCAGAAGGTCTCAATGTCAAAACATGGGTAAGTTCCACTCGATGCTGTGGAAAGGGGAAGAGAGAGCTAGAAATGAAACTGCTACTTATTGCCGCAGTAACATGTTTAGGACCACATCTAGTTTGGCCGAAAGACAGACTCCTTCAAGCAAGCATAGGAAACCTGTGGCCTCCCAGATGTTCTTGGACTCTCCTCATCCTTGACCATTGCCCATGCTGACTGGGGCCAAGATGAGTTGGAGTCCAGCAGTTTCTGTTAGGATTTTTATCTATCCGAGCTGCTCCAGCGAACTAGGTATGTGTATACATCATGTGAGTGTCTGAGAGAGCGTGAGAAAGGAAGTCTGTATTATCTCTTCCTTCTGAGTACTATTGGAAGTTAGTTTCACTTCTGTGGGTGTCACAGTTTTCTGTACTGGTGTTCAGAGAGCAGAGACATACTGATGGAGTCTCTGTATAAAAGACTGCAAATAAAGTAGTTTTAGAATTACAATTGAGTCTTTCTTCTGCTATGATATGCCAGAAGACTGACGTGCTCTTTTCAGGAGAGAAGGGTCGCTTACTACCGGCTACTCTGGACTGAAGGAGATTTACAGCCAGAGGGGGCCACCGGGGAATGCTCCGGAGACTTGGGACGTTTGCAGCCTTCCCAGGGCATGTTTCCCACAGTTTCTAGAGGGCCACAGGTGCCTCATTTCTGGTTTCAGGGATGATAGAAAGATGGTCTACACATCTGGTTAGATGCTGCCCCAACAACAATCTCAAATTATGGGGAAAGTGTGTAAATCATACATCCCATTCCCAAGCAATGATATTTGAACATCAAGATCTGCACAGATACACAGACGCTGTACTTCCTTATATTAAAGTGTGCACCGATAATGTAACAACAGAGAGGTTCATTAGAGTCTATGGGAACTGCAAACCCTGGATGGCTGCTGAAGTAAGGTCACTCCTGAAAGCTTGGGATACTGTCTTCAAGGCAGGGAACACAGAGGGGCAAGAACAAAACTCAGGAAAGGCATTAAGGTGGCAAAACAACAATATAAGCTTAAGGTGGAGAATTGCCTAGCCGATAACAACGCGAAACAAGTGTGGCAGGGACTGCAGCACCTAACCAACTACAAGGGCAATACGAGGAACACAGTTAAGGCTGATGATTTGTTGGAAGAGGAGCTGAATATCTTCTTCACCCGCTATGAGGTAAAAAGATCAGGTATCATAGCTCCTGCCTGCCAGCCTACAAACTGTCAGCCACTTATTCTATATGACCATCAGGTGAAAGGTGCATTGAAGGCGGTGAATCCCAGTAAAGCTGCTGGTCCAGATGGGGTGCTGGGGATAGTGGTAAAAAACTGTGCTGATCAACTAGCAGGGGTCCTGACAAGGATTTTTAACATCTCTCTGCAAATGGCTTGTGTTCCATAACGTTTGAAAGCAGCCACCATTTTCCCAGTCCCAAAGGAAACAGCAACTAACTGCCTAAACGACTACAGACCTATTGCATTAACATCTGTAGTGATGAAATGCTTCGAGAGATTAATCCTTCAACACCTTAGGACATGTTTTCCAATGGATTTTGATAAACATCAGTTCGCCTATAGGAGAAATAGGTCAACAGATGATGCCATAGCTACAGCCTTTCACCTTGCAGTGAGTTATCTGAAGAGACCGGGGAATTATGTTAGAATGTTGTCTATTGATTATAGCTCGGCTTTTAATACCATCCTTCCGGACATTCTTATCAAAAAGCTGGTGGAACTAGACCTTTCTTCTACCATCTGTGACTGGATTAAAGACTTTCTGAGGGATCGGACACAAACAGTAAGGATTGGGCCTGTTACATCTCCCTCCCTGAAGCTCAGCACTGGCACCCCACAGGGATGTGTGCTGAGTTCCTACCTGTACTCATTGTATACATATGATTGTAATTTCATCTGATCCACTGTAATTATTAAGTTTGCAGATGATGCTACCATAATGGGTCTAATTACAGGTGGAGATGAATCAGCATATAGGGAGGAGGTTCAACAAGTCTCCACATGGTGCCTAGAGAACAACTTGCACCTTAATATCAGCAAGACAAAGGAGATGGTGTTGGACTTTCAGAAGAAGAGAGGGGTACTAGCCCCGTTGTATATTGGGGGGTGGGGGTGGAGAGAGTCTCTTCCTTTAATTTCCTGTGAGTTTACCTTAAGTGAAGACCTCACTTGGAAAAACAATATAACTCAGGTGATTAGGAAAGCCCAACAGAGACTCCATTTTCTCAGGGTCTTGCGAAAGAACAATGTTAAACAACAATTGATGACCACCTTCTACCGGTCCACAATAGAAAGTGTCCTCTCACAGTGTGATACGTTGGCTTGACAGTCACAGACAGAAAGTCTTTACAGAGGGTGGCGAACACAGCACATGGTATTATGGGCTGTCACCTGAGCCCGCTAGATGACATCGCAAGGGATTGTTGTCTTAGGAGAGTGAGAAAAATTCTCAGGGATGATTCACACACCAGCCAGCACCTCTTTAATCTTCTACCCTCAGGCAGGAGATGTAGAAGTATAATCAGTTGTGCCAACAGGCTAAAAAATAGTTTCTATCCGTGGGCTGCTGAACGGAAAATAATATAGTGCAACTGACTTTCAGGGTTGGTGTGTTGTGCGACAAGCACACAGAGTGTAATGAGACTGAGTGTTTGGAGGGAAGCTCAGTTAATTTCATTGTACACAGGTTGTACATTGACAATAAAGGTATGATGATGATGATGATGATGATGATGATGATACTGTTACTGTAACTGTATCTGATTAAAATTACTGGCTTTTTGTATGAGAGCTTTTGGCTTTGAGATATGATAATAGGGAAAAAATTGTATATATGTTTTCATTATTTCATTATTTTAAACCCACTATGTCAGGGAAGAAATAGGCCACTCCTCTTTTTTGTATGGAGAAGCATTCGACCATGTAATGACTCTCCTTCAGTCAGAAGTGATACGACGACAGTTTGAGAACACTTACCACATGTGCAGTACATGTAGTCTGGATCAATCATGGTGATGGTCCTCTGATCTGATAGAACATCACCCTCTCAGATTTTATGTGAAAGGTTGAGTGTTTGAAAGCATCCCCAGTGTAAAAACAAAACTCCACACATCAAAATTTTGCTGCCTCACAGACAAAGTCATTCATATGGGATAAGTGATGGCCACATTAAAACTGTGGTGGTACAGTCAGTCCATACATGCAAGGGCTGAACCACATAAAAATGAACATGTCAAGCTGGGAGGGAAGCAGTTTTGCAGATAGGCTCCCACCCCAGTGAAAGTAAGTTGGGAAAAGTGGAGAGAGGGTTTTTCAAGCCTGAATTGGTTTTGAATAGTAGTTTTAATATCAACATTTGCTGATTTGCCAAAAACACTCCCCTAAGTATCCAGTAGATGGTGGAAGGACATCACAAATGCTTCTCAGTTCAAATGGTTTTCTAAATGCAGCAGAGTTAAATATATTACAGCAATCTTCTCCCCTATCCATCAATAAACATGTTTTTATGTAAGTAGTTCTGCCATTTTCATCCTCTTCATTTAAATTATACAAATGTATCAGAATATGCATTGTTGAATTGATGTCTTACTATATAATCTGATCCCATGAATATTGAGCTCTTACAACCCTCCTGGCATATGATATTTTGAAATCTTATAACCTTCCTATACACTGCACGTATGTATCAATAAGACCCCTAGAGGACATATATGTGTTGTAGTGCTGTGAAAGAGAGGGAGGCTTGGTTCACAAGCACATCCTGCTACTGTGTGTGTGTGTGTGTGTGTGTGTGTGTGAGAGAGAGAGAGAGAGAGAGAGAGAGAGAGAGAGAGAGAGAGAGATTAGATTGTAACAAAACTAAGCGGCTGACAAGAAATATTAAAAGTATCAACAAAAGCAGTTAAAAGCAAGTAACTAAAAACATTTTAAAACAATTTGAAAATGCAGTAAACTGAAAAGAGCTTAAAACACATCGGCAGCTACCTTTCTGGACAGGCTTGCCTAAACAAAAATGTTTTAAGCAGGCCCCCAAAAGGATACAGTGAAAGCGCCTGCCTGATGGAAGCGGTTCCAAAGTGTAGGTGCTAACACACTAAAAGAACAATTTCTTTCAAGTATGGAACACGTATTGTACCAGATCAAAGTGGTCAAGTGGTAAGGTGGTCCTGAAACTAGACTGGTCCCAAGCTTCTTAAGTGCTTGATATACCAATAGCACTACCTTGAACGTGGTAACAAATCAGCAACCAGTCCAGATCTCTGAGCAGTGTTAGGTGCTGGCAGGGTCTCGCTCCTGTCAACAGCAGTGCTGCAGCATCCTGCACTATCTGCAGTACAGTCATACCTCGGGTTACAGCCGCTTCAGGTTGCGTTTTTTCGGGTTGCAGACTGCCAAACCCGGAAGTACCAGAACGGGTTAGTTCTGGGTTTCAGCGGTCGCACATGCACAGAAGTGCTAAATCGCACTTCACGCATGCTCAGAAGCGCCGAATTGCAACCCGCACATGCGCAGACACGCAGGCGCAGGTTGTGAATACTGCGGGTTGCGAACGTGCATCCCACACTGATCACATTCGCAACCCAAGCATCCACTGTATCCTGATCAAGTGAAAGGGAAGCTTCACACAGAGTCCACTGCAGCACTGAAGCCACCGCTGCCTGGCCTGCCATGGTAAAGCTCCTTCAGGGGCAGTCCAGGGAGGTTAATGGACCAATTGCTCTATCACATGAACCACTCGCTTACAGTGCCTCTGTCTTGCCAGGATTCAAGTTCAGCTTATTTTCCCTCATCCATCCCACCACTTTGTCCAGGTACCACTCCAGGTCCTGCACAGCCTCCCCTGATTCAGATGTTATGGAGAAATTCTAATGACAGCTTCCAGTGGTTTCATATAGATTTCAAACAGCGTGAGAGAGAAAACGGCGCCCCGTGGAAATGCCTAGCACAACCACTAAAGGTAAAGGTAAAGGTACCCCTGCCCGAACGGGCCAGTCTTGACAGACTCTGGGGTTTGTGCGCCCACCATCTCACTCTATTGGCCGTGGGCCAGCGCTGTCCGGAGACACTTCCGGGTTACGTGGCCAGCGTGACAAAGCTGCATCTGGCGAGCCAGCGCAGCACACGGAACGCCGTTTACCTTCCCGCTGATAAGCGGTCCCTATTTATCTACTTGCACCCGGGGGTGCTTTCGAACTGCTAGGTTGGCAGGCGCTGGGACCGAGCAGCGGGAGCGCACCCCGCCGCGGGGATTCGAACTGCCGACCTTTCGATCGGCAAGCCCTAGGCGCTGAGGCTTTTACCCACAGCGCCACCCGCGTCCCAGCACAACCACTAGGGGCCCCCAAAAGCACTCTTCCAATGCTTGAGAATAACCAGGATTTGTTCCCAAAGGCAAGACTGGAACCATGTGATTCAGTCAATGGCACTGTAAGCCGCATGAGGGACGCGGGTGGCGCTGTGGTCTAAACCACTGAGCCTTGGGTATGCCAACCAGAAGGTTGGTGGTTCGAATCCCCGCGACGGCATGAGCTCCCATTGCTCGGTCCCTGCTCCTGCCAACCTAGCAGTTCGAAAGCACGTCAAAGTGCAAGTAGATAAATAGGTACCGCTCCAGCAGAAATGGCTTAGTCATGCTGGCCACATGACCTGGAAAAACTGTCTGCGGACAAATGCCGGCTCCCTCAGCCAGTAAAGTGAGATGAGAGCCGCAACCTCAGAGTCGTTTGAGACTGGACTTAACTGTCAGGGGTCCTTTACCTTTTTTTTACTGTAAGCCACAGAGAGGTTAAGAAGCAGGAGCAAAGTGACAGTCCCCTTGTCCCACCTTCTGTAAAGGTCACCCATCAAAGCATCTAAAGGCACACACCTTCATTTCCAATCAGTACATATCCCACAGCTTCCTGATGAAATCCTTTTTGTACCATAGATGTTCGTTTATTTTTGCCCCACTTTTGTTGTGCAGTACTGCCCCTCCAGACAGCAATAATGTGGTATCTTTGGTGAAGCATCAGAGAACATACTGAAGCAGAATAAATCTACCACTAAACTAATGCACAATGATTGTGCCAAGAATGTACCCACAATAAAACACCACTCTGGAGGGGACCTTAGTCAAATTTGTGTGGGGTTTTTAAACCCCCATCATTCATTATTTTACCTGCTTGGTAAAAAAATAATACTGTGTGGGCAGATTGTTTCTCTTTGTTTCAAATATATCCAACAACTTGACTTTTAAGACCTACAGATGACACCCTGCTGTTAATGCCCTGCTTCCATGGGGCACAGAGATTTTTTGTTGTAACTGCAGAACTCTATTCTTCTGGTCTTTTGTCTGCAGCTTCTGATATTCAGTGCTATATTGCCACTGTACATTTAGCTATTGTCCCACTGATAGACCTAATATCCTCCATGAATCCCCATAATCCTTTTTTTAAAATCCCTTTAAAATCCTTGTACTGTAATGGGTAGGAGCTGCCTTATTCTAAGTGAAACCACTGGCTCATCTCCCACAGTTCTGGCACTACTGACAGCAGCGTTCCAGGTTCTCAGGCAGAAGTCTTTCCCAGCTCTGCTACCAGAGGTTATTTACCCAGAGATATTAGAGAATTGAATGTCAAGGCATTGTGCACACAAGGCATGCGCTCTGTGACTGAGTTTGGGGCCCATTATACACATGCTTTGCATTTCCTTGGCCTGTGTCGACACAATAACCAGATCTATAATATCTAAAATGTATGTTTGCTCTAAAAATCATTCTCTTCCACTGTGTATTCCATTTGAACAGCAATCATAAATGCATACTAGCAGCAAGAACAATCCTCAGAGTTTTTAGTTGGTGTGGGTGCCTGTAAGCCTTCCCCTCTGCAGCTAATAACAGCTTCAGAGTGGGGGGTGGGGGGGTGAATTTGCACTGGTGAATCAGTAAAACGACAACACCATTAAAAGAAATCACACAATGGTCCTGATCCGAATCCCACATGCACGCATGTGCATGGAGCTTCATTCATGGAACCCACACATAACGTCTACTGTGGCCTTCAGAATCTACACTGGAGTAAACAACGTTTGCTTACTCTTGGGTGTTCTTTGCAGGTAAACAGATTTTTCACATAAAAATACACTAAAAGGACTCAGCTATACAGCTGCAAATAAAACGTTTAAAGTTTCGTATACAATGTGACACTAAATGGTGATCATGAGCCTTATGGAAAATTCAATGTATTTTTTTTATAAAAAAAACATTTTCAGAACATTTTTTATATGTGTATAGATTCCACCTATGAGAATTAGGGAAATTCCTTATATCCATCACAAAAGTACAGGGGGAGGCATATGTAGATGATGTGCTCAATTCAGAGAGCCATACCTATTTTAAGCAAGTACCCAAACTGTAATCAGTGGTCTCCCAAAACAGTGTCTCCTTGTGACCACTGAATCACATATCTCACAGATGGCTGTCAGTCAGAAACTGTATGTGTGTGCATGCGCATGTAGTGTGGTGGGGAGAAAGGCTGGGTAACTAGGATGGTGCAGTGTTTGTGCTTGAATAACCATTTATGTCTGAAGATAGCAGAGAGCTGCAAGGAGAATATCTGAAAGAATCTGCTCTCTGTGAGTGTAGAAATGGATGCGGAGTGACAAGTGCAAGTTGCAGGTTTACTTAACTGGAAAACTGGTAATACATCTAGAGTTCATGTTGTTATGTGTGGTTCCATAATAAAAGCCATGACATCTTTGAACAGATTTAAAACCCATAGGATCTGGAGAACTATTATTGCAGGTGAATAAATTGTCACCATCATATAAGCCGCCTTCAGCTGTCCATTTTTCCATGGGAGGAGGGGAAAATGAGAATAGCAGCACTCATACTCTATCACCTTCCATGAGCTGGAGGGCAACTGTCTCTGCAATGGGGAGTCAACACTGCAAGTGAAAGTTCCCCATGCATTTTAGGACCCTGGTTTTCCAGGACTTTAAAATGCACAGGAGTCTGCATGATAGAGCAGGCTAGGAATGGACAAATCTACTCATTTTTCCAATCTTAAGTTCAGATCTCTACATTTCTGCATCACTTGGTGAGTTAAAAGTCCTCATGAAAACCATGAATGTATTCAGTTTTGCCTAATATTTGCAAGCATTTCCCCCTAATGTAATGCTTTAGTATCCACACCTCTTCCTAATACATGCATTTCTGTGCACATATTTGGGTTGAAAACTGCATGTCAGAATTCAGGAGTTGCTTTTCAGTTCATGTATCATCATGGGAAGTGCAAATTAGATAAGTCTAAATTAAATTGTGAGCCAAGCTATATTTCTTCTTCCATTCTTACTGCAGACATTCACCCTCCAACTCAACTGGAGCCACCCTTAGAAGTGTACATAGTGCTCTTGCTTGGCACAGCATTATCTAACCTCCCTATAACAAATCAGAATGAATGCTCAGTAAATAGCTGGTGTCTTCTAACCTCCCTGCAAATTTTGTTCAAACAAATGATGAATGCTCAGTGAACAGGTCACCTGGAAATGACCTCAGGAGTTGTGAATATTTTACAATGCCACTAGTCTATTGGTTGGAAACCTTCCATTTGCTTCATTTGGATGACACAGTGGAACTCATTTGGCTAATGAAACAGGGTTTCCACATGAACTTCTGGATCTGAGCACAACTGCTCCTTTGTCAGCGAGGTCCCCCTACACAAAAGCCCCCACCCTTCTCATTGTCCTAGAAGGGGTTCCTTATTGGTGTCCTTGCTATTGCCTAGCTTTGAAGTCTGGCTTGTTATTTGGTTATATCTCGGGTTGCAAAAAAACTGATACAGTTCATCCGGTTTCCATTGTGAGGGAATGATTTCATGTAAAGCAAGCGAAAAGGCACCAGTTTATTGGCCAGCTGAGTGGAACTGAGAGTGTGTTGCATGCAATGCTCACTTTAACAATGCAAATCTGGCACAATTCTACAGAGAAACTCAATGAACAGAGTTGAATCAAAACAAAAGTACCATATTTTTTGCTCTATAAGACTCACTTTTCCCCTCCTAAAAAGTAAGGGGAAATGTGTGTGCGTCTTATGGAGTGAATGAAGGCTGTGCAGCTATCCCAGAAGCCAGAACAGCAAGAGGAATCACTGCTTTCACTGTGCAGTGATCCCTCTTGTTGTTCTGGCTTCTGAGATTCAGAATATTTTTTTTCTTGTTTTCCTCCTCCAAAAACTAGGTGTGTCTTGTGGTCTGTTGTGTTTTATAGAGCGAAAAATACGGTATCTCAGTCTAACACAAACCAAGAGGGATCACCTGGTTGCCAGGAGCTGATACATAAAGGAACTGAATCTAAACTCTTGTTATCTTCCTCCATCAGGAAAAACATCGTTTACCATATGATATAGGTAAAGGGACCCCTGACCATTAGGTCCAGTCGTGACCGACTCTGGGGTTGCGGTGCTCATCTCGTGTTATTGGCCGAGGGATCCGGCGCTTGTCTGCAGATAATTTTCCTGGGTCATGTGGCCAGCACGACTAAGATGCTTCTGGCGAACCAGAGCAGTGCACGGAAATGCTGTTTACCTTCCCACTGGAGCAGTACCTATTTATCTACTTGCACTTTGATGTGCTTTTGAACTGCTAGGTTGGCAGAAACCATATGATATAAGCAGCGGTAAAACATGAGTGATTCAGTGTGCATTCAGATAAGGTTTGAATAACCTTAACCAATTAGAGAAACCAGTAGTAATAATCACCAGCCTATTGTTTGGAAGAGTCCTGCAAGGCATCTCAGGAGGAAGGGGAGGAAGGGGCAGTATTTATTTCTTAACTATTCTTTCCACAGCTGTTGAAGTATTAGGAATTTGGCAATCCTATGGTTCTACAGCTAGCATTTCTGGAACACAGAATTATGCTTTAAAAAATCCACACTGCTCCCAAAAAGTAGCCAGGATTGGCTGAAACACAGAATTTATTTAATTAGGTCTGGGGAAACCCCTGACATTGACTAGCATTAAAATGAGCATATGGTGTTGGCATCCTAGATCACTAGTAGTTTTTACATGAAAGAACCGCCCTCTAACTAATCTTCACTGAAAAACTGAGCTATTTACTGAGAGTGAAAACATCTATCTTTCCAGCAAGAACTTTGAAACCAGATACAAGGTATAGGAATATGAACTTCTCATCTTTTGCATTTATCTTTAATACACCATGTGAACCCATAGCCTTAAGACAGCATCAGTCTCAAAGTAAGATTTTAGGTGACAAGCTGCACCCAACATTTTAGGAATAGTCCTTCCTTCTGCACTTAGGGCTCCACTAATGGAATGGGGGGTTGCCAAATCCCCCTCCTTCTTGCAGCCCTCCAAACCACTGCATCTGCAGTTATTGAGGATTCTTCTAGAACAGGTTTTGCGGGGAAACGGGACCACAGGAGGAATGGAAAATATCACCTTTCTGCTTCCATTAGCACAGGCTTCTGATGTATCAAAAGCCCTTCTGTAGACAGAAAGACTTTTTCTGTTCATGGAAAGGCAATGTTGGATGCAATCCTTCAGCACCATTAGGCGGAATGGTAGGATACAAATTTAATAAATAAATACCAACATACATGAACACAAATACAAATACACTTTCTTCAATTTTAGTGAAATAAGCTTATGGTTTTGTGTTTGTCTTCCAATATGTGTCATCTTTCTGTCCTGAATGTTTTTAAAATTGCATGTGCCTATCCATAATTTGCTACTACAACTGAAACAAGGATTGTGGATGCATGTGAAGAGGATTGGGAGCCAGGATTCAAAGCTCCATACTCAAGTCTTTGGCCCCCAGTAAAGCTTAAAATTCCCCAATTCAACTGAAATAATTATTATTATTATTATTATTATTATTATTATTATTATTATTATTATTATTACCCCGCCCATCTGGCTGGGTTTCCCCAGCCACTCTGGGAGGCTTCCAACAAAACATTAAAAATACATTAAAACATCAGTCATTAAAAACTTTCCTAAACAGGGCTGCCTTCAAATGTCTTCTAAACATCAGATAGTTGTTTATTTCTTTGACATCTGATGGGAGGGCATTCCACAGGGCAGGTGCCACTACCGAGAAGGCCCTCTGCCTGGTTCCCTGTAACTTCGCTTTTTGCAGTGAGGGAACCACCAGAAGGCCCTTGATGCTGGACCTCAGTGTCTGGGCTGAACGATGGGGGTGGAGACGCTCCTTCAGGTATACTCGGCCGAGGCCATTTAGGGCTTTAAAGGTCAGCACCAACACCTTGAATTGTGCCCAGAAACGTACTGGGAGCTACTGTAGGTCTTTCAGGACCAATGTTATGTGGCCTCACTGGCCACTCCCAGTCACCAGTCTAGCTGCCGTATTCTGGATTAGTTGTAGTTTCTGGGTCACCTTCAAAGGTAGCCCCATGTAGAGTGCGTTGCAGTTGTCCAAGCAGGAGATAACTAAAGCATGCACCACTCTGGCAAGACAGTCCGCGGGCAGGTAGGGTCTCAGCCTGCGTACCAAATGGAGCTGGTAAACAGCTGCCCTGGACACAGAATTGACCTGCACCTCCATGGACAGCTGTGAGTTCAAAATGACTCTGAGGCTGCACACCTGCTCCTTCAGGGGCACAGTTGCCCCATTCAGGACCAGGGAGTCCCTGGTTCGGGTTGCGAACACTGCAGGTTGCGAACGTGCCTCCCGCACAGATCACATTTGCAACCTGAGGTTCAACTGTAGTAGAAGGTTATGGCAGTGTGCTTCTAACTGGAGCCCCCAGGTGAGCTCCCGTCATTTCTGACCATAAGTCTAAAAAGGTTGGGATGATGGGACCCAATGTTGAAGAGCACTGTGCAGTCCTGGTTATAGCTGGATTGCAGAGTTGAGAAGACCAAGAGATCACAAAGAGCACATAGCAATAGTCCAGCATCAGTACCTGGATTGGTGCACCATGTGAGCCAAAGGCCATGTCAAGGCTCAGGTAACCTGGAGCCAAAGGGCAGGTCATTTGGAGAGTCATCCCAGCACCAGACTAAAGCCTGATTGGGCTGCATTTGGAAAATGCATGCATTTCTCTGCAGAGTACTGTTCTGCATATAGCTGAATACAGAAAGGATGCAGGAATTGAAGAGATTTCACAGTGACTAGTTAACAGAGAATGAAGGCAATGAAAGTTACTATAGAATTCATCCGATAGAAGTTAATGTTTAAAAATGGTGAATCAATGAGCCCATTCAAGGTTATTCCCATTGAGGGACTAGAATCATGGAAGCAGACCATGAATCATACCCAAGTAGTATGGGTAACAGTGTAATAGAGAGGTAAATGAAATTATGATTCCACGGCTATGGAGCAGAGATTGATGAGGCAGCCAAAAGCATTATTGAAGATAGAGATCCTAGATCCTTTTCCAATTAGATAACTGTCAACTTGGGCAAAAATTAAACAGCAGCAGCATTTTCACAAATAAAGTCTCATTCCAAAAGTCTTTCCAGACATTTTTGTGGGAGGTATTCTGGAAAAAGGAAATTGGAATATCAAGCACAGCTGATTAATTAAATTACCATAACTGGCAGAACTGGAAAAGTCCCAAGAGTATAGACTGGATGCAGCAGGAATCACTACAGTGGTGCCCTCCAGATGTTGCTGGATTGAAAACCCTACCAACCCTGACTATTGGCCATGCTGCCTGGGACTGATGTAGCATCTGGAAGGCAATACACTGACTGCCTACCCCTGTGATACAAGGTGAGTAAGAAACAGGTCTCTCAATTCCCCCCTCCAGCCTTCAGGAGCCAACATGTAGGAGGAAGTCTTTCAACTTTTGTTGCCTTAATTCATGTAGAGAAGGAGGCATGAATTACTCACAGTTTCTCCAGTTGGCAACCATCACTTTTAAAATTACTGAAACATAGTTGTTTTTTGTTTCCATGGACATTTTTCTCAGCTGGATGTGGAGAAGTAAATTAAAAATTTGTGCCATGGAGCAAAACGTGATGTCCAAATCTATAAGGGCAGCATATGCTTGGTCCCACTAGAAAGCTGTGTGGTTGTACTTGAAGTAACAGATGGCATGACTAACTCAATGATATTCTGAAAATGTTAAGAAGAGAATTAATGTACAGTTCATTGACAGAAAATACCTGATGCAAGGGACAAAGCCACGACAGAGTGGCTATCTTGGCAAAATTGCATGGCTCTAATTGTATGGTATGTTTTGGTTTTTTGAATACAAGGAGATAATTATGCATTATAACAACATATAAGAATAAGCTTAAGTTTTCATGGGGGAGCATCTATATTATTATTAGCATTATTTATTTGAAACATTATACCAAAAAAGTCTCAAAAGTGTCTTGCTGTCATGGAATTCTACTCAGTATTGATCCACAGTAGATTCCAATGTATAGTTAGCAGAGCAACAACTTAAACATGTTGCAGGATTCCCAAAAAACAGAGGCAATTGTATTTCATCCAGCAAAGCTTTACTGCTACTGAAGGCAAATGAGCATAATGGTCACAAATCCAATACATTCAAGATTGGCACTGTCCATAAGAAATCCAGTTGCAGTAGACTTAATTTAAACTTATAATAACTTATAATAAGTCTAAACTTTAACACTAAGCATACTATATACACCACACCAGAAGGAAGAGAGATAGAAAGAGGAAGTGGAAACCCAGGCTCCTTCAGTCGGCATGACTTTGACTGAAAGACATAAGAGAACCAGTTTAAACCAGCTGTACTCAGCTTCTCTGAAGGAATAACCCAAACATCATGAACCTTCTACTTGTTTCTTTCATACATACAGAGAAGCTTCCAGAAGCTTCCAGAACCCTCTTGAATTAATTAGAATAGGAAAGATCTCTACACATCAGCTCAATACTTTCTGCACTAATGAATGCAAACTGACACTTACAACATCATAAAATTAAAAAATGCATAAATTAGTTAAAGAACAAGGAAATCAAAATAAAGTGAACAAATATTTCCTGGAGTGCCCAAGCAGCAACACTCTTACAAGGACACATCCTACCTCACCCCACTAAAAGATGAGAACCACAAAAGAGGCCCAAATCATACTAAGTATCATCCAAAGCTAACAGCCAGAAGCCTGGGGAAACAGGAATGCCATAGCCTATAAGTTAATAATGATGCCGTTGGGTGTATTTTTCTAGGGAAAACATTCCACAGATAAGGAGCCAGCACCAAAATTGGCTGTTCCTGTGTTGTCACCTCCACAGCTCACCAGATCTGCTTCATCAAGTGTATATGAAGGAAATTCAGTTAACATTATCATCAGTTTTGTTCTAAAAGGAATAGCATGTGGAATGCTGGCACTCCCAACCTAATGTGGATGAGAACAGGTTTCTAGGGGGAGAAATTACTATAGAACAAGTGTGGAGAGGTTTGGGTCCTCTAGACAGCCCCAGCAAGCAAAACCCATTGCAAGGGATATGGGGAGCTCAGCAACATCTGGAGGCCCCAAGGTTCCCTACATCTGTTTTAGAGAGTCATAATCCTGTAGAAGGACAGATCCTGAAGCTGAGGCTCCAATACTTTGGCCACCTCATGAGAAGAGAAGACTCCCTGGAAAAGACCCCGATGTTGGGAAAGATGGAGGGCACAAGGAGAAGGGGATGACAGAGGACGAGATGGTTGGGCAGTGTTCTTGAAGCTACAAACATGAGTCTGACCAAACTGCGGGAGGCAGTGGAAGACAGGAGTGCCTGGAGTGCTGGAGTCCATGGGGTCACGAAGAGTCGGACATTACTAAACGACTAAACAACAACAACAAAATCCTGTAGACTTCTGAACACAGCAGGTGAGCCTTCCCCTCCTTTGAACTAAATATTACTTATCATTTCTGTGGTGTTCATGGCATTCCTTAGGGCATATCTCTCTACACCACAGACTTAAATTTGTTTAACAGTTATTCATTCTCTTCAGGGAACCCTTGGAACTGTAGTTCTGCAAAGGTGGCTGGGGATCTCAAAGAATTCTCAGCAACTCATCATCACACAATTCTCAGTATTCTTTAGGGAAAGCTATGACAGTTCTCCAAAAGCATAAAGCTGATATAATTTTGTAGTGCAAAGTAGAAATTTAGTGTCGTCAACTACAATCCAAGCAAGATCACCCCAAGAAAATGCATTGAGGGTTGAATCCAGAGGAGACCCACTGAAATCAATGGGGCTTAAGTTAATCGTGAATAACCTAAGCCCTACTGATTTCAGTGGACCGATTCCAATCACAGCGAAGTGTGGATCCAACACAGGGCTCTTTCCTTCTCTACATTCTACATCTTATCACTCTGTGTCCTGGTTAGCCATCAGAAACTTTGACGATGGAGTTCCTCATCCTTGCTTAAAGAGTCAAGAAAGATCTCAGATGGGCCCTAGAATTGCCTTTTCACTCCAGGTGTGCTGGACTACAACTCCCATCATCCATGACCATGGGCCATGCTGGCTGGGGATGATGGCTGCTGGGATCCAATATCTGGAGGGCTACGGACCTGTCCATCCCTGTTTTAAAAATAAATCAGAAAAATGATTAAGTGTAATAGAGAAGCTTTATACGATTGCTTAATTAGCATTAAGAGGGCACAATTTTTCTTCCTAAGGATGGAGAACAGCAGGATGAGCTCCTTATAAATGCATATTAATGGCATCAAGCAACATGATTTTATTATGCACTGTAGATGACCCCAGGAAAGCGAAGGAGTCCCATATGGTGTCTCAGCAAGAGAAGACATCATACACCTACTACAGAAGAAGTCGCAGTGACTCACTTGAGAAGGTAAACAGAGGGCAGGCAAGAAAAGAACTGGGTTCCCTACTTTACTGAATATGAAATGCAAGTCCTATGTGACACTTAAGGAATTGTCGTTTTATCAGTTATGATAAATAGAGCAGCAGGGAATGAGATTTTTTTTAAATTCCGTTTTATCCTTTTTCTTTTTATAGAGCTTTTGTGTTCTAGCACAATTGATCGGCTCCTTTGTATTTTGTCTCCAGCAATACCATCTTTGTCATGCGGGTGGTATTTGAAATAGGTTAAGTGCTCCATGTGGTGAACTTAATAATTGTTTCTGATGAGGTTGTTAAGTCGCTTTGGGCAAGATAAAATGACTACCAAATCCTAGCACTCCATCATTTTCCATGAGTTTGTGTTGGGAAGTGATTGATCAGCTCTGTAGAGTGTGTGCTACTGTTGAACACAGTGGTCCCATGCTGGCTCTAGAGATAGGGGCTGTGGTCTCCAGTCCAGGCTTAGGAGTCTCCAGCATCTCAGTTACATAAGCAACTTGGCCTCTGGTGTCTCCTGTTCTGCAGTGGTGTTCAAGCCCTCCTTTTATGAAACCACTGGTCCTTCAGCCTTTGAGTGTGCCCAAGTGTGATCATGATACATATGCAGGCAGACGAGCTAACATGGGGTGGAATGATGAGTGGGATGTAGGCAGCTCAGGGACCATATCCTATACTCCTTCAATCCACAGGCATGCCCACATCAGTAATACGAACAGAAGTGTTGGTTAGCCAGGCTAGTGGTCCATAAAGCATTCCTCCCGACTGGCTCAGCTATGTATCCTGGATTTGAACCTGGGTCACCACACATGTGTAAAACATGTGCTCTTAGCTCCTCCTGCAGCCACTGTACCCCTAGCATCTATGGCCAGGTACTGAGGTGAGAGAGGCAAACAGCCTGTTATGAGTGTGATTTGGGTCTGCTATTGCGGTTGCGAGGTTAAGTAACTGCTCTGTGAGTTTGAGTTCCTTCTCTTTTGCCTCTGACATTCTGTTTGGTGAGTCACTGGAGGTTGCTACTCACAGTGTGTGTCTGAGTCTGCCCTGGCCCCTTCCTCCTGTTTGATTGCTTGGCAAAAGTGCATTTCCCTCCTTGGGTCGGCCTTGAACCCTTGTCCGAGGAAGAATGTGCGTGCTCTCTGCTGTAGGCATCCTGCCCAGAAATCTTTGTGATTACTCTGTGTTATGTCTTCCACTTCCCTACTTTCTGTCCATTATAAAAAAGTGTTTGTGAGGAACATAAGTGTGTGTCTTCTGTGCCAACTTTTAAATGCCTGAAGAAAACTTTACTGTTCCACCAGGCCTATGCAGCAATTAAGAGTACATCGCCCACAATGGTTAACTGATGTTTCTTTTTAATTTTATTTTCTCTTTTAACTAGTTTTCAACTTTCTATGATTCTGTTGTTTTGTTTTTATATTGTTGTAAACCTCTGCAATATATTTTTATGATACAGTGGTATATAAGTATCTTTATAAATAAAAACAGATAAAATAAATTTGAACACCTGCCTTTAGGGATGACTGGAGACTGACAGTACAGATGGTTATTATCTTATTCACATCCCAATCTATCAAGGCCTGTGCTCTGCATTTGCATCAGTGATCTCTTCCTCATGTAGGCTGCCTCGTTTATTTTCATGGCTTTGCCCAGGCAAAGGAATATGCACATAAGAAATCTTTGAATTGAGGTTTTGTTATTCTCTACCCAGAGGCTCTGGGATGAAGAAGAACTACAATAGTAAATAATATTATTATACTCAAGCTATACCAAATTAGAATTGTCTAACATTCTAGCCACTAATCATATGTGACCAATTTAGAAACTAGATGCAGCTAACTGAATTTTTAATCACACATTAACAACCGTAATAGATGCACGTTTTGGGCAAATGATCTTTTGTGCTCACATTTGTCTGCTGTTAATTACAGTCAGTGTTTGCTCATCGATCATTGTACTTCTGTTACTGCATATTGGTTCTCTGCTGAAGCATAGCACCACTGAAACACCAGCAATACAGCAACACAGAGGGCAAACCTGTCAAACACACTCAGCTCAATTGACCAGAATAACTGCTTTTAGCTAGAAAATAAAAAGGCAAGCTCAAACAACACTGCTCAAGTAGTCCCCTTAGGACAGGGCAAAGGGCAAGCAAAACTCAGCTGCATTCAGGATGGACAGCAGGAGCAATTGTGCTATGTTCACACAGGAAATGACAGACAGCACCAAAAGCAGGGAGTTACTGCTTCTGGTGTGCCATTTACCAAGATTGTCTCTCTCTCATGTTCTCACTCTATAATGATATGCAAGGGTTTCAACCGAATTTATGAGTTCAGGGTGCTTGGCTTCCACTCTGTGAGACAACCTTTTCCGCACCTCAGTAGGAGCACTGTTCCTGGCATCTGCAGTTGCATGGTGCTACAAGGTGGTAGAGAAGGAGAAGCTTCAGCGGACCCCAAGGATGATGGCAGAACCACATTCTCATGATGGAGTTAATGTGCTGCTGAAGGGCTCCCCCTCAAGCGAAGTGGCTGTATTATCCAAATCACAGTCCTCCTCAGGTCAACACATGAGGCCTTGAAGCCGAGGACATGAAAATTTATAGCAAGGGGGTGACAAGCCCCTGGGCCAGATCCATTCCTTGAAGGCACTTCTGGTGGTCTGCCAGTCCTTGGTCAAAATTAGTGGGAAGCTATGGGGCCATTACAAGAAGGTAATGGCCAGGAAAAAGAAAGCCGCTCTAAGACTTTCTTGTAATGGCATCCCACCAGAATAAGGCAAGAGAGTGGGCAAGCTTTTCTGCCTCTGTTTTTCTACCCAGATGGTGCTGTTGGGCTAGGAGAAGATCTAGCAACTGCTTCATTTGATATCTTAAATCTTTGGTTTTGATTCATTATTCTGATGGTCATAGGATCTTTGAAGGCTAGGAGTACAAAAACCCATCACAGGTTAGGGCCATCCATCCATCAGCCCCACACAAAATAACACGCACAATCTACACATGCCTCCAATTCCCTGTAGTCTAGTATGTGGAAATTAGTTAATAGACACAGATCCAGCACTCAATGACTGTGTCGGTCATTTCAAAGACAACACAATAAAGTTCAAATGTAGACTGTCCATGATGCTGAGCAAAAACTAAGGTGTAAGGTTGCTCCTACATGAATATTTTTGTTGGAACAGAATGCTGGACTAGTTTGGCCTTTGCTTTGAGGCAGTTTCCTTCGCTCTCTCTCTCTCACTTAGTTTGTCACCCTTTAACTTTTCTTGCCTTTAACAGCTGCATCAATAGAAATCCAACAGGTCCCACCATGATTACAAAGGATGTGTCAAGGGGTAAGGTAGGTAGCTGTTACTGCAAATACCATGTATTTGTATTTACCAATGTAAGGTAAAAAGGTAAATGACCCCTGGACAGTTAAGTCCAGTCAAAGGCAACTATGGGGTGCAGCACTCATCTCCGCTTTCAGGTCGAGGGAGCCGGTGTTTGTCCGAAGACAGCTTTCTGAGTCATGTGGCCAGCATGAATAAACCACTTCTGGCACAACGGGACACCATGATGGAAACCAGAGCGCATGGAAACGCCATTTACCTTCCTGCCACGGCAGTACCTATTTATCTACTTGCGCTCGTGTGCTTTTGAATTGGTAGGTTGGCAGAAGCTGGGACAGAGCAATGGGAGCTCACCCCGTTGCGCGGACTTGAACTGCCAACCTTCTGATCAGCAAGCCCAAGAAGCTCAGTGGTTTAGACCACAGCGCCACCTGCTCCCTCCCAGGCAAGGTGGACCCAGCTGCCCCTAAGGATTAGCTTCCCCAAGACCTGGATCTTGGGCATTGCCCCTCCCTTCCTTCTCCTTTCCAGAAGGGCTAGTCATTTGGTGGGTGGAGGCGGGGAAGGATACAGCCTCCTCCTCCTTCCCAAGGACCTGTGCTTGCTTTTGGCAGGCAGAAACCCCTCAGGTTCAGCTTCACCCCCCCCCCACATCGCCACACCTGTTGAATTTCTGCATCAAAGGCGCCTTCCGCAGCACCATTGGAAGGAGCCCTGAGGAAGAGGCACCCCACCACCCCCACGAGCAAGGCGCCGCAGCCATGACTGCCTGGCATGGGAAGCGAGACGCCGCGCCCCGCCCTCCGCGCGCGCCCTTCCTCGGCTCCTCCTCCGGCCCCGGATTTTGCGCCGGAGCCCCGCGCGCGCCGGCGCCCCTTCTGCCCAGCCACCCCGCCCCCGCCCGCCCGCCTGCCCTCCTCACAGCCGCGGCGCCGCTTCCAGAGCTGTCAGTGCAGCGGCAACAGCAGCCGCCGTCCAGCCGGCTCTCTCCCGCCTCCTCCAGCAGCAGACGGCGGCGACGGCCACTTCAGCAGCAGCAGGTACATGGCGAAGCGCCACCTACAGCAGCGCCCCCAGGGCAGCTTCCATTGGGGGTGCGTGAGAGAGGCAGCCGCCCGAGGTTGCTTTTCCCACCTTTTCTTTTTCTCTCTCCCCCTGCTTTGATACAGTGGTCTCTCCTCCGGAGAGGGGGCAATGAATGCTGTATATGGAGGGTTTGAAGAGGAGGAGGGGGTTGTCCTACTGTGAAGCGGGAACGGGGGGTGTCTCTCTGTAAAGTATTATCCGGGGCAGATGGGATTACCTATTTGATGCATGGCTTATCTTTATGGAGCTTTGTTCTGGTCCGGAAGGGGGAGTCTGGATGGAGCCTGCGGGCTAAAGCCCCGTGCAGAATCCTGGCAACGGAGACAGGGAGGCATTTAGCAAGATATAGATGGTGTAGCCCTGGATATAGATAAAGACTCCTCAGCCTTGTAGGTTTTCTTGATCAGCTCCACCCCCATCCCCATTCTAAGGTCCTTACAGGTGACCTCCTTTTCCAGGTGTCCTTCTCCCCACTGATCCACTCCCCCCACCTGTCACTGATTTAAGAAGCCGCCAGATCAAAACGTAAAAAAGAAGGGATGTTTTAGAGTTGTGCTTACTGAGGCGGGGACACCCCCTATTTTCTATGGAAATGTGAAAATCAGTTAATGCCAATGGAGCTAAAGGGATCGATTCATGTCAATAGAACCAAGGTACAGCCTTTTAAAAATGAAGGACACCTCCTCAGTCTGGGATATTTGACCCCCGAGATCTCTCAAGTGGAGCACTGTTTTGCTAACCTCCTCTCTACACCACAATGATGGGATATCATCTGATTTCTCGTTCTATTTCTCATAATCTTTGGGTTCCCTGAGTGCTTTCTCTAGGGTTAGAAACTGAGGCATACTGGAACGTGTGTGTGTGTGTATGGGTGGGTGGGTGGGCATCTCAGTTCATGACACAAGGTTATCTGGGAAGGCATACGGAGAATCTCTCTAGTCGGTCTCTGGAGTTGAAACCTGAGGACAGAGTTCTATTCGGCCAATTTTTTTCCAGCAGGTAAGGAGCAGGAGGAGGAGCAGGGTGTTAAACCCAGGAAACACATTTTGAGGCTCATTTCTTAACATTTGTTTATTTGCCTAACATTGTGAAGCAATTGCCTTCTGATCAAGAGGCCATCCCGATCCAGGGCGATGTTGCCACAGTCCTTGCTGTGACCTCTTCGTGAGCCCTCCTCAAAGCTCCTAGGAAAGTGGGTCAGCTTCTCCTGAGAAATCTATCTATCCGGCACTTTCTTTATGAGTTTCTGCACTGCCAGCTGGTTAGGAGGCTGCACTCTGGCCTCTGTGTTTATGCACATATTGAATGCGCTTTGCTTCAATTATTCATTTTTGGTGCTACAGTAATTTCCTGCAGCTTCTCTTCTCCAGGGAGCTGGTGCGTAACAAGATTTTAACATACTCTGCTTTTGAGGATATCATCCCATTTAGCCACATGGCAGCTGTCTTTATTTCTGTGCTTAATATCGGATACGTAACCAATAACAGGAAAATCATTCTGGATCTGTCTGAATACATCAAGGGTCTCAATCATAACAAGTGTGGGAGGGAAGTATCTTAGCATTTCAACGTGAGGCTGAATGTGAGGTGAAGTCACATCTAAACCAACCTTTTCCATCTTTTGGGCAGGGGGGCAGGATTACTGGGCTCATTTGTATGCACGAATAGCCTGCCGTGACCATAAAGCAAGTAACTAACAGTAAAACACCAACCAAAACAGCCCCCCCCCAGCCTTCAAACGTTACGACTCTTATATTTGCTGGCTTCACAATTTTGAATGACAGATTGTAAATTCAGTCAAGCTCTGTCCATTACATCAGAGGTAATGGAGTAATTTTATCAGGGTTCATGGATGTCAATTCCTTTCTGCATCTGCAATTTCAGCCATAATATCTTGTTTGCATGCTACTTATACAAATATCCATTCCCATTTCTTCATCCGAAGTTTCTGCAAACAATGCCCTTTGTACATAAATCATGCATCCCTGAGTTCCAGGTTTGGTCTCCTGACTCGGTTATGCAATCAGATTAAATAGATGCAAATATTCTCAACTTCCTACATTCTGGTGTTTTGCCCATTTAGATTTTGACACTGGATCCATTTAAATTTTCTTTCCAAAGCAGGGTTGAATGATTGGGAATAATATGTGCAGGGAAAGAAGGGAGGGAGGCCATGGTTAGGGGGCTCAGCCATTGCAGAATAGCAGCACATGGGATCATGACTGATAAACTTCTGCTCATGGTGTGGAAGCCTCAATCACTGGCCACTGGAAGCCCCCACAATTCTTTCCTGATTTCTGAGGACCGAATCTAGACAATCCGGGTTGGTTTTGATGCAGTTGCAGTGGAAAAATACTCATCTCTTAATCCCCACATAGTAAAGAGGTGGAGTAAACAGTTTTCAAATGTAGGAAGGGAAGAACCAGGCAGAAAGGTAGCTTAATGGCTGGCATTTGAAACCCCCAGAATGGCGAGGGAGGAATTTAAATCATAAGCTGTTGCAATGATGTCCCAGGCACTGTCCCAATATCAGCCCACAACACCAGCACAACCACTCAAGTCTCCACACAGTATTTGTGCAAGAATTGTGAGACACACATCTTCAGCAACATTGTGCTGTTGTTTAAGCACTTAGAAAATGTGGTTTCTGCTGAAACAGATCAGCTCATCATAGGAAAAACGTCTGGATCGTGTATGGCAATCAGATTTCTACTCTACATTCTGCACAATCTGGGAAGGGCCTGAGCCGTTAGCAGATATTGCCCTCATGTTTCCAAGCCTTTCTTAACAGCCTTGTGGTCTGGACTCCCCCCCCCCCCACTCTCTCAATATAAAAGGTGAGACACTTTCGGAACCAAATTTTGCATTTCAACAAAGGAGTCTGTGGATACATGAAATATACACACCTGGCCATGCTTAGAGTGATGCAAATTGACATGGAACAAGAATGGATATTTTTCTCCCCTTGCCACTTTAAAACAACACCTTCTAATCTGCCATTCCCTTTCAAAGGCAAACGACATTATTACAGGACCATTTCAGGCTACATTGTTGGATTTGAAAAACAGAGAAAGTCAAAGCTCGAAAACCTAAAACCAACATTTCATCATCAAAGCCAGAGTTTTATGGGATTCAAAGCTATTTGCCTACTTTTGAATTCAACAAATTCAAGCATCAGAGCTATGTCTGATTTGAATGTTATGTGTGATTTATTTCATTTACCACTATTTAGCAAAGAGACCCCCTGATAAAACATCATACTGGGGTAGTGCCTTCTCATCCCATTCTTATGCCTCTCCTGCATTAGTTTTGAAGACAGTCTATAATATTTTGGCAGAGTCAGCCTAAGAAGCTAAAGTCTGAACTCTGCTTTATTCCCTAGAAGTAACAAATCACAGGTTTATTCTTTCATTCATTCCATATATTTATATACTGCTTAAAACTTGAGACAATCTCTAATTGAGTTACAAAATAACAAAAATGATATGTATACCATTAATGTGGCAAGCTCGTTAATCTCCACCCATTTGTTCTGTGCATCCCTTGAATATTCAGTTCTTAAAAGTAAAGACCAAGCATTTTGAGTGAAGGAATGAGGGCTAAAACAGACAACTAGTGACCATGGAGAAAGCACTATCATTTGCATGCCATCAGTGGCACCTGCCCTGGTCACTGATCACTGGCATGTTAACCCTACATGAGTATGGGCCAACTCACATGGTAAGTGTGTTAGACACGGTAGTGCATGCATGAAATACTTGCATTGGAAACATAATGTGGGCACACACTTGGCTTATGCCCACTCTCACATCTGCTATCTGCCTCACTTTCTGGATTTCCCCAGAAATTTCAGAGATCACTTGATTGCAATCAGCAATCAGTAGAGGCGGAGATCCTGGCTCTTATATGTCTTAGAAGCTCATTACTCACTGAAAGCCTGAGCCTGTGGTTCCATTTATACATATAATCAGCCTATGCATTGCAAGGGTGAAAGAAGCAGGAAAACCTTTGCTCCAGCTTACCTGAAGCCAGGATACAGTTGTACCTGCTCAGGTACAACTGTCCCTCCCCACGAGGGAAGGTCAGGGAAGATGTACATCAGGAACAAGAGAGGAAGAAAGATTGGCACTGGCATCTGCTGCCCCTGTGGATCTTGCCACCTGAGGCGGTCCCCTCACCTTGCCTCATGGGTGGACTGGCCCTATAAGTGCCCTTATGCAACCCTTCTATGTTGGGGGCTGGAGGCAGCCGCCATAGCAGGACCAGCAGCTTTCACTGATAGTATAAGTAAGTGTAGCATTAGAGCAAGTCCACAGTGCTGCAACGTAAGAATCCAGATACATGCAATGTTATGCTGCTTAACTTTTTTCACTGCAACTTGAGTACTTCAATGTTGTCCAACTGTTTTTATGCAGCCACATGTAGCCTGCTGGAAATTTCTCTCATCCCCCTTCTGTGTGTTCTTTCGTGTGCCAATTCTGGTACCTCCGTAGTCCTCTACTGCCTCTCACCAATGCTTTGTAAATTACTGGCATGCTCTAATCAGAGTAAAGAACAAGAGAGAAAATCCTTGCTGTGCCTGATCAAAGGATTGAGGCTTCCAGTAGGAATCACCCTGCTAGGAGCAGGAACTGATCACAGAGCCAAGCAGCAGAGATATCCATCTAGAGGCTGGTAATTGATTGCAAAGGCTAGAGGAGAGGAGCAGGGAGAGATGAGTTCATGGTGGCAACCTCCCCCTCAGCCTCCTGTATTTGTCAAATGCTAGAATGTCTACCTTAGCAGTGCTGAGATGAAGACTCAAGAGAGGGGCAAAGAGAGACTGGTGATGACTGTAGAGAGAATATTAGCTGGAAATTACAGCCATTTTTGAACCTATGCAAATCGATATCAGGGCTTCAAGGTATGATGATGTACTGCCTCTCCCACCTACCCTTTTCCTTGCTTCAGTTTTTCCTGATCCAGTTACAAAGGGCTGGATCTGTTCCAATGGCATCAGAAATACAAAGCAGGTAATGTGGTATCTTCAAATCAGGGATGGGGATCCTGTAGCCCTCCAGATGTTTCTGACTCCCAACTCCCTTCAGCCCCAGCCAGCTTGGTCAATGGTCAAGGAAGATGGGAGTTGTTTTCAAGCAACATCTGGAGTGCCGCAGTTTCCCCATCCCTGCTTTAAAGAGATCCATGTATTCTTACTGTAAGGGAAGCTGCTCCCATAAACTTTATGACACAAACTATATAATTACTTCCTTTGCATCTCTGACATGAATTTGAGCCTCATGTGATTCCACTGATCAGAGGGAGGCCAGCAGGTCAAAACCTTGTTTAATCATGTTAGGGAGATGATTAGTGAGATTCCAGCAGATTACATGTTGGAATTGTAACTGTGCGTCCTAAATCTGAAAGTCTCATCAGCCATAATAATAATAATAATAATAATAATTTATTATTTATACCCCGCCCATCTGGCTGGGTTTCCCCAGCCACTCTGGGCGGCTTCCAAAAGAATATTAAAATACTATGATACATCAAACATTAAAAGCTTCCCTAACTCATCAAGTGGCCATGGGAAGATAACTTTCGCTGTTTTGATTTGTAATATTGGGCAGAGAAATGGCAGCCACCTAACTCATAGGCTTGCTAGTGGAACGAATTGAGAGAGAATGATAAAGCATGTTGCACTCCAGAACTACTCTGGAAATTATGAACAGTCATCATATGGATATCTTGATTTGCCCTCACTGGAGGAGCAGTTATGGAGGGTGTTTGCTGAAAAAGGAGTCTGAAGTCAATTATATTAACTGGAGGTATTGTGTCGTGCATATATATGTTGCCAAGGGAAAGTATCTTGATCTAGAAGGCATGCGATTAGTTTTTGGTTTTTTGCTTTCCTGAAGCATAGATGAGGAATGTGTCTGAAGAAGAAATCCCATCTGCACCTTTATCAATATCAGCAAGACCTGTAAAAGGCATTAAAATGTGGAATGTGGAGTATTTTGAGCATTTCATTTTCCATTAAGACAAACCTGATAACAATTAGCTGTGCATTGTGTCTTATCCATACTGCATTTTAAGGGCTCATCCAGATTTCATTTTGTGCTGCACTCCTAGACAGAGGTCGCGGCTTAATGCTCCATGTTTCAGTGGTTTTTGTTTTGCCTCTGCACTTTCCCCAAGAAAACTCTCGTTTTGCCGCTGAATCTGAGCAAATGTCAACCTGCAGAGAACCCAATTGCCATTTGCTCTGATTCAGTTTTCCCGGGGGAAGCGCTGGGGAATATACCAAAAAGCTACTTGGAAACAGAGATTTAAAGCACAAACCTGTGCCTGGAAAGTGTGGCACAAAAGGAAATCTGGATGAGCTCTCAGTCTTACAAGAACAGTGAACGTAAGATCAACTGACAATACCAATAGTGGAGCAGTTTCAAACCATGGTGTCACACTTAATACTCTGTTAATGAGCTGAAGCCTTCGTTTATGACAGATACCATTAGTGACTCGAACCATCATCTGGAAACTTTGAAGATTATCTTCAGAATGAGAATTCTACATAGTTCAGTTCCTTTTAAAATAAAAACCAAAGATTCCAGAGCATACGTTTTCAGTCTTTAAACAACAGCATTATAACTGGAGAGATGCAGAATCTGGCAAGACTCAGAGCTGCAGCCACAGAGAACCTGAAGATATACAGACTGATCATGAAAGTTATTATGTTTATAGGAGATTCATTCACTTTGTATTTTTTATAGGAAATGAAGCCTGAGGATCACAGCCAGTCTCCCTCTCTCATGAATAAAAATCAAAAATTACATGCTAAATCTCAGAAAAGAACAAATCCTTATTGATAATATCAGCAATCAAAGGCTATCTGCATTGAGCGTATCATAATCCTGGCTTAGTAGAGGATGCTTGATGCATTTCTTAACAGAAAAGGAGACAAAATTAAACCAGCCGTATGAGGAGGAGAATTATGAGATAATATCTTTGTTGATAAGGCATATATATATATATATATATATATATATATATATATATATATATCCTGACTGAGATCCTTTGACTAAACCCTGAAGACTAACTAGTCAAAGAGATGTCTTCTCTAGGTGGAACATGACTCAATAAGAGTGTGGAGTCAACAAATGAGTGTGGTTTAGTGGAAAGAACATTGGGGAGAATTCAAAATAATGTTCTTCAGCTTGCCAAATGGAACACCTGCCAATTCCCTTTGAATGCTGTTCTGAGGGTTCTCCTGACCCCTCCCTGAACCAATTTCAGGGGGTGGGCATGTAGGACAGGGGGGAGGGGAGCCCCATTGTGCAAGCAGAAATTCTTCCACAGTGCTTCCGCTGACGGGACCCATTCAGTGAATTGTGCCACTGAGTTCAGCATCATGCAGACTATTCAAGTTTAGAATTTATCATTAATTTACAAATAGCAGCAAGAATGTGAATCGGAAACAAAGGGGATCCACATTTAAAGAGATCAGCATTTGGAAGACAGGTATGGCTATCACAGTGAAACACGCTATCTTTGTGAGAACGCTGACAGCAGAATGAATAATTGGTCTGAATAGACCTTTTGAACCGTCAAATATCCTTGCAATTTATTTTCCATGTTGTAAACTCTGTTTGAATAAAAACACATTTGGACAGCCATAAGAAGCTCACTGAATCACTTTAGGCAAGTTCCTGTCTTACCATCTAATGTGGTTGCTGTGAAAATGAGATCACCCCAGGTATGCTGCTGCAAGGTTATTAGAGGAAGGGTAAGATACAAATAGGGTACGCAGGTGGCACTGTGGTCTAAACCACTGAGCCTAGGGCTTGTCAATCAGAAGGTCAGAGGTTTGAATCCCCACAACAGGGTGTGCCACCCTGCCCAAAGAAGCTGTAAATGTAAACTATGATATTATTGGGTATAGGGATGCAAGTGGTGCTGTGGGTTAAACCACAGAGCCTAGGGCTTGCCAATCAGAAGGTCGGCGGTTTGAATCCCTGCGACGGCTTGAGCTCCCTTTGCTCGGTCCCTGCTCCTGCCAACCTAGCAGTTCGAAAGCACGTCAAAGTGCAAGTAGATAAATTGGAACTGCTCTGGCGGGAAGGTAAACGGCGTTTCCGTGCGCTGCTCTGGTTCGTCAGAAGCGGCTTAGTCATGCTGGCCACATGACCTAGAAGCTGTCTGCAGACAAACACTGGCTCCCTCGGCCAATAAAGCGAGATGAGCGCCGCAACCCCAGAGTCGGTCACGACTGGACCTAATGGTCAGGGATCCCTTTACCTTTATTATTGGGTATAAAGTAGGGCCTTATCGGTTGAATACAGGTATTGAAATAACATGATGATAAGTGTTTCAACAAGGCAATATACCGATGCACAACAGGCTTAACAGCTTCCCAGGAGGTAGCCCAGCTGGACCGATACTTTACAGATACTTTGCAGATAATTTGCAGGCACGTGGTCTCCTGCTTTGTTTGCTCTCTCCCTCCTCCCTCCTAACCTAAAGGATATGAAGATAGATAAGAAGATGAGCCCTCACACAAACCAGTAAACACTTTCAGCTTCACCTGTATCTTTCCACTTAGGTAAACAATAGCAAATATAATAACACACACAAAAATTAACAAGATTCTCTGAAATATAACATATTCTCTGGAATATGATTTCAGTTTGCAAACATAACGCCTGGATCTGTGGCAGAGCCATCTAATGTGGTGTCTTCCAAATGCTGTTGAACTACACTTCCATCAGCCCCAGCCAAAATGGCCAATCATCAGGGATGGTGGGAGTTTGTAGTGGCCACTCTGGCTACCTCTGATCTATATATTGTTGCTGTTCATTGCTTTGCATTGCCTAATGGGTCATATCTGCCATTCAAAATGTCATGTCATATTTATGACATGAATAACATATAATATGGCATGAAAGTGAACTGGGAAATCTTAGGATCTGTGTGAAGAAGGAGGTAGTGTAAATACAAAGGAAACAAGGCAGTGATCTTCAGATAACTTGCTGCTAATGCCCACTCTAAGGTCCCAAATGAATTAGGCACAGGGGAAAAATCATTTTGAGTACAAACCTGTTTTGATTTGTTGTTGTTTTTTTGAAAGGCTCTTGAGAGAGTTTGTAGTTTTTCTTCTGCAGGTATTAGCCATTTCCAAACACCTAAAAAGACAGCTCTGGGGGAAGTTAAAGATCATCAGGTACCAGGAGGATGAGAAGTGCATTTCTTCCACCAGCCAAAAACCAGAGGAAATCTCTCTGGGACCAGAAGGCTGCAGAGCAACTGCTGGAAAGGTGTTTTTTTTTTTATTGAATGCACAACATAAACCGAAGCTGAGGAATTAGACTCCTATACTTAAGTCTTCTCATTGAGGCTTTGCCCATTTGACTGTGGCATATTAACACTGAAATCCCATGAGGCTTATGCATTGGTAGAATGCACAAAATTGTATGGAATATTCCCGATGTCATATTCTCTGGGATTTGTAAGAATATATTATTGGGGTGGGGCGTGCAGAAGGATCAGGTATAGTGGAATGGGAAACACTGTAATCATCATTCGTGCACCCCTCAAAAAGTGCCAACCCATATTGCTATATAATCAACCTTGAGCTAAGTGTCATAGTGAATACCCTACCACTTGAAATAGAGTCCACATACTGGGCAGTTTTAGTGCTCTGCATTAGGGTGGGCATGCAGCTTCACAGAGGCCACTCTTCTATTTGAAGGGTCCAAGTCTGGTTTAAAGACAAAGAACCCTAAGAAGAATGAACAAGAGCCTCAAAAGCAGAAGGGCTCTAACTTAGTGGCAGAACGTCGTGCAGAAAGTCCCAGGTCCTCAGCATTAGCAGGTAGGGCTAGGAATGTCCCATGTCTGAACCCCTGGAAAGCCACTGGTAGTCAATGTAGACTATGCAGAGCTAGATGGACCAATAGTTGGACTTGCTATAAGGCAGCTTGCTATGTTCCTATGCTGCTGACCATCCAGAGTTAATACCTGGACAGCAGACTGGGTAGGTGCACAGGTCACCTTCTCATAGTCTTCCTCGCTCAGTTGTAGTTATTATTTCTACAAATGGATCCATGCGTATAGATTAGCATAGGCAAGGCTTATGCAAAAGTGTGTCCTCTTTTTTGGCAATGCAGACAACCAGGCAGGCAAAATCTTCTACCACGAACAGAGCCTTAGTTTCATTTGGATTCAGTCCTTCTAAGGTATAATTAACTTTTTCCTGTGATGATGCATGCAAATTATAAATTGCATCATCACCTGATACTTGGGGTCAGCATCCTGTGAATGGAACAGGCAGCACACAGTATCAGGGCAAATCAAAGAAAAAGCTTTATCACGTCTCTGCTAACCACAGGGCATGCAGGCTGCTCATTGTACAGGCTTTTGATGATTCATATAATTGAGACACTTGCAGCTGTCCTAAGACATTAGGGTGATGTGTTACAGTGCAGCCGGCTAGAAAGTACCAGGATTTTTTTTTAAAAAATGCAGCTCACGAGATATTGAGAAGTACTTATATCATTCCGTGCAGCTACATCATTTCATGTGAGTAGGCAGTTCACCTTTTTTCGATCATGGGTCTAATCCATTAGCCATATGTCCAAAGAGTCTGTGTTTGTAGAACATCTGCAGTGTCCAGATTAAAATATAGAACTGTGCTGTGCCTCCTCATAAAATTCTGGCCTCATTAATTAGAAGAAGGCTCACCTTTCCATAGCCACAGATTCATTATGGACACCACCTGCAGTCTTAACACCATGAACATAAAAATGCAAGGATAAACTTCACCTACCATTTTGACTTTGCCAGAGGTCAGAAAAACTCCTCTCTAACCAATGTGAGGCTATTGATATTTGTTTCCCTGAGAAAATGGTGAAATACTTAATTTCTGAGAGGGGCTGAAAGTAGTGGCTGAACATGTGAACTGTTAAATGTTTCAGCTCTTGACTTCCCGGTCATTAATTTAATAGCAATAAGATGAGTCACATGTGGGTACACTCTGGGTGCTATAACCACATAAAAATTGCCATCTGTTCATGATTGATGGCCGAGAGGCGGACTTCATTAATAAATAACATTTACAGAGAAATCACCATCTAATTTATGTTCTGGACTCATTTATATCCTGCCCTAGTGTGCTTCAGAAGATATGCAGCTTTATAACCTGAATGTAGCTGTGTTGGCCCAAGGATTTAAGGTATGCTTTGCACCCTCAAGGGAGCACCTTAATTTGGAGGATCTTATGGATGTTCAAACTGAAATTTCTCTTCTCCTGCACCTTATCTTCTTAGATAATCCAGGCAAAGTGATCCTGCTGATGTCTGGAAGTGGGTTCTTACCTAATGATGGGACCTAGTAAATGCCTGGCTTAGCAGAGAAGGATCTAGCTGTTCAACTGCCTGATTTCCAACCCCTGGAGCAATGTGTCCACATGGAATCTCTCATCCCTTTCACTTCCATGGGAGTCTTCTCAATGGGACACACTACTTCCAGAGCTGCACTTTATATTTAATTTTCTTTCTTTCTTTCTTTCTTTCTTTCTTTCTTTCTTTCTTTCTTTCTTTCTTTCTTTCTTTCTTTCTTTCATACCTTTTTATTGGGGGAGGGGAATGGATTTTGTACATTAACAACACAAGGATTGGTAAAATAGCCATCAAATGCAGTAAATACCGGTAGCTAAATATTTCTAACCAATGTAAACAAATCACATAACCACTTTTACTTTTGTAAGCATTTTCTAATCCGGGGAACATTTGGGAAACTATATTAATATATGAGGACAAAAACCAGTGATACATTCAGATCTGGGTGAGCCTGAGGATAAATAGTGCCCTGGCCAAGGAGCACCTTGGTCAGTGTTGCAGTCTTGCCAAGATGTTTGACTTGGAAAACTGAACAGTGTTAACAGCTTCTCCAGCTCCCAAGCTTTTCCAGCAATAGCCACGAAAAACTGCTTCATTTCACCCCTAGCTCACAACATACAGTCAAAAAGCACCAGGCTTTGCTCAGTGCTCCCTTCCAGTCAGCACGCAGGGTGAGCCTGCAGCTCAGTCAGCTTAGAGATGGGTGAATATGTCAATGATGGTTTCTCCATTTTTCATTTTTTCCACTTTTGAATTCAGTTCCCCGCATTTCCACATCAGTTCGGGCTTTGAAAAAAGAAGTCCTTGTAAAAATTTATCGGCATTTAGTACATTTAGTGTATTTCTCCTAATTTAGTGTATCTAGTGCATTTAGTGTATTTCTCCTAATACACACATCTTTGTATGGAATTTTGCCTAATATACTCATTTTTGCAAAGCATATTTTCCCTAATGTAATGCATGTTTATATGACATTTTCACACTAGTATATACACTTTTGTCCATATTACTTGGCCGGAGAAGGGCACTGCAAAATTCAGAGAAGTATGAATCTGAAAGGATGGCTGTGTTTCAGTTTCCATCTTCTTTCAGAAAGTGTGAGTTAAGTAGGTTGTCCTTTAATGTGAACTGAATGTGCGCATGTACAAAGGCATTTCATGATATTTTTGTGGTTTAAAAATGTTTGCAGGTAAAAGTAGCTCAATAGTCCCCTCTATTTCTGATGAATGACTATTGATTGAGACAGAAGATCAAACCATTCTGACGTCTTTGTCAAAGGGAGATTTGGAATTCTGAGAAAATGCAAATAATTTGCTGACTATTTAGGAAGAGCTCTAATTCAAAATGAAACTAAGTGGCTACTTCATCCAAGAGCTGCTGCAAAGCGGCTAAATTTAGCCTTTTCTATAATGACCTTATCCGGAAATTAACACTGAAGCAGTAACAGGGCAGTTGTTGTTTCAGGGACCGTGGGGGTCAGCATTCAGTGGAGACGTCTTCAAGTCTGCAAGCCCTTTTTGCATAGCAGCTACCAGCTGCCTCTCTGAGAAATGCTGAACCTGTCCCAGAGAATAAGACGTGCTTTGGAACAATGCTGGCTACATGCTGTCAAGCTCAGTCCTTTGCTGTCATCCCCAGCCTGAGTATGAACAAAGACATAGCAGCCCTCCAGGGCTTCAGTGCAATCTTGTGGCCATAATATCTGAATGCACTAAGGATTCACAGACTTAGACTGGAGACAGTTGAAGGTGGTTTGAAACAGATTGCTTCTCATGACATGTACATTCATCCCATTTTCACCTCTGGTAAACATGCTTTGCAGGGTTTTGCAATTGTTTCAAAGCACCTCTGCATACACACAGTCTTTCTCATACCACTTTTAATGCTCATAGAGACAATTGTGTGGCAGATACAAAGCTGTCCTTCTGCGCCATTCAGAGCTCCTGAGTGGAGCCAGTTCCTGTTAAATGTGGGGCTTGTATTGGGCACTGAATTTAAGTCTCAAGTAGGCCTCACCCCCACTATGCATTTAAAGCACTATGGTACCACTATGGTACCGCCCCCCCCCAAAAAAAATAAACTCCTGGTAGTATGTTAAGGTGTTGAGAGTTGTTGGGAGACCCCCTATTCCCCCTGCAGAGCTACAATTCCCAAAGTTCTCTGGAAAGAGGGATTGACTGGTAAACCACTCTGAGAACTCTGGGAAATGTTAAACCATTATGGGAGAGGAGTGTGGTGAGAGAGTCCCATTTCACGAGTGGAAACTGCTCACAGGATCTGGATTCAACCTTATAATATCTTAATTTAGAAGCAGTTACTTAGATAAAAACTGAAACATGTGGCTTTGCAGTAAAAAAGTGTACATCAAGCAGCTTTGAGTGAAGGCGTATTTTTTCCCCTGTTCTGTGACTGTGAAAATAGTGAATGTGTTTACTATTCTATCGTACCAGAGAATTGAGAGGAAACCTTCTGTAGACACAGTCTTCATAGCTTTGGGGTAATGAGCGTGCAAAGGTTTTACATGAAAGGGGTCTGCTTGAAAGCCGTTGCTGTTTGCAGCACACGGGGATAAAAGAGATCTGATATTTCCCTCTATTTCTAATTATGCAACTGCTGATTTAGACAGATCAAACCATTCAGAAGTCCAGATTTGTGCCTGGAATTTGAGACACAGGCCTGAGAGTAAAGACAACCAGGACTGAAATCCTCACGGCAGTATTTTGTCTTCCTACCAGCATCTCTCCCTAGAAGAGGATCCCAACACCTGTAGGCCACTTGCTTTACTTCTGCTTGTGCTTCAGAGTTTCCAGACACACACACACACACACACATGGCGAAGCGTATCTTTTTCATGGTATCTCTAGCACTTTGCCTTTGAAACCCTTTGATGCCAACAGCACAGCCTTCTAAATTCATAGGCTGCCACCTGGCAGTGGGCCAGCTCTGAAGTGACAGACAGTGCAGACAAGAGACCCCAGCCATTGAGCTCTCAGACTGAGTGATGTTTTAATGAGCACAAGAAAGAAAGGACAGTGAAAAGAGCTCCATGTCTATGCCATGACTGCCAGGTTTGTTCTCAGGCTGAAAGTGCCAATAGATCATGCTTTGGCCTCTTGTCATTAGGATTATATATATTGGAGCAGGGAGGGAAATGCATTTAGTTCTTTCTCATCTGTGTTTCTCGTGGACCATCGATGGTTGTTTATGGTAGGCAACCCAATCTATTTCTATCCCGTAGTTTGGATCCCCCTCCCTTTCACGAAAGGTCTGGTTTTTACTGCTAATATAGACATTGTGCTTTGTGCTCTCTGGTTCCATCCCCTCCTGTGTGTGGAGCTGCATGCAGATTGCCTCATCGGGGGGGGGGGTGGAACTGGATTATCTGTCTGGAGTTTTAGCCTACCAAATGATAAAATCAGGTTTGTGAACAATGGTGTATTCATTTTCATGTTGTCGTCCCCCCCCCCTTCACTTTTTTCCTAATTTTCCCAGTGAAATGCCCCTACTGTTTGTGCTGGCAGTGAAGTAGCCTTTCTGGAACCAACCAGGGAGCAGCCCTAGATCTCAGCAGCTCTGTTTACATTTGCCTACTTCAGAGCTGCTAATAGGCTAAGCAGGACAAAGCCCACACATCTCATCATCACCCAATCCCTTTGATGGGTGACCAAATCACATCCAGCCCTGGCATGCAAACAAGTAAGGCACCTTAGGAAAAGGAGGCAGGGGGGACTAGCAGTCGAAGTCAGAGTGAAATGGGAAATACATTCTAAACCAAGGAATTATTTATCACAATAATTATTATACAAGCAAACCCTCCAGAAATAAATCCTTAATAGGCTAAAACCTCTGCAATATCTTTGAAGATGAGCCAAACCCATTTATTTGATGCTTTGGTGGAGACCGTAAGCAGATTTAGCCTATTAAGGATTTATTTTTGGAGTCCTTGTATATATGATAATTTATTTTATTGTAATAAAGAATTATATGCTTAAAATACATTTACCTCCACTACCACCCCAAGCTCTGTTTTTGAATCTAGCCCTGTTAACAATAGTTTCCGGACCTCTTGCTCTCAGTGGGCAAAGCATCTTGAATTAGCAATCAGTGTTCCTTAAAACCAGACAGCAGTGTTCAACTGAAAAGGGAGAGAAATGTCAATAGTAGGTTTAGGTGAACAAATACTGGTTAAAAATGGAGAAACAACTAAAATATTGGACAGAATTAGGTTGCCATAGCAACAAATAGAGCTCTGTTTAGAAGTCTGCAGGGCTTGTCTGCAGACACATGTTGAATGGTTGGATTCACATGAAACTCCAGCAGTCTCCTCCACTATCACCCCACCTTCCAACACTGATCCATGATGACTCATGTCACAGCTGGCAATTAAGAAAGTTGGCCAGCCCAACTTCCCCCATGCCACATTTTCCCACATCAAAGGGTATTGTTCTGGATGGTTTTGATTTTAAACAGTCAGAGTTGGATATGCCCTTGGAGTTCATTCCTGTGCATGTTAAGGGTCTTCATGTTTTCAGTCCCAAGTAACCATACATAAACGTGTGGGCTGATGCCAGCTGAGACTGGTCAAGGTATGGTAGTCTTACATGGATTGCCACAGGATCTTTGTTGCTTGGATTTCAAATGCTTCTCTCCCTGCTAATAATCTGTTCCAGTTTTGAGTGTGATCGAGCTGCAGCGCTGAACCTGCTCTTACCTTGTTTTGAAATACTTCAACTAAAATGTTGTCCCCTTCACTTTTTAAAAAAAATCTTTAGATATGACGACTCAACTGAGAACCCAACTTTTGTTTGGCTTCCTGTGTCAAATCACCTGCTCCATTGTCTACGGCTTCCCTGCTGATTCTGGATCTGAGTTCCGGTCTGCTTTCTCCGTCGCTAGAACCAGCAGTATGGAAGGCAGCACTGAAATGGTGATCACCTTTGACAAAGTCTATGTGAACATTGGCGGGGACTTTGACCCCAAAGCTGGATTATTCCGATGCCGTATCCCTGGAGCCTACTACTTCTCCTTCACGGTTGGAAAGTACCCCAAGAAAAACTTGTCTGTCATGCTGATGAGAAACAAGAACGAGGTTCAAGCCATTGTATATGACGAGCATCACCGTAAAGAGCGGAAAGTGGCAAGCCAGAGTGCCATGTTGCAGTTGGACTACGGTGACACAGTCTGGCTGCGCTTACATGGAGATCCCAAATATGCCCTCTACAGCAATGTAGGTCCCTATACAACTTTCAATGGGTACCTCATCTATCCAGACACATCCAGCTATTTTCAAAACAGTGTCGGTTCCCAAGAGCTAGGAGAAACTTCAGGGCCTTCTTCACCTAATGTAATTCAGCAACTTTCAACGAACCAGAACGAAATCTCAGAGAAGCACCTGTTTTCGGACCAGCCCAGCAGATCGCAGGATACTCGCTCAGCCTTTTCTGCTGCCCGTTCGGAAAGCCTCCTGGGGTCAGATGAGAAGCAAACCCAGCACGAGCCAATCACATTTGACACAGAATTTGTGAACATTGGGAAAGATTTCAATTTCTCCACCGGCATCTTTACGTGTCGCGTTCCAGGTGCCTACTATTTCTCCTTCACCATTGGCAAGATGCCCTTCAAAACCATGTCCGTGAAACTGATGAAGAACCACAACGAGGTTCAGGCGATGATCTACGATGACAACCACTCCAAAAGGCGTGAGATGCAGAGCCAGAGCATTATGCTGCCTCTGCAATATGGCGACACCGTCTGGCTCTACAGCCACCAGCACGATGGCTATGGTGCCTATAGCAACCATGGCAAGTACATCACCTTCACTGGATTCCTGGTCTATCCCGAGACAAAGACAAAACCGCCTCCAGATGCCAACATGTCTCCAGGGTCAAGAATCTAAACAGATATATGAAAAGGGCATAAGAGAAGCCAAGATGCAGTAGGCTCTGGTGCAGGTCCTGGACGGACGTCATCTTTCACATGACAATGTTAAGAGCATGCTATTGTATGTCCAGTGCATTCCTTATGCTGCACGCTTGTGTTCTGACTACAGAGCCATTGTTGTTTCTCCCACTCATTCATTCATAGAATGACCTTCACGGGATATGTGTGTTTTGTTCATTATTGATGTTTGATTTAAGCATAAAGCATGAGGTAGCTTGGGGAGTAGAAGAAATAGGGGCAGTGAAATGAGATGTGAATAAAGGAACTGCTTACGGGAATGCTGGAAGAACTTATGAAAGACTCGGCAAGGCACTTGGGAGTTGATAACATCCACTGCAAATGCAGACCAACACTCTGAGAGACGGGTGTCTGTAATAAAAATAATGAACTCAATAAAATCCTGAGAGAAAAGGTACTGGGTTTCCTTGTCTGTTTTGATGTATTAGATTGATTTAGATGTATTAGATTAGATATAGCTACCTCCATCATCAGTTCATAGAACATGGTAGTATGTTTTGGAGCTGCCAATTATTAAAGAATGTGAGGCAGATTGGTTACAAAGAGAGGTGATCAATTAACTAACAGGCAATTGTTAATTTATATAAATTTTAATATTGCCAAAAACTCAATATTGAAGGAAGTGTGAGTTAATAAGCATTAACTACTTCCATAAAAAAACTGGAACCAACATAACCTTAAACCCAATAACACGTCTGCCCTTAGCTGGCCCCTGCAATTAATAATGCCCCCCTCTAATTAATCAACTAAATAGGGTAAATCCAATGGTATTTATTCACTAGCAGAATACAGATGGTGGAAACGATTCCCCTTTCCCCTCTGTGCACCCCATAATCTGCTCTAGAGGGTTGGGGCATTGTCCAGAGCAAGAATGGGAGGGAACACAGAAGACTGCATGAGAGACAGGAGAAGGGTGAAACTCCATCATGCGTGATGTGGAATGTCGCCCACTTAACACTTCTGGCCTCTGTGTGTGCACAGCTGTGTTGTTAACACAACAATGTATTATTGGCTATTGCATATATTGATGACCACAGTTGGTGCCTTCAACAGATAGGTTAGGTGCCTGAAGAGCAACTCAGTTGTCTCCATATTAATAAGCTTTGGAGCTGCAAATGGTTAAATTCTGTTATCGAAGCCAGACATACGTCCACTGGGCAAAGCTATGCAGCTGCCTAGAGCCACTTTAACAGCAAATGAATGGGACCCAAACCCACTGAGTTCTGTTCTGTGGTATAAGTTTTTCTGCTGTTTTAAAAGCATTGTTTCCATGTTTGGGTGCTGGGGCATCTATTCCCTGTATGCTTGGCCCTGGCATGCTGCATTTTGACCAATACAACTGGTGTAGGATTGGGATATTCCGGCACAGACACCTGCTGAAGCCCACTTCTGCATACAGGCAATGATTGATTAAGTTAAAAAGCCAAGGGCAAGACTAAAGCTATTTCTTGGCTAAGACAATGCTGTCACAAGTATATATATTCACATTTTAAAAGGTAGCATAGCCCTTAAAAGTTTATATCAGGTCCCAACCACAACATATGCAACACTCTAGTCTCATTTGCTTACAAACTCTGTTAACTAATCCCATACAGACAGCTCCCTAAACGGCACATTCCTTAATACAGTGGTACCTCAGGTTACATACGCTTCAGGTTACATACGCTTCAGGTTACATACTCCGCTAACCCAGAAATAGTGCTTCAGGTTAAGAACTTTGCTTCAGGTTGAGAACAGAAATCATGCTCCAGCGGTGCAGCAGCAGCAGGAGGCACCATTAGCTAAAGTGGTGCTTCAGGTTAAGAACAGTCTCAGGTTAAGAACAGACCTCCGGAACGAATTAAGTACTTAACCTGAGGTACCACTGTACATTCAAAATTAAATTCCCACAAGTGTTTGATACCACAATTCAGTTATGGCTTCCCCAGTGCACTGTTTATCACACAAAGCATATTTGATTCATATATGGAGCCAAGCAAGCTTGCTTGCTTAAGGTACATTCAGTGGTTAAAGTTGCAGGTCGTGGAACAGACTTACTAAATTTGCTAACTGCTTCCTTCAAATGGTCTGGATGCAGGGGCATAGCAAGGGGGGTGCGGTAGGTGCGGTCCGCCCTGGGTGTCCCCACTGAGGGGGGTGACAAAATGGTGGGCGACACTCACCACGGGGCCTGCAGTGCGCCTGAGCCATGCGTCTCTTCTGGGAGTGACGCGGTGGCTTGAGCGCCCGCAGGCCCCGCGCTACCGCAAACAGTCCGCCCATTGCCTCCCCCTCAGCTGTAGGGTGACTGAGTGGGAGGAGGCAGGCAGACTCCTTGGAGGCCCCGCGGTGCCCCCATGAGCAGCTGGCCCCGCCCCTGGGCGCAGGGCACGCGCGCCACCCCAGGTGCCCAATCGGCTTGCTCAACTGTTGTCTGGATGCCAAACCTAGTAGAACTAAACTAACCCTTTTCTGACATAGTGGCTTTTAGGGCAAACTGTACACTGTACCTGAAGACTTTTATGTTCTACAAGAAGAAACACTAAGCTGGAAGGACTGCCCCATTGGGCATTCAGTCTCATCACTTTCTTTCTGACATAAAGCCTCCTGAACTGATGCTTGTCCATAATTTCGTAAAAGCTCCCTTCTAAGAAGATACATGTTCTGTTGGTAAACAGTTCTTACAATTCGTAAGAGTTCCCTAGTGTTTAACATGGATCTGGTTTCTTGTAATTTCCGCTACACACAAAATTGCAGTGTAACACATAAAAATCCCAAGAGCAGGGACATGTAACTCCATGTTCCTCAGTAACCCAATTCCAATCAACAGCAAAGTGCTGTCTGAACTGCATGTCCTATAGAGAGCGCAGGGCAGAGGCCTTGAACAACATGCTAATCATAGAAATCCAGTGAAAAGCTAAGCAGCAGCTACACCAGAGATAAGAAAACAGGAAGGGTGACACTTCTGTGCACATTCCTGGAGAATGAACCTAAAAATATATATTTGCATATTAATTTGGCTTAGAGGGACCAAGATTTCCCCTTTATGGATGAGAGTCTCTTTGGGTCCTGGCTAGGCTAGACCGGTAGAATTTCTTCAGTGCAGAAATATAGACAGGCATTTCCTGCCAAGGCCTAGAGGCCAGAAGCTGAACAGAATCCATAGATTCCTTCGAACAGAATCGTTTGCAGAGATCACGGAGTATTTCAATAACCAGCTGAGAGAAAAGGTTGATCCAGAGGTTTTTCTCCAGGCCTTGAATGGAGCGAATTTGGTAAGCACAGTAGACAGTGGTAAAGATGAGCTTCTTGAATTCCTGTGGAGTTATAGGGGTGTCAGACTGTGAGAGGAAGTCCAGGTACTCTTCAATCCCGTCTGGGTTTTTTGGAATCTCATGCTGAAAGACCCGGAGTAATCGCTTGGTGGGACGCAGAGAGGCAAACTCCTCATCCTCAATCCTGATTGTCTCATTGGCCATAATTTCAATTCCTCTCCAAAGTAACTGGAAGAAAAAGAATAGAATTGTGAGGATCAGCAGACAGTTTATTCTCTGTGGTAAGAAGTGATCATGCTCGAGAATTAATTTTTGCTCAGGGCAGAGTGGCTAATGGCCAGGAGGATAAAATTTGTCTTCTGTTGTTGCATGTGACTTGACTTACTTGCTTGCGTATTCTGGGTTGTGTTATTAAACTAATTCCTGACACCATTCAAATGGCTTGTTGTGGACTCTTCTCTATTCACAGCATCTACAATCCAGCTTAGATTGGCTCATGAGAAATAACTGGTGATAAAAAGGACTCTTGGCAGTCCTATCTTTGGACCAATGCAAGGATGGGGAACCAACATCCAGATGTTGTTGAGCTATAGTTCCTGTCATCCCTAACCGTTGACCATTGGGTAGTGAAGTCCAACAACATCTGGAGGGTCACAAATTTCCATAGCTGTCAACGTTTCCCTTTTTTTAATGGAAATTCTCTTATTTCGAATAGGATTCGAAAAACAAGAAAAGGGAAAAGTTGACAGCTATGCAAATTTCCCGTGCCTAGAGCTAGATTAATTTTATCTCCATTCTAGCCCTGTGACTCCTTATCCAAAGTTTCCTTTCCAACATAGCCTGTACCCTCTACAGGCATGTTGTCAAACTTGGGTGTCTTTTAGACTGCTAGGCATGGCAGATGGAGTGAGGGATCATCAAGAGAATATTGTTCACAACGGCAGGATTGTGGAACTATCCAATACCACATCATTTCTGCTCCTAGAGGAGATTTGTTTCCTGCATTCCTGATTCTAGCTCTTCAACACAAATAAGGGCAGGAAATTCTGATACAGGCTAAGCAAAGCTCACGAACATTAAGTGAAGATTACTGCTCAGATACCCATCTGCATCTGGCTGCTTGAGACCTCAAAATGAATTGTGCTCCAATATAATAAACAGAGTTCATCACTGATATCACCACTGTTTTGGTGGCAATGGTGTGTGTGTATTTAAGATTATTTTTAAAAAAGGAAGGGTGTGGAAGGTTCACACATACAGAGGGAGAATAAATATTAAGCATGGGTTCCCTGTTGAAGGTTAACGGTGGGTTCCCATTCTGAAGGATGAAGACCATCACCTTAAGAAATACTGCTGTTAAAGAAAGTGGTGAAACAGCAAATGTTGGTAGCCCAGTACTGAATGTGTTCTCTGTCACTCAACTGGGCTGTTGCACAATCAGGAGTTCAGAATCTTTCCATATCTCCTTCCTATAGCCCAGCCAGCTAGCTCAGTCTAATGAGCAGAAGTAGCCCAAGGCTGCCATCTTCTGGACCATAGCTTACATAAACAGAAAACAGTGTTTCTCGGGAGTTCCATTTCTCCTCACTGAAGCTTCAACCCGTGCCTTAGCTGAAGTAAAAGAGAACCTGAAATCCTTAGTAATATGGAGCTGCTGTAAAAAAAGGGGGGGGGGCATTGTGCAGTATAATGATCTCTGTCGAAACTGAAGAGCCAAGAGAAAACAAATCGGAGCACTAATGTTATTGAGGGCCATTGCTACCATACCCTATACCAAAATTTTGAAATTTGCCTCAAGCATTGGTAACAGTAACCAATTGCTGTGGTAGAGAATCTGCTGGCAGAAGGTCCCAGATTTAATCTCTGGCATCTCCAGGTAGAGCTCGGAATGTCCCCTGCATGAAACGCTTAATATTATAATAATAATAATAATAATAATAATAATAATAATAATAATAATAATAATAATAATAATACTTTATTTATACCCTGCCCATCTGGCTGGGTTTCCCTAGTCACTCTCAAAAGCTGCTGCCAACTCAATACAGTGGTGCCTCGGGTTACATACGCTTCAGGTTACATACGCTTCGGGTTACAGACTCCACTAACCCAGAAATAGTACGTCAGGTTAAGAACTTTGCTTCAGGATGAGAACAGAAATTGTGCGGTGGCGGCGCAGCAGCAGCACCAGGAGGCCCCATTAGCTAAAGTGGTGCTTCAGGTTAAGAACAGTTTCAGGTTAAGAACGGACCTCCGGAACGAATTAAGTACTTAACCTGAGGTACCACTGTATATGGTAGATTCCTAAGCTCCTAGATGCACAGTGACCATCTTCACACCTAACACAGCCACATTCCTCAGTACTAAAGAAGGGGCAGAAGTGTGTCCTTGTTCCTACACAATGACAATCACACTTCTCCTCCTGGCACCAACAAAATGAAAGGTTGGGTAGCTGTAGGCCAAGAAGTTGGAGCTGTTGCAGTGATATCGGCAGGCCATGCCAAAGGTGAAGGAACCTCACATCCTTTTCTTTGTGGATTTGCTTTTGCCTAAATTACCTCTAGTATGATGCCAGCATTCTCAACCCCATTTGTATCTGGAGCATCCTGGAGATCAATTTGTTCATCTGGAAAAACAATAGAGAAAATAGTATTTAAATCAACATCTCTTCACCTATCCTCCTTCACATAAATGCCTGATTTTCTGAGATTTATTTTATTGTGTTCAATAGTAACCTGAGGTAAAAATCTCAGTTATAACACTTATTATAAAATAATTTTTATTATTATTTTTAAAAAATGTATACCACTTTTTATATGAAGATCACAGGCAGGTTCACAATATAAAAATACAAAATAAAAACACAAAATACATAATAAAACAAAAGCAAAACGAATAACCCACTTCCCAGAAACACATTTAAAAGGCCATAGAATGTTAATCAGCCAAACAGCTTGTGAAAGAGAAACGTTTTCACCTGGCACCTAAAGGTAAGTAATGAAGGTGCCAGGCGAGCCTCCCTGCGGAGAGAATTCCACAAATGGGAAGCAATAATGATACAATCTGTTTTGTTCTCTCGGGTACACCAGTAAAGACAGGTGTCAAATTTCTTCAATATAATGTGGTTTCATTTATGTAACAATCAGAGCATAGCTTTGATATTTACTTCATCATGGTCTTGTTCTCTCCTAGCTCCCTCATACACAACTCCAACAGACAGTCTGCCTCTGGCTGAGGCTCCATCCTTGCATATAAACCTCCCAGAGGGTTTCCCCTTCAAAAAGTTTCAGTCCTTTTAAAGCCGGTTGGACTAAGTCAGGGGTTGGGAACCTCAGGCCCTCCAGGCCTTTTCAGCTGGCCTGAGGGATTTCCTCTAGACAATGGCTCCTCTCCAGATCATGCTCCTCACTTGTCCTACTTCTGCACCCTTCTGGGTTCTTTGTCAGACTGGAGTGCGTTGCTTGATCTGCAATAATGGTTCATTCTCATCAGGACGGAGAGACATGTGAGTAGGGACTCTGGTTTTTGCAAGGCTGGATTGTGCTGTGTAAAGCCAAGCATCACATCCATTCTTCCACCCACTTCTGCCTCTGACTCCACCCCCCCCCACTGACATGTGACCCCCCCCCACCTTGTGTGTGGAACAGGAAAGACTGATTGGCTTAGAGATTTGGGGGAGTATTATTATTATTATTATTCTGCCCCGTGGAGGACCTTAAGGTCCACAAATGACAACATTTTGGAGGTCCCAGGTTGCAAGGTGGTTAGATTGGTCTCAACTAGGGCTGGGGCCTTTTCAGTACTGGCCCCGACTTGGTGGAACGCTCTGTCACAAGAGACTAGGGCCCTGCGGGACTTGACATCTTTCCGCAGGGCCTGCAAGACAGAGCTTTTCCGCTTGGCCTTTGGTTTGGGCTCAGTCTGACCCTTATGTTTCCCTCCCCTTATGGTCTTGATTTATCAGCTACTTTAAAATGAGGCTGCATTTTAAATTGCATTTTAACCTGTATTTTAAATTGGGGTGTTTTTTCCCCTCTCTCTTTTTCTCCTGTTATGTTTTTATTGTGATTTTATTGGTGTTAGCTGCCCTGAGCCCAGCTCTGGCCCGGGAAGGCGGGGTATAAATAAAATTTATTATTATTATTAGGCATTTTCAGTGGGAGGTCTGTGCCCCAGTAGCCCCAGTGGACCAGCCTCCGCTGCATGCTGATAAAGTTAATAAAGTATACTGCAATGATCACAGTAAAACTTAGAACTACTGTATTTTGTTCAAAAGGATGAAATTTGCTGTAAGTGAGGTAGCCTGTTTAAAGGTCACGGAACTTCCTCCATTTCATGTTGTTGTATATTGTTTTAACTTAACATGCTAAGTTATACTGAAGTCTTACCTCGTTATTTTATGTATTCATACTTAGCTGGTTCTGCATTTAATATTTTTCTCTGTTTAGGCATTATTATATATTTATTTATATCCTGCATTTTCCCCTGGCAGGGACTCATGCGCTCCATTGTTACAACCCGCAGGCTAGACCAAAAGTGGGGGCCCCGTGGCCCTCCAGATGTTGGTGAAGTACAACTTCCATCAGCTGCAGCAAACATTGTGAGTGCTCAAGAATGATGGAGTTGCATTTCACCAATGACTGAAGGGCCACTAGTCCCCAAACCAAACAGTTCAGCTGTTCCCAGATTTCTTTGCTAGGGACTGTGGGAGGCAGCACCAGGCCATATTTTGCAAGTGGAGTTGCATACAGAAGCAGGTCTGGAGTGCATTATATTGTGGAGTCCAAAATTAGGCAAGTATCCTGGAATGGCGTACCAAAGATGAAGAGGTTAAAACTGTGATAATACATTGGGCTAAAAATTTTGGATATAATATTCAATTAGAATCATGGGAAAGGTTATGGAAGGAAGGTATTAATTTTACTGCATGCAGCGCACTTAAAGAAAATGTTATGAAAATGATGTATAGATGGTATTTAACACCAGCTAAACTTGCCAAAATGTATAAGACAAGAACTAATGAGTGCTGGATATGTAAGGAAAAGGAAAGTACATTTTAGCACATGTGGTGGACTTGTAAAGAGGTAAAGGCTTTCTGGGAAATGATATATACCGTAATGAGTTAAAGAAATTGTTTAAAAATACTTTTGTTAAAAAACCAGAAGCCTTTTTATTGGGTATAGTGAGTGAAGAGATACTAAGGGAAGATAAAAGACTATTTATGTATGCAACGAAGTACCAACAAAAGAAGAGTGGCAGTTGAAGATGATGGACTTTGCAGAACTCTGACAGGAAAAAATCCTGACAGAAGCTGACAGGAAAAATCGAAAACCAACAAGATCAAGTGTTTCAAAAGGACTGGAGTAAATTTATACGATATCTGAAAGATTATTGTAAACAACTAACATCACTAGCAGGGTTGTTTGAAGTCTTGTAATGAGAAACTTTCTACCTTTCTATATTTATTTAAATTTTGAGTTATTTTGTAATGTGTGTAATTAGAATCGGAAAACATACAAAATGCAATGATATAAAGTTTAATTCTGAAAGCCATGAGGTGGGAGGGAAGGAGGTTGACAGGCTCTAAAAAGCCAGGGACGTAAAGTGGAGTGTAATAATATATATAAACTAGGCAAGTACCCTTGGGAATAAGGCACAGGGAGGCTCAGTGTATTGTCGGAATGAAAAAGCCAGTGGGAACTCCTGATCTACAATATTTTCATTTTTGGCACAGATGTAAAAAGTTAAGGTTCTCAACTCACAGAGGCAAGATAAGAACTAAAATAGAGGTTAGGCTTGCTCTAGAAATGTATTTTCTGAATTTCATCATTGGGATTATTAGATTAAGCTAAGGAGGTGCCTGCAAGAAATATAACATCTGCTGTTTCTGTAACTTTCCTTATTGCAGACAGCTTCCAGCTTTCCCTTCTAGAGTAATTCTCCCCAGAGTCATGGAGAAAAACTCACAGAAGTTGCTTGGAGAATGAGGCTGTGCACTTTTGCTTAGAAAAGATGATGCCTCTAGCCAGGTTGCAGTCTCCTGATCAAAGCCATCTGTCTTCAATTTTGGATTAAAGCTCAGATTGCAGCTGCATTTCACTTCTTCATAATACATAATTCAGGAAGTCTTTTGAGACTGGCAGGCAGGAACAGAAATATTCCATTAAAATAACACTAATGGTGAAGTTAGTATAGTTCTCAACATCTGTTTTGTTGAGTTCACCCAAGTGACTTCCAAGCCTTTAAAAAGAAAAAGGTTCTGTTGGCAGTGGCAGGCATCCTATGCCTTCAGTAAATGATATGAAAAGCCCTATTTTGTGCTACCTTTAAAAATATTGCTTTTCCCCGGCCATTGCCACCCGAGGTGTATGTTTTTGGGACCCATCCAATTATTGTGAATGTGGTTTGTTTTAGACGGCTGTATTTTAAATTGTTGTAACTTAACCTTTAACATTTAACTTAATCCTTGTGGTGAAGTATAATAAAATAATAATAATAATAATAATAATAATAATAATAATAATAATAATAACTTTGCCACTTTTTTTTAAGGCACAAGAGTTGCTTTCCTAACCAGGACCTGGCAACTTCACATTTGATTACCTTACCAATGTAATCATATCACTACGGTAAATTCAAACTCCTGCTTCTGAGAGTGAGGTATCAAGAAAACGGCTACGGAAATTCAGTATATAAATAGACCAGTCAGAAACTAGCCCTCTCTGGAATTGTTAGTCCAAAACCATTCGCCATTTTGTGAATGCAACAGTGCGAGCAGCAATTGGAAGCAGAATACAGCAACAGAGTAAACCACTGCAGAAATAATAATAAAGTCAAGATTTTCCCCACAAAGCACCTGCCTCATAGCTGCCACCTATGTTTGAAGGCTGCTGGAAAATTCGCAGATGATGTTAACATGCTATTAATTCCAAGAGAGAAGAACTGCATGAGTGTCCCATACAAACAGATGCTTGTTTCAGAGATTAAACAGAGGAAAAGTCGTTGATACGTATAGCATTCCTTAGAAAGTATGTGAAAGGGGTGTGTGAAAACTCAGTAGAAAGTATCTGTGTCTGCACTCTAGCAAGATCCTGACTTATTTCCTTTGGCACAGTAGCAATCCTTTCTTGAGTTTTATCAGATAACCTTAGTCCTGAAAAAAGCCCATGAAAAACACTCCACTAGCGCTCATGCACAAAATAGCCCAAATGGTTGCATTGATAATAACAGAAATATATTGGCTGCCCACTGCAGAGCAGCCTTCTCCAGTTGTGGGTGAGCTTCCTACCTGTCTGTCTCCGGGATCCAGCAAACACACAGAGCATCAGAGCTGCCCACAGGCAGGTTCCAAAGTGCAGCTGCAACACCTGGGCCATGTCAGGAAGAGTCCTTACCCCTTTCTGCAGATAAAGCACTTTGGGTGAACCTGAAGTTGTTTACTGCTGTGTCGTTTCTTTCTCCTCTCTTTACAGTCCAAGAAGTTGCTGCTGAGACAGCTGGCCTTTCTCCAATTCCAGCCCAGGGCAGGGCTTCCAGTTCAATTCCCAGTTCCTAACAGATAGTTTCCATCATAATGCAAAAGAAAAAGAAAAGAAAAGAAAAAAACTTTGAAGGCTCAGGCTCCAGATTCTCCAAATGCTGTGCCAATGCAAGTCCCATTTATTTCCACTTGGAGCATCGGGCTGTTCCTTATTTGGTTTTTGGCTCACCAGGTTAAGACTTTTATGATTCTACCCCTTCCCCCAACCAGCTGCGAGCTTTTAAGAAAAGAAAGAACATGCTCTTAATAACCAAGGATTTATACTGACAATTTGAAACATGCATGGCCATAAACTAGTCCTCCTTAGAATGGCCCATTGATACTGCCTGAAGGACAGTGGAAGTGCAGCTTGTTTCATTTTGCTTCAAGTCATTCTTTTCCCCCTCAAAGTTTGCTTTCCAGCACTGAAATCCAACAGAAATTCTGACATGCCACAGGAGGGTGGGGCCTGCAAATCTATGCCAGAAAGTATTCAGTAGAGAGGAAAGAAAGGTCATTTCTTCAACTCCGTTGCTCTTGGAGGAGAAAGAGGAGTACAGTGACCTGTCAGAAACCAACACACACCCAACCGTCTCCATCAGCCAGCTATCTCCACATGGGAGGACCAGTTTTAAGAAGTTTGATATTATCATCCGTTTCAGCCATTCATAAGAATTTTCCACAGCACTTTCCCACCCCCACCCCTGGATTTCAGGAAAAACAGGATTTATGACCTATAACCCTGCAAATCCACTATGGCACTCCAATTGTTGTTGGGACTACATTTCCCATCATCCCTGATCATTGGCTGTGTGGGCTGGGGCTGATGGGAGCTGGGCCAACAACCGGAGGGCCTCAGGTTCCCCATCCCCTGCTGTAGGATCTCTCTCTTTTAGCACCATCCCAGTGTTTTAAAAGGGTTGCTTGATTCTATATATTTAAATAATTTCATGGAGTGGGGGACTGGTAAGAAACTTTCTGCACCTACCCAGTCCCCCCCCCCTTGTACCAATATCAAAAGCTTATCAAGTTTGACCCAATGCTGTGGTTCAGTTTGCACCACAGACGTTTGCATGTGCAATGGAATTCCCCCTTCCTCTCCCCTACAGCCCCCTCATGCACCCTCAACATGTATCCCAGAGGGATGTGGGTCCTTCCAAAGCAGATAGGGCAGCATTCAGACAAAGGAGAGGAAGGGTAGTGCCAGTGTGCAAATGGCAATCCACTTGTGCAGTGTTGAAATACAACCCAAATCCCATATTGATACACCAATATCTAGAGGGCCTTGATGTATTTCAAACCTATAAAGACACCTGCAGTCAAAACAGTATTGTTGCCCACAATCCTCTTCATTTTCATCTTTCCCAGCTACTGTATCATTTTCAGGTTTGGGGCCTCCACAGGCGGAATCTCTTCTTCCTCTCATTAGGAAGAGAGACAACAAAAGTGCCACAGTATCTTAATGCTACCCTTCTTTCCAAAACAGGTCTAAGCACACACTAATCCATGAAGTTCGATTCATTGCATCTAAGCCAGTTTTCTGGAAATTTTACCAAATTGGGTACTCCCTAGAGGTGCGTGTGAGGAACCTCTAGAACATGTCTTGTTGACAAAGGATCGCTGAAACATCAAAAATGGCCCTGGACTTGTCATTTAAGTTCACTCCAGTAATTCTTGACAATCTGCAAAGTGTTGCAAAGGCACAAATCCATTGTAAGGAAAATGGCAAATGCTCCCCATTATCTAGAAAAGGGGAAGATGTTTGGGAAGATTCACTCACCCTTCTCCCTCCAATGCAAAGTGGAAAGCACTCTGTAGCTGATTAGCTCCACATGTGCTGAACTCCAGCTGCTCAAATCTCTGCAGTGAGCTTTGGCACAACTTCTGTTGTCTCTCAGAAATCCCCCATACTGCTGCAACAGCAGCTTTTTTTAAACAAATGAAATTGAACTAGAACAAAAGCTTAAAACATCTGGATTCCAAACATTGTTCTGGGTTCAAACCCTCAAGAAAGGAAACGTTCCATATAATATATCTGAGGTCAAATTAAATCTATTGTTTGCAGCCCTCCACCCACTCATCCTCCCCCTTCTCTTATATCACACCCGGTCCTCTATGTTACAGCCTATGCTCAGGGATGGGGAACCTGTGGCCTTCCTGATGTTTCTGGACCGCAATTCCCATCATCCCTGACTATTAGCCATGTTGGCTGGGGCTGGTGAGAACTGGGGGGCCAACTTCCAGAAGGCCACAGCCTCCCCATTCCTGTCCTAAGCCCTGCAACAATCTATGTCTTGCTTCTGCAGAGTGTTTGGCTCACTTTTGGTGCTTAATGTTTATTCTCAGTAAAGGGGCAACCAGAAAACCACAACTCATATTGCTCCACATTTCAAAGAGCAGCCTCCTTTAAGGCCACATTCATTACTGAGTAACAAAGCCATATGCTTGCGGTCACATTTACTGCAGCATATTGGGGTGGGGGGTGGGGGTCACAAATGAATTGGCAGATAGAGACATTAATAAAATGTATCCAACTTCATGGCCTAGAGAATTTCTCAATAACCCGCAGACACTGCTGCCAGTGTCCTCCAACAGCAGCTGCGTGACGACAGCTTGTTTGAAGACACACAAATAGGCCTAACAATCCAATAGACTTTATGTGCAGAGTTCCATGGGACTTCTCCTTCCTCTCTGCTCCCCCATAGCCTCAAAATCGGCTTGAGGGTCTTTCTGGATATTTTGAAGGGGGGGCACAGGGGAGAGGAAGGGAAGTTCCACTGTGCACGTGGAAGTCTGCTGCACTAGCTTTTGAATGCGACCCGTTTTGCTTGTTTCAACAAAAAAATCAGTTTTCCAGCTACACAGAGTATTCAATAATTCTAGAATGGAGCCTTTTACCAAAAGTGAAAAAGCAAGGCTGGAACTTTGGTGCCTGCAGTGTCTCTGGGCAACTGAGGGTCTGTGCTTGCGAACAGTTGATGGTCATAAAGCATGGGATCCTTCTTTCTTGAGGCTTTTGTTTCTTTCCTGAAGGGAAGCAGAGTCTACTGTTCTCATAGTGCTCTTTTAAAAAACAAAAAACACAACCTCCCCAGTTCTTTGTACTCTTCCCTGCTGCTCCTTTGTATACCTTGAACCCTGCTCCAATCTTCTGGATATTAATAACACCTTATGCATGCTTCACAGCCAGTCTGAAAGCTGCATTTCCTGCACATATCAGACAGACAAAAAACCTTATGTCAAGTTTTTTTTATTGATATTTAATATATATAAATACTTAGATCAAACAGGAAGGTGGTGACACAAGGATATCTCTGGCTTCCTCTCCTTCTTTCCTGCTGCTATTTCTCATCTCCTTTCTTCTCTCCTGCCTCTATCTTGATGGTTTGCGGAGCCTCGCGATAGGCAGGGAAAGTCTCCCAGGGACTGTTCAGATCAAATTTGCGGAACTCCTGCGACAGCTCCACAGGCTCTGCCACCACTCGCTTCACCTCATCATCATACCTGACCTGAAGGAGGAGAAAAGGCATTAAGATGAGCGATGGTGATGGCGGTCAACTACAAAAACATACCTGGAATTTTAGAATTAAGCTTCCTCCTCATTTGTAGGTTGCTTAGTATAGATCAACAGTCAATTTTCCAGTTAGTTAAATTTTCCAGTTAGGCGATAAAAGCAGTTATCTCCAAATCTACAACTCCTATCATGCCTAGCTAACAGGACCAGTGGTCAGGGATGATGAGAGTTGTAGTCCCAAAACATCTGGAGGGCTGAGTTTGCCTATGCCTGTGCTAAAGCTTCTCAAGTGGTTTGTGAGCCCAAAAGTCATAAAGTGTAGGATTCTCAGGACATTATATTATGTAGCATCAAAGGCACTTAATCAAAGGCATGTCTCAAAGGGTAAAGGGTGCTTAATACATGGACTTTTGGTCACAGGGCAGGAGACCAGGCAGGAAAGAGTTAACCCACCCACCCACCCCAATCAAAAGCATTGCCAGCAGAGTCAATGTCCCTTCTGAGGATGAAGTTCCTCCCACGTCCAGGACATGACTTCATCCATCCAAAATAGGAACTCATAAACCAAGGGTACAACATGCAGCAGCAGAACCATTGCCCTAAGGAGGCTAATGAACAAATATCAGAGAACATATCCACAAACAGGTGAGCTTCCTTTCCCTTTTCTTGAATTCTGTTGCCTGTACAGCTGAGTAAGACTTCAATGTAACTCAGTTATAGGGTTTGATGTTTATTTAATATTACATTTATATCCCACCTTTCAGCCACAGAGCTCATACATGCTTCTCCTCTTCCCTGTTATATCCTTCCCACAACCCTGTGAGAATTAGGCTGAGAGCTGCTGACTGGCCTACAGGACCTCCTTGAGCTTCGAACCATGCTCTAGTCCAACGCTTGAACCACTATGCCATACTGGGCCTCTGGAAGGATTCTGCAGTTGAGTCTAGCTTTTCCAAATGCTCATACCTCCACATATCCAGAAAGAGGGAAGTCCTTCCGGAAGGGATGACCCTCAAACCCGTAGTCTGTGAGGATTCGCCTCAGATCAGGGTGGTTAGCAAAGAACACTCCATACATATCCCAAACCTATGAATATGGGAATCAAGTAAAGAAACAGCAAAGTATATCAATTTTGGTTATATATATATATATATATATATATTGCTTTTTATATATATATTATATATATTGCAATATATATAATATATATATATTGCTTTTCGTATATATATATATTCAAATTTTACATTACAAATTAAACACATTTTATTATACCATACATTTATTACTTCCCTCCCCTTCCAAGGGTCATTTAACTTTCTCACCATTCCTCCATATATTGATATATCCATCTAATTCTATTTTCCTATCTTACATCACTTCAAATTATACTGTTGAATTTACTTTAATACTGTCAGCGTTTTCAATTGTTCACAATTATTTTCAATATACCCGACAAAAAATTTCAACTCCTCCTTGAATACCTGTTCTTTTTATTCTCTTATTCTACTTGTTAGACCCACTAACTCTGAATATTCTAACATCTTAAGTTGCCAATCCTCCTTGCTGGGGACACCCCTCACTTTCCATTTTTGGGCTAGCAAGATCCAAGCCACTGTAGTTGCATAATTAAACAATTTTTTCTGTCTCCTAGGAACCTCTGTCTGAATAATTCCTGACAAAAATGCCTGTTTTTCCCCCCCTGGAATGTTGTTTTGAACGTTTTTTTATCTCATTATATATCATTTCTCAATATTCTTTTACATTTTTGCATGCCCACCACATATGAAATAAAGTTCCTTCTACTTCTTTATATTTCCAACACAAATCCAATTCTACATTATACATTTTAGCCAATCTACACAGAGTTAGATACCATCTATGGATCATTTTCATAGTTTTCTTTCAGTGTGTAGCATGCAGTAAACTTCAAATCATTCTTCCAAAGTTTCTCCCTGGCTTCTCCTCAGATTATATAATTTTTTTTTGCCTTTTACAAAGTATAGCAGTTTTGAAACCTAGCTTGGACCGATTTATATGAACATTTTTATTACCTCACAAATACAAAGCATCAGGCACTCATTGCTAGCTGGCTGAGACACCTCATAGGCAAGGCAGCAAGTGAGATTCAATTGTATAAATGCTGAAGATTTAAAAATACATCGATCACTTGCTTAAACTCTACTATTTTACATCATTTATATGCTGCTTGCATAAAACATCTAAGTGGTTTCAATTGTCCTGAAATGGCAACACTCTCCAAATAATGCCAAACAGAAGTTATCCAGGACCTTAAGGCCTATAGAATTGAGACCATGTCATTGGGAAGGAGTGATCACTGATCAACACCTAAAGGGCCATTGAGCCAAATGGGACAGAATGTGATGTTTGCAGAATAGGAATGTGCACACAGAAAACTGCGAGCAGCACCAGGCCCTTTAGGGCAACCTGGGCCACAGGGACTGTGTTCAACTCAAATTAAACAGTGGGCTCCCTCTTCTTCCAAGAAAACATACCAGATCTGTCCCCTCTTCCCAAATGTCAACCACCTTGCAGCTTACCTCTCTTTCATACCAGTTTGCTGCTTGGTGCACTGGGACTGCTGATTCAATGGGTGTCAATTCGTCAGTATATGTTTTCACACGAATCCGGGAATTATAGGCTATGGATAAGAGATTATAGACAATCTAAAAGGAAAAGGTAAAAAACAGCATTGTCATGTATTAGTACACATTATCAGATTGTGACATCACAAAAAAGAATAACATGTATGATTATAGTACAGCCACATAAAAAAAGACACATGGAATTTTTTTTTTAAAAAAGTTCCTTAATGTTGAAATGATTTCCAAAGCTAACAGTATATGCAACAAAAGGTCTTGTCTATACATGAAGAAATGGCTACTTCTTATAATGATCATATACAGTGGTTCCTCGGGTTAAGTACTTAATTCGTTCCGGAGGTCCGTTCTTAACCTGAAACTGTTCTTAACCTGAAGCACCACTCCTGCTGCTGTGCCACCGCACAATTTCTGTTCTCATCCTGAAGCAAAGTTCTTAACCCGAGGTACTATTTCTGGGTTAGCGGAGTCTGTAACCTGAAGGGTATGTAACCTGAGGTACCACTGTATCTCTGGTTTATTTCCAAGATATACAGATTTCTTAAGAGCCCATCTGTCAAAGTTTGCAGCACTGTGGCTGGAAGTACTACAAACCCACAACATAGATGAAATGTGATACAAATTTAAATACTTTTTGTTCAGTTGGATATTGTATTACACTGATGAAACACAATTTAAACTAATTTGAGCTAGAGAAGAATTTGAATTGCTATATTTAGGTCAATCTATGAAGACATTTATATATGTGTGAATATTTTAACATGGTCGAGGCAAAGAAAAAAGAAGTTATAACTCTGTTGGACTGTACAGAGCTGTCAGATGCTGTTACTAAGAGGGTCCCACAAGTAAAATTATAGCTTCCCTTCTGTCAAACTAATATATTTTCAGGTATATTTATAAATATCCACTTCTGGAAACAGGTGCTGCGGCTTCCCAAGACAATGCTTGATGACTAAGCAGGTCAATTAGCTGTTTAAGCAACAGAATTCTCTCCCAAAACAAATGTCACTAACATCACACTGTTAAGCACAACCACCATTTCTAGATCAGCGACTACATAGATCAACAGAACAAAAACTGAGAAAGTAACCCAGAAGTAATATACTAGTAGTCAGTGAGCATAAAGCCAAGGCACCAACATGGGGGGAAACTAGGATACTCTCACATTCTTGTTTAGCCATGTGAATTTTTTTGGAACTGTGTCTTCCTTAGAATCTTCTTTGTAGCATAGCTTGAAGAGCAGCTTCTACCTCAAAGCGGTTCTGTCGAGATGGAACATCGATTGCTGTCAGATCAGCTAAGTTTTTGAACTGGGCGTTGGTGTGATCTTTAAGAAAGGTCAAAACTGGAATGATCCCATCTGGATGAATTAAGATTTCTAGCTCGTTGAAACATGTCACCTGTTAAAATGAGAAATAGTAAAATTTTGTATGGATCAACTTCATCCAAATTCTAAGCACACATACTTAGATAGAAATCTCATTAAAACCAATGAAATGACTTCCAAATAGATGTGTTGAAAACTGTAAAGCAGTTCAGGCTGCAGAACAGCAGACCAAGGAACAATTGTATACCTTTCCAGGTCCTTGTAGCACTCATTAGCTTTCAGAAAAGGCTTAGTACTGCCTATTACAGTTTCAAGAGAGAATGATACAGCTGATGGAACCCACCTGGACTTGTTGAACATACTTGGGCAGAATTTCAGCCACATATTCTCCAAAAGCACACAGCTGCTTTTGTGTCACTTCATCCTTTGGTCTAACAGTAGCTGAAAAGAAAGTTTGCGGTGGTGAATTCTAAAAAGAACAGCACCAGCTCATAGCCAAGCCAGCTCAATGTTATTCCAACTGCTATCACAGGGATGGGAGCAGTTCAACACTGGTCAACATGGTCAGATATACCTATTGTACCATTAACTTTTCTGCTGTGTGTGGGGTTCTTTTTTGGAGGGGAGTGGGCCAATCAGCACGATAGAAAACATAATTATTCAAACTCTACAGCAGATTAGTGCATGCCTGACAGATAATATAATGCCTAGTAAGTATTCAGTGTCCACGAAACTGATAGTATTGTCTCAGAAATCAGGGAGCCTCTATAAACATTAAGTTTACCAGGAACTTAAGAATGAATGAGATGAAGTCATTTGCACATGTCCTTTTTAACATCAAACTTCATCTGCTTACAATCAGGTGGTACATAGTTTTCACTTAACAAAACTGTACTTACTGTAATGCAAAATAAAGGATGAGTTGATCAAACACTAAGCAAGTCAGACTTACGTTGAGTCACAGCAGTATTCCCTTCAAACCGAGCTTGCAGTAGCATTGCAGATCGCCCAGAAACTATAAAGAGTGGGGAAAGTGTTAAATTGCCATTATTTACAGCCATAGCATCTACTGATCTCCACAAAGAAGTAGCTTCAAATATACCATAAAAATGTACAAATAATAAAAGCAAGATGGTACATTAATCTACATTTCTGCAAGGAGTAATAAACATGGAATTAAAGGTATTTAAGCAGACCAATTGTGAGTAGGATTGCAGTCAAGATAATCTAGTTTAGAATGGAGTGCTGAAACATAGCATCTACAGCACTGGTCTTCAACTGGTGGACTAATCTGAAGTATATTACAATAGGAGCACTACCATAATGCAAATATATAGTAAAAGATTAAGAAATGGGTCCCCAAATGACTGTTTGGGTTAAAAGTGCTTACTAGGACTGAAAAGATTGAAGTCTACTGTTCGGCTCAGCAGGAAACTGCTGACTAGGATACACAAACTCAGGGCCCAAAAGAATACTTGAAACATCTATATCAGGCCTGCTCCACATTTTACTAACACCTATACATAAAATCTTTTCATCTTTTGATTAAGGGTGGTATAAATATATAAGAAATAAATGGAAATACCTTATTTTATTTTTATTTCTTATATTCTTATACCGCCCTTAAGAATTATTTTTAAATGGTTTAAAAACCTATGTATAGATTTTATTGTGTGATGGCAGCACGTGTGGATTTCATATACATCCCTTCCATGCATTTTTTTTTAAGTGGAGCGCTAATTACTGGGAATTGTAAGTGGTGTCAAATGCTTGCAGGGTTTCTATAGGCATTTGGCTGATCAGTGTGAGAACAGAATGCTGAACTATAGCTGGGGCTTTGGACTGATCCAGCAGGGTTCTCCTTACGCTTGTAGAAAACCAAGGACTGCGCTGTGAAAACCAAGGACTGCGCTGCACTGTTTTATAAAACAGGGATCAACTGCAGTTACCAGTGTCCCTCCAGATGCTGCTGAAAAGTTTAAAACCAAAAACCCAGCAAGGGACTGCCTCGGGCCAAGACCGATAACTGACCCATCTAGCTCGGTAAGTATTGACCCGTGCGCTCCTTTTGTGGTTTGTCCATTTATTTGGCATAACCTAAACCAGGATTTCGAGGAGCAAAGTGTGCGGCGGCGGCGGCGGAGACAGCAGGAGGCGGTGAATCGGTGGACAGAACGCCAACTGTTTCGCATCGCTTTCCCCATCATGGCGCCCTCCAAAGCATTCTGGGAACTGTGGTTTCGTGAGAGAGCTGAGAACACCGCAGCAAAGCCCGGCCCCCTCCTGACGGAACTACAGCTCCCAGAATCCTTTAGGAAGGAGGGAGAAAAGGAGGCTATGCCCTCTGCAGACAAACACCCCAGCGTCCCCTCACCAGCAACGGCCACAGCCCCTCCAGACGGGAAGCCCTCAGTCTCCTCCTCCCAATAGGCCCCGCCAAGTCGCAGGCTCACCTCTCAGGCCGGCCCGAGCCAGCCCCAGCGCGGCCGCTAACATCTTTGCCTGCTCAGGGTCCGCAGCCGGAGCCTCACAAGGACACCGAGCGAACTCGTAAGGCGCACGCGCGCCATCGAGCGCTCTCTCCTATTGGTCCGACGTAGCAGAAAGCACTGCGTCCCGCTCGCGCAAGCTTCCACCACCGGAAAACCAATCCGCGCGAGCGGGGCGGGACGAAATGATCCGGAAGTCAGAGGCGCGCGCGGGCGGATCGGGTGATCGGCCAGCTTCCGGGAGCGCTTAAAAGAGCGGCGTCGGGAAGGGCAGCCCCTTCTGGCGTCCCCCTGAGCCATTCCCGGTGCGAAGTTCCGAGCCGGCGGAATGAAGGGAGGCGCCTCAAGTAAGAGCTGCCGCCCGCCGAGGCCGGGGCGCTTCTCTCCTCGGGGCTCAGCCCTGCCCGTTGCGGGGGCGGGAAGGTTCGGTTGCCGTCCGCCAGGGGGTGGGGCCGCGCACCCGGACGCCGGGAGGCGGCGGCGCCGGAGCCGCCTTCCAACGAGGCGCCTCAGGGCCCGGCTCGAGGGCCCCGTGAAGGGCTGGGCTCGCTCGGGAGCTCGGCGGCGCCGCACTCGGTGCAGAATCGCCCGGGATCCCTGTTCAGGTTCTGTTCGTCACGATGTTGGGACTGGGCGCCTCCGCTCAGTGAGCAAAAGCATCGAGAGACCTGTTTCCAGATACTGTCCCTGGCAGCTCATTGAGCCCTAGCTGCTTTAAAGCAGATACCGAAACAACCGCAGGCAATTTTAGACTGGGCTGCATTGCTATAGAGTACATTGCTTGGTCTAGGTCTCATTGTACTCTAGGGCAGTGTTTCCCAACCACTGTTCCGCGGCACACTAGTGTGCCGCGAGATGTTGCCTGGTGTGCCGCGAGATTTTGCCTGGAGGGAGGCGGGCGAGTCGGGCGGCGAGAGGCGGGGCGGCGGCGGCGAGGAGAGGCCGCCCAGCGCGGGGCTCTCGCCGTCTGCCTGCCTGGCTGCCTGCGAGCTCGGCGGGCAGCGCCTCCGTCCGCAGCGCCCGCCTCACGGCTCTCATTCCCTGCCCCTGCCAAAGCTCACCCTGCCAAGCCGCGCTCTCCTTCCTGCCTCGCTTTGCTGCCTCCTCCCCCCCACCCCCAAAGCTTGGAGGTTCCCCGGCAAGGGGGAGGGGAAAAAATTGAAACTTACACTTTCGTGCGTCCCTCCCGGCGTGACGCTGCGCGCTGACGTCACAGGGCTGTAATGGTGGTGTGCCTCGAGATTTTTTTCATCAAACAAGTGTGCCTTTGCCCAAAAAAGGTTGGGAAACACTGCTCTAGGGGTCTCACTTCTGAGTAGCCTCACGGAGAATTGCACTGCCTTGCTTTTGATCTGCCCAATGGTCAGCTTTCCCCTTCCATCGGCCTCGGTGATCTTTAGGGCCTCTTCGTGCACCATAGAAACCAAACATACCTTTTTAAAGATGGTGTATGCACGGCAGTCAAACCCAACCCATCACAAACTTCCCGATGTCGGTGTAGTCTTTCAAAATGCACATTTGTCATTCTTCATATATTGCAGTTGTAATGTGCTCACCATGTAAGCAGAGCACAAAAGGCTTCTGAGCTTTTTAGTGTTCTGGTGATATCTGTACAATGTTTTGGGGATAGTTTTTAAAACAACATAAACTTCCTGCAGTTCATGGGAAAAGGAACCCTTGTTAAGAGTACTTCTCTTCAGGTTAGCCAAGTTCCATTGACTCATACTGGGGTGTATTCCCAGTATGTTCCTCATACTCTACAAAGTCTTGTAATCTGTGATTACCCAGCATTTAAGGATTGGTCTAACTTTTGAGTTCTTGTAAATATGGTGCACTATGTCACATACTACATAAATGACTTGATCCTGTTATGGTGTTACTTGGATACAAAACACTGGTACACAAAGAAGTAACACAATCTTTTGGCTGCTATTTCTACATGATAGGACATGTGTTCCTTATCTGTAGCATTTGTTTTTCCTTTCTTTTTATTTGTTTGCTTTAGTTGAGATACAGTACAGCACAAGTCTGTGATAAAAGAATCTCCAATGTCTGTTGTATTTCAGATTGCTGGAGGTCAGATCTAAGCGGCAACATGGACTCACTGGAGGAGACTGGAGGTTCCTCAACAGAGGAAACTGGAAATTCCTTAACTGAGAACTACTTTGTAAATTACACTTTCACTGACCGTTCTCATTCAGGCCGTGTGGCCCAAGGAATTATGAAGTTGTGCTTAGAGGATGAGCTCTTTGCAGATGTCACCATCTCTGTAGAAGGCAAAGAATTCCAACTGCACCGGCTAGTTCTCTCAGCTCAGAGCTGCTTCTTTCGTTCTATGTTCACTTCCAATCTGAAGGAGGCACATAACCGGGTGATTGAGTTACAAGATGTTAGTGAGAGTGTCTTTCAGCTCCTTGTGGACTACATTTATTATGGAACTGTAAAGTTGAGGGCAGAAGATTTGCAGGAGACTTACGAAGTAGCAGATATGTACCAACTAACTGCCCTCTTTGAGGAATGCTCTCGTTTCTTGGCTCGAACAGTGCAAGTGAAAAACTGTTTGCAAATTATGTGGTTGGCTGATCAGCACAGTGATGTGGAGCTCTATACGGCTGCCAAGCACTGTGCCAAGTCATACTTATCACAACTTCAAGAAACTGAGGAGTTTCTGCACCTTCCTCTCCGTCTCCTGACAGATATTGTCTCAGGTAGGTAGAATGGTTACTGAGACCTGTGGTTACTAAGGCCTTTCTGAGAGAGATGGATTAGTACCACTGCATTTCAGTTTCAGACCTAGTTTAGAATCCGATGCCTTTGATTGCCCAGGTACATGGCTCTAAAGTGGACAGAAGGAGCACCTTCCTGTTGGATCTGCTGCACCTCTCAGAGGCTTTTGGTACAAAAACTTGTGGTATTCCAGGTTATTTAGTGAAGATGAGGCTTGGAAGCACTTTTTAAACAGATTCTAGTCTTTCCTGGAGTAACAGTTCTTTAAGGTGGTACTGGGGGCCTCCTTCTCATCTCTTTTGCTTATGAAGTTCCACTGGGCTCTGTTCTGTTCCCCGCCCCCTTTCCCAATTGTAATTTGTTTTACACATTTCTATACCCTTGTTGTTTAGTATCTACATGAAACCACTAGAAGTGGTGATATAGAGATTTGGAGGTCTATGCAATCAGTGTGCAGATTACATCCTACTCATTCATCACATTCCAGGGAAACTAGCAGTTTTAATAGAAATAGAAATCATTAATAGAAATGGGCTGGATGGCAGCTAGTAAATTGAAGATTCAACTAAATACAGTGGTACCTCGGGTTAAGTACTTAATTCATTCCGGAGGTCCATTCTTAACCTGAAACTGTTCTTAACCTGAAGCACCACTTTAGCTAATGGGGCCTCCCGCTGCTGCCGCGCCGTCGGAGCACGATTTCTGTTCTCATCCTGAAGGAAAGTTCTTAACCCGAGGTGCTATTTCTGGGTTAGCGGAGTCTGTAACCTGAAGTGTATGTAACTCGAGGTACCACTGTAATAGCCAGTAGTATATCCAACCTAGAACTAGGGGGCAGTATCCACCAAAGTAGAACCACTAGTTACGATCTTAAAACCCTATATGGTTTGGGGACAGGATAAATTTCTCCTGTATTAGCTTACCCATGCATTCAAATGCTCTGCAGAGGCCTTTTGTTGGTTCTACATTCATTTGGTTGGAATGAAGGGGAAGGTTTTTTGTTGGAACTCCCTGGATGTTGATACTGCCCTCTCCTTGACCATCTGCTGCAGTGCAAAGCTCTTTCCATTTAAAAGGGCTTTTGGCTTTTAGTAGCTGGACTATACTACTGTACTACTGGTATGTAATCTTTCTGTCTCATATATATTTTATTGCTGTTTAATTGCTTTATTGCTCTTTGTTGGGCCTTGTTGTAGTTTATGGGTTATCTGCCTATGGGTGTTAGCAGATCACTAGACATTGACTTCTGTTCATTCAAGCAGGGCAAACCCATAATCACCAATGCCAAGCAAGCATCTTGCTGTGAAGCCACTAGGCCTAGAATGCAAGATTGCTTGCTATGTCTTGCCTATCATATTTACACCTTCAGAAACCCTACAGCAGCGAGGTTATGAAAGCTGTTTATAACCCACAGCTCTAATTACCCCATCCCCTCAATCTCTGGATTAAGACCTAGCAGCTCTGTTAGGTGGTTGTGTGCTTTTCTGCTGTGGGGAACATGAAACGGACCCTTAGAGCTCTGCTCTGTTATCCTCTCGAGGGAGCTCTTTTTTTAGTCCGCTATCTCTAGGAATAGCAAAAATCCATTTTGCTTGCTGTTGAAAGAACCACCTACATCTTGATTCATGTTACCTAGGAGTATGTTTTGATAAGCTGTAAAATGTAGTTCAGAGTGTTTTGTTTTCTAGCTGCTTAAGAGGTTTTGTTACAGTCAAGCAATATATTACATTTTGTCAAAATAAAATAGCTCCTTCTGGAGATAGATTTTACAGTAGCCATGCGTTCTTCAGTAATGCTATATACTGTTAAATCTCAAATTCTTAAGTTTAATGTGTTTCACATTTGAGTTTAACATAGTTCAACCCTGATAACCACAAATACCCTTTTTGTTACTAATGTTATAAAAATATTTCACTTCATGCATCTAATACACAGCTCTTATGTAGTAAGGGTGTACCCCTTTTCTTCTGCTCTTTATTTTTACTATCGCAAAATTGTTCTATAAGAAGCATTTGTGGACAGAATGCAGTGAACTTGTTCTGTCAGCGCAAGAATTTCTGCTTGTGCAACAGAATTCTCCTCTCCCCCGTGCGCACCCTGCACCCTCCCCAAATCAGCTGCAGAGGGCTAGAGAAAAACCCAGAACAGATTTAGGGGGCACACAGTGGAAGTTCCATTGCACAAGTGGAATTCCTCACACTGACAAAACAAGTTACTCGCATCCTGCCCTATATGTTTAGCCAGGCCTGTGGAAACATGTCAGGGGGAGCCAACATCACCTAATACGTTTGACTGAGGGAAGGGCGAATTGTATGCAGCTCTAGGTGGTCATGCAAGAAGACAAATCATATGTCAGTATATCTTTGTGAGGAATTGAGTAATTCTCAAATTTGTTGACTGCAGCTCTGGTAAAATTAGCATTGAAAGGGAAATCCCCAGATCCACCAATAGTTAGGTTTCCTATGGCAACCACTTCTGGCTCTCTTCATCATCTAAAGGTCCAGCCACCTCCTATCTGGTTTTCTGATATTAATGTAGTTAAAGAACTTCTTGCTGTTGGTCTTTGTTTTTAGCAATGTGGTCCTCAATTTCTTTTTTTTTTTTTGCATCACTTTTCGTCCACTTGCATTTCTTTTGCTGAAGTTTGTGTTCCCCTTTTGCTCTCCTAATTTGAACAAGGCTTCCATTTTATAACACTTGCGTGTTAACCAAGTGGGCAACCTCTTGGCTCTGGTGGGACCTTTCTTAATCTGAGCATCTAATATTGTGATTTTAAACAACTCCCAAGGAGTAGCGTCCTCCTTTCCATGACAGCAAAGGAACGGTCATCCTTGGAGCGTGACGAGCTATCACGCTTCCTGAAGGCCTTGTCCACCAAACTCTCTTCCTTTCTCAGACTCTCTTGGTCAGCCACTTTGGCCTCAAGGGAGTGAATCTGTTCCCTGAGAGCTCACTGCATCAAGGACCAACCCAATTTTTTACACCACATACAGGGGTCAGCAGACTTTTTCAGCAGGGGGCCGGTCCTCTGCCCCTCAGACCTTGTGGGGGGCTGGACTATATTTTTTGTGGGGGGAATGAACAAATTCCTATGCCCCACAAATAACGCATAGATGCATTTTAAATAAAAGGACACGTTCTACTCATGTAAAAACACGCTGATTCCTGGACTGTCTGTGGGCCGGATTTAGAAGGCGATTGGGCCAGATCCGGCCCCCAGGCCTTAGTTTGCCTACCCATGACATAGATGGTGCACGTGACAAATTGTGTAATACACTGGAAAGCAGCCCCCCACACCTCTGCTGGCATTCTACCTGCATATCTACTTTTGCATTTTGTTTGGGTTTACTTTATTTGGAATTTGTTACGTGAGAGGGTGGAGGAACAGTGTGCTGAAGAACCTAGAAAGGGACTGGACATTACTTCCTGAATAATGACATACTAGATTGAAATTGATTTAGAGACTGAAGACCTCGACACACAACTCAAAAATTCTATGCAGCTATGTACTCCAGGTAGTTTTTAATACTCAGTTACAAGGGTCATAATTAGTTATGATTTGTAACATGATAGTTATATTACAAAGTTTATTAAAAATTTAAACTGAGACAATACATTGCTTAGTCTTAAATATTTATTTATTCAATTTATATCCCATCCTTCCTCCCAAAAAAGCTCAGGATGGTGCCTGATGTATGTAGTTTCCCTTTAAGCAACAGCTAATGCCAGAACTCAGAGCTAGAGGAAACTCAGAAAAAGCAAGCTTAATGGCCAGCATTAATACTGAATAAAGTTTAAGATTTATCTGTTGTTTGGTCTACTGACCCACTTTTTCAACTGAAATCCCTATTAACTTCTGCTGGTTTCTACAGCCACTGATCTTATTACTAGTAATGGGATTAACCAAGAACCAGCTTTCCCACAGAAGCAAAGGCCTGCTATCCTGAAGAGCAGGAAGCGGAGTACTTAATTGAATCAGGCAATGGAACTGTATTTGATTGGACTTACATCATTGTACTGAAAGCACAGAATATTTAAAATTATTTCCAATGCAATGCAATGCAGTAACTTAAAACATGTCAGGATTTGTAATGTGGTTAAAAGTTTCTTTGTACGCAATACTGTCACCAAAAAATATACTAAATGTTCTGGTGAATAGCTTTTCTAAAATGACAACAAAGTTCATGTCTGTTGCAGCATCACTTCTTAAATGTCATTCTTTGTGAGACATATGACAAGAAAATATTTAAAAAAATAATCAAAAATTAAGCAGGACAAAATGAAGGCCTAACTGTTTAACTGTGGCAAACAGAGAATGTAGTCTGGTCCTGTTAATAATCTTGAGGCTATGGTTACCAGATAACAAATTCATTAAGTCGATAGCCTTGGGCAGGAAATATTTTTGCTGCTTCTGTAGAATAGGAATGCTAACATGCAAGGGTTCCTGCTCTTGTTTATACCAGCTAAACCTGGTATGTGTTGGGGGGAAAGGGAATACTGTACTTGCTATGCCCACGCCATGAAAATTTTATACTTTAAACATTTTTTTTATCTGCAACCATACAGATGGGGTTCCATGTACACAGAATCCAGCAGCTGCCATAGAAACCTGGATTGGCTTCAATAAAGAAGAGCGTGCAGGTTTCTCAGAGATCCTGCGATCAAGTTTAAAGGTACATGACAAAGCAGTCTATTCAGTGTTTCAGCCTGCCTCCCTTAACTGTAATCAATGTAGAAAAGTTTCCTTAGTTAGAAATGTGGGCTGCTCTTGACACTAGAGTGATGTAAGCAGTGGCAATTAGTCTGATGTGATAATAGAATTGTAAGTTCATTTTCAACAGGGGGTGGAGGAGGATCCACTGGTGGGTTGTTTCTCCTACTCGATCCACTAGGCAGAATCAGCCCTGCCCTTTCAGTTCCAGAAGGTACAACAGCTAGCTGTAACCCAAAAAACAAAAGCATGGCAAACCCAAGAAGAAAACAAAATACCCCATGAAACAGAAGATTAGAATTGCAGAAAGTTAACAATTGCACTATCATAACCTCATTTCACCCAACCATGGATACACTACTGTGGTGGTTCAGAAAATGAACTTATCACTGTAAGTCCAGTGTTCGGTTTTCCTGCAGTGGAGGACGGGATCTGTGGTTGGGATATAAAACAGCAGTAGCCAGGAGGCCACTGCAGGGACCTCCTACCTTGGCACCACTTGCCAAAGCAACTTCCTGCCAAAAGACAACACAGCAGAATTAAACGTAATCCTCATATAGCGCTTCAATAATGTGAAAACAGGTGGTCATTGCTGCTCTGCAGATGTCAACTCAAGGGGCATTAGTGCTAAAGGCAGCAGTCAAAGCACTCCTGGTAGTGTGATCCAGAAGCTACATAGCACTTAGCTATGCACGTCCATATCCATCAAAACAGAGTTGAGGAGACATTTTTTCTTGCAAAGTGCTTGGCTAAAACAGAATCAGACTGTCTCAACTCCTTTCCTCATCCTAGGTAAATTCACACCAGCCTATGAACATCTAGTGACACTACTTTTCCTTAGGACCTGGCCAAAAATGATGGCAATTAACTTCCTGAGCCCTGTGAAAAATAGAATTCCTTTTAGGAATGAATGTAGGGTGAAGGCCATTGAATCTGAGTGGAAGATACAGAGTTCTTTCCAAGATGACAGGGCTCTCTGCTCTGAAATCCTTACAGCAGAGGCAATTAACTACCAATAAAACCACCTTATGGCTCAGACACTTTTAAGGCTATGGTTATAAAACTTGAAATGTGATTTTGCGAGGGCCTTGTTTAGGTCCCAGGTAGAAAAACGATATACCAGGGGAAGTTTCAAGTAACTCCTTATAATAAAAGGATGTGAGGATATGCAACCCTTGCATCCCTGAGACAGAAGAGAGAGCTGCCACTCGCCTTTTTGGAGTATTAGGTGTCAAGCCCCAATCCAGACCATCCTGAAGGAAAGTGAACACCCACTTTGATGTTTGCATGCAATGTGTCCTCATCTTTTCCTGCACCACCTCACAAAGATTTTCCAGATTTTCTCATAGGTGCAATGTGCACAAGTTTTATATTAGTTTAGAAAGGTAATGACTGCTCTGTAATCAGAGCCTTTATGTTCCAGACCCCCTCCTCTTTCAGTTGTTAAACAGGAAGGTACAAGGTCTGGGTGGAGAAAGTGTCCCTGGGATCTCTCTTCTCTCTACCAAAAGGATCCCAGTCCCATCAGATTGGAAAACCAAGCCATGCTGGCCCAGAAGGGAGACACAAACAACTATCCCCCCCCTCTATACACACCCTTCAAATAACCCTTTAGATCATGGTTGTGGGTGGAAATGTTTATAACCTGCTCACCTTGGAATTTGGCTAAGGACACAAACAAATTACCTATATATGGATTCCCTTCTCAGCTGCTGGAAAATACTCAATTGAAATGTTAGTTTAAACTTGCTAGCTACATAATTCAGTAACTGAACCTGCATTTCTTAACTGTTTATCTAGTTTTCATCTTGCTTGTAATATAGGAAGTTGCCTGTAATGATTGACAGCAAGTCTCAAAAATGTCAGGCAAAAGTCTTTTCCAGCTCTCCTTGGGGATGTTAGGGATTGAACCAGAGGCTTTCTGCATGCTAAGCATTGGCCTGGAAAGCTATATACATTATGGTTATAAAAGAGTCACAAAAGACTTCAGTCCCAGCATGTCAGCTATCAGTGGCCTAATACATTGTGGTAAGTGTGGAATAGCTTACTAGTAATTTGAGCTGTGAAACCCCAAGCTAATTTGCCGTAGGTATTTCTTTGCACTTATCATTGGCCGCCTCTTGACTGAATTTCTGCATGCATACCTATGCACAACTTTAATCAAATTTTGTTTTATTGTTTAGGAAATTGGAGAGAACGTTCATATCTACCTGATTGGAAAGGAGTCATCCCGTACACATTCTCTTGCTGTCTCACTGCATTGTGCAGATGATGACTCCATCAGTGTTAGTGGTCAGAACAGTTTGTGTCACCAAATCACTGCAGCTTGCAAGCATGGTAGTGACCTCTATGTTGTTGGAGGATCCATTCCACGGCGCATGTGGAAATGCAACAACACCACAATAGACTGGGAATGGTGTGCCCCCCTGCCCCGCGACAGGCTACAACACACTCTGGTTTCTGTGCCCAGCAAGGATGCGATCTATTCACTGGGGGGCAAGACACTGCAGGACATCCTCTCAAATGCCATCATATACTACAGAGTAAGAGACAATGTATGGACAGAGACTAGCCAGCTGGAAGTTGCAGTGTCTGGGGCTACAGGTGTAAATCTCAATGGTGTCATTTATTTGTTAGGCGGGGAGGAGAATGACCTTGATTTCTTTACCAAGCCCTCTCGGCTTATCCAGTGTTACGATACCAATACAGAGAAGTGTCATGTAAAGCCTTACGTGTTACCCTTTGCAGGCCGCATGCATGCTGCTGTGCACAAGGACCTGGTGTTCATTGTAGCAGAGGGGGATTCGCTGCTGTGCTATAACCCTCTGTTGGATAGCTTCACGCGGCTCTGCTTGCCAGATGCCTGGAGCTCAGTACCATCTCTTTGGAAAATTGCTAGTTGTAATGGCAACATCTACATCTTCCGGGATCGTTACAAAAAGGGAGATGCCAACACCTTCAAACTCAATCCAGCCACTTCTGTGGTGACTGTCACCAGTGGCCTCAAGGTGCTACTCACGAATTTGCAGTTTGTGTTGGCATGAAGGAAGAAAGGTGCAGTGCCAGAACGAAGACATTCCTTTAAACAGCTCAGAGATGTATAGACCCCATAGCTCCAGCTCCTTGAGAAAGATCACAATACTTTAGAGAGTTCCCTGCCCCACCTTCCAACTCGTGCTCACAAGCAGCAGCATTGTAGCCACACATAGGCGGCATCCACATTCTGTCTGGATTACTGCTGTCACTGTGGTCCCCTGCTGGTCAGCTTCTTATGTCTCAGAACCCCACAGCTAAGAGGCTTCTTGGGCCTAAACCCTTTACCAACAAGCCCTATGCAAAATAGATGAAGTATTTATACTGTCTTATGTTGCAGGCTATCTAGTGCAGCAATCTGTCAAGGTACAAAACATCCCTTAGAGCTGCAGCTAGCAGATAAAAGTGAAGGCTCCCTCCTTTATCAGGGCTACGAAGGACAAATCTAGCAAGAGGTACTGAAAGTAACATTAGCAATGCATTGGATATGATAAAGGAGGCAGCTATCCCTGACTGTGTTACTACCTGGCAAAAAATGGAAAGCTTGGACCCTTGCCCTCATTTAGAGGGCTCATGCTGTGACATACGGGGGGGGGGAGGGGGAAAGACCATGTTGAAAGAGGAGAATCATGTCAAACCTATTTGTTGATACTGTAAGATCCTTGGGCTGCAAGTCTCAATAAAGGCCTTCCGGAACAACACAACTTGTTTATAATTGCTTGTATTTGAGAGGGAGCAGCGCTGGCAGTGGTCCCATGCTGGTGCACTGAGATAAGTAGTAATAGAGACCAGCAGTAGAGGCAAACCATGTTCAACTAGCAGTGATAAAGCTGGAAGCTACCAGATCTCCTTTGCTCTCATGCTTCAAGAAACTTTGTGGTAGCTGAGACAACAGTCTACCCCTAAACAATATGTTAGGAACCAGATGTTTTCAGTGGACGGTTCTGCACGTTGTGTGTTGGCTTGTTCTTTCCTTGCTGAATCTTTGGTGGCTCTTGCTGTGCAGGAGTTCCAGCAGTTACACACGTATGAAAGTCCTCCAGCAACTTCATTTGCTTTTCACGTATGATTATATGAGGACGTATCTTAAGAATTGTGGCTATTGCTTGTTGAGGGGTACAGTGGTGGAGCTGCAAAGGCAGAAAATCCAAATGAAAAACTATCTAAGCTGGGAACTAACTAGCTTAAGCAGTGGAATGGAAAAACAGATAGTGAGAAAGGGAAGTTCAGAAACAATGCCCTCACATTTAAAAGAATCCCAAATATTTGTTGTCATTTGTGAGTCTGTTGGCTAAAATCTGCCTTGTCTGATCCTAGCAGATTACTCAACAACTGTTATACTTAACTATCTCTTTTTTGCTCCTGCTGGAGGAAGAATGGCTGCTGCATTGCTTTCCATTCAATCTCAAAGCATAATTGATTATATTTGGGCTATATGCTCTAACACTATCCAAGTATCCCAGCATGATGAATGTATACAAGCCTAGACAAAGATCTTATTTTCAAAACTAAATGATGTACAACTGGTAAGGAAAAAATGCACTAATAGTCGTCTATCTAATATCCTACACATTTTCTCCCCACTTTCCAGGCAGCAAGGGGCTTGCAAGTGCAAGCATTTTTCATTCATACTGCCAACTTTAATACAGAAGTGGAAATGACTCCCAAGTCCATCCCAGTCACAGGGAAGCTGACAGTCATACTCATTTTCTCTCCCAGTGAGTACTAAATAAAGTGCTATAACCTAATTAAAGCCAATAAATTAAGACTGTGTTGGAAGCAGAGTAGCAGTCCTGGGAAGAGTTCCGCTTCTCTTATTCTTGTTTAACAGAAGCAGTTTGTGTACAATTGATCCATTACCACTTTCTCAGTGTATTAGAAGCTTTCTTACCTGAATTAAATATGCAGCAACCATAGTGGCACTGCGAAAGCGGCCAGCTTTGCAGTGCACATATACTGAGTTTCCTGATGCACGATGCTTCATCACAAACTCAACACCTTTATGCAGGTTTTCCAATGATGGGACGCCAGTCAAATCAACAGTACTAAGGCGCAACTGTTCTACACCCATTTCTGCCCATTCCTGCAATTAACCCAGAAAACACAGAATCATCCATTTGGAAGAGAGAGGCAATGACCACTGTCACCTTTTCATTGGGCACAATGAAAGTCAAGGGAAAGATGCCACAAGAAAAAGTTGCTAATTTGGGCTGCAGTTATCTTCTGAACCCTACTGAACTCCATGAGACTTGGAGTAGACACACATACAATTGCACTGTTAAAAGTTATCGAGGAAAGCTGAAATAAAGACTGCAAAAACGGGACTAAGAAAATAATGCGGGAGACAAAATGGTAAAATTAGGTAGTACAGTGAGGGTAACTAAGTGGGGAAAGGGGGAAATTTATCTGAGTATAATTCCCACTGACCTCTGCATTTATTCAGAAGTATGAACAATTATGTTCAACATGCCTTTCCACCAAGTAAACATGCACATAATTGCAGCCCAAATCAAGACGTTTCAGTGAAAACATGGCCTGAGGCTTGCGCACCATGGGAGGGCAGTTTGGTGCTAATGCAGCAGTTTGCCTTCACCCCAGAGGCGCACTCCATTGTCTCTCAAGACAGACAGGTGCCAACAATGTCTGTGTAAACATGCACAGATATGGTAGCATAACATGCAGTTCTGATTCAGTAAGATTGTGGGCTGTCCTGTATCCCCCTCAGACAGCATTCTATACTGATGTTTAAATATTCCCTTCTGAGGGAGCTTGTCAGTTGGATCCCCTCTTTTCTTGGACACAATGGAGCTTGTGGGGGGACTCACCTCAGAGGAATAACACAGGAAGCGAGTCTCATACTCTTCGTTCATGGTGACCACTCCTCGGACATTCTGCTCCTCTACCAACTGCAGGAAGAACAGACAAGTCCAGGTCTCAATATATTTCAGTATCTAGCCCATCCTCTCCTAATGGTTCTCACTCAATATGTGCCATAAAGAGAAGCTTGCAGACAGAAGGCCATAGAAGCAGGTACCCACTCCCTTTTTTAACCACTTTTGGTGGAATCTAAATTGTTGCTCTGATTTTAATTTATGCTTTAGTTTTGTCAATATGTTCTGCTGCCATTTTAGCTATAATTTTTGCATATTTTATTTTGTTCACTATTGTTCAGTTTTCTTCTATATAATGTTTTATACATTCATTCTGGAAACTGCTGTGTGATTACCATACAATGAATAGCAGTCTTCTTCTTCTTATTATTATTATTATTAAATTTATATACTGCTTAATGCCAAGATGGCTTCTGAGTAGTTTACACAACATAAAAACCAATTGTACAACATTGTTAAAATACACAGCAAAACAACCCCATAAAGCAATAAAATATAATCATCCACGATGATTGAAATATGCAATCAAACAATTCCATTCAAACAGCACAGCAATTAAAACATGTATCTTCTAAAGCAAGTAGAATGTCAATACAGATGGGGGGCCTCTTGTATTTCTGCAAGGTATGCATGCCTCAGCACTGATACCAGCAGTTAAAAAGTCCATCTCTGCATCATCACAAGCCAACAATCATCAGGTTGTGGCAGGACTAACTGGGATCTTAATGCTTTTACCCGGCAATGGAGCAGAGGTCCACCAGGTAGCCTGGTTCAGGGCTGTTTAGGGCTTTATATCAATCAATCAATCAATCAATCAATCAAAGAACTAAAAACTGGCTTGATAGCCAACAGGCAGTAAGTGTTGATCCCTTCACAGTTGGCATGAGGTGTATCCAATATGGGGCACTACTTGCCACCTGGATCTCAGCATTCTATACCAGCTGCAGCTTCCAAAGCAGCTGTCAGAAAAGTTCACAGTGCATTATAGTACAGTGGTGCCTCGCAAGACGAAATTAATTCGTTCCGCAAGTTTTTTCTTCTTGCGAGTTTTTCGTCTTGCGATGCACGGTTTCCCATAGGAATGCATTGAAAATCAATTAATGCGTTCCTAGGGAAACCGCCTTCAGACCAGGTCCGGGGGCAGTCTGTCCCCCGACCTCTTCTGAAGGCTGGGGGGGGGAACAAGGGCTTTTCTTCCCACCCCCAGCCTTCAGAAGGCTGTTCTGAAGGCTGGTGGTGGGAAGAAAAGCCCTTCTTCTCACCTCCCGCCCCGCAAGCTCCGGGGACAGGAGGGCTTTGCTGCCGACCGCCAGCATTTTAAAAGCCCCTGCTGTCCCGGGGCGATTTTAAAATGCTGGCAGGTGGGAGCGAAGTCTCTGCTGTCCCGGGGAGATTTTAAAATGCTGGGGGTCGGGAGCGAACACTTCACTGCTGACCCCCAGCATTTTAAAATCTCCCCGGGACAGCAGAGAAGCAGCCCCCTGCGACCCTCTCCTGGCTGGAGAGGTGACATGCGCCTATGGCAGGAGCCTCCATAGGCGCGCGTCACCTCTCCAGCTGGGAGAGCGCGCGCGGGGCTAAAGCAGCCCCCTGCGACCCTCTCCCGGCTGGAGAGGTGACGCGCGCCTATGGCAGGAGCCTCCATAGGCGCGGGTCACCTCTCCAGCTGGGAGAGCGCGCGGGGCTAAAGCAGCCCCCTGCGACCCTCCCCCGGCTGGAGAGGTGACGCGCGCCTATGGCAGGAGCCTCCATAGGCGCGGGTCACCTCTCCAGCTAGGAGAGCGCGCGGGGGGCTAAAGCAGCCCCCTGCGACCCTCCCCTGGCTGGAGAGGTGACGCGCGCCTATGGCAGGAGCCTCCATAGGCGCGCGTCACCTCTCCAGCTGGGAGAGCGCGCGGGGGGCTAAAGCAGCCCCCTGCGACCCTCCCCCGGCTGGAGAGGTGACGCACGCCTATGGCAGGAGCCTCCATATGCGCGGGTCACCTCTCCAGCTGGGAGAGCGCGCGCGGGGCTAAAGCAGCCCCCTGCGACCCTCCCCCGGCTGGAGAGGTGACGCGCGCCTATGGCAGGAGCCTCCATAGGCGCGGGTCACCTCTCCAGCTGGGAGAGCGCGCGGGGGGCTAAAGCAGCCCCCTGCGACCCTCCCCCGGCTGGAGAGGTGACGCGCGCCTATGGCAGGAGCCTCCATAGGCGCGCGTCACCTCTCCAGCTGGGAGAGCGCGCGCGGGGCTAAAGCAGCCCTTGCGACCCTCACCGGGACAGGGGGAGATTTTGAAATGCTGGGGGTCGGCAGCGAACGCTTCGCTCCCGACCCCCAGCATTTTAAAATCTCCCCGGGACGGGGAGATTTTAAAATGCTGGGGGTCGGGAGTTTTAAAATCTCCCCGGGACAGGGGGAGATTTTAAAATGCTGGGGGTCGGCAGCGAACGCTTCGCTCCCGCCCGCCAGCATTTTAAGATCGCCCGGGGCAGGCGGGGGGAAGGCAGGCGGGGGGGGGGGAGCAAAGACTTTTGCCCTCCGCCGGCCTTCAAAAGAGGTCCTCTTCTGAAGGCCGGCTGTGGGCGAAAGTCTTTGCTCCCGACCGCCAGCATTTCCCTATGGGCTTTCGTCTTGCGATGCAAGCCCATAGGGAAATTCGTCTGGCGAAGCGCCTCCAAAACAGAAAACCCTTTCGTCTTGCGGGTTTTACGTCTTGCGAGGCATTCGTCTTGCGGGGTACCACTGTAGTCTAAACATAAGGTTACCAGTACATATGTCACAGTGGCCAAACTACATTGTCCAGACTCCAGGAAAGTTGACTAGGTGCTCTTCACCAGCGAAGTCCCTCAATGCTATTCTCTGAGTTCCATCATGCAAGCTGGAGCAGAACCACCACAGAACAGTCTATAAACCTGATTTATAAATCTACCGTTGCAGGTTACAAATTGATTTATACCATTAGTGGCAAGGGATAATTTATTCCTTCTGCTCAGTGCTCCACTGCAGTGGGCCTTGGACCCAAGAGGGGCAGCTGCCCCCGCTTGAGTTGAACCAAAGCTAGAGAAAGCCTTGCTCAGGAACTTTTCCAGGGCTCACTACTCAGCCCTTCACATGAAACAACAGAAGCCAGGATACCTTGTAGCTTGTGTGGCCCCTAAAGAATAGCCCCAGCTGTTTGCTGGGTTCGAATCAGGATGGGCTTGCAAACCTTGAGCTTCTGTCAGATTTCAGCCTCCATCTCCTTCCATGTTGACAATCCTACACCGGCTACCCTTTTGTTGATGGGGTCTTGATCACTTTTGCTGGCAGATACCTTTGTATCTTTCAACAGCAGAAATCAAAGAGGTAAAGCCACAGAATCTACCGAGCGTGTCCAGCGCAACGCTGCACGTGCCTACTCGGGAGTAAGCCCGCGCCGAGTTCAACATAGCAGCGGGAGCAGGGCCAAAGCCTGAGTTTCTAAAGGGAAGGACGCAGCTAAAGAAGCAGAAACCTCGTGCGCCGTGGGAGCTATTCCGAGGTACCTCGCTGCTCCCCAGCCGAGTGACCCGCGGAGCCAGCCTTGGGGAGAAGGCGAGGAAACGGCGCCTGGCGCTGAGCCGTAGCTCCCGCCCGGCAGCTGAAAGAGCACCCGCGGGCGAGACGCCTGCTCCGCCCGGCCCGGCCCTCCCGTTACCTGGCGGCTGCGTCCCCGCAGAGGCAGCGCCCCCAGCAGCACGGAGCGGTCGACGCGGCTGAACCAGGGCCGCTGCGAGCCGGGCAGCCACTCCCGCACCAGCGTGTACAGCAAGGTCGGGTAGAACAGGACCCGCGCGGCTCCGGGACCCAGCGCGCTCAGCACCATCGCCAGGCTGCCGGCCTCTTCGGGGCGGGGAGGGCCGTTAGGGCAGCTCATTGCGCTCAGCGGAGAGGGGGCCGGGCCGCAGGCATCTCGGCGGCGCGGACGTGCCCGCGCGTCCAGACGCAGCTACAACTGTCGCGCGGGTGGGCGGGGGAGAGCAGCGAGCGTGCTCATTCGCGGACGGAGGGGCGCGCGCGCGGGGACGAGTCCGCTCGTTCCCTCGCGCGCCTTTATCTCGTTGGTGCGCCTCCTGCCCTGGGATGGTCTTTCCCGGAAGTGCCGCCATCTTGCGAAACCGGCCTGAGGCGGAGAGAGCCGAGCGGGGCGCGGGCGGATCCCCCGGGGCAGGCGCGAGGGCGGCGGCCGCCAGGAGGAGCCCGGGAAGGGCAAGGAAGGGAAGGCGCGCAGCCGACGGTGAGTCCGCTCAGTCCATTTCTCCACCTTATTAGGACTCTTCTCCCTCTTTTAATTGGGCCTCGTTAGGACCCGAACGACTTTCGCTTCCCTTCCCCGCTGGCGAGACGGGAGTTTGGGCGGCGGGGGGGGGGGAGGGGAGGCTGCGCTGTCTGCCCCTTTTCTCTGCCTCACAACGGCCACTGCCTTGACGCTGACGGGCCGCCAGCTGCGCGGGTTGCCTGCCTTCCGCGGGTGGCGAGGCGGGAGCGTCTCATGACCAGCCGGAGACTGTCCCAAACCCGGGGGGGGGGTTGAGAAGGAGGGAGAAGCGGCTCTCAGGCGCTTGGGTGGCGGGCAGCGGCGGGTGTTGACGCTTGTCCCTTCTTCTGGTCTTTGCGCTTCTCCTGAAATAGTTGCTGGCGAGACATTCCGGGGTGGGGGAAGAATTTCGCAGGCGCGCTTTATCGCCCGCGGGGCTCCGGGGCAGCGCAAGCCGCTGGCGTCGCCATCCCCGGGCCCAGGGGGCGGGGCTCGCCTCCGGGAGGCTGAGGGTCTGACACCACACGTCTGTGTCTCTCGCCTCCGTTACGGAGCTCCGCTTTACCTTTGAGATATTACTCTCAACTTCCACTCCCTCGCCGGCAAATTTGATCCCCCGGGCCGTGATGATGACCCGCTGGAAAGTGATTCCGACGAGGGACGGGATGTACGATGTATTCCTGGCGGTTTAATGGACCCCAAGTGGAAGGAAAATGAGGAGGTCGGAATCCCTGAAAGATCGGCCACGTGCTGCGATTTAATGACGACCCCCTGACTCTTGTGAAACGTCTCCCTGGCTTATAATGGCAGCCCCCTTAGCTCTCCCCTGGCCACTTGGCTCAGTCAGAGTAGTGCACCACAAGTAGTTGGGGTGTTGTGTTTCAAAAGGCATTTTGCCAGTAGGGGAGAAATAAACGCAGTAAACTTAGAGCAGAGGCAGATGAGTGAAAAGGTAGTCAGTGAAGTACAAATGGAGGAAAGAGGGACATGAGGGAGATGCTTTAAAAAATAAAGTAAAGTACGGGTTGTACTAGTACTTTAGTCACGTTATGTAGGTATGGTTCAGTGCTAAACTACACAGATACTTGCATGGTTCTTGTGTGGGAATTGCTGTACTGCACTTTCTCCCATAAATTTATTAACTTACTCCTAGGATACTAATATATGAGAAAATACTGCATGTATATGCTTCTTCCTTGTTCCATGTACTGCTCCACTGCAGGAACATACAGTACTAGAACAGTTTCTCTTGCTGCAGAAGAGGGAAGTGTTGCTGGGAGACCATTTTCTGTACAGTTTTACATGATCTGGAATTTACTTCTTTCAGTTTGCTATAGCTTGGTCTTTTTTCTTCTTCAAATGCTCTAGAACTATTCACTTTTGCCACTTACATAAAACATTCACGTAGTTCCTCATGTTTCGTTTCCTTACTATGTTCTGAGTACAATAGAGAAACAGCATATTGGGAAGTGGCTGTCAAGGTAGACAAGAAAAGAGGGCATTGTCTATCCTATGCCTCTGTGTAATGTGTTTTCATTGCAGTATACTATACTGCTATGATGGCTGCTGCTTGCTTTGCCCCTTGATGGGGGGGAAGCATACTGAAGTTGGCTGTCAGACAGAGTGGTCCCTCTGCTTCCTCCAGGGTCACACTACCTGTTTCAAGGCAAGGGGAAAAGGTGTAGTATTGGGGTAGATGAACAGAAAGGATAGGGCACAGAATGGCTTGAGAAACTGATTTGAGGGGGGAAGGGATGGAGTGAAGGGAAATAAGGCAATGAGCAAAGAGCACTTCCTCCACCCCAAGGGAAAATGGGATATTGGTTCCTATTTCTAAAAGTGTCTGAAACTGGAAGTGTACGGTATAAATTCAATCTATCAGTCAATAAAAATGCAACACTTAGATATATTACTGAATGATGGTGGAGACTGGCCTCTCTCCTATGGGGAGGGGATAGTGTTCCTTAGTCCTTCCACTCCAAAATCATAGACATTCTGCTAGTTGATTGCTATACCATTTTGTGGTGGCTTTGTCCACTATTCTAGAATTGGATTTTTGTAAACTGTAAATGCCCAATTAGTCACTTGATATACATTTGCTTGCATTTGGCAACTGAATGTTTGTGCAGATTTTTGCTGCCCTTACAAATTATTTATTGTGATTCCTGACTGCATTTTTGTGTGCATCTGGTCATTAGGTTTGTTCTTTCCATACTTGTTTCATCTACTTAGAACATTAGTGGAGTGTTAAAAGTTAAAACACACTGAGCTAATTTGCATGTCATGTTCAAGCCAGGGGTACCTAATCTGTGTCCTCCAATTGTTGGTTGACTACAGTTTCCACCATCTCTAAGATCATAAGAATAGCCTGCTGGATTAGACCAGTGGCCCAACTAGTCCAGTATCCTGTTCTCACAATGGCCAATCAGATGCCTGTTAAAAACCAGGATTCCAACAACTGGTATTCAGAAGGATTGCTGCCTCCCAACTGTGGAGGTAGAGCATAGCCATTATGGTTAGTAGCCATTGAGAGCTCTCTCCTCCATGAATTTGTCTAATAATCCTCTTTTAAAACCACCCAAGTTGTTCACCATCATTGCTTCCTGGGGGAGTGAGTTTGACTATGTGCTGTGTGTAGACTTACCTTCTTTTATCTGTCCTAAATCTTTCAATGTTCAGGTTCATTGGATGTTGATAAGTATTATGTAAAAAGGTAAAGGTACCCCTGCCCGTACGGGCCAGTCTTGACAGACTCTAGGGCTCTAGGGTTGTGCGCTCATCTCACTCTAGAGGCCGGGAGCCAGCGCTGTCCGCAGACACATCCGGGTCACGTGGCCAGCGTGACGAAGCTGCAGCTGGCGAACTGGCACCAGAGCAGCACACGGAAACGCCGTTTACCTTCCCGCTATAAAGCGGTACCTATTTATCTACTTGCACTTAAGGGTGCTTTCGAACTGCTAGGTGGGCAGGAGCTGGGACCAAATGACGGGAGCTCACCCTGCCGTGGGGATTCGAACCGCCGACCATGCGATCGGCAAGTCCTAGGGGCTGAGGTTTTACCCACAGCGCCACCCATGTCCCTGTAAGTATTATGAGACAGGAAGAAAAAAAATTATCTGAACTTTGTCCATTCCATGCATAATTCTATAAGCATCTATCATGCAGCCACAGAAAGCCCTCTCCCTGGTTCCAATAAAATATATATATATTGGTGGGAGCAGAAGTAGGACCAGAAACAAATACACAATCTAAGTCCATATTTGTTCCTGCAGCATGAATTAAATCATGTGTCTCTGTTTTGCTTTAAATGAGGCTTGATTATTTTTTGCTTGCTGTCATGCATAGCTGTCAATGCAAAGATAGAGGTAATCCAATCTATGTGTCTCAGAATGAAGGCTGATTGGTGGGTTCATGAAGGGATTTTTGTCCTGTGTAAAATGTGATACACCAGAGTGTGTATCATCCCAGGCACATTTTAAAGCATATGGAATCTGGTGCTTTCCATGTGCACTTGTCCTTAATAAATTTCTTGCTGTAAAGTAGCTGCAAAATTGGAAATGCCCATTTTGTTTAATTCAAAAATGCACTGTCCTGAAGATGTCTTCATTACTTCTTCATCTCTGGATGATCTTACAGATGTCTCTGGACACTTTTTTCCAGACATATGCTATTCCACCACCATTTGTGTTTCTGGGTATCTGGGCAATGCAGTCAGTGTAGTCCTTGAAGGCCTCTTCTTACCCAGGGTCTAACTTATTTAAGAGCCCAACCATATCAGCTTAAATCCTGCCTTGTTCTCCAGCAATTTTTTCATGCCTACCATCCACTTCCTCTTTTCCCTAGTTTGAGCGTGCTGCATAGTGATTTTCTTGCTGCCTGTCTCTGAAGCTGAGTTCCATGGCAGTGATAACCTTATTGCAAGGCCGAGAACATTGCAAGGCCGAGACTAAGGCTGATACTAGTACAGGCCCCAGAACTAGTATCCTTAAAAGTATTATTATTAAAAAGTATCACTCATTTCCTAATTTTACCATTGTGAAACTAAAATATTTTTATGCTGTTCAACCTAACTTAATTTTTGCCCCCCCATTTATTTTTCACAGGAAAATGAATATCATAATTCCCAGACCAAGCTGTCAAAATTATGCCTGTATTTGTCACCTTGTCTGTATCGCTCTCTTTTTTATGAATGTAATTATAACTAGTCTGCATGCATGCAGATCCTTGTCTGTTCCATTGTTCAGAAATTTTCTGTAGTATCCACTTGTCCATTAACATTTGAAAAGTGGGTGAGTTTAACACATTTCTCCCTGTCAATTAAGTTTCCTTGCATCTGTTCATGGCATCTAGATTTTTGGTTATATAAACTGGACATTTTCTTCACTAAACATATTTTGCTACATTTCTAAATGTGAAATAGCTTCGTTAACTCTCACTGGGTATGTATATATTAGCGGGCAGAGCAGAAGCTAGTTTCTCTTAGCAACCATGTAAGGGTAAAACCGCTGAATTTTTTGCTCCTCAAGAGAACGTGGAGCTAAAACAGTTCTTCATGTCTTCTGTATTGGTACAAATGCTGCAGACTAGCTTGCAGAGTGGATGGCCTTGTGTGTCGCATTGTATTTCAACCAGGCTTCCAGTCTCTGCATTTGCCAACCTGTTAGTTTGTATGCATTTTTGCTACAACTGGGGGCCCAAGCAAAAGATGATAATATTGGTCTCTGGCAGTGCTAATGGCCTTGGAATATATCTTGCTGATAAAGTAACTAGTCTGTGAATGGGTTAGCTCAGAAGATCAGAGTTTTACTTTGAAACGATGAATATTTTTCATCGGGGGTGTTTGAAGACCCTGTCATTGGTTGGGAGAAATATATTTATGAAAGGGCATTATAAATTCTGTAATTATTTGATAATGTGGGCCCATAAACTTTGAGTTGGCATACACAGCAACCATTATTATACTTAGAAAACTTGGGAGAGGGGTGAATTTGTGCTTGGGTTGGAGCTACCAAACCAGGGAGACTTGTGCTGCTTCTGCCTTTGATGCCCAGTGCAAAATGAAAGGCACTGCCCCATAGGCCACTGCGTTCTAAGGTTTTGCACCATATATTTTTACTGCTTGCTTCCTGTGATGGTATCTCAGGAATATAGTGTGCTGCATTTTGATGCAATATTATCTCCTAGATAACCAGAGAGATTTAACATCCATGAGCAGTTCAAAAGCATACTGGCTCGACTAGATAAATAGGTATTACTGTGGCTGGAAAGTAAATGACATTTCCATGCACTCTGGCTTCCATCATGGTGTCACGTTGTGCCATAAGTGGTTTACTCATGTTGGCCACCTGACCCGGAAAACTGTCTGTGGACAAACACTGGCTCCCTCGGCCTGAAAGCGGAGATGAGCACTTCACTCCATAGTCAAATTCAACTGGACAATGGTCAAGGTTGATGGGAGTTCTATTACTACTACTACAGTTTATTATCCCCCCCTTTATCCTAAGATTCCAGAATTAAAATGCAACATTAATATTCATACACTGGTACCTTGGTTTAAGAACGATTTGGTTTACAAACTCCGCAAAACCGGAAGTAGTGTCCCAGTTTGAGAACTTTACCTCGGTCTAAGAATGGAATCTGAATGGTAGAAGGGCACTGGCGGCAGGAGGCCTCATTAGGGAAAGTGCACCATGGTTTAAGAATGGTTTCGGTTTAAGAACGGACTTCCGGAACGGATTAAGTTCATAAATCGAAGTACCACTATACACGATTTTCCACAATATTAAAAACAGTTTAAAACAACTTAAAATTACGCAAATAAAATGTGTCCTTAAAATATACATCAATTGTCAAAAGCAAGGCTAAAGAGGTGTAGTCCAGAACATATGGGGGACACCAGGTTGGGGAAGGCTTCTCTTTTCCCACTGTGTGTGTGTGTGTGTGTGTGTGTGTATATATAGACAAACATTCACAAACATGCACACTGATTACTTTCCTCACATCTTTTCCCCTATGTTACATGTTAACTGGAAGACAGTAGCCTCTTGGAGGGGCCAGAAGGTTTAGCCTGTAAGCCTTGCCCATGAAAAATAAAAACTTTGTTATAGCTGTAGCTGGTGTCCAGGAGACAGTTCTGTTTAGTTGATTGCTGTTGTTCATTGTAGATCAGCTTCAGTGGGTGGCCCCAAAGAAGAGATTGCCCCTTTGGGTTGGGGGTGTGGTGAAGGCAGTTGGGTGTGGATGGGCTTGCTCCTACAGCCCTAAGTGAGAGATTCAAGCGAGGCAGGAGGGATGGATATGAATGTACTGGCTTCCAAGTTAGAAATGCAATGCTGGGGGACTTCCGGGGTGGCGGCATCGGCAATGGCGGACTCCCTCTGAACCGGAGGGACCAGCTCCGCACGAAACGGGTCTTTTCCGCTGCGGCGAAGCGGGGACCCTTTCAGAAATCACAGGCGGATGAAGCCTGTGACCGTGGGACTCGGCGGGCACCTTTAGCGCCCCCCCAACCCGCAAAGGAACCCACTAACGGGCTCCGAAGCGAAGAGGGGGAAGTGGCGCGGTGTTGTGAGTCAACTGCTATTTCCGTGGAGCGAAGCCGCACAGCCGTTGCCAGAGAGCGCTGCCTTTTTCCTGGGAAAATTTGGCATCTAAAGTAATCACCCGTGAGTACTCAAACATTGAATAATTGGACTTCAAATAAGAACTGGCGATTAGAAAGGAATTGGACTTAAACATTTATCTTAATTTGGTACTGAAACGGGAAGGTCTAAACAGGAAGTCAGCCTTTCGTTTCCTTGTAGTCAGAAGAAAGCAAAGACAACGTAAACTAGAGCTTAGAAAATTACTTTTAAAGGATTGTTTTTCACCATCTAAAAGCGTTGAACCCCCCTTCGGTAGCAGGAGAAGAAGGGGGATCTTTTTTGGACTGTTTAAACCTGCAGAAGTGAGTTTAAAGTAAAGTAACTTTCCACCGTCCTGACCCTGGAGCGGGGTGTCAGAATTGACGTTTTGAAGCTCATTGACCAGAGACAAATGTTTTTGACAGATAGTTAAAAGAAGAATAACATTGTGATCCCACTGTTTCCTTTCGCATTTTAAAGGAACAAATATTGACAAAATATCTTAGAAAAAGAAACTTTGTTGCTATTGTTCTTGGAGGAGAGAGCAACCGGAGGTTTCCCCCTAGAGGGGGACTGTGAAACTGTAACCAATTCTAGGGAGCTTGCAGCTGCCAGATTACAACCGTGGGAAAGGACTTGTGACCTTGCAGGACAATGTTTTCAGAAGCACTGTTGGGTGCTTTCTGTAAAATAAATGCCCTATTGGATCAGTTAAGTCAGAAGACGGATTTGATGACTAATGCGGCCAGAACATTTGAACAGGTAGTGGGAAATTATATGGAGCCCACCCAGGAACTTAAACAAGAGTGTGTCCTGACAGAGCAGATGATAGAAGAGGATGTTGCAGAATCCTGGGCGCCAGAGATGGAGGGACTTTGGGCCCAGCAGGAAAATGAGCCTTTGGATTTAACAAATGAACTTGGAAAAAACCAGATTTGGAAAGACAAAGTTTGGATTGACTTGGAAATGGGGGGTTGGACTGACCCCCCTATGCAGGGAAGTTTGGACTTTCCGAATCTGGCAATGGGCCGTCAGAGGTTTGGAGCTGTTGGGACTTCCAATTTTGGAGGGAATTTGAAACATGTCTTAAAATACCACATGGAGTCTAGTCTGGACTATGGGAAAGGGGCTGATTTGTTGAAAAGGGTCAAAAACAGTACCAAGCTGGAGTTCCCACGAGTGAAAGGAAAATATGAAGAAGAGCTGCGGAAGGGACATGGAAGAGATTTGAAGGCCTCGGATATAAGATCACCAGGTTAATGTGCCAGACCAATGGGACAAAAAGGACTGACAATCCCGGGACCGGGGGGAGGGGACGCTGGAAGAAGATTGGATTGTTTTTATTCTCCTTTTTTATCATTAGAAATGTCTTATGAACGTTGGGAAAATGTTGAAATGAAACTACTTGGCTCTTGTAAAAATGTTTAAAGAATTAGGTAAAAAGGTAATGGTTATGAGAAGCTGGTAAAAATAAGATTTAAGTTTTAAGGTTTTTTATAAGATAAGATGAAAATAGAGTAAGGTAATGTAATGACAGAATATTATGAATTATGGAAAGGATTTGCTGTGACAATTATTAATCAAGATACAAGAGATGGGAGGAGGAGGAGGTCATGGAAAGAAGGTAATGAAAGTGGAGAATTTGAAAATGATGGTTTTATTTTTTATTTTTCTATTTTCTGTTTTTGTCTTTTTTCTTTGTAATTTTTTTAAAAAATCTTTTTTCAATAAATATCATTTTTAAAAAAAGAAATGCAATGCTGGGGAATTGTGTCTGTTGTGAGAGCAGATTCCACCTGTGTGATTGGAGATATTTGTTGATATTGTGATCTTATATTGTTTGGCATTTACAGTCGTACCTTGGTTTTCGAACAGCTTAGTTCTCAAACATTTTGGCTCCCGAATGCCACAACCCCGGAGGTGAGTGTTCTGGTTTGTGAACTATTTTTGGAAGCCGAACGTCCGGCGGGGCTTCCGATTGGCTGTAGGAGCTTCCTGCAGCCAATCAGAAGCCATGCTTTGGTTTTCGAACGTTTTGGAAGTCAGACTTCCACAATGAATTCCGTTTGACTTCCAAGGTATGACTGCACAGTACTTTTATACTTTTTTTGAATTAATATGCTGTTCATCACATCTGGGGCCTTCAGACCAAAAGCTGTTTATATACAAATCATAACATGAATATTTGCACACAAACATGCAAGCATTCACAACCATGAAACTTAACAACATCATAACTTACTTTCAACACTCTCCATACCCAGTGCATCTGGTTGAAGGTATGTATGAAGATACAGAGTGCTCTGTGTGTGTTTATACAAATATTTGCCTTCTACTTACCCAGTTTGAAATGTTTTATCTCCCTTAAACAATACAGTCATACCTTCGCTTACCTAAACTTCAGGATACGTAAGCGGCAAACTCGGAAGTATATTTCCAGGGTTTTGCCACATGTGCAGAAGTGGTCCATCCAGTTGCGGAAACTTCAGGATCCAACCGGAGCTCCGGAACAGATCCCATCCATAACCGGAGGTACCACTGTAGAGAATTTTAACTAGGTCAAATAAAGATGTCCTGTTTGGGTGTGGCCAATCTACTACGTGACTGGCAGTCTTATGTTATACCATACACACTTGCCTGGAAGTACGTTTCCTTTGAGATCAATGGGATTTACTTATCAATTAGTATTGCACTGATACAGTTATCTACATTACAGTTGTATTCCATCTGAGGACCTTAGTGTTCTAGCTTCGCTAGTTGTCCTGAGAGATGTGAGCTCCTTGTCCCAGTAAATTTCATAAGCGAGTGACCCACTTTCTCCAGCCATAGGCACTGCCCTGCTAGATCACCATCTAGTCTAGTCCATTATTCAGTTTCCAGGAAGGAGAAACAGGGAAGATGGAACAAGCTTTTTTCCCTGCTATTCCAGAGGGTAGGAACTGAGCGATTGGATTCAAATTACAAGATTCCAACTAAGCATTAGGAAGAACTTTCTGATGGTAAGAGCTGTTTGACAGTGGAACTGACTCCTTTGGGAGGTAGTGGACTCTCCTTCCTTGGAGGTTTTTAAGCAGAGTTTGAATGGCCGTCTGTCATGGATGATCCCAGGGAGCTGAACTAGATAACCCTTGGGATACCTTCCAACTCCATGATTCTATGAAACCAATTGAGTCCTAGGAAGATTGCAAGCAGCCTTCTTGTATTATTAATCTTCTAGTCTCTGGCATCTTGAGGTATGTTTCCTCTGTCTATGAAAAAGCTGCTTAGCTATCATGGCTGAATTCTGTTAATTTTAAATTATTTAAAAAAACAATCTAGGCTATTGACCATCACTACATTGTAATGAATTCTATAAGTTGTTGATCCATTGTGTGGTATGCTGCTTTTTCCATTGGTGACATAACCTGACCCTGAGTTCTAGGAACAGAACAGATTGGGGTTTTTGGGAGGTTTCCGGGGGCATAAGCAGATTTCTGTTGTGCAAGTGGGTGGACATCATTGGTCAGCTCACATTTTCTATACTGAGATGGCTAATCTGTGGCCGTCCAGATTTTGTAAGGCTACAACTTACATAGGGCTTGTGTGCAGCCAAATCATTTTGCATGTCAAACAACTTCTGCAGGTGCAAAGGAACTTCCATTCCCTCTTCTCTCTGGTGTGAAGCCCCAGTCTGATCTGGGGTTTTCCCCAAGCCTCAGAGCAGATTTGGTGTCAGTGTAGGGGGAGGAAGGGGAGAGGGAGTTCCATTGTGCTCACAGAAGTTGCATACACAGTGATTTAGGTGGAGTCGATCTATAATTGCTGACCATTGTCCGTGCTGGCTAGGATTGATGGGAGTATGAAGTCCATCAACATGTGAAGGTCACAAGTTAAGGTCCCCTGTCTACATTATTTGAGTAATTACAGCAGGGCTGTCTTTAGCATATGCACCGCCAGGGTGCAAAGATCCGCCCAGCTCCCCCAATTTTTTTAGGGGGGGGGCGAACTCAAAGTTGTTGAGCTTTTTTGGAAGGGGGGAGCCAAAGTTGGGTAGGAAATAACTGCTTTTGTTTCCTGACTCGTTGGGAATATTTGACACTGGGGGGGGGCAGGAACTTTCGCTCCATTGCTTTTCAGTGCCACCGATCGAGAGGGACCGGTATACAGTTGGTATGCATTTGGCGCTCCCCGGAATTCGGTGCCTTGCACCCCTGGGTAAAGACAGCCCTGAATTACAGCTAGTTTAGACACACCTCATTGTATGTGTGAAGTTAGGATTTTTTGCTGTAATGAATATCCCTTTGCTACTCATTTGCTATTTTGTTGCCCATTTAGTATGTGTGAAATTTAGCCAAATCACTGGGGGCTTGATAAAATTGCTGCAAATGCAGGATGTGATCCATAAGCTATCAGTTGACCATTCTTGCTATGTATTATAAAAGCATGAAAGAATGATTTCTTTGGCATTGCCCAAACCTCATAGGGGACTGTTAACACGAACAACCTGCCACATGGAGCCATACCCACTTGGTTGAATTGCAGGTTGCCATCTTCTTTAGTTTTTGTACATAAACAAGCCATTATCTCTTGTGGACAGACATGTTCCTACGCTGCCAAGCATATTGGACTGAGTGTTGCATTCCCTCCCCCTTTAGTTAAGTAAATTTAATAAGCAGCAGAGCTACTGTGGCTTAAAGGATGTCTAGAGTAGTTTGTAAACTAAAGTTGTAGACTACCATGAACCAGTGTCAGGAAAGTGACTTTGGTTCTATTATGAGAGGTCAGTTCACTGGATCTATAGGTTTTGGTCTCAGAGAGATGGCTCATATATCACAGAGAAGCACACTTGTTTTCTATTGTAACATGCAAAGTGGGACTCTTATTTACTGCTTTTGCTGCAGTTAAATATACTCATCCCCCATTTTGCATGTAATGGCAGAAGCACAACCAATTCATCCTTCTGCTTCCCCCCTCTTGAGTTTAGAATCCTCTGTCTTTAACCTCAATTGCTGATTTACACACCTCAAAAGAGAGGAGTATTGAGTGTGATGGGGGGAAAGATTTAAAGAAGTTGGGTTACATAATCATAACAACATAAGAGACTAGCTGGATCAGACCAAAAGCCCGTCTAATCCAACTTTCTGTTCTCACAGCAACCAACCAGACGTCTGTGAAAAACACTCAGGCAGAACATGACACATAACAGCACTTCCTACTTGTGTTTCCCAGCAACTGATATTCAGAGGCATATTGCCTCTGATAGTGGAGATAATATAGTTATTTTGAACAGTAGTGATTGATAGCCTTATCGTCCATGAATTTATCTAATCTCCTTTTAGAGTCATCAGAGTTGGTGGTCATCACTTCTTCAACTTGTACAAGTGAATTCTGCTGTAGAAAAAAGTGATTTTATCTGCCCAGAATATCCCACCATTCAGTTTCATTAGGTGACTGGATTCTGAGAGGAAGGAGATCTATTTCCATTTTCTCTACACACTTTAACTTTACACACCTCCATCATGCCCCCCTTATTGTCATTTTTTAAAGCAAAAAGCCCCAAGCCTAATCTTTCCTCACAGGGGAGATGCTTCAACCTCCTAATCATTTTGGTTCTCTGTGTTCCCATCTTCAGTTATTTTTATTGAGGTAAATTATACTGACTCATACTTCAAAGAAATCCATAAGCGGTTAATCATCTATGTATAACTCGTAAGTTTGAGCACTACAGCTTTAGGACAATGAGCACGCAACTGCCTTTAACATGACAGTCATTCTCCAGAAGTGGTTGTTGAAGCAGTAAATATAAGCCATCATATTACCAGGCACTTAGCTTCTGACTTGGTTTACAAGTAAGAACAATAGAAGTAATAGAGACTAGCCAGGAAATAAGCAAGCTAACTAAATGGAGATTGGTACATTCAACAGGTATCAGAGTTGATTTCTACGGTAGTTCAGAATTAGCCTTGAAGGCACCAAGGAACCCGAACTTCATATGAAAGAAGACACTCCATGGTAGGTGTAGGAAAGTTAATATGCATAATTTACCCACCTTTTTTTTAGAACTCTGTCAGTTTGGTAAAACTTGCGTCTGAAGAAGGTTTTAACTAATGTGTGGGAAAGCAATTTTGGAAAAGGAGAAAGGACTTCAATTTAATGCCAGAGCTTGAGAGTTTAACACTGTGAGAATTTCAGACTGAATTGTGTATTGCAGTGAAAAATGCTATCGATGATTTTTTTCATATCTTGTAGCTAGCATATTAAGAAATGACTTCTTTGGCCAGGAGTCTCTAAATTTCACCTTGTTTTCCAAGTGAAATTGGGAAGTTTACCAATAGGTTCAATTGGGATTTCTCCCTGTTCTATATGCAATACTCAAGGCTGAAGTGAAATGTTGTTCTATTGAAGGAATTAGAAATCTTGCCCAGCCCCACATAGCAAGCATGTTGAGCCTGGTTATATATATGTTGAGCCAGGATTTAATAAGCTTCCACCATCTCATAAAATGTGATTAGTTGACCTCAAACCAGGAAAGCAGTGTAATGATGCTTGGTTTAAGAATATTCTACCTAAAGAAATATTTAAGGGCTCATACTTTTGTGGTAGTGAGTTTGATTGGAAGCTATGAAGCTAGTTTGTGTTCTTTTCTGCTCTGTTGCACACAACTATCTTCATGGATCTGACACTCTGTTTATCTGACAGTGCACTCAGTACTGCTTTGCCAGGGAAAATTGCACAAAACAAGCCCAGTGCATCAGCATTTTCATTGTGTACTGAGCTGAGTCTCTCTTCACATGGTCACATCCCCTTTTTAATCCTGGTCCTCATGTTTCTTTCCCAGTCCAGCCTGTTTTTGTGGTGTCTGTTGCTGGTCTCCCCAAGCTTGTGTTCTTGTGGTTTGAGTGTTATTTTGTGTGGATCACTGTGTTAAGACTCTCAGAAATTAAGTGGTGGTGTTCAATTGGTTCGACAGGACAGTGATCTAGCATTAGTGGTTTGTGGTAAGCAGAGAAGTGATGGCTGCTTTTAAGTTGGATTTCCTCCCAGAAATGATGGTGGATCATTGCTCCTTGAATGCCAGCCCTATGTGAGTATTTTGTTTTCATAGCTAATCTACATTAATGCTGATTGCTTTCAATTTGTTCTTTTGAAGGTAATTGGTGGGGAATTTTATTATTGTTCTGTATTAAGGGAAGAACCAAAAGAGGCATATAAGACCCTAGAGTTAATTTATGGAAGAGAGCCTAAAAAATGCTTGGAGTTGATACTCCATGAACAAGAACTCAATTGGGGACAGTATGTTAAGTTTGTACCCAGCATAGGATTATGTTCCAGGGTGAGTTAATTTTAGAGAAATACACTTTATGGTTCACATAGCCGTTAAGATACAAATAAATTAAATTCTGCACTATATGTGGCACATCCTTGCAGTTCAGGAGGGAATGCCAAATACATTCTTGTGAAATTTCATAGCTTGATTTGTAACTATTGTACTTTTTTAGCATGTTAGATTTGCAGTTTTACACATTAAGTTAATTTTCTGCTCCTTGTATGTGCAGACACCTTAATATACTTCAAACACAATAGTAAAGTTTACTGATCAAAATTATATGGTATGGATGCATGTAGCTATCAAAGCATCATTCAGAGGCATTTAATGGTCGTGGTATTAGCTTCATTGGAATAAACTGTTTTCAGGTAAGTGTGGGACATCTATTTTCTTGATTTTAATCCAGAAAGATCCCAAATGTGTGTTTTAATCCCAAAGGATCCCTATTACAATTGCATTGGGGCTACTTCTGGCCCCTTCGATATCTAACTTTGCTCTGGGATAGCAATTTAACATACATAGTAGAAAGCGACTAGCATGGTTGCTTGCACCATGTGTGTGCATTGTGTTTCAGAGTACAACAGAACAAACTCTACGTAGAGAACTTACAAACACTCATAATTCAACACTAGGTGATGATGTAGTGTATTCATTGGAGTCTGAGTACATGGGGGGAAATAGTATTATTTCAGTAACATATATTTGGACTTGGTTACAAAAGGGCAAGGAGACACACCTGTTTATACCTAGATCCAAACATGTTGTTTCGGGGTTGTATCCAATTAATTATACTTGGAGTAGACCCATTGAAATTAGTGAACCTAAATTAGTTATGTTTATTGATAACTTTGGTTTATGTTTCATTCGTAACTCTTAGTAGTACCTGCATTGGATACAACCCTAGGAGTCTGTAATCCAGTCAGTTTTGCACAACTGACTACACTTGTTAATCTATGGATGCCAGAAATCCTGATGCATAGGCCTTTTAAGAATCAGCTATCTGTATGAGCTGCACTTTTGAAAAATAAGTGGCCTGCCTTGTTCTGATATTTCTTGATTTTACATAATCTTACTGTTCTCTTAGGTGTGGAATGGTGGGTAACCATTTGAGGTAGCAGTGAGATCACACAGATCCAGTTTTCGGAGCATGTCCTAGAAGTGGGATTGAAGGCAGTCCACAAACAGGCAATGCGTGTTGCACACCCAATCCAAATTTGGTTTTATTCTTCTCTCTCTCTCTCCCTTTCTTAAAAAAATCTTTTAAAGCTGTGGGTCCCCTGAGGAGTCACAGATAGAGTTAAATGAAGCATATCCACACTTATTGATACTTTCATACAACAATATCTACAGCAGAGTAGCATACAAGTCCATAAAACATACTAGCAGTAAAAAAGGATTTATTTCAGAATAAATCCTTTTTTACTGCTAGTATGTTTTATGGACTTGTACCTGATTATTTAATTTTTTAAAAAAAAACATACAGTCACAAACCCTTTAAAAGCAAAATAAAACACCAAAATCATACCATTTTTGATAGGAAAGGGGTTAAAAATAAGTTACATATATAAAATAAGAAAAAGAACAAAACCACCCAAATCTCTTTATAAAACTTTTTTGTGGAAAAGATAAATCTACATAACCTATAACAGTAGCAGCCTGAAAGAAACATAAATGCTTTTCACTTTGTAAAGTCTTGCTGTCTGGTTGCCTGGAGGCAATTCTTAACTTTCAGTATTGGAGAAAACTAAAAACATTTTTATAGAGTTTATGAATAAATGGGTCAGCCATCCCCTGATAATAATCACTTGAAAATAATGGCACTTAACGTGGTTCACAAGAAGGAAAGTGACAAAAAAACCCCACTGAAGTTAAAACTGTACAAAAAGTTACTCCCTTGCTGTTGCAGCTTGACTTTCAGATTCTGCAATATTAGCTCTGTGTATGTTGTATGAAGTTGGATTGAACAGTGTATGCCTTTGGGTAGCATGATGTTAATACAAGTCTACCTCCTGTCCCTTCACCACAATCTTATTCTCCTTTTTCCTCCCTGTAGCTAGACTGTAAAGCAGGGATGAAAATATGTGTTTCTTCAGATGTCATTGAACACCATCTTCCATCAGCACCAGCCAGCATGGCCAGTGGTCAGGGATGTTGGGAGATGTAGTTCAGCAACAGATGGAGGGTTGCAGATTCCCTAGTCCTTATCTAGAAAAAACACATAGGCAAAGGAAAGCTTTGGCAGTTTTTTGGTGATCTGTGGTCCAGATGCCTAATTAGAATCATAGAATCATAGAGTTGGAATAGACCACAAGGGCCATCGAGTCCAACCCCCTGCCAAGCAGGAAACACCATCAGAGCACTCCTGACATATGGTTGTCAAGCCTCTGCTCCAAAGGAGGAGACTCCACCACACTCCTTGGCAGCAAATTCCACTGTCGAACAGCTCTTACTGTCAGGAAATTGCTCCGTGTCCGCTTCTCTGGAGCAGCAGAAAACAACCTTTCTCCCTCCTCTATGTGACATCCTTTTATATATTTGAACATGGCTATCATATCACCCCTTAACCTGCTCTTCTCCAGGCTAAACATGCCCAGCTCCCTTAGCCGTTCCTCATAAGGCATCGTTTCCAGGCCTTTGACCATTTTGGTTGCCCTCCTCTGGACACGTTCCAGTTTGTCAGTGTCCTTCTTGAACTGTGGTGCCCAGAACTGGACACAGTACTCCAGGTGAGGTCTGACCAGAGCAGAATACAGTGGCACTATTACTTCCCTTGATCTAGATGCTATACTCCTATTGATGCAGCCCAGAATTGCATTGGCTTTTTTAGCTGCCGCGTCATACTGTTGGCTCATGTCAAGTTTGTGGTCAACCAAGACTCCTAGATCCTTTTCACATGTACTGCTCTCAAGCCAGGTGTCACCCATCTTGTATTTGTGCCTCTCATTATTTTTGATACTGAGATCCGAAACTCAACTTCCTAAACAATAAGTCCATGGTGGAAGCAACATCTAGTAGGGGCAATCAGTATGTTCATACAAAATTCCACAGAATGGAAGAACCTGAAAGTCTCAGTAAATATATTATTTACAGTCTGTTCCAGTATTCTGAATAGTGCTTCTTCCTTTGTCTCAAATTCACAGATTATCAATAGGATTGACAAACAGTCAGTTGACTGACTGTTGTTTGACTTTGATCCAGTAAAGCTAAGAACACCACTGTGGGTTTTGTTATTTTAAATTTTGAAACTGTACACTGGCCCTGGCATTCTATGGTAAAAGTCAAAAGACAAAAACTGTTCAGTGAATTATTTCAGTCAGTAGAAATCATACTTGACATGGTTAAAAGTTATAATAATTCATTATTATTATTAAAAATCCAATGTTTTACAATAACAATTTGTTTTTATAATTAATGTAAGTATTAAATGTTTTGATGATGACAGTTAATTACTAGGTTGAATCTGTGTGCCTTCTGATATTAAAGCAAGGTTGCTATTTTTCTTCTTGTTCAGTTTTGAAAAAATATGTCACAGTGTCTGTGGATTATGAAATACAGGTTTAAATAGGAAGACAATGAATGCCTATAAGTGGAATGATCAAATGGGAAATTCAAATTCCTTTGTACAATGCCCTGCTCATTTAAACCTGAAACTCAGCAATCTACCATTGTAGCACAATTACCCTAAAGTGCTGACTCCTGAGGTTTGGGGCTAGGGGAGCAGGAAGGAAGCTGCTCATCTAGCCACAAATCTGAGTGGTGCAGCGCAGTGAATGAATGTTTCTGTTTTCTTCTCATCCTCTCAAAATATGCTGCCTTTAAGCTTGAAAGGTGAAACAAGTTTGAATGTGCACCTCATAGTGCAGGGGTGGGTAACTTCTGCTTAGCAGGCTAAGTTTGGCTTGCTGCTGGTGCAGTTTGGCTCATGAGGCCGTTTCCCCAAAACCATGCCTGCCCACCCATCTTATCAACATCAGTTGATAAGCAGGAGGACAGGATTTTATCCTGCATTGGCTGTGCCACTCTAGTGTCTGCAGGGAACAAATCACGCTGCTGAGGCAACAGGATTTAATATCAACTCATTAGATGACATCACATGACTGACAGGTGGAGAACCCTTGCTGGAGCAGTGTGAAAATGAGGGTGGAGGTGCTTCAGAGAGCAGTTGGCCAAGCCGCTCTCTGCCTCTCTTCAAAGAACAAAGGGTCTTAACCTTTGCCCAGCAGCTGATGGGTGAGCCTTGGCTGCACAAACCTCTTCCCAGCTCCCCACCTCTGCCATAGGGGCGTATCTGTGCCCCATCTTCCTTTTTTCTCTAACTGACACTGAATTGATCTTCACATGTCATTGCTCCTGGATGTCTGCTCAGTCCATTGAATTGCCAAAGTATACAGACACAGTTCAAGTTTGTGCAAATAGTAAACTCAGTGATCCTAAGTGACCTATCAAGGATGATGCTGAGTTTGGTATTAGTATAGATATGTGGCACCTGCATGAAAACGTTGCAGTGTGTTGTCACTTCTGAATATGAGTGCTTTTCAGAGTTTCAGCTGGTCTTTTCTTCCATGCAGAGTATTATACCCAAACCAAACCATTGGTCTATTTTTACGATTCCCATTCAAGAATTTTATTTTTATGGTTTTTAAATGTTTTTTTAAAGTTCTATATGTCTGCAAACATTGGGTTCTCCCAGGCAGGTTGACACCTCCCTTTTGTTTCTCAGTGGCCCTGTTTTGGCTCCCATTTTTGTTGACACTCAGCACTTTAGTTTGCTGTTAGAGGGATTGGTGATATTTTTTCATCTTTATACTTACTACTAAATTCATTAGTTTTAGGTACACCAACTTTTAGCTCAGTTTTCCTTTTTCAATAAACCATTATTTACCCTTTATACAAGACTATAAGGCATTCTATTTCTAAGATGCTAACGTTTCTGGGGGAGAAAACGGCAAATTCGTCTGAGACATCTGAAGGCAATCAAGTCTTTGGAGAAGTGTCTCTTCTCTCTTCCCACCACGTGCCTGGTTTTCAGTGGACAGAATATGTTCTCTGAATATCTCAGATAAGCAACACTTTGAGTTTTAATTATTATCTTTCTAATACATTTGAAGAAGGGTTGGTTGGGACAGAGTCTAGGAGGACCCTTACCATATGTTTCTCATTGACTCATGCAGCTCAAAGAAAATGAATGGCACACTAGACCATCCTGACCAACCGGACATTGATGCCATCAAGATGTTTGTGGGCCAAGTCCCACGGAGTTGGTCTGAAAAAGATCTGCGAGATCTTTTTGAACAGTATGGTGCTGTCTATGAAATAAATGTCCTGCGGGACAGGAGCCAAAATCCTCCTCAGAGCAAAGGTGAGAGCCCTCTCTTTTCTTTTTACTGGAGGTTTTGGTCCAAGATCATTATGCGTCTTATTGACACTTATTACTCTGAGAAAGCATGTCTTTGTGTTGTTTTGATATCACGATCCATGCATGATCTTCATGTTACTGCATTTGCTTTGGTAGCAAGAAAAGCAGATAGTAGGAAGGTTAGTTTAAATGTCTGTTGTTCTTCACATGCAGATGCAAACTTGGGCATGTCACTACATGTTGACAGTTTTATTGTTGAGCTGTACCTGCATAGTTTGCTTATTTTATAGGTTTTCTCCTGAAAAAGCATAAATGTGTGAAGTAGCCCTAAGTTGGGGGCATAATTCACATAATGTTATTCCATTTGGGTGTCTTACTGATAAGATTCAGAAGCAAGGAGTGTCCACTTGATGTCCATTGAAACATTTTCTACAAGATTGATCTGTCTTTTGACCTGTGCAACTCAGTCTCAAGTGTGAAACAAGGCTCTCAAGAGTTTCAGGAAGTTGCCACAAATGGTGTAAGTTCCTGACCCCCTATCTACTTCTGCCTTGAACTATTGACCAGGCCAGGAGGTAAGACTGTAGGAAAAGGTTTACTCTTAGTGTTACTAATAAGCATCTGATGAGGTGAGAATAAGGTGCAACCATCAGCAGTTAACTTGCAATAGTAAAAAAAGGGTTTTATCTGCTGTATTGTGAATTCTGAAAACTAAAAAGTCATGCAGTGAAATGAGACCTCAAAATCCAAATGTCCATAGTGAAGGACGTTGCTTCAAGATGCAGATAAAGGGGACATTTTTTTTTGCTCTCTCACTTAAAAAAAAGCTCCCTGCAAGTTGGGAAAAGATACTATTGTATTCGGGACCCTGTATCTTAAAAAGCAGAGGCATCACCTTGCCAACAAAGGTCCGTATAGTTAAAGCTATGGTTTTCCCAGTAGTGATGTATGGAAGTGAGAGCTGGACCATAAAGAAGGCTGATCGCCGAAGAATTGATGCTTTGAATTATGGTGCTGGAGGAGACTCTTGAGAGTCCCATGGACTGCAAGAAGATCAAACCTATCCATTCTTAAGGAAATCAGCCCTGAGTGCTCACTGGAAGGACAGATCGTGAAGCTGAGGCTCCAATACTTTGGCCACCTCATGAGAAGAGAAGACTCCCTGGAAAAGACCCTGATGTTGGGAAAGATGGAGGGCACAAGGAGAAGGGGACGACAGAGGACAAGATGGCTGGACAGTGTTCTTGAAGCTACCAGCATGAGTTTAACCAAACTGCGGGAGTATTGGAAGACAGGAGTGCCTGGCGTGCTCTGGGGCATGGAGTCACGAAGAGTCGGACACAACTAAACGACTAAACAACAACAACATTCAAATGAGGAATAGTTGATTTCTTGTTAGTTCAAGTTCTGCATGCCTCCAGCCTTGGGTCTTGTGAATACGTAAGTCACTTATATAATTGGGGCTGAAGTATGTTAAATAGTGAAGGCATTAGAAACATTAATTTTGATATGAATCATATCCTTCAAATATTCAGACTTCAGTTAGTGGCACCTTTTGACTTAATGCATTCTGCTATCAAATAATTTATGCTGGAATGGATTATTTTTATATGTTATGCATCATGTAACTTGTTTGCATTACAGGATGCTGTTTTGTTACATTTTATACCCGTAAAGCTGCACTAGAAGCACAGAATGCTCTTCATAACATGAAGATTCTCCCAGGGGTAAGACAATAGGCATCATGTATTTAATCTGCTCTTTCAATATTTCTGCATGAATCCACACTCAGGATGCCATCTTTTCTGGGATGGGTATGTGGAGCCCCTTGGCTTGACTAATATAAATACAGGCAACTCCTCACCTACATGGGGGGTTACATTCTGGGCCCCCACGTGCACAAGTGAAAAAACACATACAGTGGTACCTTGGGTTACATATGCTTCAGGTTGCATACACTTCAGGTTACAGACTCCGCTAACCCAGAGATAGTACCTTGGGTTAAGAGCTTTGCTTCAGGATGAGAACAGAAATCATGCTCCGATGGCGCGGCGGCAGCAGGAGGCCCCATTAGCTAAAGTGGTGCTTCAGGTTAAGAATAGTTTCAAGTTAAGAATGGACCTCCGGAACGAATTAAGTACTTAACCCGAGGTACTATTGTAGTTGGGAGTACTCTCTCAACACCCTTTAAACACCTTCTCTGCTGCTCTCTCTTCAGTCGGTACCAAAAAGAATGTATCCACAGCTAGAATTGAATCCCTGGGGCTGGCAGGAGGACATACGGGAAAGGGGCAGCTGCTCTTGAGCTATCCTGCACATCAGCTGTTAGGTGGGAAGGCTGAGCAGCATAAACAAAGTCCTGCTGCATTTCAGGTCTCTTCAGGTGCTTCCTCTGTCCTCATTGACATCCTCTTCAGGATTCAGGGAGGGTCTCCACGAGGACTCTCCTGCTCTCTCCCGCCATTTCCGGGTTTGAATTGAATTACTGAATTATTTCCCGGCACTTTGTGTGAGTTGATTGTGCAGAAGTGGGGAGACGCCTGTACTGTCTTCTCTGTCCTCTGAATTAGTCTCTGTAAAAATGGATTTCTAAGTTCCCTGGTTACAACAGCTTTGAAAGGAATGTATAGTTGTGGCTGGAGGTGATTTACTCCCCAAAACTTGATTTCCACCTCTGCACCACTCCCAATCCTAATTGCTTTATCTTTGTTACAGATGCACCATCCCATCCAAATGAAGCCAGCCGACAGTGAAAAGAATAATGGTAAGTGTATGTAAAACAGGCTTTTTTCAATTTAATAAGTCTGTTATATGGAAAGTTCATTGATTTTGACTTAGAAAACAGCATCCAAGTTACTAAAGCATCCCATACTACTACTGCCTTTGTGCATTGCCTTTTGCTTTGCACTTAAGAAGTGAAAGAAGCTGATCCGTCTCCCTTGGTTGAGGAAATGCTAATAATACTTCTACAGGTTCAGCTTCAAGTTCTATAAAAACATATTCATTGCAAAGGCTTCATTGTGATCCTAAAAGAAAAGGGGGAAAGCAATATATTTGCTTTCTCAGAACGATTTTGTTACTTTTGCTGCCTACTGAATGAAGATAATCTCTGGCATATAGTTCTGCATCTAGAATTACAAGGCTGCTCTATATACACAACTTTCTCTTCTCTTACTATAAACCCTTCTGTTCTAAAAGAAGATTATAGTCTATTACCGTATGCAAAGATTTTTATTTTTTAAATGAAGCATTGTATTCAGGCTTGCAAGCTTGTTTCATACTGGAAATTACTTTGTAAAATCCACCTATGTTAAAGGAGAAATCACTGTCTTCTATTTATATTGAAAGGATGATCAATTTCTCAGTAATAATAAAAGCTGGTCAGTATTTTTTGCACTGTAGACTACTTAAGCTTTTCATTTTCTGTGGTTTCTGCACCATGAGTGTTGGGGAAGGCCGCTCCCTCCTCAGGCTAACTTCACCAGGCCTAGGGGGCGGGGCCCAGACTCACCTCCGCCACAGCTTTAAGGACACTGGTGCTGCAGCAGCAAATGTTAAAAATGTTTTTATATATTTTAAAGTGTTTTAAAGGTGTTTTTACTTTTTACTTTGTTGTACCACCGTGAACAGTGGTTTTTATCTATGTATTTTTATTTTGTTCCGTTTTATTTTAGTTTGGGGTTGAATATTGAGTGGGGATTGGTTTTGTTTAGGTATAATTGTTTTTGGTTTGGTTTGTTTTTCTATTTTGTAAATGGAGGCTAGTATGAGGCTTGGGATTCTTACTGTGGAGGGGCGAGGGAGGTATGGCGGTGGGGGCAGATGTTATAGGCGAAGGGGATCGAGATACGGATATGCTCGTACCCCTTCCAATCTGCGCCCCATCCCGAGAGACGAGGGTAGGGTGAGCAAGGATTACTCACCTCCGTCACTGGTGTTATGCAATGCCAGGTCTATAGGCAACAAAACCGCCACCCTGCGAGATTTCTTTACCTCGCAGGGGGTCGACCTGGCTTGTGTGACGGAGACCTGGGTGCGCGAAGGGGAAACTGTTACCTTACGAGAGATGGCGCCCCCGGGTTTCTCCGTCCTCCACCAGTCACGGACTGTGGGCCGGGGGGAGGGGTGGCATTATTAATCCGGGAAGATTGTTCTTTCAGGGCTCTACCATCACCATCGATCCCCGGCATTGAATGTGTTGGCCTAGTGTGGGGCTCTGAGGTGAGCTTGGCTGTCTGGCTGGTGTACCGGCCGCCTAGCGCACCAGCAGCCATCCTGTCAGGCCTGCTGGAGGCGGTGGCCGGCTGGGCCTTGGAGTTCCCTAACCTATTGGTATTGGGAGACTTCAACATCCATGCTGATGCCACTCCCTCCTCACAGGCTCTGGACCTGGTGTCTTCCATGGCGACACTAGGGCTCTCCCAGTTTGTTTCGGGCCCCACACATCAAGCAGGCCACACGCTGGATTTGATCTTTGGCGTTGGTATAGATGTGATCGTGTCTCCTTCGATGAAGGTGCCATGGTCTGATCACTACGCTCTGAAAGCCAGGATTGACTTTCCACCCCCACCCTGCTTAGGTGGCGAGCCGATTTGGTCTCGCCCGCAGAGGCTGATGGACCCTGATAGATTCCATCAAGCCTTGCGGGACCTTGCTCCCCCTGGTGACTCATTGACTGAGCTTGTTGAGGGCTGGAATATCCAGCTCCTGGCAGCCATTGATGAGATCGCACCTAAGCGCCCTCTGCGACCCCGCAGAAACCGGGCTCGCTGGTTTACCGAGGAGCTTCGGAAAATGAAGCGGGACCTCAGACGGCTAGAGCGAGTATGGCGGGGTGCCTGTGACGGAGCCTCAAGAACATCTTATGGGGTTTTTATGAAAACCTATGAGATGGCAGTGAAGGCCGCTAAGAAGTCTTACTTCTCGGCCTCCATTACATCCGCTAGCTCTCGCCCGGCGCAATTATTTAGTATAATTAGGTCTTTAACGTCCCTTGAAGGACAGCCAAATTTAAATAACAATCTGACACACAGCTGTGAGGCATTTGTGAGCTTTTTTGCGGAGAAGGTCCTGTTGCTCCGCCATGACCTCCCTGCCAATTTGGATACAATAAAGGAACTGGAGGCCCCTCGACTGTCCTCGGGTCCAGTATTGGACCACTTTGACCGGATATCCCCAGCCAATGTGGACAGACTCCTCCGAGCTGGAAAGCCCACCACCTGTCCTCTTGACCCGTGCCCGTCTTGGCTGATTAGAGCGTGTCCAGACGAGATGCGGGCCCCCCTGGGGGATATCATCAATTTGTCCCTTGGCACCAGGATATTCCCAGGGGAACTGAAGGAGGCAGTGGTGTACCCGCTCTTAAAGAAAACATCATTAGATCCCTTAGATCTATCCAATTACCGCCCGGTTTCAAATCTTCCATTCCTGGGTAAGGTGATTGAGAGAGCGGTTGCTGAACAGCTTGGCAGGTTTCTGGATGAAACATCGGCTCTGGATCCATTCCAGTCTGGCTTCTGCGCTGGTCATGGGACCGAGACGGCTCTGGTTGCCCTAACAGATGATCTCCGCAGGCAGCAGGATCGAGGCGGGTCGGGGCTGCTGATTCTTCTAGACCTGTCAGCAGCCTTCGACATGGTCGATCACGAACTCCTGGACCACCGCCTTGCCGACGTGGGGATCCAGGGCACAGTCCTTCAGTGGCTGCGCTCGTTTCTCTCTGGTCGGGGACAGAGGGTGGCGCTTGGGGGGGAATTGTCATCACACACTCCTTGGTGTGTGGAGTGCCTCAGGGTGCGATACTCTCCCCGATGCTTTTTAACATCTTTATGCGCCCCCTCGCCCAGCTTGTCCAGAGTTTTGGACTGGGTTGCCATCACTATGCCGATGACACCCAACTCTATCTGTTGATGGATGGCCATCCTGACTCGGCCCCAGACACATTGACCAGATATCTGGAAGCTGTGGCTGGATGCTTACGTGGAAGCCGGTTGAAGTTAAATCCTTCGAAGACAGAGGTCCTCTGGCTGGGACGGGACGATATGGGATTGAGAGGGCAACTTCCATCTCTTGCGGGGGTGCAATTAGTGCCAGCACCGTCCGTTAAGAGTTTGGGTGTAATCTTCGATACCTCCTTCTCTATGGAGGCACAGATTACAGCTATAACAAATGTGGCATTTTTTCATCTCCGCCAAGCTAAGCAGTTGGCTCCTTATCTCTCCCACCCTGACCTAGCCACTGTGATCCACGCGACAGTCACCTCCAGACTGGATTATTGTATCTCGCTCTACGTGGGGCTGCCCTTGAGACTGACCCAGAAACTCCAGCGGGTGCAGAATGCCGCGGTGAGACTCCTTATGGGGTCTTCGCTGCGAGATCACATTCATCCATTACTATACCAGCTGCACTGGCTCCCGGTAGAGTACAGGATCAGTTTTAAGGTGCTGGTTTTAACCTTTAAAGCCCTATACGGTCTAGGATCCTTGTACCTACGGGACCGCCTCTCCTGGTATGCCCCACAGAGGAACCTACGGTCTGCAAATAAAAACATCCTGAAGGTCCCAGGCCACAGAGAGGTTAGGCTGGCCTCAACTAGAGCCAGGGCTTTCTCGGCTGTGGCTCCAATCTGGTGGAACACTCTGTCACAAGAGACTAGGGCCCTGCGGGATTTGACATCTTTCCGCAGGGCCTGCAAGACAGAGTTGTTCCACCAGGCCTTTGGTTAGGGCGCAGCCTGACTCCCTCCTCTGGCAATCTGCACAGAATTTTGCTTAACGGTTGCCATCAATTTGATTTAATTAATTTTTATAATTGAAATGTTTTTAGAATGTTGGATTATTTGATTGTTGTTAGCCGCCCTGAGCCCAGCTTTGGCTGGGGAGGGTGGGATATAAATAAAATGTATTATTATTATTATTATTATTATTATTATTATTATTATTATTATTTAATGTGTAATACATTCTTTGTTACAAATTATGTAATTATATACAATACAAATATGTGCTCATTTGTCTATCAGCTTGTTCAAGAATGAACAAGTTGTTCATGGTTTAAATTCGTGGTTTAAATTTTAAATATGGTTTTACATTTTTGTGTACTGGAACAGCTTATTAATATTGCCAACAAAAATACGCCAAGTAGCAATGTACAATGAGAAGATCTCTCTATTTAATCAATTCTTAATCTAAGTGACGGTATCCGGTGCTCCTGTTCTGCTAGTTGATTTACACTACAGAACAGAACTTCACTTCCTCTCCCTTACAGCCCACCTGCCCCCTCAAAATCTGATTCAAGGGCTTGGGGGACCAGATGGAGAAAATTTTGGGTTCATACGGTGAGGGGTGTGTTTGTAGATAAATTGTGAAGAAATCTATTTATATAATTTTACTTCTTTAGTCAGGGCAGATAAGTGACTTCCCTTTTTGTTCTTCTCTTAGCTGTGGAAGACAGGAAACTGTTCATTGGGATGATATCAAAGAAGTGCAATGAAAATGATATCAGAATGATGTTTTCCTCCTTTGGGCAGATTGAAGAATGCAGAATTCTACGGGGTCCTGATGGCTTAAGTCGAGGTAAGCATGGGGAGCTGGTATGAAACTGTTGATCGTTTTGGAGATCTCACACCCAAAGTATCTTACTGGAAAGCATTTTAAATCTTTGAAATCAGCAGAATGTCCGCTTTTTTTGTAAAAGGTTTGTGTAAACTTAGCAAGTGAATTTGATCCTACTATCTTCCCAGGTTGTGCTTTTGTGACTTTTACAACAAGAGCTATGGCACAAACAGCAATCAAAGCAATGCACCAAGCACAGACCATGGAGGTAAGAAACGTTATTTAGAGTAACTGGGATAGTTTGAATAAAAAAATTCCTTCCAGTAGCACCTTAAAGACCAACTAAGTTAGTTCTTGGTATGAGGTTTCGTGTGCATGCACACTTCTTCAGATACACTGAAACAGAAGTTGCCAGATCCTTCTATATAGTGAGAAGGTGGGGAGGGGTATTACTCAGAAGGGTGGTGGGAATGGGAGATTGGCAGTTAGCTGAGATGAGCCTGTTGACGATTCTTAACGACTGTAATAGGTCTTACAGGAAAAGGCAAGGGGTGAGAAGGTGAGAAATGGCTTAGTCATGTATAATGAGATAAGAATCCAATGTCTCTGTTCAGACCAGGTCTCTCCATGGTTTTAAGATTTGTAATGAGTTGCAATTCAGCAGCTTCTCTTTCCAGTCTATTTCTGAAATTCCTTTGTAGTAAAACAGCTACTTTGAGATCTTGTATAGAATGTCCTGGGAGATTGAAGTGTTCTACTGGTTTCTCTGTTTTGTGATTCTTGATGTCAGATTTATGTCCGTTTATTCTTTGGCGTAAGGTTTGGCCTGTTTGTCCAATATAGAGAGCTGAAGGACACTGTTATTTGTGGCATTTGGAGGTAATGTATAAAGTATAACTATGTGAATTGATATTGCAGGGATGCTCTTCTCCCATCGTAGTGAAATTTGCAGATACCCAAAAGGATAAAGAACAGAAACGAATTGCACAGCAACTCCAGCAGCAGATGCAACAAATCAGTGCTGCATCAGTTTGGGGAAACCTGGCTGGACTGAACACACTTGGACCCCAGTACTTAGCAGTGAGTTTCCCTGGCACTTTCTGTGCAAAATCATTCGGTTTATCCACAATAATTACTTGTAGCAGAAGAATCCTTGTGCTGATGTTCTGTTGCAAAACTCGGTGTTTCATGGGCAGGTTGATGAGTGTAGGTAATTAAGTTGCTACCATTTAACAGCATTCATGTGCTCAGGTTGGTGAGGAGGGATCTGTCACTGTTTCATGAGGACTGAAGTACTGGCCTTCTAAAGGTTTTCATTTGGCATAAATACAGAAAGGATCTGTGTTATTTTCTGTGTTATTTTCTGTGTTTAGTATGTGCGTAGTGTTTTCTGTGGTGTGAGGCATTTTTGCAATTACACAATCAGTGGCACACTAGCCATGAATTGAGAGAGAACATTTTGCATGCAGTTGTGGTGGCAGTGAGATTTCACCCTTTTAATGGTATTTGGGAATGCTATTGCTTTGTGTGCCGCTTGATATGGTCTGTTTGAACAGTGGCTATTCCACTTAGGACGGCGCTCTGGCTGTGGTGTAGTGCAGTGTCTCCCAGCAGTGGAGCCAGCCCTCATTCTCACTCTTGTTCTGTTTTTGGTGTAATGTCTAGCTTTATTTACAGCTCCTTCAGCAGACAGCAGCTGCCTCCTCTGGAAATCTGAACACACTGGGCAGCCTCCACCCAATGGGAGGTGAGTGTTTTCTTTCCTTGTCCCTTGGAATCTCAAAGTAGGTTCGATGTCATATTGAAAAAGAATCATGAGAAGGCTGTTAAGAAAGTGTGGTATGATATACTAATGTCAGTGAAGATGGCTCTCAATTGCTTATGACAGAGAAGAGTCTGGAGTTGAATTTTTACTCTTCTCTCTGCACTGCCTCTTCATTATTTCTAGGGATTTTATTTCAAATGTGCAGGAAGTGTTCTAAATGCAGAAGAAGTAAGAAGTACAGTTGCAGTTAGGTGACTGTCCAACTCATGTTCCTCATACTCAGGCATATTTAATATATCTACTTTTCTATCTATTCTGGAATCTTTGTAATGGTCAGACAATAATAGGAAAAATATTGCTTCACTTTATATAGTGAATTTCAAGCTGTGTTTAATTTTAGAATCTACATATGTCTAGCTCACTAATATGGATTTTTCTGGGGGAGGGGAATCAATTGGAATTAATTACTTTTTTGGGGGGAGGGGGATTCAGTTTGCAATAGAAAATTTACTAGAGTAACTTAATTTGGCATGCTTGTTTTTAGTTGTATTTCGTAAGTATAGATATAGCTTTAAAAAAATAGAAAGTGGCACCCATTCATTGTTACTAATGAATCTATAAAATTAAGAATATTCACAGAAAAATAAAGCACCAGAAAACTTCAGAAATTTTTCTACCTCACATCACTTGTCTAGCATCTGTCCTTTTGTGTTTGGGCAATCTTTTTGTTGTATCTCTTACAGCTAATAGCTTCTCTTTTTTTAAGAACAGAGAAAATTAGCAAAATAAGGCAAACAATTCCTGTCCCAGTACCTACAATTTACCATCAGGGTAACAAAAGCTTTACATATTAAATGTAAAGTAATTTTTAAAATATTGCTTTTGAACAAGAGACTACAATCATCAGTGAAGAGCCACAGCTATCTTTAATAAGCTTTCCATTTGAAAGTATTAAGGGTAATGGAGAAGAACCGCATGGAACAATATTGTAAAGGATAAAAATGTATAAAATTAGATGGTGCATACCTCATACACTGAATTAGAGGTGGGATGACAGGTTAATGTCAATACAGTGAATAAGGGGAAGAATATACAGCTGTGGTCAGCATTTTTACTCTTCTCTCTGCACTGCCTCTTCATTATTTCTGTGTTTAGTATGTGCGTAGTGTTTTCTGTGGTGTGAGGCATTTTTGCAATTACACAATCAGTGGCACATTAGCCATGAACTGAGAGAGAACATTTTGCATGCAGTTGTGTGGGCAGTGAGATTTCACCCTTTTAATGGTATTTGGGAATGCTATTGCTTTGTGTGCTGCTTGATATGGTGTGTTTGAACAGTGGTTGGACTAGATGACCCTTAGGATCCCTTCCAACTCTGCAATTCTATGAATCAGAATAATTTGAATTCTGCTTTTTCCAGACAAGATACAGTCATACCTCAGGTTGAAGTAGCTTCAAGTTAAGTATTTTCAGGTTGCACTCCACGGCCACCCGGAAGTAACGGAGTGTGTTACTTCCGGGTTTCGCCGCTTGCGCAGACACTCAAAATGTCGTTTTATCTTTACTTCAGAATGCGAACGGGGCTCCGGAACGGATCCCATTCATATCCAGAGGTACCACTGCACTACAGAGTCCCTCTTTAACATGCTGCATTCACATGGATTTCAAGTCATTGGCAGTTGTAACTGGGAAATGTAGGACAGCATGATCAAGAACTTCACCATTTAAGTTAGGTCCCTGGAGAGGTTATGGAATCATAGAATTGTAGAGTTGGAAGGAACACCAAGGGTCATCTAGTCCAACCCCTCGCAATGCAGGAATCTTAACTAGATCATATATGACAGATGGTCATCCAACTGCTGCTTAAAAACTTCCAAGGAGAAAGAGTCCACCAACTCTTGTGAGAGTCTGTCCTACTGTAGAATAGCTCTTACCATCAGAAAGCTTTTCGTGATGTTTAGGTGGAATTTTGTTTCTTTTCACTTGAATCCATTGGTTCAGTTCCTAAGCTTGTTCTATCTTCCATGTAACTGGCCATTAGATATTTGAAGATGGCTGTCATATCTTCTCACAGTTTCTCACAGTCTCCTCTTACCAAGCTAAACATTCCCAACGCCCTCATAATGCTTGGTTTCCAGGCCCTTTATCATCTTGGTCGCCCCCTTCACGTGATCCAGCTTGTCAGTATCCTCCTTAAATTGTGGTGCCCACAATTCATCCTGATTTGCTTGCACCAGGCTTACATAGCACATAGTTAAAATATGTAACTCACTCCCACAGGAAGTAGTAATGGCCACCGACTTGGATGACTATAAAAGAGGATTAGACAGATTCATGCAAGATAGGGCTTTCAATGACTACTAGCCATGATGGCTGTATTCTGCCTCCATGGTCAGAAGCAGTATACTGAATTCCACTTGCTGGAAATTGCATGAGAGGAAAGTGGTGTTTGCGCTCCGGTATTGCTTGCAGGTTACTCGCAATCACCTGGTTGGCCACTGTGATAACAGGATGCCGGATGGAATGGTCATTGGCCTGATCCAGCAGGCTCTCCTTATGTTGTTGCCCTGTAGGTGATAATATTATTTTTAAAAAATTTAAAGGTTGTGGTGCTTGAGAATGTTAGGCTTCACTCTCCTCCATAGAGCAACTTCTGAATGCTGTTGCATTCACTAGTGATTTAGTGCTTAGTGGTACCAGAACAGAAACACTATTTATTGATGTGTTGCAGGATTGAATGCAATGCAGTTACAGAACCTAGCTGCATTAGCAGCTGCAGCCAGCGCAGCTCAGAGCACACCAAGTGGTACCACTGCACTCAATTCTTCTAACAGCCCTTTAAGTGTGCTCACCAGTTCAGGTAAGAGAGCCATGTCTTGGTATAATACAGTTTTGCATATCTTAAGGCCACATGACAATGAGCCGGCTACTCATTAAATCATAAGCTTTTTTGTGGGGAGACTTGATTAGTCCTGCCTCCCCAAAACACATTTCTGCTGTTTACACAACATGAAACAAATCAGTGTAGGTGTCTTCAGCATATGTGATAGAAGTGGGTGTATGTTGCATCTGTAAATAAAATACATTTCTGCTGAACATATGAAGTAGTCCTCAAACATCGAAGCCATCTTCCACAAGAAGGTGTTCTTTTTCAGAATATAGTTGATCTTCTCTCCTGTGTTGTGATTCTCCAATTTTCAACTTGCTTTAGAATATTGCAGGGTCAAGTGGAATTGAGAGAAGGGTTGCATGTCATAATTAGTTGGGAGAAGATAATTTGCATTCTGATCACAGATGCAGGCGCACCAGGCCACGTATTGGCGTTTCCTAAGTGCAGTGCTGTACTTTGATACATGGAAATGAATGGTGACTTTGAAGGAAATTAAGGGATTTCATTTAAGGACTTCATGAGAAAGAATGGAAACTAAAGCGGTCCCAGTTATCTAGCAAGTCCGATGCCAGAGTAGGAGTGGGAAACGTTTTTCAACCTGAGGGTCACATTCTCTCATGGGCAGCCTTCTGGGGCCTGCAAAGCAGTGATGAGTGGGATAATGGATGTGACTCTTTACCTTTGTACAGTAGGCTACAGTCCAGTCACGCAAAAGGTCAGATGTTTTGACACATGCACCTCTCCATCCAGTCAAGCAAGAGGTATTATTACAGTTTAAGGACACATTCCAGCCAGGCCAGAAGAACTAGAGGGGGTGAGGAGCAAGGCTTTGAAGGGCTGTGGCCTGTGAAGAGCCCTAAGAGCCTGATAGAGAGGCCTGGACGACCACATTGGTCCTGGACCAGACATCCCCCACCTCTGTGCTAGAGTGTAGGAAAGGGGAAGTACTTGGGAACTGAATGGGTATATCATGATCAACTACTGAGCAGTCAACTGTTCTGAGGTAGTAGAACTCAAATGTCAGTAATGCAGCATGGTACAAATTCATGTCAGATCAGCTTCCATTGTGCCTGCATCAACATGTCTAGCTGCCAGTTGATCAGGACAAGTGTTCCCAGCCTCTGTTGAGCAAGGCACCCAATACTGTGTAGGTCCCTACCCAGAGGTCTCATTTCTACTGTGGTTTCTAAGCAGGTTACCAAACAACAAAGGTCCCTTCTCAGCAGTCCTGCTGGTTTTTTATTTTCTCCACACACCATACAAATGAGAGAGACTCCATCTCCCAAGGCATCTGTTCATTTCAGAGATTCTGAGGAGGAAATTGGTGATGACCTCAAATAATGACTGGCTTGTAAACTATGCCAACATTTGTGGACCCCTGCCTGCCTTAGTGTCTAGGCACAAGGTTACCAGTGAAACAGGCTTTGAGGTTTGCACCCCCAAAAATACACTGCTGTACACAATTGGGGAATTTTAAGTTTTGGTATTTTAACTATCCTTGGTATAAATTACTGAAACCTTCGATGCAACATTTTTTAGTGCACATTTTGGAGAAAGTAGTGAATTGATTGCGTTGGTAGCAGCTATTGGTGTCTAATGCTTTCATTTTAATAGCAGGATCATCACCCAGTTCCAGTAGCAGCTCCTCTGTTAACCCAATGGCTTCTCTTGGAGCACTGCAAACACTGGCAGGGGCTACTGCAGGCCTCAACGTTGGCTCTTTAGCAGGTATGTTTAGCATGAAGAAAAGAAAGAGCCCTTTGTTCCGGTTGCCTCTCAGCTTCCCTTAATAATAACATATGATTTTAAAACTGGTTGACAAATCAGTCACTGACATTTATTCAAATTTTCTGCTTAGGAATGGCAGCCTTAAATGGTGGACTAGGCAGTGGTGGTCTCTCAAATGGCACAGGGAGCACTATGGAGGCCCTATCTCAGGCTTACTCTGGGATCCAGCAATATGCCGCTGCAGCTTTGCCCACACTTTACAACCAGAGTCTGTTAACGCAGCAGAGTATTGGTGCAGCTGGAAGTCAAAAGGAAGGTAGGTGAAAGACAGTGGCGGGAAGGTTGGTTCTCTAAGAGCTAGAGTCCTGTACTTTTGCAAGAGAGAGAAACAATAGAAACTACAGACAAACATTATGTTAAAATATCAAATATTTTGGCTCCCTGGCCTCAAATGGCTAATGTACATAGACTGTTTCTAGTAGCCTTTGGCTATTGTTACGCATCCAGGTACACATACACACTCTCACTCTCTCTCTCTCTCTCTATATATATATATATATTCCTTTCACTGCTGCATTTAATTTTGAAAACCTTCATAAATTTTGTTTTTATCCCTTCTTTTAGAATCTTTAACAGTTCCAGATTCCTGGGAAAGTGGGGAATGGTTTTCATATTTCAAGCGGTGCATTTCATACACAATAAATTCTGTCTGTACAATAGTCTAGTAAGGTGGTAGGACACTGACTTTATTGAGAATGTAGAGAGCACATTGGTGTGCTCATGGTAAAGGCATCATTGATGACTGGCTTTGAAAGGTATAGGAACTTGGAAGCTAGTTTTGTGCCCACATAATTAGCTGTAAAGATTCATTTCACATTTGTATGAAGTTGTGAGATCCCCCCCCCCAACCTGCTGAAGACATGATTTAGAAACTAAGACTGAGAAGACACACTTTTAAAAGCTGCAGTTTTTTGGCAGGAAGTGGACAGATTTTTCACTGACAGAGCCAAGTTTGAGTTGAATGACTCTTAGTACTCTGGAACCATCCCTAGCTCTTGAGAACTGAATGGGTTTTGATCTCTGCTTCAATATTAATAGCCAAAGAGTTGTGCTTTCTTTGAATTTTTCTCTAAATGGATATTTTCAAGGTCCAGAGGGAGCCAATCTGTTCATCTACCACCTCCCCCAGGAGTTTGGGGACCAAGATTTGCTGCAGATGTTCATGCCTTTTGGGAATGTTGTCTCCGCCAAGGTTTTCATTGACAAGCAGACTAATCTGAGCAAATGTTTTGGTATGTTGGGTATATTTTGCAGAAATGTTCTTAATTCCTTTCCTTAAGATAAAATAATATGAAATCAACTTTTGTGTGCATAGCTCTTCACTGCTGTGTGAGCATGATAGAATCACATGAGCCACTTGTATCTCTCAAAACCTAGCTTAATGAGATTCAGACCATGAAGATTTGTTTTGCTACCTTGTAGGATTTTGCCCCTTCATGAAGTAATATCTGATGAAACTTCTTTGATAACTTGATATTCACCAGTTCATTGATATCTTTGGTAATGAGGACATGCCTGTGCAGCTTCATACTCACCAGTGGGAATGCAGCCCACGAACCATAAAACTTGGCCTGACCTGTGCTTGACAACCCATCCCAATATTTCTTCATGTGTTTAACTTATTTCAAACACATGAAACACCTTTTGTAGATGTATGAGTCTTGTTCTGCCGATTTTGAACCAACTTATCACATGATTGCCTCCCCCTTTCTGTTCTAATGTAGATTGTTTTGACACAGTGGCTTATGTGTAGATTCATTGTGGAGGCAGGTGATACCCTCCAGTATGTAACATAACTTATTATAGCAGAAGTAAACATGAAAAGAATAGTTAATAATTGGCACATGTTTCGTATGACAGCAAAACTTTATCCTAGTTACCCTTTCAATTACCTTCTTAATACTAGAATTTCTTTGCTATCAGACAGGTCCTCTTTTTGTCATTTTCAACACAATTCCTAGCTTTTTCCAGACCTAGGTAGGTAGCAAAACAAGGTTTATGAAACCATTTTGGATCAGGATATGGTGTTCTGTGTTTGCACAGAGCTTTTCAGTTCCTTCCATCCCACAGTAGTCCGTCAGAGGCCTTTCAGAATGGCACTCCAGGAGGCACCAAGGGCTACTTCCAAAAGGGAAAATAGACCCCACTACCATATCTCACTCGCACTGACACCTCACTCTACGTAATAAACATATAGTTTTCTAATGCAGTGCACTATTGGCTTAACATTATCTTATAATCTTGTGACTTTGAGTCCTGACTACTTACAAAGTTCTACGCAATTCCCATTGACATTGGTGTGACTTGTATGTATTTAACTGGGTACATAATTGCAGGCAGGTATATTTAGTGTTGATGTGTTTTGCCTTCCTGGGAACAGAATTTTAAATACAGCAGAAGGGAACTTGACAGAATCCTCCTATGCTCTGCAATTTAGTGATTAAAGTGCCTATTTGTTCAATCTCCAAACACACTCTACTTGGTTGTAGCCTTTAGCATTGTACTGAATTCAGCCGTTTCCCTATTTATACTCACTAACACTTTACGTTTTACCAGCTGTCTGCCACTAGTCATCTCAGCTCTCCTTAACACAGCACCCTGTCTGGTGGTCACAATCCCTGGCTGTACTGGGCTAATACTGTACTGAACTTAATGTTTAGAAGCAGCTGGAGCAGAACTTCAAACTCTGCAACTTACACTTCACATAAAATATCACTGTTATGTAAGAAGTCATTTACTATAGCTCAGAAAAGCACCTGTGTACTCTTTCGTTTGAGTCATAAGGAAACTGGCCTCCCTTGTGATTTTTTTAATAAAAAAAAAATCGTAGCCCTCTTATATTCTCTAAACCTATGAACAGTTCATACACTTCATGGTTGCAGTACCAATGCAAGCACAGGTGATGATGTCAAGGTACAAAAACAGAATGGGTTATTCCCATTCCAGTCTGACCATAAATGTTTTAAATGTATGTTTTCCTTTTCTTAGGTTTTGTAAGTTATGACAATCCAGTCTCTGCACAGGCTGCCATCCAGTCAATGAATGGATTTCAAATTGGCATGAAGCGACTGAAAGTACAGCTCAAGCGCTCTAAGAATGACAGCAAGCCATACTGAGCGCCCCTCCCCTCTGGAACTGGAGTGAGAAGGATCTTCTGGTAAGTTGGGGAGGAGTGTGCCTGGTGATTCAAAAACTCTTTAAGGCTGTATTTTTACAGTCACAGAAGCTGATTGATGTCATTCTAACTGGCACATCTTCCCCTGAAGACTCGGCTGCAGCCTCTACTGGGAATTCTTCGGATGGAGGACGAGTTTGTGATTCTGTTTCCAGTGTTTTACTTTGGAGTTTAGGTGCCATATCGCTGATTATTATTTTTTTAAGTTTGCTGTGTTTGTAACCAGTGTGTTTTGAGAAGGACCAATGCCAGCCACCTTGGGGAGATGGGGAGATACCAGGTGCAATTGGAACTGACATCGCATGACTTAGACTTAAGAAGGAGAAAAGACCTATTGCCAGGCCCCAAGTTATATTCATGAAAAGAGGGAGGGAGAGAATCTGAATCCAAATCACTTGGTGGTTGGTTAGTGAACAGACCCTCAAGGAACATTGCCAAATCCTCATTTGCCCAGCTTTACTTAATTAATGCCTTATGGGAGAATGTTATACTGAATCAGTCACTAGGGTGGGAGAAAAGTAATTGGGCGAACAGATTCATGTATTAAAGGAAAACTGCAGTAATTAAGAGTGTGTGGTCAGCTTACAAAATGATCCAATTGTGTTTCTAGAGCAAACATTTACAATCCAGCCAGAACAACCTTTAAAAATTGGATACTTCCAGTTTTCCAGTATTTGTTGTTTAATGGAAACTAGGCAATTTATAATGGAGGTATACATCTTAGCCCCACAATTTGCTCACGATCTGCTGCAAATTCTGTATGTCTTGATTGAATTTCCTTTGCAGCTTCTGCCCCAGTTTTACAGCTTGTACATAAAGATATTACTAGAATCAGTGTTCATAAAGCACTATTTAAATCCTAAGCACTAAACTGACAGATGGCTTCTAAATAAGCTCATGGTTCTTTGAGTCCTGACATTCTGCTTTTTTGCGCACACTCTTTAGCTGAACATTCAGAATAATACTGCCCCAAAGATCAAATTTTTTGCTTATATAATTTGATTTTTCGTATGTTGCTGTTTTGCTACATTGCAGTTTTCCTTTGAGTGCATGGGCCAATATAAAACACAAAGGGCTGAATCTGCTGCACAGGATCTTGATCCTGCTATTGTTTATCACCCAATATATTTTAACTCACAACTCAGAATTCTTCCCCTTCTAATACACACTTATTTTTTTCCACACGTATGAATTTGCCAAAATGTTAAAGGGTGGTTTGTTTTTTTTGTACACACTGATGACATGGGACTAAAGGGAACTTTGACATTCTGGCCTCAGCCATGGCAAGAAGTCAGTGTAGAAGCTAGCTCTAAAGCTACAAAAAGCCACCTCTATCTGTGAGGAAATGAACGGTGTTATATATAGATTCACTGCATTCCTGTGTCCTCAGTTTATTCGTCTCTTTGGCCCCTTTTTTATTATGTTTTTTTTCACAGCACCCCAGTCAACCCACAAATTTTGTGTTTGGGAATCGTGTTTAGGGGAGCAGGGAGCAGGTTTTTTTTTTAAAAAAAAGGCTTTCAGTTCACTCTGTCAGGAAGCGCCACAAGGCTTGTTGAGCCTGAAATGCCATTTAAGAATGTGCCAGAAACTTGGAAATCAAACATAACCAGGGACTGGGTCCCCTGGTGTATCAAACCTCAGAAGTATAAGATGTATTGGGCCTTCCTTCTCAGGTTCAAGTAATATTTTTCTTGTAAATTTGGAAGTATTGTTGATGCAAACTGTCAGTATTATAAAGCACACAGAATGGTGGCAAAAAAGGTTGAAAGGTCAGATTGCCAAATTTCCCATTTATGCTGGCATATGGTACCCTTCTGTGTTCAGTATTTGGGTCTATTCAGAAGCATATGAATACATTTAGGTGAACTGTATACATTTGAATTTTGTGCACTAGGAAAAGTTGTGTCCTGATATTCTGAGGGGGGGGGAGTATTGGAGTGTTGAGGCTTCCAGAGTTGTCATGGGATTTTTTTAAAAAAATAAATAATATACTTTTCGGGGGGCGGGTGTCATGGTTGGGAGCAGCTGCTCCATTTGCAACCTGATATAACCAAGAATGTTGTTTCTATTTTTATAGAAGTTTTATACTGCTCCAGGGTGGAGAATATTTATTATCTAAATTATTTCACTGGAAAAAACAGGGTTTTGCATAATCCTGAATGTGATTGTGTTACACATACATACAGCAATGTGCATGATTGAAACTACTGACTTTCAGTGACCTGTCTGCAGTTGGAAAAGCTGCTAAATAGGAAAAAATGCTGTGAACTAGTGGAGAGGGAAAGCTGTGCTCAAGTTTCTCTATAGTCACTTCTCCCAGTACTTCCTCTCCCCTGCTCCCTCCGTTACATTTTTGTTTTTGTTTTGACTACCCAAATTAGTTTTCTGTGAATTATCTGTTCGCTCACCCTTTTATTTAATGTCCATAATATTCCTAAACAGCATATATGCTCTCATCATGGAAACTGTGAGGCAAATCACCTCCTGTTAAATTAACATGACAGCAAGTGGGTATAGATGGTTTTATAATCTGAGAAGTATGATTTATTTGAGTGCTCTCATCCCACCTGAGAATTGCCAAAGTAAACTTTCCAGGTTAAATTCCAGAAATCAGGACTCTGGTGGCAAAGTTGCTGCGCCTTCCGTGCTGGTGCTCTGAATTACTTTTAACTAGAGGAATTTAACCCCATATTCCTCTCCCCTCCCTCAGTTTAATTCTCATCTGCCCATTCATGCTTTTCAAAACAAGTAATAAAACTAAGTCTCTGGAGTAGGTTCTCTATTGGCAAGGAAATCGCGTGCACAAATTCAGCTTTCCACTTGTAGGATTACGGCCTATTTGTCACATTGTGGGTTGTTCTGCACAGTTTTTAATTTCCTCCATCCTTTTTCTTTTCCAAGTTTGAACAGATCCTTTGACATAAAACCCTGAATGTTACCTTTTTGCCTATCCCTCTGTAGGAGACCAGTTTATTATCTATGTTTGATCCAATATGACAAAGGGATCAAATTGGGAAGAACAGCCAATTTTAGTTGTTCTTTATTAAGAAATACAGGCTGCTATGTATCAACTTAAGTTGTATTTAACCTAAAACAATCATAGATGTATTTTAGATTAAAACAAGTTCTCATAATAAATTGGGTGTCTGGTAACATGCAGAGACAAATCTGTAATCAATAAAAGAAGAAACGTTGAACTGAAAAGTATTTTGGGCTGACTTTGGCATTCCTGAGGCATATTCCCCCCCCCCCAAAGAAAAGCCTTATTCTTGTAATTTAAAAAAGGCTCTCAACAACTGCTGATGAATTTGCCTCACAATAGTGTGCATTTCCTCTGTAACATTTTAACTTGAGTAAATATATGTATATCCTTCAGCCTTGTGAGTGTGTCCTGGGGGCTGGGGGGGGAGAGAATCTACTTTTCAGATTCTGCTTGATGTACATGTTAAGATCAAAAATCTAAGACAGTAGAATAGCTTAGCACTTGTAAACAGAAGCTCAGTTTTCATTTGGGAATTCACACACACAAATAGAAAAATAAACTTTTTAACACTGAAATGAAATGCAACCGTATGTTTTAAATCAGAATATTATATGCCTTTAATTGTAATTGGAATAAAAGTTACAGTAAACCTAACAAGCCTGCTTTTTCCAGTAATCACATGCTGCCTCAGACAGTTTTCCATGTCATTAACAGAATGCTTAAATGTATTTGTCATGCAAATCACATCTCTTGTGTTGTGCCCTTATTGGAGATTCTATCAATTCTGAGAAAATGTCAAGATACTCAGACAAAATTCCTTCCACTCAAACTGGTAACAGTGACTGTAGAACTTATGAGAGCCCAGAATTCCACCTCACAAAGTCAGGGAGAAGGATTTATTTATTGAAAAAGTTGCAAACGTTTATTTGTAGGTATTAAATAAAAAGGGCTCAGCTGAGGCAAGTTCTTGACTTGCAATAAAGTCTTAATTCCTTCCTATTTCAATGGGTTTCACTTCTATTTATGTATCTTATGTCATTTTTTGGTTCTAAAACCAACAGCCAGTATCCTTGTTTCCTAAAGAATAGCTGAAACAGAGGATGGATTTCTTAGGCTACTACTGCCTATGTATGTCGCATGATAGGAAAGAAGAAAGTATAATCAACCATCAACCCCAGTGGTTCCTCCTGTGTCCCCCCATCTCTTAAAATCACCCTGGAACCACATTTTATGGATTCAAGATCTAACAGAGGAGGAGATCTGTGTTTTCTTCCTCAAGCAGAGGTAGCAGGAGCACTGGCTCAGGGCTGTGGTGACTGCACAGCTGTCTGTATGCCACTAAGCCATAGTCCATTCTGTAGCTAGTGTCTAAAGGAAATCCCAGGCCTCTACTTCTATCTGGTTTCTGGTCGTTTTGATATTTATTTGGTGTCTTATGCACTTCAACTTTTACTTGTTTGTTGTTGGCATGTGCTGCCCTTCCCTGTCAACTCCCCTCCCCAAGAGGTCTCATTGTACAGTGCCCATTCTTGTTCTCTCTTTCTCACTCTCACTCTCTTTCTCTCTCTGTTTGGATGTACTGCTCTGTGTAACTCAGTGGGTCTCCTTCTTTCTGGTTTGTTTTTTTTTCTAGATTCCTGCCGTTTGTTCATCGTTGTGCCTAAAGCATGTCGATGTGGCGTTCAAGTACATCGTCCAAATCCTTGTCTCTTCAGCTTCTCTGATGCTTGAACTCTCACCTTTGACCTTGTGTTGACTTTTTGATGCTGATGTGTATTTTTATTATGTTTGTTTCTTTTCTTTTCTTTTTTTTTCTTTTTTGTGCTGCCAAATTGGTTTTGCTAGAAAGACTGCTGAAGGGGAATATTTAAACTTGCATTTGAATATAAAAGAATTCTATTTTTCTAGAACTTCGTAAGATAACCACTTGATTTTGTGATTCTGATTCTTTGTAACTGTCTTCAGAGCAGCCTTGCTAGCATACCTCGTGGAGTATTGTATTTCTGTGAACATACAGCCAATCACTTTCTAGGCTTAGTTTTTTCTGTGTGCTTAGTTTTAAAACAAATCTTTGAAGGAAAAGGTAAAATGATGAGACTTTAAAAATTTAGGAGGCTTCTGGTCACATTTTGCTGAATCTATTTTCTGTGCTTGAGGAGACAGCATGTATTCTTTGACTTGAGTAGCCTCAGCAGAAAACACTTGAACAACACTTTCTCCTGATTGTAGCTGCATTTTTGCCCTGGCACTTACTGTTTTTTTCCTTCCTGTGTGATTATCAGCCTTTGTCTGCAGTGAAATTTAATCAAAGTTGATGTTGTATTTTGTTAAACCCTAGCATGCTTAGTTTTTTGTAACTACAGTATCCTCATTAAAATGTGAGATTTTGTTTTTTTCCTCCTTTAAAAACTCAAATAACGCCCTTGTAAACGTTTTGCATGTTTCCTGCTGTGTTCTTCACAACCTTGTGTATATAAACACCCTTCACCTCTGTTTTCTATAGTTTGTGCAAAAACTGAGTAATTCAATAGGTTTCAGATCTATCCTTTTTTGGATGCCAGACTTGTGGTCATATGTCACGTAATGACATCTCCTGTGCATTTAGACTGCTTTACACGATATCTGCACCTTGCTCTATCATCACAGCTATTGAAAGGTCTCAGGGGGCTTGATTGCACTGTTCAGGTGGTGGTGGCGGCGGCGGCAGGGATAGAAGGAAAGGTGTGGGGTGTTTGCAGTAATATTGCTTCTAAGATCCATTGGAGCGAAAGCTCTTTTGGGGTAGCCTTAATTTGTACCTCTTGTTTAATATGTGGCTTGCTTTGTGAGGTTTAGCACCATTAAAGCTCAGTGGATGGAAGCTTGATTGCTCTCCAGTCTTTACACTTGAAGTATCATGTTCTGCATATCCCATAGAAGGAATCTGTAAGTTTAGGCACAGAACTGCTGACTCTTTCCCCAAGCGACAAGCACAATATAACAGCCTAATAGCTGTTGCCTGAACAGGGTACCAACCCCGGCTCCTTTTCTCAGGGGCCTTAGCTGGGGGATGATCTCTACAGAGATTATTATTTTTTTTAGTTCTTAAATTGGGTAAGGAGTCATGCAGTCTTTCTTTTTTTTCTGGCCTGATGAAGAAATAGCACGGATTATCCTTCTCTGGGAAGCATGCATCAGCCTTCCTGCATAAACGACCTACTGTAGAAGCTGAGACTTAGTACTGGGTTTCACAGCACCTGCGAGAAACTCCTGTGGTAGGTGCCTAATCACAAGGGGCAAAGGGTTGGGGAAGCTATAAAGGAACTTCAGACAGGAGAAAGGAATGTGAGCAAAACTTCATAGAGTAGGGATGTTTGGGAGACCTGTCTCTAGGCCATATGGAGTGTTCTAGTCTTTAGGACAAAAAGAATTCCTGCTCCATTGTTGGGTGGGTAATATTTCTCCATGCTTGTTAGATAAATATGCATAGGTAGCTGTTCCCTCAACCTTGTGATCTTCAACTTTTGAGGGTGAGAGTTGCTTGCAAAGAGATGATTGCAATATCTGGGTATACAGCTGTGAGATAGTTGCTCTTAGGCTCACAGTCGCAATGCACAGGGATGTCTGATGGCAGGGAATGTGAGACCCTGCAGTGTATTGATTAATTTTGCCAATACATTTCTTTACAATGCGCATATAGTTTCATGAGGAACTCTGGGGGAGCCTGTGGAAACAAAAATCTCTGGAGAAAACCAAAATGCCAAACGTTGGATGTTCCTTTTCTTCTTTCCTTTCTTTCTTTGGTTGTTTTAATTATTCTGTGGTGGTTTTAATGAATTTGAGACAGTAACGCAGCAGCTGCCTTTTATTTCTGGCTGCTTTTTGTGAATAATTTAAAAAAAGAAAATTTACATTTTGGAAACAAACCTGTGGGCTTTTTTATTGGTACACACATTGTATTTAACACTAGGGGTTTTGTACAGTTTTTTGGGCTTTTCTACTAGAAAACAATGTAAAGTGATTCACAAATGTGACAAGAAAACAAATTGCCACTATGACCAAATGTAGAGTCTGTTCTGCAGTAACAGGATTTAATCAACTCAAATTTGTGATTCTGTTGTAGCAATGCTTTTCTTTCCTTGTTTGAGCTGTTCCTTTTTTCTTGTTTGATTTGCAAAATGTCCTTTTTGTGTGAAATTGTGTTGTACTCTGTAGAAAATTATGGCTTTTACTTTAATGGTTTAAAAACAGAAGCACATGTTGCTTTTCTGATCACGGAGTTTGTGTAGTGGATTTAAAAATGAAAGTTTTGTTAAGTTTGGAACAAGCGAGTATGTATTAAGGAATTTTCTTCCTTTTGTGTGTGGTTTCTTTTTGTCCCACTGGGGAACCTAATGCCGTTTTAATTGCACAGACACACAGACAAGAAGTCATTTTGTATATGCCAAGTGTGGTACCTCCCTTTGTTTATTTGCTATTAAACTGTTTGAGAAGAATTTTCTGTGTCATTCTTGTTTTTGCTTGCACATCACTGGCTATGTGGGTACATGAATTCTAGAATATGAGAAAGAGGACTGCTCCGACTGCCAAGACTAGAAGATAGAATAAAATTTCTTAATTGTATAAACATGGGCATAGCCAGGATTTTTGTTAGCGGGGAGCAGTCTTTTGTTAGGGGGGCAGAACCTCAGATATAAATTGAAGTTTATTGATTTGGATTGATTTAGGGGAGCAGCTGCCCCTCCCCTTGGCTATGCCCATATGTATAAAACAGTGGCCTAGTGTTCGTAGGTACACCTTGTAATCTGTCCTTGGTTCTTTATTTTTCCTTGTCACCCTCTCTTAATTTAAATTAACCTCTTGCTGATCACATTTCCTATCTGTGTGAGTTTTACTTCCTTTCATGAATGGTAAGTTTGTCAGACTAAGGATGAGTTCTGTCTAGGCCTTTCTGGAAAGCTAGTACAGTCATACCTCGGGTTACGTATGCTTCAGGTTGCGTTTTTTAGGGTTGCGGACCGATGAAACCCGGAAGTACCAGAACGGGTTACTTCTGGGTTTCAGTGGTTGTGCATGCGCAAAAGTGCTAAATCACGCTTTGCACATGCGCAGAAGCACTGAATTGCAACCCACACATGTGCAGATGTGACACTGCGGGTTGCGAACGTGCACCCCTCACAGATCACGTTCGCAACCCGAGCGTCCACTGTACATCAAATGCAGTCATACCCCAGAGTTTATTTGGAGGGATACAAAGAACAGCATTGCTCTTTGCCCACAGCAGTTGGAATACTTGGTGTGAGTGTGGTCGCATACACACTTACACACTTACATTTCCCTGTCTATATGCCGGATTTTTTCAGTCCAGTGATTCATTAAGCCTTGGCATTTTATATTCTGACAATGGCTATTCCAGTGCCACAAAGAAGTACATAAGTGAAGCAAGATGGTGATATTTCCTCCTTTGTCTTTCATCTCCACAGCCTATTAGAAATGGGCATAACATTTCTAAATATAGACTTTGATAGGGCTACGTACAAGCTACCTCTGCTAGTAGTCATTGATGTATCTGTTCCCCATGTTTTGTATTAAAGCAATTAAAATAGGCCATCACAACATTGCTTGATCGCATAAGGCAGTATTTTTTTCAAATATGCTGGTTATGACTAATTTAATGTCCTAACTCTTATGGTCTTATAATTCTCATTAATGTCTACTGATGATTTTATAACCATCTAAAGTAAAATGTTACAGATGCTTAAACCCTTACTTATAAGAAAATATACTCCATCCCCTGATCATCCTAGATGAACTCTGCTGCAACTTTTTTTTTGTTTGTTTGTTAGATAAGGCCGTGTATAGTTGTTGTTGTTGTTGTTGTTGTTGTTTGGATTTGATATCCCGCCTTTCACTCCCTTTAAGGAGTCTCAAAGCGGCTAACATTCTCCTTTCCCTTCCTCCCCCACAACAAATACTCTGTGAGGTGAGTGGGGCTGAGAGACTTCAAAGAAGTGTGACTGGCCCAAGGTCACCCAGCAGCTGCATGTGGAGGAGCGGAGACGCGAACCCGGTTCCCCAGATTATGAGACTACCGCTCTTAACCACTACACCACACTGGCTCTCATAAGAATTTCTTCGCCAGTTCAGGCATCTCTAACAAACAAGCACATCCTTGGTATGGATACACAATAAACTTGTATAATGACACTCTGTTGCTTTCTGTTTTTTCCCATCTATTCCCTCATTTCAGATACTGCATTTGCTTCTTGTAATGCCACAGCAACTCATATTTGTTTTCAGAGTGCTTTCTACTACATCTCATCTTTAGTAAGTAGTTAGCCAGTTCATAACCCCTATCAGTATTCATGTACAAATAGGAGCATACATCCTGCAAGTGAACAATTCTGATTTGCATTGAATTTGTCGGTTTGGAGACCACCTGTATTTTTATTGTGCTGATTACTGCACCCTCTGCATCAAATCACTACCAAGTTCTCAATTTATTGAAAAATGGACGTTAAACCAGCTGTTTTCTTTTACAGTACATTGTAGGTGCTCCCCAGAAACGTAAAGCAAAGTGGACTCTTTTGCAACAAAATGACTTGCATAAAAATATGAGTATTAGGCAGAATTTCATTTAGAAGCCAGTTGGGACATAAGGAATCATGCTCTTAAGGAAAGTACAGTTAAAATGAAACATCTTACTTTTCTTAGAATCAGGGTCTTCTTGTTTGAACAATTTAGGAGGTATGAATAGCTTTTCCTCTTACTGGATCAACACCTTTAAACATTTTTAAAGCAATGTTGTCAATTTAATTACTGTAACAGTGACTGTAAGGTAGCAATTATTCAGTCATGCATTCCATCCAGTCATCCAGTTCAGCCTTTTAAGCATACAGCAGATGGTTGTATCACCTTTTTGTGGTACACAAAACAGCAGAAAAACTAATAGCTGTTTAAAGTCCAAGAAGGGTGAGTAGAAGATGGAGGAAGCAACTGAATGACCCATTTTCCTTCAGTGAGAAATGGGAACAAAGCATCATTATGCTCACTGTGTGTTATTACCAATGTGAAGCTGCATTGCTTGTATAAAAGAAGATCAGCTGAAACCAGGCCTATGTATTAAAACATAGTATTCATTTTCTGTCTGGCTGTAGTATTCGTTTTCTGTCGTCCTACCTTGGCTGCATGTTCAGTCCTTCCGAACCTCAAGAAAGATTGTTTTGTTGTTCACAGTTGCTCTAGCTATGGAGAGATCAAATGTGTTCCCTCTTTCTGATCTACAAGCAAACAGTTGTCAGAGGTCAAAGGGGCACATTGGTTGCCTGATGTGAATTTTTTTTCCAGCTCTCCTAATCCACTAAAAAAAAAAAAGCACCTTGGAGGCCACAAAAAGATTTTGGAGAGGCTATCTGGCCTATAGGCTAAGAGTTTGCCACCCCTGCACTACGGTAAAGAGTTCTACATGTACATAGCACCACCTACTGAAAAAGCTGGCCTTCACAGTTCAGCCATTTTCATTAATGAAGCTGTGCTGTGAGAGATGGAGAAACTTGCGTCTTTTTCTTCTAGTTTCTTCTAGACCTATTAGTATAGTTCTCTCTTGTGAACATGCTGCTAAGAATTTTCTACCACTATGCATGTGGCCCTAATTCACCTAGTAACTAGTCAACCACTAGAGTCCAAGAATTCCAGGATTTTGCTCACAGGACTATTAGATCAGACCAAAGGCCCATCTAGTCCAGCATCCCTTTTCTCACAGTGACCAGCCAGATGCCTTTGGGAAGCCCACAGTCAGGACTTGAGCACAATAGTGCCCCCTCACTCATAATTGCAAGCAACTGGTATTAAGAGGCATACTGCCTCAGATATGATAGTCATAGCCACTATAACTTGTAGCCACTGACAGCCTTAGGCTCCATGAATATATCTCATTTGTATTAATTTGTACACTAATATGCCACCTTCAGTAAAATATGGATGTGCCACAATCTGTCATGCTGAGTACCAGTCATAGCTATTTTTGTCACATGCGTATCTGTACTTATATAAAATAGTTTTTGTAATGTAGGGTTTCCCCCCATGAATGCATTCATTGAGAGGCTGATAACAGGAACTGACTCTTCAGTGTGCACTGGGCCAACCAGCAGTTTCCGCATTACAAAACACATGCTTTCATACAAGTATGGACCGGAGAATACCGAAATACAATGTGAGGATTGGTGCCAAGTTCCCTAAGCTCAGCTTTACACTTGCATGAAAAAGGTCCCAGTTAAGTTCATAGCTGGCAAATAATGTTTCAGAGCCACTTCAAATGTTACACTTTAAAATGTACATCTAAGATAAAGTGTGTTCCTAAATATTAAGAGGATGAGTGCCACGAATACACATAGCAGAGACGTTCACTCATTAGGGAGCTGTGACTGTCAACAGCCCTCTGAGGAATGTATGTTATGTGGCAATCTGAGGTTTGCTGCTGTTTAATGTGCGAAATGATCCTCGGTGTTAAATCCTTCTGCATTTAATACTCAGGTTTCCAAGATGTGTGTTTGGAATCCTAAAGATGGCAGCGTTCTTGGCCATTGTGCTTAACAAGCACCACACATCTCATCTCACGGTTAGGCTACTCATAAACCCTTAGTGCTCTTAGAGTCTGTTTAATGCTAGAATGGAAATGGATGAAGGCCTTAATTTGCTCTACCGCAGCAGCAAAGGATGCCTTCTCTGGTATATTTATAAAAGCAACGTAGAGGGAAGGACAGCGGCTGCCTCTGGCTTGCTTTCTGACCTTGGGAGTTACCAAGACTGGCATTCCTGTGAAGTCATGTGATCAGGATTGGCGGGCACAGCTGTCACCAATGGAGGGGAGGGGCACAGGAGTGGCCATTCCGATTGAATTTCACTCCAGCCACTTGAGATTTTTCTCTTCTTTTCTTGCAGTGGTTTTTTTGTCTTCCGCCTCTTTTGTTCATTGATTTGGGTTTTAGGAAGTTCTAGCAGGACAGCAGCATCCAAGATGCTAGCCTAGAATATTAGGATGGTTGCCCTAAGACCTTGGTGGCCACACTTGCCATCTCCTGCTGACATTCCTTCATCTGAATCGTCCGAGGTTCCTGTGGTCCAGAGCTTCCGAATGGTAAAATCTGCCTTCCAGTTTTAGCACCAACTTTATTGTGTTTCACGGTGTGTCTGCTGTCCTGGCAGGTTAGTATATGACGCTCTTGAGCACAAAGGAGATGGGTCAGGACCAGACAAAGCAGCAGATAGAAAAAGGACTCCAGCTTTACCAGTCCAACCAGACAGAAAAGGCCCTGCAAGTTTGGTTGAAAGTTTTGGAAAAGAGCACGGATGCTGCTGGCAGGTTTCGAGTCCTGGGTTGCCTCATCACCGCTCACTCAGAGATGGGCAGGTACAAAGACATGCTAAAGGTAAAACAGATTTCACGCTGAATGGCTGCTCTTTTCTCTCACTAAAAAGGGGGTGGGAGCTGTGGTGGGCAAGCAGGCTTTGGGGAGCAGTTCAGCAGATAAACTGCAAATACAGTGAGCCTGGATTTGGTAGAATTGCTCTTGAAAGGTCCTGTAAATTGCTTATATTTGTAAATTGCCATCCTGCATCTCTGCTCCCAGTTCTCCATCCCCAGAAATTCTTAGATTGTCCGTCTTTGATGTTTAATTCCCAGGAACGTAATTGCGCTAGCCAAAGCATGTTGTGTTATTGTAGAAGATTGTTCAGTTTTGCAAAGCATTATTTGCGTGCGAAAGTGTGCATAACTGTTCAGGAGGCAATGCCCTGAGGCTATCCTTTGATTTCAGTGATTCATCTGTCATATTATGCAATCTTCAGAAGAAGGGGGTTATACAAATTAAATAAATCAGCAACAATAGCCAGACACTCCTTTCTTGTTATCATTTTACTAGCATTTATGGTCTGATGCCAGTAAGGCAGTGACTCCCCAATGGTGCTTCGTCAGGGTTGCCAGAACTTCCCCTAAATGTTCAAAGCACCCTGCATACCTTCTTGTGATGACCTAACCAGGGGGTGAGGGGTAAACAAAAGATGAGCCCTTATAGATCAGACCAAAGAGCTATCTAGTCCAGCATCCCCTTTCCCACAGTGGCCAATTAGATGCTCCTGTTGTTGTTCCCCAGCAATTAGTATTCAGAGACGTGCTGCCTCTGATCCTAGAGGGAAGCTATACAACCATCATGGCTAGTAACCACTGGGTTGTAAGTGCTTTGCAAAAGGCCATCCAATGATACGAGACTGGAATTCAGATCTTCCAGAATCTCTGTTCTTATTGGCCACTACATGACACTAGTTCTTTTGAAGGCAGGGATGGTGAATCTGTGAGCCCTCCATATCTCATCAGCCCCAGCCAGTGTAGCTGATATGTGGGGGCTGTAGTTCAGTGGCAGGGAACACCCAGCCCCCAGGCCTCCCCCTTTGGCCTGTGGGGCAGTTTCAGCCAAGCCACAGCCACTTGCCCTGCACTTACGTCTTTTATGACTACAGTGTAGTTCAGCAACATTTGGAGGGCCAAAGGTTAAGTCACCCTTATTTTAAGGCAGTTGTAGGAAAAGTGCAGTGTAGACAGTTGTGGGAGGATTATCTGTATATCGTGGGTTGGGTGCTGACTAGTGTACCTTCAGCAGAGACTCAGCTCCACTAGTGGTCCCTTCAGTAAAATACTTGGGAACCTAATTTCTTGCTAGTGCAGCATGTACTAGTAGCATTTGCAAGCGTTTCATTTGAGGGTTCACTGAGCCCCAAGACCAAGTGATAGCCACACAAGGGATTCTATAGAACCTAACACTAAAGTCTGAAACATGGGCAGGTGGATACAGCCCTGCCCCAGAGAGCTCACAGTCCAAATAGGTATGCACACAAACTTAAAAGAGGGGCTGCAGAAGAACAACAATTAGCCACCCCCAACAGTTGCTTAATGTCATTTCCTCAGTTTGGTGTTTCGTGTTTAATCTTGTCACATCTTCCACAAAGCCAAGTGCATTAATCTCTGTGCAGGCCTCTGAGTGATGCAATCCATCTTGAAGAGCTCACAGCCAGGTGCTTATTAGGTAAGAACAGATGCATTGGATGAGGAGGTGCTTAATGATGCTCAAACCCATACACAGTGGCCAGGAGCATTCCAGTTTGCAAAGGAGGGCTCTTCTTATGTTCTTAAGTGTTCTGGGAGGGCGTTCCAGAACAGCAAGGGGGAAAGGGGGAAGGCATTGCAAGGAGCAGGCACCCTTTGGATGGCTGAGGGTTATAGGAATGGATGAGTGAAGGTCACAAGAGGTACATGTTGGGAGATCAGTGCAGAGGGATAGGCAGGAACAAGGCGATGGAGGCTTTGCAGATAAATGGAGAGCAGGAGAGGTTCCAAATTGACCAAAATATTGACAGGAGCTTTTAAAAGTTTAAAGTCAGGGTTTCCCAAATTTGGGTCTCCATCTGTTGTTGGACTACAACTTCCATCATCCCTAGCTAGCAAGGCTAGTGGTCAGGAATGATGGAGCCGTAAGTTTAGGAAATACAGGTTTAAACCACAGAAAAACAAATGAGACAGCAGGCTTGAAATGACACAGTAGAATCCAATGTTGTGTGAGCAGGCTTGCACTTGAGCAAGGAGACTTCCTTTCCCTCCAATCTCCCCACCCCCGTTATACCCCCAAAATCTGCTCTGGAGGGTCTACCAACTCTTTAGAGCAGATTCTGAAGGTGAGAAGAGCAAAGAAGGTGAAGTCTAGTTGTATGAGTGCATGAGTTCAGTACACACAGAGAGAGAGAGAGATGAGTGTGCGAGTGCATGCACAAACATGCATGGACAGCATTGGCTTATATCTAATATTAAGTCTTAAAATAATAAACAGGGACGATAACCTGTGAAACATTTAATTTAGCTAAGATGACTTCATCTCTAATGTGTGCTTCATCAAGATGCTGGAAATGATACAGATACCTTGCCTTGAATACTTCAGAGTCTAAATTAAGAGACCTGGACCTAAGTTTGGAGAACCTTCTGGAATAAACAATTTATAAATGGAAAGCCTTGCCAAGCACTTCTGTTCATCAAGATGGCGCTTAATTCTTTGCCTCAAATCTAGCATGGGAGCTGGTTTTAATTAGCTGGGAAAGGACATAGTTGCACCTGTTTAACACTAAAGGAGAGACCACAGGCAAAAGTTCTGGATGACAAAAGCTATGTGAGTTGAAGAGGGGCTGGTCTAGGGTGCAATTCCAGGGATCAGCATCCTGGCTGCAATTAATCCTTTTCTTAATGATACACAGAAGGGAAGCAAGTTAATGGAAACAGTTGTTAGGACTGCTTTACCCAGGACACGCTTTTCGCTATGGAAGGGAAGCAGCCCACGGTAAGGAGACGCAGCAGGGAGAGAAAAAGAGTTGGGAGTGGTTTGTTTTACTTAATTATATTGCATTTGGGTTTTGACCAGCTTAATTTAAAAAATCAAGGCAGCAATATCCTACCATTTCTGACTCACTTGTTTCTTATACAAGAAAGCCCTTTCTTCGCCCAGTGTGCTTCCAGATTACCTGCTTATTGAGCATTCATCCTGATTTCTTTGCAAAGGAGATGAGGCCATGTTGGCTATTTAATGAGCATTCTTTCTTCTTTGCTTGTGGGGAGGTTAGATGTTACTGCATCCCATGTTTCTAGTCACTTTTCTTGCCGCAAAAAGTCCAACCTTTTGGGGAAGCACCTTTGTTTCACCAGATCTCTAAATCAGCTTTAGTTATACCACTGAATTTGCTGGTAGCGCCCTCTGCCCTCTTAGCTTCCCCACATGTAACAGTTTTCTTCAGCAATTAGTCATTTATCCCCGCTAACCTCCACTCAAATAATAGGGTTAAACCAGAAAGCAGACAGAGTAGCCATGAAAACGATTAGTTTTTCAAGCCAAAAAGCAGCAGACTGCAGTGCAATGGGAAGAGTGAGCCAGGGAGGCATGAGAGTGATCGGATATCACAGTGTTTAGTGGTTGAGAGTGGGACGTGCACAGCTATTTAATTATTTAAGAAAATTAGTTTCGTTAAAGCTGTTCAATATTTCATGTAGTTGAAAATAAGCCAAAACAAATTATTTAGGGAGCAATTCAGTCCATTCTCATACTGCTGCCATCTTTCTGAAAATGCCAGAACTGAAATATAAAAAGACAGGGTAGGATATGGGTAAGGACTCTCGAATTTTACTGAAAGATATCTTTCCTGAAATTCCCTCACACAGAAACTCTGGTAAGGATAATTGAGTAGGAAGAAAACTGACCTTAGCTAGCAATAGACTGAATGGAATCATTGGAGTTTACAGTAGTATAGCTGTGAGGAATGGGGATTAATTACGATGCCCATTGAGATTCATAAAATGATAGAATCATAGAGTTGGAAGGTTCCCCATGCAATGCAGGAATCTCAAGTAAAGCATCCATGACAGATGGCCATCCAAGCTCTGCTTAAAAACCTCTAATGAAGGAGGTTTAAATTCCTCCCTCTCTCACCTTCTGTCTCCTCCTGTGACCATTGGCTTCTCCTCCTTATACCTACTTTTGAGGCTTCTTTGTCATGAAGGTCTCCCACATCTGCTTAAACCACCACCTCTGGCCTTAATTCACCCAGAATACAGAATACCTCTGTATTCTTAACTCCAAGCTTCTCAGTGCATCATGCACCTGAATGCATCAGCGGTATCTTTTCTAGCAACAGAGATGGTGTTCCTTAAATGTTCTGTTCTCTGCTGGAAGTTTGCAGTTGTGCAGATTGACACAGCCCGGGAGCTGGAGGATCCGGACTACCTTACAGAGAGCTACCTGAATCTGGCTCGGAGCAACGAGAAGCTCTGTGAATTCCAAAAAACCATCTCCTACTGCAAGACCTGCCTGAACATGCAAGGCACCACAGTGAGCCTGCAGCTCAATGGCCAAGTCAGCCTCAGCATGGGCAATGCCTACCTCGGCCTCAGCATCTTCCAGAAGGCTCTGGAGTGTTTTGAGAAAGCCCTGCGCTACGCCCACAACAATGACGACAAGATGCTGGAGTGCCGGGTCTGCTGCAGCTTAGGGAATTTCTACACACACCTCAAGGTGGGTACTGCTCAGGCAGGAGGTGGAGAGGGACTGCAGTTAAGAAGCTGGACAATATGACAGGAGCAGAAGGAATTTGAGGCATGCGGACAAATGTCCATGGGCCTGTCCAGACTGTGGTTTGGTCATGTAATGCGCAGGATGCGGTTGGGAAAGTATCCTGGTGACAGGCAGATACCTTTGCCCCCTCTTAGGCTGCCCCACAATGAGTGTGGGGAGCCATCATGCAGGCTGAAAAGATCCTGACAACCCTTGCCAACAATAACAGGAGGAGCAGGGCACTGAATGCCTAGTTAGCAGAGGTGGCAGTGCCAAGTTGGCAGTCCTTAAAGAAGGGCTTGACTTTGAGGCTGCTCCATATATTACAGTTTTGGTATAGGAAGCCTGCAAATTACGAAGGGGTTACATTCCAGCAATCACGTCTAAACCAAAATCAAAACACATTGGGTGCAGTGGCGGGTGGGATTGCCAAAGTCTTTTCCCCCTGGACAGCTGCCCCCTTTCCATCCCCCTTTTATTTATTTACTTATTTGCCAAGCAAATAAAGCTGATTGTGCACAAGGTAAATGTGCTTAAGGGGGACTGTAATATTTATAACTTACTTACACCATCGTTTTCAAGGTATAACTGCAGTTATAGCACCTTTTGGTCATGTGGTGTGGTTGTGTCTGATTAGCTGTCACATATAGAATTTTCTGAGAAAGTGAATGCAGTGCCCATCAACATGGACAATGTTTTATCAAATAACTCAATAAACTACTGCCTCACTTGTGTGAATGAATCCCAAAGTACTAGTACTTTTCTTCTAGAAGAAAAGGTACTCGCCATAAAGTTGTTAGAGTAAGTGCCACACTTTTAATAAGTGCTTTTCTTCTAGGGGGAAAAAGGTGCTGGTACTGCGTACCTTTGAGCACCCCCAGGGAGGGAAAGCACTGCTAGTACCAGTGTTTTCCATTGGAGAGGGTTTGGCAGGTTTCCCCCCTAAAGCTTTACATTTCTGAGAAGGAAATTCTCCCAATTCTGGGGAAAACAAGCATATTCCTATTCTGGGGCAATAGCCCCCCTGACCCTGGGTGTAACATTGGCAACGCTTGTTTTTAATGCATTCTCACTTTAAATTTGGGGATTTGTAAAAGACTCAAACCCTTTCCCCAAATTGGTGCTCACTAAAATCTGTACAATGAGATGCAAGTCCCTTTGAAGAGCAACAGCAGTGTGCAGAGTAGGTGGGTTTCCCTAAGTTACTGAAAATAGGTGAGTTTGTAAATCTGCTAAGTTTTATCTTCTAATTTATGAGAGGTCGTGGAATTAAGAGATTGATCAGAAATAGGCATGTCTGCTGTACATACCATACAATGCATGCACCTTACAGCCTGACTGATTAGGGACTAGATTTCAGCCTGCTTGCAGAACTGGAGATAGGTGCTCCCATTATTACCTTGACAGGCTCTTTGCTGCTCCACAAGCAGTCTTAAGGGTCTCATGCTTCTCTCCCGCCCACCTCTGTCCCTGCTTTTGTCTCTTATCTTTTTAAGGACTATGAGAAAGCCCTGTTCTTTCCATGCAAGGCTGCGGAGCTGGTGAATGATTATGGAAAGGGCTGGAGTCTAAAGTACCGCGCGATGAGTCAGTACTACATGGCTGTGGCCTATCGGAAGTTGGGGCGCTTGGCCGACGCAATGGAATGCTGTGAGGTACAAGGTGGCGAGGCGCTAAAAAAAGAGAATGAGAGGTCTCTGCAGGTCAGCAAGGGATGGACCGTAATTCTGTGGCAACAGACCTGCTTTGTGAGCAAAGGATCCTAAGTTCACTCCCTGGCATCTCAAGTTAAAAGGTCATATAGACCCTAGAGAGATTCTGCCAATCAAAGTGGACAGTATTGCGCTAGATAGAGAAATAGAAGGTCTGACATAGTGCAAAGTATATTCCCACATAGATAAAGGCATCTATTGCAATATATGCCCTGTAGCTCATACAAGTATACTCCTGCTTTCTCTTATTGCCAGCAGATAACATGGGTGAGGGCTCTCCAGTGCAAGTGGGGCACAAGACCAATATACAATATATGAACACCCTCACCCCCAAGTAGATGCAAAATTCTTAGAGCAAACTGGATCTATGGTGTGGTTGACAAGGTTTAAATTCTGATTCTGTGACATTTTCTTGCTAGGAGTCAATGAAGATTGCCCTTCAGCATGGAGATCGTCCTTTGCAGGCACAATGCCTGCTTTGCTTTGCTGATATCCACCGCAGCCGTGCAGATATACAGGTATGCAGGCCCATGCGGAGTGGGATGGGGGGCAGCCAGGTACACTTGCCCACGACTAAGCCAGCTGAGGTGCCTTGCCAGAGACCTACTGCTTTTTTGTTTGAGTTTATGACTTTATTCTAACAAGACTCCTGTCCTGGGCCTCAGACAAGCTCCGCATGCTCCTGCAGGTATGAAACAGGCAAAAGCAGTCTGGAGATGAAGTTATAAGGCTTGGAGAGTGATTGACCTCTCTTATACCGCAGACAGCATTCCCCCGTTACGATTCCTCAATGAGCATCATGACCGAGATTGGGAACCGTCTGGGACAGATCCAGGTGCTGCTGGGCGTGGCCAAGTGCTGGGTGATTCAGAAGGAACCGGACAAGGTCAGTGATAGGCTAAACTGAAAAGCTGAATAGATGACATCTGATTCCCCTTCGATCTCTTCCGTTTCAGTTCTTTCCCCTAAATCCCAACAACTTGGCCCTCGCAGTTACCACCTTAAATATTATTCGTACTGGTAAGGCTAGCCTGTACCAATCCAATGTTCCTGTGGCCTGATTTTTATTACATGAATTAAGAAGTAGCCTAAGACACCAATGTAGCAAATGGGGAGCAGAGGGGGATTGATGCTTATCACCATGGCACTTTATTTCTTCAGTTCTATGCTCATTTTATAGGAAAGTGTAACATCCAGTTCCGATCAAAGATCCTTGGTTGTGGCTGGGGAAATTCAAAAGTTAATAATAAGGGCAATCTGGAGATAACCGTGAAACATTAAGATTACCTGTTCCCATAATAGATACAGTACGGTGGTTTTTCTTTCAGGGTTAGTGAGCATGAAGAGACAGAGACAATGCCTTCCTGCTCAGATATGTTCACGGACCATTCACAGAGAGTATGACTAAGGATTCCTTCATGGCAGGGGTAGATGGGAAATCTGCAGCTCTCCAACGTGGGAGGCAGCAGTTACAAGTTACCAGTTTCTGCAGCCACTGTGGGCGCTGTGATTCTCCAGCGGTTTGAGTTTGCCCCTAGAGACGCACTCCATTGTCCCTTGAGACAGATAGATGCCAACAGCGATAAATCAGATGTGGCAAGCAGGACCATGTAGCTGCACCGTAGATTTCCACAAAAGGCCTTACCAAATTGACCATCTTAGTTTATGTTCCTTCCCTAATAATCTCTAGGGTGGAACTAGGCTTTCTCACTGCCACTGCACGGTTGAGTTGAAGTTTTCAGTGAGCTATCCAACATGAGTAGATATAGGAGCTCTTACAGAAATGCACACAATAGATTGTAATAATATTTTTTTAAAAAAATTCAAGCTAAAGCCATAGCCTTTTCACCTGAGGTGTGTTTCGGCATGCAACATGAAAACTGCATAAAATGGATTTATTTCTGTCTCATCTACAGTAATATGCAGCATAGTGAGCTTGTTTCATTTCCCACAGGCACTAGAAAGTATCGAGAAGGCTTATGAGCTGGCAGAGGGACTAGGAAACAAGGTAAGTCCTCTCATTGCCAATTCCTTGTGCCAATTATGAGGTAATCTGCTCTATTTATTTAAAATATTTGAGTTGTGTCCATCTAAGTCATATTCTGAGGAGACTCGCTGAAATCAATGACCATTGACTTTGATGGGTCTACTCTAAATAAGAAAGGATATAAAAAGTTGAATCCAGCTTTCTGCTTAACAGGCCTCCAAGGCAGCTCCCTAGTGAAAATGAATGCACAATATCACCATAAGACTTTTAAAAGGCAGTGGTGACTGATGAAAGCCCTGGCGCTGATGGAAAACTATAGACTTGTAATTGGTTAACAGTCAATTCCTTTCACCAGGGTCCTTTTGAGGGAGCAGGAATAGGAATTCCTAACAGAAACTGCAACACCTCACCAAAATACAATTCCCAGGATTCTTCAGGAGAACACTTTAGTGTAAATTGATAATGTAAGCTGCGCCCTTGGTGGAGGGAGGCCATCTTAATAGAAAAGGAAGAAAAGAGCTATTCCTAGCTTTTTATAACTTTCAGGAAAATGGAGTTAGCATGGTAGCTACTACACTGAGGAGAAAAAAACCTCTCTCATTTTACAGATGGTTTAGGAGAGGCAATCATTGTAAATGTCCATAAACTTCATTGGGTCTCCTCAGAGTATGGTTAATGTGGGAAATTGTCCACTGAACCTGAAAAGAGGGACATTTTCATCAAGCTTGATTAATATGTATGTTGTAAGATTTTCACCTTACAAAAACAAGAGTTCTAGGTGAGAGAAGACTAACCTGGCAGATGGTAGAGGACAAGGAGGAGCACAAGGGGAGACACAGGAGGTGATAAAGGTGTCAGAAAGTTGTAAAAGAGAAAGTTTTATTGTTGATTAAGGATTCAAATGGCTGGATCCGCAGAAAGCCAGTCTAGTCCTCTGTGATGCCCTTTCTGTCTTTCCCCATCTCCACACAGCTTGGCCTGCTGAAGGTTCACTGCCTGTGTGAAGGCATCTACCGCACAAAGGGGCAGCAGCGGGAGCTTCGCAACCATGTGGTGAAGTTTCACGAATGTGTGGAAGAAATGGAGCTTTACTGTGGCATGTGTGGCGAATCCGTTGGAGACAAGAACCACCAGCTCCAAGCTTTGCCCTGCTCCCATGTCTTCCATATAAAGTAAGTAACAGAAAGGGATGCATCAGATCATAAGTGATAGAGCTGAATTGACTGGGGGGTGTTGGTGAATGAATGAATTCTTTATTAACTAATGAAGGTCTGCTGTTAATGACACAACTCTTGTTTTGTAGTGAAGTTGGTAGGGAGGTATATTGAAGTTTATGACCCAGTAGGAACTAGGTCATATTGCACCACAAACTAGTCGCAAAATGTGGAGAATTGGAAGAAAGGATGGATTGTGCTTGATGTCTACTCCAAAATGAGCAACTAGAATAATAAAATCAGGAAGTAGTTGAAGGTCATCTATTCCAAAATGTTGTCCAAATGTAGCATATGCTGTGCATTAAAAAAGGAGTTGAAGGGGTAATCTGTCGCTGTGAGTTACTAAATGCTGCATTACATGATGGGAAATGCAACAGGCAAGTGGGGAGAGCGAGTGAATGGAGCAACTCCATGCTTTGCAGAAGCATGGAATGAAACTAGGGGAGTTCAGGAGTGGTTTGGAAGTCTGATTGTAAACAAAGAGGTCCTGGAGGCCAGCATCAAAAAGAAAACAGCAAATGACCTCATGGATGAGAAATCTTGGCATCCATAATCTGGCAAGGCTAACTTTAGCATGTAGTAAATAGCAGATCAAATATTAAGAAACAAAAAAGAGAATGTGAACAGGTTGGTAGCCTAGCCATGACTAATGGTTAATGTGAGTGGATAAAACCCACAAATTGCAGCAAATGAGTTGCTTAGTTTTCTTCAATGAAAAAGAAAGCATCCCTGTAACAGATTTGGAAAACAGTGAGTGACTAAGTCGATACATTGAGATCAGTGGGCTTATGTCCTTTAATTTCAATGAGTCTACTCTGAATATTGATTTGTGTGGCAGTGTTTTTTTAATGGTACCGTTATGTGCCTTATTCCTGTATCTTAAATACTGTACTGAGATAGCTCAGTTGGTAGACCGTGAGACTCTTATTCCCAGGGTGGTGGGTTTGAGCCCCATGCTGGGCTAAAGATTCCTGCATTTCAGAGGGTTGAACTAGATGGTGCTTGTGGTTCTTTCCAATGATTCAATTATGAGTATAGGTAATTAGTCATTATCAGGTCCTATTCCTCCCTAAGGACTAGTTATTTAAGTTAGGACCTCCTCTACACTCCAGCTTAAGGTGTTCTTCTTTTTCACTGCAGGTGCCTTCAGACCAATGGGACACGTGGTTGCCCCAATTGCCGGCGCTCATCTGTTAAACCAGGATTTGTGTGATCCACTGAATCCATGATTTAAGAGAGCTCATTCGATAAGTGTCAAATAGCTGGAACATTTTAGGCTCATGGTATGGAGATGGGGAACCAATGGGTAGGAAGAGGGTCTCCTGCAGACTGGATGCAACATGTGGACCTAGTTCTCTGCTCCCTGATGTTCCACACATCTGAGTTGTGGATGTCTACCTGGAGTTCTCTGACATCTCTTTCCTCAAAACCAGTTATCACAACCAATATGTCACCTCTGTTCTTTGAAGGGAGTTGGTTAGCATGTCTTCCTACGATCCCAGTCCTCTCATTCTCATGTTCTGCTGCTTCTGGTAGTTTCTACCAGGTCCAGTTCTGACACTCATACCACACACCTTATTTTTATTCATTCCTTGTGGGAAACAAAATTATCATGACAACACACTACTTGGATGATGTAGCTATGGAGAGGTACCAGCCATTTTCCAAGTACCGCTATAAGTTACTTCCTCATGGCATGTATTGGATGCCTAGCAGCAGTTCCCTGTATATACTTTGGGAAATGAATATGATATCCGTAATATAAAATAGGATCCTTTGATGAGCTCACCTGACTTATCAAATTCAAGCTTCTTTTGCCTTAGAATGTTCAGCTCTGTGATGTCTCCACCTGTCCTTCAGCAATGTGTTTGTGTCTGCCACAGTGTGCTTGGGATTCTGCCCAGAGTATTGGATTTATTTGGCTTGAGAGCCACTCTGTTCTGCTCCTGCAGAAAATCCAGTTGCTGCATGGGACTACAAAGGGAAAGCCTCTTGGGCCAGGGTGGGGGAACGTGTTTGTTGGGGGGATGTTTCTTTTGTTTTATTCGTTTGCCATAGTATTGTGATGTTACACAAGCAGAAGCAGTTATCTGTCTGCAATTATGTTGTCTTCAGTATATTTATACATTCGGTAAAACTATTTATACTGGAATCAATAAAGTTGTATCAGCCAACGACTCAGTATTTTCAAATTACCTTAACACAGTTCTCTCTCCCATCACCACCGCCCACAAACATTAAAAGCAGTTTTTAACCCAGTAATGCATGCTGTAGTTAGCATCATTTTTTATTAATATACTGTTGCATTTTGTGTTCCTATCAAAACAACAACAGCAAGAAGAAAACCAGAATGTAGAGAGAAGGGAATGGCATTTTTAATGCAAGACCTATTTGAGGAGAATTGGAAAAGGCTTGTGAGCAACCCTAGGTGCAGATGAGGGATTAAATCAGTATGTTTGTTAGGGTTTTTGTGGATTTCTTATGCTATGTGTGTGCAGAATCTTAGCAGATTTCCTAGCATGGGTTGTGGAGGGAGGAGAGCTGAGGCTGAGGGTGGCTTGCAACAATCTCTTAGCATGATGTCACCCATTATTAATAATCCATCTTGCCGGTGTGATGGTGGCATGCTGCGAGAGACAGTGGCTTATGTGACAACCCTCTAATGAAGTCCACTTTTAGCATCCCTATATTGCAGACTGCGTGAGAATTTTAACCAAGTGTGGGTCACGATCTCCACCTATCTGATGGGGGACTGAGTGAGAACGACTTGGCAGCGGTCTTTATTGTTGAAACATGACTCAGATCCCGGTCTCAACTGCTCTATTACACAGTAAACACATTTTACGTAGATAACGGCGATTGCAAAGGAGAAGAGCGCTAAGAGTGTTCTTTCGTCTGAACCACCTGACGTTGAGCGTATGGGAACATTGAGACGCTGCCAATTAACTGAGCACTTTAAAGGGAAAGTTCACAGTTAATTGACTGCCTGAATATTATATCCCTAAAAGGCTTTAAAGCTAAGCTGGCCTCCGTACTCATTCTTCCCTCGTCTCTCTCCTTCCCTGTTGCTGGCCCCCGTTTTCCAGCCCTGCCAGCAAACGGTATATAATAACCTCGTTTAATGAACTTGTTATGTCAACCACACGTTTTGGTGGGGACGAGGCAGCATACTGTTAAGAATAAAAAGCTTGCATCAGGTTGTTATAGCTAAGGAAAACCTAGCTGAGCTGTCCATTCCTTCGTTCACATACGCGCAAAATAATACCAGGCGCATTTGTGCTTGTTTACCCGCATTCTGAAACGGGGTGTTTCCCTCCTCCTCCCGCAGTGTAAAACCGAAATCGAACTGAGGACTAGGGGAAGGGTGCTCCTCCTAAGGTTTTTATCTCTATGAAGCTAAGTCGTCCGAGGTTTCCGCCGCTGCCCTAAACTAAGATGGCAGCGGAACCGCTCGAAGTTCTACTAAGGAGCTAAGGAAAGACCATCACTCAGCGAATTTGAGCGCGTGGTCACATGACTACAGTGTAGGGAAATCGCCTATTCCACCTGCTTCGGCAGATTCGACTTTCCCATGTTTTCTCGCTGGGTTAAGGAAAAGGCAACTGTGGTAACTCAGCTTTAAAGAGAGACGGGGAACATTGAGAGACGTCGGTCACCACTGCAAAGAGTCATTATCGCTGCTCTCGCCAAGCGCGTCGAATCTGCTGCTTCGAAGGCGGAGCTTGGCTAGTGTGGCTAAAGAAAGATGGCGTCGGTCTGGGATGAAGCGGAGGTGAGGAGATGGGGGGACGGACGGATGAGGGCGCAGGGGGTGAAAGGGGACCCCGTGGTCTCGGTACTGTTCGGCGGCAGAAGCTCCCCCGGTCGGGCCGCCCCGTGGCTTCCGCGGAAGGGTCCTGGGTGGGTGAGGAGAGCCGGGCCTGAAGAGACGGGCTGCTTCTGGCCATGACTCTGTGTTTCTGCCTAGGATGGGATCGGCGAGGAGGTCCTCAAGATGTCCACGGAAGAGATCGTGCAGAGGACCCGCCTGCTGGACAGCGAAATCAAGGTGAGGTTGCGCTGGGCTGGGCTGGCAGAGCCGGTGGCTCCAGGTTGCCATTGTCCCTTTTCAGTCTTTTCTGTTTAGTTCCTGTAATCGAGACACACCCACCCGGCTCGCCCTTCCCCTTAAGGCCGTTCTCGTCACCTAGCATACCTGTTCTTTGGCCTGCCTTTCGAGGCAAAATGCCCAGTCACTTAAGTGTGACTTAAGTCCTGGCTGCACTATACATTTAAAGCAGCACCATACCGCTTTAAACAGACATGGCTTCCCCTGAAGAATCCTGGGAAGTGTAGTTAACAGTCCTGAGCATTGTTAAAGGTAAAGGTACCCCTGCCCGAACGGGCCAGTCTTGACAGACTCTGGGGTTTGTGCGCCCATCTCACATCTATTGGCCAGGGGCCAGCGCTGTCCGGAGACACTTCCGGGTCACGTGGCCAGCGTGACAAAGCTGCATCTGGTGAGCCAGCGCAGCACACGGAACGCCGTTTACCTTCCCGCTGGTAAGCGGTACCTATTTATCTACTTGCACCCGGGGGTGCTTTCGAACTGCTAGGTTGGCAGGCGCTGGGACCGAGCAGCGGGAGCGCACCCCGCCGCGGGGATTCGAACCGCCGACCTTTCGATCGGCAAGCCCTAGGCGCTGAGGCTTTAGCCCACAGCGCCACCCGCGTCCCACAATTCACAATGGTCTAATAGTAAATCTGTCTTCCCAGGGAGCTCTGAGAATTGTAGCTCTGTGAGAAGAATTAGCTGAGAGTTGTTGGGAGACTGTTCCGTTTTCTTCTACTATGGCCAAATTATTTTTGCTGCTTCTTTTTTTCTCAGCAGATTTGTTTCCTTTCATTTTTTGTTTAGTTGTTCCTCTCTAGACTTGCATGAACATACTTACGCTGATGCTTGTTTTTTGAAGTAATATCTTACTTGGAATTTACAGATCATGAAGAGTGAGGTGCTGAGAGTAACCCATGAGCTGCAAGCCATGAAAGATAAGATCAAAGAGAACAGTGAGAAGATAAAAGTAAACAAAACACTGCCATATCTTGTTTCCAATGTCATAGAGGTGAGTTTCTTATGCCAATAGTAAAATGGATGCTGCTAAGATTGATTGTTTCTTATTTGTGCACATGAGACGATCCTTTGGTGCTTTAGAAGATGGCTTAAGATGGTAGTGCTAAACAGGTTCTGCAAAGAGAACATGGATGGAGTCTGTGGAGAAAGCACTATAACAACTTGGCCTGTTAAAATATGTAGGTTGTTTTAAAAGGCATTATTTCTAATGTTGTCGTTGCTGCAGAGTTCCTTTCATAGTTTTCACTAGCTCAGTTTGATTTCTTGATGCAACTTTTTGGCTGCAGTGCTAAATAAATTTATTAGGTAAACCCCACTGAAGACAATGGAACTTAACTTCCAAGTATATATGAAGACAGTTGTCTCTCTCCCTGTGCTTTAATTTGCTAGTCTGAAAAATAGTCATAAATGAATCAACTTCAAAGAGGACCTACATTTCTTGGCAAAGGCAGCAATCTGCAGTCTCCCTTTGCATTTCTAATGGGGACTACTTTTCATTTTAAAACTTAGGGGAAAATACTGAGACAACATTTGGACACTGGTTATTAGCTTATATTTTGCAGTGAACTACCCTGGGAGCTGTTTGGCTAAAGGGTGATATAAGTAAATGCTTAATAAATTAAATGGTGTCTGCCTATATTACACAATATTTCCTAGCTGTTGTGCAATAGGCGAAACTACCTACTGACTTGTACCTATTGATTTCCCCTGCAAAGGAGTGATGGACCAAGATAATTCTGGAGGCCTCAAAGACTCTTAATAGTTTCTGGATAACTTAGTGCTTCTTTCCATTGCTGTGTGTAATTGTCAGCCAGGATTATGATGTGATTAATTGTGGTATGCTTGCACTCCTGTTGGTCTCTTTGCACCTCTAGCTGCTAGATGTTGATCCCAATGACCAAGAGGAGGATGGAGCAAATATTGACCTTGATTCTCAAAGGAAGGGCAAGTGTGCTGTGATCAAGACCTCTACTCGTCAGGTGAGAACAGCTTGTTGAGAGTGCTGTCATTTATACACACATATATGAAGCTACCTTAAACCATTTTAACTGGAGGTGCAAGGGATTGAATCTGGGATTTTGTACATGCAAAAAAGTATTGTTGTTTTATTATTTATTAAATTTGTTAGTCACTTTATTTTGCTCAGGACAACCCAAAGCAGCTTACAACCAACCAAACAAACAAACGGATCCATTGAACCCATTGAAAATAACTATTGAATTATGCCCCCCCTCCACAAAACACTAAAGATCATGACATTACCTCCCAATAGAAGCTTACCTGGCATATCTTTTAAACCTGTTTTATTTCAGCAGGCATTTTTAAGCTAGGGCTTTTTTTTAGGTTTTAAGAGTGCATTTTAGATTTATTTGTTGTGTTGAGCATTTGGCGAACTGATGGCACCTAGGTCAAATCCAAATGTTAATACTTTGTTGCATTTTCTTCAACAGACTTATTTCCTGCCTGTGATTGGGTTGGTTGATGCTGAAAAACTGAAGCCTGGAGATCTGGTGGTGAGTAGTTTCTGCTCTGCGCAACCATAAGCAGCCATTTGTTTTTCATGATATACTGTTGAGGGTAAAGGTAAAGGGACCCCTGACCATTAGGTCCAGTCGTGGCCGACTCTGTGGTTGCAGCACTCATCTCGCTTTATTGGCCGAGGGAGCCGGCGTTCAGCTTCCGGGTCATGTGGCCAGCATGACTAAGCCGCTTCTGGCGAACCAGAGCAGCGCACGGAAACGCCGTTTACCTTCCCGCCGGAGCGGTACCTATTTATCTACTTGCACTTTGACGTGCTTTTGAACTGCTAGGTTGCCAGGAGCAGGGACCGAGTAACAGGAGCTCACCCCATTGTGGGGATTCAAACCTCCGACCTTCTGATCGGCAAGTCCTAGGCTCTGTGGTTTAACCCACAGCGCCGGATAGTTTACCTTAAATGAGGTATCCCTAATTGTCTTGAGAATTATTATGACATTTTAGTAAACTGCCACCCCAGGCAATCTGTTCAGCCAATATTTCTTAGCTGTTTGATTTAAGTCCGTAGTAGACTTCCCTTTTAATGCAGCTGAGGTATGTGTGAATGCTGTACAGCAGGGGTGGCTTACCCAAAAGTGGCCCTCCAAGAGTTTTTTGTAGCCTATCAAGACCCCCACCTCCCCCCAAAAAGAGAATTCTATTTAAAGAAATATTGGATACTTATGAACACTGAGATTCACTTCACAAAAGTACTGCTTGGTGTCTTATTACGGGGTTCTTGTTTACTCCTCTGATGCTGAATCTTGGTGCATACAAGAATTATTTTTCTTATGCCTCAGACTAGTGGTTATAACATGAATTATGATGACAAATATTCCTTTTCATGAATGTCCGTGGCTGTTCGCTTTTCGCAGTTTAGTAACTATTTTCTGCTTTAAAGTAAAGACTAGTCTCTTGTTTGATTTCAAAATGGAGTCCAAAATTAAACCAGTGCAACAGTGCTTGTTGGTTCATCTAATGCCCAGAAATAGTAACTCTAATGTTTAATTGACAGATTCTTGATGGATTTGCAACAATAACACAAGAGAATTTAAAAGGGGGGGAGGGGCAGAGAGCATGACCTGAGTATGAAGATGTTGGTTTTGGAGTAAAGACTAATTCCTGAACTTATATCTGCAGGGAGTGAACAAGGACTCTTACCTGATTCTGGAGACCCTGCCCACAGAATATGACTCACGGGTCAAAGCCATGGAGGTGGACGAGAGGCCTACAGAGCAGTACAGTGATATTGGGGGACTGGATAAACAGATCCAAGAGGTGAGAACAAGAGGCAGGGGGGGGGGAGCAGTCTTTTAAGCTGTAAGCCTGCAAGCAGGGATTGTCTTGTTCTTAATATGTCTGCGGCATTGGATACATTTTAGGTGCTTTATAAATGATAAATAATACCTGTCCTGGAGTGTGGATTAATGGGCAGCATGGTCCATGGTAAGGATTCATCATCTCTTTCTGTATTGGCAGCTGGTAGAAGCGATTGTCTTGCCAATGAATCATAAAGAAAAATTTGAAAACCTGGGTATCCAGCCTCCTAAAGGAGTCCTCATGTATGGACCTCCAGGAACAGGAAAGACACTTTTAGCAAGAGCATGTGCTGCACAGACAAAGGTAAGATTTGATGTTGAATTCCCAAAGTCCAGGAACTGTCTTAGTATTGGGTAGGGGTCTGTATGGTGATTCCACAGCTGCGTAGTCCATGCTTCAAATCCAAATCCTTTCATACTGCATTTGATTTGATTATTTTATTTCAATATTAGTTTTTTTATGTTGTTTTACTTTATGGAAGTGTATACTGTTAGGATGCAAAATACTGTATTTAGTACAAATTTTGTTTGCCTGGGATACCACACTTGTGCAGAACCCACAAGCCTGCATATGCTTTCCTTTTCTGCTACCCACTCTCTAGGCTACATTCTTGAAGCTGGCTGGCCCACAGCTGGTGCAGATGTTCATTGGAGATGGAGCCAAATTAGTGCGAGATGCCTTTGCATTAGCCAAGGAGAAAGCACCTTCTATCATCTTTATTGATGAACTTGATGCCATTGGCACAAAAAGGTAAGATCTTGGGACTGTATATGATCTGGAAATCATGCCAGGCTCCTTTGTGAAGCCAAATAAGACTGTAATGTACAAGCACTGATAGGATCGTTCCTGATTTCTGTAAGAATATATGTTAAAAGATGGCTGAACTTTTGTAGTCCTAATTGAGATCCATGGTAGCTGTTGAAAAACCACCCTCCTTATAAGCTAGCTCTGTATACAGGCAACAGCAGATTTGCATGGGGTTTCGGTTCCTGACCCCTGTGTGCATCAGCAGAGCATGCATAAGTCCATTTTGCCCCATCAGGCCCCCTTTTCCAGCCACTGCTAGGTTGCTGCGTTCCTAGTCACACATCAATTGGTGGTTGCCTGTACATCAACTACAGCTGTTTTTGGACAGGAATAGTCTGGCCATAGTGATTCATACATTGCTATAATCAAGTCTTGAGGTTACCAATGTGCTCTGAATGGGGCTACCCTTGGGCCTGGTCTGGAAGCTCCAGCAGGGGCTAGACTGTTCATGGGGACAGACTTTCACCAGCACAGAAGTCTGGTGTTCAAAAGCTTGCATTGGCTGCCTGTAAACTACTAGGTCAAGTTCTAGGTTCTTGTATGAACCTTAGCAACTTGAATCCAGGAGACCACAAGAACTGCCTAGTATCTCTGTCCCATCAATGAAGTCTTTGGGGGTAATCACTGTTAGTGCTTCCCCATGGCTCGGATGCACAACTTGTATCCACCGGGAGCCATGTGTTCCGCATTTTGGGCCCAAATTTGTGGAACTTCTTTCCACTTGAGGTCAGACAGGTCCCCTCCCTGTTGAACTTCCACCACCTACTGATGATTGTTGTTACAGCAGGCATTTTAATTGAAGTCAGATAGAATTGTCCTAAATCATACTACTGTTTCCCATGTCAGCAGCATAGACCCCATCATCTATCTTGATTAGCCTATTGATATTGGCCTATTAACACTGGCACAGTAACTAATAGTATGTTTACATGACACATGCAAAATCCATGCTTCTGAAGGTTCAAATGGTGGTTGTGCTACCAGACCATAGGGGAGTCATTTGCTTCACTGACTATGATGACCTTGCAGTAGCAATTAGATTAGGCTTATACTTGTATGGTGAACAAGAAAATAAGGTTTCTGCAAGGGATATGCTGTGTAACAAAAGTTGACTTTATACCATGATTTCTTCCAGATTTGACAGTGAAAAGGCTGGTGATCGGGAAGTACAGAGGACCATGTTGGAATTGCTGAACCAGCTTGATGGATTCCAACCTAACACACAAGTCAAGGTAACTTTCCTTTGCTTGAGGGTACGAGGTGGGCGTGCTGCAAGCAGAGATTACAGAGTGGCTTTCGAAGCCATTTTGATGAGAAAGATGTTAATAGGTTCACCTGCATCTCAGAGCACTAAAATCACTGTTTCTGGGTTCTCTCTTATCCAGGTGATTGCTGCGACTAACCGTGTGGATATCCTAGATCCTGCTCTGCTCCGTTCAGGACGACTGGATCGTAAGATTGAGTTTCCAATGCCCAATGAGGAGGCTAGAGCCAGGATTATGCAGATCCATTCACGCAAGATGAATGTCAGGTATTAAAAAGGAATGAAGCCAGCTTGTGGAAATGGCTGGGTTGCAGGCAATAGTACTCTTCCTTTATTCTCCAGGCCTTGTCATAAGTAAACTATAGAGTGTTCTTGTCTTGGATTCAGTAGGAGCACAGGTTATGCTATTGGGCTTAAGAATCTTGACTTTCTCAGAGCTCAGTTCTGATCTTTATGGCTGTAAACACATGTTAGCGCTGGGTGGTACTTGCTGTAATCTCAGAAATCTAAGGGACAGCCAAGCAATATTTCCAGTGATCAAGTGGGGCTTTAGTACCCCTCATTGCTTCTTTCCTTTCCCTGTGACTTGTCAAATCAGAATAATTAATTCAAATTTAAATACAGTAAGTGTGCTTAATTTTATACAGAGGGCAGGTTTTTTGCTTTATGTGGTGCAGAAATTAATTTTTATCACTGAACATTGCACAGCCCTAGCTTTCACGTTGAAGCATTCTCAGGAAGTTTTTGTGTGTCCTTTCCAGTTGAGTTCTTTCCCCCTTTTTAATTTTGAAAACATGATTTCTTTCTTTGCAGCCCTGATGTGAATTATGAAGAGCTGGCTCGTTGCACAGATGACTTCAATGGGGCACAGTGCAAGGCTGTGTGTGTGGAAGCGGTAAGTAGATCTACCCCACCCCCAATGTTGCTTCCTTTGAGAAACTGTCCTTGGCAGCTTATGCTGAACTGGGGAGAGTGCCTTCAACACAAAAGAGTGGCAATTTTCTGTGATGTATTATTAGGTTTTTTTCCTGAGCCATCCTTTTTCTCTTTGGATCAGGGGATGATTGCCTTACGGCATGGAGCTACAGAGCTTACCCATGAAGATTACATGGAAGGAATCTTGGAAGTCCAGGCCAAGAAGAAAGCCAATCTACAATATTATGCCTGATTCTTGCACCTGAAGCTTATTATTCAGGCTTTGGCTGAGAAACCAGGATCAAGAGTTGGATCTGGAACTTTCTTACTTTCTGTTATTACCTGATGGGCTAAAATAAAGCATTTGCTTTGACTAAGGCAGCTGTTATGTTGCTACACCTTGAAGAAAAAGAATTACCTTCGTGGAATGGTACCCTTATGCATGTATGAGGCATATGTCTTTCTTTTAACCTCTTAAAAACACCAAAATTTGCACAAAGAACCCAGATTTGTCATTTGCTGTTTATGTGATTGAATTCTTAATCTTTTTAAAAATTACTCCTTCACCACAGCATTCCAGTTCCTGCTGATGTATGCTTACACCCCCTACAGAGCACTTAAACTAAAGGCACAGGTATACTAAAGTCCCCTAGAGGGTGTAAGGTTGCACCAATCAACCTGCTTATTCTCTGGAAGTAATTTTTATTTGAGGCAAAACTTGTTCCATACACACATTAGGCTTTGTGGGCAGGAACAAGATCAACAGCTGGGATTACGAGGCCGGCTGCCAAATAAGTGACATTCCTGTCTCCCTGCATGACAGGGTTTCTCCAGCAGCTGTGATTGTGTAGAAGTGCAGAAAATTAATGTCAGTCTCTCTTAATGAGATCCAAAAGGCTGAGAATCTCCAGCTTCTCACTGGACCCAAGCCTTTTAATTTAATGCCTCTTGAAACTTACAACTTCCATTTAAAAATCACACTTTCCATGAATACATTGACTTTAGCACTGAGTTATTAATTACATGCCACTTAAAAATACAATGTAAACAGCCCTCCAAAAAAGGCTTCTGTGTAGTCTTTTGAGGAGACAGAAAAGGAGTACAATGAGGAAAGACCAGTTCCTCCCCTTCAGCACCATTGTTGATGTTCCTGAGTTAGGCCCAGCTCTCGTTGTTCACGTGCATACTGAGTCCATTTAATAAAAAGTGCTTCCTTTTCTGTTAGAAGAGGATGCTACCAAGCGGGCTGTCTTTTCAAGTTTCTGTGCTCATTATCCAAAATGGTAAAGTTCTACAGCCTGGAAGGATTTGAAGCCGCTTGCAAATCTCATTTGCCTATTACAGCAGTTGCCATGACAACATCATTTCTAGGATGGGAGCCCTGGTCCACTTTCTTGCCTCAACCAGAAACCTGTTGTTTTGTTCTTTGTGTTACTTCAAGCAGGAATATCACACGTGACTAAATAACTTAATTAGGTTCAGCCACCGCTGCCATCCCCAAAAATGATTTTCTGTATGCGTGTGAGTTATCTTGACACTAACTCAGGCCTGATGCCTTGGTGGAAGAATTCCTCAAGCACTGAAGTCTCATTTATTTGCTGCTTGCTCTAACTCCCTATGTGTTATCCCAGAAGTAACCTTTCATGAGCTACTGCTATACATATTTGGCTCCCAGAACTGGCATAGGTTAGATACTGTGTGGTCCAGAGGAAGAACTTGCTAATGTTCCTGTCTGAATGTCTATAAAGCCCCCACTTAAGCTGGTGTCAAAGGCTGAAGCAGTAGGCTGTGTTAAGCCTGTAACAGCATCAGGTCCCTGCTGCAGAAGAGAATCAGTAGGATAGCTCAGTTGGTTAGAGCGTGGTGCTGATAGCACCAAGGTTGCGGGTTCAATCCCTATATGGGATGGCTGCATATTCAGGTTGGACTAGATGATCCTCAGGGTCCCTTCCAACTCTATGATTCTATGAATACTGAGACTGGCTGGATTTCCCTTTGGTCTTTACCTCTGACTGGTCCTCAAAGATTCTTGGAAATGGAGTTCCCTGGAGTCACAAGGATGCCAAAGGGAATTCACAGTGGCTTCTGCTCCTAGCAGAAATCTGATTCAGCTTAAATGGTACACAGATCCTACAGCAACACACCCTATTTAACAGAAAAGTTCCCTTTAGGCAAGCCAGGAATAAAGAATTAACCTGATTTGGTTGGTTGTATCAGACAGGCAGGCTGAAGAATCAAAGGAAGGGAGGGGTCCCCCCCCCAAGTCTTTGACATAGCAGCTGAATTCCTTCGTTTGTTTGCAGTGGGAACCTCCCTTCTTCATGAATTTCAGATGCCCCCACTATTGGCAGTAACCCACTGCCGGACCTGGCCTGGCCTGTGCTTGCTAGAGTCCTTTGCTCCCTTCTCATCACACAGTACCATTTTCCTGTCTGGGTTTCTGTACGACAGTCCGGGGGCTATTGAGAGAGGGGGCCAATGTGCATAAGAATCCTGCCAGAAGCGTCAGTCCCAGGCCTCCCCAAGCACAGAACATGGACCAGCCATAGCCATGACTGATGTCCTCTGGTAACCCATAGACATAGCGAGGGTAACGAGACAGCTCAAAGTTTATCCCAGCCACACATGTGCAAAGGGAGATGATGCAGCAGGTACCTGAAAAAGAAGAGAAGAAAGATAAAGCCAATGTTTCTCAGCTTCCTTGCAAAGGGCTGCCTCAAATATGTAAAGCTCCCATTTTTTGTGACTTGAGGAATTTTGTTGTAGAAGGAAACAAACTTCCACAGCCTATTATTCACAGCATCTGATTCTCAGATTCAAGGGCCTTTTTCCTGCCCCTTTTCAGGCTACTGTCAAATCTGAACTATGCTTTCACATTTGTTTTGATCTCGCTGTTTGATCTCCACAGAGAAAAGAAATCTGTTTTGAATATCTTCTTCCTCATCAGCTGCTTTTCTCTCTAAAGGTTATGCTGCTCTTTTCATGTTGTACTGTACAAGGAAATGGAAAACTAGCTCCTTTGGAAGAGCAGGATATAAATTTATAAAATACATAAAAACCATTAGAGGGTTTCTGGTTTCACCTAAAACCAGTTAGTTAGTTAGTTAGTTAGTTAGTTAGTTAGTTAGATAGATAGATAGATAGATAGATAGATAGATAGATAATAAAGAAAGAAAGAAAGAAAGAAAGAAAGAAAGAAAGAAAGAAAGAAAGAAAGAAAGAAAGAAAGAAAGAAAGAAAGTTTTCTACTAGCACACCTATGAAGTAGCCAGTCACATAGCTACAAGCACAGCAGTGGGTATGCTGTGCGCCAGACCCTTATCAGTATTTGACAGATGGTCAGTGCCACCCACTGGTCAGTCACATGCTACCACATGAATGACAGGTGGGTTGTCCTACCCATCTGTCACAATCCCTCATGGAGGTTTCCCAGGGTAGAACTGGTCCAAGAACTGGGTAAGTACCATTATCTGACACATGTTTCCATCCCGGTCCTTTTTGTCATTTGAAAGACTTATCACACATTTTAAATTCATTGAGACAGTCCAAACAATTATATCACCTGTTCCCTAGTTCTTGTCCTGTGAGCCCAGGTCCGTCCCCCCCAAGGCTTTAATTCATTACATATAGGGCACAATACCAAATGCATTTCTTCAGAAAATGGCTCTCAGCCTACGAAGAAAAAAGAACTCTCACCTCCCATAAGGAAGAGCAGTCCAGCTACATATTGCATGAGCTCATGCTGTTTACAGCAGCCCAGCATACCAATGATCCACCCAAAGAGAATGATGGAAACTGCCATACCAATAAAGCCAGCTGTCATTCTCCGCAGATCTGAGGAGGTGTTGGTGCAAGGAAGAAAGAAGATGGAGAAAGAGGGAGAGAAAAGAGAGTCTGTGAAGAGTAATTTGGAGACCGCAGAGGAAATCAGAGGTGGAGGCTCACATTTGCACCAGTGATCCATGAATATGAGTGCTTCCATCTTGTGAAATCTTATAAAGCATTTAAGAAGGCAAAGTCTCAGCGCTTCCTAAAAATATCACGCCTTTCCGTAAGAACCCCCAAGTCAAGAACATAATCACTTTGGAAAATGAGCCAGATTGTGGAAATTTGCCTTCTATATTTATTACAAGTGGTTTACACTGTGCCTTTATGGCTCTTTACAAGAAAGCACATAAAGAGGCAATCTCTTTGACTCTCCATGCCATCAGGCTCCCATTCAGAAGCATGATGTGCTCCTGGGTTACACAGACTGCTGATGTGGTGCAGTTACAGGAGCAAGCTAGGTTGCTATTGACATGTGTCCTCAAAGAAGTCTAGAAAAGTATCCATGAAATTAGGCAATGAAGAGGAAAGGGTTAGATACTCCTTAGCATATGGCTAGTGGGTTGGTGGAGCAGGAATGGCAGTGAAGAAAGGAAAGTAGTAATTAAAGTACAAGGTATGATACCACCAGAAAGGAAAGCTATATGGGGAACCAGCTGTTGAGTGGCAGTATTTAGCATTGTAAGGGGGTTCCAGTTTGGAGCACAAATGTAGGAAAGCCCTGAACAAAGCTATACAGAATTAAAGTTGTCTTACTGGCCACCATAACTGTGTAGTTCAGAGGTCAGAATAACCTCCGAGCTAAACCACCACTCCAAGAATACCTTAACCGTGTTTTTGATTGCATAAACTGATGGGAAAGGGACAAGATCTTAATTTGGGGCATAGATGACCTTTTGAGCCCTTCTGGCTTTAGGAATATACGAGTAACAATGTCAAAGTCCTCCTATATGCAGCGGTGTAGCTAGCCACTCAGGTGCTGGGTGCGGCCTGTGCGTTCTTCAGCCACCCATGGGGGCAGGGCAGGTTCTTCCATTCAGTTCTCTCTCTCTCTCTCTCCCCCCCCCCTCTCTCTGACACTGACACACACACACACACACACACACACACACACAACACACACACACACACACACACACACACACACACACACACTCATTCTCTCAATGTAACCTTCCTGCCACCAGCTGCAGTTTTGCATGAAAAAAGGATCCTATTTTAGGAGGCTTTTTCCAAGCCTAACTGCAGTGTGGGAAGTGTTTTCAGCAGCTGTGACCCTCTACAAAACACTGCATTTAGGCTTCAAAAAAGCCTGCATATTGGAGCCAATAGCAGGTAAAATTCAAGGCTAAAATAAATGAATACAAGGCATGGTGGTCTTGGGTGGGCTCAGAAAGTATTTGTTTACTCCTGTGTATCAAAAAGACCATGTACATGGAAAGCTAATGTGTCAAGAAGAAGGCTCCTTGATATGCTAGCTTTCATGTGCATGATGCTTTCAACAGGAATAGTCAAACGTGTGATTTACCCCACCTGCATTCTGAAGCAGTACAGTTCCAGGAGGTACATGTGATTCTCCTGAACTTTGATGAATTCTGGTAACAAAGATACAAAAGAACTATGTTCAGCGAGTGCTTCGGATACTCACGGAGGGCATGCCACTCATCCTGGCGAATAGTGTTGGTAATATTAACAGGCAAGTTGCGTGGCAGGGAAGATGAAGTGTAGTGATACTTCACAGATGTGCAACGCTGTATGACTCCTGAAAGAGAAAAAATGACAAACAGAAACACTATATATCTGACATTAGGCTTTATTGACATTGCTTTCCGTTTACTGCCTCCTAAACTATATTAGGCTTGCTTTAGTTTGAACTCATTTGTACTCATTTAGTTTGTACTCATTGTACTAAGCCATCATTCAATGCAGGGCCAGATTTAGGTTTGATGAGGCCCTAAGCTATTGAAGGTAATGGGGCCCTTTATATGTGATATTTTAGGGAGCAGGCTAGCAGGCAGGGGCCATTACTTACATCATAGGACACAACACAAAACACTGTTGCTGTATGCGTTTTTTATTTTTATTTTATCTTATATTTTGGAAATGTACATCCAGTTGTTTTTTCCTTTAAATTTTTAGGGCCCCCCAAAGAGAGTGGGGCCCTAAGCTATAGCTTGTTTAGCTTATACGTAAATCCAGCACTGATTCAATGTGAACCATGTCACTTAATTTCACCTCTGCCACAAATTCAGTACAGAGTATTAGGCAAACCACTGATTCTCAACAAAAGCCCAGCATCTGCAATAAGGGAGCTACAATACAGATCCTATTTATAGTGTTGTAAGGATTGCAAAAAGATAATATATGTAAAGCACTTTTAATATTCAGAATTATGATGTATTGTGATGATGATGATGATGATGATGATTATTATTATTATTATTGATATTATTGTTATGTTTATTACTAATTATCACATTTCATTATTAAAGCACGGCATCAAATAATCAGCAGGACCTATAGTAATATACTCTTTTCTAGGTTGATGTTCTGGTTATAGTGGACAGGAACAGAATAACAGAACAAGATTATTTCTACTATGGAAGAAACAGGAGAAGCTGAAATGGGACCTGAAGTTTCTAAAAAAAATAACAGGATGAAAACTGTGAAGAAAAAAATAGAATGAATATTGTGACTGTGGCCTTTTGAATCACTGTTCATAACCATTAAATAGAGGCAACCTCTCCACAATGTAATCCATGAGTCCCTCCTCTTATATCACCCTTAATTGGCCTTTCCAAATTAGTTTGTGCTATGGAATATTATAGAGCCAAACTAAAGAGTTATCAATTCATGATTTTATCATTATGATAACAGTGAATTACGTCTTTCAGATAGACCCCCAACTCAAGTCAGTTTCTGGTGTCTTCTGTAGGCTCCCAGGGGATTCTGTTATCACTTGCTAGAGCTCTTTGAAGATTTGATTTAAATAACTGAACTTCTCTTTCCTGAATTTTCATTGTATTTATAATTAACTGCTTAGCCATAGGACAAGGCAAATATGTGCTTAAATGTCTTCTACCGATTTTCCCCTGCTTTAGGAGATTAGGGAGTATCAGTTTCTTACCCTATCTTTATTGAGACATCAAATCCAAGGTAGTCTCTGCAAACCTACTTTTTATATTGGAAAAAAATATTGCTTTGTGACAAGCAGTTCTCTCTCTCTCTATATATATATATATATAAACTCACTTTTAGGAGCTTGAAGAAAATTGTGAAAAAGAATAAACAAGGTTGCATTCTCCCCCATAGTGGTTAAAAAGCATATATTTCATAGTTCAAACAGGTAAAAATTAATCCTTGCCAGTTTTTCACAAGTAGGAACTGTCACAGAAAATTGATGCATTGCATTTAAATAGCAGAAGTTTAAAAGATGGTTGCATCCATGCTCACCATGGATAAACTAAAGCTTTTAAAGAAAGATACTTCAGTATTGCACAGCAGAATAGGAGACATTTATCTCCAGCCATAATGTAGTGGTAGATCACATGCCTTGCATACAGAAAACTGGCATCTCCAGTTAAAAAAAGAGAGCTGAAATCAGGGAAGGAAAGCCTTGTGCCTGTGATCCTGGAGATCCACCACCAGCCAGAGTAGAAAACACCAGCCTAGCTAGACAAATAATATAAACTGGCCTATCTAATCTCTTATATCTTCTCCTATAATAGGGCCTGTGCATGAAGAAGCAAATAAAGAATCTCATGCCAGCTCAAGGGACCCAATCACAGAATAGGCTTCCCACTGCTTGATCCACTACTCCAGTCTTGTCTCCTTCATCCAAGCAGCCTCCAATGCAGGCAGATCATTCTTCCATGTCTCTGCACCAAGTGCGAGTGGCTCTTTCATTTACACCTGATGCAGAGATGCAACAGAATTACCTGCCCTCAGAAGAGGCACACTCAGAACAGTGACTCACAGGCATACCTAGCAGGGCTACACTGAAGAAAGATAATTCTTATCCTTACATGCCTTGGATGAGATCTAAGTTTCCTCTACTTCCCCCTGCAGCCCCACATGAGCTCAAAATCTAGAGGGATCTTCCAGAATAGATGGAAAGCTGGAGAGGGTAAAAAGAGAAATTGGAAGTCCAGTTGTACAAGTGCATTTCTATTGCACAAGTGGTCAGAAATCATTAGAGGTTGATGTTTAGAAGTAAGCCTTTTCAAATGTAAGAATGAAGTATGCCTACAAGTCTATTGATTGATTGATTGATTGATTGATTGATTGATTGATTTTTAAGTGTCTGAGCCATCAGAAGTTTGGAGCACACTGCTCTAGTGACTATAAGTACATGATGAGACACACACATGTGCTCATTACTTTGAATAACTATTGTTGTTTATAGAGGAACTGACATGGAAACAGAAGATAGGGAAAAGTTGAACTAAGAGACTAGAAGAAGTACAATAATTTGCAGTGCAATACCATACATGCCTACTCAGAAGTATATCCCAATGCAGTCAATGGGGCTTGGTTGCAGGTAAGTGATTATAGGATTGCAACCTGAAAAAACAAGGCTGTTTTCTTTTATGTGCAAATATATCCACACACAGAAAAATATTAATTATGGCAAAAGACACAAGACTATGACTATGAAGAGTTATTTTTGAAGGCATACTAGCCAGGAAGGATGCTGGCCCTCTAAGCCATAAGAAAAAGGAACCCAGGAAGGCATTTAGGCCACAATCCAACACAAGGGACACAGGTGGCGCTGTGGGTTAAACCACAGAGCCTAGGAGCTGCCGATTGAAAGGTCGGCGGTTCGAATCCCCGCGGCGGGGTGAGCTCCCGTCGTTCGGTCCCAGCTCCTGCCTACCTAGCAGTTCGAAAGCACCCCTAAGTGCAAGTAGATAAATAAGGACCGCTTTCTAGCGGGAAGGTAAACAGCGTTTCCGTGTGCGGAGCTGGTGCTGGCTCGCCAGATGCAGCTTTGTCACGCTGGCCACGTGACCCGGAAGTGTCTTCGGACAGCGCCGGCTCCCGGCCTCTTGAGCGAGATGAGCGCGCAACCCTAGAGTCGGTCACGACCGGCCCTGATGGGCAGGGGTACCTTTTACCAACACAAGAGCATACGTAATCCCACTGAGTTTAATGGGTTTACCCAAAACTAGCTCTGTCTTGGATTGTAGCCCCATTGTCTGACATGAATTAACTTTTCATAAAAGAGAGAACATGCTGAAAACAGTGTTAGAGAACAAGCAACAGAGTTTGTTTTCAGTCCTTCTGGAAATAACAGTGGGAGCAGAAGGCCTTTGGCCAAAGTGGAGGAGAGAGAATCAAAGAGATGTAAAACAGCATGATCCACGACTATACTAATTACTATAATGAAGTAAATGAACTGCTTTCAACATGGAAACATAAAAATGCAGAAGATGGATTCTAGTGAATTAAATGCAGGAAAGCAGCTGTGATGTTACAATGGGTTCTGTAAAGAGAATCTACATCTATATCTTAGACATGATACAGGATCAGAAACACCAGGTTAGCAAAATAATATAGCACCATTCATGGACATCAGGCTTCACAAAGAAGAGTTTTGACAGGTTCTCAACCCAATGATGTTCACAACTTAAAAAACATGCTGTGAAGCCTTAACAGAAGGGGCAAAACAGAGGTTAGGATAGGGCATGCTATTATTTTAATTACATGTTACACAATAGTCTATGAGCTGTTCCAAAGGCTTTCTGGAAATGATGAGTTTTGAGGAGAAACCTGAAGGAAGTAAAGGTGTTTTCAGGGGCAGTTCTAGGTGTAACGGGCAGCAAGGGAGTAGATAGTTTATTGGTGTATATATTCAAAGACTTTTAGAGCTAGAACTCTACCTCAAACCATCATCTTGCCATCTCTATATGTATCCTTAAATAATCACTGAGAAAGAGATTTCTCAAAATGCAGGGTATAAAATACATAAATAATTTTAAAACACCCCAGATGTTTCTCCAACAGGCTTTCATTGTTACCAGTTTTAATGAGCAACATCTTTTACCCTTGTTGCTGTTTTTTTTAATTTGTAAGTATTGGTTGTAGAATGTTTTTTGTCATTTTTTTCTAAATTCATTGCTAACTGAACTTTTTACTGATTATGCTGTATGTCATTCTTTTAGCAGACGGCTCAAATATATTTTTATTGAGTGATTTAACTATTTCCTATTGTGAGATGGAAATGCCACAATCTCTGCTATTAGCAATTTCTTCAACTGCCTGGAAGACTATACTTGAAATGTAAGGAAATGGGCTGAAGCATCTTGTGCTGCCAGCATCGGAATATTATATAGCTCATGTTTATTGGAAGCATGAGCTTCCATCCTGTTGCAATTTCCACAACTGTTACAGGTAAAGGAAATCCTCTGGAAAAGGTGTGAGATTCAACCACTCTATGTCCAATGCAGCACAATGAAGACAACCATTGCCAAATTTTAGAAGGGTAAAGCAAGAGCTGCTTTCTATGTGCAGTTCCTGGGCATATGTCAGGAATGCCAGGTACATTTCTTAGCCTCTCATGGTGGAAAGTGGAACAACACATAGCAGCCACAAAAAGATTTTGCCTGACAATCAAGAGATATACCTGACAGTGACCTGCAGCTGGATATGGTGGAGCCATGTGTCAGTAATGGCGCCCAGCATTCAGGTTTGTCACTCATATATAGACAATGCCACTTACAAGGCAACAGCCCTTTCTGACACCACACTGCACGACTCCGGAATTGTGCATAGCGTCCCTGGAAAATGAAGGCATGTTTTCTTTTGGGGCAATCCTATGTCTAAAGCAAGATCTTCCTTGTGCATAAAGCACATCCCACCCTGGCCAAACAAATTGCACCTCTCACCCAGGTGGGTACAGCACCCCCTGCCCATTTATTTATTTTTAACTGTGTGCACTGCATTTTGTTTGGCAGACCTGACCACCTTTGAGCAGGTGGAAGAAATGCATTCCCAGGGAGAAATGAATGGTGATGGACAGCTGTGAACAAGCATCACTTTCCCCAATGGCTGCAACCACAGAAACCCTGGCAGGTTGTACCCATGCCCAGCTGGTTCACCTGAGGTCTTCCAGAGGAACATATACAGGAGGTATCTTGCCCGGGTTATTCTCATGCATAAAGAGGGCATTGTGGGCATTTGGGAAAGGACCCTAAGCCGTGGAGATCTAGGCCGGAGGAGAATCCAGTGGGAGACATGGAAATAACCACCATTTTAGGCAGCCTTGACTTGAGAAAATGCAATTGTCCCCCCCCCCCCTTCCAGCTCTTGTTGAGCCCTCTTGCCACCATGGAAGGAGGAGGAGGAGAGAGCCTGCAAGGCTCTGGGGCACCTGGCGCTTGGCTAGAAATCTGTGAGGAGAGCGGGTGAGGAGGCTGCCCTGAGGCGGGGACTCGGCCCCACAGCCCCAAGGAGCTCAGCAGAGGAGAAGGTCCCCGGAGGCGTCTCCCTCCCTGGCCTGGGCGGGGAAGGCAGCTCTGCAGACTCAGCACCCTGGACAGCAGCAGCAGCACCCACCCCACCGGCGCCCCTCAAAATGTTCCCTCGACGGGAGCGAGCTCTCTCTCTCACTCCCGCGTGCGCGCGCCCTCGACCCCCGCCAGCACAGCCCTCCCTCGACCTGTGGGGCGCGGCCGCCGCCCCCTCCCCGCGCACCTTTCTGGATGAGCTCCTCGCTGTCAGGCTCGAAGCCCGCGCGGTGGCAGCGCCGCCAGAGGCCGGAGACGGTGGAGTTGAAGCGGCGGCCGCAGTGCGATTCCAGCGCCAAAGCGGCGGCGACGGCGGCGGCCCCGGGGAGCAGCAGCGGCTGCGCTGCCGAGGGCGGCGGCGGCGGGGTTTGCCCGGGGAGCAGGGCCCTGGGCGGGCGGGCTCGGAGCGGCAGGTGCGGGCTGGGCGCCGACATGGAGCCGGGCGGGTCGCTGTTGTTGTTGCTGTTGCTGTGGGCGTTGCGCTTGTGGCCGTAGCCGCGGCAGCGCTCGCGGTGTCGCCGCGCGTCCGTCTCGTACCAGGAGTCGGTGCCGATGGCCACGGCCAGCAGCGCCAGGGCGGCGGCGGCCAGCAGCAGCCCGGAGCAACTCAGCGCCTGAGCCGCGGCCGCCATCTTCGCCGCCGCCGCCGCCGCCTCCTCGGAGTCGCGCCGCCCGCCACTGCTCCCCCTGCAGCCCGGCCGGGGGGCCGCAGCGCCAGCCAGCCTCGCTCGCTCGCTCCTCGCCTCCCGCGCTCTGCAGGAGGCCCTCGTGGCTGCCCAGGCCCGGCCGCCCCTCGAGCAGCGAGCCGGCCCAGCACGGGGAACCCGAGGGCAGCGACAGCGCGTTCCTGGTCTGGGCTCTCCAAGAATTACTTGGGTTTATTTTGTTCGCAGTCTCAGGGCTCGGCTCTCCGGGTTCATTTTCAAGCCTTCCTAGTGAAGGCTTCCGTGCACGTTTATTTCTCGCGGGTCAAGCCCACGTTTTCCTTCAGGGAGGCCTACCTGTTTCTCTCCCTCCTGGCACAACAACCCTGTCAGGTAGGTCAGGCGGAGAGGCAGTGACTGGCCCAAGGTCACCCAGTGATATTCGTGGCCCAGCAAGGGCTTGAATCATGGTCCCAATCCGACACTCTGGCCATTACACCACACTGGCACAAAGTGCATCTTTCCACCACCCCACCTGTCTTGGTAAGAGTTTCAAAGCAGTTGCTGAGGAATTAAAACACTTTCTATGCTGGGCATGTTTGCTGCTGTACTTTCCGGAGCAATCATGTGAAAGGAGAAAGATGGAGACACATTCCTAATGGAGACACATGCCAAGAAACTGGTGATCTGTGGCTCCTTGGCATTTCTGTTGTTTCAAGAGCAGGGAAAGGAACCTGTGACCCTCCAGATGTTCCTTGATTACAATATCCATAATCTTTGATGCAAGTTGAAGTTGATGGGAATTGGAGACCTCCAAATCTGGAAGGCTACAAGTTTCCTGGCCCTTGTTCTAGAACAGGCATAGGCAAACTCGGCTCTCCAGATGTTTTGGGACTACAACTCCCATCATTCCTAGCTAACAGGACCAGTGGTCAGGGATGATGGGAGTTGTAGTCCCAAAAAACATCTGGAGGGCCAAGTTTGCCTATGCCTGTTCTAGATCCACTCAGCTTTGGGCAAATTCCCTGACTAGGAAAATGAAAGAAATATGAAATGATCATACTTAGAGTCACGAGGGATTAGACCAGAGGCTGTTTCTTCTTGTTCCTTCCAACCATTGAGTAATGGCAGAGATGGTTCTTTCCATGATTTGTCGTTTTTTTCAGTGATATACATTCTGGAGTCCAATAAAAGGGTGAAAACATCTATGCTGATGAAGAAGAGGCCACACTCAGTTTTCTTTATTTCATCTCTACTGCCTCCATGCCAAGATCAATACAGATGAATGAGAAAATGCACAAGAGCTAGTGCAAAACAAAGCCAGAAAGACAGGATTCTCTCTGCATTTCCTGAAGTGACAAATAGTGTGGAGAAATTAACTGTACTCCCCCCCCCCGCCGCCCCCAATCCTGTACGTAACACTGGGGTTGGCCTCTTCCCTTGGACCCTGAATGGCCACTTTAGGCAAAGCTTCCCAAGATCTGCAAACACAGTCCAGCCCAGGGCAGTCTGGGCCGCAAGCCAGAAGCAACAGCTCACAGAGATTAATGAGTCAATGTCACCCACTTTGCATTCCTGAACTGTGATCAGAAAATTCCTGCTGCAGCTTGCAGCCTACGCCAAACCGAACCCTGATGCAAATAACATACGCTTCTGGGTACTCCCTCTTGGGTATGCACCAAAGCCTCTTACCAATGCCAACTGGATTTTTAAGGACAACAAATATCCTGGAACAATATATAGGGTACTTTGTCTTCCATGGTAGCTTTCCCTCCTTCAAGCCAGGGCTTTGCTAGTCCGCACAGAAGCGTGGCAAATTAGAGTCCTGGAGCAGCACTAACTGCCTAACAGTGAATAATCACACAGGATGCCTGGGAATAGGAAGGGTGTCTGTTTTGGAACAGTGATGTTCTGAAGCTGGATGCCTAACAGCTGACAACAGCTGTTAAAGAAAGGCTACTTTCCATGGGCAGATCAAGAGAGACAGCCTTTTTCATGATGAGAGTCAATGAGGCAGACCAGATGCATTCACTGCTGCTTTCTGGAAAATATGTGATTGAAACTTTCCTCTACATGGGTACTATAGGCAACCGTCCTTCAGATAAAGCCACAAAAATAATGCAGAATCACAGTGTTCCCATCCCTGCAGATTTAAGGCTGCATAAGCAACAACATATGTTTCCACTACAAAGCAACAGGGAGCAGATGTTTAAATTATTCTCCATGCCCCGCTTAAGCAGAGAGGATGGTGCATGAGGTGATCCAACAGTGGATGTTGTTCCTGCAGCTTATGCAGACTACAACCAAGCAATTGTCCTAACGATTGTTCTGGCATCCCATGACTCAGTAGCACATCAGTAGCTGCAAGCTGTGCAATCATACAGAAACACCCACCCACCCCTCAGGATCTAGACAGAGACCCAAGGGGCATCTCACCTTTAGGCTTCACTAGAACTCACCAAACAAATGATCTGAGGATTGAAAGCACTGAGGAGTAAAGGCATGTTCAAACCAGAACAAAATTCAAGAACTTAATACAGTCTGAACCCATCTGACCTTTCTTTTAAACATCCTAAAACAGGAATATAACAAAAAGACTTGTCAGGACAAAAAACTGCCAGATCATTTGCACTTCCCCACGTGTAATTAGCAGCACATCCACGCTACTGAATTAAAACAAACAGCACATACAACAGATGCCTGGAGTGGAGAATGGCAGCAGAGTTTTGTGCTGATATTCTCCCAGTAGTGTTTTTGAAAGAAGAAAAAAAGTAGATCAGAAAATGGTCATCCATTTGCTGGAGTCAGGATGCAGATTTAGCTGCTGCCGTGGAAACTACTGTTTGTTCTAGGGCTGCTTGTGTCATTGGTGCAACACTGTAAAATGCTGAGGGCGGCTCCCAGGGAGAAGAGAAGCTGGTCATTGCTACGGTCAGGCAGCTTTTAAATGCTTTAATAACAACATATTGAATTCCCAAACCCTTGTGGCACAACGGGTCGGTGTGCCTGGCTGTTAATCAGAAGGTTGGTGGTTTGAGCCCACCCAGGGATGGCTGTAGGATTCCTGCATTTCAGGGGGTTAAACTAGATCAGGGACGTCCAGCTCCCAAGAGATTGCAATCTTCTCCCAGAAAGAAAAAAAACCATGGGGGGGGGGCAGGTCTAAGTTGTTGAGCTTTTTTGGAGGGGGCACCAAATTTGCAGTCCTAATTAGTTAATGGGAATGCTGAAAAACCCTCACCAAAAACAGGGCCAAGCAACGAGCTTCTGTTTTAGCGATCTTGCGTGAATGAATGACACAGAGGGGCTGGGGCCAGTAATGAGCAAGTGATCGACCAATATCACCCGGGAATCAACCTGTCGATCACGGTCGACTGGTTGGACATCCCTGGACTAGATGATCCTCATGATCCCTTCCAGCTATACAATTCTATGATTCCAAGGAAATGCCTCCTTAGAGGCCCAGTGATAACCAGGCCTGTGCCCATTCCACAATTTGCTTGCTGCACTATGCAAGTACAGAAAAAAGACACACAAGCACAGATTATAAAAAGTTAGGACTACAAAGAAAACCATACATATCTGCAACTAAAACTGTAACTATTCACAGAAAACAACATAACTTCTACAAATAATGATAAAACATTTATTTATAAACAAGTTCAAATAACGAAACAGCTCGTTATATAAAGGTAACATCATTGTATTCTTTTATTTTGAAGAGCACATAACCTCACACACAATTTACCTTTGTGCCACTGAAGACAGCTTGGTCAAAATGCATTTGACAACTGAAAGTGCTGTTTATTTGCAACAAGACCATTTAGTCATTTGTTCTTCTGTCTTTCAATACACACGGAATCTCATTGCTGTTTTTAGACGCCATTTCATCTCACTGTTTGGCAACTGAAGGGCCTATTCGAATTAGGCTGTCAAGCTGCGTTTACTTCCGTTTTTAAACTAGAAGTTATAACACTTAGTTTACTTGACAGTCCTGACTTTAATAATCTGTGCTGACGCTGACTGGCCAGAAGTCATTCCTCTTTGTTTAACCCTGCAACAGTTGCACATCCAGAAAATCTTCCTTTTCCTCTATTTTTGGTAAAGCAAGCCAGCTCACTCAGCAAGGAGCTACCAGGTCAGCCAAAAGGAATGCAAAATGTGTCACAGGGGCTGAGACAGATCCAGAAAGGCAGAGTCTGCTGCTTCCATACTACCTTACGGTTTGAAAGCATGAGGAACTCTTCCCAGTTTAAGCTGTACAGCCGTAAACCAGGCATTATAGCCAGGTTCTTTGGTTAGAGGCAGGCATTGAACAACCTCTCCAAAAATTTCCAGCATGAATACTGATTTCAGCTACAATGCTTCAACCCAACTGGATCTTCAGTTACTGCTTAGGGAGAGGCACAGGATCAGGCAGTAGCAGACCTCATCCTAGAAGGTTCAGAAAGCAATTTTATGGCAGGGTGGGAGAAGGTTTCCATAGCTCAAAGGTAGCACTTATGATTTCCATGCAAAAGGTCTCGGATTCAATCCCTACTATCTCTAGTTTGAAAGGGATCTTGGGTACCAGAGCCTTCCTTGCCCAAGATCCCGGAGAGCCACTGCAAGTCAGAGTACATAATGCTAGGCTAGAGGGACTAATGTAAGTCTGACCAGGTATACTGTGGTTTCCTATATGAAACAACCAGGTATTTTGGCCAGGGTTGGAAGATAATTCTTTTATCTCTATGCTGACATTGCAACCTGCCTTTTTATTCTAGCACACATCAAGTCCAAACTGGCAACACTGCCCCTTTCAGCAAAAGCAGCACCTCTCTTCATTGCTGGTTGTTGTTTTGTGTTCATTTAAATTATTATTTTTTAACCACACACACACAACTTGAAAAGAAAAATCCAGCCACCCCACTTTCTTTTCTCAATACTTTGGAAGTCCTGGCCTGTGAAGCTTTAGAAAGAAGAAATGGAGTCCAGAACCAGGCTTCCATGATTTGCCTCTCGTAGCAGCAGCCAAATCCACAGGCACACAAAAGAAAAATTCAATGGTGTCCCTTATTGCTCTGTAACAGTTCAGAATGAAGGCAGCTTTGGGAAGCAGCAGAAGGCAGCCGGAGCAGGAGTCGCTCATTCGGTAGTGAATGAGAGAAGCACCATGACAATGATGCCAGTACACAGGAGGAGTACTTGTTGCACTGAGTTCCTAGGCAAAGGAAAAGAAGAAGAAGAGAGGATGGGCTGAAGATCAGGCATGAGGAGGATCTGGATCCTTCCACCCCCCACATTCTTATTCCTCCTGGGACCCTCAAGGCGGCTTATAATGGCTCCAAGATCAGGAATGGGGAAACTTTGGTTCTTCAGATGTTGCGTGACTCCAACTCCCATCAGCCCCATCAACACAGTCAATAGGAATGATGGGAGTTGTACTCCAACAATATGGAGGGCCACAGATTTCCCTTTGCTGCGCTGGAAGTTATGCATGGGGTGTTCGCCACCCCCACAAGTTTTTCTTCCCATAAGTAGATGTGGTGAAGACACTTACCAAATATTCTTCTCTTCTAAGAGATCGGGCACGACATTTACCAGGGCGATGTATAAAAAGCCCCCCGAGGTAAATGGGAGAATCCAAGCGATGGTTTCCCCTGTGTAGATAGTGAGAAACACATCAGTGACCAGGAGGTGGCAGGAGAGAACTGTATTTGGGTAAGATGGGATGGATATGTGGGTCTCTCATTCATCCCTTCTGCATACTCCAAGTCTTACCTGTCCCTTTAGGTGACTGAGCACAAATTGCAAAGCAAGCACCGAGAATGCCTCCAAGGGCCGTGGAGAGCTGTAACTTGGCTGCGCTCCAGCGATCAAAGCCGGCACGAAGGAGGATGACAAAATCTCCCACCTACAGCAATAAAGCGGGGACAAAAAAAAAAGAGAACTGGAGAACTGCACAGAAGCTGACAACAGTCCCAAAGCATGGCACTGCAAGCTCTTTTCCAGAATTGCCATCTACAAAAAGTCCTTTCCTGAACAGATAACTAATTCCAAGCCGCAGAGTTAACAAGTGGGGAAGTCAAACATGGAACATAGTCAGTTAACTCATTTATTCTAGCCTCATAGGGAGGGAAAGTATTCTTTCCAATTATTTGGTTGGCAATAAGTAATTCTAAGCAAACAGAACATTCACCATCTGCTGCCACCACCACCAACACGTTGGCTGAGAGAAAGCCTAAGGATGTGCAAATATACAATATTTGCTTATCCCTTGTCTCTCCCTTCCATTCCATTTACTTCATTCATTGTCAAAATCCAGATTGTAAGATTCTTGGGGCAGGTACCTTTTTGGATTTTGTTACTCTGGAAAGTTTTGTGTATTATTGGTAGTGTGTGTGTGTGTGTGTGTGTGTGTGTGTGTGTGTGTGTGTGTGTGTGTATTAGAGAGTGTGTATATTACAGAGATTTGCTCACTCTTTCAAACAAAGCCCTGGCCTCCCGGTCAGACAAAACATTGAGACAACTTCCCAGCAAGCCTATTACAGATCTTACTTACCTCATGGGGAATTTCATGCAGAAGGATTGCCATAGTGGTCAGGAGCCCAACCTACAGCCAATGGCAGAAACATGTTAAGGCATTCCATATCACTCAACAGGGACACAAGGGCAGCAAAGCAAGACTTTTCTAAACATTTTTTTCCTTGGAGAAAAGGGGAGATGCTGACCCTGCCCCCCTTTGAATGGTGATCTGTGCAGTTTTAGTGTTCAAAGCAATTGCAAGGGCTTTTAGTGTTGGGTTTTAAGGAAGAATGTGGAAAAAGCTGTAGTTATTTAATACATATTATATAGATATTCTGGAGAGTGAAAGTATTAGGAAAATGCTATAAAGAAACAGCACAGAATTGCTTCTTATTTGTCTACTTGCTTTTAACACCAAGCTCTGGGATCTGAACATTAGGGGAGAGTCAAACAGGTCCCCTAAATAGGGAACTTACCTTTCTGCTAACCAAAAAGCTGGCTGCCACTGCCAGGCCATGTGTGAAATTATCTATTGTGTTGGCCAAAAGATTGAGGTATCCGCTGATCTACAGTGGCAGGGGAAAGAAAGAGAAATAAAATCAGAGCATCTAACACCTGAAAGACAAGGAGACCACAGACAAAGGCCATATTCACAAACAAAGGTAAGAATGCCAATTTTATCCACAAGGTAGCTTATATAAAACTTGTGAATGTGGTTAACGAGGCACATAACATAGTAAGTAGCAGTCTTTAAAGTGACTATCGTATTCTAACACCCCAATGGATGTGGGTTATCCTGTTTTGACAAGCAGATGCAGAAATTTAAAATATGGGTTGTCAGCTGTCAAACAGGAATGCAGCACGGGGCTTTTCTCTTAGTGGATGTGGTCCAGCTCTCCTCTCCTGAACTGTAAAATGGCAGTTATATTCTTAAAAACACAGAAAGATGTTGAGAGGTGGCATTTTTGTAAAGACGTGGGAATTTTGTTTTTAATGATAGAAACTTTTAAAGAAAGCAGCTTAAATTCAGGTAAAGACTGTGTACATAAAGGATCAAGGAGAAGGCAGGTGAAGGTCCACACCAAGCAGGCGATGATGGAGTTGAAACCATCATTCAGTGGTAAGATCCAAGGCTCAATCCCTGCCAATTATGTGGGACTGGGAAAAACCTCTGACTTTGACTCTGGACAGCTACTGCCAGTCAGAGTGGATGGGGCTAGACAGCCTGACTCACTATAGGGAAGATTCATACATGTTTAAGAGGAAAGCATCTGCATGCCTGATCTCCCCTAAAAGTGGGGGTTTGGCTATTTTTTTTTTTTTAATACTGCCTGCCATCTTTGCTTTCAGGAAGTTATCGAACTTCCTTTTGAGTTGTTTTTGCTTAGACACATATCGCATTTTCTCCACTGGCCCATGGACCCCACTCCCACCACCAAATGGTTTGTTTACCTTGATCTTCTGGGCTGGTAGAGAAGACAAGTGAGAAGAACCATTACTCTGAGCTGTGCCCAACTTCTTTCTTTGGACTGGACTGGCTGCCTCCTGCACAGCAGAGAAACTGCTCCCATTTGGAATCCGTTTAGCAGGTGCTTTGGAATCACTGACCTAAGTCACGGAGAAGCGGCTGGTCTTTTTCCATGTCCATCAAACAGTGGCCCAGAAACCTTTTCCCATTCCCTTCATATAGTGCTATCCTAAACTCAAAGAAAACTATAGCTACTTCACATCTGATGAATTCTAAAGCAGAAGAATGTTTGCAAAAAAAGGACACAGAAGCCCAGAGGCTGTCATTTTAAGTGGTTTGTTAGGCAAAGTCACACAAATCAGACAAGGACGACCTCCACTTTGCTCATGCAAGGTTGACGGGGAAGCAAACAGATATCCTGCTTTCCTGACTCCCTAACTCTAACCTAAACACACACACACACACAATTCAAAACTTGAAAATCCCATACTTTGTATTTTGCATAATGTATTCAAATACCATATTGAAAGCATTTATGCCAAATATAGAGGAAGTTATGCCAAGTACAGAGGAATTGTGCACATGGTGGGGGAGGGAACTCATATAGGATAGGGGTGGTTAAATTGTGGCCCTCCATATTTTTGGGGAGTCTAACTCTCATCAGCCCCAGCCAAATGGTGAAGAATGATGGGAACTGTAGTGCAACAACATGTTGGAAGGCCACAAGTTAACCATTCCTGCCATAGGGCATTATGGAGCCCTTCTGTTCTCCTGCTGACCTTCACACCATGAATTTATGTCATGCCTCCTGAATCACCGAGGAGGCTACTGGGAGGGATAGGAAGTTAAGCTTCATGCTGCGTTTCCAAGATCACATGGCAATATCACATGTCATAATCAAACTGGGATCTTGTGCCCCTCTCAGAATCCACTCACCAAGCTGGAGCTTCCTTCCTTTCCACTGTCTGGGAACATCTTCTGGAGGCTCAGGAAGGTCAGCAAACCAATGATCACCCAGAGTCCCAGGAGCTTCTGCTGCTGGAAACTCTGCCCTTCTCCTGTAGAGGGGAAAGAGGTAGAATGGACAAGTCTCACCAGAATTTGAAAATCAGGAGCCCCCAAAACCATTTTCCCCACCCAAAAGCAAACAAATTAAAACACACCCCCCTGCTTCATTCACACAAAAGGCAAACTGGTTTCCAGAAGAAACATACAAATCTGGGGCCAGTGCACTACTCTAGAGCAGGGTTTCCAGACTTGGGTCTCCAGCTGCTTTTGGACTACAGTTCCAATCATCCCTGACCACTGGTCCTGCTAGCTAGAGATGATGGAAGTTGTAGTCCAAACACAGTTGGAGACCCAGGTTTGGGAAACCCTGCTCTAGAGTATTATCAGTGCTGCTGGCGTAAAGTAAGAACCCACACACTCAGCACACATCTCTGATAAAGCTGAAACAAAAGAGTCTAAGGGTGCTTCCACATGTCAGCTATAGTGGGGATGCCAACTGACCCAGATCATCAATCACCTGTAAACAACACAGGTAGGCAGGGGAAGGATGGATGAGCTCTGTGCATGATGCTGGAGTGGGTGAATCTATAATAAATTGACCCAGCAAAGCTCTTCTGTTCTCAAGCACTCTTCTCAAGTGTAGAAAAAAGAAGCCTTGAAAATAGAAGAGGACTCTGTAGCAAAGGGTGGAAGGGCACCTGTGCTTTCTATAGCTCCCTCTTCCTATGGCTACCACTCTCTGTCTCTCGGTGTATATCTCTCCCCACCCATCTCTTCCTGGATACCTTCACGTACCTAGCTCCCTGCCAACCCACTTCCCGTGACAGAATGTTGATTCCTTGAAAACTCAAATCCTGCAAGCTGGAGATGCTTTACTTGCAAATTCATTAACTCTGAATGTTTTATTTGGAGAACAAAACTGGATTATTATTTTTTTGTGCAAAGACATTGGCAGCCCCTGGTTACAGCCACACGTTTACCAGTCAAATTCTGAAGCTGAGCCTGCCTAAGCTGCGTGCACAGGCATGAAGTCTGTGCTCTGGAGAGCTCATTCCTCCTCCTCCTCCCGCCACACCCTGGCAAAGTTCTTTGCCTAAGGACAAAAGATGTCCTTTTTGATTAGACGGAGTGCGGTCAGCTTCCCACACGCTGTTGAGACTGGCTGTAGGCAAGGGAGAATGACAGGCATGTGTGGGGTGACGCAATCCTGAAGCCCAAAGGCCAGATAAAGGCTGACAAGGCGGGGGAAGTCTTCCAAGGTCACATTTTCAGGAGGCAGCAACACCTGCGGACTCAAGGCAGGCAGCAGCACAAGAGCAGGTGCCCTTCTTATGGAGGGAGACCTATGCAGACCTTCAAGATCAGAGGAAGTTGTCCTTTACGAATCAAGCAGTTAATTGCAGGGCTGCATGGAAGAGCACCCTTCCTCAAGAGAGGCAACAACATGCTATTCAGGAGCAAAGGCGGCTGTGTTTGTTTCATCTCTTGCGTCTATAGAAGAGAATTCCTTCCTCAACTTGGTGCCTTATTGTTGGACTACAGCTCCCATCGACTCCTGCCATAGTGGTCAATGGCCATGGAGAAGGGGACCTGTCCTCCAACAACATCTAGAGGGCTACAGGTTGGGGAAGAGGGACAGGGCATTTCCCCTATGATAATCATCCATGAAACTCACTGGGTGACCTTGGGCCAGCTGTTCACTCTCAGCCTAACCTACCTCACACGGTTGTTGTGAGGATAAATGGGGAAGAGAAGAACTATGTTCACCATCTTGAGCTCCTTGGAGGCGAGGTGGGTTACAAGTGCAACAAGTTAATTAGTAATTCATTTGACACAGCTTTGGAAGAAGCATGACTATATTATTAGTATTATTAAGAGTCAAAGCATAGAACAGAGAGAAAACAAGCCCTGGCGTCCAGGCATCCCCTTTGAAAAGATAACAAAGACCCCAAATGGAACACAACAATCTGTGCAGAAGCAGGGAAAGAAATGGCTGTGGCGTGCCTTGCAGATCAGTGCCTGTGTGATTTCAAGGCATTTGCACAGTTCCAGGCATTACCTGCAGTGGCACTGCAGGTGTAGGCCCAGGCCTCTGGGAGCAGGTGCAGAAAAACATTTCCCAGGAGCCCACCAATGGCAAAGCTCAAGAACTGCTTCATCCGATGGGATCCCTCTGAAAAGACAAAGAGCAGCCAGTCACCAAAGAGCTTGATCTCATCTTGCTATGCTACTCATGGGAAAGCTGAGGGAACAGTCATCTCTTCCCCCATGCATAGGGTTTGCTGCCGTAGCAGCTGATCAGGATGCTTTGTCTACTTCCAAGAAAATGCTGAAACTGGGAAAGCCAGTTGAAACACCTAGTACATTGCTCCCACCCAATGGGGCGGTTGTGAACTTGCAAGGAGAGGTAGGGCCAGTGGGAAAACTGTGTCCGCCTAGTGTCTGGAGAAGAGAGCAGGGCTGTGTTTATTCCACAGTTTTGAGCCTGCACCACACAAACACACAACTTAGTGTAGAAGTCAATATCCTGTTTCTAGCCCTTAAGAGTACAAGGATAAAATCAAAACCATGCAAGTGGCACCAAGGGAAATCTCAAAAGCCACAGAAAGGAGACATTTCCAACTGGATTTCCAGTGGCCAGAAGACAGGGCTTCATTGTTATGCCTGATGCTTTGCCCTTTCCCATGGCTAGTAGGAAACAAAGGCTTACAAAATACTTATACCTATACATCAGTTACACAAGTCACAGAATCCACCTCTCTTGACATGAAATTTGGTTTACTACTAGAGGGTGAAGGTCCTGTTTTAGAAAATCCACCAGCACATGCTCAACACCCTAAACTTAGCCATTGTCCGCCCACCTGACTTCATGGAATGACTTGATAAGAGCATATTGCTCCTGTATTACAATAAGCATGCCGCATCCAGGTCTTGCATTTAAAAGCTGTGCTACCCCGAGCAATCCCTGACTGGGATGCTGAGCCAGAAAAAGAAGGCAGAAATCATCAGGGGGTGCTTACCTTCTGACTTCAGTGCTGCCCCTGTCTCGAGAGGAATCACCAGCAGGGGAAGGACCCCACTCAGCCCAACCATAACTGAACCAATCAGAGAACAGATCCAAGCATCCAGGCGCTCCTCGCTGAATATGGCCCCCCAGGACTCAGTCTCCTTTTCACACAGGGGACTAGCCTCATTGTCAGCCTGGGTCAGTGGAAGGTCGTGGGCCTGGCAGGCAGCCATAAACATCAAGAAGGAGAGAGTTCCATGGAGAAGCAGTCGTTCCCCCATCATCACTGTGCAGCCTCAGCCTGGCTGGTCAATCCCTGCAAGGAAGAGAGAAAAGATGAACAGTCCATGCCTATGACCCTTCAGTGCTTCTCCTCTTCACCCATCCCTTTTGAAAGTCAGTCCCAAGACATTTGTTCTTTTTTTCCTCCTGAACTGAATTAGTCTTCCCATTGTTGACTTCAGGGGCAGAAAGGATGAGTCATACTTCTTTCTCTCATTTTTTTACTAGATGGAAATCTCATAATGAAGCGAGATGTCCCTGCAACTCCTAGGTAGCTACTTATTCTTGTATGTGGGATCTTCATATTGTGAAAAAGAGGTATCAGCATAGATCTCGGCAGCCCTTTTCTGTGACTGAGCTTCACTTTCCTCACATTGGGGCTGTGTGGTTCTGAACCATTCCTAAAAGAAAATTCACATATCTCCTGTATGTATAAACACTTATTGAGCTGGTGGGATTTTTCTGGTGTGGCCTGCTGGCCCATTTAAATTTGGCCACGTGGCCCAGTTAGACCAAACAAAGGTTCCCCCACCCATTCCAAGCATAGGTGCCAAGGGCATCTGGCAATATACCAACCAACCATCTGCGCTCGTGACAGCAATGGAATCTGAGATGGAGTGGCAACCTGACCAGTTCACCATGGGTGGCTTGAGGCAACATGCTGACTGATGAGGACATTACAAGGACAGCAGCCCAGCTGGAAACCCATCAAAATGGTAGTACAAAACTAGACCCAGAGTTTAATGGCTTCTGCAGATACTAAAATTATGTAAAAGAGGAATTCAACATGCCACTAAGCAGATCTGTCAGCACAAGTATTTCTGCTTACCTAATGGAATGATCCACTCTCATCCCCCACCATGCCATACCCTCCAGCATTCCTCAGATGAAAATAGGGACATTTTCATCTGAGGAATGTCGGAAGGTATGCTGCCCCTTCGGCACCTGTGTTTCTGCTGCCATGGCCCCAGGAGTTCTCACTCTCCCCCAATTGACCCTCACTGACCCCCACTTTTTCTGCCCCCCCAGCCCTCACATAGAGCATTTCCTACCAAAGGAAGTGCAAGTGCCACCACCAATACGCAAATGGATGTATTGCCCTCCACCATCCTGAAAAAACACCATTTTGTTTTGTTTTATTCTTTGGTAGATTTACAAAAATAAAAGCACACACCAAAAAATAATTTGAGGGAGGGAGGGGGAAAGCCCCACTGCTATAGCAGAAGTTCTTGCATAGGCTTCTGCTGGCAGGGCCTGTTAGTTGAATCCCACCCTTAGTGGTTAAAGATGTTGGACTTTGCCTGGGGAAGCCCATGTGTAAGCGGCTGTTGATAAGCAACTCCAATCTCCAGACTGCTGTGGCCTCATCATGGCCAAGTATAAGCACAGACCTGGGGGATGGGGATAGGAGTGTCAAATCCATCCTTATCAGTAGATGAAGACTCAGAAGAACAGCAAGAGGGAGATGCAGCAGCAATATAACTGGGAACCTCCACAGCCTACAAAGGCAAGCAGCAGGAAGTCTTTACCACCTGGGGGAGGAAAGCTAAATGAAAGAGAGAAGAAGAAAGAAAGAGAGAAGTATTCCAGACCCTGAAGGGTGGTGGTGGGGGAGTCAATCAGAAACTGTGAGTTATGGAACTCCAGAGAATCAGAGAGAGAAAGTAAACTTTGGGGCTGTATAAGAATTTTAACAATATTTGAAACTTAAGTTCCTGCTATTCAGAAGTGGTTGGGACTACATGTAGGAGAGGGAGACCTTCCCAGCTCTCCTCTAGAATCCTGAGGCCTACTTGAGTCTCTGAAGGAACCTACGCTGCCAAATGTTGCTGGACCTCTCTTGAAGAGAAAGGAAGCAGTAACACCATAACAGATATATTGCAAGTGTATCTTCATATTTTTGTAATCTGGTCAGGGCTGACCTGCTTCCTCCCTCTTTGCCCCATCTATGCACTTCCAGCCAGGTTTGTGGTGGTGTGAGAGAGCCAAGCAGCAGCCAGTTCCACAATGTATGCTCTGTCCTGTCCTGACACATGTATATCCAAGACACCATGTGGTCAGGAAACACCTTTGGGGAAGTCACTGGAGCAACCACTCAGAAACGACAGCTCAGGGGTTTAAGGCTCTTCAACAGGGATAGCCGCAGAATTTTTTAATATTTTATTTAGCCCATCTGTTGGCCCTGCAGTTTGAAGCTAGGAATTTCTGGTCAAACTATTTCTTCAGCCAGTCTGTCCTGTCTACTCGAGTCTGATTGGCATCAGCTTTCCATGGTCTCAGGCAAAGATCTCTTCCGGTCCCACACTTGCTTTGTAGTTATTCAGTGGAAGTATTTATATCTTGCCTTTCAATCATACTAAAAAGGCAATTAACAACATTTTCAGTAACCCAAGATACTCTTGGCTTGAGTTGCCAGAGATTAATCCTGAGACGCTTTTTGCATGCAAAGTGTGTCCTCATCCAATGAGCTCAAGCCTTCCCCTCTCCACCCTCACATCCCTTCCTCTCCTTCATAGATTTGTATTCTACAATTACTTTCTCCCCAAGGTTTTCTGCAGGCAATGCAGTCAATCTCTCCTGCTCCCCCAAAAAAGTTAAGCTGGCAAACATGGGACTCCCTGCCCCTCTGCCTTCAGAGCAATCCTGTGAGATATGATTAGAATCAGACACAAGCCTTATTCACTCAGTCTCCCCACCTCCTCCAGCCAATTACCATAACACAAGGGGGTGAGCCCATTGGCCTTGGCTTCTCACCCCTGGCACTGTTCCTACAGCCCCCAATATGCTGAGGACTAACTTCTGCAGTGAAGAGGCTGTCCTACTCATGGGGTCTCCCCATCATGTGATCTAGAACCCCAATCTTCTTAAGACTTCTTAATTGCATGGGGAGCTTTCTGCCAGTGCAGTTTGCCATCTTTTGGGGTTCCTTTTCCAGTCAGCAGTGTCACCCAGAAAGTCTTCCAGAATCTTCCACTTCACAGTTCGGCTCTTCTCTTGGTGAACTCCCATGTGGGAATAAACACCTCACCCATTTTTGTTCTTCTTAAAGTATTTATTGTCAAAGTAACACTACAGTGTATACGGTTACCAGATTTTTTTCAATGAATCCAGGGACACTCCCCCCCCTTTTTTTTGAAGCTCAGTAGCAACAGGGAGTCAGTAGTGGGGATGGTGAGGTGAAAGACCCTGGGCCCAAGCACACATGTATATTGTATAAAGGTGCAAAGCCCTTCTTTCGCACCCTGTGAAACATAAATGCGCAGTTTTTTAAAAACTGGGCAATGGCTCCCAAGCCTTCCCCGATCTGTCAAAATAAAGGGGGGAAGGGGGCAGGAGAACAAGGGAGGCTCAGGAGTCATGGGCAGGCATTGCGGCGTTGCCCAGTTTTAAAAAAACTCTGCGCATTTATGTTTCACAGGGTGCGAAAGAAGGGCTTTGCACCTTGCCCAGCAGAGAAACCGCACGCCTTGCACCCCTCCTGGGCCATGGCTGCCCGCCCGCAACTCCCGTGCCTTCCCCATCAGTCAAAACAAAAGGGGAAGGGGTCAGGAGATCTGTACCGCCAGATGTCCCCGGTTCCCCTTCGGCAGTGGCGGTGGCAGTCACCAGCCCGGAGCCAGCCACAGCCAACTGAGCTACCAGTTGCTGAGGCTTCCGCTGCCACATTTCCCGGGGCCAGATTTGCAAATCTGGGGACATTCCGGGGACGGAAGAGTAACTACTAGGCGGTACTACTGTCATTTGGGAGACAGCTCTCTTTTTCAGTCTACTCACATCTGCCAAACATAGGACATGTGAACAAGCAGGCAAGGACAAACATTTGTGGCTTAGCAGCCCATATGCACTTGCTTGCAAGGCCCATGGTGGAATCAGTGAGTTATGGAAAATTCCTAGAAGGCAGAGTTCCAGGGGGCTAGAAGGCCTGGGAAAACACTGGGGAGCAGGAGGGGACAGAGCAGGGCTCCCTTAGTCATGCCAGTGCCAACTAATTTGGGGGACCTATGTAAATAACTCCATCTGAGACATGTGAGGTATCAAAATGCCTCCCGAAATCCCTTTTGAGTTATCCTAGGTTGAACCTGCATGTGATGCTTTGAGTAATCTGTTGTCCCCATAAGAGCATAGGAAGCTGTCTTATACAGGTCCATCAAGCTCAGTCTTGACTGGACGCAGCTCTCCAGCAGTTGAGACAAGCGTTTTTCGGAGCCCAGATGCCAGAGGCCAAACCTAAACAACCACATTTCCCCTAAAGTCAGCACACCTGCTTTCTGCAAACCAAGCAGCCCACAGAAGCTCCCTGCTCCCTGCATAACATATGGGTGAAAGAAAGCAAAGCTCATGTGGGGAACACACTCTGCACTACTCAAGTTTCCTGCAGGATTCCCTCCAACCATCAGAGCCTTTTTCCTCCCGGGGAATATTTCCCCTGTCACACACACACACACACACACACACACACACACACACACACACTTCTTGTTTAGAAATAAAACGGAACAAGGAAGCACTATTTTTAACTACCACAACTCCTCTAGGGAAGATGCCTATTTATAAAAGGATTTAACCAATTCATGGCAGAAGATGTTGATCAATGGCCATTTCCCATTACAGCTCCAAAGGAAGTTCCATTTTCAAAGGGAGTGTACCGGATCATCAGATGTTAAGGCCAACTATCGGAATATTTCTGTTATGTTCAGGGCCTACTTGTGAGTTTTCCACAAGCATCTGGCCAGCAGAAAAAGTGCAGAGCTAGGTCAAACGCAGCAAATCAGTTCTTACATTCTCAAGTGGCAAGTATGGGAATAAGGAACCTATGGCTCTCCAGATGATGTTGAACTAAAATTCTCATCCCTGACCACCAGCCATGCTGGCTGGGGCTGATGGGAAATAGAGTCCAACAGCATCAGGAGGGCCCACAGATTCCCCAGCTCTTCCCTAGGTGTTTGCCTAGTGACTGTTAGGAACTCTGAGCCAGTGTACAGGTTTTATGGTGTTTTATATTTTGCTGGAAGCCCCCCAGAGTGGCTGGGGCAACCCAGTCAGATGGGTGGCATATAATAATAAAATTATTATTAAATTATTATTATTACACTTGCCATGAGGTTACCACCCAAAGGCAAGTGATCTCTAAACCAGCAACCATATATAGTAACAGGTTTTAGGTGATCCCCAATGGATCCCCTTTCCACTTCTCCCACTCACTCTCCCTCTGTGCGCAAACTGAACAGCCTCCAAGGTACGGACAGTGATATGCAAGGGAAGTGGAGGGTGTTGTTCCATTTCCTAACTCATCATTGCTTGCCCACTTGGAGAGGACCGATGAACAGGCACCAACGGCAAGTTGATGGACCAGCAAACTTCAGAGCATGACAGTGGACCCTCTCCTGTAGTGGGGTGGTACCCAAGGATGCCACCTGCTTCTGCCTGGAACTCCATTATCATATTGTGAGCCTCCAAACCTTCAAACAATGAACATGAAGCCAGGGGAGCAAATAGTTCTACATATTATGACAGAGAGACGGAACATTTGCCATGGAAATGAGGGGGGGGCATTTTTGGCAACATCCCTCCAGAGCTTGAGTGATGAGGGCCAGCACAAAAGATTCTGCATCTCTCCTCTCCTGCAATTGCAACATGTCACATTAGTAACATAAAGAGGCAATGTGTTTGTGGGATTGAACCATCACAGGTCAGGCACCATGGTCAGAACTTCCATAACCTCTCACAACAACTCAAACTCAATGTTTTTCAACTGAGTAAATTCCTATATCCAGCTATGAGCCATCAAGTATTAAAAAACCTATGTTTTTGTGTGTGTGTGTGAGTCCTAAGAAATCCCCATTATTTATTTATTCTTTTAAAAAAGAACTCCAGTCCTTGGTAACTTAGGGAAACAGCTTTAATGCAAAACACATCTGGCCCAGTGACCCTTTCATAATTCCCAGCAAACAGGATTGAGGTCATGACCCACACAATTTTTTTAAAAGTAGAAGCTTGACTCAGAGCACATTCCATTTGGGGGTATTAGAAGTGGGAATTGTCCCAGAGGAGAGGAGACTCTGCTTGCTAGTGAATAACTGTGTTCCCTGGAGGATTATCTAAATTGTGAGGAGCTCCTGAAATAGCAACTGGAGGATGATTGATATACGTAAGATTTTTTTTCCCCCAATTCAGAATGAGATGCTGCAGGAAAGAAACCCAAAACCAGACAACAAGAAACACAAAAAAGCCTTTTCATATGGCACATGTAGATGATTGGGGTTGCTATCTGAAAAACACTTCTGGTTAAGCATGCTTAGGATTATGTTATTAACACTGTGAAAAGTCTGCATGCCTCTCTAGACAGGAGACCTACACCCACTCCATTCTCTTGGATGGTAGAATCGATAGCCAATGCCACTTGAAATATAAACCTACACCAAGAGAAAGAGAGAAACGGAAAAGGGAAAAAGACCAGAATGTTTACTTGAGACATTTCTGAAACTGCTTAGTCTCCCTTGCAAGAGATTTCCAGTCTATTCTAGAAATGGCCTTTATCCAATGCACCTGGAAAATCCAGCTCAGCTCTCCCCACAGCAAGCTCTGTGCAGCGGTCAAGAGTTTCTTCTGCTCCTGCCTCCTCCCCTGACAGCCAGCAGCTTTACCCTTTTGCTGACCACACTGTTCCAGCATTTTTCCAGTCTTGTATCCTACCACCATGCCACTCTTAAAATATATATATTCAGGCATATTCCTCTGGAAGCCCAAGGCTCATCTCTAATTATGCCAGAGAGCCCAGACAAAATGTCATCCTATTCCCCCGCAACGGAAATAGAAACAGCAATAAACAAACTCTCTTCCAGACCCTTTTACGAGTCCAGCAGCAGCAGCAGTAAACGCCTGGAATCCTACTGGAAATCCTGACCTTCTGCCAACAGCTACAAGGCTTCACAGCTCCCAGCTGCACCAATTCCGCCACTGTGGGGTTTGAAGCAACCCACTCACCCTGGAGTGACCCATTCAGAACCAAAGTGTAGCCTGATGCTGGAAGCAGGTCTAGCTCTAGTCTGTGGCTGGATGTAAGTTTGCCTGGGAGCCTCGTTCCCATGTCAGGGTTCCATGATAGAGCTCTGTTAAATAAACAAACTTCTTTCCCTGCAGAGACAAACTCCTGTCAAAGAACATACAGATCTGAACTGGAAGAAACATTACAGCTGTTGACATGTTTTTATGCCACTTCTAATTTTGCAAAGTGCTCCAGATCATATTAGAGTATACAACTGCCTTATGAGGTAGGCCATGTTCCCATTCTACAAGAGACAAAATGGGAAAAACAAGTTTGATTTGTCCATCCAGTGAGTCCATGGGAGTGATGGGCTTGCCCAACATACTACTTCAAGAGCCATCATGGAATTCTCAAAAAGCACCTAATTTAAGCCTACCAGGAGCATGAGTCAGTCACAGGTAGGACTGCGTGGACTCTGTGCTAAAAAATTAAAATAAACTTCAATATCCCAAGCAATTCTGCACCAAGAAAAGCAGAACTATCTTTCTTACTTTGCCTAATTTATTCTTCAATACTTCTTCTTTTGCATAATTTATTCTGGTTCTGCAGGTCACTGAAACGCAGCTATTGGAAGCCTTATTCAACCAACTCCCTGACTTCTGATATTTCAGCAGACATTGGCTAAACAATCTGAAACATTTTTTGTAGCCATAAGGACCCAAAACTTAAATGAAAGCTGAGGGGAAGGTGGCTTCTGCATGCAATACCACATTATGTGTTTCCCCTCCACTTTCACAAAGTCACAGCAACATACAGGCTTGACTATTATTAGTGTGGAATTTTTCAGCAAGTGGAGACATCTATGAACTCATCCTATGAACAGAAGTGCAGCTAGCAATTCATGGGGGGATATGTTCTGCACCTATTCAGCAACCTCTAAAGGAGGAGAAGACGCCCCCTTTCTCCAAACTGCTCTTTGATTCTTCTTCTTCTTCTTCTTCTTCTTCTTCTTCTTCTTCTTCTTCTTCTTCTTCTTCTTCTTCTTCTTTTGCACCTTATTTTGCTAGCAGCGTTGTCCATTAATTTCTCTAACCCCCTTTAAGGGCCATCTCAGACAATGGCCATTATCACAAGCTGTAGCAGTGAATTCTATCAAGTGATTACACACTGTGTGAAGAAGTGCTTTATGGTGCCTGTTCTGAACCTTAAAAAGTTCATGGGAGGACCCAAATTCTAACATTATGATGGAGGAGGAAAAAGGTTTCTGTGAGTTTTGTCCACACTATTCATAAACTTCATTGATGCCCCACCTTTACTCTAAAGAGAAGCAATTATCAAATCACCACACCAGCAGTCACTAAGAGAGTGAGAACATAATGAGGCAAATGACAGGTGAACTTGCTCCTACTTGAAAGAGGATCAAGTCATGAGTCCTTCATAATTTAAAACATTTCCACTACATGGGTCCACCATTCACCAGTATTATACAACCTCCATGAAGATACAGCTAATCACAGATCTTTGAACGGCATGTGTCCTTACTTAGCCTCAATGCAGATGTTCCACTGTGTTTCTAAAAACTTGTGTAAGGTCACAATGAAGTATAGTGGGTCATGCCTTCCATAAGTTAATATAAACTACTTGTGACACAGTAACTACTCTGCACCCGACCAAATCTGCCCATTCCAGTTTCCTATCCTATTATAGGTAATCAACTTAGCACAGCTAGGATGACTGGGTTAGCACCCATAACTACTATTGTGAATGGATCACTGTGCTCCTCTTATATGCATTTGAGCTTTAACAGACTTGTCAGAAGCTTTTTGCATTTCACGGCTCTTTGATCCCACTTTTTACATTCCACCCTCCCTCCTCTACATAGTTATGTATATATTTTATCTGTCAGTTGAGGATAATACATTATGCATCTGGTGAAGTGAACTCCAGGTCACAAAAGTTTATACATGGGTGGATAACCTGTGGTCCTCCAGCTGTTGTTGGACTACAGCTTCCATCATCCCTGACCATTGGCCATACTGGCTAGGGCTGATGGGAGTTGGAGTCCATCAAGATCAGGAAGACCACAGTTCCTGATCCGTATAATTATCAGAAAGGCTGCAATCCCACATGTACTTGGCTGCAAATCAGTCTTGTTGAACTCAGTGGGATTTACTTCTGAGTAGACTTGCAAAGGCTGACACTGTAAAAGTGTCTGTATTTAAGATGCCACAACACACTTGTTTCTGCCTATAAGAAGTATTCTAACTCTTACAAGACCCAATTCTGGGTGGCCAAGACATAAAACTTCTACCAGATGGAATACACTTCCATTCATCCCCAGTGCAGGTGCCTCTATGTACCAAACCATTATTTTGCCTTTGAAATTCTTCTCTCCTCATCTCCCATTATAATTTGTCTGAGCTGGAAGCTATAGTTTTGAGTGGGCCAGCTAATATGCTAAAGCTGTCACCACAGATGTTCCTTTATTAAAACACGTGTCTATTTATTAAGAGGCACAGTGGGACATTATCTAAGAAATTGTTCTATGCAGAGTTGCCTTGGGAGTAAACCTCATTAAAATAGCTTCGGAGCAAACATGCAGAGTCTATTTAGCGGCGACTTCTGCTGGAAGGAAAACTGGTGGAGGACCGGAGAAGTGAAAAGCGGTGGGGTACGTGCAAGGCTCATTAAGCACATCAATATGGTCTGCGTGCCGTATGGATCAGAACTCTATATTATGGCTATTTTCCTTCTGAAAACAAAATTACCAGGCAGCTCTTGCTCCTTGGGAGAGAAGAGCGCTACATTATCCTAGTATCACCCACTTCTAGGAAGCCGGTAAAAGGAAACCCCTTCTCTCAACAAACCATACCGAGTCTAGGAAACACACAGTCAGAAGATCTCAAAAGCGCAGCAGTTTAAAAAAAGGAAGAAAGTGAAGGATCAGGCTATAATTAACGGCAGAGACAACGAAGCTAAATGCAACATCTGTCAGCAAGTTTCCCCGAGGCATCAAGTAACCCACCTGGTCTATGAAGGATACCCCTCCACACACGCACTTCAATCCCGGGGTGCTCTTTCTTTTCCTACTGCTGCCCGGGCACAGGGTACCACTCGCGCCTCCTCTGCCCTCGCCTCGCCTCTTCCATCCCGCTCTAAGCCCCGGCCGCGCTCCGCCCGCCTCTCTGCCTCTGCCGCCCCGGAAAAGTTGGGCTCCCTGGACCCTCGGGATGGAGGGCAGGGGTGCTTCCCCCCCAGGGGCAGCTCAGGGGCTGGTTCGTTACCGTGCGACACCGGGGAGCTCCGGGCTGCCCCTGCCATCCAGCTGCGTCTCCGCTCGGGACTCCCCCCGCCTCTTCAGCCTCGGCTCCGCCTCCAGAAGCCAGCCACGTCGGTCCCATTCTCCTCGGATCAAAAGCCGCCGCTCCGGCGGACGCTTTAGCGCGCGGCACCGCTTCCGACGTGTCCGCCAAAGGGGGACCGGATAGCGAGAGCACACGCTTCTTCTCCTAGAAACGCTAAGGGAGCCGGCGGGGAACAGGACATGCTTCCGGTCAGGGCAGGATGGGGGACCGGGAAAGAGTCTTACTCTGCCGTACAAGTGACAGAGCGCAGGTCTAGGGCTGCACGGCTGAGTCTTCACCAAAGCTAGGAGTCGCCGGCGGAGGTAGCCGCGCAGAGAAGCTGCCGTTGCTTTCTCGTGCCCCACGCCTGCCTCTGGGACATCGTTTGTGTTAAAGACTCAGGAAGAATCCCTTTTTGGGTCTATTTGGTTGATAGACATCCGATGCCCTTTTAAAATGAGTTTTGGAAGAGGAGATTCTTGTTCTTGTTTTTATTGTGTATTTTGTGTTCTTATGTTGTGAACCGCCCTGAGACCTGCAGGTATAAGGCGGTATACAAATTTAATAAATAGTAATTGAAATATCCTCGGAGTCGAGAGTGGATTTCATGCTCTTTATTCAGCTCATAGTGGTGAGGCAGACTGGAGTTCCCCCAGACTGCTTTATATATAGTGTGGTAACTCTGGTTAAGTACTTAATTCGTTCCGGAGGTCCGTACTTAACCTGAAACTGTTCTTAACCTGAAGCACCACTTTAGCTAATGGGGCCTACCGCTGCCACCACGCCACCAGAGCATGATTTCTGTTCTCATCCTGAAGCAAAGTTCTTAACCCAAGGTACTATTTCTGGGTTAGCGGAGTCTGTAACCTGAAGTGTATGTAACCTGAAGCGTATGTAACCCAAGGTACCACTGTACAGTATTTACACAATGGGCCCCACGTGATTGGCTAATTCTGGGATTCTCCTGTAGGCCAATCAGGTTGCGGATTCACTTCCACCTGGAGCTGGATTGGGTGGCTCCTGTGGACCAATCAGACTGCTGCATTTTGGATCCTGTTCAACTCAGTACATAACAATAATAATAATAATAATAATAATAATAATAATAATAATAATAATAATAATAATTAATTGCAAACCTTATAAAGAAGCCTTTCCCAACTGGTCCCCTCCAGAGGTTTTGGACTGCAACTCCCACTGGCGGGTGTTGAGGGGATTCATGGTTCAAAACCTCTGAAGGGCACCAGGTTTTGGAAAACTCTTCTAAAGAGTGGCCAAGCACATTTCTTGTAACCTAGAGTGCTTTTTAATTTATTACCTGAAACTAGTTCTCCGTGTCTATTCTTTGATCTTTAAAATGCTGGAACTGGCTAAGACTTTCAATTGGGTTAAAGCAGGGATATGTGTAGACAGCAACCTGTGTAGATTGTTGCAATTAAACTTTCAACAAAACCTTTGTTTTCAAAGTGCCTCCCTTCACAAAAGCAATGTCTGAATGATAATGCAAATCATTGAGGAGTAAACATGAAAGGTTTGTGAGGGGAGAAAAGATCTGAAGGTTGGAGCCACTGAAAGCACGGAGAGGTTTAACCTGGGTGCTGGTAATGACTGGAAATTTCTGAGGGTTATCAGATGCCTCCAGGTGTTTGTTTACAAAGTACAGTGGTACGTAGGTTTTCGACCATAATCCATTCCAGATGACCATTCAACTTCCGAAACGTTCAAAAACTGAAGCATGCATTTCCGGAAGCATTTCCGTCTGGAAATCTCAATACAGAAGCCACATGGCGCGTTTGGCTTCTGAAAAGCATTTGAAAACTGAAGCAGTTATTTCCAGGTTTTCGGCATTCAAAAGCCGAAACGTTCAACTTCTGAGACATTTGAAAACCAAGGTTCCACTGTATCTCCCCCTTCATAAAATGATGCTTGAACAATAGCACACTTTATTATTTATTTGTTTATTTAAATTTATATACCGTCCTTCACCTGTAGATTTCAGGGCAGTTCACAACATAAAAAGATAAGATAAAAAACACAAAATACATAACAAAAATAAACCAATAACCCTCCTGCCCCCTAGTTTAAACAGCTGCACAGTTTAAACACTTGCATATTTCTGCACAGTAGCCTATGTTGGTCCAATGAAAGGTGAGCTTTCACCTGTTTTGTATCTCCTCAGAGTTGTTAGCAGCATGAGAAGCAGCCTTACATCCTTACAGTGCAGTCCACTGAGTTAAGTGGGGCTTACTCCCTGGTAAGAAGGGTTAGCATTGCAGCTTTAGTAAAATAGTCTGCCTATCCTTCCCCATATGCACCCCTCCTTTTCAGGGGATGAGCAAGGACTGGAAAATACCATTATGGACTGATGGGAACTGCTTCTAAGAGCCCTGTCAATGTTTCCTAAATGGAAGCTAAATTGTTAGGATGCCTTTCTTTTGATATCTGATCTCTCTCAATTGTTCAAGCTTGGAGGAGTTGGCACCTGAACCACCACCGCTCTGTGGCAGTGTGGATATTATAAAGTATGCATTCATGAACAGGAAATAGAGTTAGTAGGTTTTGGAACGGAATCAGCATGTGAATTAGATTAAGGCTGGAAGCATATTGTGCCCATACAGGACCTCTCTCTGGAAATGTGAGGTAGGGTTGTAGAACTGCCCGCTTTGAAGGAGTGCTTGCTGTTTGCCTCCTCTTGTGTTCTACATTTATCTAGTTTTGTAATAAATAAAGGAAATAAATTTTTAAAACCGTCTTCTCCAAAGGAAGTAAATGCCAAGTAGAACAAAGCTTCTTGTGACACTTTAAAGACTAATAAATTTTCTTATAACATGATTTTGTGGTGTGGATTGGAGCCTGCTTCATTAGATAAAAGCAGTGTGATTCTCAATTGTAAAGGGGAGAAACATAAAGGTTGATGTTAAATGGCAATGGAACGCAGAGATACATTCTGTGATTATTTAATCAGAGCTTAAATGAATGCGAAATGTCCTGTCACAGCAGCAGTGGCATCATAATGCAGTCATCTTAGTACAGTGTAAAGTGACGATGCAGCTATAGCTTAAATATATCTAAATGAGCACAGTGACCCTTAATAACAAGAATGATTGGGAACTGTATTCACAACAACATAAAGAGGTTTGCCACTTTTGTATTATGGCAAATCATAGAGAGATAGGCTGTGTACACACCATAAACACATTCAAAGCACATCTGCCCCCAAAGAATTATGGGTACTGTAATTTGTTACAGGTCCTGGGAATTATAGCTCTGTGAGTTATAGAGTTCACAGGATTCGGGGGCGGGGGGTAGGGTGCTTTAAATGTGCTTTAGAGATATTGTATGTAAGCAAGTCATAGACCCATTCACAATACTCAAAGATGAAGCCTCAAACAAGATTTGCTTAAAGTTTATTTCGTTAGTGAACCAGCACCAAATGGGGAACATGTAGATAAATGGTGCCTCCATGTGGCTATTCTAAGATGCTACAGTCCTCAACTTCCTATTTTGCTCATTCAGTGGAAGTCAGAGATTGTAACTTCATAGAATAACCACATGGAGGCACCATTTATCTATATAGTTTTATATCCCTAACACTTCTTTCTTTCTCTTCCTTCAAAATATTTGTATTATAACAATGCTAAAATATAACAAGTCAAAGCCACCAGCAGATTAAAACTTCATACAGATATCTCAGTCACATTTCAACTTGTGTAGCATACTCCCTTTGGGACAAACCGTTGCCATTGTCCTGGAAACGTGCGGAATTTATATACAGTGGTACCTCAGGTTAAGAACTTAATTCGTTCTGGAGGTCCGTTCTTAACCTGAATCTGTTCTTGACCTGAGGTATCACTTTAGCTAATGGGTCCTCCCGCTGCTGCCGCACAATTTCTATTCTCATCCTGAAGCAAAGTTCTTAACCCTAGGTACTATTTCTGGGTTAGCGGAGTCTGTAACCTGAAGCATCTGTAACCCGAGGTATGACTGTATTTATGAGTTGCAAGTTAATTGCTTCTACAGTTGGGAGTAAGGTATACATGATGTTTCAGTATCTAATGTCTCTAAATTTCTTGGAGTAACTTTCTGTCTTTAGTCTCACTGACATGACCCAGCCCCACTGTTCCTGTTGGAAGAGCTGGGTGATGGTTTGATCTGTGTAAGCAGGGTTTGTCCAGCCTGCACTAAGATTGCATTTCCAGATCCCTAAACATTACTAGCCCCCTTCGCTCACTGTTCACTTCAGGGGTCGACGAGAGTGCAAAGGGGTTGTTTAGCTGTGCTATTCCATGGGTTCTTCCAGCTTGCTAACTTGTTCAAGGGAAATGCCAGCAGTGAGGAGGATTCAGACATCTCTGAGCCCCCTTCTCCTCCTAATCCCCCTTATTCCCACCTTTAGCATAGGCTGGCAAGGGTGGTTACCTCACCCTCCCACCCCCCAAAACTACATAGAGCTGAAGGAGGAAGCTGGAAAGGTGAGACTCCTTTCCCCTTCATCTTTCACCTAATACTAACTGAGCTGGCTGAGGTCAGGATCTTGCCCAGCCTGACTGCTTGATATTGGTCTGGACCGCGTCTGCACCTACCAGTCTGAGGATTCTTGTTTCTAAGAGAGAGGGTTAATGAACCTGAAACCAGGTAGGTTTGGCCCAGATTCATCCATTGCTAGATCAGTCAGAGGTGGTAGGTTGTCACTGGAGCTGAACAGTAGGCAGATGACTCTTAATGGTCAGCAAATATCTGAATGGGGTGCCTCTTCTCGCCTCCCTCAGGAATGTTGTAATCCAAGTGTGTGTGTCAGAAAGGACACAGCCAGTAGCTTGAAACAGACTGTAAATTTTGGGGGATTTGAAGGTGCTGGCTGTTCCCCAGAAGACCTGATATGGGTGCAGCGAACTGGGGGGGGGGGTATTTTAGGTTGTTTGATGCTGCACCTCCAACGACGCCCAAGCCACATACTTGTAAATAAGGGCAAAATTTTACAAAACACCATATAACCCTCCGGTGACCTGCTTTCAAAGGAAACCAAACCCCTGAAACTTCTCATGACTTAGAGAAAAAGTGGAGTGAGCAAAAGAATATCCTTGAGGTGGGGTTGCCCAAACTGAAACTAGGATCTCACTCATGCACATCATGTGATCTTCCACAGCCTTTGTCCTGGATACACTGCCTTTCTTTCAACACATACCCAAAAAGCACCACAATTGAAAACCAGCTGGGATGGTCTCCTACATTAGTGTTCATCAAACCCTCTGCTTCCCATTGCTCAAACTTTCTCTTTCCTCTACATGGCTTATCTAGAAACACCCTACCCTTATCCAGAATTCTTTAAACACTCTTAAGCTTATAATTGACCACATAAAGTGATTTCTAGAGACTGGTGTAATGAGCATTCATTTTGATTTGCTTTGGGGAGACTAGACAACTTGTGCCAAGCAAGTGTTACCCCATACTTTCCAGTGCATCTTCTTGTCGCTTTTTACAGCAAAATGTCTGATCTTCTGAGGAAGAGGGTTTGTTTCACAAGAGCTCCAAATCAGCTTTAATTGCTCAGCCTGAGTTTGTTCGGCTGTAACTAAATCCCACCTGAAAAATAGCGACAGTCTGGAAGCAACCTTGTGTTGGTAGGGTGGGAAACTAGACAGAAATAACCTGCTACACAAAGTACAGTTTGGAGAAACAGAAAATTCAAATTTCTTGCTGTTTTGCTTGAAGTTGTCAGAGCAGCAAGATATTCATATGTGCATGGAAAACATGTGAATTATAGAGAGACAAACCGGTGGTTTCTCCAGTCTTAAGTTCAGTTCACCCTATTTCCACATCAGTTGGCAAATTTCATATTTAAAGTCCCCCACCCCTCCAAATGTCAGCATTATCTTAATGTACATTTCTCCTAATACACACATTTTTGTATGCAATCTGGCCTAAAATGCACACATTCACACAAAAAAACCCCCTTAATATAATGCATTTTTATGATGTTTACATATATATATATATTCAGACTCACTTTCCCCTAATATACAAGAGAAGAGGCCTGCTGGATCAGGCCAGTGGCTCGTCTAGTCTAACATCGTTTTCTCACAGTGGCCAACCAGTGCCTGTGAGAAACCCATGAGCACCACAGCACTCTCCCTTCCTGGACTTTCCAGCACCAGATATTCAGAAACATGTACACATTTTTGTACACATTTTTTTGGCTGGAGAAGTGCATTGCACAATTTTGAGAAGTACAATTTCTAAAGGATGACTGCATTTCAGTTCACATATTGTTTTGGGAAGTTTGAATGAGTTACGTACGTTTACATATAAATGCGAACCGATCCAAATTTCTCCACTAATGTGCACCATTCAGTGATGAATTTCTGAAGCAAGTCACCGCTTCCTGGAAAGAATCCCAACATGCCCTTTAAAAGTAAACTGCTGGTCTTAGTGGAGTCTGAGAAGGGCCTAAACAAGGGACAATAAGTCGTTCTAAAGCCTAGAAAAGGTTTGTGTTAGAAAAAGTCTAATGAGAACAATTGGAAGTTATTTTTTACAGAAAACTTTATTCTGAAAATAAATGGCAAGACAGAAGTGGAACATGAGTATGCAAATGTCTAGCACCATCTGAATCCATTGTGATTTGTAATGGGTAGTTGTATGCAAATTATTCAGAGCTCTTAGGATATATTTTCTTGGCGTTTCCAAGTACTGTGCAAACTATCCACTGCTTTGTAAATAAAAATAGACATGTGCCAACTTGTAATCACATGGAGGACCAAGAGGGAAAGGATGCAGAAAAAGTCAGGCAACTTTGTTATGCTTGACATTTTTGAGCAATGATCAGGGCATCTTTCCCATAAAGGAAGATTGCATAAAGGAAGGTATAGCAAAGGATACTGTTAGGACTTTGTGAGTGGAGTGTAGGCTGTATGCCTGAGCCCCCTTCAAATTCCTGGATCCATCAAGGGTTAATATCTGTAATGGGTTTAGGAGTTGCTCGTGCGTAAGTTGCCGCCACTCCTGGCTAGGTTACCTGGTTGAACCCTTTCTGACTGAACAGCCTCTAGCATCGTGACTGTCTCAGTCGCTGGCAGAATCCGTCAGTGGGTGTTTCTTGAACTTCTTCCAGCACAAAAGTTCTTTGACGCCTAGTCTCCGCCTAGTCTCCCTGCGCAGAAGCCTTCTGTGCAGGGAGGGTGTGGGCAGCGGAGGACCCGTACTCTCTCCGCTGGTCTCCAGCGAGGAGTCTTGGAGCCTCCTCTCCGATTCCCCCATCTGCCCCCCTTCTCCACTGGTGTTACACTGATTTCCTTCCCCAGCAAATGGGCTGCCCCTCTCCCTACTGGGACCCTCTCCGGCATCCCTCTGGAGCCTTCCCTCCGCCTCTAGCTCCGATGGCAGTTCCCTGACAATATCTAAGCAAGGATTAATATTATTGAACGAGCCAGACAACTTTTGTGGTAAGCACCATCTGAGCCATTAAGGTAACAAAAGAAGTGGCTCTATGCCAGTTGAAAATTGGGTGGGTCCCCTCCCTCAGCTCACTGGTAGTCAGAAAGACAAAAGCCAGAATAGAGCTGGTGTGTGTGTGAGCTAGAATCTGGAAGCAAGGCTGCAGGCTGAAGCCTGTGAGACAGAGCCATGCTGGACGTCTGCTGGAACCTAAAACTGTGGCTATGGGAGAAGAAAGCCCCTCTTGGAGTGTTACTGCTGTGAGTCCCTCCATTACACGCTCAGGTTGTATATATGTGTAAATAAACTATATAGCCTAAAGACACCATCGTCTCCACTGTCTCTCATTCTGAGGAAACTGAATCCTGGGTAAATGCCTGGAATCTCACACCACTCAGAGATTGGGATGGTATGTAACAATACTCTCAAGTGTTTGCCAGGAACCAACATGATACGATCCGCAAGCAGATTTCCTGAGCTTTTAAGAAACAATCTCAAATGCAGCTGTGAGACGCTCTGCATTTGATCAGATCAAGCGGGGACAGAGAAGTCCTGATCAAAATTACACTCATACACCTGACTGTTATGCGTCCTGCAAGGCAGGATGGAGAGAATATGTTTTCTCTTGCCAGGCATTGAGGTTGAGAAAACATATACTGTACAGGGAAAGGATTAAACCAGAGGTTTTCAACCTTTTTGAGTCCATGGCTCCCTTGACCAACTGCATTTTTTCTGTGGCACCCCTGTGGGGCTCAGGAGCCCAGTTTTGAGAGCTGGCAGCCTCTCACCCTTTTTCAAACACCCTCCTTTGTGGAGTGTTCCCTCAACCTCCTCTCCCCCCTCCTTGGGAGTCCTCCTGGCAGCCACCACAGCCCCGCCCCCAGTCTCTGCGCTGCCTCAGCTCCTGGCTACCAGTGCCCCCTGATCAGCCCCAGAGGCACCATTTGCCTGGGGAGCTTGTACCCAGGGCTGCTGCAGCAAACAGCTGTGCAAGCTTTTGGGAGGCAGAGACATGAGAGGGCATCAGAGGAGGGAGGGGAGGACAGAGGAACAGAGGCTAGTGTTGCCCGCAGCACCCCTGGCCATCATTCAAGGCACCCCAGCGTGCCACAGCACACTGGTTGAAAACCACTGGATTAAACACATCCATGCTACTTTGATCAAATTCAGAGATGCCCGCTACCCATCACCACCAACACAAAGCTTTGGGAGATCCAATGGCAGGTGTCCCAGACAACCTGTAATTTAGCAACGAGCCCTGGGGAGTAAATTTGTGGGTGCTGAGGGAGCAGAGTGCCTGAAGATCATGGGTTGGCTGTGCTGTTCTGACTCATCCCAGGATGCAGTTCTGCAAGGCACAGCAGAAAAGGAGAAGTCACTGCTGGAGAAGGAGGAGGGTCCTTGCCCCTTGGAAGCACAAACCAGGGAATTTTAGTCTTACTCATCATATTATTTTTATATCTGGTTTTTCAGATGTAAACCTCAAGGCTTCTGTCAGGGCATTAACTCTTGAGTTGACAGCCACACACCCAGCAGAGGCCTTGATTTCTAATTCCTAGTACCTTTGCCAGGGCAACAGATATACAACTGTTAAATAATCTGCTGTGGGGAATCCAGAACTCTTTCCTCAAGGCAGCTTCTGCGTTACGGGGATTTGTCACATTTTCCCTAGCGCTCCGAGCACAATATTTTGTCACTAGGGGAAAATACTTATTTCTCCCTGCCCCCACAGCCAGTTCACGCTGAGGGCTGTGAGGAATGTGGCTTTGTGAGTATGAAAGGCATCTCCCAGCTGGTTGGTTGTTTATTTAAAGCATTTTAACTTTGGTCTCTCGAGTGGCTTAAAAAATATCAGAACTACAATCTAAGGCTGCATACAAAGCACATCTCCCCACCCCACCCACGAGTTCTGGGTACTGTAGTTTATTAAAGGATGCTAGGAATTAGAACTCTGCGAGGAGTAAACTACAGTTTACTACTTGTACAACAATAGTAGAAACAGCACGAAAAGAGAGAGAGGTGTGGAACCATGGAGTGCTTCATCAGACAAAATTAATTTGGAAAATGGGTATGTTTAGCTTTGGAACTAGGTCTTCATCACAAAGGTGACTTTTCCGTGCAAGGACTTCTTAGTGTTTGACAGAACTTCCTCTCTCTCCCCCGAATGCCTGTATGCCGCCCCCACCAAATCTGCTCCAGTGGGTTGGGAGAAAGGGAAACCCAAAACACATCTGGGGGTCAGGTGGTGGGGGGGAGGAGAGGGAGGGGAAGTTCCACTGCTCATAGGATGACTTCGCTAGATACTATTCAGTGTTCTTGTAATAATCAGCTGAAATGAAAATAATTCGGGGGGGGGGAAACGTTGCTGGTCTCTGACAGAGGGGCCTTGTAGTGCTTAAGGTGGTATGGGATGCAAGTAAATGTCAGGCTGCTGTCAGCAGCTTCCACGGCCAGTTGCCCAGGAACATACAAAGACAAGGAATGTTCTTACCATCCACTTTTAATTCAGTATTTACAGAGAGAGGCTTTAGAACCCAGCCTCTTGGATAATGGTGCCCTGAGTGAATCTCCCTCCCCGCTGTCTCTCCCACTTCTTCATTCGTCATCCTCCACCTCCTCTATGGGTGCCATAGCTGTCAACTTTCAGATTTGAAAATAAGGGATCAGCAGCCTCAAAAATAAGGGATCTGCAGTCTCACCTGTCCCGGGGACAGTCTACAGGATATCTAACAATCTGGGATAGCAGTGGGAAGCAGCGGGAAATGGCACTGGAATAAGGGGATTTCCCGCAAAAAAAGGGAAGGTTGACAGCTATGATGGGTGCTGATGAGTGCCCTCTGTCTGTGAGCTCTTTGCTCTCCTACTTCAATGATCGCTGAGTTCTGGGAGAGGGAGGGTCTGGAATACTTTCTAAAGACACGTGTTTGTCATCTGTCACCACCACCCCCAGTGCTTCCTCCTCCTCCTCTCCCATTATTTCCCAACTTTTCCCCTCATCTACCTCTGAGCTGTGACCTCCCTTAAACCCCTGTTGTAATTCTAAACTGTCTTCCTCTTCTCTGGAAGGGTCAGGCTTTGGAAGGCAGTCTCCATCATTCTTCCTCTGCTCAGTCCCTGACAGTAAAGCAGTAATACGGGGGGGTTTTATACAGCAAAGCACATACCAATGAAAGATAAGAGAGCAGAAAAAAACAAGAAATTTTGCAAGAAATAAAAAGAAAAGAAAAAGAATCAATACATTCTCCTCAAATAGAGATAGTGATCAGGGTATCAAGATGTTGCAAATGCAATATTCAATTATAATAAACCAGGAAATAGAGCTGAAAAATAAATATTTGAAACAGAAACAATTTGAACAGGTTAACAAGCCAGGGAAACTATAAGCTTGGCAAAGAAAAAAGAAAAAACCTGCATTAATAGAATAAATATAGGAGGCAGAATTGTGGAAAATCAGAAAGAAATAAGAGATCAATTTGTGAGTTTTTATACATAACTATATTGAGCCAAATGAGGTACCGGTAATTTAGAAGAAATGGGTAAATATTTAGAAGACAGTGGACTACCTAAGATACCAAAAGATAAAATGTAATTTCTGAATGGACATGTGACTATGATGGAATTACAGCAAGCAATTTTACAGGCAAAATTAGGGAAGGCACCCAGACCTGATGGACTTTGAGCAATCTATTATAGAAAATTACAAGATTACCTAATACAACCTTTAAAATATATTATGACTATAACTTTGAATACAGGAGTTACCAGAATCATGGAAGAGTGCATAAACAACTCTGATTCATAAGCAAGATAGAGATCCAGAGCTGGTTAAGAACTATCAACCTATTTCATTGTTGAATAACAACTATAAACTGTTTGCAGACATATTAGCTAGTAGGTTGAAAAAATGTATTAAAAAAGGTATCCCTCAAGATCATGCCGGATTTTCGCCGGGCAGACAAATAAAAGATAATATTAGAAACATAACTGATGTAATAGAATATTTAGAAGTGAGAAATGAAAAACAAACAGCTTTAATGTTTTTAGGCGCTGAGAAAGCATTTAACAATGCTTTCGTGGGCATTTATGTTTAAGGATTTGGAATATATGGGTTGTGGAGACACTTTTATAAAAGGAGTTAAGACAATATATACTGATCAATCAGCAAAATTGATAGTAAATATTGTATTGAGTGAGAATTGTAAAATAACTAAAGCAACTAAAGGCCGTCACCTTTATTGTTTATAACAGTTTTAGAAGTTTTGGTACAAATATAAGATATAATCAAGATATTAAAGGAATAAGGATGGGACAGAGACAATATAAATTAAAAGCTTTTGCAGTTGACGTGGTGATATCTGTAGAGGAACCAATAGAGTCAATCCCAAAAGCACTGAAAGAGATTTTTAAAAAATCGGAGAAATAGCAGGTCTTAAAATTAATAAAGATAAAACCAAGCTCCTGGTAAACAATATGAATGATGAGAGTAAAAATAAAAAATAAATTACAAAGTTTATCAGGCTTAAAGTTTGAAAAGAAGATTAAATATTTGGGTGTGTTGTTAACAGCAAAGAATATAAATTTGTATAAAGATAATTATTTAAAAACTTGGGAGGATATTAAAAGAAATTTGCAAATATGGAGTAGAATGAAACTTTCATTACTGGGTAGGGTGTCAACCATTAAAATGAATGTATTACCAAGGATGTTATTTTTGTTTCAATCAATACCAGTGATTGTCAAGACAGATTGTTTCAGCAAATGGCAAAAAGATATTTCTAAAAATATCTGGCAAAGGGGGGGAAATTGAAAATAAAGTATAAAATATTCATAGATGCGAACAAGAAATGTGGTTTCTCCCTGCTGGATATGAGATTATATTATGAAACATCTTGTCTGTGCTGGGTGAAGGAATGGTTATTATTGAAGAATCCACATATTTTAGATTTGGAAGGTCATGATAATATTTTTGGTTGGCATGCTTATTTGTGGTATGAAAAGGTGAAAGTACGTAATCGTTTTACAAACCATATAATCAGGAAAAAAAATGTATAGAGTATGGGATAAGTATAAAAACTTGTTGGAGACCAAAACACCACAATGGCTTTCACCTTTGGAAGCCATAGCAATGAAAAAGAAAAAATATGATGGAAAATTGGGCAACTTATAGAAATTTATTAAGAGAAGAAGGTAGAGAATTTAAATTAAAAGAATTTAAGGATTTATCAGAGGTGATAACAACATGGTTACAATATTATCATTTGAACGAAGTATTTAAAAAGCTTATGAAGTGGGAGTTTGGGGAGCAAACATCACAATTAGAAAGAGACTTGTTAAATTGTAATGTTAAAGTAATATCTAAAATGTATAAGATGTTATTGGAATGGGAGACAAAAAGTGAATTCTTCAATGATACACTGGGTAATAGATATTGATCATGATATAGAAATGGATGCATGGGAATGTTTATGGAATGTGGATATAAAATTTACAGCATGTTATAATTTAAGAGAAAACTATATGAAAATGTTATATAGATGGTACCTAACACCTAGTAGGGTTGGGACGCGGGTGGGGTTGGGACGCGGGAGGCACTGTGAGTTAGACCACAGAGCCTAGGACTTGCCGACCCGACCAGAAGGTCAGCGGTTCGAATCCCCGCGACGGGGTGAGCTCCTGTTGCTTGGTCCCTGCTCCTGCCAACCTAGCAGTTCAAAAGCACGTCAAAGTGCAAGTAGATAAATAGGTACCGCTCTGGTGGGAAGGTAAACGGCGTTTCCTTGTGCTGCTCTGGTTCACCAGAAGCGGCTTAGTCATGCTGGCCACGTGACCTGGAAACTGTACGCTGGCTCCCTCAGCCAATAAAGCGAGATGAGCGCCGCAACCCCAGAGTCGGCCACGACTGGACCTAATGGTCAGGGGTCCCTTTACCTTTAACACCTAGTAGAGGGACACAGGCGATGCTGTGGGTTAAACCACAGAGCCTAGGACTTGCTGATCAGAAGGTTGCAGTTCGAATCCCCGTGACGGGATGAGCTCCCGTTGCTCGGTCTTAGTCATGCTGGCTTAGTCATGCTGGCCACATGACCCAGAAGCTGTGCGCCGGCTCCCTCGGCCAATAAAGCAAGATGAGCGCCGCAACCCCAGAGTCGGCCACGACTGGACTTAATGATCAGGGGTCCCTTTACCTTTAACACCTAGTAGATTGACTAAAATATATAAATCCAAATCAAATATACGGTGGAAATGTAAAGAGAAAGAAGGTACCTTTTTTCATATGTGGTGATCTTGTAATAAGATTAAAGTTTTCTGGGAAATGATATATAATGAACTGAAAAAGATGTTTAAGATAACATTTATTTTTTTAAAAACAAGCTTTTCTTTTAGGAATTATGGGATCAGAACTACCTAAACAAAACTGCTGTTGCAGAACCTGATATTTCAGAGATCTAAAATAACATCCTTGTCAAAGCTGCATACATCTCTCTCTCTCTCTCTCTCTCTCTCTCTCTCTCTCTCTCTCTCTCTCTCTCCTGCTTGTCTTAAAATGTGAGAGGAACTATTAGGGTACACTGGGTGGGGAGGGATCTGATTTTCAGGTTTTAACATTAAGAAATCTTATACTGGAAGACTACACAATAAAAAAAATGAACACATACACCTGCTGCTTGCCAGCACCACAAAAAGTTTGACCCAGTACATGGATCCATGAGCCCGGCTGCGGCTGGGCAGGGTGGGATATAAATAAAATTATTATTATTATTATTATTATTATTATTATTATTATTATTATTATTATTCATGTTTGCCTAGAATGCCAACAAAACTACCCTCAAATCCTAGAACACAGATGCGGACACAGAAGTGAGCTATGATTTAATTGTGGTTTTGAAGGGACAGGATACCCAAATCCTGTCTGAAATCACCCCAGGCTTCAATAATCACCCCAGGCCTCAAAACTGTCCAAAATTCCTTTTGTCTTCTAAAAATCCAAAACAGCTTTTCTCTGCTATTCTCTGCTATTCTCACAAGATGCTGTGCGTAGGCAAAATGTTACTTTTAAAGGCTAGTGAATAGGCTCTGTCATTGCCAAGAATACTCAGGTCTGAGAAACGAATCTTATCTTATTCCAGTTGCAACACATCTGAACATGCTGAACGCAAGGCTCTCACCCCCCCTTTCCTGGGAAGGGTGCCAAGAGTCCACAATAGTCCCAAGCCAACTTTCTGTTCATGCTCAGAGGAACTCATGGGCAGGACTCTGGAAGAAGGAGGAGAAAGGGGGAGGGAACTGGAATGGGTATATATATACTCTGTGCACATGACTGTGAACTTGTGCATGGTTTTGTGAACTATCACACTTGCTCCTTCTACCAGTTCATGGATGGTAGAAATAAAGCTTTTTCTCTGAAACTATTCCTTGAGTGTCTGTTGACTCCCACTTCCCTTTCCCGGGCGCAATATTTTTCTCACCCGAGGGCAAAGCCTCATAAGGCTACAGTTTCGCAGGTAATCCCGTGTAAAACTTAAGCTGTATTTCTCTCCTTGTGTCCCTCTGGCTGTAAAGGTTCGCCAGCCTTGCTTTAGCAGTTGATTTCTCCTCAGGATTCTAGTTTTGAAATGGTTTGCTTATGCTGTTTTCCTATTTACAAAACAAAGAAGCTCTGCACTGTAGGATTCACAGAGAGCCTAGATGGCACCATGTTGGGAGTGGCAAAATATAACTTTTTTGTACATATTTCTCTGCTTGCAAACCTTAAACCTCCATCTGCACAGTGCCACCTACTGGCCCTTGTGCATCACACCCCCCTTTTTAAAGTGGTAACTATGACAACATCAACACATAAAACCCATACAAATGAACTTAATAAGCACAGTATGGTTATTATAATGTCCCGTGAAGGTCAGGGATGATTCTGTCCTATGGACAATCCGTTACTAACTTTTCTTTTCTTTTCTTTTCTTTTTTGCGGACCACCCAATGTTATGTAATCTCTCAGGAATGCTGGTGGTTTGTCTGAGAGGAGCAACACAGGGTACCTGAGCTATAAGATTCACAGCAAAATTAGGGTTTTTGCAGAGAAAATGCCTCCACTGTTAATGCCTTCATTGCGTGGTACGCAAGAGCCAACCCGTGACAGGCTTCTCTTCCCCCAATATGGCTCTTTTTGTTGAGTAACTGATTGATTTTGCAAGAGACAATGACATGAGGAGATGACAGCAGATTCGCACATCCAGGTTGCCATCATGAGTAACAGAATTTGTGGGTTTTCTTTCATTTCTTAGATTTTCATCTTTTCTCGGACGATGAAGGATCTGGAACAGACAGGGCTAGGGGTCACTTTCCTCCTTGCCTGCCCTCAGCCCAAGTCCACTCCATGGATTGAAACACCCAAGGTCAAAGGTTCTCACATCCTCCTCTCTCTCTCTGCATTCTGGAGTTGGGCTACGCAGCTGCCCAGCACTCCTGACAGAGCCCAGAGGAAGTTATACAAGAACACTTTGTCAACACTTGTTCCCATACAGGCCAGCTCTTGTCTCCCTTGTTACCGTAAATTGGCACAAGAGCTGCTGAATCATGAGATGAGAGAGTCTCAGAAAAGTTATGAGATCTTCTCTCCCCTCTCCACAGCTCAGAGTTTCCCTTTTGTCTAGTAGTAGAGGGCCTGAGTTTGCCTTTCAGACCCACCTCCCCTTCCCACACAGTTTCCTTTTTTTATAAGATATTTATTAATGTTTCACAAATTATATAATCAAACACAACAATACAAACAGACACAAACAAGAAAAAACAAGTATAATTTCAAATCCTTATTTTCTTAAAACTTACTTCACCGACCTCCTCATACCTCCCCTTTCTGCATTCCAATTTCAAATATTTAGTTCAGCAAATCCTCACCCTTAATTTAATCTAATTGTTAACCTTTCTTTTCTTTTAACTTAATCTGTACAGCTGTAATCCACTTACTTTCTAAAGCCGCATCATTTTAACACTTGTTAATTTTACAATGTTTCTTGAGATAGTTCTTAAATTTCTTCCAATCTTCTTCCGCCGTCTCTTTTCCCTGGTCTCGGATTCTGCCAGTCATTTCTGCCAATCCCATATAGTCTATCACCTTCATCTGCCATTCTTCCAAGGTGGGTAGATCTTGTGTCTTCCAATACTTTGTGATGAGTCCTTCCCACACAGTTTTCCACCTGTGCAACTCCTTCTTTATAAGAGAGCCATTTAAGGGTTTCTATGGACAATTACTGGTACTCTTGAGAGTCCCATGGACTGCAAGAAGATCATTCTTAAGGAAATCAGCCCTGAGTGCTCACTGGAAGGACAGATTGTGAAGCTGAGGCTCCAATACTTTGGCCACCTCATGAGAAGAAAAGACTCCCTGGAAAAGACCCTGATGTTGGGAAAGATTGAGGGCACAAGGAGAAGGGGACGACAGAGGACAAGATGGTTGGATAGTGTTCTCAAAGCTACCAGCATGAGTTTGACCAAACTGCGGGAGGCAGTGGAAGACAGGAGTGCCTGGCGTGCTCTGGTCCATGGGGTCACAAAGAGTCGGACACGACTAAACGACTAAACAACAACAACATGGACAATTAGTTTTCACAGAATCATAGAATTGGAAGGGATCCCGAGGGTCATCTAGTCCAACCCCCTGCAATGCAGAAATCTCAATGCATGGTCCTCCATCCAATTTGAAACCATACTGGACCCTGCTGAGCTTTGCAAATGTGTTAGCCGTTTTATTGCTGCACCACTAACACAAATGTGTAACTCCTATGTTATAAGAAATGCAGACACCTCATTTTAAGGTTTTTGCCTCTGTTGCAGGAAAACGGCCTTTTTCTATAATTCAAACCACAAATTGTGGTTGCTGGGAAAATATAATTCTCCTTCCACAAGCAGGAAAAGAGTTGTGCAACTGGTGTTAACTTAGTTGTCTAGAGTGTGAGTCAAGAAGTCCCCCATTCAATTTTTACATCTGCTCTGAACTCGCTAGGCAAGTTGGTGTTAGGATAAGATATGCACTCACATAAAAGGAACAATCTCATGTAAAGATCTGCCTCAGAGGGCTTGTGTCATGTGCCCCCACCATCAGATGCACAGTGGGTGATTACTGGGGCAGGGCCTTCTCAATGGTGGCACCAAAATGAAATAATTTCCTCCCTAGGGAAACATAAAAAACAAAGGCAGCCATACTGATCCAGAAGACACCCCTGCAAAAAAATTCAAGTTTGCTTTGTGTCTTACCAGGCACTATTTCAGATGTGTGGGGGGGAGGGTCCTCCAGTTGATAGGGTTTTTAGTTTTTATGATACTTTGTGATTTTGTTTCTTTTATGTCATTACTGTTTTATAAATCTTCCTCAGGAGCATGGGCATAGCCAAGGGGGCGTGAGGGGCAGCTGCCCCCCTTAATCAGTAAAAATCAATACAAATCTGAGGTTCTGCCCCGCATAACAAAAACTGCCCCCCTAACAAAAGCTTGCCCCCCCCAACAAAAAACCTGGCTATGCCCATGCTCAGGAGCATGTATTTGCTAGAGCATTGCCAGTACTGGTCATTATCAAGCTTATACCCTGTTATTCCCCCATTGTGCAAGTGATGTAAAACAACTGAACCTATTTCCTTCCATCAGTGCTGATACTCAAGACTCCAATAAGCTCCAGTGCATGACAGTTTGGAACCAGCCAGTTCCTCTACACTCTGTGTACACACCAGAATGTCCACGTTAATGTCCACATGAGTTGCACAGAACCAATTTTTCAGTGTGTGATTTCAGTAGAACTCAATGGGTGGAATTCACTATTGCCCTGTTCTTTGCAGCTTGCCAGATGGAACAAACCCCTCTGCTACCCCACACTGTTCTTGGGGTTCTCCCAATCCTCCCAGAGCCAATTCTGCGGCATGTGGATGGGGGGGGGCACAATCTGCTGCACAAGTGGAAATCCTTGCGCAGGGCTTAAATGACTAGGCTTGTTAGGTCAATCCTGCCCAATGTTTCCACTCCAAACTAGTGGCTTGTGTTTGATGGGATGCATTTGCACTGTGTGCTGTTGTCCCCTCCCCTCACTTAGTGCTTCCACAACCTCCCTGACTTCCAGTAATCTAAGGTCCATTGTGTGCACAAGGCCATTAAAAGACAACAACACTGAGGTACAAGTTTTCCAATATACCAGACTTGCACAAAATTTCCAATATACCAAACTTCCACAAAATTATGGGTGAAAAATTAAAACACCTGGCCCTACCAACAGCTCACTGAGGAGCACCTCGCCATTGTAGGCAGAAGGTATGATGATACATGATAGATGGCACAATGTGTTTTAAAAAAAAACACCTACCAAATAATGCACATAAGTTGTTTTAAACTGTTTCTAATACAGTGGTACCTCGGGTTAAGTACTTAATTCGTTCCAGAGGTCCGTTCTTAACCTGAAACTGTTCTTAACCTGAAGCACTGACTGACCGAACCCAAAGGGTTCTCATCAATGGTTCCTCTTCATCCTGGAGAAGAGTGACTAGTGGGGTGCCACAGGGTTCTGTCTTGGGCCCGGTCTTATTCAACATCTTTATCAACGACTTGGATGATGGACTCAAGGGCATCCTGATCAAATTTGCAGATGACACCAAACTGGGAGGGGTGGCTAACACCCCAGAGGACAGGATCACACTTCAAAACGACCTTGACAGATTAGAGAACTGGGCCAAAACAAACAAGATGAATTTTAACAGGGAGAAATGTAAAGTATTGCACTTGGGCAAAAAAAATGAGAGGCACAAATACAAGATGGGTGACACCTGGCTTGAGAGCAGTACATGTGAAAAGGATCTAGGAGTCTTGGTTGACCACAAACTTGACATGAGCCAACAGTGTGACGCGGCAGCTAAAAAAGCCAATGCAATTCTGGGCTGCATCAATAGGAGTATAGCATCTAGATCAAGGGAAGTAATAGTGCCACTGTATTCTGCTCTGGTCAGACCTCACCTGGAGTACTGTGTCCAGTTCTGGGCACCACAGTTCAAGAAGGACACTGACAAACTGGAACGTGTCCAGAGGAGGGCAACCAAAATGGTCAAAGGCCTGGAAACGATGCCTTATGAGGAACGGCTAAGGGAGCTGGGCATGTTTAGCCTGGAGAAGAGGAGGTTAAGGGGTGATATGATAGCCATGTTCAAATATATAAAAGGATGTCACATAGAGGAGGGAGAAAGGTTGTTTTCTGCTGCTCCAGAGAAGCGGACACGGAGCAATGGATCCAAACTACAAGAAAGAAGATTCCACCTAAACATTAGGAAGAACTTCCTGACAGTAAGAGCTGTTCGACAGTGGAATTTGCTGCCAAGGAGTGTGGTGGAGTCTCCTACTTTGGAGGTCTTTAAGCAGAGGCTTGACAACCATATGTCAGGAGTGCTCTGATGGTGTTTCCTGCTTGGCAGGGGGTTGGACTCGATGGCCCTTGTGGTCTCTTCCAACTCTATGATTCTATGATTCTATGATTCTATGATTCACTATTTCTGGGTTAGTGGAGTCTGTAACCTGAAGTGTATGTAACCGGAAGCGTATGTAACCCGAAGTACCACTGTACTGTGTAATATTGTGTTTTAATATTAATGTGTTTTAATTGTTGTAACTTGCCCTGGGGCCTTAGATTGAAGGTCTAGAGTGTTGTAATAACAATAACAACAATAAAAATAACAGAAAAAGTAGTCTAGAGTTGGGTAACATGAAATTTTATGTTGGATTCCTGCCCTGCAGATCAGGGGAAATTTGAATTGAACAGGAGAAAAGTAGAGGCTTCCATTTGGATGAAGGCAACACAAAAAACATGTGCACGTGGTATGCATGGTAAACTGTTGTGTGTACACAGACTCTCTCACACACAGCCTGATCATCTATGATGGCATGCACTGTATGCCCTCATCCTCTCCTGTACCCATTGGAGACAGGCCTCTTGCCACAGTGCTTGTGGGAAAGGGAGGAACTGGAAGCTGTCTGACAGAGATAAGAGGCTGAGGTTAGGAACAGACCAACTGTTACACCCCAAGGGATTTGCTGCTCTTTGTATAACCTTATTGTGGCTAAGCGATACAGATCAGCACTATTTTGATAAATTCCTTCCACTGAGGCAACCAGCAGTACATTTCCAAACCCTTTATCCCCCAAGATATTAACTCTGGACTCCAGAGGAGCAGTCCTGTCAATCCACCACAAGGAAAAGACAAAGAATATGACAACACCTTAAAGGTTCACCTTTCTTGTTGCATGGATTTCTATAGCAAGGAGGTGTTTGTGTCTCACACCTACATTTGGACTGAATAACATTTGATGAAAAAATTGGTAGTGGGGGCTTCCCTGTATTATTATTGTCACAGCCTGCCTTTTAGGGTGTTTACCTGTAAAGGTCTGTGCCTCAATAAACTAATTAGTCTTTACAATATCACAATTTTCTGTGCCCCCACCCCCTGTGAAAAGCTATCAAGGTGAAAGAACTAGGGATAAGAGAACACACAGTCTGCGGATGCGTCAGAGAGAATTAAGTATGTAGCCAAACGAGAGACTATGCTTTGTTCACTGAGAGGATGATACAACAGATGTGTCTGTTATAAGAAAAAACTGCTCCTTTTCCCTTATAGGGTACCCAAGAGCCTATGTAGGTTCTCTATCGGTAGGAGAAAATAACAGAGGCCAACCAGAGAATATTGAGAAGCAAAGCAGCTAGTAAGCCTGATCTTTATTAAACTGTTGCAAGAGGGTGCTTACCACCCCACACAGGAGGAAGGAGGAACCCAGAACAATGGTGTGCAAGCTCTTATATAGACTTTTGAAATTGCCACCTTGTAGCTCAAGAGCACCCCCCAATACATCATACATACATCACAGAAGAGGCAGTCTACAGCAGAATCCTATCTGCCAGGATACCTGATAATGGTCACTGATTGCTTTTACCAGTAGTAGATAGGTAGCCGTGTTGGTCTGCCATAGTCAAAATAAAAAAATTCCTTCCAGTAGCACCTTAAAGACCAACTAAGTTAGTTCTTGGTATGAGCTTTCGTGTGCATGCACACTTCTTCAGATACACAGGGCATCCTGGCCATTCTTTTGTGATGGTACAGTTCCTGAATCCAGGTCACATGCTCACCCTATTCATACACAAATACGCTGTTAAGACAGGATTTGTGAGCAAAGAGACAATGGGGAGGCTTTCCTATTTCCTTCCTCCTTGCAGAGAAACATTTGAGGTCAATTTGGGAGAGTCAAAATGGTTTCAGGACTGTCTTGCTGTACTGTTTCAGACATGTGGTTTATATATTTATGTACGTTTTTGCCTTGCACATTTATGAACCTTTAATTTATATATTAGAGACCTTAAATTCTTATAACACGTCTATGCAGCTGGCTTGAAGTGGATTGGATGTAGTCACAAGACATCAGTGTCTTTAGCCCACACTGTTCCTCTGCTTGTCCTTTCCAGTCCTAATCATAGTTTAGAATGCCTTCTTTGGCTGGGAAGAGCACCCTTTGACCCTGTAGGGTCAACGGATGGGTGTTGTCTCTCAGATAAAGAGTCCAATCAAAGCACTTTCTATCTATTTATCTATTTTTTATCTATATTTATCTATTTATCTATTTATCTATTTATCTATTTATCTATTTATCTATTTATCTATTTATTTATTTATCTATTTATCTATTTATCTATTTAAAGTGGTTTTAAAAAATCCGCTAGCACAGATCAATTGGTATACATATTCGGAGGGAAACAGTTTTCTATTCTTTTCCAGCACACCTTTCTACTCTGCCTAACATATTGGCCCTATGTCAACTCTGTCATTAATAGGAGGGCTGGTTGTTTAGACTGGGCGAGAAGTGAGATCACACTTGTAACAAAGCAGGCCAGTCAAGTAACAATGGCCTGCTTGTATATTGTTGGGAATGACACTGAAAAATTCAGTTGTGGAACCACGAATCCTCTAGAGCAGGAGTCGTATTTTCACCATGACAGTGTGTGACCTATATGGGAGTGTGAAGTTTATAATTGTGATGAAATTATGTTTGAGGTGATACTTATGAACAAAACAGATGTGCTGGCCGGCAAGGATGTCTCCCATTTCCCCCCACAATACTGCAGTTTGCGTGCTGTGAAAATGTGGCCTCCCTCCCAACAGAACTGTAATTGCAATGACCAGAAAGACTCTCATATGCTATTTGGCAATTTCACAGTACCACAGATGTTGTGTTGCAACTTTCTGATGCTTCAGATCAAATTAACTGACAGAAGGGGGAAAATAATAATTAAAACTTTCCAAAGCACGTTCTAGTAAGAGCCTGATGAGGTGGATCAGCAGAGAAAATAAGTAATTCTGAATTAGTGATTCAGTCTCTGTTCTGTAATTGATTTATTATTTACAAAATTTCTAACCCACTCTTATCCCAGAGCAGACCTGAAAGCAATATATTTTATTTTGAAGCAGAGCACAGAATAAAAAGCCTCCCAAGAGTTGTCATAAATCCTTCTCAACTGTAAACAAGAGCCTGGCTAAAGAATGATGACTAGAAGCCATTCCCAACAATCGCCTTTCCCCCCCAGAGGACATCTTCTCATTTGTTGAACACGATCTCACCCATCTTCCTTCAAGACTGCATTTCTGCGGTGAGGATAGGAAATTCCTTATCAAGGGGTGGGGGGAGAGTCTCCCTCAAATTCTTTGACCATGGAGAGGTGGGTTAGGAGTGATTTAATACATAAAAAGAAATGCATGCATTTAAAGTACTTTTAAAGTACATGGCTTCGCCCAAAGAACCCTGTGAGTGGTAGTTTAGCCCTCACACAGCTAGAATTCCCAGTGTCCCAGAGCACACTTTCCTCCTCTCAGGTGCCAGGGGTGGTGCAATCAGGATAAGCAGTCGGGGGGCTTGGGGAACAGATGGCAGGTGTTGCAAAGTCCTCTCCTTGTTCCTACTTCTCTGACTGTCTGTATTTCTCTGCTGTTGCGTGGCAAGTCACCTCCCCCAATGAAATGAAGACACGGACACAATGATATAAGGTTAATGGGCGTAAATGGTCACAACTTTATTGATTACGAAATTTGAAGGTATTGGCCTTAGGCATTGGCTCCTATCGACTACCCGGCATGGTGACCGGGAAGGGTTGAACACAAACCGCGGGAGTCCTGTTGAAGTACGCCAAGTAGGATCCCACGGGTGTCACCGCTCGGGGGCGTGCCGGGGGCCCAAACTCGCAAGGCTTCGGACAAGGCCACGCCCCCCGGAGTCCTCTACCGGACTACCCCTTCACATTGGGGGAAGGTGATGGCGCTTCCTTCCCCCCCTCCATTTGTCTAACCATTGCCCCATGCCAATGCCTAACCGCCAATGCCGAGAAAGTTGTGACGATTGCTACGAGGTAGGCGAAAAAACCAAAAGGCAGGAAATTGCGCCAACTTGGAAAAATTCCTACCAGGCCCCTTGCGGCGACCAACCGGAGTCCATAGCAAGGCCAAGTCTAGCTAATCTAAGGGTGGGTGGGATGGGAAAACCGCTGGGCAAGGGGGAAAAGAGGGCGGTCCCCGGGCGTGCCTGGCCCTAAATAGCCCGGGCCACGCCTCCCCCGCCCGCCGATTGGCGGGCTGGGTGGCAGACACGCCTGGGGATTCCCCCAAGTCTCGCGGGGGCAAGGGAAGCCCCCGCGGATGTGGGAGGAGGATCCTGCCCGCAACACCCTCTCCGCTGCAGGGGCGGAAAGGGCTTTGTCAGGAGGAGCTGCAGTGCATCTCCTTTTACGGATGTAACCTGGATGTGATGATGAACAGCATTCTATCCACCCAAATCCCATGTACCTTTTTCTTTTTACCATTACACCACCCCTGCACATTTTCAAGGTTTTCCTTCCTCCATTCCTCATTTCGTATCTTTTCTCGCTCCACCTACATGAATATAATTGCTTTCCCAACACTATTCACTGCATTCTGCAACGATTCTCCTGTATGGATTTATTTAATTGTTTTAAATGCCTTTTGATGATTACCTTAGTAAAAATATTATACACAAAGAGAAAATCTTCTTTCTTATCACTTTTGTTTCTGTTGTCCTGGTTACTCTTTGGGCCAGTAGTTCTCCAAACAAAAGATGACATCATTTTGGTTTCGAATATAACACAATGTGCTGTTGGGCAATTAACAACTGAGTGTTCTTTTATTATTCACATCCTAATGAAGGATGGACTCTTTGGACCAGAAAAGAATGACAATGCAGCCTTATTATGAGTAAAAACAAAAAGCAGACTACAAGAAATTATACAGAACCCCAAAACTATATGTGGTGTTCAAATATGTTTTACTCAGAGTAGAACCACTGAAATTTATGACCAGAACTAAGTTAGGGCCATTAACTTCAGTGGGTCTACTCTGAGTAAAATTCACCTGACTACCATCCCATGCCTTTATTGACAATACAAGACAGGTATAAAAATGAAGAATGGAGCACAACTGGTGATAACTTTACAATTGTTTTGATACCAGGTCCAATGAACAGAGTTCCACCTGTCAAAATTTGACCCTTGAGGCCAGTCCTGAAAATAATCTGAGCCATGGAGCCAAAAAGGTCCACCACCCTGGTCAATGAGGATATTGTAGCTTTGGGAAAGGTGTAGAAAATGGCAGTTAAAATGATCAAGGGGCTAGAGCAACTCACCAGTGAGGAAAGGCTTTTTAGCTTAGAAAAAAGGTGAGTTTAGCTTGGTGTGCACAGTGTGGAGAAAATGCACATGGAGAAGTTTTTCCTCTTTCATAACACCTCATGTCATCCAAGGAAGTTGAATGCCAGATTCAGGACAGGCAAAAAGAAGCATTCCCATCCCCCAAGTGCTTAGTTAAATAATGGAATTCACTACCAGAAAATGTAGCAATGGCTGCCAACGTGGACAGCTTTAAAAGGGGATTAGACAAATCCAAAGAAGGAAAGGCTACCAGTGGCTATGAGTGATCATAGATGGCTGCACACAATCTCTATGATCAGGGGCATCATGCCTCTGAATACCAGCTGCTGGAGGACGGTAGCAAATATCAAGAGAGGGATGGCCATTGTGATCATGCCCTACCTCATCCTATAGGCACCAGTTTGGCTACTGTAAGAAATGGGAGAAAGCTGTACTGGACAGGCCATTGGACTGAAATGTACCTGTTCTTTTGTTCTTGTTCTTGTTTTTATTATGTATTTTGTGCTTGCTTTCTTGCATTTTTATGTTGTGAACCACCCCGAGATCTACGGATGAAGGGTGGCATACACATTTAATAAATAATAATCAATAATACACAGCAAGCGGGAGAGCAATCATTTTCTAAAGCGATGCTCTTTACACCATAGTGGAACTCGAAGTATGGTGAAAATTCTGAAATATCATTTTAATTAAGTCAAAATGTATATACTGGCTAAATGCAATAATTCAACAGCCTGAGTGAACAGCCTGAGCTTTGTTAATTAAGAAGCAAAAAACCCCAATGAAGCTTATTCAAGTGACAACAATCTGACCACATAGATTATTACGGGTCTGAGGAGTTGATGCCCGGAATTGCACAGAGGCTGATGGGTCAGCAGATTTCTCATTGCTTTCCCTCTGGAGCTCACCAAGTGTTCTGTTAACATTTTGCAACAGGTTCTGCAGCTCAGTTCACTGGGAGGGTGTAAGAGCCCACTGCTTCCTGTGGTGATGGTGCTTCCTGTTTTCTCAAGACTGATGGAGACGAGCTGGCGGGGCTGATGATTTTGAAACCAGGACAACTGCATGATCGCCTTGTGAGAGTCAAGATGGGAACAATGAATCACCACCATCATCCTCACTAAAATCCAAAGTTGGAATTTAGAAAGTGCAGAGCCTCACTTTCCAGTATCAAAGATGAGTAGGGCAATGATGACTGTGGCTAAATCAAACAGATATACATTCTGTCTTGAGCTGTAAATGCACCTACCAGAATATTAAGGGGATATCTTCACCCACTGGAAGGAGCAAGACAAACACATTTTCATGTGAATGCATGTGGCTGCAACTATGGTTAAAATCTTAGTTCCTGTGGAGTTTCCAGTACCACCTGCTGCCACCCAATCCCAAAAATCTGAACAGGACTTATTGATGGACAAAGCATAAATTAAAGGTTAACCCAAAAGGCTATTTCTCAGTTCCAAACCAACAGGACTGCTGGAACTAGCTCTCTCTCTCTCTCTCTCTCTCTCACACACACACACACACACACACACACACACAGAGAGAGAGAGAGAGAGAGAGAGAGAGAGAGAGGAGGAGGAGGAGGAGGAGGAGGAGACGACGAAGAAGAAGACAGGTCACTGTCCTAAGAGCTTAAAATAAAATAAAATAAAATGAATACAGTGCATCCAAGAGGAAAAGAGCAAGGAAGCGAAAACAGAGGTAAACAAGGAAGCAACATCTCATAGCTTCAGTGACACATGCTTAGGTTTATTTTCAGGGAAAAGATAGGCTACTGTTCTGCCCTTGTCACATTTATTTATTCTGTAGTCCACCCACACGCCTCTGTCCCAAAGGCCCATGGCAATTAACACTAATTAAAAATAGACAGAAACATATGCACCAGATCACATAAGCACATATTTATAACAGAGGATGGGCAGAAGGCATTTGGTGCAGATTCATCTGTCTTTTCCCCAGCAGACAGACCGGTGGAAGCAGCCTGAGAAGAATTATTTCTGGCAAGGAAATGGCCCAAGAGGAAAGGATTAAGAAGCCCCTCTCCATCCATCCCAATCTTCTGCATCAGATTACATTCTCCACAGTATAAAATACAGTTTTGGATATAAACCTTGGAAAAAGCTACATGTTATTCAGAGTGACTTTTAGTTTGGCCCTGTGGTAACAATATGTGAAATGCTTTGAACGTTTCCCCCTCCCCCTTTTTACTCTTTTTTAAAAAAACCAACAACACAAAAAACCTTATGGTGTATCTAGTATGGCTGAATGCCCACCTGTGTTTTGAAATTCTATCATGGGCCCTTCCTGACTGTTCAGAAAACAAAGACTGTGAAAGAGAAGCCTCCAGTTTCCTGTTGGTGCAACTCAGGCGTTCCACTTTCTCCTCACCTCATTCACTAAAGCAAACCAGAAGCACTCTTCATCTAACTTAGCTTTCCCTCCTGCTTTGTTAGAAGGCAAAACATGGTATGATAAAGGTGGGTGAGTGAGGAAAGAGTTAGGCGGGAGGGTGAAAAGTGGCCAAGATGAGAGATACCGAGGAAGATGGAGGCTGAATTTCCCCACACAAATGGAGGTGAACACCCTACAACTTCCTGTGGCAGCGCAGAGAACTCTAAGGAACACCTGACATACATTAGTAGCATTGCGTTCATAATTAACCAGTAGCCATAGGGGCCAACTCTCCCCAATGAAGTATTTGAGGGGGCCGGCCCGCTCCAAGGTTGATGGGCATTGTCATTAAAATGGTGTGTGTGTGCTGTGTCTTGTGATCGATTATGCGGGGCGGGGCTTACCGGGCCCCAATTTTTTTATTCAAGTTGGTACCTCTGCCAGTAGCACAGGTTTTGTGTCTTAAGAACAAGCATATAGCCACACAGTCATTCACAGTACTCTACTACTGTCTAAGGTGGGATAGGAATCACTGCAGTGCAGGAAACAACAAGGCAGGGTGATAATGAATTCTGAAGGGTTATTGTGGTCCTCCCAGGCTTGCCAACTCTAGGAAGCCGTGGTGTCTTCGGCACCCTTGATATTTGTTTGAAGGGGCCCTGGCCCCCTCAATGTTGAGGATGTGACGTCACTTATCGGGAGACAACACTTATCGGGGGACTAGTGCGGCCTAGCAGAAGGCTGCACCAACCTGTGTGGTCTTGGGAGGCGTGAGTGATGTCACACACATGTATTCGGCTCTCATATTTGACTGTGGGTGAATAGGTCTCGTGGTAATCCTGTCCTGGTACCTGTGAAAAACCTCTGGCACATGCAAGGCATCCTGGGCCCTCTCAAACCTGGGGGCAACCTGGCGCCTCTATGTCCTTCAGAGTCCAAAGAAAAAACAACTCAGAATCAGGGCTATTTAAAGGCAATATGTTGGGGGTTTTTTTCCTTTTCATTTGCCTTGGTTGTCACTTCCTCTTTTCTCTTCACCAGCTCAGCAGTGCTAGTAGCTTTTTATAAACCATGATTCCTACTGCTGTCAGCTCAGTTAGCAACTCCATGTTCAGTTGTGTTCTGTAGTTTAAATTGCTCAAAAGGGTGGGGAGAGGGGAGAGGAGAGCAAGAGGAGAAAACAAATTCACCCATTCTGTGCATTTATTCCCATATGCCATATAATTTAATCCTCTGTTAGCACCACTCTCCACCTGCATATCATGTAGAAATTACATTGGAAAGCCAGAATGAGATGCTTCATGGTATATTTCATGGTATATTTCATGGTAAACCTACAAGTCTCCTAGTTGGTCACATTATGCTTCTGTGGGCCATGCTGTCTTGATGGACGGATCAATGCCCTCTTTCATTCCTGGTAAGGCCTCATCACTGATAAGACAACAGACTGCACCTTCCATAAGCATCTGAAATATGTTATGAGTCACTTGCCCAAGGTGGAAGCTGAAACCAATCTTTGCTCAGGCTGGCAGAGCTATTAAGAGATTTTGGGGGAGAAGCATTTTTTGCTTTGGAACTACTGCTGCCTATCTCTGTCCGTCCCTCTGGAGTCTCATTATCTCTACTTATTCTGTTCATTTGTAAATAAACAGACCTCTTGGTAATCAGACATGTCAGATCAGTTTGTGCTAACCATAGGCTAGAGCCAGCACTATGGGTGGATCTCCTAGATGTATAGTAGTCAAACCACAGTTTAGAGCTATTTGGTCGATTTCATTTCCCACCTAACACTTAGCTATACTGTACATACACTCCTAAATTCACATCATCTTCATGGCACAGCAACCTCTTGAAACAGACCAGTGGCCATAACTGTGAATTGTCAATGGTTGTAGTTGTTGCTGCTGCTGTTGTTATATTCATGATAAGATCTCAGGGTGGTTCACAAGATAAAAATACAAGGTAAAAGCACAAATAAATAGTTAAAACGAAAAAAACAACAAAACAATACTCCCCCTCCCAAAAACACATTCATTTAAAAGGCTGTAAATATTAATCAGCAAGGAATGTTTTCACCTGGTGCCTAAAGATATATAATGAAGGTGCCAGACAAAACTCCCTGGGGAGAGCAGTCCACAAACAGGGAGCCAATGCAGAAAAGGCCCATGCTCATGTTGCCACCCTCTCAACCTTTTGTGGAAGAGGCACATGAAGAAGGGCCTCAGAAGGTGAACAGGGAGTCTGGGTCGGTTTATATGGGGAGAGGCAGTCCTTGCAGTGTTGCAGTCCTGAGCCATGAGCTGACATGTTAGGACATAAAACAAAGCGTGTCATGGCATCATATCTGAATGCAGTTCTGAATTCTCCAGAGCAATGTCCTCCAAGCCAAATGTGACAGTGGCTATTTCATTTGTTTAAACCAGGCTTCCTCAATCTAGGCCCTCCAGATGTTTTTGGCCTACAACTCCCATGATCCCTACCTTGCAGGACCAGTGGTCAGGGATGATGGGAATTGTAGCCTCAAAACATCTGGAGGGCCGAGGTTGAAGAAGCCTGGTCTTTAAATATGCTTAAATTTGGAGGATCTGGTTTTTACAGCAAAAAAGGGCGCACTGGTAAGGCATGCTAATTTTGTACCCACAGCTTACTCCTTTGCATTCTGTTCTCAGCTGAGCTGCAATATACCAAAAGCGAGCATGACTAGAAGAAAAACATTTATGAGGAGAGGCTACAGGGAGGAAAGTGTAAAATACAGGGACCATTCATCTGCCCCTTAACCATGCACTCCTTTTGGTCATAAAAAGTCAACCCCACACCGACTTCTGCTTTAGATATCTGAATAACCAAGTCTGTGGTGTCATGTCTAGTTTGATTCTAAGCTGACCATGCAAAGTTTGCTCTGAACTTTCCACCGCTTGAGGGGAAGGGGCGCATCGGGGCTGCCCCTAGACCATGAAGGAAAGGATTTGACACCCCCGCCCATTCCACATGCAAAAGTTGGCCAGACTGCCAGATGGATCTTCCATTGACAATGAAAGAGGGCAGTGTCCCCCATCACACCAGAGGGCTAGTTTAGGAAGTACAGGGGAGGCCACGTGACACGCACAGCTCTACCTATTCCCCACCACTCTACATTTGCCACCAGAGGTGGCTGCTACACTTTGGGGGGCCCTCCATACATCCTTTTTATTGCACTTCATGATTATTTGCACTCACAATGCCATTAGGGCGGTCACGTGCAATCCTGCTTCGAATACTGTTTGCTCCTGCAAAATGTTTTGGAGTGGTCACACTGCTTCACTTCCAATCAGTGTATATCTCAGAACTTCTTGCTGAAAGCACATAATGTTTTTACCACAAATGTTCTGGTTTATTTTTGTCCTGCCTTGGCTGTTCTGTAGGCCGTGCAGACAGCAATAATGTGTTAACACTGGGGAAGCATCTCAGAACAGCTGATAAATCCACCACTAATACACTATTATTGTGTGAAGAACATGTACAGGATCATAGAATCATAGAGTTGGAATAGACCACAAGGGCCATCGAGTCCAACCCCCTGCCAAGCAGGAAACACCATCAGAGCACTCCTGACATATGGTTGTCAAGCCTCTGCTTAAAGACCTCCAAAGAAGGAGACTCCACCACACACCTTGGCAGCAAATTCCACTGTCGAACAGCTCTTACTGTCAGGAAGTTCTTCCTAATGTTTCCTAAGGATACCCTTGGAAAAACAACAACTCCAAAACACTCATCTGGAGGGGTACTCTATGTCATGGTAGGGCCTGTTCCAGGGCTCATGAGACAATGCTCTCTTTCCAGAGCTTCTCCACCTGTCCTACAGTTTTGGAACTAAAGCTTTAAAAAGCTAAGTGTGGAAGAAGCACCAGAAGTCTGAATTTTCTTCCAGAATGCATACAGCCCTCAGCCCTCAGTTTCATATTCATGCTGTTGCATTGTTAAGAGAGGACTTTTTCTCTTGCTTCATCCTGGAACTCACAGGACATGGTTGTGCAAAAATGTCTACAAAGCAGTCACTCAGGCTTCTTACATAGCAAGAAGACTGTGTGAAGTTACAGTATCTTGCTTTCCCAGCTGCATGACTGTTGGTCAACGTCACTGATGCAGAAGAATAGAGTTCCATGTTAATGAACACATACCAGATAGCTTCTGGCAAATTGTTATCACCTGTGGAGGAACTACATGTGACAGTAGCAGACCTGCTTCTTTGAACCACTCAGTCAAGCAGCAGTAAAACACGGGTTAGGATTTCCTCTAGAGCTGTTGTAAGTGGTTGGGAGGTGCTGAGCCCTTCAGCCAACTCTCCTTCTCTCCCCAACTGTTTCTCTGTTTTTCTCCCAGACTGGAAATTAGCCCAGACAAGGGAAACTAGGTTGTGGGGAAAGATTTTGGAGGGAAGATGATGGGCTGAGGAAGGATTTGGCACCCTCACCTCATCCACCACTTTCTGATTTGAAACAAATCTCCTTCAAAAAAGGACATAGGTAAAGGGACCCTTGACCATTAGGTCCAGTCGCGGATGACTCTGGGGTTGCGGTGCTCATCTCGCTTTACTGCCCAAGGGAGCTGGCGTACAGTTTCCAGGTCATGTTGCCAGCATGACTAAGCCACTTCCGGCGAACCAGAGCAGCGCACAGAAATGCCGTTTACCTTCCCACCAGAGCGGTACTTATTTTTCTACTTGCACTTCGTGATTTTGAACTGCTAGGTTGGCAGGAGCAGGGACCGAGCAACGGGAGCTCACCCCGTCATGGGGATTCAAAATGCCGACCTTCTGATCGGCAAGCCCTAGGCTCTGTGGTTTAACCCACAGCACCACCCGCGTCCCTCAAAGAGGACATAGAGACCAACAAACTAGAAATCCTAAAGGGGGATTCTTCCACAGAATCATTGTGGGTGGTGATAAGGAATTTAGCATTGTGGACATGCTGTCATTCCCCTGATGAAAATGCTCAGGGTAATCTTGAGATGGAGAATGAAATCAAGGAGTTATTCAAAAGAGGAGATGCTGTAGTTATAGGTGACTTCCATTACCCTTACATAGACTTAGTATGATGTGTGTTCTGCTCACGACAAAGAGGTAAAATGTCTAGATATACTAAATGACTGTAGTCTATTAGAGACAAGCTGTTAGAGACAAGAAGATTTCATTTAGAAAATGGAGATCTCATCTGCATGAGGGGAAGAAAAAGGAACACAAACCTTGGGTAAGCATCTGAAACCCCTGGAATCTCACACCACTTGGGAGAGTGGGATGACGTGCAACACAATATGATTAGTAATAAATGCAAGGCATGGCCTGGTTCAGAACTTGTGGGCATCATAGAGGTTTGCCTACATAAGAACCTTTCAGCAGAATTCAGCTTGGTTTTAAAGTGTGCATTCATCTTCTTCTTCTTCTTTGGTGATCACTCGTAGCCAAGTAAGATTGTCTTCCATAAACACGGTTTTAACAATGAGTCTGTAAGTGACTGTGGAGGCCAATTCTGGATCCACACGTCCTTCCACAGTGGGGACATAGGTTTCTGGGTGGGATTTGATCATGGTAAGGGTTTGCCAAGCATGCCTTCCTCTTAGCGCATTTCTCCCTTTCGTCCTGAGTTCGAGTGTCTTCAAAGCCCATGATAACTTTGGTAAAGGCTGTTCTCCAGATGAAATGCTCGCAGACCAGTGTTTCCCAGTTGTTGGTGTTTATACTACATTTTTTAAAGATTTGCCTTGAGAGAGTCTTTAAACCTCTTTTGTTGACCACCAGCATTAGGCTTTCTATTGTAAAGTTCGGAATAGAGTAGCTGCTTTAGAAGACGATAATCAGGCATCTGCACAACATGACCAGTCCAACGAAGTTGATGTTGAAGAATGCTTTGACACTTTGCTTCTTTCAGTATACTGGCATTAGTTCTTCCCAAGTGATGTGTAATTTTTTTTGGAAACACCGTTGATGGACTCTTTCGAGGAGTTGGTGGTGGCGTTTATAAGTGGTCTATGTTTCACAAGTATACAGTAAGGTTGGTAGTACGATAGCTTTGTAAACAAGCATTTTGGTTTCCCTGCGAATGTCCCGGTCCTCAAATATTCTGCAATTTAATTGGGAGAAAGCCGCACTCGCAGAGCTCAGGCGATGCTGGATTTCAGCATTAATGTTGGCCCTTGTGGAAAGATAACTGCCCAGGTAGGAGAAGTGATCAACATTTTCCAACATTACACCATTGAGTTGAATTTGTGGCGCTGCAGACGGGTTGTTTTGTACTTGTTGGTGCAGCATGTTGGTTTTATGGATGTTGAGCGATAGACCAAGCTTTTTGTTAGGATGGTTTGAAGGTCATCCTCTGAGTGTGCACACACTACGTTGTCGTCAACATACTGATGATTCATAATGAGCCGTTTGCAAACTGTTTTCAACATGCCCAGCTAGGACTTAGTACTAGATATGGAGGAAAATCCAAAGAGCTTCCTAAAGGTCACCCAAGAGCTTGGGCAGGCCAAGTGGGCCTATTGACCTTTTCCCTTTGAATGGCATATATCTCCCACCCTTCAGTTTTAAAAGAGGTTTTCCCGTGTTTCATGGCAAGCAAAAAAGAAATATGAGTCCAAGGCTCCCTGAGGCGTGTCATACTAGTCATGTGGTTATTTGGATGCAGACCTGATGGTTGAATTTGTGTGTGGACAAATTCCCAGACAAAATGGAGAATAGTAATTTCTTTAGTATTAACTGCTGAATACTGCAACAAAGAAGGTGACAAAAAAAGGTCTTCCTTAATGACCTGATTAACAGGAATTCTGCCTTTGTACAAGAGAAGCCATAAGAATTATAAATATACAGCCTTGGTTTTGTTTTAGTGTTGGCTCCTCCTCGTCTCCTACCACCATCTCCTGCTATGAAACAAACCATTTCCCTTTTTTCAGTGACCACACACATCATTTAGGGAAATTCCAGAATATGCTGTGCAAATTCTGATTCACTTTTACCCCCACAAGGATTTAACTCATTCTGGGAATTGCCACAAGCGAATCCAGTCCAGCACGCTAAAGATATCGCGACTTCCCTTTTCTTTGTTTGATTGTTGTCAGATTTCATGCAACATCTTAATGTCCCAACTTCTTGCCACCCAAGGGCCTGAGCACGAGGGGCAGGCAAAGTAACAGGCCTCTCTGGGGTAGTTTGAATTTTCACACCATAGGAAATGTAGAACCAATAGATACAACACCGTGCACACAGCTCAGGTTGTGGGTCCTTTGTACTATTTTTTTATAAAAACCACAAAATTCCGTAGCAATGTACTTAAATTATTCTCACCAAGAAACTTAAAAAGTCAATAATTTAAAATGACCTAACATGCTACTGATCATATATTTAATGGCCTTGAATTAGGGATTTAAAGCAGGGGGACCAGTGCTGAGATGAAATGTAAAAGTGAGTGCGTGTCTGACAGCAGGAAACACAGAAACATTGAAAGTAATAGTGTACCTGTCTATAAGTTCAACTCAAACAGCAGGTCAGGAAGGTAGCAGAGCAACATAATTTGAACAGAACGGAAAGGGAGGTAAAGAGAAGAGCAATCAAGGAGCATGTTCCATACAACTCCTTACTCCTCTCCACTTGACTGGCAAAAACAGCATAATTTATGTTCGTTAAGCAAATAGGCTTCAATTTCACAATTTATACATGAATTTTAAGTTTCTTGGTGGAGAAGAATTTAAGTACAGTACATCAGCGGCGTAGCGTGGGTTGTCAGCACCCGGGGCAAGGCAAGTAATTTGCGCCCCCTAACCCGCCGCCACTGCCAGCTTCTTCTTGCTGCTGCCTGGTCTGGTCTGGTGTGGTTCTCTCCCGCGCTCAGCGCTGCGCTGGGTGGCCGCTGCACTGTCCCTCCCCCAGATAGTCCCTCGCTCTCTCTCCGCACCGCACGCCTGGCACCCACCCCCTCCACAGTGGGCGGCGACCCAGCGGCTCGGATCGGATTCGCACAGCCAGCACTGCAGTGAGAGAGAGTGAGTGAGCCAGGTAGGGGCAGAGAGCTGCGAGTGCGAGTGCGCGCCCCCAGATGTTGCGCCTGGTGCGGCCGGCCCCCCCTGCACCCCCCACGCTACGCCACTGCAGTACATTGCTACAGAGTTTTAAAAGTCAGTGCAACTTCTGCATAGCACCCAGAACTTTGTATGCCCTTGAATAAAAATTGGGACAGTCTTATCCCCCTCCTCTTTAGGTGGAAATGTGCACTACTAGTTAACCTACTTCAGAATGTGGTAATGGCTGCTTACCCAGTTCATGGGTGAGTAGTGGTTGCGACTCAGCACAGCGCCTCCTTCATCCCCCCAAAGCCACACCATTTTTTTTTGCGGCTGTTGGCCCCTTCTCCCTGGCATCCATAGTGCATCCTGGTTCCCGCCAAACCCAGATTTCAATTTTTAACCAATCTGCAGTGGCCTAGAGAACAGACCTTGCTTCCATAGTCTTCACTCAGGTCTGCTTCCGGTGTATTTAAGCAGGCCGGAGTGGCCTGGCTCCTGGGGTAGAGGGTGCTGTGACTGGGTACGCAATAAGCCAAACTTGCTGCCTTTTGGGCCTTCTTATTCACGCTTCTTACTAGGGCTCTAGACTGCCACCCCAAAGTCCTGGAGTTGGCCCCACTGTAATGAATTACCTCTGCACACCAGTCTTGAGTTTTATTCAATGACATACAAAGTTCTAGGTGCTTTACAGAAGTTGCACTGACTTAAAAAAACACACACACTTTATGATGAACAATTTTATAAATTTCAAATATACCTTCCTTGTCACTCATGGCTGTCTGCAGCAAGATTTTAAAAAAGGAAACAAACATAAAGACAACATAAAGCTGCAATAAAACATCAGCAGGAAGCATAAATGACCTACCACACAATCCTCTAATACAGATAGACATCAAAATACATAATTTCATAGTAGTAGCCAACATTGCAAATGTTTACTGAAGTGAGCCTTGTATTTCTTCCTGAAAGTAAATTACTAAATGGCATTTCCATAACTCAAGAACGCCAGCATACAGAGGATCAAGACACACACAAAGCTACCAGCCAAGCAAGCACCAACTGTAAAAAGTAGAATGACGTGTATTTCACAGATGTTTCCTGTGGGGTTGGTGAGCCAGTGTTCTCCACATCCAGAAACTAGCAAAATAGCAAGTAAAAGTTTTTTTTTGGGGGGGGGGGCAGAGGGGAAAGGACATATCTACAATATAGACTTAAAGTGATTTAACAGTCATTTCCCACTTCCTGGGAGAGGGAATTCCAGGGACTATAGTCCTGTGAAAGGGTTGGTGGTCTATGGACATTTAACAGAGAATTCCCATCACCCTCCACAAATGACATCTCCCATAATTCTTTGAGAGAAGCCATGACAGTTAAGCCACATCTGCATGATACATTTAAAGCACCATTATACCACTTTAACTGCAATGGCTTCCCCCAAAGAATTATGGGAGTTGTAGTTAGTTAAGGTTGCTGAGAGTTGTTAGGAGACTCTCATTCCCCTCACCGAATTACAATTCAGAGTGGTTTAACAATGGATCACTTTTCCCAGGGAACTCTGGAGAGCAATAGAGAAGCCCTTTTGTATAGAACTCACTAGCTGAATCCTACCCAGTGTTTTCCTCTTTCCTTAAAAACTCCAGTATTCCTCTCCTCCCTCCGTCATAAGAGATTTAGAACCCTCATTCAAAAAGAAGGTTTTCTTTAAATCCTGGTCTGTTTATTGGCCTACAACAGCAATTCCTATATTTGGCATAGAGAAGCTTTTGCCAATCTGGTGTGTGCTAGATGTTTTGGACTACAACTCTCATCAGTCTCAGTCACCATGCTTATGTCGGCTGAGGCTGATGAGAGTTCGAGAGCACCTAGCTGGTGAAAGCTGACATACAAGGGCCCACAATTCTTCAGAATCTCAAATTTGCACGTGAGTGAGGAGGAGTTTCATATATGACTTCACATTCATTATGTCAACAATCCTTACAACAGCCGTGAAGTATTACTGTGTGCGTACTGCAGTTGTGGTGGAAAATGTTACTAAGAGATAACAGCTTACCTAAGATCACCTACTGAATTTGTGGCAGAGATTTCTATATATTTCAACAGGGGATTTCATGGATCACATGTCAGTTTCTTAACCTTTATGCTACAGTAGCTCTGCAAGAAGCATAGTATAAGGGGGAAGACATACCATGATCTAGCCATAGATCCTGGGAGATTTAGGCTGAAATGCTAAACACACTCACATGGGAGGAAATCCCATCAGTTAAGAAGGCTTCTGATAGACTGGAACATGTCTTGAGGAAGGTGCATGGCTCAGAGATCAACTTCTATCAGGAAAATTTGAAGGAACTGAGTATGTTTAACTGGGAGAGGAGATTATTAAGAGCTGATATCATAGCCATTTTCAAATAGCTGAAGGGCTGTAATATGGTAATATGATGGAGCAGATCTGCTTTCTTAGCAAAGCAATGGGTTCAAATTACACAAAAAAAAAATATGATTTAGACTAAATGTCAGGAAGAACTTCCTGATGATGCAGGCTGTTTGACATAGTGGAGTAGATTATCTTGAAAGGTGGTAGGCTTTATTGGAAATTTTTAAAGCAGTGTCTGGGTGGCTACCTATAAGAGATGCTGCAGAAGTAGATTTTCTGCATTGGTAGATGGTTAGACTTCAATGCCACTTCCAACTCTATGATTCTATGGAGTAGATTACCTTTGATGTTCCTTCCAGTTAAATGACGCTATGAACTGAAGGTAACTTCTGAGTAGGCATGCACAGCGTTGTGCTGCACTGCTGCAGTCCTACCCACATACTTAGCTGATAATAAGTCTAATGGAGCTGAATGGAACTTCTGTGTGTGTGTGTGTGTGTATATATATATATATATATATATATATATATATATATATATATTTGCTTTCGTAGATTTTCACGGGTACAGGAATGCAGGTTTTGGTGTCTTCGGGTATCTTCCCGTGTAAGAGTTGGGGTGTCTAGGCGACGTTTCGACGAGGTCTCACTCGTCATCTTCAGGCTGGTGCTTTCGGCTTCTTGTTACTAGAACAGAGCAGGATCTCAGTGTTTGAGTTCCTATAAATACTGTTGAGGGGGTGTGGTGTATAGCCTCCAACGTTCTGGGCAGAGAGGAAGTTCCCAGGTTATTGTGCCTTTTCTTCTTTTGTTCATTAATTACTTGAGGGATATCTTGAGTGATTTCTTGAGTGATATTCTGAGTACCACTTAGGAGGGTCATTAGGTGTGGATTAGTTGCTAAAGCTTTCGTGTCTTGACCTCTTGAGCTTGTGAAGAGTTTTTCTGAGTTTTTCTGAGAAGAGTTTTTCTGAGAAGATGGCTGTACTGCACTTAGTTGTGCTCTGGCTTGGCTTCGTGTATAGGGGCGAGCTGTGGTTTTGTGCCCTGTGCCAGCCAGATCTGTGTAGGGATTGCAGGGGGGTGCAGCATCCGGAGGTGCCACTATGGTTTGGCTACTGGATGGTGTCTGTAATTTATCTGTGGAGAGGGTCTGGGTTTGGGTCTGGTGTGGTTGATTGGAGATGGCGTTCTGTGTGCCTCTGGTTCTGGTGTCGGTTTTTGTGGGGAGGGCTAATTTCCAGATGTCTGGCAGGCGGGACGTGTCGTCACGCTTGTTCATGTTGTGAGGGTGTTTCTCTATCTCGATGGCTTCCATGATTATTCTCTTGTGGTGATGTTCCATGTTAAAGAGCAATTTGGAATCTGCAAAATTAATTTCGTGTCCTGTTTCTTTCATGTGTTGAAAGAACCAAAACCTGCATTCCTGTACCCGTGAAAATCTACGAAAGCATATATATATATATATATATATATATATATATATATATATATATATATGATAATCTTCTATCCAAGATGATTTCCATGCATGCAGGCACACAATGAGATTAAATTTTTTTGTGTGGAAATATACCGTATTTTTTCAAATCATGTCAGTGAAAAGTGACCTTCAGGATGCTTTAGTCCTCTGCACCTTAACTGTCTTGAAATGTACATATTACCTTTCAGCTGAGAGACATGTAAGCAAGATTTTAATGAAGATCAATATCTGTGAAAAGGATGAGATATGAGGAAAATCTCATCATTCCTATTCCTTTGTCCTGTGACTTGTTTTAACTGTTTTAACTTGTTAACAACTGTTGTTGTTGTTTAGTCATTTAGTCGTGTCCGACTCTTCGTGATCCCATGGACCAGAGCACGCCAGGCACTCCTGTCTTTCACTGCCTCCCGCAGTTTGGTCAAACTCATGCTGGTAGCTTCGAGAACACTGTCCAACCATCTTGTCCTCTGTCATCCCCTTCTCCTTGTTCCCTCAATCTTTCCCAACATCAGGGTCTTTTCCAGGGAGTCTTCTCTTCTCATGAGGTGGCCAAAGTACTGGAGCCTCAGCTTCACGATCTGTCCTTCCAGAGAGCACTCAGGGCTGATTTCGTTAAGAATGGATAGGTTTGACTGTTTTAATACTGTGTTTTAAATTGTTGTAATCCACCCTAGGACCTGCTGTTGAAGGCCAGGTAATAGTAATAACAGTAATAACAGTAATAATAATGGCTGAGAATCTGCACTGTGCAGAGAATACTTCTATTCTAGCACAGAGAAGGCATGAAAGAGGCAAAATCTGATTGTTAAGAAAGTAACTGAAATAAAAATCAGATAGGTGATTATTGATGTGGTTTGGTTGGGAGGAAAAAGAAAGCACCTTAAATTGTGTGCAGGACTTGAGGGGAAACCACCTCAGTCTGATGTGGCTGGCAGCTATTGGGAGGGGGTAGAAGAACTGCTCTTCATTTCTGCAGTGGTATTTGCTTCTGATGTGCAGCATCGGATCATAACTATTCAGTATAGTGATGTTGAAGGAATATGATGTTCCTCCACACCAAATCTAACAACACAGGTGTCAAAGCTTAGACCACTTTCACATGAAACAAATCTGCATCACAAACATATATTGGCTTTATTCCAGCCTAACTAGCATGGTGTTTCTGACAGAATCCTGAAAACTATAGTTTACTGAGGGCGTTGAAACCTCGCCATTAGAGATATGCAGATTGGTTCAGAGTTCCACACTTACTAGAGTTACCTCGACAGAAGTTATAATGAAAACAAAAAATTTAAAAAGCACAGAATGGAAAGAGGTAAAGTACTGGGTGGGGGGCTCATCACTAATGCTGCCCCACAGGAACTGTTCAGTAGGTGGCTCTCACACTGACACAATCCCATGTTGCACAGCACTCTATAACAGCAATGTGTGAACTCCCTGCAGGAAGAAGTGTAATGACAAATATATTAATGTACCAATGTCCCCAGGAAGCTACAGTAAGGTAGCCTCTCTTATGCTTCCTGTCTAAGCTTTCCTAGTTCCTTCCCTAATACCTCCCTGCATATCCCTGGAAGCTGAGCCTTTTGACATAGTTCCATCTTTTCTATTTTAAAAATGCATTAAATATATAGAAACAATAAATGTTTATACTGTACATCTTAATTCTTGCTTGGGATGGGCAAATCTGTGACTTTCAGTTTCCCAGTCTTAGTTCAGTTCTTTACATTTCCACATCAGTTTGCATTTTTTTAAAAAGAAGTCATCGTCAAAATTCATCAGCATTTGAGTGTGAATTTCTACTAATGTACACATTTTTGTTTGCAATTTCCCATAATATAAATACACCAGCAAAACAATTTCCCATAAATAATGTTATTTTTGCTAACATACATTTTTATAAAAAATTCCTTCCAGTAGCACCTTAAAGACCAACTAAGTTAGTTCTTGGTATGAGCTTTCGTGTGCATGCACACTTCTTCAGATACACACATACTTCAGTGTGTATCTGAAGAAGTGTGCATGCACACGAAAGCTCATACCAAGAACTAACTTAGTTGGTCTTTAAGGTGCTACTGGAAGGAATTTTTTTTTTTACTATGGCAGACCAACACGGCTACCTATCTAATACATTTTTATGGTCACTTTACCCCAGTGTATGCACTTTTGTACACATTACTTGACTGAAGGACTGCACTGCAAAATTCAGAGGAGTGTGAATTTCAAAGGATATCTGTGTTTCGGTTCTTGTATTGTTTTGGAAAGTGCAGATTAGAGAGGCTTGCCTTTAAAACCAAACTGAATCAAAATTCCCCGTCACCCCTATTTATGGCCCAACCCAGCACAGGCTTGCTAGTATGTAGTGGTTTTGCTTTCATTTTGCTGTTTCGTTTTGCTTCAGCCAACGTCTGGTGGCCACCATTTTATTTTCCTCAAATTCCCCCACTGTTTCATGATTCCAGGGCATTTGATGTGTGGGGCAGAATTGGTATGGCAGGTGTCTCCAAAAAAATGGCAGCAACCAGTTTCCCTTTAGAATGCGCTAGAACATCCTTTCTCCAACTTGGTTCCCACTGGAAGTTTTGGACGACAACTTCCAGTAGCCCCAGCCTCCATGTGCAAGCACAACATTATGGGCATTCTAGAAAAAGAACATGGTGGCTTCAAGGAAGCAGCCAATGATATCAGCTGATACCACTGGAAAAAAGTAATTCCCACTGCTGAGTAAGCTATTTATGTGCATAAATGGGCGACAAAAAACCCTCATGCAGACTCATTCATCACTCATGACATACGTTTTGAATAGTTTCCATGTTAATTTTTTTCATTCAGAAGGAATGAATGTGCATGACTGCTAGCACTAAAAATTTCTCAGGGCGGCACCTGATCTCTCTACCTAATAATAATAATAATAATTTATTATTTATACCCCACCCATCTGGCTGGGTTTTCCCAGCCATTCTGGGTGGCTTCCAACAAAACACTAAAATACAATAACCTATTAAACATTAAACGCTTCCCTAAACAGGGCTGCCTTTAGATGTCTTCTAAAAGTTTGGTAGTTGTTTTTCTCTTTCACATCTGGTGGGAGGGCGTTCCACAGGGCGGGCGCCACTACCGAGAAGGCCCTCTGCCTGGTTCCCTGTAACTTGGCTTCTCACAGCGAGGGAACTGCCAGAAGGCCCTCGGCGCTGGACCTCAGTGTCCAGGCAGAACGATGGAGGTACCTGATACTTCTTTAGATACACCAGCATGCACTTGAACCAGCAGTGATTTGTGGGCTGGCACAAGCAGGGCACTTGTCTTTCCAACAATAAGTGCCAATGCTGCTTACCAAGAGTAGTGGGGCAAGGAACAGTGGGCTCAGTGTGGCGCAGTGTCAGGAGTGATAGACTGGCTCTGCCACTGCCACTGCCCCTGCACCATGCAGAGCTCTCTGTGCCTCACCACCCTCCTTTCGGGTAAGCGGCAGCGATGATTGCTGCCAGGAAGTCAGATACGCAAAGCCACCCTACCTGTGCCACCCCACTGACCACTGCTGACCGCAACCATTTAGGTGGACCGAGGAAAGGTTTATCTGTATTGGTCTCAACTGATTTGTAATCAGAAGGAACTATTGTGCGGTGTGAAATGTACCAGGAGAAACACTTCATTTGATAGCCAATTACATCTTTTCTTTCATGCACACCATTGCTCTGTCTCTGATCAGGATCTGCTTATGTATTCAGCTGGTCGCTTCTGTAACAAGACTGCAATCTCTTTTCAGATGCAAAATTGCTTCTTCTCCTAGAAGATTTGTTTTTCCACTTAGCTGCATTATTGAAGATACAGAGAGTAGAAATTTGATGAACATACTGGAATATACTGAAGAATCTCAGCCAAAAACATTAGGAGTCAGTTTCTCTCACTCACTCATAGTTACTAACAGGTTTTGTATGTTGAAGTTGGAATCCTAAAAGGGATAATTTTCAGTACAGGAAGGAGATAAAGGCATATGGGAGAAATGTGCGCCCCCCCAATTTATTTAATGCATTAACTGAGGAAGGAACACAAAAGATCTCAAGGTCTCCTCAAAAGTTTGCATAATTCTCACTTCCCATGGAATTATGGCAGCCTGGGAATTGTAGTTCTGTGAAGGGGAACCAGTGCTTTTTTCTGGGCGGTCTCAGGGGTACGCATACCCCTAAACATCTTGTGAATCTTTGTACTTTTGTCCATTTACTGTATTTATTTTTACTGATTTGAAATATAAAATGGTGATTTTCTTGAGTCAAAATGAGAGTACCCCTAAACATTTTTTTTAATTAAAAAAAAAGCACTGAGGAGAATTACTATTTTTAACAGATTTCAGTATCCCAAGCTGTCCCCACCCCCTTTTGGGGGATAGTGTGGGGAGGGAAACCATGACAGTTGAGGTGGCATAATTCAATATATACTCACAGTGTAAATAGATAAGGTCTCACTCTTCATGGCTGTCTATTACGATTATGCAAGTTTCCCTCACCATTGTTTGTTAGCTCTCCGAGGAATATTTATTGGTAGATGGCCATATAAATTTAATAAATAAATATTCAATAATATTATTCAAATGGTTCCTAACAGGGCCTCACAGACCCAAGGCCTCTTTCCAGGTCTTAATACACAGTATGATAAATGTTAATTACCCATTCACCAAGTTTCTTTCTAAATTCTTGCACAATTTTAGATCACGTTTTCTGTCTTTTATCACCCTGGCAGAACAGAATCACAAAAACGGGTTCATGTTCCTGAATTCGTCCTATAGACAGTTGTCACAAATGACAGCCTGCCTAACTTGGTTATTCTGGAGAGAAGTGCAAATATCACAACATAAACTCATCATGGTTTCATCTAGAAATGTTATCTATCTGTACCAAGTTGCTAGTTCTTGCCTGGACTGGGCAATAATGTTTGCTGTTGGTTATGAAGCAAGTACCCGATCAGGCTGGCGACAGACTTCCTGTTAACAACACCACAACTCCTTAAATGTAATTTATGCAAACTGGTTGAAAGGCCGGGTTTTGTTCTGATGTCACACTGGGCTACAACAGCTCAAGGGCTATCTCCATCCTACAGATATGTAGTGAAATCAGGAACTTCAGATACGTCGAAGGGAAGAACTCACCTCCAGACCTTTTGAGGGAAAGTATGAAAACTAATTAGGGTCCTTCCTGTCCTGAGGTCAATCACTGCAAAGGGCCTTCAAGGAGTTCTGTTTTAATTTTAAAAACAGGATCGATGTTTTAATTTTTATTTATTTTTATTTGTTTGATGTCTTTTTACAAAGCTGGATAACTGAAATTAGAAAATTAGTTCGCAAAGAAGTTGACTGAATGTTGCAAACTTGCAAGATGGAAGGATTTTCCCTCATTTCCCCTGTGAGTATATGGCATTAATCCCAGTTTTGTGTCTTTTGCTTTGCCAACAGACTGCAAAACAAAATATGTATGATTTGTTGTTGAAAAAATGCCGTTCTTTTGTTATTTATAATACTAGAAAGTTTTCTGCTGGCTCGTGGGTGTATAAAATTAGTGATTTGTTATTTAATGAATGGATGGGAAGTTAGCATTTCCCCTCTGCTTCTTTTATCTCTTCTGCCTTTCACTGATATGACCCCAAACAGTATTATTTTATGGGTATAATAAGCCAGCAGGCATCTAGGGGGGGAAACTTGGCTTTGTGGTTGACTGTTGGGTTTTGTGTGATACTGTAGGTATATTGTAATCTATAGCTAAATATAGGTTTTGGTGTTCATACTATATGGTTTTAGGCGACAAGGGAGAAAACAAAATACAAAGGAAAGAGAGTTATGTTCTAAGCATTTTAGGATTGTCCTCTCTTTTTAGGGACTGTATTTTCTTGTCAGTATCCGGATATTTCAGAGGAATTTCATATCTTTGTTTAGAACTCTTAGCTGTTACATTAAACAGAAGCAAAATCTCTCGACCTCATCTGGTTTTCCCAACTCCTCCATCTTAAATGAGACAAAGGGGCAAGACTTTCCTGCTTAGGTTGATCAGATGGAATGTTCAGGGGATAAAAACCATTCTCTCTCTTTCACCTCCTGCAGACTGAAGCATTTATTAATATTTTACTATATGCTTGTTCCAATATTCTTGGTCGTTTTTATTTTTATTTATATTAATTAGTAGCAAATTAATAATTAATTTGGTTGGCATTTATAGTTTTCTAAGCACACAAATGCTGTCTTATATATTTGGAGTAGATTTCATCCGTGCTTGGAAAACTGGCAGGCCAGAAGTCCATTGAAATACGACCCATTGCTAAACATGTTTTCTCAGAAATACGTCTTTCTTGATCAAGTGGGACTTCCTTGTAAAAATATTGAGGTTTGTAGAATTTAAACAAATGCATATTTAATTTCAAAGGTGCCAATGAATCTTGCTTAACTGTGTAGGAGTACATATTAGGAAAAACAAGATAAGCAAATTTGATTTTTTCTTATCACCTGACATATGGCTGTGTGGTTGAGTAGGGCAGGCTTGTTTTCAGTTGCACTTTAGGATGCAGTGAAAGTAAGCAGAATACTAAATAATTTTGGATGTATCTTCATCAACATCTCCATCACCACTGTAAAGTAGTTAGACTATGTAGAATACTAAATCATTTGGCATATAGGTAAATGCATTTGCAAAACCACCCCTTAAAAAGTCAATATGAACTACTTTGCCTCATTAAATATGTGGGCTTAACTTCTGAATAACTATGTGTAGGTTTGCACTGTAAATTACTTTTATTGCAGAATATTCTACAAGTTAATATATCTCATTGCACTATTTGCCAGGATGGGAATACTCCATGAATACCGAGAGCCAACAAAACATATACCTAATACTCTGTGTTGCTGGTTTACTTGCCTACTTCAGTCTCTTCCAGGCAACTTTTTTTATCGAGCATTCACCCTGATTTGTTTGGACAAATTTTGCATTGAAGTTATACCGCACCACTGTAGTTGTTTGTAAACTTATTTTATTTAAATTTACTGTTCATGGAGCATTCATTAAGACTTGCTTGTGCACTGCAATTATCCCACTCTGCATTTCCCTATCGCTTTTCTCATCACAAAAGTTCATGTTTGTTTTTGGTTTGGGTTCTTAAAAAAGCACTACATGCACCATATTTGTGCTGCATCTGATTTAATCATACCCACAAAATAGTGGTTGTTTGGAAGTGGCCTTTGAGTATTTTCACAAAGGATGCTTGGACTGCAATTGTATGTACACTTATTTGGGAGTAGGTTCTATTCTATACAGTGTTATCAGGTTGCAGTAACTGCTTTGTAATGCAGCATGTGCCGCTTATGAATGGTACACAAAATACATAGCATGACTTTTGAAAATAAAATGTACATTCTAGTCAACGTAGAGATCTCATGGGCAAATGTCCCATCCTGGACCCCTCCTTTGGAAGTGTTTGATTTAAAAATTATTATTTATCAAATTTATAAGCTCAAGCCATTCCTTGCTAAAAAGAAAAAGTTACAGAATGCTGAAAAATGCCAAATTGTGGATACAGTGGTACCTCAGGTTAAGTAGTTAATTTGTTCCGGAGGTCTGTTCTTAACCTGAAGCACCAATTTAGCTAATGGGGCCTCCTGCTGCCGCCGCACTGCCGGAGCCCGATTTCTGTTCTCAACCTGAAGCAAAGTTCTTAACCTGAAGCACTATTCTGGGTTAGCGGAGTGTGTAACCTGAAGCGTATGTAACCTGAAGCGTATGTAACCCGAGGTACCACTGTAGTCACGACTGCCAATTGTGACAGTTTCCCATGGAATGACAATTGCATATTGGGATTTTCCTGATTTAAAGATGATTGGAGTTATATTCTGATGAGAAGTTATCTATAATTCATAATCCCCAACATCTTGTAGCCTTGCATGCATTTACCCTAGGTTGGGGTTGCAAATTCTTGTGTGTGTGTTTGTGTCCACGTCGGATAAGGCAATATCCTGTTTAACAGGATGTAACCAGAAGCAGTCATGGGGGTATATGATATAACTCTTTCCAGTTAAGTGTTACTAAAGTTGCAGCCCTATGGACACTTACCAGAAAGCAGGGCCAGCTCAAAGCATATCACCACTAGAGGCAGGACAGCAAATTACACTCTCCCCCAAGTCAAAGAAGTTAATAATACAGAAAGTTAAGAACATAAAACAAACCTGCTGGATCAGGCCAATGGCCCATCCAGTCCAGCATCATGTTCTCACAGTGGAAACAGCACTCGGCTCACCTGCAATTCCCAGCAACTGGTCTTCAGAGACATAATGCCTCTGACAGTGGAGGTAAAGCATAGGCATTGATCCCCTTATACAGTGGTACCTCTGGTTATGAACTTAATTCGTTCTGGAGGTCCATTCTTAACCTGAAACTGTTCTTAACCTGAGGTACCACTTTAGCTAATGGCGCCTCCCGCTGCCGCCGCATGATTTCTGTTCTCATCCTGAGGTAAAGTTCTTAATCTGAGGTACTACTTCCGGGTTAGCGGTGTCTGTAATCCGACGTGTTTGTAACCCGAGGTACCACTGTACTGCATGAATTTTTATAATCCTTTTTTTAAGCCATCCAAAATGGTGGCCACTACTGCCTTCTGGGAGAGCAAGTTCCATAGTAATTGCATGCTATGTGAAGAAGAGCTTTCTTTTATCTGTCATGAATCATCCTACATTCAGCATCATTGGATGTCTATGACTTCTAGTGTTGTGAGAAAGGGAGAAAAAGCTTCTTGACCGACTTTTTCCATGCTATGGGTGGCCAATTTATTTTTCATCTGAGGCAGAGAATTCCACAAGCACCTTTCCCTGGCAATAAAAATGAATGTGTCTGAAATCTTAAAAATTGCTATCCTTTCATGATATCCAGATGGTAGCTGCCCAACTTTGATCTTTGGTAGGTTTAACCCTGCTGGAAAGTAAGTTCTACTGAAGTCACTGTAACTTACTTCTGAGTAAAAATGCATACACTTGGACTGAGAGAGCTGTATGGCTGCCAAGACAGGTTTTATGATGTGCCATTACAATTTTTTAGCTCCCTCTAAAGATTAAGGATGTTTCTGTGCACTTCTTTAAATGTATTTTTGTTGTTGTTGTCATAGGGGTGTTTAAGTGGCTCTATGTGCACGTACGTGTAGAAATGTTATGAGAGATTTGTCAGTTTGCATAACTCCTCCTGGGCAGATACATTTTTAGAACCCTAAATATATGTCGAAACCTGTTCACAGATTTTCACTGGAAATGGGACGTGGGCAACCAATTTCCATGTAGTGCCATTTTGGCTAAAAGTTGGGAAACAAATGTAAGCAACAAATAAAACAAAGCATCTGAAAAAGCAAGCTATAGAGCTTGTTTCTGATTTTGCAATGAAACTCCTGTTTTGGTGCTAGTTGAGGGAACAAAAATCTTTTTCTTTTTATAACCGTTTCAGTCTTTAAAAAAGGGATGCATAAGAGAGCAAGGGCAAGGGAAGGCCCATAAATTGTTTTCCACAATCCCTAGTGTATCTTTTTTTGACGTAGATAAAGTACTACAGAAAAGGACAGGATAAAGCACTGAAGCTTCTTTGTGGGGGAGGGGAGGGATTTGACTCTTGCACCTTTAACAATTGAATGACAAGCTATACCTGCTGAAATCCCATCTTTTACACAACTATTAAAAGTGCAGGACCTCTGTCCTCTTTTTCACCTGGCCACCCTAGTCGCCAGTAACACATAGGTGCAAACCCTGCCTTTCCAAATTGTTGCAGCCCCAATAAAATGACAAGCTCCAAGCTTTCTGCCATAGAAATGCTAGGTTAATACTACAGCCCTAGTGTAAAGCAACCCCATGATATATGAGGGCAAGAGTGGTTTTGCGTATTCCACTGCCAGGTGGCTGACATGGCTGACACATACCCTTGTTGAAGTAGTGCAGATAATTTAGTTGACAGGAGTCTTCTGGGGTGGGTTCCTGCCTTTTCCAGGGATATTCCCCACACTCCCACTTTTATTAGGACATGAATATCTTCATTTCCCCAGGACAGCCCATCTATTTATCATTAGACCTTACGAGGGTCCTTTGCCACCCCACCTGTCAATGATTAGGGACAGGCTAAGTAAGTAAGGTGACTGGCCACAAGCCACACATTTTGAGGTACCATTAAACAGCAGTGACTAGTCAATAGGAACATAGGAAGCCGCCTTGTACTGAGTTAGTCCACTGGTCCACCTAGCTCACTAGTGGCTACACTGACTGGTAGCACCTCCAGGACTTCAGGAAGGAGTCTTCCCCAGCCCTACCTTGGGCTGGTAAAGGTAAAGGTAAAGGACCCCTGACAGTTAAGTCCAGTCGTGAACGACTCTGGGGTTGCAGCACTCATCTTGCTTTACTGGCCGAGGGAGCGGACGTTTGTCCGCAGACAGATTTTCCGGGTCATGTGGCCAGCATGACTAAGCCGCTTCTGGCGAAACCAGAGCAGTGCACGGAAACACCGTTCACCTCCCCACTGGAGTGGTACCTATTTATCTAGTTGCACTTTGACGTGCTTTCAAACTGCTAGGTTGGCAGGAGCAGGGACCGAGCAACGGGAGCTCACCCCATCGCAGGGATTCGAACCACCGACCTTTTGGTCGGCAAGCCCTAGGCACAGTGGTTTAGATCACAGCGCCACCCACTGCGCTGGTACATCCTCCTAATTATTTAAGTTTATGTAGTACTATATTTTAACACCACTGTATGTGACATTTGGCTTTCCCCTGTCAGGCACCAAAATGCCTTGGCCAGACTGTGGCTGGGTCACAAACCAGAGTAGTGGCTCAGTGTTAAAAAACAGTATTGCCAGCAAAGCTCCCCAGGCTTCTCTTCATCTGCCTTCTCATTTGTCTTCCACTGTTTAGTTAATAACTTATTTGTTCACTGGGGCTTTTAAAAAAACACCAAGCAGAAGTTGCTTCCCTTGTTCTGCTGCTATTTAAATGTTACCGTACTTATATATTTTTTAATTTTGCTTCAGTTTATTTTTTATTTTCCTTTATTTTATGTATTGTTTTTATTGCAGAGGTTAATGGTTGGTTGCTCGTTGCCCTTTGGCAACTTCTTGGGAAGATGATTTTGTACATATCATGCAAATGAAATCAAATTAATGTTTTTGGCTACGTGCTTCAGCACTTAATCCTACCTTTCCCTGATAAGATGTTTGGAAGTGCTGCTCATGCAGTCAATATCACAGGCACAAAATGTAAGACTTAGCAGGGAAGAAAGAAATCCAGGATGAATGATGAGAGGTGTGTATAATAAAGAACGTCAAGACGTCAGGGAGGCTGATATGCTCCGAGAAGGAACATTTAATATGATCTTCTAATCCTTTCTAAAAACCATACAGTTATTTTGTAATTCTTTCCAAGGAAATGAGGTTAGGTCTGTCCGTTAAACCAGCCTCAGCTGTGCATCACGGGGAGTCATGTTGGGTATTTCTGAATCATCTGCCAGAGAAAATTCATATCATAATTTAAAATAGCAAGATTAAACTGTGGTGCATTTATGGAGGAATTGGAATTGGCTGAATCTGGAGATGGACAAATCTCTCAAGTTCAGCTCTCCAAGTTTCTCATTTTTCAGTTTTTGATTCAGTTCTCAACATTTCTGCAACAATGTGTAATTTTAAATTCTTCATGAAAATTCATCAGCAAATCTTAGTGCGAATTTCTCCCAATAAACCTATTTTTGTATGCAGTTTTGACTAATATACAAATTTGTGCAAGCACTTTCCCCTAATATAATGCATTTTGTACTCTTCTTTCACTAATATATGCATTTTGTGCACACTTTATCCTGGTAAGGTAAAGGTAAAGGGACCCCTGACCATTAGGTCCAGTCGTGACCGACTCTGGGGTTGCGGCGCTCATCTCGCTTTATTGGCCAAGGGAGCCGGCGTACAGCTTCGGGGTCATGTGGCCAGCATGACTAAGCCATTTCTGGCAAACAAGAGCAGTGCACGGAAATGCTGTTTACCTTCCCGCCAGAGCAGTACCTATTTATCTATTTGCACTTTAACGTGCTTTCGAACTGCTAAGTTGGCAGGAGCAGGGACCGAACAACGGGAGCGCACCCCATCGCGGGGATTTGAACCGCTGACCTTCTGATTGGCAAGTCCTAGGCTCTGTGGTTTAACCCACAACGCCACCCGCGTCCCTACTTTATCCTGGTATATACACTTATTAGTGTATAATTATTATTATTCAGATTTGTTTCCTGGAGAACCTCATTACAAAATCTAAAGACGTGTGAATTTTGAATGGTAGTTGTGTTTCGGTTTGCATATTATTGTTATTTTAAATGGTAGGTTCACCTTTAGATGTGAACAGAATCAATTTTCTCCCCAGCTGTATCAGATGTTGCATAAGTCATATATTGTTGCCACTCACTGTCTCCCATAGTGATGATCTTGACTAACGTTCAGATTGTGCCCTAAAAAAATCTTCTATATTACAATTTCTCTCAATGCATAAGAACTGACCTGCAGACAAATGCTTTTTAAAAACATACAGTCACAAGTCATTGTCATAGCTATTGGGAGCAGGGAACTAGCTGGGGTTTTTTGCCCCAGATGAAGTCTCCAGAGGATCACCATTGAGGCTCCCAGCCTGTGTAAGCAAATCTGCATGGGTATGTGTACCAAATTGGGTATTTGGCCCGGGTAAAATAAAGCCTAGTTTCGCCTGTGCACAACATAATATGGGATTCCTGCCTGATAGTTTAAGGACTACCAACTTAGAATAGTGGTAGAACAACTAATGCAAAAAATAAAGTGAATCTGTACTATAATGATTTATGCACTGGTATGAATCTAGGAGATTTATGAAGCATGCAGTAGAGCTAATTCTGTGGGGAGGGGCTCAGAGCTCCTGAAAACAGGATTGACATCAAAATAATAACTCCATTTGTACATAAGAAAATAGGAGCCTAGGAAGAGACCTTCTGGATCAGACCAAAGGCCTATCTAGTCCAGCATTCAATTCTTGCAACCAGAAGTTTACTGTCTCCCTCACATTCCGCTGCAGAAAGTACTCATCATGATTAGCAGCCATTGAGAGCCTTTTCCTCCATAAATGTACCCAACAATCTTTTAAAGCCATCCATCATGGCGACTGTGTCTACAGTCTTGTATTCTTGTAGCTCTGTAATCTGGTGTATGAACCTAAAAGGCTCCTTCAGCAACAGCTAGGATGTTCTCACTGAATAACCTCCCAGCTTGCACTGTCATGGGGTTCCAGTATGAACTTTTTACAGAGTCACTTGCATTCCAATTTGTTTCCTTGCCAGAATGGCTGCTCGTGCTGTTAATAAGGCTTACAATGAAGGAAAGAAACCTACAAGATGGTTAAGCGTTTCACCTTAACTCTGCTTCTTAATTACAATAGGGTCATATGATTTACTTTACTGTTCGTCACAGTAATGTACTTTATGGGGGAAATACAAGCAGACCCCACCAAGACTAGAAATATAAGCAAAGAATCAGGGGGGTTAGAATGCAGGAAGCACAGTTGGTGCAACAGTTCAGAGCAAAAAACCACATCAAGCATTACTTTCTTTCTTTTTTTGCATTAGAGAAAGTAAAATCACATGGACTTTAAAAAACTATTATCACAATAGGATGCCTTCTAGATATATACTTTCTTGTGATCTGAATAAGAACTGAGATTTAGTTTATGGTAGGAGATGGCTGTTGATCTGAAAGGACCAAATACACAATAAATACATATTTGTATTTAATATGCATATTTTTTTAAAATGCAAATAGCCACTGGCAGGAGCCCGGCAGATAAATGTTTGAGACTGCAGCATATAGGGAGTGTTTAATTTTTTCCTGCCCTCTTGGTATTCAGATGAAAACTGATCTTCCAAAACTGCACTTGCATTGGGATGGAAGCTCACATGCATCTCTGTATGCAAGAACCCTGCTGAATCAGACCAAAGGTCTATTTAGTCAAGAATCCTGTTTTCTAACAGTAGTCAAACATGCCTCTTGGAAGTTGTGGCGGGACTATATTCTATCCCTATGTGTAAGCATAGGAAATGTTGTGGCACTTTGGGGAGAAGAGCCATAGCTGAGTGTCTCTGATCGCGATTTGTATGCAGGAAATCCTGGGTTCCACCCCTGCCAACTCCAGGTAGTTCTGGGAAAGACTGTTGCCTGAAGACTGGGATAGCTGCCTCCAGTTAAGAGGAGAAGAACCAATGGCCCAATCTGGTATAGGCCAGCTTCCTATATATTGTGAGAATGCCACAGAGCCCAGGTTGCACTCCACTGTGCCCCTCTTGTGTCTTGTGGAGTGTTGCCAGCTCTTCTCCAGTCTGGTAACTGGAGCCAAACCCTCCATAAGATACAGGAAGTTTCAAATATAGTGTAATATGCATAAAAGTGGCACCCAAAGGCTGCCCACCCACCAATGGTTTCAGAGGTATCATTTTCCAGGAGTCTAGATGTTCAGGGTGTGTGAACTCCTGCTGGTTCCTGCCTGTCCACCAGCTGGCACAGATATGGTCCTGTCAGCAAGGCCTTGTGCTGCCTTCGGGGTTTGTTTCCTCAGCTTGTTACAAGGTTGCCCAATGAGAAAACAGACTTTTCCCCAGCGCATTTCCTGAGCTCCTAGTGAAGGCGTGAGAAGCCTCCATCTGGATGAGCCCATAGTCCACAAAGACTGGCCACAAGACCAGAGAGAGGAAACAGCAGGCAACTTTCAGATCCCTTTCTGACTTACAGTTCTTTGAAACGCACATAGGCTTTTCTTTTCTTGGCATTATAAACACAAATGTTGAATGGAAAAAACCTAAGTGGGGACTTGCAGGAGGGTTTTCAGGGTGGACTTTTTATCACCCAACCTCTCCAGTTGTACCTATTTGATTGCCATTGCATCTGCTATCTAACTTCAGTGGTGAGTAGCACGTTCTTAGCATTTATTTGCAGGAGTTTACTGTCACATTCTTAGGCTGAAGGCGCCTCTTCTTGCACAAAAGGAGTGCGTGCTGCTGACCCACACCTGCAAAAACATGTGACTCACCAAGCCAAATACTGCAATGTACTGTGGTCCACCAGGTGTTAAGCAACCTTCCTGCTTACACAGTCTTAGTCAGACAGCATGGACAGGTGGTTTCTTGAGCTCCTTGTTGGGTGCTGTGCATGGACTGATGGCCTCTGTTCCTCTTGTTTGGTCATGATTTGTACATGCCCACTTTAGTGCCTGTCACTGCAGTCTGATTGAGCCACGGAGCTGTGAATAAAAATTCCACTTCAAAACTGCAGAAAAATGCTCAGGGCCTTTAAATAACTCCTTTCTCCTAGAATTACATAGTTACTTTGGACTGGAAGGCTGTAAATTAAGTTTCTGTTTTGGTTCTAAGACCATATGGTATCATTTTAAAGTATTAGACTGGTATATCACACTGAAATTACACAGAGAGTGCTAATGAGATCCACTTTTGTGATACCCCCAGAGGGCTCTTCTGAAAAATACCAGACACAGGTCAGTTGGAAGCTTATAGTTTCAAGGCATGAGCTGCTTACTCCATGTACAGAATGGCTTCTTCAAAACTGCTGCATACTTAGGAAGCCCAGCTGATCTTTCTATATTGAACAGGTTCTTACAAGCATCTTGTAGACAAAGTCTAGAAAAGCCATGTCAATGCCAGCCCTTGAGCATGCTGGCTGGGGTGAAAGGGACTGCAGTCAAGCAACTTGGAACACCTCTAGTTGTCCCTTTTATTGTGTGGGGGCGGACCATGTGGATCAGCCCCACCTCCCTGCAGAGGGGAAAGGTCATGGAAAAGTCTAGTTGCACCAGGAAGCGATCTGACCATGGCACTTCATTGTTATGCTGGAACTTAGTGTCAGATCACACGCGTCCACAGAGGTCAATACCAGATCTAAGGCATTTCCACGGCAATGAGTCAGGCCAAACTTATTCTGGGACAGCTTCATGGAGGCCTTGCTTTCCAGAAAGTCGTGAGCGGCCCCTTGTGAGGTTGTGTTGGCATAGATGTTCTAGAGCATGAGACATCATTCGCTAGGTGTTGTGGATTTAAATTCCTCTATCATATCATTGTAACTAACTGACAAAGCCAATTCTTGTTCAATGTACAAAATCATGAATGAAGGATGGTCAGGGTGGGTTAGACCAGTGTTTCCCAACCGGTGTTCCGCGGCACACGAGTGTGCCGTGAGACATCGGCTGGTGTGCCGCGAGATGCCTGGAGGGAGGCGGGCGAGTCGGGCGGCGAGAGGCGGGGCGGCGGCGGCGAGGAGAGGCCGCGCCTCCTGCTGCTGCCTGGCGCTCCTCCTCGCAGCCGGCAGCGCTGCCTGGGCGCCTCCGCGCGACTCTGCCTCGCTGGGTTTGGTCTCCCAGCAGAGACGGGTCACACGCGCACCTCCCTCCCTCCCTCAGCCTGCGCGGAGGGAGAGCCAGAGAGAGGCATCGCTCCTGCGCGGCGGGAGAGGGAGCAGCCGGAGCGATGCCCCAAACGAGCTGAATTCCGAGCGAGGGACTGAGGGGGGAGGGAAAAAACTTTCACTTTCGTGCGTCCCTCCCGGCGTGACGCTGCGCGCTGACGTCACGGGGCGGGGCTTTAATGGTGGTGTGCCGCGAGATTTTTTTTCAGTAAACAGGTGTGCCGTTGCCCAAAAAAGTTTGGGAAACACTGGGTTAGACAACAATGCAAACAAATAAGGACAAGAAAGAGGTAAAGAGGCAAAAAGCTAACAGAGCAACCACAATAAACAGGGTCAAGAAGCCAAAACAGGAGACCAGAGGCAGGGCATATCTGGATGAGGGTGGGATGGCTCCTCCCCCCTGTTTCATGCTATAAAAGCAGCCCCTCACCCACAAACAGTGGCAAGCAAAGCTCAGATGGAGACAGGGCCATCAGACAGACATAGACAAAAGGCAGAACAAAAAGGATGGAAAGAATCTGCAGCTGCCGCCTGTGCCACTTCCAGGGACAGCAGAAGATGCAGATCCATTCCAGCCTTTTTGTTCTGCCTGTGTCTTCTTCCCTGTGAGTCATGCTAGGTGAAGGAGCTGGGTTGCCGCTCCATACTCCGTCCTTCTCACCATGATTATCAGGTTGCTGTTGTTGTTGTTTTAAAAAAACTTTGTCAGATGGTCTAAGGCAGGGGTGCCCAAACTTTTTTCAAAGAGGGCCAAGATTTGATGAAGTGCACATGCGTGAGGGCTGACCAAAGTTGCTGAGCTTTTTTTAGGCCCCCAAAATGGACTTTGGACATGCCTGGTCTAAGGCCAGGGTGAAAATGTGTTTCTTCAGATGAAAACTACATAATGAGGATGCCAGACACACTTCTGTGGGGAGCAAATTCTACACCTTAGAGGCGATGACAGAGAATGCCCCCTCCTGGACTGCTACCCCCCCCAGCTTCTAAGGGTTGTAAAATGATCAAGGCGGGCCCCCTCTGCCTCCCTGAGCCTCTAAATGCTTATAGTTTCTTATTGATTGACAATTGGGTTGGGGGATGCACATCATGAGATTAAATTCCCCTTCCTACATGATACAGGGAGTTTCAAGAGGGAAGAAAGAGGAAAGAGCACTTTTCCCACCCTCTAGGACTTCCCCTTCCACACTACATAGAAATAAATCAAAAACTCAGATTCAGGGCTGACACTAACAGTCACAAACCTGAGTCCCAAACCCAAAACAGTCCCAAAACAGTCCCATACCAAGGCAGGAGAGGTTTCAGAGCAGGGGTAGGAAAAAAAGTATGTTCCCCCACTCTCTTTTCTAAAACTTTTTGCCCCTCTGCAAATATCCAACAGTCCTTCAAAATTGCTGTTCCACGATGACTGGATCCTGTTAGCATCTGGGAAGTACATTGATATATTTTGTGGTATTTTGTGGTTCCCCTTTGTGTGCATTTGCAATATCCTATCATTTTGTTAGCCTTTTATGTTACTGTATCTCCTTTTTAAATCTTTGCTTTTTAATAACTTATTTGGAGTGTCTATTGCTCCGACACACACATCCTTTTTTCAGCCTTTGTTCACTTGCCTTCTATGGAGAAATCTAGATATTGTCATCATCATCATTTATTTATTTTTATGCTGCCCATCTAACCGGGTTGCCCCAGCCACTCTAGACAGCTTCCAAGAAATTAAAACATCAAACTTCCCTATACAATCAGCACCGTCCAACGTTTTCTGTGTTTTCTCTGAAGTGTGGCAATTATTTTTCCGCACAATACAATTGCAGCACCAGCCTGTCCAGTGTGGGCAGGGAAAGATACATCTCAGGGCTTCTGTGCCTTTAATTTAATATCTCCTGTTTGCAGGTCTAACCTTGCAATTGCTTCTCCTGCAGAGGATTTCTTACAGATAGCTTCCTGTAATTACTCCAGAACACATTCCCAGAGGGGAGGCTTTGAAAACTGCTTTCTTCTCAGTATTCTCTTCTTGTTTTTCCTCACATAAAACAGAACTACACTGTAAAAAACACACAAAAACTTGACAAGGAAAGCAGTTATAAAGACCTCCCCTCTATATAAGAACAGAAATGACTTTGCTTCAAGTAACAGAGGTCATTCAAGAGCAAATGAGACCCTATTCTTCATTAATCCTACCCAGCCACAATCAATACCAACCATCAATCAATAGGAACTCTAAAACAGGCAGGACCTGCAGGAAACTGTCTTGTTTCAGGCTAGACTCAGACTGGTGAGGATCCACAGCAAGGTGTGCAGGCAGTCCAGAGACTGAGTATACAGCAAGCAGTGCAAGCAAAGTGAAGAGCCATCTCAGTCTGGCCACACAGAGGTAGTAGTTCAATCAAGGGCCCATAAACAGCAGGCCAAGCTAAGTGTCCAAGAGGAAGGCACAGGGTTGATGGGAATACAATGTTCCAGGTTACTCAAATGCTGGATCTGGACACATCAAAGAAGCGTTTCAGTTAAACACGTTGCAAACTTTGTATGAGAAATCAGGTTAGCAAAAACAGAACTCCATATTACCATCTGGTGCCACAGTGTTGGAATGCATAAACAACGCATATAAAGCACTTTTTCTTTGCCAGTGTAGCTGAATCCCAAGACTTGTATCGAGGCTTTTAAGACAGGGCCCAACCCAGAGCCCAGCTAAAGCCCAAGGTTTCTGCAGAAAGCCCTCCTTATGAGGAGAGCCCTACTCTTGAGGAGCCTTTTACTCACAAGGAGTCCTTCTCTGCAACTGAGCACTTCTCATTACTGTGAGGACCTCGGTGTGCCTCTTGAGATGCTATTGCTCTTGGGGGATATTCTGTCTCTGCTTCATAAGAGGAGGCATCTAATGTGAGCATGACAGGCAATGATCTTTGGCTGAATGGAATTTAGAAGTGAGCAAACATAACAGAGGGCGTGGGGGCATGGAGAAAGTCACTGCTGGATAATAAAACTCTAAAGTGTATTGCAGGGCCTCTGTTTTAATTTCACTCTCAATTTCGTAAAAGCAATGCCTCAGCAACTTTAAAGAGCTTTAACATGGGTGTAACCAAACTGCTATACAGACGCAGTATACACTGTTACTCATTGCATACGTAATACCAAATCTATTTATCTATTATTGTTTCTGGTGAGGGCTAAAGCCATAAATTGAAGATTTTTGCTGTATACCCAATGTGGGCATTTTATGCTATTCTTGTTTTCATAATTTGAAAGCTACAGTGTTTCCAGATCAGTAAAAAATGTCCTTAAAAAAACTTGTAGCAGGTAAATATAGAAATCAGTTTCATAATATTCACAATATTCCAAGCCTTTCTATAACTATTGAAAAATGCTACATTTCTGCATTCAGCTTCTAACTTTTAGTTTAGACTAATTTAGCAGCTCTAATAAAATTGCTCAATAAAGAAAGATTTTCCATTGCCAAGCATCTGAACAGTAATACTGTTGGGTTATTTCAAAATCTTTGTTGAATTCTGAACTAAGTCCATGCCAATTTTGCATGGACAAGATATTGCAATATTTAAAATGGAAAGAGAATTGGAGCATTGAAAAGAGAATTGCAGAAGAGCTAAAATTTTGTGGTAGTTACAAACATAAATCATATTACAAAACCATACACTGTTTGGGAATTGTGTCTTACTGGACAGAAAGTCCCAGAAAACACATACTGTGACAATTAGCTGTCTACAGAAGCACCAGGACCAAATTTCAAAATACTCAGAGAAATGCAGTGCACTGACTGAAGGATCAAATTTTCAATTGCAGAAAATGAAATGGTTTCATTCATCCATTCTTTTTGATTCTCTGCCATCTCAAAAATGTTTCCCCAAAAGTTGAAAGCCAGTTCGAATCCTATGTTTCTAAGAATGTCCTGTTTCCATGAAGTGAAAGATAACATGAGCTTTTTGCTGTTGTGTTCTGTTGGCATAAGAATAAGGAGATCGACAAATGCTCTGTCAAAACTGGGCTAGGACAATCCCCCAATATACTTCCATGGTCTGATTTACCGGTACTTATTAACCCCCTGCATCTGTAATACCAAACTGCTTTTTAATTTTAGCTTGGATTCTGTAATCTCCCTAATGTTGTTATAGTTTGTACCGTTATACCCTTCTGATTGTGGTGATGATACATATTCTGCCCCCTACTGTATTTCTCCCTACTAATACCACTCTTGTGCTGGATCCCTAAAAATTGCTGATACGCCCCAGCTAAGGCTCTCAACTATTCTAAGGTCTAACCACATCGGAGAGATAATGTTTTAATGCTTTCCAATCACTGCTTCAATACTTTCTCCACCATTCATGCTGATATGTATTGTTCCAGCCGACATACATATCTGTAGTGTTTTGCTCTTCCCCAATCCTATCCTTTTCGATTGGCAGAGGACATAATGTTGGTCTTTGAATGCTCATGTCTAACAATTCCTCCCTCTTGCAGCCCTCTGAAGATCTGATATCCTATGAGTCAGACATCTACAGGCAATCCCATGACAGTTACCAGTATCTGAACAGTGATGCAGATAGTCATGGCGGTAAGTGAGCTGTAAGGCCTCTGGGAAGAATAGAGTGATGGGTTTGGGGACATTTGGAGGAGGAATGATGTGTCTTGTCTATTAAGCACATTTTTCAGTAATAATGTTTCATATGCTTAATGCCAGCACTGCCACTGAGTTAAAGCAATTCCAGACCACTTGGATTACGTTAAAGAACACAAGTAACTTTCAGGAAGTAGTTAACTGTTGCACCATCATCTCATAGACCAGGTGCAGGGAATCTTTAGTCCTCCAGATGTTGCAAAACTGCAACTTTCATCAACCCCAGTTAGCATGTTCAATGACTAGGAATGATCTGAGTTATAGATCAGCAATGTCTAGGGAGTCAAACGTTTCCTGCTCCAGTCATAGACCATAAGCTAGATTGTTTGCTTATTTTCATTGCAGCTCCCACAACACAATATATTGGTGACAAGGGATTGTTTGCTGTAAAGCAAGCATGGCCAAACTTGGCCCTCCAGATGTTTTGGGACTACAACTCCCATCAGCCCTAGCTAACAGGACCAGTGTTCAGGGAGGATGAGAATTGTCCGAAAAAATCTGGAGGACCGAGTTTGGGGATGCCTGCTGTAAAGGCACCTCTGAAATTGTTAGAACAACATTCTGGAGTCAGACTAAAGCTGCATACACACAAAATTTTATTCTAGAATCCATGGAATCCAAGTCCACACAGTCTAGATCTATTGCAGGCATGGCCAAACTTGGCCCTCCAGATGTTTTGGGACTACAATTCCAATCCTCCCTGACCACTGGTCCTGTTAGTTAGGGATGATGGGAGTTGTAGTCCCAAAGCATCTGGAGGGCCAAGTTTGGCCATGCCTGATCTATTGTATATATTTTTGCCCTTGAAAAGCACATACTGAGAAATTATTAAAACTGATTCTGTATTACTCAGCAGTGTATCCATTTGAAAACCACAATAGGGGGCGTATCCACACCTGTCCAATGGCATTGTTGGTGGGTATATACCAAGATCACAATCACCACTTCCTTCTTTATTCACCTGGGGCATGTTCAGGAAGGAAAAGATGTGGATAATCTAATCAAGAGGAGAATTTTCAAAGGTGTATCAAGAAGCCATAACCATCCTTGTAGATGGCACATCTAGACTCAATCTATTTTTTAAAAAAATGATATTTATTGAAAATTTTAAAATTACAAAGGAAAAAAGAAGGAAAAAACAAGGAAAAGAGAAAAAGAAAGACAACAATAGATAAAAGTAACAATTAAACAATACAAATCAATAGAAACCAAAATCAAAAAGAAAAAACAAAACACACAATACAACAAAGTCAAAAAACAAAGATATACAACAAATTTAAAAACAAATCCAATATTCCCAAATCCTTAACTTTCATTAACTTATTTCATCGACCTCCTCACACCTCCCTTTTTTGTATTCTAGTTGTTAATTATCTCAGCAAATCCTTTTCATCTTTTGCAATATTCTGTCATTAAATTACCTTAATCTATTTTAACCTTATCTTACCATAAAAAACCCTAAAACTTAAATCTTACTTATACCAAATTCTTTTAACCATATCATATTCTTACATAATTCTTTTTAACATTTCTGCTAAAGCCAAATAATTTCATTCCAACATTTTTCTAATACTCGTTAATTTTACGATACTTTTCTAAATAAATTTTTAAAACTTTCTTCCAATCTTCATCCATCCTCTCTTCTCCTGGTCTCGGGTTTTGTCAGTCCTTTCTGTCCCATCCATCTAGTCCATCAGCCTGGTGACCTTATATCCGAGGCTCTTAGGTCTTTTCCTTGTCCCTTCCGCAGGTCTTCTTCATGTTTATACCTGTACTTTACTTTGTCTTCTGCTCCTTTCACTCTGGGAGACTCCAACTTGACAATATATTTGTCCCTTCTCGACAAGTCAGCCCCTTTTCCATAGTCAACACTGAAATCCATGTGATACTTAAAGGCATGTTTCAAGGCCCCTCCAAAATTAGGGGCCCCCACAGCTCCGATCTCCCCCCGGCCTAAAGCCAGACTTGAAAAGTCAAAACATCTCTGCATAGGGGGGTCCATCCAGCCCCCCATCTCCAAGCCAAGCAGAACTCCATCTCTCCAAGTCTGACTCTTTCCAGGTTCATTCATCAAGTCCAACGACTCATGTTCCTGCTGGGCCACAGCTCCCTCCATCTCTGCCACCCGAGGTCCAGCAACAGCCTCCTCCCTCATCTCATCTGTCAAAGCGCATTCCTGGATTAATTCCTGAGTGGGTTCTATATAGGTACCCACTGCCTGTCCAAAATTTCCTATCGCAGCTGTCATCAAATCCATTTTCTCATCTAACTGTTCCAATAAAGCACTTGTCTTGCAAAAGGCAAGCACCAAAGCCTCTGAGCACATTCTTGTTCAAGGTCGAAGTCTGGTCCCACGATCTTTAATCTTTTACAGCTGCAAAACTCCCCAGTTCAACTTAAAAACAGTTTCACAAGCTCCCTCTAGGGGAAGCAATTTCTATTTGTATTCGTCTTTTTTTCTCCTTTTTTTTTTAAAGGCAGATTTAGCAACAAAGTTTTCCTTTTTCAGATATTTTGTCAATATTTTGTTCCTTTTAAAAGCGAAAGGGAACAATGGAATCAATATGTTTCTATTCTTTTAACTATCTGTCAAAAACGTTTGTCCATAGTCAATGAACTTCTCCAAAACGTCTGTCTTGACACCCTGCTCCCAGGTTCAAGACGGTGGAAAATTACCTTTCTTTACTCTCTTCTGCAGGTTTAAACAGTCTAAAAAAGGTTCCCCCCTCTTCTCCTGCTTCCAAGGGGAGTTCAGTAATTTTAAATGATGAAAATTTAGTCCTTTACAAACGACTTTCTGAACTCTAGCTTGCCATGTCTTTGCTTCAATCTATCTACAAAAAGTGGAAGGCGGACTTCCTGTTTAGACCTTCCCGCTTTCGGTGCCTAATTAAAAAATTTTCACAGTCCAATTTTCCGTTCTACTCACGGGCAGTTGTTTGAAATCCAATTGTCCACAGGAAAAAGTCAGCGCTCTCCGGCAACAGCAATGCAGCTTCACTCCGTGAAAGAAGCAGTCGATTCAAAGCACCGCGCCACTCACCCCACGTCGCTCCGGATCCCCAAAACAGGGTTTCCCCGCAAGTGGAGGGGGCGCAAAGGTGCCAGTCGAATCCCACGTCCACAGGCTTCTCCCGCCTGTGGTTTTTGATGGGTCTCCGCCTCGCCGTGGCGGTTCAGACCCTGTTTTCCACGGAGCGGGTTCCTCCCGATCGGAGGAAATCCGCCATTGCCAGAGGCGCCAACCCGGAAGTCACATCTAGACTCAATCTAGATTGAAAGCAGCATGTTGAGGACGAACGGGAATGATACCGGATTGAGAAAAACTACATTTTGTGTGTGTGCTACAAATGGATTAGTGTGACTGCAGCCTATGTCTGTTAGAAAGGAAGGGAAGTGTTCCCCCCGCCATCTCCACTATGACTAAAATGGCTGCATTAAGCAATATTTGAAGTGAGTAGGCCAGCTTCTTGTGACTATTCTCCTGAGTGGCTTTCCTGTTTCCAAGAAGCTAATGAATGCTATTTCTTAGGAAGAAAAAAATTATTTTGACCATTTAGCCCTATTTGGCATTCCCCTCCACAAAACTGTAACTTTATTGAGAGGGAGAACAGAACTCAATCAACTAGAGTTGACCCCACCATCTTGTTCCCTTCTATGTTCCTCCACTCCAATGGAGGACACAATCACATAGAGGATAAGAGAGTGAAAAGGCCTAAAGTGGTGCCCAAACATTTGCCATTGCTAGTTCCCTTTACAGAGCCTTCACGAAATTATAAAGACACAACACAATTTTATTTACTGAAGAATCAATATATTGCCTTTCAAAAGAGAGTTTTCTCAAGGTGGCTTGCAATTAATAGAAACATCTAAAACTGATTTCTAAAAATATTTAACTTAAAACAACAGCATATAACACATTCTAATCAGCCAAAAAGCCTTACATTGTTTTAAAACAGATAAAAGACATATCAGATCCCACCTCATCATTTCAACTGATTTGAAATAAAAAAGGCATTTCAAACCCATTTATAAGCAAACAGAGACGAAGCACACATTTCTAAACTGGCAAAAATAGCTATAGCCAACCATCTAATATGTAGATTGTTGTTGTATCTAATACTCAGATGGTGGTGGTGGTGTCTACAATTTCTTGGCCTTGTGAAATAATACAGGTCCTGCCCTTATAAAAGAGAATAGGGAATGGAGCTCTAAATTATGGGCTGTTTCCCCATTCCTGCTAAGGAATAATGCATGTGTTTACAAAAAAGAGCAATCTCTTAATTTAGGTGTTCCTGGACTACAACTCCCATCATCTTTGACTCTGTTGGTCGTACTGGCTAGGGTTGATGGGCACTGGAGTCCAACAGCATCTGGAGGGACGCAAGTTCCCCGTCACTGCCTTAATTGGTTCATCTTTAGCTGTCAGACTAAAATGGGTTTATCTGCACGTTGTTATCCTGATTGTAAGGAGTCAAGCGTAGGTTAGCAATAAAACACCCGGTGTCAGTGAAGTTAACTTTTTATTCAAAGAAGCCAAAACAGCACAGGCCTAGTGATCACAGCAACTCTTCCCAGTATGTATTGCTCCAATGGGGCAGTTGTGAGGACTGAAGGTCCCAATCTTCCCACAGCTGCCTAAGTCCCCTCCTCTCCAGCATTTTCCCCAAGCAGTCATAAATTGCGACTGTGTACAACCAATCTCTTTTCATTTCTCTGCGTGTTCTAGAACACCAAGGGGAAGAGGAGCTTGTCGAGGCAGGAGGGGGAGACTCTCTGGCTTCTTCAGCAGCTGCCTCATTGCTGCCTCTTGGCCCTCATCCACTTCTGCCTCTGAGCCTGGACTGCTCTCTGCCACAGACTCTTCCTGCTCACTAAACCCTGTTGCCTCTTCAGCTTCTGACACCTCCTCCTTCCCATCTTCTCCTTCTGACCACTTATCATTGTCCCACAACCAGTCCCCTAGATCTGAGCCTTCTTTCCCTGGGGGTTCCCTGGGGGTTCCCCAGCTGGTGCCTCCCACCACCCCTTTGTACCCAGTCAGCCCATAAGACTGATGTGCACAGGCACATGAATATATGAACCTTCTTAAGTGCATGGAAAACAAATCCCAAGAAGCCTACTGATTTTTGTCACTGGAGTGCTCCCCACCCCACCCCAACCACAGCCAATGGAAAGTATAGAAAAACATTTGATGGGAATTCTCAGACAAACTTAATGTATTCTGCCACCACACATGTGGGTTTGTTTTGAGACATTTTACTGTTCTGAGAGGCATTTAATTTGGCTTAGGGTAGTAAAATGTCCTCAAACACTGTTTGTGTAAAATATTTTGCCCTGCTTAAGAGGCGATATTTATGTACTGCCACTTAGCAAAGCTTCTGAGGGGCTTACCCACACACCCACACACCCCAACTCCAATCTCCTTTGCCCATAACAGCTGCCCTGTTAATTAACACATGGGAGAAACAAGCCACCTGAGCTGTTCTCTTGTCAAATAACTGATATATGCAGAGGAACTAGACTTCTTTGAAGAAAGAGAAAAGAGAAAGGTCCATGCTAATTTGTATTTCTCTCTTTTGTTGTTGTTCTTTCTCTTCCCACTTTCTGTATCCTTCAGTCTCTCCTCTTGGGTTAAATCTTGTTACTATTGTCAATATGAAAATCTGACCAACTTTTGTTTGAAGTTCCAAAGAAGGAAGGAAGTGGGTTACAGAAACACCCCGTGTGTAGCAGTCACCTCAAAAGAGGGAGGGGTAGGCCACAAAGAATTTTGCCGATCATACCTGACAACAGTCACATTTTGATTTCGGTTTGTTTTGTAAAAATCCTGTGTTAAAGTTTGATGAAATCAAGAGTGAAATATAAGAAATATGGGTGATTTATGGGTAGCTAGTGGCTAATATTTAATAAAAGACAGAAACATGTAAAAGTTCTCCCGTATGAATGATTTTCTATGTTGCTGTGGACACACTGTACCTTTAAAGCACATTCAGAACACATCAATTATGGGCGCAGCAGTTTGTTAAGGGTTGATGGGATTTTTAATTCTCTGAGGGGTAAATTACACTGCCCAGAATTCTTTGAGGGGAAGAATGGGCTTCAAACATACAGTGTGTACACAGCTGAAGTGGGGAGCAAATATACCACCACTCTACCCCATGGGTAGAGATAGGGGAAGTGGGTCTTGTCCTTCCTTTAACCTTTCACTATATTAGACAAACACTTTCCATGTCTCTACAGCAAACAATTCTCTCACATCCTCTTTCATTTCACATGACATTTCTCAGAATGACTCTGGCATTTAAAAGCCACCCAACTCGTACGGATATTTCACTGGAGAACAAACAAAAACTTCACCCTTTCCCCACACCATCTTTAGAGCTGGACATAGGAACCAACTTCTAGAGGACGTAGGGGCTTCAGCCCCGACAATAAAATATTTGAGGGAGCTGGGCCCCATCAACAAAGTTGATGGGCATTGCCATTCAAATAGTGTGTGTGTGTATCGTGTGATCGATTTCGTGGGGCAGGGCTTACCTGGGCCCCCACAATATTTTATTCAAGTTGGCACCCCTGGAGCTAGAAGCGAGGGAAAACAGACAACCACCCCCACTGAACATTTGTGAATTGCAAAGAATGTGTAGGAGTGTAAGTGTCATAGCTTAGCAGCAAAACACTTTTGCATGCACAGGGAGTTCCAGATTCAGTCCCTAACATCTCCAGTTGGAAGGATCTCGGGACTGGAGGGCTGGGAAAGAACCAGAACTTTCAGTTGGGTTTGGAAATGAATCAGGACCCAGCAAATATAATAAAGTACTGGCATAACATGTTTCTAATACCCGATGTGTTAGCACGCTTGCAGCCACATTGTGTACCAACTCAAGTTTCTGTACCATTTTCAAAAGCAGTCTAAGTGAATAACTCCAACCAGAAGGTTACAAGCTCATGGCTCACTGAAGCCAGGCTCTCTCTGCCTAGATCAGGGGTAGTCAACCTTTTTATACCTACCACCCACTGATGCATCTTTCTTGATGGTAAAATTTCCTTACTGCCCACCAGTGCTCAATGGAAGGAGGATTCAACTTGTGGCATAGAACCCCCTACTGCCCACCTAGAATCCTGAAAGGCCCACTAGTGGGCGGTAGGGACCAGGTTGACAACCCCTGGTCTAGAGTGGTAATTGGCATACCACTCTAAGCCAATAAAAAGTGTTCGGAGCCTTCTTGTGTCTCTAGGGGCCATACTATGAAACTCCTCCCTTAAACATGAAACCCCCTCTAATATGTTGTATACTACCCAACCAAGCAGACAGATCACACAGTTATGGCACCTATACATTGACTTGGGTTTTGCCATCACCCAATCCATTACCATGGACAAGAACTGATTTAGCATCCGACCTGAGTGAAATGAAAAAGAGAGATAAGTGTCATCCATCTACACAAGACAGTGCATTCCAAATTGCTGGATCAAAACTGAGATCCAGGCACTGAGTGCCTGTCGTGCTGCTCCCTGTACTTCCTTGGGCCTACCAAACAAGGACTGATCCAGTGGAGAGTGATGGTGAGCCCACTGCCTTTTAAATGTCCAACAATGCTCCAGAGTGGCACTTTATCAGGGCACTGTGGGGAATTTTAAGTGGTGAGCAGCTCACAGCTGCCTGCTGATGATTGCAGTGCTGTTGTTCACTGCCAACAGTACGTCGCACATGCACAAATGACTCATTGCTCTGAGTTTGTGTTTCAAACCTGTTGAGATCTGCAGAAACCTAAATCCTGCCCCAGATAACAAGATCCAGTTCAAATTCCATGTGTTTGTCTGGAAACAAGATCTATGTCGAACGATACTGGAAAGAGTTGTAGCTAGCTCCTTGGTACTGTTCATAAACAGAGAACTGAATGATTTGCTTCTGTGTTTAGCAGGTGAATTGTTTTTATGTCCATCAGACCACTGCTGGGAATATCACCCCCACCACCTGCACCCGGAGTTTGAGACCTTTGGGGACAACCACTTTGCAGAGCTCCAAAGCGTCCAGCCACCTCAGTTGCAGCAGCTGTACCGGCATATGGAGATAGAACAGATGCATGTTCTAGATCCTGGGATCCCTGCCACACACTTTGGGATCAACCACAACCATCAGGTACAAGAAGCACCTTGTTATGTACCTCTGTAGAAATGCCTTATCGCTTTTCTTTCTTTTCTTTTCTGAACACCAGGTTTCAGTATGAGGGAGAAGAGACCCTGGCAGGAAATGTTATGGAAAATCTGATCCACAGTAGAAACTGTTGCTGTACAATCAAACCATGATACTGACATAGATGAACAGAGATACCAAATGAGGGTTGAGATAGGTGTTGCCTGTAGTAGTTTGTAGCCTTCCCTTGACTTTAACAACAACACAATACAAGCTGTCACTTCAAGAGCCTAATTAAATGCAGCACTTGAAGTTGCATACTTTTTTTTTTTTTTTACTAGAAACAGTAGGAATGAGGACATTAGGACCCAGACTCTAGGGCAGGCATGGCCAAACTTGGCCCGCCAGCTGTTTTGGACTACAATTCCCATCATCCCTGACCACTGGTCCTGTTAGCTAGGGATGATGTGAGTTGTAGTCCCAAAACAGCTGGAGGGCCAAGTTTGGCCATGCCTGCTTTAGGGCATAGAAGTTTTAATAATCCCTTTCTTCCTTGCTGTTGTCCCAACAATAATCACCCCCCTGATGGTGCTATTAGCTCCAGAAGGGAAGTACCCATTGCCTCCTTATGGGGAAATGACAGGATGGAAGGAGTTGCATGACATTTCTTTTATCCAATCCAAATCCCACACACTGCTAAGCTCCCCCCCCCCCGCCCTCTCCATGCCTTCCCTTCCTACCCAGCCTTAGTAGGCCTGCAAAGAGAAGTAGAATGTTTTGCCCAGTGCTTTTTTCCTTAAAAACACACATTTAGGGGTACTCTCATTTTCCTACTCATATTGAAATACTGCCCCCCAATGAGGCCAAGCTTAGATTCACAAAATGTTGAGGTGTATACATACCCCTGTGCCCCCCAGGAAAAAAGCCCTGGTTTTGCCTACACGGTGACTCAGAGAGCAGCTGGATTCAGTGGCTACTATTGGGTGTAACCAAACTGTTATAGCTACTCTGTTGTAGAGATGGGAGTTTCCTTTCCATGACAGAGAACACCAGCTCACCAAAAAGAGGAAAGGCACTAATATTTTTGGACCGTAAATTGAAATGGATTTTAAAAAGAAAAAAGCGGAGCAGAAACCTTTTGAATGAATGAATGAATGAATGATATGAGCACACAAGAAGAGCAGCTAGGCAGGGCAGAGTTAAACATCCTTTCCTTGCGCGATGCAATCTTGAAGGAAATCCCCCATGCACCCACTTACCTAGAATCCCTCATGATGTAACGTAACGTAACCACTTCAAGGTTTCAACTACTTTGAGGATTGTTGTCTTTTTTGCAATCAAGTAGCATATAAATTTTACAAAATATATAGTAAAATAGCATGTAGGCCCTCAGAAACTGGCTGTGTGTTTGTGTGTAAATATTACAAATTAAAACAGAGTTTCTTAACTCCACACTCACTGGCTCCTCTTGTGCCTTAGGCCATCACACTAACTTTATCTGCACTCCTTCCCACTTAGCGTTGCTGGTGAAGGAATACATTTTCATTGCCTCTAAGAGCTTTCATAGGAAAGCAGATCTGCAGTTCTGTATCAGGGAGAATAAACATGTTACTCACATGGCACAGTTACATTATCTTGCTGCTACTTAGCCCAGATGTGAAACCCACAATAGTTTTAATTGAAACCTCTTGAAAATTAATATTCCACTTGCTATCACCTTAGTAAATGATGCTAGAAGGGGAAAAGACAGGCTGGCTGCATGCGGGGCAAAATTTCACAGGCAACATTGTCTTCCCTCTTGGCAGAGAAATTATTATTATTATTATTATTATTATTATTATTATTATTAAAATCATTATTACACCCTTCATCTGCAGACATATAGAAGCATATATTAGTTAAAATAACTTACACAAATGAATGAAACTCTAAACTTCCCTTGCCTCTCTACTACACAAACACACACCCCATCTCTAAGGCTGCAGTTTTGTTTAACTATAAGGTGCTCAGTGTGACTCAGTGGATAAGGTCAGTAGTTTTACCCTTGAATATTTGGCAGGAAATGTGCACACACAGTTACCCAATTCCAGCCCTTCCAACCTTACTCATCTCCAGACAATTTGCCAAGTCATTAACCGCTTGTTGCTGTGCCCCTGAAGCAACATAATTGCACATTCTTTACTGAGGCATTTCGGAATAACATCAACAGAAAAACATCAGATGTCCAATGCCTGACCTACTGGGCAACCGAAGTCATGGGCAAAGTTCCATTACTTATCTTATCTTTCAAGGTGCCCTTTCTGTCCCTCTTTGTTCCAAACACACTTGTGACATATTTCTTGTACATATGACCAAAGACAAGGATCAGGCATTTGCTTTTATGGACAAATGAAACAGTTCTCTCTCTCTCTCTCTCTCTCTCTCTCTCTCTCTCTCTCTCTCTCTCTCTCTCTCTCTCTCTGTTTTTCCCAGCGAACACTACTGTGCCTTTTTTGCAGGTAAATGCACCTGTGAGTTGGCACTCCAATCAAAATTACATATTTCTGAACTGCTCATGAGTTGTTTGTAAGAAAGGGCCACATCTACACTAAGAAGAGAGCTCAAAGCATGCTTACAGTGCTACGAGAGCCTTTTAGTATTATAATATTTTGTTGGAAGCTGCCCAGAGTTGCTGGAGAAACCCAGCCAGATGGGTGAGGTATAATAATAATAACAATAACAATAACAATAACAACAACAACAATAATTAGTGTTTGTCTGTATGGATCCTGAGCATGGTAATGAAAAGAAATAACTTAAATGTGATTGACTGAGAGTTCTTTAATTTCCCATGTCACTCTTGCTGCGACATCCACCTTCTTTAATTGGAGTATTTTCCATTCCCACCACACTCCTTTATCCCCAATACTTTTTTTTTGCATCTGACAGGTTACATTTGTGCCTCGTACCGTGTGTGTGTATCCCTCTCACCACCGCAGTTCTGATGACGAAGATCCAGACAGACAGAGTCCACCACTGGAAGTATCAGATGGGGAGACTGATGTTAGGGAACCTGGCCCTGGGATTATAAGTGGAGAAGCAGGTAGGTAGTCAGCGCTAGGGATGCAACTCACTGTTGTGTACCAGTTCATCTTTTGGTTGCTTTATCATTACTCTAACTTGGTCTGTTGTGGTTCACATTTCATCAAATCTGGAGTATCCCAGCCTGGCATGGTGTTTTGCAAAAATAATATTATTTGTTATTCTCTTGACAGTAGCATGTTCCCCTTTTACATAATGGATATCATTATATTCCTATATTTTTCACTATTTACAATACTGCTACTGCTATTGATTGCCCATTATCAAGCAGCCATCCCCTGCCCCCCCCCAGCAGTTTTACTTTAAGCCTTATTTACTTGGGGTGGGAAACAAATCTAAAGATTTAAAAACATTGCCTGCATGTAAATGACAGAGATCACTAGCAAGACATCCCTGATGGGAATGGGCATTGTAACACAGTAACAAATCTCTATTGACTTCCCTTCCTCACGCAGAAGAAAAGATGGCAAGGCAATTGCTGCAAAATGCAAAGAAAGCAGCATTTTAAACTGACCTATATTTTGGATTATGCCATGTGTGCAGCGGCGGAGCTTCATGCTCCGGCACCGGGGGGCAGAGAGCAGGCTGGGGCATGGCTGGCGTGCATCCCGGGGGTGTGGTGTGCCACCTGCAGGGGTGTGGTGCCCAGCACGGGCGGGGCCCCACCAGGATCGCACTGCCAGGGGCGGTGCACTCCCCCTGCCCCCCTCTTCCTCCGCCAGTGCATGCGTTTGAGTCTGGTACAGAATGTTCATTGATGATGATGAAAGGAAGGATACAAAGTACACAGATGGGGTAACGTCTCCCTCCGCCCAATGAAATGTTGCAGAGGCTGGATGGGTGGATTTTTCCTTAGCATTTTGCAATAGTGAAACTGACATAGCTTTTGTGCAGCAATGTATGAGACGCTCGGAGAAACTCAGAGAATAATCATTTATTTTTTTAAAAGAATGCATATGTGTTTATAAAACTACTCCCATTCAATGTTATTACTTTAACTCGCTGCCCAAACATTCCCACACACAATGATGCAATGCAGAACTATTTAAGTAGGGAGACAGGGTAAGAAATACAACAATGAATGTTAATGGCTACCATTGTCACCTCAATAAAATAGAGTTCAATGGGAAATAAACTTCAGCATTTCTGAATTGCACAACCAAAACAATGACAATAAAGAGAGTAACGTTAGTTTAAGAAATAATTGTTCAATATGGCAAGGTTTTAAGGAAGCAGCATTGTTCATTCCATCAGATTGTGTGTGTGTGTGTATGTGTGTGGTATCAATAAAAAAAAACTTCCTGCTTGCCTGGTAAGTGAGTGAACTGCTGCAGAGCTCGTGTCCCTGTTTGATTACTGCAAAATTCCCTACCATCCCTAATCAACACCTTGCCCCGTTCTACCTTTCTGTCCTTATTTCCTTCTCTAGCCTGCCAATGGCCATACTTCCCTCTTCCAACTCATCTATACTGAAAACCTCCTGTTTTCTTGAGCAACTCCCTTGCCATCCCTCACTGCACATGCAAAAATTCCAGGTTCAATCCTGGCATCCTTACGTAGGACTTAGACTCCTGTCTGAAACCCTGGAGAGCTGCAGACAGTCATTTTAGACAACACTTCAACAAATTGTCTCATTTGGTATAAAGCAGTTTCTAAGGTCCTCACTAGAGCTGTGTGCAATTTGCCTCTCAAAATTCCCCACCTCATTTGTGAGGAGAAAAATTGGGGGGAATCATTTAACTGAATTACCTCAGCATGAAGAGAATCAGTGGCGTAGCGTGGGGGGTGCAGGGGGGCCCGGCCGCACCGGGCACAACATCTGGGGGTTAGGGTTAGGGGGCGCAAATCCACGGGTTAGGGGGTGCAAATTACTTGCCTTGCCCCGGGTGCTGACAACCCACGCTACGCCACTGAAGAGAATTTCTCTAATTGTTTCTTGAGGGTGGTGCTCCCCATTCAACAGTGGCAATAATATTGTGCCATTCATTTTTTGTAAGTTTCTGTGTTTGTGCATTGCTGCAAGTGGAATCAGCAGCAACTATGATGGCAGTTTGGCCACCATTTTGCAGCCTCTTCCAGTGCTCTGAATCTAGCGTTGTTCTGGGTTAGGGGTGGGGGATAGCAGCAGCCACAAATATGTGGCCTTTTTTTCTAGAAGAGGGAATGAGAAGAAGAAAAATCCCAGGAATCTTCTTTAAAAGATGTGACGTTTTGGCTCCTTTTCAAAAACGGCTTACTTTATTTCTTCCTACAGGCAGTAAAAAGAAAATCCGACTGTACCAGTTTCTTCTCGACCTGCTTCGAAGTGGAGATATGAAAGATAGTATCTGGTGGGTGGATAAGGATAAGGGCACTTTCCAGTTCTCCTCCAAGCACAAAGAAGCACTGGCTCACCGCTGGGGCATTCAGAAAGGCAACCGCAAGAAAATGACCTACCAGAAGATGGCACGGGCACTGAGAAACTACGGCAAGACTGGGGAGGTCAAGAAGGTCAAGAAGAAGTTGACCTATCAGTTTAGCGGAGAGGTGATGGGAAGGAGTGGTATGGATAGGAAGCACTATAGTCTTTGAAGGAGAGACCCTGGAATAATGAAAAGCCAGTTAATAAAGACACATGAGTTGGACTTAGCAGCAGAGGTTGCCAAACACATCTTTTACTATGCTTCCAAAGCCCTCATCTCTATCTCATTGAGGCGAAATTTCAACAGTGTTTCTGGTACGAATTCCCTTCTTCAGCTTTGAAATTCCTACAGAACCCAAATGCAACAGGTTGGACATCGCAGGGATTTTCTTTTTTTAAGGGAATGTATCTTATTTTCAGAAAATATTTCATTGTGCTGTAATTAAAATTTGCAGCTGACGGAAGTTTTTTGTCCTTCACAGGCAAGTCGCATTTCACCTTCAAAGACTCTGCCTTAGCTTACAGCTTAAAACTAGCATTAATACAGGCTCTGCTATAGTTCTCCATGGCTAGAGAGAAGTTTGCAGATCTTGGGAATATCTTACTGTGCAAATATTAATAACGTGTAAATATTTAATAAAATCAGGTTTAAGAAAAGCGTATTCCTGTAGTAATCTGTAATGGCTCATGAGTAAGTCTTGCAATCACTGAGTATCTATCCACAACACAGACTTATTATTAATCTGTAATGGTGCATATCTGCAGCCCAGATTTATTATTAATCATTCAAGTATAAAATGGTTAAATTGTAACGTGGAATTATTCATTTACTTAGAACGATATATATGATGATTTCAGGTGTTATTTTCACAATTTCCTGATATATGATTCATCAGTGGCAATCTTCAGGTTGCTAAAGTGTTGGTTTAACTCTCATATTCTCCCCTCCCCCCCTTTAAAAAAACTGTAGAGGAAAAGTGATTCCCAGTGATACCATAGCAATGAAAGATCCCTAAGAACACAGGGAGTTGACTTATAGTATACCAAGTCAAAGCAGTGGTCCAATATCAGCAGTATTGTGTACACTCTTAAGGGGTTTTCCAGACAAGGCTCCTTCCCTGCACTGTCTGGACTTGGAGATAGCAAGGTTTGTACCTGGGGTTTTCTTTTTGAATGTTCAGACCCAGAAACCTCCCCCCTAAATAAATTCACACTTGACTCAAATTTTGTTTTTGGTTTTTGGCAGAATTTAGGCCACAACTTTATTGATTACAGAAAGTGACTGGTTGCATAGGCTCTGGTTTGACTAGCTCCCTGCCATGCAGCTAGCGGTGACCCAGGGTTCCAGCATAGGTCAGCTGAGGGTGAACACCTGGATAAGTGGAAAGCCGGGAATGGGCTAACTCTGCCACCCAAATGTCCCCCTGGACTCAGGCACAACCCCCTCTACGGGGGTTGACCAAACCATCAAGTCTCTGGATTCCTTTAGCGGAACACTCTTCAAATAGGGATGGTGAGAGCATTCTTCCATCCCTATCACCAGAACCAGAGCCTATTCTCAACCTTACAAGTTGTGACGATTTGCTACGCGGTAGACGAAACCCAAATGGCAACAGCCAATCAGCAAAGTGGGGAAAATTCCTGCCATGCCCCTGACCCAACGACAGATGACACATGACAGCATAGCAAGGTCAAGCGCAAAGCCCTAAAAATAGGGAGAGGTGGGTGGGTGTTCCGAATGCATGGGCCGAAAGAGGAAGCTCTGGGTCATGTGCATGGATATAAATAGGTCACTCAAACTGTTTTGACTGTGTCCCATTGGCCAGATTGCACCCAGCTACAAGAGACCTACCAATCGGGTGTTGTGGCTGACCACTCGTGCCCACCCACAACATAGGGAGTCAGTTGTCCAGGTCTCACCGCAATACATGCCCTCTTTAAGGGAGGACCCGATGTGCAGAACATGTGCTAAAGACCCAGCCCTCAAGCTGTATACTCTTCACCATTGTACCATGTAAGTATGACAAGCCAGAGAAGCAACAGCAATAGCAGAGCTGGAGCATCTTTCCCACCTGACCTTATAAGTCTCTGTTTCATGCAAACATCAAGATTTCTATATTGTTTCATTCCAATCTTCCTTTCCATATATAGGGTGAGAGTTAACACCTGCACTCTTCCCTCATGCCACTGAGTGATATATTTTGGTAAAGGGGTGCATAAAAATCAATATATTAGTAAAAATAACATACAGAAAACGCATTCTATGTGGGAGAAATTGCATGCAAAACTCTAGTACATGCAAAAATGTGTTCACCAGGGAGAAATTCACACTAAAATGCTGAATAATTGTCATGGTAATTTCTACAAATAAAACATGCAAATTGCTGCAGAAATGTGGAGAACTGAACTGAAGACTGGAAAAATGAGAAACTGGAAGCAAAATTGGCAGGATCTTTCCATCCCTTGTTTTCACTCATTAATATTGTTTCACTGAAAGTAATTGCATTAGGGGAGGGTGGGCACTGCGACGGGTACCGCAATGTCAGATTAGAACAAGCAGACATTTTATGATAGAACACATTAAAAATAATTGTGGATATAATTTCATTTTCATTTCAAAGATTTCCCCCCTCTTCCTCCTCTTTTCTAAAAATACTACATTTGAGATTAGTTAGAGTTTCCACCACAGCTGTGAAGGGAGCCTCATGCTCTATCCAGCTGCATTTATCAGTCTACATTTGTTTTACACACCTGCATTTTTCCAGACTGGCAACCGTTCCATCAAAGCTCTGTCACTGTGATCTAGTACTGTAGTTCTTTATCCTTACACACACATTCCACTCTCCTATATTCAGGGATTCCTGTTTTCTGTGTGCACATTGCTACTTTAGAGCACAGGGAAGTTGTCCTCCCACCCCAGCAGTGTGTTTCACAGATCTTTCTCTCCCAACTATTCATATCAGCACGGCTTCATTAGTGTCAAATTTATTTCAGTTTGTGTATAAACCAGGGAGTGTTGATGGGGCAGGGCTGTCTTTACCCTGTGCAAAGGTGTCCACACCTTGACTAGAGATTAATTAGGAACCACTTAAGGATTCCAATTGGAGCAAAGCTTGTTTGAGAAACAGCACATCAAAAAGTTTACACTTCTGTGTTACAAATGCTAAGGACAAGCAACACCCCAGCAAAGTGTTTCCTGTGTTCTTAGAGCACTGGTGTCTATTACTTTCACAATTCCCATATCACACATTGGAACAAACAACCATTAAATGATTATGTTTCAGCCTTATTGAGGAAGACCTTGGGGTTATAATGGATTACATGTTACGTATGAGTCAGCAATATAAACTTCTTCCAAAAAAGGCAAATGCCTTGTTCAGTTGCAGACGTAACACACGCATGATACAGGAACTGTGAGAGAAAGGCTGAAATCTAACCCTGAGGCAAGGACTTCCTTTCACCCTGCTGTTGGTAACATTAGCTGAGAAGTAACCAGAATGCAATTTGCAAGCTTTTAAGATGGGCATAAACAAATGGAATGAAGTGAGCCCAACTGAATTCCATGAGATTGCTTCCTGGTAAGTATGTACAGGATTGCAGCCTCAACAGTTCTCAGACTCTTGCAAGTGTAGGAACCAACTCCTAGGGGCCAAGGGGGGCTTCCCACACAATAAAATATTTGAGAGGGCTGCCCCCCCCCAAGTTGATGGGCAATATCATTCAAATAGTGTGTGTGCAGTGCATCATGTGATCGATAGTGTTGGGTGGGGCTTACCTGGTACCCCCCCTATTTTATTCAAGTTGGCACTCCTGTTTGCAAGTGTTTAACTGCAATTCTTGCAAAAGGTTTGAAGCAAAGCACTGACCTCTGCTGCCCCCTTCTACCAAACCCCCAAACTTACCCTTGGGAAGATGACTACAGTGGAGGCAGGCACTGCCAGAATCTGCCAGATTCTCAATTTCTACAAAGGCTTGGAATCTGTGGCAAAAATTATAAAAGCTAGCATCAGCTTCTAGCCAGGAATTCTGAGACTAGCCCCAGTGCCTGGTAAAAAAAAGATGATTTGCTGGGATCCTGTATTGTTGTAACCCCCACTACCTGGGTAAGCTATTGGTTTAGGGGAAGGGGGAAAGGACTTACAGGATCCATGTAGCACCATGGCATCTGCAGAACCATACTTAAATGCAAAGAATACTGTATAGGATATCTAGCCAAGTCCAACAGACAGCAAGCGATTGCCAACTCTTCTCACCTCTGAGCAGCAGGACTGGGCCTTTCCATCTGTTTCACCTGGCCTGTGAATAATAGCAGGAGGCCCTTGTGCCCTGGGGGTGGTGATATCAACTAGGCTCTGCAAGCTCACCTGCTGCAATGGGAGTGGCAAGAAATTGACAGATTTGAGCTAGGCCCCAGAAGATTAAGGCTCAACCCTAAGACCTACTGCTTCTGGTGGCTTAAGAGTCATTTTCTGGGAAGTTAGGGTCACCGTCTTGCCTGGTCTGAGTTCCTGTTGCTGGCCATTTTGGACTTGGTAGTCCAACTCTTCGACTCCAAGCGTTTTCTTATCTAGCTAATATGCTGTTCCCAAGCAGCTTTGCTCTTTACATGACAGCCTTTTCTCACCTATAGTCCCCTGGAAAGAGTCATACTCCAGGGGTCTCCACCAAACCAAGTAAGTAGGGTAACCAAACCAAGTAAGTAGGGTAACTTTTTTGGTAATAGCACTCTATCCCTGGGAGTTTTGTCTGGAACCATCTTCATTGACTTTTCAGGTGAAGCACTCTTTATTCACTCAGGCCTAGGCCTCTCTGTTTTAAATTGAGTTTTAAACTGTTTTCATCGTGTTTCAGCTTCTCAAAAATAATTTATTATACTCCCCCCCCCCTTATTTTATACTGTATTTTAATTTAATGTTGTATTCCTTTGCTTTGCGGCAGATGTTATGTGGCAGCTATATAAATGTAATAAATAAATAAACATCAAAATAATAATAATAATAATAATAATAATAATTGAATAAATGTATACCCCGTCCTTCCCGGTTCAGAAAACCAGGCTCAGGGCAGCTAACAACAAATTTAAAACAATTGATGCAATAGTAATAATTAATAGCAATAATTCCGTAAATTTTTACATCACTTTCAAGTGCTCAAAATGCCTCATATGCATTATCTACTTATAATCCTTAACAGCAACAGTGTAAGGTAAATCAGCATTATTAACCCCCCCCCATTTTTTATTTTTAGGTAGTGGGGTTGAGGCTGGGGACGAGTGGCTTGGAAAAAGCCACTGAGTTCCTGACAGAAACAAGATTTGAGTGGGGAACTTTGAGATTCATAGCTTAGTCTCTTAGCTGTGATAATATGCCACTATGTGTGGTCAATCTCTGGGTGGCAAAATAAATGTTATCCATTGCACCGAGGCGGAGTCTGATGGCTTGAAGCAAACCTTATAAAGTTCAGTGTCCAGTTAATGACTTCAAAACTCCTTACAAAGGGAGATGAGTGAGCTCTGAAAATTGGAGTATGTCTGTGAAGGAACATAAAACTCAGCGCAGACTGGGTAATATGTATTATCATTACAATGTGGCCATCTGGTAGCTAGCAGCACAGTAGCAGCGGGGGCAGGGGGGGCAGAAATCATTCCTTGTCCATGTGTTCTTTGAGCATGAGGGCGAGATCTGAGCCAAAGAAATAAATATGTGTTTTAAAACAGAACAGCTGAGAAGTTTATATAAGAGCCACAAATATGATTGGGCTGCTTGCCAGTTCCCAGCCCAATCTTCATAAATGAGGGAGGTGGAGTTAAACTATTAAGAGGAGTCTCCATTGGCAGGGTAGATATGAAAAAAACCCCTAACTCAGTCCTAAACCACGTTTTACAGGTTCACTTTAAAAAGAAGAAACCTTATGCTAGGCAAAAATGACACCGCTGTCATTCTTTGTGTTCAAGTGCCAATGCACAAAGAGAGGACTCATTTATTGCAGGAAGGGGGAATTCATATTTTAAGATAAATTAAGAAAAACTTTTGCAAGCATGAAAAGTAAACTTAACTTTTGATAAAAGCCTGACTGCAGTCTGTAAGGCTGATATAAGTTGTTATAATGTATGGATCATAGATACCCAACACTCTTCCTGAGTGAAGCCCTGTTATACTCCTCTCTTGCAACTGTGCTGCAAAGTCAGGATGCTGCTAATGGTCAGGTTTGGGTACCCAAGTCTACCATTTGTCACTGTGATTCCAAAAACAAAGGAGACAATTCAGCCAACGTTAAGCCTGTTTCTATCCCACTGATTTCAGTGGGAGAGATTTGAGCATTCACTCATCACCTCTCGCATTTAAATGAAGGGGACTTGAAAATGCCTAACTTTGGCTGGATCATGCCCATAGTGGGCACTTCCAGGCTGTCACTATTTTTGGATGTGATTAAGTCACATGCCGGCAAATTCAGGTTGTGCAATTAAAGTTCCTCTGACCGTCTTCCACATAAAAAACCCATGTACCCCCCTCCAAAAGATTTTTTTTTATATACTTCTTGCAATGCATGGGGAAATGTACTGGAAAGTGTAGGAAAACAATTGCTTGGTGCAACATCATACAACTTCCTTGTAAAGAAATCAGAATGAATGCTCAACAGCTGATGTTATCTGACCTCCTCACAAGCTTCATGCAAACAAATCAGGATGATGCCCAATAAGCAGTGTCGCCTGGAAGAAACCAGTGTATTTAGAGGTTCAGTGTGCGTGGTCACATATAAATATGCAAATTGCATGTGGCAGAGAGGGTGAGGCAAAGAGCATCATGGTGTGCGCTTGGATTTGCCTTCCATCAAATGAGCAGCAGGGCCTGTTCTTGAGTGGTTCACACTCCCTGACGCATGGTACCCAGCTATATTTATCCTGGCTGGAAGAATTCTGTCAAGTGCTCTGTGCTGTTGATAAGGTAGTGGTGCTGACAACAGTTGGGGAACAAGAGGGAGGAGCAGGAGGGGGCATCCCAGTAGTATTTCTTTAGCAGGGAGGCTTGGAAGTCATTTAGTCTCCTTGCAGTCTCACTCAGTCAGCTCCTGGTAAGCCAGCCTTAAGATGCCAGAACCTGTAAAGAAACCAGGTAAGGACTTCAACTAGAGACATGAAAAAAATGAGCATTGCCTTCCTCTTTGGGAGAGAGACTGCTAGGTGGAGCAGGTTTCCTCATCAGGCAGTGAAACAAGATGCCTTAGCAACAACTGTACTGAGGGGGAAACAAACAGGTGGCTTTCTTTTGAAGTAAGCGCATAGAAGCCTAATTCAAGGATAATTAAATTAACTGGGATTAGCTTCATTTAAACAAACACATATCACCACCACACAAACATCTAATCAAGAAGGGCAAAAGTAAAATAGTTTTCATTTCCCAGTTCTTCATTTCCTCTCCTCATCACCTTCAAGTTGGAGGAAGCAGGGTGTGGTACGTCTCTTGGAAGCTTTCTTTGTGGAGGAGAAAAGTGACTCCCATTGTTGTTATTTTTTTCTCCATCACTTTCTTTCAGGCAAATGTAAGTTTACAGCTGAATGAGAAAACGAGGCATTTTTCTCTATAAGATTGGTTCTTGCCTGCCACTCTGAGATCCCTAAATAGTAAATGTATATCCTTCCTCCTCTTTGAAAGGTGGTATAGGGTCAGAATAGATTTTGTCACCAGAAAAGTCACTTTTATATCTTCTCTGAAAGACTAGGTAGTGCAGAGAAAGAAAACAAAATTTATGGTTGTAAATATTCATCTTCTTTTAATTGTCTATAACTGCAGCATCTAAATAATTTTGAACCTTACCCAGTGCTTTTTTCTGGGGTGACGCAGGGCTACGCATACCCCTAAACATTTTGTGAATCTAAGTTTGGCCTCATTGGGGGGCAGTATTTCAATATGAGTAGGAAAATAAGAGTACCCCTAAACATTTTTTTTTAGAGAAAAAGCACTGACCTTACCTATAAGTATTTAACAACTGCTGTTCTGAAAACAGTATTCATACTCTCTTCTCAAGTTCTGTCTCTGTAATCTAACGACTGGAGAAGGAGGCATTCATTGTTGTATTTGAAATGTTATATATAATTAATTGTTTAATGTTTGCCAGAATATAAAGGCTAGTCTCTTTTTCATTTCCAAGCAGCTGGTAAGCAGAGAAAGTACAGTCACCCAACATCTGATATTTCCCTGATTTAAATTAGTTTTTTTCCCATATAGTGCTTCTGAATATTGCACTTTCTTGTGTGTCGTTCTATCTGTCTGTCTAGCTACACACACACACACACACTTGATACAGTGTTTGCTGTGTTAACAAGTTGTATCCTTTTGCCTTGTTTGCATGTAAGTGTGCTTGAAATATATGATTTGTGTGACTTAAGCTGCCTCACACGTTTTTAAAAGGTATCTGAAAAAGGCTGTATGCATATACATAAAGTGTGATGTATAAGTACATATGGTTATGTAAATCTGTTTATTATGGATGGTTTTGTCAGAGGGCTGTGACTTACCATAGTTCTTCACCATGCACACTTAATGGTGAAGAGCTTTGATTGCAATGGCCCTGTTCACACTTTGCAGTAAACTAGAGGTAGCCAGTATGGTACCTTCCAGATTTTCTGTACTACAAGTCCCATCATCCTTGAAATGTGTGTGCTGAGAATTTACAGTCTTTTTCATTTCTGTTTCCAGGGCTCTTGAAGAAGGAGCTGTTTTTCTTTCCCTTTTGATCCCTCAGATTGCACAAGACCAAAAAAGCAGAAGCAAACCACATTAAAACTTGTGTGCTGAGAATTTGCAGTTGCCTTACTGTATGCTTTTGCACGCTTCCTGGATGGGGGTGTTGTTTTTTTAAGACAGTGTGTGCTATCTGTGTGCATGCCCAGTTGCAACTTAATCATCATAATTCAATCAACAAATTAGAAGGCAGGGCCAAACACAAAATGTGAACACCTACTGGTGTGAACAGGGAAGACTGAAGCTGTTCCTTATACAGTATGTACATTCAACTTGCAGATAACTTAAACAATAGGGAAATATATCTGGGATCCTAAGGGTATTTAGTCTGCTGTCCTAAAATCTGAATCAATTCCCAGTCTATGGGAACTATGTTATTGCTTCTCTGAGTTTGACTTGTCATGTTATCCCAAGCATTGTGGAACCAAATGCTGAGCCCATGTTTCGCATGAGTAAGGTCTCCAGTTAAAATGCTCCGTTGGCAAGTGATAAGAAATATGTCTGCCATGAGCTCTAGAGAACTATTGCCAGTCAGAACAGATAGTCATAATCCAGATGGAGAAATAGTCCGACCTTGGATAAGACATGTACAGTGGTACCTCGGGTTACATACGCTTCAGGTTACATACGCTTCAGGTTACAGACTCTGCTAACCCAGAAATAGTACCTCAGGTTAAGAACTTTGCTTCAGGATGAGAACAGAAATCACGCAGCAGCAGCGCAGCAGCAGCAGCAGCGGGAGGCCCCATTAGCTAAAGTGGTGCTTCAGGTTAAGAACAGTTTCAGGTTAAGTATGGACCTCCAGAACGAATTAAGTACTTAACCCGAGGTACCACTGTATCTTCCTGTGTTCCTGATCAACTTCCAAAACCAGATCATTTGGGTGATCAGATGCAGTAGAAGTGCTTCTTTCTGTATCTTCAAAAGTTCTAAAAAAGAAGGAAGGTTTTGCAGCTGCACTTTTGCGGGAATGAGACAAGCTGCACCTATTGAAAATTCTTTCTTCTGCATAACCATTGAGGTTCAAGACAAGTCCTGCCATTTGCTATATCATGCTGGCAAAAAGGCTTGAAGTCTTTCTCACTTACGTAGGAGCTTTGGTGGAAAATTTAAACCTACAGCTTTTTAGGAGTTGCTTCCACACTAGACTAGACACCAGCTCACTCCATTTTTACAAATTTTATATATAGTGGTACCTCGGTTTATGAACATCCCTGTTTACGAACTATTCAGTTTATGAACTGTGCAAAACCGGAAGTAGTGTTCCGGTTTGCAAACTTTACCTCCGTCTAAGAACAGAATCCAAACGGTGGAAGGGCATCGGCGGTGGGAGGCCTCATTAGGGAAAGCGCGCCTCAGTTTAAGAACAGTTTTGGTTTAAGAACAGACTTCAGGAATGGATTAAGTTCGTAAACCGAGGTGCCACTCGTATGTGTGTTTGTGTGTCTCCAGAGAACATGGCTGCATTCTAGTATTTTTCTACATTGTCCTGTTTTTTTCTCAGACCTGATCTGGGGAGAATTTTGTCTCCAAATGCAGTTGGAACACCAGCTTGCCCACTTCAGCCTTGCTACTTGGGGCTTATGCTAGGGCTGCCCCAGGATGTTTTGCCACTGAGAAAATGCCGACCCCCACCTCTACCAGCTGCTCCCCTGCCAATTCTTTCCCTGCCCCTTGCTGATAACAACTCTGCCCCACCCCTGCCCCCTCCCCCGCTGCTGATGGCTCTGCCACCACCAACTCCACAGCCTCCCTCCACCCAAAATCGATGAGAAAAAGGAAGCTGAAAAGGAAACTAGGCAGGGAACTGGTGGTGTTGGTGGCAGTGGCAGTGGGGAGGAGGAAGAAGAGGAAGCGGCAGGTGGCGTACCTCTTTATACGAGTTGCTGTTGAATACAATTGCAAGAGTGCTGTTGTGCTCATATCCTTCTTGTGGGCTTTTCATAGACCTCTAGTTGGGTCCTTGTGAGAACAGGATGGTCCACCAGATAGGCCTCTGAACTGCAGGGCTCTTGTGTTCTCCTGTTGTTATGGATGGGGGCTTACCATCTCTCCCTGGGCTCCCTGATTGTAGTAAGGTTTTGCCCCCTCAAGCAACATACAATATACAGTAAAGATAAAGGGACCCCTGACCATCAGGTCCAGTTGTGGCTGACTCTAGGGTTGCGGCGCTCATCTCGCTTTATTGGCCGAGGGAGCCGGCGTACAGCTTCCGGGTCATGTGCCCAGCATGACTCAGCTGCTTCTGGCGAACCAGAGCAGCACACGGAAATGCTGTTTTCCTTCCCGCCTATTTATCTGCTTGCACTTTGACGTGCTTTCGAACTACTAGGTTGGCAGGAGCAGGGACCGAGCAACGGGAGCTCACCCCGTCACGGGGATTCAAACCGCCAACCTTCTGATTGGCAAGTCCTAGGCTCTGTGGTTTAACCCACAGTGCCACCTGCGTCCCTACAATATACCATATCTTCTATCAAATATTACCTCAGTCATGAACACACTATTTTCCAGGCTTCTAGTCTCATCCCTGCACCTCCTTTTGCAATATGGGATAAGAAGACATTTGGTTCAATGATTTCTGAATTAATGAAGTGCTCTGAAATGATTATTATATATTTTGTTAATGTATCTGTTATCCTGGGAACAATTACAGGGTCAAACAGGGAAGCTATAAAATGGATTTTCCAAATACGGAATCATCTTATAAAGTTTTGTGGGAAGAGCAGTGATACTTAACAAAATTTGAACTTTAGGCACTGTGAGTGGGTTTTCAAGAAGAAAACTGCTTTTGATAAGTAAACGAGAGAGAGACTTGCAAACAGCAGTGGTGTTCACATTTTTCAGAAAAACCTTTGCATTCTCTGTAATAATTTCCAGTGTAGTAGATATGTGAGTTCCATGGCACTTTTAAAGACTATTGCACTAGTTTTAAGCTTTCAGATTCTAGTCTATAAAAGCTTATGCGGTAATACATTTGTTGGCCTTTAACCTGCCGTAAGTCTCTTTGTGCTTTTTAAATTCCTCTTGGAATCTAAGTGAGGCATAATTAGATTTCACAGACTGGAATGTTTTACTAGGTTTTCTTTTTGAAGAGCTTGAAGGTTATGTAATTCTTTAGTCATACATTAAGTATTACTTGTTTTTATCTGCAGATTTAGAAGAACTGTAAAAAGGGAGGGGGATATAAATATAATTATTTTGCATTATTGCACCAGTGGCACAACAGATGTACAGAACAATTATATACACAAGGTTATAAAGTAAGGTTGTGTGTGTGTGTGTGTGTGTGTGTGTGTGTGTCCGTGTGTGTGTGTGTCCATCTTATTGCTAGCCTTTTACTCATGTTACTGGAATTTACAGCCTCAGCTGCTGAAGGGGAAGAAGAATGTAAGATAGCGAGACTTGACAAGTTGGGATCAAGGGGTAGCTAAGCCTATAAGTGCAGAAAGTGCCTTTGCCTCTTTTCAGCTGAGGAATTTATAGTAACGTTATATAGCTCCAGAGCAAAACACTTAGACAAGTTCCTTCGCTGACACATTTGGAGCATTCGAATGTACATGCCAAACTCATGGGCAGTTATTTTGTTGATTGGAGGCAAATTGGAAGAAAATACTATTATCATTCATTTTCATGTGTGCCATGGCTGTGCTGGAATTCACAGGAAGTAAAACTAAATAAAGGAACATGGATTCTCACATTCAAAAATCTTATCTTTGGAGGGGAGGAATGCATATATGAGCCTGAGTGAACTAAAGACCAGAGCTTTGCTGGGGATCATCAAATTAAGAAGGGCTGGAGGGAAACCCCTTTTAAATGGGTGGAGTGGGGACCATGACTCACCTAAAAAAAATTTTGGGGGTCAATAAACTGGACTACCTTACTTTTTTCTTCTTCAGTTCAAGTCTTGGCTAAGGGGAACGCTAGCAGTCTTGAGTGGGTCCAAGGGCAAAATTATGCAGGACAATCCAGTGACTGTAGTTTTTGGTGAGCCTGGGGTAGAGCCCAGTGAGAAATTACCTAAGGTATGCAGCCTGCATGAGGCATTTATGGCCCCGGAGCCAATCAGAGGGAGGCCAAGGGGGCATTTGATGCAGGGTTGCAAGCTCAAAGGGGGGGTGGAATTAAGGCATGTGTTAATTTGTTGGCTTTTAAGAAGTTCTGGAACTAGTTTTTATGCTCATTGGATGAAATTGTGACACTCGCTCTCAGCTTAGAAATGCAAATTTAAGCAACCAAGAGGTGTGATTTGGTAAAATACACAATTTTCTGGTTAATTGATCCATATTTTGTTATATCCTTAACACTGACTGTGACGTTGCATGAAATCATTTTTTTTCTCAGTAATTAGTATGTTTGTGCAGCTAAGGCTAGATTATCAATTGCGCAATAATTGGAAGTTATCTAAACATTTGATTTAAGATGGTAGCAGTCCAGGGGTTCGGGGACAGCATGGCATAACTGCCATGGAAGAACTGGAGACATCTGAGAAGAGACAAATTCTCAGTGTCCTTCTGGCTGGAAGCTGTACTAGTTTACCAGAGTACAACACGAAAGCTTTATAGACAAGACACTTGACTAATCATTTGGCAGCAAAATGTTGACATGGCTATACTTCAGGAAGAACTATTAAGAATTACCTTAAATGGAATGGGACTGGATATTACAAGATGATTCAGAGAAGGAGATATTAGATATCCAAGTTCAGGGAAGGAGACTATTTTTATTTGTTTGTAAAGCTGAGTCATTTCAACAGAATAGCTGAAGTGATGTATGAGAAGAACAATGTGAGATAACATCATGATGATAGAAAAACATAATGTGTGAATCTTACCTGTGAGTTGCAGTGTGTTTCAACTCTACAGCAGCTTGATTTTTTAAAAAAATAGTATATAATTAGAAAACCTCCCTCTTGTGAACAGGGAGTTCCTGACTGCAGCTGAAAAGATGCCATTTAAAAGTTGGAACTTTTACAGGATGCATTGTTGTCAAGCAGTTAACATATTTACAAAAGCTTTTGAGGCTAATAGGATGAGTGATGATGACTGGGCTTCAACAGAAATATTTCTCTAAATCTTTTTAAACCCAATGCTATGGGGAAAGGAGCCAAATGGTAGATGTTTGTGCTTCCTGGTAATCTTCCAAAATGGCATGACTCCCAATTGTGCTAGAGAGACTGCGAAAAAGCTCCCTGGTGCATAGTCACACAGTACCAGTCACCACATATGCTTTGATCTCCCTGTGACCCTGCACCTCCTTTTTCTGTGTTTTAGCATCTGTGATATGTGTAAATTTCTGCATATCATATGAGTTTAATGAGTATTAAAAGAGCTACTTAATATCCATTGGAAGGGGATTTTAAATATTAATATCCATGGTGCAAACACAATGGGTCAACTTGTCTGGTGCTTTCACTCAGCTGCACAAATAGAGTTCTGCCTTCAGGGGACTTGTTTTGTATGAGTCTTCCCAGATGTTTAAACAGCAAGAGCACAGGGTGGACTGCCAGATGCTGCCAGATTGCAGCTCCAGCACTTCGTCATGCTTGACTGTGGGGCGAATGGGAATTGGAGTCCAATAACACTTGTAAGTTCACAGGTTCCCAACCTTGGCTTAGCAAGACACTGATTTTTGACTGGTCAAATGAATGGGTGTGTGTCTATCATAGTGCTAGGATTTCCATATGTCCAGAATTTCCCTGACACAGCCGCAAGCAGTGTCCGGGTGACAATCAGCGAAAAGTTCAGGAAGATCTGGATGTATGGCAGTCCGTATCGGCAGTGTCATTTTTGCCAATTTTCCTCAAAAACGCCCAATTTCTTTGTGATTTTGCAATAAAAGCTCAACATCTTTGGCCAGAACTAAATAAAGCTCAACAACTTTTCTGTCCAGATTTTCACTTTTTGAAATATGGCAGCAGACAGTGAGCCAGGAACAGCCCTGCCATTAGAGAGAAAGTGGCAGCTGCTCCAATGCAGTGAACCTTGTCCTCATTTCATATTTTGCTATATCCTGTCCCCAGGGTGATGGCATTGCTGTGGAAAAGCAACCACACTCATTATCCCTATTTCAGAGATGTGCCCTATAGTTTTATTTAGTTTACGGCATTCAGTAAACTAGAAACGGAAAATAAGTTTTAGAAAACTGAAGATCCAACAGAGGCATCGTTGGCCATGCTGTAGATACTAGTGTATTTTGTCCTGCTATTGTCTCTATCTAAACATATGATACAGGATGGGGGTTTTTCAACCACTATACAGGCCTACAACATCTATTTGTAGATGATGGTAGGGCAAAATAAATGTATGGATATTCTGTGGATATTCAACGGCAGGCCTGCTAGTGGATAGAATGGGGAGACCACCTTAGGCAGGTTATTTGGGGTATCATGAAAGAACAGCAAATTTATAATTTATTGTATTTTTATTATCAGAGAGGAGGAGAGGGGCTTGTGGGATTTTCTGCCTCAGGCATGCCACCATGATAACTTAATCAGCCTTGGGTGCTATGTACTTTGATTTGGGAAATGGGATGTGCAATTGCTGCTCCACCTCAAGGAGAAAGTGCCCTTGGCTTTTCCTGTGTCAATCAGTCAGTCAGCCATTTATTAAATTGCTTAAAACCAAAGACCAACACAAAACCGTAAAAGATCCATTTGCCAGCTGGATAAAAACAAAGGTGTCAGAACAATATACAAATATGTCCTGGGTATAAGTAAATTCCACTGGAACTTAGAATCAAGTTGTGCATGGCAGCAGGATGAACTTTGGGTTAGCCCCACAGTCAATAAAATTAATATGAAATTGTTAATTTTTAGAAGAAGTATTTAAAACATTATCTCTTTCATAGACAAACTATTATGGAAAATGTAAACCAATTCTCTCAAGAGGGCTTTGCCAGGAATTAATAGAGCTGCTCAAGCAAAAAATAAACAGGATTTGTAGAAGCTGTAAACAGTTTAGTGTGAAATAGTGATTTAAACAAATACAAGTTGTGAATGAGGAATTCTACACAAAAATGGGATAGGGTGTTGGCAAGCATATGTCACAATGATGTTAGCAATTCAGAATTTCTGTATTGTGCTTTTATGAGCAATAAATTTAAAATTGCCAACATTTCTAACTAGACTAAATGAGATGAAATTCCCGCCATATAAAAAAAATCTTAAAAACGCAACAGTCCCCCAAAGGAAGATGTTTCGTGCCCAAGGTATTCTTCTGATTACTCACAGTCTTATTCTTTTTCTTATCCAATTCAATTTCATATGCACTGTAGGTAGAAGAGTGGGTGGGGGAAAGGGCAGATCTGCATGCATTTGTCAGCCTTGCTGTGGAAAATAAGCCTTTTCATTTCCTCTTTAGCTTCTGCATTCATCAAGAAGCCAAAGACAACAGATGTCGTCGCAGGAGGTGTTGCTGTTTTTGAAGCAGAGACAGAGAAGACAGGTATCAAGGTGAAGTGGCAGCGAAATGGAATAGAAATCGCTGCAAGTGACAAGTATGTCATCAAGTCAGAGGGGAACAAACACTCACTGACCATCAATAGTGTCGGAAAAGAGGATGATGTGACATATGCTGTCATTGCCGGAAGTTCGAAGGTCAAATTTGAACTCAAAGTCAAAGATCCAGGTAAATGGGGTTCAAGATGGTTCATGGATGCACACAACCTCATTAGAGACATTATGATGGAGTGGTTATTTCATCAGGCCTTTCTCAAAAGCCTTTAAGACATAAATTATTGAGCTAATGGTACTCTCTTCACTGGGAAACTACTTTCTTGCTAACTGGATATAATTTGCAAATAAGGCCGTTAGTCCAAATGGGATAAATTATAATGCATGGTACCAGGGTTGTGGTTTTGTCTTGGACGTAAACTCAACAGTCAAGCATTGTTTTATGGCCCTGACAATACATGAATAACCCAGCACTCCACAGCAATCTACCCTCGCATATTGGTCTCTCTGCAGTCAAGGGCATGATTTTAAGGGCGAAAAGACATTTCAGTTTTCCCTGAGAAGGAACAAGCAAGAATGCTGCCCCAGTTCACTTGCAGTTTTATGCAGCTAAACCATTCCGGACAACAACCCTACAGGAAACAGGTTTGAGAAAACAATTGTACGATACACTCTTGTCTGGGTGTCTTGACAGAAACGAGGCAGCTAATCTTTTTTTCATTTTCATCTTTTCTTTCATTATATTCCTTCAAAGATATAAAGCCTTCTTCAGAAACTGAGTTGCCTGTGTGGCCAGGGCCTAACTGTTCTAAAAAGAGTCTACTTTGTTCATTGCAAAGTTCATGTAAGAGCAGGAAAGAAAACCCACAAATAATAATCTTGTGCTCTACAGCCACTTCCCCCACTTTTAGCATCAAGTGTTTTAGCTGCTCTAATATTTCCAAGTTTCTAACTTATATCATTAAAGCCTTCTTAAAATAAAATTTCAAACCCTAAAAAGCAAAAATGTAAGACCAGTTCTATTGACAGATGCTTAAATGATGCAATTTTGCATCATTTTCTCAAATTTTGCATCATCTGAGCATGCATTCTGCTCAAAAAGTATGGATTTATTCATTGCTGATTTGGATCCTATTGTGCATATACCGCAGGATCATGCATGTAACATGAGACACCATTTAAAATAATACACTATACTTTCCTGAAAAGCACCAGGTTTTCAGCATGTCCCTTATTCATTCTTATTACGAAACTGAAATAAAACATTTTTATATATAGAAAATAGCATGGGGCTTTTAATTACTTTTCTTTGATTCCCTTCCTTTCTAGAAAAGGTAGAAGAGACGCCTCCTCCTCCTGAACCTGCTCCTCAACCAGCTGTTTCAGATGCACCTAAAGGAGCAGATACTCCTCAGCCAACTATCTCAAATGAACCTACAGGTGATAGCAAGAGTTCAGAAGGTAAACAAGATATGATGGTAGTAGTCTCCCTCTAGTTGGAATAATGGAATAATGAAAATAATAACATAATAGGCTCAATGGGAAAAGTAGAAACAGTTAAAAATAGTAACTAACAAGAGAAGAACAGGAATGAACTTGTGAGCTACATCCAGGGCTATTTTTCTAGGAAAAAAAGGTGCTGGAACTCACCACGAACACCTCCCTTGTTCTCTTAGCATGGCAATGGCGCCCATCTGAGAGGTGCCAGAACTGATTACCAGTGAGTTTCTGCTGGAAAAAAAGCCTTGACTATATTAAATGTACAAACGGGCACCAGTTCATATATTACTTCATACATGTGTTGAATAAATGTGTCTTTGTACCAGAGGGAAAAACAAAGACACTCGCAGCACCATATATGTATTACAAAATGCAGGCCTGTGCATACACTTCAACTGTCCCTATTTACTTGTCCAAATACATTGTAAATCACACACTGTTTTCCTTCTACAGGTAGGGGCATAGGAAGCCATCTACAAATGTAAGAAGGCATTTTCTGTTCTGCCCTGGATTCGCTGCATTTCCATTCCAAAGCCATATAATGGGTCTATCAAACTCATTTGACTAGCAACAGCTAGAGTTTCAGACAGGAGTCTTTCCCAGGCCTGCCTGGAGATGCCAGGGGTTGACCCCAGGGCCTTTCAGTTGCAAATAGGGATGCTGGAGAATCAGTCCAGCAAATACGATCAGTATTAGCTGTTGCTTTCAGTCCTCAAACAATATGCAATCTACTTGCATTGTGTTTTCTTTAAATTGAAATGAATGGAGTGCAATAATGTAACGATGACATAATGTATGTTACATAATTTTGTCACAACAGACAGCAAGAAATATAACATAGATTTTGGTAGAAGACGAACTGCAGTGGAATGGAAATAGAGTTGCATGCAGTGAATCCATGGCAGAACAGAAAATGCCTTCTTATATCCCTAATTGCAAAGCATGTGCTCTGGCACAGAGCTGTCACCCCACTCTAACCTGTCAAAACGTTATCGGTACGCACAAATGTGCACTCAAGTTGTCATCTATGGAATTTTGGCCCCCTTCCCATAGAATTAAAATCTGTCAATGCACTAGAGGGAAGGGGACCATTTTGACAGGTCAACATCTCAAGCACAGCTTGTCCAATTGTGTTGTTGCACCCAAATCTCCGAACAGTGTGTGATTCCAGGGGTTCCAGGCAGGGCCGCAAACTTGCCCCCCACATTTTGGGGGGCGCATTATGTGACATCACATGACGCAGTGCATGCTGCCCTGTGATTCGTCCCGCCCAGTGGGACATGCTGTGGGGAGGAGGAACCGGTGCTGGGCTCCGCACTCTGCCTCCTCCCTGCGGCATGTGCCAGAGGGCGAGATGTGGAGGGCAAGATTTGTTGAAACAGTTTAGAAACAGGCCTGCGAAGTGAGCGTTAATGGAGCATCTCAAAGGGATAGCTCTATACGTAGAAACATATACTGTGGGCAGCTTGGAAGTAGCGTGAAATATCCATACTGTAGTCTGGAACACATGATACAATGCAGTGGGCTGGTCCTAAAGACCCGTATATCAGATATCAAAGGCCAGGGTCATTCATTTGCTTTCCAGTTCTTCCTACAGAAGCCCAGCAAGAGGCACCTGTGGATCCTATTGGTGTCTTTGTGACTCGGCCACAAGATGGAGAAGTGACTGTTGGTAAGTGCATAGCCTAGAAATGGGATGGGTGGGAATGATACTTCTGCTGGCTGTCTCTCTCTCCAGTTGTTATACCTCAGATGACACCTTCACCTTAATATATTTCCTTCTCAAGGTGGGAACATTACATTCACTGCCAAAGTGGCAGGCGAAAGCCTCCTGAAGAAGCCTTCTGTGAAATGGTTCAAGGGGAAGTGGATGGACCTGGGAAGCAAAGTGGGGAAACACCTCCAGCTTCATGAGAATTATGACCGAAATAACAAGGTACAACTCACAGACTAACCGTTCCATCTTTTTATTTTTAGCATACTTTTTTATTTTATTTTTGCTGTTTCAAGGCTAAAGAGAATCTTTCCTCTGCGGTAGAAATGCCAGGAGTTGCCTACACTAGCTACCCTACATTCCTCTTGTGTCACAAAAAGTTTACTAAAAGCTACGCTTTCTATTGGGGAAAAACTGTGCAGAGTTAAACCGTGAAACTTGCTCACAGGAGACAGTGATGGCCGTCAACTTGGATGGCTTTAAAAGAAGGTTAGATACACTGCCAATCTATATGTTGTAATGGTGAAAGTTTGGCAACTGGAAGGTTTGGAGAAGAAGAAAAATGCAAAAAACACTTTCAATCTGGAGAAGCGAGTTGGAAAGAGTGAATGTGTAGGTATTTTATAGATGAGAATGAAGAATGCTTGTTGGGTTTCTCAAAGACACAATAGGAGTTCAGTTCTCTTGGCAGGCAGGCAGACACACATAGAATCGTAGAATTACAGAGTTGGAAGGAACCCCGAGTGTCATCTAGTCAACCCCCTGCAATGCAGGAGATCTGAATGCAAAATGCCTTGTGTGAAGTGGTCCATTTATTTCTTCTTCTTCTTTTAAGATTTATGTCTTTGAAATGCAAATCATTGAAGCAAAAATGGCTTATGCAGGAGCATACAGATGTGAAGCGGCTACGAAGGACAAGTTTGATAGCTGTAATTTTAGCCTCGTTGTCCATGGTAAGATGATTTTTCATAATGGCAGAGGGGCCTTGCATTGCTGGAGTAGCTATCCCTCCTTTCTTCATGGTGATAATATTTCTGAGATAAGCACTGATTTGAAAAGCTACATCAACTGGGGAGGGGGATCACTCTGGCCACTTGGTAAAAGAGTAAGAATGAGATTTCTGGGTGGGCGAGCAAGAAACGATTAACTGTAGTTAAAGATTTCCCCCACTTGTCATTTGAGTTGCCAGACATCCCCTATTGTGGAGATATTTACTAATTCAAAGGGTAGCCTTTATTTTAAAGGATACATTTAAGAGCTTCCAAGATCCTTCAAACTAGGGATGGTGCATCAGTCTTACTCTGTTCCATTTCACTTTTGAATGCATCAGCATATAAGTCTGTTCCATCTGTTTCCACATTGATCTGTAAAACTGCACAATTTTTTTCATTTAAATACATATTTCTGAACACTTAAAAAAGAAAGAAAATATGCATTTTAAAACAAAACAAATAAATGTTTCCTATCTTTGCAACAGATTTTAAGAAACATAATGATGGATATCATAATGCATTCAGTTAAGAGAATTGTTAAGTATTTGAATATTAACTAGGCTAACCCTTGACAGGGTTTCTGGCTGAACTGTCTCTTCTGCCGTCTAATTTAACAAACCTATCTGAAAAATCAAAGTCAAAGTCTTCTGCCGTCTAATTTAACAAACCTATCTGAAAAATCAAAGTCATGTCTTGTTTGTGGTTGTGGTTTTTTAATCTTGGCAATCTTAAAACAAGCAAATTGTTTTAAAACAAGCAATCTTAAAAAATGGAAATTGACTGCAAGCAAATTGAATGGAGATGAATTCTGTATCTCCATCTAGTCCTGGTCAGTCAAGTCAGCAAAAGTAAAAAAAAATATATATGTCAGAATATAAACCATGGCTCTATTTAGGTTCAGTTCTAAAAGAGGAAGTGCAAAGAAGGGAAAATGAATTTTACCGCACATAGTGCTTCCCCACACAAGATTTGAAAGAGTAAGTTGGACTGTGCTGGAAGCCCATTTCTCTGACTCCCCTCAAATACAGGAACTTGCAATATTTTTAGATGACTAGTTTGACCATCAATTTTACTCTAAAGGCATTGTGCAGTTACCGCTTTTAGCGCATCTCAGTTGCAAAAGTTTCTGTCGCTGATTAAAAGGCAAATGAAATGTTCACTATTGTTTCAGCACCTTAGTACAAAACCAGAACAATGAGAGCTAGGCTGTGGTCTATTTACGTATTGTGGGGGGAAATAAAGGCACTGATGAGAGGGCCATGCATACAGGAAGAATCACATTTAAACAGATCAAATAGGACACAAAAATCACCTCTGGTGTGTTCATCATTAGATATGTTTAAAGCATTTGACTATGTGAAACCAAAGTATTTAATTGGAGTGGTTAAAAAAAAGGATTTGGTCCTAAATGTGTCAGAATACTGGAAAATATTTATGGTATTACATCTGTTCAAATATCATGGCCTGCAGGCAAAATAGCAAAAAATAGCAAAATAACTAATACCATCTTTGTATACATCTATTATAGATGTTCAATTTTGCTCTCAGCACAGTTTGAGAAGATGGTGGGAACTGAATTGGGGCTTAGAATCTGAAGAAGAAGCGTGGAACAGACTGTGGACAAAAATGCCATACAAAACCATATTGGCAACCCCCAGAGAAAGAGTTCTTAAAATTGTGTATGGTTGGAATTCAACACCTAGGTTCCTAGCCTATATAAAACCAAACAGTTCCCCAATGTGTTGGAGAGGATGTCCCACTATTGGGGAATATCAACTCATGTGGTAGGAGTGTCCAAAAATTGAAAAAAATCAGGGAAAATGTATTTACAGAAAGAAATTTGATTATGGGCAGACAGTCCCCATGACCCCCAGGACTGGCTCAACTTGTCATGATATGTTGCAAATTAAAAACAAGGAACTTATAATATATCTGTTAACCACTACAAGAACAACAATTATTAACTATGGACATATGGTATATTGCAAATTGGCAAACAGCATTATTAGAAGAAGTTGCAAGAGGCCAAAAGAAACATGACAATTTTATCCAGTGTGCTATTATACAAATAACCAGGCATATGGTAGAACAGTATCCATAGTTTGCAGCACAGTCTGACATGCATGAAATACTATATAAAACCAATCAGTTCTCCCACGTGTTGGTCGCCAATCTAAGCAATACATGTTATTTCACATCATTTCATATCTGTAACAATTTTGGCAATTATTAGTTATTATTTATTTATTAAATTTTCATAACATCCTCTATCTGAAGACCTCAGGGCTGTTCACAACACAAAAATACAAGATTAAAAACACAAAATGTGCACTAAAAAAAGAACATAAACAGGCCAATAATCCACTTCATCCCCTTTGGCACAACTTTGGTAATATATCCTGAAACGTTTATCTGATTGTTGTTGTTTTTTTAATTTTAAGTAATTGTTGCAGGTCATATGCTCTAATGTAAACAAAGATATATCTCAGTGCAACCATGTCAATCAGTTTAAAAATGAAAATTAATAAAAACTATGTTGCAAAAAGAAGAAAAAGAAGAATGAGAGCTAGAACATAAGCAAAATGGGGGTATGATTGCTCAGCTTTTCCCAGTGGGGACAACTAGAAGAAATGCAGGGAAAAATCAATGCCAGAACTATAAAAGAGAACGCCCCCAAGACTGAAATCTATACACACTCACCTGTGTAGTCACATTGTGGTTGTGAGTAGAGTAGACACCTATAGGAAGTTGCTGTGGTGAACACAAAAATATAAAAATTCCTTCCAGTAGCACCTTAAAGACCTTAAAGACAAAAATATAATTTATTCAGCCTCCAAGTTAATATCCAAAACGAAAGGTATGAACAAGTTTTTTGAGGGGACGATTTTGAGAATGTTTCGGGTGTGACTGTTGGTGCCTTGTATGCAAATATATTTTCATTACTACAATTTTTCTTTTTGCAATCTATGTTGTTTCAGAGGCACCTGCAACAGGGGAGATGGACTTCCGCTCAGCACTCCGACGAGGGTGAGTATCATCAGAAATGTACTGGTCTAATGTGAGTGAACACTTTGGGGCAAGTGAACAGGGTTGCTAATATCAAATATGCCCCACCTCTGTGTACACACGATCCAATGGTAGTTTTAGACACAGGTAGGTGTTGCACAGAACTGGTGATGCATACATAGTAACCACACATCAAAGTCATAGAAAATAGGTGGGGATGTGCAGCCCATCTGCATCACAAAATGGATATGAAAAATGCGCCCCCATCCAAATCATGCAAGGCTGATAGAGATTCTATTGGCTAGGTCAGGGTAAACAAAAGTAGATCAGAATATACTGGTGGTTCCCTGGAGGATTAGTAGGAGGCTGACAAGGGTTTATGACTCCTCGTTGTTTAGTTCTCACAACCCCAAGCTGTGACAACAAAAAGACACTTCTTTGCCCTTAAATGGGCTGCTGAAAGAAAGAAAGATTGGGATAGCCAGGACTTTTATGTGAAAGGACTGTGAATTCTGTCTCTTTAAATTCCATCCATATGCCTTTAACACCTAGCTCTGCTTAACTGAACTTGGGGTTGTGAGAAATAAGGTTCTGATCCCTTGCTAGCTCAGAGTCACAATCTACTTGGAGACAATTCCCACCACCCAGTTAATTTGAATATTGCCTCGCGATTATTCACAGAATAAAGCTTCCTTTGCAAAGGTGCTGCTTTTAGAATCCCTAGGTGTTTGTCTGTTGAAGTTGGGAAGATGTTGAGAAAATGCTGTTGGACTAAGTGAAGTTGTGCCCAACTGAATTCTGTGTTTTGTGACTCTCTTATTCAGGAGCATGGTGGGAGGAGGGAGACGGATGACTGGAGCTTTCGCCAGGTAGCCACATTTAATCTGGTGTTCAGCCTCGGTCTTCATGATGAACTGTTGCTCAATGGCCACGCTGCCTAAATTTTGTGTGTAAAATTTGTTGATGGGGTAGTATAGAAATGGGACGCAGGTGGTGCTGTGGTCTAAACCACTGAGCCTCTTGGGCTTGTCGATCAGAAGGTCAGCAGTTCGAATCCCCGCAATGGGGTGAGCTCCTGTTGCTCGGTCCCAGCTCCTGCCAACCTAGCAGTTCAAAAGCACACCAAAAAGTGCAAGTAGATAAATAGGTACCACTCCGGCGGGAAGGTAAACAGCGTTTCCATGCACTGCTCTGGTTTCACGAGAAGCGGCTTAGTCATGCTGGCCACATGACCCAGAAAAACTGTCTGCAGACAAATGCCGGCTCCCTCAGCCTGTAAAGCGAGATGAGCGCCGCAACCCCAGAGTCTTCTGTGACTGGACTTAACTGTCAGGGGTCCTTCACCTTTACCCTTTATAGAAATCTGACACTGATGAATTAAAATGGTTGTTCTTTGGAACACATGCATACCTTTAAATCCACTAACTATACTGCTGATTGGAGCCTTAGCATATAGTCCCTGAATTAGATGTGGCTATTACAAGCCATTTATTTATTTATTTATTTATTTATTTATTTATTTATTTATTGCATTTAGTTGCTTTTTACAAAATAAAAAGTCTCAAAGAGACTTAACAAGATAAAATACCGCAGATGGAACAATTGCGAGAAGGTGCAGTGGCATCCATGAGAGACAGATTCATTCCTTGAAGAGAGTGTTCTGGACACACAGTATGCCATGAAATGGTGCTTTCTTAGTGACTGCATGAATGCTTTTTGTATTCACCTATTTCTCTTGAATATGCATGGATTTCACCATTCACATCTTCACCACTACGACCCTGCATTTTGAGAACTGCCACAGAAGCCCTGTTTCCCCCTCAGTAGAGTTCCATTCTTTTTGTGATTCTGGGTTGGTATAAACTAGGATAAGGGCTTTCTTAGCAGTTAGCTACAATAATGTAGAATACTGTCCTTGGGAGTAATGTTTGCCTTCATCACTGGCAGCTTTTTGGAAACTGACACTTACCTGTTTCATCTACCCTTTGAGGCTGATAAACTGCTGAATTTCATTCTAGTTCATTTATTTTTTTTTATTGGTTTGGGCTATTGTATTATTTTTCACTTTCCCCATAGCAATATATGGATGCCCAAGGCAAGACCAACTCTGGAATATTTTATGTGGGTACGGTCTGAAACAATAACGGAAGCAAAATACTGTGGTTTTCCTGGACTATAATTTGAGTCAAACAGGCTTCTGTTTCCTCAATTCTTCCTGCTCTCTCCTGTCAACACAGGATGGCCTGTTGTAGAAAGTGTAACATTTTGTGTGGATGTGGTTCACTGCATGCAAGATCTTTCCTATCCTGCCGGATCAGAGAAAACAAGGCCTGACTGCATTTTAGCCTGAACAAAATATGTACCGTACATAAGTCACTTTTAGAGAGATGGTACTCATATAATCACAAAATTCTATGCTACTAATGTTGAATCAGCAGAAGTATAAGACTTTTTTTGTGGGGACGGGTCTCTTAAAATGCATGTGAAACTTATCTGACTTTTATCTTCAGCATGAAGATGCTTTAGTCTACATCTTTGTGTGAAGTTATTGTTTCTGCTTTTACTGCATTCTGTTTCTGTTCTGTTTATTATTAATGCTACTGCACAGTGCGGATGGACATGAAGAAGGCAGAGAGTTGGATTTCAGTGCCTTGCTGAGAAAGAGGTGAGCACGCTGCCATCTGTAAAATGATGGTACAAAAGGCTAAAGGTCTAGATCAGTCTTTCTCAACCTTGGGACCCTACAACTCCCATCATTCCTAGCCAGCATGGTCAGCAGTCAGGGACATTGGGAGTGTAGGGTTAGGGTTAGGGTTAGGGTTAGGGTTAGGGTTAGGGTTAGGGTTAGGGTTAGGGTTAGGGACAACTAGGGACCCAAGTTGAGAGAGGCTGATCTAGAGTAACTGTCTTTGTCATTCTTACATTTGCATTCACGTGGTTGTACTAGGTCTCTCAAGCCTGTCAGCTGTGGCAATTCGTATGGTCTGTGAAAATTACCTGCCTAATGTGAGAGTCCCTGTTTCTCATTGTGCATGTGCTTAATTATTCAGTTTTCGAAGAGGGAAGAAACTGAAGCTTTTTAGGACCAAAAGAAAAGTGATCTCTCTTTTTTTGTGCACAGAGAACAAACAGGAGAAACGTCACTCTGCTTAAACTGTTTTACGATCTCATGTTGGGAGGAGGAAACAAGTTCCAGAAATTATTGAGCAACTGGTGGGGGTGGAGAGAAAGGGGATGAGACTCATAGTCTGTAACAAAGAATTATCAGCTTTGATTAAGATTTCTTTTTCATTCTGACTCCTTATATATTTTTTCATTTTCTTTGTCTCCTCTTCCCTTGCTTTTCTTTCTCTCTCTCTCTCTCTCTCTCTCTCTCTCTCTCTCTCTCTCTGCCTCTCTGCCTTATAATCTTCCTGTCTGTACTTTGCTGTCCTGTTGTGTCTTCCATCTGGCAACATATCTTGGAATTCTGATGTCTGGAACAGAGAGTAAGATTTTATTTCTTTTTCTGTGTGAACTGCATGGAACAGAGGAAGTTAAAAGGCTATGGGGTTTACAGAATGTACAAACCTCCCCTTTTCTTTTTGAAAACTTGGAAGAGCATAGGTTTCCCATCCCAGACATTATTTTAAAATCCAGTTAATACAGATGGAAAGCAATTAATTTACTTTCATGAATATTCTAATTGTCACTTTTGAAGCAATTTTAAAATTAGGACAGGATTTTCATTTATTTTTCTCCCCAAGCTGTAGAAATGCTATTATCCAGAACTTTGAGTTATCTCAGTGCATCTCCCCAGAGTGTTGGCCATGTCATTGCAACCCTGCATAACGTCCAACCTTGTTCCTCTGCCTACTGGATTATGCAGACGTTTCTCAGGTCCCTTAACCAACTGAGGTGCTCCTATTTCCCTACTGAATTCCTCATCAAAGGTGGAAAGAGTTTGCTGACCATGTTTTTGGATTCGATGCAATCCTAAAACATCCCCAATGAAGTAGATTGATTAAAAATAATATTTATCAGTGACATAGCATCTTCCCTGTGACCAGATCCCACGCTGATCCAGTGGTGTGTTGACTGGATCTTAGTTCAGGTATGCCAATTTAAGAGATGTGTGGTCACAGTTAGAGAGAGAATCATTTCAAAACTTGGAGGAATTCTACATGACTGGTGTGTAGCCTAGTTCTCATTTATCTAGGACAAAAGAAGAAGTGACACCATTCACACAATTAGTATTATATTATATTAGCAGATAGTGTGGTCTCAATCCAGACTGAAATGCAAACAGCGGAATAGGGGGGCTTTAACCTTTCGTTCCCTGCATTCCGTCCAATGCAAATAGCAGACCTGGGTGCTCCCTATGCCCTCCCACTTGAGTTCAAAGCTAGATTGGGTGCCCTCTGCCAGCCATTCACCATAAAAAATATTCATGCAACTGCTAATTCTGTGAACGGTGACATGTCTGGTTTGGTCCTTAGAAGTAATCAGCAGGACTTATTTCTGGTTTATTGTGCTTAATTTCCCAGCCTTTGTTAACTAGCCATTACTGTGACTTATTTAATTCAGAAGATGAAAGTTTCCGTTTTAATACTTGCGGCAGCAGAGTATCAGAAGGCGTTCCTGGATTTATATTCCATTCTAGTGGTGTTGCCAGAAATGTGCGATGTTTCTTCAAAGGATAGAAATGCAAGTAGACCAAGGAAATCTATGATAAAGAACTCCCCATAGGTGCAGGATACGTCTTGCAGTTGTCACAACCAGGGATCCCTCCCATGTTAATCAGCAAGTGACACTGTTCCTGGAGCTCCTGCTGGAAAGGGTAAAACTTTATTAATATTGTTCCAGAGTGTGGACCTCTGTTTAATGGCAGAATAGTTTAGATGACATTGACACAGAGGTGCCATAGGCCAGAAAGAGGTTGGGAGGAAAGGGAACAGTTGTCACTCTGCTTTGACATGGGATGGTGAAGGGAGACCTTGAAGGAGGTGACAGCTGAGAGGTCTGAATCAGTTTAAGGTAATAGGATAGGAAAGGCCCATCGCTGGAGTGTATGCAACTATTTTTAACTCTCCCGCACATGTTTAGAACACATTGACAGCTTACTTTGTGTGGAACAGGTTCTGTCTAAAACACCTCAATGCCTCCAAGTTCATGGGTAAACTGTGGTCTTACTGCATCTAATACCCCTCCCTCCCAATATAGTGTTACTAGTTGGAGCCAGTGTGGGAAGGCTAGTGTTTCAAAGAAATCCTGTGTTCCAACATAAACCCGTGCTAGTGCAAATTCTTCTTGTGACCCCCAACTCCATATCTCCACTTGTAGCACAGACAAAGTCAAGTCAGGCACAGGACAATCTGGGTGGACTGTGCAGGTCAAATGTGCTTTGGAGTAGACCTGGTGTACAATCAACCCATTTATTTGTAAAACTCATGCAAGCTCTAACTGTTACTAACAGAAAGCGGTGGAAAATTGGCAGGAGGCTAAATCTAGTGGTATGTTTTGCTTATTACTTGCCCTCTTAGAGCTTAGCAATTGCTCTGTCTTCCATTCTGTTCCCTTTGTTTGTGTGGCAAACTGATCTGCATGACATTAGCCCTCTTCATGCTGGCATCATGAATTCTCCATATATGCTAATATAATGGACTCTATCTGCCTGATCAGGGGCCCTGCCTTCTGCATGGTTCCCAATCCCATGGACACTGCCTTGATGTATACAAATTGACTCTACATAGGATTTCATACATACCTTCAGCTGAACACATGAATGTTGGGGGCACAGACATTGAGTACAGTCTGTGGTCTCCTTCATGCATGAAGAGCCATATAATCACTTGGTATGCCATTAGGATAGATATCCCGAAAAATATCTGCAGTCTATGACTCCCCAAGTGTTTCATTTCTTTCCACCAAAACAAATTGTCAGGGATAGCTGGACAGGAGTTGAAATGGAAATGTCGATCTAGCATTGCAAGCTAGTTAGATTCTTGTTTTAAGCAGATTTTCTCTCCTTTACAAACCAAGTTCACTGACTGTAGGCTGAGCAAAGTCATAAACCCTACTGCATAAATTGTGCTGTGACTGGTCCATTGATGTGCATTATAATTAAAAAAGAAACCTCTTTCTAGGAGTATACATAGGTTTCTTCTGCTACATTTATGCTTGTTCTTGACTATGTGAGACCACTTGAGTAGTACGCTTTCCAAAATCGGAAATGAAAAAATGAAAGACTATATATACATGATATATTCCCATTACCCTAAATGAGGCCTGTTTCCAGCAAAGCTGTACCTCACGTGGTCCCTCTAGGTTGGTATAAATGTAGGGCCGTGAACACACTATACCTTTAAAGCAGGCATTCCCAAACTCAGCCCTCCAAATGTTTTGGGACTGCAACTCCCATCACCCCTAGCTAACAGGACCAGTGGTTAGGGATGATGGGAATTGTAGTCCCAAAAACATCTGGAGGGCTGAGTTTGGGGGTGCCTGCTTTAAAGCATATTCTTTTTCTCAAAGAATTATTGGAACTGTGGTTTACCCCTCACAGAATTATAGTTCCCAGCAGCTCTTAATAAACTATGGTGCCTAGAAGAAGAGTTTGGATTTGATATCCCACTGTATCACTACCCGAAGGAGACTCAAAGCGGCTAACATTCTCCTTTCCCTTCCTCCCCCACAACAAACACTCTGTGAGGTGAGTGGGGCTGAGAGACTTCACAGAAGTGTGACTGGCCCAAGGTCACCCAGCAGCTGCATGTGGAGGAGCGGAGACGCGAACCCGGTTCCCCAGATTACGAGTCTACCGCTCTTAACCACTACACCACACTGGCCTAGAATTCTCTGAGGGTGAAATGAGCTTCAAATGTGCTTTAGAGGTGTAGTATGTACACAACCTAAGACTTATGTAGAACTGGATTGTTTAATGTGTGCTGTGGCTTCTTTACCATCATTTTTCATTATAGTAAATCCTTAGTCCTTACCAACAAAGGGCTGCCTTCTTCTAGTAATGGCGCTAATGCTAACACATGTTGCCCTCTTTCTTGCTCATGGGGATGCTGCATGCTCATCCAAATGCTTCTCTGCATCGTTCTCAAGTCCAGCAGCTTCTTGCGCTCAGTACATCGGTAAGCTTTCCATTCCCTCGCCTCTGCTAACTGTTAATCAATCTCTTACATGACTGCTGTTTTTGTTAATAAATAGATTCACAAAAAGAATATAAACAGATTCATGTGCCTAGAAGATGCCTAAACTGTTTAAGTGAATAATCGGCTCAGGGGCCCCAAAGTTGCTATCTTCCTATCTAGTTTCTTCCATTCTAATTGTTTTTGAAATCGGTACATGGTCGATAAATGCCCAAGTTTCATTTTGAAGAGAAATTAACACTTTCTACTTGCAAGACGGAAAAACCAAATTATTTATTTATGATACTTATATTCGCCTTCATCGTCATTAAACAAATGAGCTCCTATATAATTAAGAATGGTAAGTCAATGGCGCTTTCTCACTCAAAACTCACACCCTAAAGCCCACAGAAAACTCACCTGTTGCCTAACATCATGGTCTCCATGACCCCTATTGCAAGATACAGTGGTGCCTCGCAAGACGAAATTAATCCGTTCCGCAAGTCTCTTCGTCTTGCGGTTTTTTCATCTTGCGAAGCACGGCTATTAGCGGCTTAGCGGCTATTAACGGCTTAGCGGCTATTAGCGGCTTAGCGGCTTTAAGAAAAAGGAAACAAACTCGCAAGACGTTTCATCTTGCGAAGCAAGCCCATAGGGAAATTCGTCTTGCGGAACGACTCAAAAAACGGAAAACTCTTTCGTCTTGCGCGTTTTTCGTCTTGCGAGGCATTCGTCTTGCGAGGTACCACTGTAGAGGAAACTGGTATTGTTGTTAAGTAATTGATTTAGGAACTTGAAAATAATGGTCCAATCATTGAATCTGACACATTATCTGATCTTCATCAAGGCACTTAGTCTTTCTATGCCTTAAGCACCTCACTGATGATGAGTCCCCTAAACTGACAGGTATTTTAATATAAATAGGAATTTATACAGTAGAGACACAATCTAACAGGCAGGCTATTTGAAGTCCCTTATGAGAAAATGTTCTATATGCCCCTTTTTTACAGAATTGAGGCAAAAACTGAAGCACAGCCAGATGTTGATGTGTGGGAAATCCTCCGGAAAGCTCCTGCATCAGAATATGAGAAAATTGCTTTCCAGTATGGTATCACAGATCTGCGAGGTATGTTGAAGCGTCTCAAGCGCATGAAGAAGGAGGACAAGAAAAGCACAGGTAAGAGAACATGATTGCTTCTCTTCTTTTTTCCTTCATGGGAAAGGCCTCTTTTTAGGGGGGAAATACAATGTATGAAGCAGCTTTCAAACTCTTCCATGGGAGGAAAAATATGAAAGACCATTTCACATGTATGTGTCAGTTCCCATGCTTCAATTTACTATCAAGAAAAGAACAGTAGGTTCTAGAGAATTAGAAATGAGGAACCCAGATGAGAAAGGTAGCCATTAAAAGGAAGTATACGAAATTAAGAGATAATAGTGGTGCTTCTGGCAAGTCTTGTGGAAGAATGCAGCTTCAGCAGAAGAAATAAGGGAAGAGAGTCGTGGTTTACCATAATTCAATAATGATTTGAAGATATTAATTAGCTGAGAACATAGGTAACTCTCATTAAAACACATAAAGCAGAAAGTTGGGAAGTGGACATTATAATTAAGCCTCTGCCCAGTTACTAGGGATGGGTTAACCTGTCAATGATGGTTTCTCTCAATTTCTCATTTTTCCAATCTTCAGTTCAGTTCTCCTTATCTTTAGCCCAATGAACCCATAAACCTGAGATTAAGAGTCTCATGCTCTACTGACTGAGCTAACCCCTGTGGGCAGAGTTTGAGTACATAAACTGTTTCTTCCCCAGCCTTTGCCAAGAGACTGGAACCTGCCTACCAGACTGACAAAGGACAGAAGATCAAATTAATGGTGGAACTTGCTAACCCAGATGATGAAGTGAAATGGCTGAAGAATGGGCAAGAGATCCAAGTCAGCGGCGGGTAATTTAAAAAAGCAATAAATACTAATGGGAAAGTGTGGGCTATAGAAGCTCGAGTCATTATCTGAAGGGGGAGAAGAAGAAAAATAGGGTCTATCAGAAAGAAAAGTGGAGAGAATAATGAAGGGTCTATATAGTGGATATAATTGGATGGGAGGATTGTGAATTAATAGGCAGATTTTAATGACTGTCTGATTTTGTTCCCCCCTCTTTCAATCTCTGCACCTGGAACTGAACCCAATCACTGGTCTGTCTCTTAGCAAGTAAGTTCTCATGTCGTGCTTTCCCATTTGTGATTCAGTTAATTTCCCTTTCTTTACGATATCCTGGCAAAGTTGTTATACAATAAGCCCATTATCAACATCAGTGTCGTTTGGTCCATAGTGTTCCTTTATGCATGTCCCAAGGGATGAATTACTTCTCTTGGGGCTCTGTGTGCCATCAGGGAGGCAAAGGGAGGAAGGGATAAGGTGTGTCTTCCCACTTAACTACACCAGGATGGGGGCATCTAGTCAAAAGCTCTGCTTTATGTCATGATAGAAGACAGGGTGGTGAAGATTTAGGATTCCTTCTCTTTTGATACCTTTGAATTCTCTTTGCATTTCACCAGATACATTTTTGAGGCTCTTGGGAACAAGAGGATTCTGACCATCAACCACTGCTCACTGGCTGATGATGCAGCATATCAGTGTGTGATTGGAGAGGAGAAGACTTTCACAGAACTCTTTGTCAGAGGTAAGCATAATTCATAACCACCATTTTATTGGGATCAGAGAAGGGTCCAGCAGATTGATCTGTAGCAGATTTTGAGGGGTGTGTAGGAGGAGGAGGGGAAATGGAACTCCTGTTGTGCCAGTGGAGCCCAATATTTTCATTTGAAGGGACTCAGAAACTTAACCTGCTTCTTCCCTTCCACCTTGCCATTCTCTTTCTTTTGAGACTTTATTCTGGTTTACGCCAGAATTTTCTACATTTTAGTTTTAAGGGAGGATTTAGGCAGTCTTAGGTTACAAAGAACAATCAAGTGTGCCAAAGTCCTGATTTATAGTTACAAAGAAATGAAGGGAAATGGTTTATGTAAGAAAGTCAGTTATGTAATTTGGCATCTCAGCCAAATTGGAAAGAACTCTGGGAGTGTAAGGACCTGCTATTCATATAGCTACAGCTGACCATCAGCTGGGAAAGCTGGATGAGAGTTCCAAGGTTTTTTGTTTTCCTCTGCATTCCTCTCTCTCTGAAATTAGGTTTCCTCCCTGTTTCTAGAGCCTCCTGTCTTGATTACTCATTCTCTGGAAGACCAGGTGGTCATGGTTGGTGAAAGAGTGGAGTTTGAAATTGAAGTGTCAGAAGAAGGGGCTACTGTGAAGTGGTAAGAAGCTGGGGAGAAGTGGGGGTTCCTACTTCCTGAATGACTAAGAAACGAGAACAATTGCCCTCCAGAGTCCTAGGGGCTCAAAACTATCACACAAGTGCCCATCACCCCTCTTGCATGACCAAAGAGAGAAGACAGAACAGGCAATAAGCAGAGGAAGGGGTCCCTAGGTCAGAAAGATATTCTAACTGACACTCACATTCCATTTTAAAGATAGGTCTAAAGGCTGTTGTGGTTTTCTAAGAAGATCTACAAGTAGGAAAGAAAACATAACACATTTGAAGTGTGGTGCAAGGATTTATTTATTTGCCTTAAGTTACTTAGTTAAGGGGGTGCTAATGTCTTTGGGTCAGTGGGCACATTTTGAATTTTGAGAAGGGCCCCAGTCACAAAATGGCTGTCATCGCATAACACAAAATGGCTGCCCAGAGCAGAAAAAGACAGATGACTATGAAGGGGAGTGGGCATGCTCTACCCTCAGCGCCCCTTCCTAAATCAATCTGGAAAAGCATTAAAATCAGCCACACCCATGCTCACTCACAGAGAGAATCTCTTAGCATCAGTTTGGTGTCTGGGAGAAGGACTTGTTGGTTGTGGCACCCAAGAAGTAAAATGGCTTCCCAAGAGAGGTCTACTTAGCCTGTTCTGTTTGCTTTTAAGCACAGAGTGAAGATTTTGGGTCTTTCAGAATCTTGATTTTGTTGAGTATTTTGCAGTTTCCCAGGCTTTTTTTTTAATACCTAAGATGTTTTTTTTTAACTGCTGTTGCTTTGTTGTTTTGTTGTTATTGCTTATATGTAAGCCACCTTGTTGCACTCTCATTAAAATACAGGGTATAAATTCATCAACATTATCTGCATAGCAAGCTAATCTGCACCTTCTTTTATTGTTTTAAAACAGCTTAAATACAGCTTTTCGTTCATAAAAAAATATCAAAGCAGTTCACAAGTCACAATACAAAATTCAGTGAAGCAGAAAACAACCATTAAAATCAAGTAAATATACTGCAATGGAAACCCCACCCCAACAACCCCCATCATTGCCTTACAACTGATGTGTGGTGCCATGTGGCTGTTCTAATGTGTCAACCAGCCCTTCCTGAGGAAAAGGGCAAGAGGGTCTCCTCGTTACACAAAAGAAGCTGACCAAACTGGCACTTGAGTCTTACTTGAACATTGGCAACGGGACAGTGTCCTCCACTGAACTTGAGGACAGCTTGGAACGGGTGCAGGGCAGGTTCTTTGCCCTAGACAGTTCTATTTGCAACACTTGCTCACCTCTCTACATGATAGCTGCTTACTGCCTGCTCAAACAAATACTGCAATGCATCAAAAGTGGCACCAGAATCTGTCACGGCAGCAGAATGACACACACACACACACACACACACACACACTCTTACAGGGTGCGTGCTGGAGAAAGTGGACAGGGCTGGCTCCCTCTTTGCCTGCTTGCTTAGTCTGTTTTCATTTCTTTTATGAATTTATTACAAACAGCTCAAATCACAAAGCTTTTATGAATTTATTACAAACAGCTCAAATCACAAAGCTCTGTACATAATAAAAATTATCAATAAAACACAGCCAAAATGATGCCCACAAAACTGTTATACATAAGATAATTATTAATAATGTAAGGTACCTTATGCATAAGGTAATTGTTATACATAAGGTAATTGTTAATAAAAACACAGATGAAATCAGTAAAAACAAGCATAGATAACTAAATTCTGCAGTATATCTGGGTAGGCTTGCTGAAATAAAAATAGTTTTCCGTTGGCATCTAGAACAATATAGCCTTGCAAGTCAGTCCAGGCCATTAACAAGCAAGCATTACTAAATAATAATAATAATAATAATAATAATAATAATAATAATAATGATGATGATGATGATGATTTAATTATACCCCACCCATCTGGCTGGATTTCCCCAGCCACTCTGGGCGGCTTCCAACAGAATATTAAAAACACAATAAAACATCAAACATTAAAAACTTCCCTAAGCAGGGTTGCCTTCAGATATCTTCTAAGAGTCAGATAGTTGTTTATTTCCTTGACATCTGTTGGGAGGGCGCTCCACAGGGCGGGCGCCACTACTGAGAAGGCCCTCTGCCTGGTTCCCTGTAACCTCATTTCTCGCAGTGAGGGAACCTCCAGAAGGCCCTCAGAGCTGGACCTCAGTGTCTGGGCTGTACAATGGGGGTGGAGATGCTCCTACAACCAAGGTGTGGACCTAGGAGGGCAGAAACAACCAGGGAGAAGCATCTGCTGAGCCCCAGTACCCCCTGTCTGTGGCCACTGTCTTACTTTGCCTAATGATAGGGCCAACCCAGAGTGCAAGAACAAAACTGCTAGCTGTTGCTGCAATACTTATAGGATTCATCAAACTTAAGTGTTATCATCTGTTCTTTTTTGGGGGGGGGGAGATAAATAGGCCCATGCAACTGGTGACTGTGTGTACATTGCATGTATGAAAATATAGCACAGATGTACATTTGTTGTTTGGTGTTCATATAAGGATGTCTGGAGATATCATACTGTGTGGGGTGTGTGGGTGTATATGGGTATGGGAGTATCTAATCCTTCCCAAAACATGTTGCAGCTGCCACTATCTGATCCTGTGGCTCATGGCTGCTCCCTGAAATATAAATACTCATTATAGAGTATTGATAGCTGTGGAATGGGCAGCAGACAAGGGTAGAAGTGCAGCTGTCCCAGCTTTAAATGGAGGCAAAGCCAGAGGAAGAACTCTCAAATTTTCACCAAACCTCTAAAATAGTTCAGGGTCTAACATCATTCTTCATCATTTCAAGAGTACCAGAAATGAATCCTTGTTGGCGTCAAACATGAAATCAACATGGAGAAAATATTTTTCCCTTTCTGAAAAGGAAAATCAAAACTATAAAATTAGTACAAGAGTGAATATTCAGTCTTGTCATATTCAGTCATATATAATGTTTTTGTGCTATATATTATTGTAACCTGGACCCTATGTGAAGGGTGGATAATAAATTGAAGAAGAAATAATAATAATAATAATAATAATAATAATAATAATAATAATAATAAATAAATAAATAGCCCTATTGCTGCTACATTCAAATTCCATCCACATGGAAGGTTTTTCTTTCCATACCACATATATTGGAATAAACTTGTGCTCATTTTACATATGAAGAAGCAGGGAGACATCTGGTTTCACTAGAATCACACAGGGAAGCTAAGACAGCATTTTGATGAGCATGTCTGCACAAAATTACCCAAAAATGTCTCCAATCCTGTCCTCCCAACCTGAGGCTGGATGTGCAGGTTCACAGGTGCATCCACTACTTCTGGTAATCCCTCAAAGATCATGGGTAACATACCCATGGACCATGAACTTGTGCTATATGAACAGGAGCCGACTGCCCTGTTGCTGAGCATTACGGAGAGGTGTAACAATATTTCATACCTGTAGGGAGAAGGACGGAGTGGAGCTGACCCGGGAAGAAGCATTCAAATACCGGTTCAAAAAGGATGGAAAAAAGCATTACCTCATCATTAATGAATCCACCAAGGAGGATAATGGGCATTACAAAGCAAAGACTAATGGTGGGGAGTCTGTTGCTGAATTGATCGTGCAAGGTGAGATACAAAAGGAACTTTTTAATAATGTATGGCGGCTGGTAAACCACTTTGTGGCTGGGAAACGGCCGTTAGCTAGATGGCTAATTGTAGGACAGCTAATTGTGGAGGCCTTCAAAGCATATTATGGGGATTGTTAGGCCCATGTGCCGGATGTAATAGATATCCTGATAACAACAGGTGCTTGCTTATCAAGTCCTGTTAAAGTCCCACGTGCTCTGGATGTCTCTTCCTATTTCACCTTTCCCAAAACAGTTCCTTTAGCCTCTTCTTTTTGTAAAAGACACATCCACAGCTTCGCTGCTTGGTTGACCTCTGACCTTCTGGTGTTTGTGTTGCTCCATCTGCAAAATTCGTGATCTCAGAGAAGAAGCTGGAGGTGTACCAAAGTATCGCAGACCTGACAGTGAAGGCAAGGGACCAGGCCGTGTTCAAGTGTGAGGTTTCTGACGAGAATGTGAAAGGCATCTGGCTGAAAAATGGGAAGGAGGTGATTCCAAATGAGCGGACTAAAATCTCTCATATTGGCAGGTAAGTCATGCTTCAGAAAATTAAGCCAGGGTGCTGTAAGTTGCTTGAGTAACAAGCTGCTAATAGTAATAGAAGTAGCAATAATAAATTGGTGGTGTTAGTAGTAGTACTTTCCTTTGGGTGGAGAGAATATGTGATAAGATGGTATGTGGTGAGAGAGAGCAGTTGTATATAACCCAATATTATATTCTAATTTTACTCAGAGGGAGAATGCAACCTTCCCTCTGAATGGCAAGGAGATATCTGGGAATGCCTTCGTATTGTGCTTTGTGGGTGTTTAAATTGACGTGAGGAGTGTGTGTGTATTAGTTTGGAAGAGTTGTACAAAGGCTGTGGTTATGTTACAGTGAATGATTCATGAATCTCTGGGAACAGATCTTTCTCCAGTTTTCAGACAAGCCCCTATGAAGGCTGACGATTTTTGCATTCCGGTCACTGTGGCATTTGTGGTAATACAATTGCCCATACTGTATACTGGAAATGGCTGCTACTTTATGAAATGCCCTCAAACATATAGTAATATACCTAGAGCTCAACCAAGCCCATTGCAGTCCATAGAAGGATGGATTCCCCTATTCTGTGACATGTATGTGCAAACAGTACGCAAGGTTGTTAGAGGGAATGGGAGGTGTGTCTACAGTTCTCAAGTTTTTCTCCTTCAACTTGGCCAAGAAAAGTGAATTTGTTCACTAAGCAGAGCACAGAGGAAGACACAAGGGTGCTGAAGGCACACTCAGACACTTCCTATTCCCTACCATGACCTGTAATGATTCAGCACAGTGTTTGTGTATGGATATCATGGAGGAGGAGTGAAATTAGGATTTTGTTATGCCTTATACGGATCTCTTTGAGCACAGGTGCCGCACCTGCAGTACATGGGATTGAAACACTAGTCGAGTTGATTTGAATGGGGCGACATCTTAATAAAGTTTGTGATAATAGGTTCCACACTATTTATGCTTATTTATTATAATATAGAATATGCATACGTATATATGCATGTGGCATTCTTTCTTACCTATCCATCTACTCTGGGGATGGGATTTCTCCTGTACGGAGGTGAGTGGACCCAAACAAAGCTTGTATTTTGTATTTTTGCAATATCAGAATCCATAAACTAACCATTGATGATGTAACTCCAGAAGATGAAGCTGATTATTCTTTTATACCCGAAGGATTTGCATATAATCTCTCAGCCCATCTTCGTTTCTTGGGTAAGTGTTCTGGAATCGAATTTCTGTTCTTGGTGGGAATGTTCACTTTGTGTGAAGATGAAATGGGAGATTCCCTCTTGGTGATGCCTGAGCTTCAAAGCACCTTAGTACTGCGCATCTCTGTGTGTCCACTGTGGCAGTAAGGGTGAAATAAGGTTCTTCTGTACCCTAATAGGGATATCTCCAAGCATGGGCACTAGGCCAAATGTTTTTATTTAAAATGTCAGCCCACTTTTTGACTGATTTTTTTAATCCCTCTAATTGCCTTATGTAGCACCACAGGAACTCTGTGGATAAATATCTTATACAGTGGTACCTCGGGTTAAGTACTTAATTCGTTCTGGAGGTCCGTTCTTAACCTGAAACTGTTCTTAACCTGAAGCACTACTTTAGCTAATGGCGCCGCCTCCTGCCGCCGTGCCGCCGGAGCACAATTTCTGTTCTCATCCTGAAGCAAAGTTCTTAACCTGAAGCACTATTTCTGGGTTAGCGGAGTCTGTAACCTGAAGCGTATGTTACCCGAGGTACCACTGTACCTTAATAGAGAAAGTTATGAAAAGAATTGTGGTATTGACCAAATTATGGGAAGGTCAACACTGGATGCCACAATTAAACTGAAATTTAATATATAGAGAAAAGCACACACAACAATAATGAGTAGCTTCCACTTTCCTATAGTTTTGGCTGTGAACCAGCAGAATTAGGTGCAATTAAGCTTATTGATCTCAGTGGAATTTATGTGCACATAACTGTGCATTAGATTATCACCATGGTGTAAAGGTTGCTTCTGAATTTAGTTCATGGAAACAATTGCAGCATTATAAACTGTTGTTTCCTAGAAGCTAATTCTAAAACCCAAAAGAGGAAAATCTATCCTTGTTTTGATAATAATAGGAAGGGGCAAACTTCCAGGAGGATATAGCTCATCTGCAAGAAAGTCTTACTCCAAGCCAGCAATCTCTTCTGAATAGTTTTTGTACTGTTTTTGGTGTAGAGGACCAATCTTTGTACATAGTCTTCTACTGCAATAAATGGAGAGCCTCAAGTCTGCAGGTGCTCAATGTGTGCATTTACCTTCCCATTATTTTATGGCAAGTCATAGGACAAACAGTATTGTGCTAGCAATTTATTTCAGTGTTTACTGTATATGGAAAATCCATTATAGCTTCTGCTCTCATTCATTTTTATAGGTACTGTTCAGTTTCATTCCCATTTGGCAGATATATATGCTCAAAATATAAAGGGTTTTAATTGTTGATCATTGTGTCATTGGTGCTGTCTAACCCCCCCCCCCAAAAAAAAAAACTAGTACAAACCATATCCTCATCTATAGGACTGTTTGAAAGGATGTGGATTGTACTGTTCAGGATAAGCCTTGGTCGATCCACACATTAGGGGCATGTGGAAAAATTTGTCTGTTTTAGTTTCTTTCCATTTCTTATTTTTCCAGTCTTAAATCCTCCACATTTCCACAGCTGTGTGCCCATTTAATAAAAAATCCTCATGAAAATTTAGTAGCATTTTTAGTACAATTTTCCCCCAACACCTTGGTATACAGTTTTGCCTCAGATACACATTTTTGCAAGCAATTTTTCCCTAATGTATATTACTTCATGGATGTATACATTTAATGCATTTTTTCCTTCAGTACATGCACCAGACTTTTAGAAGGCATCTGAAGGCAGCCCTGTTTAGGGAAGCTTTTAATGTTTGATGCGTTACTGTATTTTAAGATTTTGTTGGAAGCTGCCCAAAGTGGCTGGGGAAGCCCAGCCAGATGGGCGGGGTATAAACAACAACAACAACAACTTCTTCTTCTTCTTCTTCTTCTTATTATTATTATTATTATTATTATTATTAGGGTGGAAAGCTGCTCTACAAAATTCAGATATATGTGAATTTCATATGATAAAATGTGTTTTGGGTTATGTATAGTTGTGAATTAGTTTCTCATTAAAATATCGAAGAAAGAAAGAAAGAAAGAAAGAAAGAAAGAAAGAAAGAAAGAAAGAAAGAAAGAAAGAATCTCACAGCCCTGTTCTAGACTCTGGACTGCAGTTTGGACTAGCAGTGATCAGAAAAGGAATAGGCATGATCCTCAAGTATGCTGAGTGTCAAGTGTGTGCAAGTGCACACCTAATACGAAACAAAAAACAAGAAGTGCCTCCATCCAACTGAGCAAATGGAGAAACAGCTGTTCAAATTAAAAATGAAAAGAAACATGAGTCAGATGGAATTCCAGTAGAGGTCTTGAAGCCAATGGTTGGAGAAGGGTGGTGGCTATCTAATGTCTCAAGAATTTCATTGTAAAAAAGGAGAAGGTGCCAGATGGAGAAGTGTTAGGACAGATGGTCATGGCTATGGAAATGTGCAGGTCACTTCTGACCATTCCTAAGCCTTGCTGTACTGGCAAGTACATGCCTTAGATATAGCATACTGTGCGCCTGCATTGATGCAACACCACAAAGCCTGAAATAGAAATCTGGGCTACCTGAGCCAATGGGAAAGATCTCTTCGAGCAATCAGCATTGTTTCACAATGTAAGGGAGAGGTTTTATCTGTAATCCCAGCTCATTACAGTACCTGTACAAAAGACACCTGTTGACAGAAGCAATCAGTCCAGCAGATTCCAAAGTAGCCACCATGACCAAGACCAAAGAGCTGTCCAAGGATGTCAGGGACAAGATTGTGGACCTGCACAAGCAGGGGATCAAATACTCCCCCCCCCCCCGTATGTAAATGGGGAAGCACTCAAAAATATTCCTGTCTGCAGTCCTATGTAAAAAGTGTAGCTCAGCTCTTATTTACAGTACAGTTCAAAGTTAAGCACTTTTGTCCTTTTAATTTCAACAGGAGAGCTGAACATGTGCTTAAATTTCTCCCATTGAAATTAAATTAATGTGTCTTCAGTGCTTGACTTTGGTGAGATTGTACCGTCACATAAGAAAATTATTTGTGTTTGGTAAAGATTCATAAGTTAACCCAATAAATAAAGTTAACGCCCTCCACCTATCAGGAACTGGATCCTAGCCTGCTTTGGCCAATGAGGATGCAGGCTGGGACTTGGGCTGTGCCAAGGGATGGAGCCGGCGGAGTGGGTAGGTTTCACTCAGATCCCTCAGAACCCTTGCCCATTTAAGCAGCCCACATTTGGGGCACTAGCTGGTCTCAGTTGGCAGTTGGGCATTGGGGAAATCCTTTATTTTGGATGGAGGGGAGGCTGTAATCTCTGCTTGCCCCTCCAAACACTGGAGTATCCCATTAAAGGGATCTGGGGGTGGTGGCTGTGGCAGCATGCTGAGGCAGGGCCAGGCCCAAAAGCAAACCCCCAGATGATGGTCCCTGCAGGGGTTGCCCTATTTTATGTAAGTCTTAGGAACCCCCACCTGGATTGACCACACATCACTTCCAGCGGGTGAGCCAGAAGTATTTAGATGGCCCCATGTCCAAGCCAAACCTCTTTCATCTGTGTTCAATAAAGTTGTGTCCTGTTTTGACCCCAAGCCAGTCTTACTGGTCTCTTATTTATATGGGTTGGGGTATGGGGAGCCCGGCGCCTGGTCCCACAACGAGCATGCCGCTCTGGTGGTGAAAGGCATGTGACAGGATAGTGTGTGAACTGTTTCAGCAGATAGAAAATATACAATCCCAAGTATTCACAAAGTAAAGTCATTTGTTGTCATAAAGGCACCAGAACTTCTGAGATGAATCACTTCTGGGCAAAAATTAAGGACAACGTTGCTTGCATTGTATCCTGATTTTCTAACCTGCTTCTCCTAATGTTGACAGTTTTGCATCATGAGAGGTTATTGTTTATGCATTTTTAAAATGAGCCTATGATTGGTCCATTTTCACATCCAACAGGGGAACTGACTTTGGGGTGCAGTTCTAAAGATCTGTTATTGATGATTTTACTGCGTTTTATTGTGATTTTATGGCTCTGATGACGGTTTATTATTGATTGATTTAATTAATTTGTGTTGTTAGCCACTCTCTTCTACTGAGTGGAGGAAAGGGTGGGAAATAAAAATAATAGATAATAAAATAAAAACTTTCTGATACATTTTATCCTTTTTCTTTCTTTTCCAGAGGTTAAGATTGACTTTGTGCCTAGACACGGTAAGGGCAATATGTGCCATTCACAAGTCAGTGAAATGGGAGAAAGGCAAAATAAAATTGAATCTTTGAGTAATCCTTAGTAACGCTAGAAAATGCTTCTTTGCCTTTATGCTTTTGCTGCAGAACCTCCCAAAATCCGCCTGGACTGCATGGGCCAGTCTCCTGACACCATAATTGTGGTGGCTGGAAACAAGTTGAGACTTGATGTACCCATATCAGGAGATCCAGTACCCACAGTGATCTGGCAGAAAGTAAACAAGGTAAAAATGTCACCGTGTCCAAGATGGTTTAGCTCAAGCACGTATGTTCTTATGTCTTATTTTATTTCAGAATTATAACTGGATTGATAAAATAAAAAGAAATGGTTACTTGAAAAGATATCAACTTTAATGTGTGTTCTAAAATAAAAACTATATAACGTTTACCATTCCAAGTAAGCACTTTAAAAAAAGGCAACTTCAAAATGGTCAAAGCAGCTTCAGTTCTGAGTTTGTTGAGGATAGCAGTCCAAGCAACAAGGTCAAGTCCCCTTGTGGTAGTGGATGTGTTCCCACATTTATGTTCATTGCACTTATCTCCCATCTGATGAACACGTGGAAATGCTACTATTTACGGTATGTTTTAATCATTTATCATGGATCATTGCTTCTTGTGACTAATCCAAACAGCAGTTACTCAACAATGGAGGATCAACGTATGAGGGAATGATCATATATATATTCTTCCTCCTTTCCTTCCTTCCTTTCTATTGAGTCAGGCCATTGATCCATCCCAATGTTTGTTCTCCAGGGTTTCAGACAGGGGTTTCTCCCAGCCCTACCCAGTGAAGTCAGATTGAACATGAAGTCTTTTCCATGCAGAACCCCTTCCTCTGGGGTTTCACTGCATATAGAAAACTTTAGAATCTCATTTCTTCTTGTGGGACCATTTCCTTTTTGAAGCGTCTTGGCAGCAGTTCTGCTAGACTTTTCCGTATGGAGCTCATCTGAAGAACAAGGATGCTGCGAGCTTCAATTGCTTGTGTGAATTTATAAAATGCAGACGACTTTCCCTCAATGAGACTTGGAAGGAGATTTAGGACTATAAAGTAAAACACCCAGCATTATGTGTTTGGAAAAACTGCAGGAAGTTCAAAGGAATGTTCTGGACCACATAGTAATGGGAGAAAATGGAATGGAATCTCTCAAGATTCTCAAGGCCCTCTCCTTTTTAACATTTCTATTTGTGTGGTGCAAGGCTGACCTCTTGTGGCCCTTATTGCCAACTAGGCTTGTCTGTCCCTTTGAAATTCTGATGCTGTCAAACAAGGTGTGTGGTCATGGAATGGGGAGAAATGCCCCCTCCATGGCAGTTGCTTTGAGGGTCCAACCCACCTCCTGAGGGTCTTCCTTCCACAGGCTTTTCCCACTTGCTTGTTGGCAAGACCAGACACTTCCAGCTGTCAGCATTTATCTCATCTTGCACCCCTCTCTCATCTTGGCCTCCAGCATAGTTTCAAGTGGACATTATTAGAACTTGCACATGCTTAAGGTGAATAAGAGGAGGGGGTATAATATGGCAGTTATTTCCCATTCTTTACAGGTCTTTCGTGAACTGGGGAACAGTTTTTGACACCGCAATTCTTTTCTGCACATCTTCAGAACATGTGGTTTTATTTAAGCCCTAGAACATTTTTTGGGGAAATTCTGATATGTGAATTAGCATAACCACACAGAACCTGCTAGTTCAATATTTGTTTATTAATTTATTTAAAATATTGGGCCATTTAAAGGAGATTCTGCATGGTTTAATTCCTTACATCCAACCTTTATTTTCTATTCAGCTTTCTTTAATTATTATTCTTTCTTTTTTAATTTCCTTTCCTTATACAGTGGAACCTCAGTTCTCGGATGTCTCTACTGACGAACAATTCAGAACCCGAATGCCAACAACCTGGAAGTGAATGCTTCCATTTTCAAATGCACCTCAGAAGTCGAATGGCTTCTGAGCCCCGTTTCTCCATTTTTTTCAATGGATTTTGCTGACCGCCCTTTGATCTTCGGTTTTTGAATGTTTCGGAAGTCAAACAGTCTTCTGGAACGGATTCTGTTGCTCAAAGGGTCTCAGATACTAATGCCAGGAAAGACCTCCATCTTGAAAAGCTGTGGTTTGTTAGATGGAAGACTGAGCTGGATAAGCCAATGGCCTGATTCAGTAGATGGTAACTGCATATGGTGCTAGGCTTGCTGCTTTTAATCCTGAAGGGAGACTCTTATAGCAATCACTGCAGAGCGAAGTGAATTAGCTGCCCTTCCTTTTGCCATTGTACTTCATGGGGAAGAAATTGTGTATCTCCTTGCTTATATCTCCTAGTTCAGGGCTAGACAACATGGTGCCTTCCAGATGTTTCCCCACTCTTCCTGTGTTTTGTGTCTCTTCCAGAACAACGATCTAGTGCTGCTAAGTGACCAATCCAAAGATATTACAGGCACAGGTGGAGAGTTAAATAACGACAACAAGGCAAGTTCTTTGCGCTTCAACCAGTCGAACAGAGATATCTGGTTCTTAATAAAGAGTCTTGGTGACTCTGTCATGAATTCAGTAATTAACAATGCTGGAGAAAATAGGAAAGCTGACCTCTTGCATAATAAATTGCTATTTTAAAATATTTGTTTAAGGTATTTCCTTGAAATCTGTCTCTCTTTGGACTCAGAGTTTTTGAACTTGAGCAACCCTTCTAAACTTACAGGGCTGCCAGCCAAGCACTATTTATCTGTTCTGCAGCTAAATGTGCAGAGATCCTTGTGGAGAGAGGGAGCAGAGAATCATGTGTATACAGCCTGCTGCTGTGTGCAAGGATCTGTGGAGTGGCAATAATCTCACACTGGCATTAGAAGAGTACTAGAGCAGGATCCCTCTGAGCCCTTTCTAAAACTGGGCATAGGGAAACCAAAGAACAAAACCAGAAAGAGTTTCAGAACTCCATCCATCCAAAATCACATTGTGATGACTAGGGAGGGAGTGTCTATAGTCACCCATCCAAATCCAGTGTGGATCAGTTAAGGTCTACTACCAGGAACTATTTGGTCTTCCCAGATCTCTGCTGGTGAGGGAGAAAGAACAAGTGGCTCAATCTGTTCCCAGCACAGATCAATGACACATACAGTGGTACCTCGGTTTAAGAACAGCCCTGTTTATGAACTATTCGGTTTACTCTGCAAAACTGGAAGTAGTGTCCTGGTTTGTGAACTTTACCTCGGTCTAAGAACGGAAGCAACATAACATAACAACCTTTCACCCCATAACTGCTCACAGGTCTTCTCTGATTCCGAAGGCCGAGTCCGTGTAGAGATGTATGAAGACCATTGTGTGTTCACCATTGAAGGAGCTGAGAAGGAAGACGAGGGAGTCTACAGAGTTACGTTTAAGAACCCAGCAGGGGAAGATACAGCTGATATCACTGTCAAAGTGATTGGTAAGCAAGGCAGATGGGCACTTTCTAAAGCCTGGTACAAGTGAGCCAAGTCTTCTCTCTGCCAGCCTAACACGCAGAAACAACCACTGGTAGAATAATACATTTTCCAATGGAGCAGGAGACCCTGCAGATGATGTTTCTCCTACCAATGTCCCTCTGGCCTACTGTGGCAAGTAGGACTCCCAAGTGTGCCACATAGCAGGCAGAGACTGAAAGGGGGAGAAACCTGCCATCTGGTAGTACAGTCGATCAAAAGGATTAATGGACAGATTAGGTGATCATTGCGGCCCTAATAAGTAGTTGTCTTCATTGTCTAAACACAACATGAAACACAACATGATCTTCTTAAATGGATGTGCCCTCTCTCTGTGACTTAGGAGGGGAAGAGATATGAGAAAACTGAGTTTTTAGATGAGATTCACTGTCTGTGTCTCTTTCTCTTGTTTCCTTCATTCCTTCATTCTTAAATTGCTTCAGAGATGTGGCTTTGCCCTGTTGACCAAACAATATATCATACTTGAATTTACCCCAAAATCAGCTGTGCAATTTATGCATTTGTTTTATCAGGAGGTCACACTTTCTTTGAAATGAAAAAGCTACTTAAGGTTAGACTCTTTAGATAACAGTTGCAATGACAAATGCATCAAGACGAAGAATGCTTCCTGCAATGAAGAGGGAGCTTTATGCAGTTTGTTAGAATCATAAATAGGGTTACAGCACATTCATATGGGAACCTCTAAAATGAAGGAGTAAATCTGGTTGTGTGAATAGGGAATACTGAATCGTAAGAAGAGCCCTGCTGGATCAGATCAGAGGTCTGTTTACCATCCATTTCTCCACAGTGGCCAACTGGATGCCTCTAGGAAGCCCATAAGCAGGACTTGCATGCAGTAGCCCTTTCCTCTTTGTGTTCCCCAGCAACTGAAGCTGTGGATATGCTATATATTTAAAGCATAGCATTTCCCCCAAGGAATCCTGGAAACTGTTTTCACCCCCCATAGAGCTACCATTCCCAGGAGCCTTAAGAAACTACAATACCCAGAATTCTTTGTTTAAAGCCATGTGCTTTAAATGTGTGATGTACATGCATGTAGCCTTATATTGGGAGGCATAACCCTCAGAAGCTGTGTATAGCTATCATGACCAGTAGCCATTGATAGCCTCACCCTCTCTGGATTTGTGTTATCCCCTCTTAAACCTGGTGACTGTTACTACATCTTGTGACAGCAAGTTCCATAGGAAGATATTCTGTGGTGAATCAAACACTAGCCATAGAAATACGGTGTGTGTGTGTGTTTTGAAGGAAACAGGCAGTTACAAGAGAAATATTGTTACCTCTCTTTCTTTCTCCAGATGTACCTGACCCTCCTGAGGCTCCTGAAATCAGTAATGTTGGTGAAGATAACTGTACAGTGCAGTGGCAGCCTCCAAAGTATGATGGAGGACAGCCAGTACTGGGTAAGAATTGCTATAGTGAAAACATCACCTGGAGGATGATGATGATGATGATGATGATGATAGAAATGATAGTAGTATTAAGTAGTAGTAATTTGTTATTTATACAAGGCAGCTCCCAACAGAACATTAAAAACACAATAAACCATCAAACATTAAAAGCTTCCCTAAACAGGGCTAAACAGGGCTGCCTTCAGATGTCTTCTAAAAGTCAGATAGTTGTTTATTTCCTTGACATCTGATGGGAGGGCGTTCCACAGGGTAGGCGCCACTACTGAGAAGGCTTTCTGTCTGGTTCCCTGTAACCTCACTTCTCGTAGTGAGGGAACCGCCAAAAGGCTATCGGAGCTGGACCTCAGTGTCCAGGCTGAACAATGGGGGTGGAGACGCTCCTTCAGGTATAATGGGCGGAGGCTGTATCCAGAATGAAAGGATTTTCTGTATGTTCCCAGAAATACATTTGTACTGTGAATTATTATATTTTACAATATAATTATGACACTGTGAAATAGGCAAAAGTTCCTCAGTTACCTCTTTGATTTCCCATATATATAGTTTTTCTGTCATTTTGAGGACAATATGGGCATTACTGCTATTTCTTGAAAGGGTAGTTTACTAAATACCCCACCAGCACTGAAAGAAGATTTGTGGGGAGTGAGTCTTGCTTCCTGTGGACCACCTGGAGTGGGAACTGCGTTTTATTTATTTTATTTAATCAAGTTTTAGCTCGCTTGCTATAAAAACAAACAAACCTTGAATTGGTTTGGAAGAAGAAGAGTCGAAACTCTAACACATGGGTAGGCAAACTAAGGCCCGGGGGCCGGATTCGGCCCAATTGCCTTCTAAATCCGACCCACAGACAGTCCAGGAATCAGCGTGTTTTTACATGAATAGAATGTATCCCTTTATTTAGTACCAATATTTGAAGGCGGCTCAGTTGCAAATAGGCTAATAGGTAGGTTTTGCATCTTCCTCAGAGGTGCTGAAAGTGGAAACCTGGACTACTGATAAGCATGTGCTCCACGTACACGCCTGCCAGTTTCTCCCAATTTCAGCTGTTGTTCAGGAAACACACAAAGAGGAAGCTCAGACCACTTCTACTTCCTCTGGCAGTGCTGCAATGTGCAAAGCTGCTCTCACTCTGGGACACATTTAATGGAATACCCTTGAACAAGGTCACTAACGGGAATATCAAGTATCAGGATAGAAGGACAGGATGAAACTGTTACCAGAACCAGCTGAAGTTAAAGGACACACACTGCTGGCATGGTTCAGCCATTGAAACCACTGCCAAACTTTGGGTGAAATGTTAGCCAAAGCCCCCCAAAAGTGCTATTTTACAATGGCTACCTGGTTATAATGGGATATGGATCACCAACCCTGTGTCCATGGGTGCAAAGTTGGCGGCCTTCATGTATTTTGGGGGGATTTGGGGGAGAGATGGATTTTTATGTGGGAATAGCAAGTACTTCTTTCACCTGTGGAAAACCTCTCTGCATTTGAGTGTGGGTGCTCAAGGTGTGTGGGGGGGGGATATGTATATGTGGCATGTGGGGGAGAGGGGGAGATATGGATGTGTGATCTGTATGTGGACATGGTGAGCTTGTATATGTGGTTTTGTGAGAATGAGGGAGAGGTGTATTGTCCAGCTGTTGGTATGTAAAGTGTATGAAAATATAAAGTGGTATAGAAATGAAATAATTATTTATAATTAATAAGTGTGTGCAGGGGAGAGGGGGGGAATGTGTGATTGGTAATCCCAGTAATAAAATAAAAGCTTTCATTAGATAGTATTCTAAACAAAAGAAGTGAATCAAGAGGTGCTTGTATCAGTTTTTGCATTTGTAAATTCCGTAAGGATTTATTATGTATATTCAAGTGCCTCTTTTTCACTTATTATATCATATCAACCAGCGCTATTTTTCTAGAAAAAGATAACTCACCATGAACACCTCCTTTGTTCTCTTATAATGGCAATGGCACCCGCCTGAGAGGTGCCAGAACTGAGTTCCGGAAAGTTAAAATGATATATATATATATATATATATATATATATATATATATATATATATATATATGCAGGTTTTGGTGTCTTCGGGTGTCTTCCCGTGTAAGAGTTGGGGTGTCTAGGCGACGTTTCGACGAGGTCTCACTCGTCATCTTCAGGCTGGTGCTTTCGGCTTCTTGTTACTGGAAGTTCCAGTAACAAGAAGCCGAAAGCACCAGCCTGAAGATGACGAGTGAGACCTCGTCGAAACGTCGCCTAGACACCCCAACTCTTACACGGGAAGACACCCGAAGACACCAAAACCTGCATTCCTGTACCCGTGAAAATCTACGAAAGCAAATATATATATATATATAAAAGCCCTGATTCATAGTGAAAGGTGTTTACATCTATAGAAAATGGTTGTAACCCTAAATACGCTTGCTAAGGAGTAAGCCCCATTGAACACAGTGGGATCAGGGGGGGTGAGCATGATAGGGTGGTGCCATAGAGCTTTTCTCCCAGCACCAGTGTTGCTACCACTTACCTGGACTGTGTAGGTCAGGTCAGGCTACTGGTGATGTCAGCGCTGTATGGGCACAGTGAGAGTCAGTCCAGCAGTCATGACAGCATACCTGCGCAGGCATGAGTTCACCACTAAGTTTGCCTTACCCTTACCTCATCCAGGTAACTAGCTGTGATGTTGTCAGAAGGGTGGGCCTTCATCAGCACCCCACCATGCCACACTCTTCTGAGTGAGATACTTCTAAATAATAGTGTGTCAAGTTGCACTATATGACGACCACCCGTTATCAAATTCATTCGTAATCTTCAGTTCTGTGTCTTCTTGCTGTAATTAGTCATGGAAATGGCTACCCTTAAACCAAAGTTTGAGTGTGTCCTAGTAGACTGAAACATTCCCCCACTGCTTTCTGTGTGGTTCTATTTTTAATGCCCAAAGCATATCTCTGAGGTAAGTGAACTTCATTGAATTTACTTCTCGGTAGACGTGTATAGAATTGCACTGTTAATTAAGCACTGACCTAATTGGGCTGGTGGCTGATGTCATATATTATTTTAGAAGATGTGCAGGTGAGTGAGCGTTTAATAATATTGATGACGTTATTAGGTCCTGTAATGGATTTGATGCAGTAAATGTAAAAAAAGGTCTGGTACTTGGGCTTGTTGTAGAGTTTGGTCCCTTGAGCCATATTCTTGACAAGTGATGAGTGGCTATTCTAAGTTATTAGTCCATCTGTGATCATTAGACTTTCCTTCAGTTCAACTCTCATTACAAAGCTAGTCCTTTTCCAGAATCGTTGTTAGGTGGCTAAAATGCCTCAGAGGTATGCGTTTTATACAATGTCATCAGCATTTCCGAAAAGTGAGATTAACAGTGTTGATTCTCTTTCACAGAATGATGTCGTCGCATTTTGACGAACAGCTGAACTTAGCACATTAGGCAGGATAGGAGAGCGGTTATTACTGGGATCCAGAGTGGATCTAAAATAGTCCATACAAGGTTTGAACTGTATCCATTCTATGGATCAGGCTTTAGTTGGTTCAGGGCACAGTCCTAGGCATGCTTACCTGGGAGTAAGCCTCATGGAAAACAGCGGGACATTTCTGAGTAAACAATTTTAGGATCCAGTTTCATACCAGTAGATTAAGCAAATAAATCTGAAATGGATTAATAAACCAGAGCAAATGTTAAATCCATAAGGCTGTGAGTTAAAGGCAAAGCTTATTATCTTAAGACAGGCATAGGCAAACTTGGCCCTCCAGATGTTTTGGGACTACAACTCCCATCATCCCTGGCCCATCCTGTTAGCTAGGGATGATGGGAGTTGTAGTCCCAAAACATCTGGAAGACCGAGTTTGCCTATGCCCATCCCAAGAACTAATAGGGAACGAAGGAGAAAATATTAAAGACGGTCTTTCCTTCCAACCATGTTACTTTCTCCTTGTTTTCTTATTAAATGGTAAGTTGCCATATTTTGCGCCCTATAGGGCGCACTGGCCCATAGGGCGCACCTAGTTTTCAGGGGGGGAAATCAAGGAAAAAATATGATTCCCCCCCCCCGCCGCAACTCTGGGAGCAGCGGACAGGCTGCACGCAGCCTGTGCGCTACTCCAAGACCTTCTTCCTGCTTTTGCGGGAGGTGGTGGAATTCCCCCACCTCCCAGAAAAGCCAGGAGAAGCCGCACGCTCTTTAAAGGGGTTGCGCGGCTTCTGCGGGAGGTGGAATTCCCGCTGCCCCCCAATCCTCTGGGGCTGGCGATGGGAGGAAGCGCTGCTTTCTCCCACTGCCAGCCTCAAAGAGCAGACTCTTCTGGCTTCAGCGAAAGCAACGCGAAGCCTCCGGAGCGCAGGCTTCCTAGGCTTCGCGTTGCTATCGCTGAAGCCAAGAAGCCTGCATTTGCCCCGTAGGACGCACACACATTTCCCCTTCATTTTTGGAAGGGAAAAAGTGCGTCCTATAGGGTGAAAAATACGGTATCTTGTTCTTTGTTCATTCAATAAAAACGGCATAAACTTGTATATTTTGGTTGTATGAAATTGGGGTACACCCAAACTAGCACAAGCACAGAAAAATTCATACTGAAGAATTTTCCACCCTTCTTCCAGTTGTCATCCACTACACCACACCCTGTGCTGTTGCTGAGGGTACCCTGATCCACAGAAGATGCTTTTCAGGGATTGCAACAGGGCTACAGCAAGGAGAGAGATGGAGAATTCCCTAGTACAAGGCTGGCATGTGGTCATGTTAGTGTGGATGTAATACCACACACTTAAATGGAATTGATTTTGTAATTAGCTAAAGGGCAGGTGATTGAGCAGCAAAATATTCTTTAATTTACTGCCTCCCTTAACCTATGTACAGAGCAACTAAATGGGAGAAGCTCTGAAATGTAAATTTGGTAAAACGGAGTCTGCTTTGGGAGTTTCTGTGCAATAAAAGCAAAATGACCATACTTGTGTCTCTTGTAGAACAGGCTCTCTATCCGTGGTGTCTCTTTTCACTTTGTAGGCTACATCTTAGAAAGGAAGAAGAAAAAGAGCTACAGGTGGATGAGGCTGAACTTTGACCTTCTAAAGGACCTGTCATATGAAGCGAAGAGAATGATTGAAGGAGTTGTGTATGAGATGCGAATTTACGCCGTCAACTCAGTTGGTATGTCCCGGCCCAGTGCTGCCTCACAGCCCTTCATGCCAATTGGTGAGTGTCAACACACATTGTGTTACTTCTCAAACATCCAAAGGAGATGAAGAGACACATGGGCACACAATTACCTTCTCTTTCTCCACTCAGTAGGGACACAGAGTCCATATTTGTAAGACAGGTGGCTCCTTCTTGATCTGTTTTATATTTTCTAACCTTTTTCTAAAACCCTCTTCGCGAATGGGAGTAGCAAGGTTCCAATTTCATGAAATTGCTGATGAATTTCTAACTGTTAAAATTAGAGGTGTGAGAGGCAAGCTGGGTCTCGATGAGAGAGGGGAACTAATTGACAGTGACCTCCCATTGCCTCTCAGCTTCCCCCATTCCCTTATGGGTGCAAATATCACCGTATCCCACCCAGTGCTTCATTACTCCCACCCCCTGCGGAGCTGCAAGGATAGCTGATTAAGAAAATATCCATGGAATTATTTTCTATAAATAATCATGATGACCCCACAGTGTTTCTATCAGTCCCTGAACTAAAAGCAAACTGTGGGAGTCTTTGAGGGAGGAAAGAACAATCTGAGCGCCTGAGGTAGAACAGCAACAGAAATGACTAAAGTGGTGGTTCAGCTCACAGAAGATCATAAGGAAGGGGACGAGTTTTGTGAAGAAAAGAGTGTGCCACTGCAAAACCCCAGCGATGGGCCAACAGAGAACGAGAAAGAGCAGGAGGAGGCGGTTAATTCTGATCTTCAGCCAACACTCAACAGTTGGGCTGTGCAGAGCGAAGAAAGACAAGAACCCCCACAGGAATCAACTGAACTAAAAGGTTCAGGGTTTTCTTGCAATAAGAAATGATATACTTGATTAGAAATAAGGCTCCATCCTACAACTATGGAGATGAGGCACTGGTTTGTAACATGCGTCGTGTGGTAATCCAACCATACTCCTATGTGTGATGCACATGCTTTTAAAGACTGCTTTGAATGTTTGGCTTTAATTATAGTTTAAGAAGGGAGTAAAATGTTGCAGCAGGATGATGTGGGATGCTAACATTAGGTTCTCCATCTGTTTGTGATGTTTATTTATTTTTTTAAATGGTGTTATGTGGTAGGGAACATTCTGTATTTTTGAAATATTTAAAATAATGCACACAATGTGTTTAAATACCACAGCTTTCCTGGCTTATGATAACCACACACATGGCATGGGGGGGGGGGAATACTTCAGGTATTGTTATTTTTTCAAATACACAGAATCTAAATGATTTGAAAATGAACCAAAATGACTGAGTATCTGTCACTGCATGCAGAGATAGGCCCTTTGCAGTCTTTGTGAAATGTTTTGCCAAGGAGTAGAACAGCTTGGTTTTGCACAGTGGAATCTGAAGGGTGGAAATGGTACTTCTTAAATTCACAGCATCTTTAGATACAGGAAAACTTTTCAAAAGGGCAATGCTAGTACCAAAAGGACAAATTCCAATTCTGACCATGGTAGGTAATAATCTTGAACTTCTCCAAACTGACCCACACCCCCAAATGTGAATTTCTATAGTTGGTAAAGAAATAATATTTGGATAGTCCTGTACTGTATGTAACCCAAATATCTGCAGTACCCTGTCCTATATATTCTAGAATCACAGACACAAAACTCACCTAGCCTCACTTCTCTTCACTCTTTCACACATATGCATTTACACAAATTAGGATAGACTCTGGAGTCCCCCTGTGTCAGGGGTGGGGAACCTTGGATCTGGAGGTCCGGTGATCCTCTGGGCCTTTGCAATTCTTCCCAGCCTGCACCCCTCACTGCCCCTGCTTTGCATCCCAAGTGTTTTTGTCTGGGTGAAAACCTTAAACTCTTATAATGCCGCTTGCTTGGCTGGATGGAGGGTACAGTGGAGTGGGTGAGTTTCGAAACTGCTGTACTGTATAAATTTATATTTGTTTCTCCACTTATTTTTGCCTCTGGCCTCACCCACCACTGGCTTTTGGAGGCAGAGGTGGATTTAGGGCAATGGGAGCAGCATGGTTGCACCAGGTGTGCAGCCAAGGAAGGCGCCTTCTCAAAGCCCAGTAAGCACTTGTCCGGCTTTGGGAAGGAGATGTAACAGCTCTGACAGGGTCCCAGAGTTCTGTCTCCTTCCCAAAGCCAGGCAAGAGCTTACTGGGTTTTGGTAATGAGGAAGGAGGGCTCTAGGACCTTGGTAGAGTTCAGCACCTCCTTCCTAATGCCCAGCTTAAGCCAACACCGCAAGGGCTGGTGGGAAGGTGTCAAATGGCCTCACACAGGGCAGCATTTTACCAAGGTCCTCAGGCGGAAAAAGGTTCCCCTACCAGTGTTCACACATGAACACTCTTCTCCCCGGGCTACTGTGCCCGAGAGCAGACAGATGAGCACTGCATATAGGAACTATGGGGTTTTCCACATACCACACAGAAGTTATTGTAGATCCATTAGGACTTATGGATCCTATTGGCATCATACCTGGGGCCCATGCATACTGAATTTCACTGGTCTCATCAATGTACCCTCGAAGTGAGTTCAAAAACTGAATACTGTATTCCCTGTCTTAGACCGAAAGCTAGCAGGAGATTGGCATTCCCCTAACTTAGCAGAATTCCTACTACCAACTGATGTGCACTTTTGCTGTGCATCTACTGAATTCAGGACCTATAGCACTAGGCCCACAGCTGCCTTGTAATGATATTCTTTGTTGGCTGCATAAGGCATCAAGGTCTAGTTAGTGGCCATTTGCTAATTGTGAGGTACAGAAATATGAAGTGAATCACTATTTATAATTAGGGTACATCTAGTTCTTTTTTTGCTATTTTGCTTAATTATGAAGTCTTATGCTATTTATTAACCTGCAGCATTTATATACCACTTATTTGCACTTCTAAGCAGTGTACACCAAAACAATCCTAATATCTTTTTCCAATAGGATAAATGTGAAATAAGAATTGTAAGGCCATTTATATAATACTGCTCTTGTGCCTATTATATATCCATATCATTTTGCCAATATTTTAATTTTATCTGGAATGCATTCATCAAGAGCCATCCAAGCAGAAGCTTGGTGTCTCATCCAGTTATAAATTTAGCAGAAAACCTTTGTGTCACAAGAATTCATTCTAGAGAATGTTTTCTAATCTCTTGCTAACGCCTTTTCCCTCCTAATATCTCACTTTGAAGATCAGTAATTGCCACATCATTTGTTTAGCAGCTACGAATTCATGACTGCAAGGACTGTCTATTGTGGGAATGTTTAGAAACGGCAATTAGTGCAGAATGCAGTAGCCTTGCTCCTGACAGGAACAAATCACCAACAGCATTGATTTGTTTTGTTTCTTTGTTTAATGGTTTTTAATTGCTCCCACAAGTGGTAAAGTGGTGATACCCCCTGAACTGGATGACTTAAAAAGACGATGAAGCAAATTCAAGTCCTGCTTTTGGGTTTCCAAAAAAACCCATATGTATCTGGTTGGCCTCTGTGAGATCAGGATGGTGGGCTAGTTGGGCCATTGATCCGATCTCATTGCTCTTCTCATGTTCTCACTCCAGTTTTCAGTGGAAAAAGGCTCCCTGACTTCAGGTTTACCCTCTAAAAGACAGAAATGGGATTGGAAGTGAAAAAGAAAAGGCACCAGTTCTTAGTAAAAATATAGCACCTCCTCCTCCCCTCAAAGATCAGATAGATGTGTTGCCTTAGGCTGCTCACAGTTCCCAAACAGGCCTCAGCAGGTTGCCACAACAGGCTTGTATCCAACCTTCTGTTCCTCACAGGGCTTTTGGAATTGATGGCCTTCACCAGCTTGGCCAGGCTGGTGAAAGCAGCAGTGAGAGGAGATAGCAAAAGCTGAAGTTCTCTTTAATGTCTATAAGTCCTACCCTGTAGACATTGTATTGGCTGCTGAACAGCATCCAATCCCAATTTACCCTATAAAGCTCTAGGCTGGATATACAGAGAACATATCTTAAAAGATCAATCACGTATCCCAATATGAGCCTTGCTATCCTTTGGAGTAAATAAATATTAAATCAACAAAAGTACAATGCAGGACTATGGTCCACATTTTGTGGAAGCCAACAATCCGTTGCAGGGATTCTCTTCGCAGGTAGTATTTTTATTCTGGCAGGTATTTTGCAGTGGTAATCATTTTAACTGGATATAGATTGTATTGCTTGTTCTATCTTGCGAAGTTTTAAGCATTTGTTAGCCATTTTGATAATTTTAATATGAATGCTACAATATATTATTAGCATTAAACAAATAACCCAAAGGCTCTGGATTTTCTATTCTGTTTAGCTCCTCCAAGTGAGCCAACACACTTCACAGTAGAAGACATTTGTGATACTTCTGTGACTTTGAAGTGGAGACCCCCTGAACGAATTGGAGCAGGAGGCTTGGATGGCTACAACATTGAGTACTGTAAAGAAGGATGTAAGTAAGCCCATGGTGCTTTCGGAATTGTTGTCACATGCACATCATACACTAAAAGCCCAAGGCTTCCCCCAAAGAATCCTGGAAACTGTATTGGGAATTGTATTTCTCTGAGAGATAAACTACAGTCCCAGGATTGGTGGGGAGCTCCATATGCTCTAAACATATTTTAAATGCATGGTGTGGATGTCACCACTTTAACAGTCATGGTTTCCCCAAAAGGATTGTGGGAAGTGGAGTCTGTTAAAAAAACACATGGTGCCAGGGTGGTGTAGTGGTTAAGAGTGGTGGACTCGTAATCTGGTGAACCGGGTTTGCTTCCCCACTCCTCCACATGCAGTTGCTGGGTGACCTTGGGCTAGTCACACTTCTTTGAAGTCTCTCAGCCCCACTCACCTCACAGAGTGTTTGTTGTGGGGGAGGAAGGGAAAGGAGATTGTTAGCTGCTTTGAGACTCCTTCAGGTAGTGATAAAGCGGGATATCAAATCCAAACTCTTCAAACTCTTGCAAGGAGAGCCTTACTAGAAAGTTCCCAGGATGAGTCTTAAAGTGGCTTAAAAGCAGAGCTGCCCACCTATGAGGCAGCAAAAGTGCAAGCAGTGGTGCTACGCTGGCCCCACTGCTTTTACCACCAAGAGAGAGGTACAATATTCTGGCATGCGGCATTGCCACTTGTCTTCCACACCCCAAGGCAGAGAAGCTGAGCAGCAATATTTTGAGGAGTGTCCCAGCTCCTACGAAGTTCATCGAGAGCCAGGGCATGGTGACATTGGATGTGGAGGCAGAGTGCAGAAGCAGCAGGTGGCAATTCCCATTTTGCCTCAGGTGGCAAAAAAGGGCAGCTTGAAGTGGATGGTGTGAGTGTCATCTAGGTTCTAGGATAATCAGTTTAGTCACCTTTTAACTGAGAAAGGCAGCAGCCTTGGGCAGATAAAGGAGATGGAGGATGGTATTGGTACAGAATGAAAAGCAACGTGCATCTGTCTTCAAACATCTGAGATTAACGGGGACAGAAATTTTGTTCTCCAGTAGGGTCAAGCCCCAGAGATTCCCTTTTAAAGGAATTAACCATTACCTATATTTCTGTGATCATCACAATCTTGCATTTCTTTGAAACGTTGTGTGAAGTTGTTGTATCTTATAGTGCATTGGATGCCATGGGTGCTTCAGCTGTTATTTTGAAAGCTTTAGCTGTGATTCTAAAAGGCTGAATGCCACCATTCTGGAATATATGAAGCAGTGGTGCAAATAGAAAACATGAGTAAAAATACTTGGGATTGTGCCTTCAGGCATAGTTCTATAAACCTCTGCTTGAAAAGCTTTGCCTAACAGTAAGTGATCTTGCATTTGCAGCCACAGAATGGATCCCAGCACTTCATGGCCTGATTGAGCGCACCTCTGTCCTGGTAAAAGATTTGGTCACAGGAGACAAACTTAATTTTCGCATCACTGCTGTAAACCTGGCAGGTGCAAGTCAGCCAGCTGTTACAAAAGAGCCGATTACCGTCCGAGAGATCTTGCGTAAGTATCTAGGGAAAGCCAGCACTAGAATCACTGAAATCTCACCACTTGGAGATCTGGGGTATGGATCTGTATTAACCTGTGGAACTTTGGTTCTGATATGCAATAAACCGGTATCCCTAATTATTAATACTTAAATTGCACACAGCTTTTAAAAATTACTTTCTTCCTCAGTACAGCTCTCCTTCTCCCTGTGAGGTTACTGTGCATTTATTTCTGATATTTCATGCTTGGTGTGGATTGTTGCTTAGGGGAGTGAGGCCAAGCACCCGGCTGTCAGTCTGGTGAACATTCATGATCTCGGTCATTAATCATCACCTTGTCTGTAGCCCAAGAGTACAAGTGGTCTAATTCAGTTGGCTGGAACCCAGAAAGACGGCTCAACTGATATAACTTCTCAATCCTTATTTCTGTCTGGAGTTCTAAAAGACGTGACCCGGATTCTATTAACACCAGAATGACCCAGAGCACTATTATTAAACTACAAGCACAGGGCATCCCAAACCCAGAGGGACTTACTTAAAGGCAGGGGGATTCAGACAGAGTAGCAGTCACAGATAAAGAGAACCTCCTTCAGTGAGTCAGAAGCAAACAGACAATTCATTATTATCCCCATTCTCCCAGCTGTGATTATCCTATATGTTGTTGGACTCCAACTCCCATCATTCCTAGTCAGCATGAGTTGGGGTTGGGGATGGTGGGAGTTCAATCCGGAGACCTGCAAATTAGCCACCTTGCTCTAAAACATCAATCACTGGAGACAGCCAACTCTGCAAACCACAACAAAACATTGCAGCATCAATTACTCCTGTCCAGTGTTGCAGCCAGCCATGCCCTAGAACACATCCCAGAGTCCCCTATTATAGGGGTGGGTGATATGTGGCGCTCTGACCAAATCCATGCAGCTGGTAAGGAGGGAAATGTTAACATTGTTACCAACAACCCTCTCTCACCCTCCTCTCTCTTTCTCTTTTCCCTCTCCTGAAAGAAAAGAGTCAGGGGTGGTGATCATCCCCGCCCCATGTGGCCCACAAGAGATTATGCATGTTAATTGTATGGCTCTTAACGATGATGGCTGTCTACTTCTGCCCTGCTGTATAAAGAGGTTCCATGACTTCTATTTCTCAGATATCATTACAATATTTGCCACTGGTACAAATTCATTTGAAGTCAATAATGTATTCAGCTACTGAGTATCCCTAGTAGGATCATGACAGCTTTCTCTCAGAATTTCTTGGATTTCTACAAACTTTAATTGCTAGAATTTCTTGGTTTTCTACAAACTTTAATTGCTCTTCAATTTTTCTGATACATATGACATATCTAGTAAGTTGGAGAAAAAACCCTGACTTCATAATCCTCTGATCCACAGAGCGTCCCAAAATCTGGTTGCCACGCAATCTCCGACAGACTTTAATGAAGAAAGTGGGCGATACAATCAACATTGTCGTTCCTTTCCAGGTACTCGATTTAATTTGCTATTCGAACTCTTCCCTTCAGTCCAGCAATTCCTGGCAGACCGCTGTACTTCAGGAGCTCTCCCCCTGCCCCATTCCAAATTTCCTTATTTGTTTAATGGAAGGGTAGCTTTGTGCATCATTAAACACACAGAGAGAGATGCAGTTTCCATTTCAGTGAATAAGAAAACAATGTTCACTTCAGAATAGTCTATGTGGCTTATATAAACCTGGAGTCCTGTGCTTTCCTAGCTCATTCAATTCGACAGTCATACGGTTTCAAAACCTATATATCGGTTTTAAGGTCTGTTCAGATAATCAAATGTTGCTCACTTATTATGGAGGATTTAAATGGCTTTTCTTAAAAGTTGTGCTTGAGAGACTAATCACATTTTCCCAGCTCCCAAATGACAATATTTTGACACTAACAAATATGCTGTCTCATCCAACCACACCACACTGTGGAGATGAAGTTTTGACATATTTTCAGGGAGCAAATATAGGTCAGAACTATTAAGTCAACCATGTCACAGACAAGACAATTATAAAAGGGATCTGATGTCTTTATGTGTGTGTTATTACGATGTGCAAAAGTGTCAAATGAATGCTATAGGGAGTGAGCAAAAACGAAATAGTTGAACAAGAGATAATAATTTTCTTCAGAAGAAATAGGGGATTAAAGGCACAAACTACTCAAGAATCCACAGCTGGGCAGTAACCTTTATGTGAACCAACCAAAATGTCAAAGAATAGTGAGCAAGCTTTCAAGTTCTCCAGAACTCTTTATCAGGCTGGATGTTATGCAAAGCAGGAAGTGGTAGAGAAGACAAACAAAGAACCAGGTCAGTCTGGGTAACTGCTGGCCTTTATGTTTCCAAAAGTGGGGGCTGGCCATTGCTAGGGCAAGCAGAGACCTGCACTCCCTAGCAGACTAATCCAATCTGCAAACTCCATTTTGAGATTGAGTCTAAATACAGAGCTGAAGGCAATAACCAAGCCAATGTTTTCTTATTTGTTTGTTTTGCCCTCTTTCCCTTTCCTACCCTACTGCTTTGTGTAGCATCCAAGCTGAGGAAGAATACTGGAGAATTCAAAAGCTTGCTCACTATATTGTGACATTTTGCTTGGTCCTACTAAAAGTTTAGTCCAGCTCTACATTTTGGAAAGGACCAACAAGACTTCCTTTGCACTTTATGTGCCAAGTACTCAGTAGCTTTCCTTTCCTTTTTTTCTTCTGCAGGGAAAACCTAGACCTAAAGTTATCTGGACAAAGGATGGTCAGCCAATAGACTCTAAGGAGGTGGGAATTCGAAACAGCAATACAGACACCATTCTCTTCATCCGAAAGGCTGAGCGCCACCATTCTGGAATATATGAAGTAGAGGTGCAAATAGAAAGCATGATAGATAAGGCTACTATTACCATTCAAATAATGGGTAAGGAACTGTTTGGAGTCTTATGAATTTCCCATTTAAACACAGTCACTTTAATGCAGGGATTTGGTGCAGGTCTATGTACAGCACTTCAAGTACTCACAGGAATGCTCCTGTTCTTATCAAAAAAGGCAAGTGTAGCTGTATGGTGGCTAACAGACTGAGCTACTTCTAAAATCGTCTCTGCCAGGAACCCACTAGATGGCCTTAGGCATCTAAACCTAAATTTCCCCCCTCCCTAATCTGCAGTACAGTGGTACCTCAGGTTAAGGACTTAATTCGTTCTGAAGTTCCGTTCTTAACCTGAAACTGTTCTTAACCTGAGGTACCACTTCAGCTAATGGGGCCTCCCGCTGCAGTGCCGGAGCACGATTTCTCTTCTCATCTTGAAGCAAAGTTCTTAAGCTGAGGTACTATTTCTGTGTTAGCAGAGCCCGTAACCTGAAGTGTCTGTAACCAAAGGTATCACTGTATGTTGATTTACCTTACAGTAGGAGTTTGGAACTGGTTTTGGCCCCTCTCTCCCTCCACCAGGCCAAGTTGCCTTATGGCTTCAAACAAAGCCATAAGGGCAAAGACATAGCCCTGTGCAAGCATGTTGACCCTATGATCAGATGATCATTGGGGCTTACAAAGTGCCACACACAGGGCTTTGCGAGTGCCTCCAGGTGGACAAAGCAAAAACCAGGGCAGAGAATGAGACTCTGTACTTTCCATCTGTGCTGCTTGTTTAAACCTTCAAGGTTTAAAGCCAGTTTGAATGAGCAGAGCAGCCTTGGAAAGGGCTTTCAAATAGCCTGAGTTGCATTTTGAAGTCTCACCAATCAGGGTTTCTCAGTGCAGTATCGTGGGCAGGATGCTGCTTGCCACCCCCCTCCAACCTGCCATCTCTCCCCCTCCCCACACATATGTGGTGTCGGTCAGGTGTGCATAGCCTTGCCAGTCAAATAGTGATGCCTGGCCAGCCTGATTGGACCTGCAGGTCAGGATTACAGTTCATGCATGTGAAGCAATTTGGCTACTTGAAAGTGCTGTATACAAATGTCAAGTGATATTTTCTTTTGGACGCATGGAGCAGCTTCTGTCACTGAAATGAATGGGAACACCCATGTGTACACAAAGGGTGACTCCCCAGTACCAGGACAATGAACGCCTGCATGCAGTGAATTAAAAAAAGCTGTGACTGCATGTAGCAACTGACAAAAACATGAACTTTATTATCTCTAGCCACCCCCTCCAATGTGGCCCATTTTTATCCAGCCTTTTTGGCAGCAGGAGACTTGGCAGCAATAAAATCCACAATACTTCAGGACAAAATTTAAAAGCCACTTACACAATTTATAATGAGAGAGAGAACAATGAGTGACGTCACTCAAGCAGCTTAACAGCATCAGTTCAGCTAATTGCATTTTCTCCTTCAGATCCCATAAAAACCAGCTGGCTATTAAAATTTCTTACAAAGGCTATTCTGTGTGTGTGTGTAAATCCTGCTTAGCATTGCTGATGCCGCAGCTCGCAGCTGTAATAACCAATGTAAGATTAGCGCTGTGAGTTTCTTTCTGCTGCTCTCTAAGATTTGAACTGCATACATAATGTGAAAAAATATCCATAAGGATGCCAGATTTGGATGAGAGCCACAGTACAGGGTGAAAGGCCTAATCCTTTGCCTGTGCAAAAACATGTCGGGAGCCATGAAATCCACACAACACATGTAGGCTATTTACACACTCCTGCTTATCCTGCATCCAGTACGCTCCCATCGCTGGTTTGGGATGCAGTGTAAACACGGCATTTCCCACAATCCATATTGTAGTGGTTGGGAGTTACTCGTGCGTAATCCTGCCTCGTTTGAGCATTGGATTGCCTGGTTAAACCCTCCGGACTGCACAGCCCATCTCAGCGTGGCTGCCCTTAGTCACTCGTAGAATCTGACTGTGGGCGTTTCTTAAAGCGCTGCCAACATAAGAGTTGTTTGACACCCAATCGTCTCCGCCTCTCACTGCGCGGGAGTCTCCTGCGCAGGGTGGGCATGGGCAGCGGGGTGCTTGGGCTCTCCTCAGTAACTTCCAACGAAGAGTCCTGGAGCCCCTGCACCTCCCTGTCCCGTTGCTCTCCTGGATCCCTGGTGTTACACTCATTTTCTTCCCAGCTGAGTCTCCCCCTAGCGCTGGGACCTTCTCCTGCAGAATCAGAGACCCTCTCCTTCTCCCGTGCCTCTGATGTCACTTCCCTGACACATATATATCCTGTCATTTCTTACAAAATATTGTGTTTTGATGGATTTTCCCCAAACCAGCTTCAATCCAAATTTGGGGGGGGGGGACAACCTAGATGCTTTTTAGGTCGGTAATGTGTACACAGAGCCACAGTTTGACTCTAATTCTGGTTTAAGGAAGTTTCAAGTTCAGTGCTAATAGGCAAGGTTTGCAGCAGCATAGCGTATAATTTTAATCCTCAGTGAGAGGCCTGGTTATCTAAGGCTTGCTTCGCTCAGATTACATTTGTCCCTCCCCAGTACTATCAAGTTTCTAGTTTGATTTTTTGTGTAATATTAATAATAATGATAATAATTTCTAATGTATATAAAGCAGTGATAACAGATCTGTATGATTTGGGAGCAGAAAAGATGAAGGCAGAACTGAAAGAACTGATTCAGTTACTGTGAAGTGGTGTACATATCATTTGGAAGGCTGAGAACCCAGTCCAACATTCCCAGGGGTAACTAGTGAATTACTCACAGAGCATTTGAAGAGTCTGTTAGAGAGCTAACTTTCTTTGACAGGTGTCTTGCTAAGAAGGGATTAATGGATGTAGCCAATAGACATATGCTACTGTCTTTTGGATTCAGACATAAATTAAAGTGACATGCTGGACTGAATTTCAAGAGAAAGTATTAATTATTCTAAGCTTCCAAACAACCATAGTTACAATAAATGAGAATCTTTGTCAGTTATGGCAATGCTAACAAAAACTTGCATTCATTTGCAAATTGCTGCCAAAGTGGGAGCAAATAATGGAGCAATATTAATTGGAGATGTCAACCTTAAATGTCTGTGGAAGGTATGTGTGCATTGATCTATACAGCAGTCTGCAGGAGTTAGTCTTTATCTTGCCAATATTGTTTTGGGACACTGGCTCAGTTAACAGAACATTTTTGATGTTTGTCTATTACCAATTAGTTAGCAGTAGACCATTTAAGTCTTGCTCCTTTTTCTTCCTGAAAATACTGAGTGGTAGATCTTGAATACCTTTTCTATGACTTTCTGTAGACAAGCCTGGCCCTCCTCAGAATGTAAAGATTGTGGATGTGTGGGGATTCAATGTTGCGCTGGAATGGAAACCACCCCAGGATGATGGCAATGCTCCAATCACAGGATACACTGTCCAGAAGGCAGACAAAAAAACAATGGTAAGGGTAATGGGCTGAATGAGTGTATGAATCCACCCTAAATTATGTACAGTGAAACTGTAATACCTTGAGTCCTAGCTCATGACTCAAAATCATGTCAGCAGAAGAATGGTGGTTTTGGGCAATTGCACTCCATACAAGTGGCTAGCTTGGAGCTGCACAATATATAGAAGCGGAGCATAATTGAGAAGCCACACTTGGAATATTTATCCATGATAAATTACAAGATTCATTGTTGTTTAGTAGTCTTAGTCATGTTCGACTCTTCGTGACCCCATGAACCTGGGCATGCCTTGGAAACTCACTTTCTTCTCAAAGCTTCTCCTTTTTATGTCCATGGAGTTTTCCTGGCAAAATACTGGAGTGGTTTGCCAGTTCCTTCTCCAATTACAAGATAGGCAAAAGCAAAAATATAAGATATGAGAAACTCCCTCCCTTCCTATTTATGACTTTAACATCCATGACTGGAGGTCTTGATGAGAAAACACGAACATACTCAGTGCCAGTCACTGGATTTATTAGAAATTATTCCTAACACATAATGTTCCAAAAATCCAGACTGTGACCTTCACAAGATCTGATTTTCTGACAATGGATTATTTCATTTCAGGAATGGTATACGGTTTTTGAGCACTATCGGCGCACTAATTGTGTAGCATCAGATTTGATCATGGGAAACGAGTACTATTTCCGGGTCTTCAGCGAAAATCTATATGGGTTGAGTGAAAATGCTGCTAACACCAAAAATTCTGCCTACATTAAAAAAACAGGTAACAGAGAGTACCTAAATTGACGTTTTCAGGAAGGGGATCTGAAGAACTAAAGCAAATTATACTGGTTGCAAAGCTATCAAGTTCTCTGGCCTTATTGGTAAATTAAAAATCGAGAAGTAGTTGGGTCACAGGACTCAATTTGAAACTGATTTTCAAATGAAGATATGTATCTTGTTCCTAAGATTGTCCTTTGACTGGAAAAGTGACCAGTTTAATAAGATTTCTAGGAAATTAGAAGTGAATTTGGTTAACATCTGTTCTGGGTAAATTTTAGAAAGCATTTTTAAAGATAACATTATCATGCACATTATCAAGTCTTGCTCAGGAAGAATCAACTTGCACATTGTGGCATAAAAAAAAAATATTCACATAGTGCATAGTTGAACTGTAGGATTCACTACCATAAGCTTAAAGTTGGTTTAGAAACTGCCAACTTAAAGACTGTTTTAATGAACTTAAATGTGCACTGCCTGGAGAGAGAGGCACTGGTCCTGTTATGTTTCTTGTGCAAATAAAGTTCATTTCAGATGGGAAAAAGACAATTAGATAAATTCATAGAGGATAAGGCTATCAATAGCTACTAGTCATGATAGCTATACTCAAGCCCTAAGTTCAGAAGCTTCATGCTTCTGTATACAAGTCATTGGCGAATAAGAGTAGGAAAGAACTATTGTGCTCAAGGATGATGTGGCATTCAACCAGGGAAGGGGAGACCCATCCCTCCTTTGGGTAGCACCATTAGCTATTTGTTCCTATGACAACATGGTCAATTCTTTGGTAATGCAGAGAGGTTGCTTAATTGACTTGGCCACGGCCATTATCTTAACAAAGGATTTACCCACGCTTCCTCTTGTACTGCTGCTTCTCCTCCAACCCCTCCCAGGGAAAACGGCTCTTTAGCACTCATTCAGAGCAAATGGCAATTCAGGGCTTATTTGGATTGAAATTTGCTCCAATTTACAGCTAAGAGCTGGTTTTCCGTGGAGAAAGAGTAGGGTAAGGGGGAAAATGTTTAGACCTGTGCTTTTAGACATGAGACAAGTGGACAAGATCCTTGATATGTGTTGAAATAATACAGGTTTCCTGGAAGGTAGTTTTCAAAAGCGGTGGTATTTGATGATTAGCATGCCATTGTATTTGGTCTTTGACAGCTGACATGGAATGGAACTTTTTGTTCTTACATTATTTGATAAGTAACATACAATAACCATTAGTATTTGATAGTTGCCTGCCAAACTCACAGCAATCAGCAAATGCAAACAAGGCTAACACATTCCAATTCACAATCTGTAATGCAAGGTAGAATTTGGCCTTGAAATTTATCATTCATAAATATAGATGGCAGAATTTCAAAAAATTCCAAAGCTTATTATAGCATGATGTGGGAGGAATGTGTGAAAGCACAATGTGGGAAGAGTAACAGCTAGTTCCGAACCTTCTGCCACTCCAAGGAGACCTTAAACAAGTGTGATTCTGAATGGCTGGAGCCAACAGGGGGTAGGAATCGGATGAGACCCTGCCCTATTGATTCTCCAGATGCTAGATATAAATGGCCAGCATTCATTCCTACAGGGAAAAGGAGAAGAGAGCCAGCATCAAGGAGTAGGACAGGGGAAGTGAGTGAGTGAGTGAGTGAGTGCTGCAGAGAGGTATAAGGTGGGGGGGGGCAGAGGAATTTAGGAGTGGAGAGTGCTGGAGTCTCCTGCCCTCTTGCTTTTTCAGCTAGGAGCGCAGGAGACCTGGAATGAAGGGGGATGCAGTGATAGAACACAGATGGAAAGGGGAAATGCTCTGGAGCTCCCAACCCATTCATATTAGGTTCTCCTACCCATGTTCTAAATAAAGGCTGCTGCCTCGCTGATATGTCAAGAGAGAGAACCTTAGAAGATGTTCCTTCTCTTTAAAAAAAAACAAAACAAAAAAAAACCCCTGAAGGACAGGCAGAAGATATCATCCCGGTTCTTAATATTTCAGTACAATTTCAGCTGCCAATTTTCAAATTATGTTAAATCATGGGCAAGATTAAAATAAGTGTGCTTCTGACTTTGTTTCTACCCACCCTAAACTACAGGCACAGATTATAAACCCCCCAACTACAAAGAACATGATTTCTCTGAAGCACCAAAATTCACTCACCCTCTTCCAGATCGCTCTGTGATCTCTGGGTACAATGCTACGCTCAGCTGTGCTGTAAGAGGAAGCCCAAAGGTACACACACCTCTTTTCTCAATATGCAGTTAAGTGAGCGAGGGGAACATTGGTACCCTTAGTGAGCAAATGATGCCATTATTCCAGTTGACTTGGCTGAATAAATTATATTTTTGAAGCGGGGGGGGGGGGAGCTTACAGGCAGGTGGACCAGAAATGGGGTGGGTGGGGTTGAGGAGAGCTGCTAAATAGCAGGGAGATCTCGAGAGAGCAGTTGAAATACTCTTAACTGCAGCGAGCCTGTATGCTGATATTGCAAGATTTCAGGACCAGAAGTCAGCCTAGACATTAATTAATATTAGCCGCAGCTGCTGCTGCTACTATAATCCACCCTTCACTATCAGGTGCCAGGCCAGCTTACAACATTACATGTCTAGGAAAAGCAGAGAGCCTGCACACCTTGTGTGGAGAGCAGCAGGAAAAGAACAGGGGGTGGAATTAAGAGTGGGCTGCAGGAACAGTACTGACGCATAATAGAAAGTGGTTGGATACAGCCAATGAAAAGTCCTGTGGTATCTGTTGACTGAAGAGGGCTAATAGGAAGAGGGCTTTCCTGCTGATGGACTCCCCTCCCATTTTTGAGGCATTGGTGGGCTGGAACCACCTCCTCAGCAGATCCCCAGATCTTCTTCAGCTGCACTTTTCAATAATTTTTACTTTGCAAGGTATTCCTTGGAACAAAGCTGCTCAGGTGAAACATTTGTCTCTTATAAGGTTCAAAGAAATGTAGGTATTCTACTGGTTAAAAATAAACTGTCTCAGTTGGTGGTACCCCTCACCCCATGTTTCATCTTTGCTTTTCCTATTATCATATACTTAGCCAAAAATCTTCTGGTTCAAAAACAAAGTGGACCTTTCTGGAGATGCCAAATACCGCATGTTTAGTAAGCACGGAGTGTTGACTTTGGAAATCCGGAAGCCCAGCCCATTTGATGGAGGCCTCTACACTTGCAAGGCTGTGAATGAATGCGGTGAAGCTGAAATAGAGTGCCGGCTGGATGTCAGAGGTAATGAGGATGCCACACACTCAGTACTCTAAGCTTAAGCAAAAAAAGTGTCTCCAACATTTGAGGGGTCCCTTTAAACAACAATAGCTAACTAGTGGGGTTCCTTTGGGGTCAAAAGACAGCTTCAATGTTTCTTCCATGACTCGAGTAGGAATGAAGCTGTTTCATAAGAGTGAAAGTTGAGCATAACCAATGCAGAGTTGACTGGATTAGATGCTTCCTTGCAGTTTATTAGTCTGTCTTGGAGCCAGGTAGGTACATTATTCATTGTTGAACTTTGCTTACATAGCTTTCAGCATTGTTTCATAGGAGCTTTCCTATGCAAATTCCAATCCACAGAAGAGGGTTGTAGCAACCAGTAACATGCAGAGAACAAAGCTGTGGGCGGTGCTCCCAAAATGTATACGGGGCTATGTCTATTTTCTGTGCATAGCAAGATACATGGATATGTATTGTGTGCATCTTCATTTGCAATAAAGGGCTGAGGAAGACAGTATTCAATTATGCTGACCCCACTCCATTCACATATTATATAGGCCACCTTACCTGTATCCAGTGACATCCCATAGTGCACAAGCAAGTCAACTGCTGGGTAAAGATGACTGTGTCAGGAGAAAACATGATGGGTAGTGGAGAGTACAGTACTTTACCCACACACAAAGTAGAAGGTCTTCCCATATCTGGAGGAGCTGTTGGCTGTCCCCCAGATTACAGAGGCCTAGCTGGCCTCAGCTAGGCTACAGCATTTAATGTCACCAGTCCCACGCTGTGGAACCCTCTCCCAGCAGAGATTCAGGATGCACCCTCGCTTTTGACTTTCCAGCATCTCTTGAATACCTTTATTCATGAGCATAGCCAGGATTTTTGTTGGGGGAGCAGAACCTCAGATTTGTATTGATTTTGATTTATTTAGGGGGGCAGCTGCCCCCCTGCTATGCCCATGCCTTTTTTAGAAGGGGTTCAATTAACTATTCACTTTAATAATTCTATATATATTGTTTTCTTAATGGTGGTTTGTATTTTGTTGCTGCAACCTGCCTTGATATTTTATAATAAGGCAGTATAGAAATTCTGCTTATAAATAAATAAAAACAGAGATTGTGCTGTAACAGTTTTACCTAGCTAAATCCAACATTATGAGAAATGCAATTACAACAGTGAGTGAGCAGCACATTGTGCTCACAGTCCTCTGGATCAGGGACACTCAAGTTAATAGTCATTGTCTGGTTGCAGCATTGTCAATTAGTATTTCTCTTTTTGCTTTCTGCAGTTCCACAGTAGAATTCTGAACTAATGGCTGTCATCGATTCCAGATGTGGAGGCAAGTAATTCTGTAGAAATCAGATGCTTCTGAAGCAGGTGGTTTAGCAGCAAAGGGATGGAGAGTGAGAGAGATAAAAGACCAGACACAAAACCTTCTACTCATTTACAAATTCTGGCTTCTGGCTCCCAGAAACACAAGCTGTACTAGCCCTATGCTTCCTGTAGGGCTCACTCTCAGGAAAGTTAGAATGTGCCTACAGATGCCATCCAATAAGGTAGAAGACTAGACTGTACTAATTCAGAGCACATGTAAGGCAGGTTTTTAATACTCCCCTACACCAAAAAACAAACAAACAAAAGCTACATCTCTCTGCAAATAGAAAATCCATACAGAAGGGACAGGGCCCTGATGTGTTAGCTTACAGGGTGCTTTTTATGTGGAATAGTATTCAAGAATGGCATTCCCCACTTGCAGTCTGAAATGGCACCACTCTCTCCACTATTTCATTCTACTTTCCATGTAGACTAGGCTTTGCAGTAGTCTAATTTATTAGCTAATTTATTAGCTAAATGAAAACGTAGGAGTCATGGTATCTATAGTAAAAAAAAGGGAAGTATTAATTCACTGTTGAAACATCATACATGCTTGCTTGCAGCACTAAATCCTTCATTCTGTCTTTCAGGTCATACTGGGAATGGAACATAGCAGAAATGCATAAAATAAGTGAATAAAAGACAACCTGAGATTATCTAAGTAACTACTCGTCTTTCAGTGTCTCATTTGTCAAGTGTGCAATGGGGAAAAGAGAATATTTTGTTGCCAAGCAAAACCAGGCAAACCTTGCAACACAAAATTCTTAATTCTGTTTAGTAAAAAAATTCTCAACAGCCTGTTCTAGACCATCACATGTGCACATGGAATGCACCAGCAAATCCTTCTCCATTAATCCCAAATAGAGGAGCCCTGGCACACACACTTTGTGCACACAGCTTTGAGTTTAGGGAGACACTCTCATGGATAAGGCAGCACTTTGCAAGGAGCCTCCTCCAGGATAGTCACTTATTCAGCAACAATTGAATACCAGTGGTAGTAGAGGCATCGGTATCCTCAAAAGCACCACACTTAATGTCTGAATTAAAAGACTTAAATAATCAGTACCCTTGATTTCCACTCACAATCCCTTTTTGAGAGTTTCTGGTTGTGTTGTCGTGCAGGTTAATTTTTTCTGTGGTAGCATAATATGCCAAACATAATTGTATCATTGCCTATTGTTATTCATTTAAGTTAAGCATTATAGTTTAACACAGTGAAACAAATAAAATCCACAGTGGTTTCTTTCTGAAAGTCTCCTGCTTCACTTAAGCTTCCATTCTAGAGTTCTTTTCACTAGCTGTCAATGTTTTGATAAAAAAAAATGGTTTCAATATACAAAATGCAAAACAAGAAAGCGGCAGTCAGAAGAACAACTCTGTGCAACACAGGATTGAGTTGATCCCTCCCTTGCACTAAAGGCACAGGAAAATCTGCACTGTTACTGTAGCTTATTTTCCTCATTCTAGAACAATGAGAAATAGATTTAGAATGAGAAACATTAAAACAAGAGCTTTTGATGATATAGGTGTGTATCCCGCTATACCTCATTAGTTTCTACCAGAGTAAATCATAACATTGCAACAAAATGTTTAAGGTTGCAATCCAACATTAGTAGAATGCTGTTCAATGAGAGCAAGAATTTCCACTTGTACGATGGAACTTCCTGTCCTCCTCCTCCTCTGCTCCAGGGGGGTTGGGGAACCCAACCAAAACAGACTGGGGGGAGTATATGGAGGAGGAGAACATTCCATTGAGCAAGCAGAAATCTTGTGCTGATAAAACATTCACCTTTGTGCTTATATTATACATTATTTATTCTAATTTATGTCCATAACCCTTCATGTAAGTTGTATGGTCTTGATTGATTACATTCATATAAAATTTATATTGCATGACGCCGCCTCCCCAGGGTATCTTTTTGGAGATTATGAAGAAAACAGTTTTTCTTGAGTGTTGTTACATGTTTAACTGTACAAAAAGTTATGGAAAGGAATGCAAATCTATTTATTACTTTAGCATCTAACCTATGATTCTAACCTATGATTTGATTTGTTACTCAGCTCTTCAATGCCAAGGATTCTCAGAGCAACTTAAAATAGAATTTGAAAACATAATAAATACCAATTGAACAGCACAGCCACAGCACAAACAGTAAAAGTTAGTATTTATTATGTTTTCAAATTCTATTTTAAGACTACTCACTACGAGAAGTGAGGTTACAGGGAACCAGGCAGAAGGCCTTCTCAGTAGTGGTACCCGCTCTGTGGAACACCCTCCCATCAGATGTCAAGGAAATAAACAACTATCTGACTTTTAGAAGACATCGGAAGACAGTCCTGTTTAGGGAAGTTTTTAATAGATGGGGTATAAATAATAAAATTTTATTATTATTATTATTATTATTATTATTATTATTATTATTATTATTGGGTGGGAATTCCAAAATCTGGGACATCACCACAAAGTAAACCCTATCTAGTCACAACTTGTCCCATTTTTGAGATGGGGACCTGAGTAAGGAAGGACCTCTGAGGCTCCATTGGTGCAACACAGACAGAATCAGCCCTATATTATGGGCATTATATATGCCATTAAATAAGTCATGGCACTATGGAATTGGGAGTGTATGTGATACCGACATGGAGACATTGTTACTAGGTAGGTGGGCAAAGCCTAATGCATTAAACAGCCCCTGCAGATGCCTAGTGAAAAAGTACAGAAAACTCATCCTTGGCCAGTTCTCTTTTGTACCCCACACAGCTGTAGATGTAAACATGTTGCATAACTTAAAGGACCTGTGAGAAACTCCTCTAGGTTTATTTTTTCTCCTCTCCTCTTTGGCTGGTGTTAGTGATGCCTACAAAATGTTGATATACAGAAAACCGCTCTTGGCAGAACTCAAAAGCTTTTTCTCGGCTCGGCACTTAACATGCCATTTTGCTGTGGCCATAGCACAGTGATAAGGCAATCATTTTGCATCTCAGCCAATTCCTGCACCAGTTTTAGCTCACTTTACATGCACAAGCGAAATAGCCATTGGTTAACAACTTCCTTACATGGACACTCTTTAAACAACTGTACAGAGAAGCTGCTGTATTACCCTAACCAAATGTTGCACTTCTGTTTCTTAAATACATAATCACTTAAACCAAAAGAATTGTAAAAAAAGTATTAATTACAACTGATAAAGTTTTATATAGCCTTAGGAACATTTTAAACACAGAAGCCTTTCAATTGTAGAATTGGATAGCTATTTATTTACAGTCATTGTCATTTGGATGATAGAAGGGAAACTTTGAAGCATACCAGTTCATGTAGTGTAGATAGATTGGTTAGATAATCTCCAGGATCCATAAAGTATTTTAAATTCTATATAATAATTTTAATAATTTATGAAATGGCTTAGTCATACTGGCCACATGACCCGGAAGCTGTCTGCGGACAAATGCTGGCTCCCTCTGCCTATAGAGCGAGATGAGCGCGCAACCCCAGAGTCGTCCACGACTGGACCTAATGGTCAGGTGTACCTTTACCTTCACCTTACCCCACCCATCTGGCTGGGTTTCCCCAGCCACTCATATATACACAAAGGGCTAAGAATTTTATCGGGGGGACATTTAGCTGCTCTACTCAACTGTGAACAGAAAAAATCAGGGCTGTATATATTACATGGAGGATAAGGAACGGGCTCTCTTCTCCTCCCCAGTCTAAATCTTTTCCCCACTCCAAGCTGTTGTTAGTGCCACTAACATAGTCGTTAGTCACCAAACAAGTGAGATAATTCCTTTTATTACAACCCACGTATATTAAAATATAGCTTTTGCAAGCTATTTAGCATGAGTAGGCAAACTAAGGCCCTGGAGCTGGATCCGGCCCAATCGCCTTCTAAATCCGGCCCATGGACGGTCCAGGAATCAGCCTGTTTTTACATGAGTATAATGTGTCCTTTTATTTAAAATGCATCTCTGGGTTATTTGTGGGGCATAGGAATTCGTTCATCCCCCCCCCCCAAATCATAGTCCGGCTCCCCCCACAAGGTCTGAGGGACAGCGGACATGCCCCCTGCAGAAAAGTTTGCTGAATCCTGATACTGAGTAACAGAACCTTCCCAGGGTAGTAGTATGTTCATGAAATGGGGGGAAATACGATACTTCTGAACCTAGATGTGCTCCAGCCTGGCTTACCCTTGGCTGTAGATCATTTTTTCCCACTCCTGAAACTGAAGAAAATACTAACAGACTTCATTATGTTAAGGTCTGGACACTTTTTGAACCACCAAACTGTGTCCTGTTCCTAAATTTCGATTTAGACTAAAGTAACACTACTTTTCTATAGTTAACTGTGCCCAAAGTGGTCATCAACCAGCAACTTGTCATGAAAATGCATAACAATTTGTTACAAAACGTATCAATAAACTCAAATAAGACAACAATTCAAAAAACACAGGACAAGGTCAACATTATAGTAAAATAGTCTAGGCATGCAATTAGTAGGAGGGCTGTCCACTTGCCTCTAACCCAGGAGTTGGAGCTGCACAGTTCTACCCAATATTTATCATGTATACAAGAACCAAAGGGTGTTTATTGTGATATCAGTGCTCCTCTGGCATGCAGTGGTTTTTTGTCCATCCGTCCCCATCATTCACATGACTTTGTTGGCATAAAAAATGCCAGCCCATATTTTCCCTATTTAATCTGAATTTTCCAGGGAAACTTTGTAATCAATGACCTGTTTGCAGATTAAAGCCCAGCCTGGAAGCACCCTTTATCTCCTCAATCAAGCCTTCAAACTGGTAATGCTCCCACCCCCCCTTTTCAAATGTGAGAACAGAACAGAGAAGGAAAATGACAATATTATTTAGAGACAAGGGCTGTTTTGAATGCCACAATTCTGAGGTCTGTAATGTTCCTGGACCAAGAGTGTATTGCTTTTACACGATTCAGCTTTCAAAATACATCACAGATTTTCAAGTCACACAAAGGCTCTGAAACAAAGTATAAAGGAATGTGTGTTCCTTTTATTTATTTCTAAATAGTTCTCACACATTATCCTGAATACACTCCCCCCCCCCTTTATGGTTTGTATATTTTTTTGAAATAGAACCAATCTTCCATTACTGCTTTATCCCTGCAGCCTTGGTGTAAATTGAAACCCTGGTTAGATGGTTTGACTGTAATTGGATTAAGGCTAAAATCTTAATCCTTCTCAGAAAATATCACACTGCCCCCATCTGCTACTTTCTACCAGCATAAGACTTTTTTAAAAGTCTGCAGACAAGAAGGGCCAGGCTAATGCTGTACCTTGCACAGAAGCATCTCTCATTCATCCTTTTTGCTTTTACTTTTCTTGAACACTCAGCCTGAGGAAGAGTTTTGTTGCCCAAACTCACAAGTCATTTCTAGCAGGCATAATCTCACTTGTTTTTGCAACACCAACATGGACTCCATATTATGTTTCTTAGAGGAAACTCAGATGCATTTAAGCCCTACTGATATAGCTGAAGTGCCACTCAAAGCAGAGACATCTATTTTAGGACAGCAAAGCAGTCGAGTAAGTGGATCCCATTTCTGAAGACCATACATTGTGTGACATAAGGACCACATCCTAAAATGACTTGAAGTGGTGAAAGATTGAAAGTGCTAACTATTGCAGCCTCCATCTGTTATCCCTGAGCTTGAGTTGGCATGCCCAAGCAAAGAGGCGGACAATAGAGAAAGTCTTAAAATAACACTTACTTAAGATACTCAGCCAGCAAATAAGCAACAAACCTTACTGAGAATAATGTACTTCAGGAGGGTAGGAAGGGAAATAGAGATAACTAGTGTCCAAGAAAGTAAACTAACCCAGGCTTAATAAAAGGCAGAAAATGTAACAGTCCAAAGAAAAAGAGCAAGCCAGAAATCAGCTTTCCTTTCCTATGATCAAAGACAACCAGAGATTCACAACAATACAATTCAGAACATGGCCTTAAGTTTTAAGTACTGTCCTCCTTTGTGGGTACCCTGTTTTGAAGAGAATGGGATAGAATCCAGACAAAATATGGAGGATTTGCAGCCTAGTTGCTGCTAGAACATCCATTCCAAAACCCCAGAAGACCTAGAATGACATATTCTGTATAAATTTCAGATAAAAGAGCAACATTTCAGGGGAAATAGTATTTTTTTAGGAGAAGGTCAAACTAACAAACTGCTAGTACTGTACTATTTAATTCACAATAGACCAAAACTAGAATCTGAAACAAAATTCTGCTTCATAGCTATCTCAAGTTTTATTTTAAGAAAAATCAAGCTTGCAACCTTCACAGTTTTAGATAAAAAAAATCTTTGAACGTATGTAGACAGAGTTAACTCCAAAGCAGGAGCAATATCTCAACTTTCTACACAGACTCTCTTTATATATGCTATGGCTTTTATTCCCTGAATCCATCTTGACAATCCATGGGTGAAGCCAGCGGGGGAGGCATCAGTAAAACTCAATAAAAATCAATACAAATCTGAAGTTCTCTCTCTCTCTCTCTCTCTGAAGCTCCCAAACTGCCAATGGAATACATAATACAAACTGTTACAGAAAATTAAAAATTATACAAAATTATGCTGAGAGTATCATATGGAATGTATGCAGGTATAAAATATTTGCCAGCTTTGCTTATATTGTTAGCTATTGAATTAACAACGAAATCATTTCATATGGCTGATTTCTATCAAGCCTGCTTATTCCTCCCACTTGTGCAAGGAGAGTGCTCTTTTGGCTAGATAATGAGAACTATTAGTATATAAATATATAGGGCCTCCTCTGTCACATGTTTTGGCTTTATTTGAAACTTAAATCACTAAATTTTAAACAGTAAGCAAAACTAATGTAGTTCAAACCACAAGAGTCAAGGTCGTTTAATGGTAGTTTATTTTCACATTCACACAACTGTACACTTTTCTATAAATAGATGTGGGGCTGAAATATGTACATCTTCCCTCCCTCCCTGGAAACTCATTCATAATACACAGTCCATTCAACAGCCACACAGACCAAGCTGAATGGAACAATCCCAATGATTTCTGGAGGCAGATTGCCAATAAACCCTGTGAACTCATATGGTACTCCAATATGAGTCAGAGAAGTCAGTCAGATGTTCTACAGTTTGTTACATACTGCTGATCCTCTCCTTCAAGTACCCTGGTGCATGTTTGCATTAGAGTCCAGTACAGTCCATGAAAAAATAAAAGGCATATTAAATATTCATTTTCCAGCTTACTTAGAAATAAAAAAATCAAATGATACTTTACCTGGGAGGGAGGCTTCATTGCACAGTAGCACGGTGTTTGCAAAATTATTTAATATACATGTACAATTTGACAGAAGCAATGGCTAAAAGGAGACTTGGAATGAGGATATACAGTGCTATGGACAAACATTTGCATCCTCACAACCATTTTATGATTTGATGTGTTTCCAACAATATATAACAGAATTATAGGGTGCTCTAAATACTGAAGCTTTATGTGAGTATGTAATGATTTAACCAATAGCACTGTGTTGATTTTGGTGGTGGTGGTGGTGGAGATTTGCCTTTCTTCACTTAATTCTAGACGTTTACCATGAAGAAGTCTATCACTATGAGCATGTACTACGGAACTGAACTGGAATGTCAGCAAAATGTTAGTCTCCTGTTTAAAAGAATATGTACAGTACATGCACACTGGACTGCATCATCCTTCCTGTGCCTTGATTTCCACCCATTCCTCTGAAGACACAATGACCAGACATGTGTGTAGTTTTGCTTCCACTCTCAAACAACCACGCCTTTCTGTGGAATGGGTTGGAGCAGCTTGCAGACAAAAAAGGGCCGCGTGAAAGTAATTCCATGCTGACAAAGTTAAGTCTGGAGAGCAAGGAACAAAATAATGTACAGTAAAGCACATTAGCAGCAGCAGCAGCAACAACAACAACGGGTGAGCCAGGCAAGACTGAGTTGCTTTCATTGCATACATAACAGAAAATATGAAAACAGAGGCTTGATTCTATAAATAAAAAAAAAGTCAAACAATGGTATCACTGTAAAATAAAGAGAGCCGAACCTCATGTGAGCAAATCGTCTGGGACAGCTAATTCCAAGAGCATGGCCAGAGCAGACCACACTCAGTTCTAGAAAGGATGCCAAGAAGTGCTGGAGAAGAACAGCTTCAGCACACAAATGAATAGTTAAGTCTGACTTTTGTAAAGGGGACTTGCAGGGCCATAGATAAACAAACAAGTTTTCATAAGAGATGGTTATGTGAGCTCCAATAACAGCCATAGAAAAGGGAGTATTACAGGCCAATGAATTTCCCGTGGTGGTGTTGATCAGCTGGAGACTGGGCGAGGTGGCTTGCTTTTGCTTTCTGCTTCTTTCCCACGAACTGCAGCCACATAAGAGAAGAGACACAATACCGAGTAGCAGATCTCATGAGCCTAGAAGACATTAGGAAAGACAACAGTGAAGGTTTGAGTAATTAAAGGTCTCCGGACTGTATTTATTGTATACCTTAGAGTTCCTTTACTTCGAGAACAATTATAGAAAGCTCCAATAGATGCCTTGAAATTGGTGATTCATCTATCTCATCCACACATATAAGGCTAAAGAATGCCCACTGTTTCAGCCTCAAATAAATTAAGGCAATAACAGGTGTAATTTTTTCCACCTGTGGAACCTATCTGCAGTGCCCTTACTTGCATTTAAAATGGAGCACTCAAGTGAGAGGCCCAAGGGCCATATGTAGCCCTCAATGCATCTTTTAGCACCCCCACCCAGCCCTGGTGCTGTGTTCCCAGAGCCGGGTGAGGCTGGGCTTTGGGAAGGAGGCGTGAGGGCTCTGATAGAGTCCTAGAGTCCTCCTTCCTCATTCCCAAATCCTGGTTTGTGCTTTCCCAGTTTTGGGGAGGCAGTGTGAGGGCTGTGCCAGGGGGGAGGGCATGATATTATAGCCTTGCTCCCTTCGCCCCATCCAATAAGGAAGTGTGCAGCCTGAGCGTTCTGTGTCAAAGTATTCTTGTGGCCCAGTTGATATGAAAAGTTGGACTGCCCTGATTTAAAACATACCTTTGCTCTTCAAGGTTGAATTCTATAAAGACTGGCTCTGCGTAAACGGTTTATGCATGGAGCCTATTAAATTCTATGATAGGAAGGACGTCTAATTCGGAAGCCCTTTGCGAGCGTTCCTGAGGGATCCTGCCTTATGCCACTGAGATAAGGTTTGTCCGGAAATAACAGAAGCTCCGCCTCCTAGTTAACAGAATTGGATGTCAGACCTTGTCTGCTGCCAAAAGGAGGTGCATTCTCAGAAGTCAGACTGCCCTACTGTTACTATGGAGGCAAAGCAAAATCAAGAGATGAATCAGTGCTTAAATGAACAACCATGCAGTGCTTTACAAAAGATAAAAGGCAGGGAGGGAGCAGCTTGCTTGAAGCATTATGGAGGGGCAAGGTTGGCATTCCATTCACTGATATGCGCATATATCATTTCAGCTGCAAAACTAGTGCGTAATTATTGTTGTTTGTTTGTTTGTGGTAAAAATTGCTTTTGTTTTTCCATCTTTCATGTACACATCTGTAAGATCACAGTTGAGTAGGTATGATGCCCTCCTGCATTTCTCATGCCTTTTGTGGTCACTTGTATCATAAATACCTATTAACTGTAAACTCAGTAAAAATATTGGAAGGGGCACTGCAAAACTAGGAGGAAGCTGGGTTTGCACTGCAATTGAGGTGCCTGACAAACATCATGTTTCCATATCAAATCTGTCTTCATCCTGAGTAGAGGACTTCACAAAGTGAAAGTAGAAGTTACACAAGTGTGCAACCATTTTATGTGCCATCCAAACTCTGGCTGGCTGCAAAAGACTTTTATGCAATAATAAAAAAAAACTCGTTTGAGTTTGCAGCAAAGCATCAGGAGATCTATGGAGGTAATGTTTAAAGGAAATGATACCAAAATTCCACCTAAAGGTTCAATATTATACACAGAGTGAAAATGGTATGTGGAAGGTCTGTTTCTTATTCTAGGTCATAGCCCAAACATATTGTTAACCACTAGACTTTGTCATCTACACAAACATACTTATACAGTGTCTAAATATTTTTTTAAATCCTCTGCTAACTGGTAGCATCAAATGTACCCCAAAAGGGGGGAAAAACTTTTCTGCCAGTCTTTTGTAACTGTCTATTAGATCCCACACACCATTCTTGTGGGTTTATATCCTATACAATGTATGATGTTATTGATCCCAATGATTTATTTGCAACTATATTGTTTTACTAAAAAAAAGGTGACTTTTCAATGAAGGTGTAATTTTGTAGATATGTACTTGCTCTCATGCTTAATACAATCTCACAGTTTTTTGTTTTAGTTTTCTTGGGGAAAAGTTGCCCTCATTTGGATATAATAATTTTTTGTTGTTGCTGGAGGGTCAAATCAAACAGTTTTAAAACTCTTAAGATATCTGCTTCAATATACACCTGACGATTATAAAAATTTTGTTTTCAGATTAATTCAAAAGATCTCAAGTGGTAATCATTAATATAGTTATGTTCTCAGTGATCGTAAGCCAGTATGTGTAGCATCTTAAATACAAGACTTTTAAGTTAATTATAGAATTGAAGATTCCCATGTTTTATTAGCTCAAACCACAAATCCTCCTAGTTTCTGGAAAATGGGATGGAAAAGTAAACATTAATTAGTAGTTGTCCCATTTTCTAGATGCTGACTGAGGTCTTTAAAAAACCAATTATTTTATACTGTATAGTTGAAGTAATCAGATAAAATGCAAACCATCAAATTTTGCTAGTCTAGTTTGCTTCTGAAGCCCTAGTTTGCTTTCTGAAGTTCAACACAAAAATAAGCTGAAACCCATCATCAGAATACACACAAAAACCTGTAGGCTTATACATTCCTTCAGTCCTTATTTTTATTCTCTTCATTTTGAAACTGATCATAACCATACTTCCCCAGAAGCTTCCATTGAAGTGAAGTTGTCTAACTTGGGAAAATTAGCAAGATGGAGAGCAGTCTGAATGCTGAAATGCCACAAGGTGGACATGATAAGAAAACTTTTGAGAAATAACCAGACGACATAGCAGATGACTCACCATTGGCGTCTTGTACTTGTGGCTCACCACTTCTTTAGTTTCAGGAACTAAAACCGGACGGGCAAGAGACAAAACAAAGAGTTCAAAAAACGACAAGAAAAATTGAGGGGTATAGTACAATGTTCCCAAAGGCAAGAGGAAAGGAAATGTGCAATGAGCTGCAGGGGGAAAAAGCACTCAGAATCACAGAATTGTAGAGCTGGAAGGGACCCCAGGGTCATCTAGTCCAACCCCCTGCAATGTAGGAATCTCAACTAAACAATCCTTTTTTACTAATGCTAAACTTTACTCATTCTTTTTTCTTTCTACCGTTAAACATTGACCTATACCTGTGCTGGTGCCATTAGTTCTTGCTTTAGATAACGTTCCAAAGGAAGATTTGGCAGACACCATCTTAAGAGCCTAAATACTTCTGTTCAATCATTTGTCAATGTGACAGGCTTAGTTTCAGATTTCACCTGTACATCAGCAACAGCAGATACATATTCCACTCTTATATAAACTAGCAGAAATTTACTTATGGATATTAAAAATTAAATGCCAGGAAGTCCAACTTCTATTCCCTCTGCAATAAGGAAGCAGAAGTAACAACGAAGGAAATACTGCTCTTCTTTTATCGCATTCAAATTGACCACATCAAAAGCTTGTGCATTAGTACAATTTCTGATCTGAATAACGTAATCAAACAACTACAGGCGTCCCTCCAACTTACGTGCGATTGACCACATATGTGAGCAGCATTGGGAAATAAATAGACTCAAACCAGGAAATGGCAGGATTGCACTAGAAAGTCCTCGTAACTCATGAGGAGACACTTCCCAGAGTCTGAAGAGGACTTCAGTGAGGGCAGAGGAAGCCCCAAAGAGACCAGAGGCACAGCAGGGCTTTGCTTTGGCTGCTCAGCCTCCCCACCCAGCAACTGACATACATGGGAGCAAGTCACCACCTATTTTCTGTGCATCCTCTAGCCTCCAAGTGGCCCCAGAGCTTCAACTCTAGTTTCAGAGAGAGTTATATGCAGAGAGAGCTGGAGAGCATGTAAAAATGGGCATTCAGAGGCTTTTTAGAGAGTATTCCCCACTTATGTGATTTTTGCTTATGCGAACGGGGCCCCCAAAATGTAACCCAAACATAAGTGTGCGGGAGGACGCCTGTATATTCTAAAGTCAAATTATTATGGAATGATTTTGAATCTTTTCTTTGCAAAACATCTCAGATTTTCTAGGTTAACATAAAACAACTGAAGAAAAGAGCCACTCTCCCCACCCCCCAAAAGGAATCCATGCATTTATCATGGGGAAAGATAGAGTAAGTATCTTATCATATAAACCCTGATATCACCTACTAAGACAGAATAAATGAATAGTCAATCTATGAACAAATGAATTCAGTATAAATGCTTATGTGGTGAAACAATATAGCTCAAACAAGCCCTTTCATACACGAGAACAAATGCTATCCAGGAGAAGGTCAATACAAAACGATAAAAAACTAACCAATATTACAATGAGTCATAACTCTAATACAAAACTATGTGCCAGCAGCTAGAACACAGGGCATTGCGGCATCAACATTTCTGGAAAGTTCTTAGGAAAATCCCACATATTTAACATATGTACATCCCCAAAAGACACTATTCCATGCCACCAGGAACTAGATGAAGAGCAAGGTCTCACTCTAAACTACTTTAGTATCAAATAATTCTGGTACCAACTCTGTATCCCCATAAAAATGATTTAAACAACTAAAACCTGCTATATCATCACAAAAGGAATAAAAAATGATTAACACATTTCTGAGCTTGGAGTTAGTATGATCATTTGAAAGGCAAGTATATTGGACAGAAGAAACTGAAGTCAAGAAGTCTGGACCAAACAGAAGAGGAGTTGCAAAGTTCCTGACCCTTGAGAACTGGTTTTAGGAAGGGGACCATCACGCTCACTAAATCCCCCTGTTCCCCAACTCCAAAAATGAAAATAGGTTTTTAGAAAGGAAACTGGAAGAGAACCGGGGGGGGGGGGGTTACAAAGACCAAAAAAAGTTTGGTGGGGGGAGGGGGATAAAACATTACTACTGCATAGTATTAACAAACAAACCAAAAACAAGCTGAAAGGGGGCATCTGATTTCTGAAGCTTTTACAGTTAGAAGGATGAAAGAAATAAGTACACAAGTGCCATCCTGCTTCCTCTTGCCCTGTGAATAAGAATACAGGTACAAAGTACTAACAAAGGATTGGGAGGAGGGGCAACACTTTACCTGCTGGAGAATGAAGGTTTTCATAGCAGCAACAGTGAAGGGGTCACCAAAAAGTTAAGCACAAATACATAGCAGTAACTCAAATCTCAGAGCCAAGGCCTGGTGCTTCCTACTTTCTCTAAGCAATTCTTTCCAGGAACACTTGCTTCCAGCTATACGCCCTAAGATCTCATCTCCAACTTCCACATTGTCCTTTGTAAAGTGGTCTTGGATAACATGAGAAACATAAAAACAACCAGTTGCAGATAGGTAGCCGTGCTGGTCTGCCATAGTCAAAATAAAAAAATTCCTTCCAGTAGCATCTTAAAGACCAACTAAGTTAGTTCTTGGTAATACCAAGAACTAACTTGGTTGGTCTTTAAGGTGCTACTGGAAGGAATTTTTTTATTTTGATAAAAACAACCAAGCTGACAAAATGAAGATCAAGCAATGTGAAGTATAATCAGTAAGACCTACAGAACAACCTTATTACTCATTGGTTAGCTAGTTATTTTGGATGGCGATTAAAAACTACAATTCTTCCTATTAGGAAAAAGCAGGAAAATCTGCTTTAGCAATTGTGGATTCCATGCACTACCACTTTCATACTTTCATATGCAGCTGATAATGTCTTCTTTTGAAATTATCAAAACATGAGATAATTATATATTATATACAAGGCTTGGGCCTATTGTCTATAGTCATTGAAATTTCGGTTTCAAGGTCTGTCAGACACAAACTGACTGAAACAAAGATGGAGACAAAGTGGCTCTTTGCTGGACCATAACTCTTAATAGTCTCTCACCCTTGGCCGCACTTATCAGGTTCTTCCTCGCAGGCTAAATTTGACAGGTGGGCAAAGCTGCCTGTCTGCTGATCACCTGATGTCACAAATGATATCAGGTGATTGGGTGCTTTGAAATCAGCCAAGTCCCACCCCTCCCTGCCCTGCAATTGACATCAGGTGTAGGCCGGGTGGGCATGATGTGCACAAAGCAGTTTGCAGGCCAAATAGGGAAGCCTGATGGGATGCATCTGGCCCATGGACCAGAGGCTTCCCACCCTGTTCTAGCTTAGTAAACTTAGTAAACAATCACATAGCACAGGGGTGCCTGATCCAGATCAGGGCCATATCAAAAGGAAGAAGGGATGAACCTTTCTTGGGACAGGCCAAGACTGCAACAACTTATTTCTTTCCAGGGGAGTTTCTAGATGGGAAGTTTATTGTGGAACTGGTGCTGATCACTAACACAAGTTTTTTAGAGTGTCCTCATGGCATTGTCATCAAACCGTCAGCCCATTTTTTTATATTTAATACAGATTTCCCCTTAACCTAGAAAATATACATAAAATTAACCTCCAAATACATCTTCAGTCACTTCTGGTCTGAAAGCTCATTAGCTTTTGGTGGGTGGTTTATTATGTGATGGCATTTTAGTAGATAGTCTCTGTCACATCTCTAGTCATTTCACTTGCAGTGGTCCCCGGTACCACTGGAATATTGATCATTTCATGCTGAAGGCTTGCCTGTTTTGGAGAATCTAGTCTCTCAGTACCTTCACACCATGTAGGGAGATTGCCTTTGAGACTAATTGGAGTACATACACCAGGGTTTTAAAAAATGTTTGATATGGAGGTCTTGCAGAAGACCTCTTTATCATTCTTGCCCAAGTCTTATGGTAAATCTCACTCTTGCACAAGACCTCAGTGCTAAAAATTAAAAATCAAGTGAACAAATGAAAATGAATATGGCCCTCACTACAGCAAAAAAGCACACTCCTCCATTTTACTCATTGTGAAACCAGATAAATGGCTGGATAAGACTGGTAATGTGTTCTTCTGGGTTTGTTTTTTTTTTAAAGATACACACATCGGTTCAGAAATACCTGTATACATGTATATTCAGACTAGAAAAAGGAGATTGGGGAAGGTGGGAGGAGTGGCACAAAACTCAGCTCAGATACATTCTGTCAAGCTCTGCCCATGGTGAATGGCAAGCGGCAGAACAGAATGAACATTGATGACTGCAAATGGAAATGTGTGGCTAATGTGTCAAATGGACAACCAACCAAATCAGATCTGAAGGACCTATTCTGTGGTATAAGGCCACTCTCTGGAAGCACCCAAACAGTACTTTCACAGAAGAAAGGGTCTCCCAAAGCGAAGTGAACTGGAATATTGACCAGCAATTGCTCTCATCAGTCAGTCTGAGTATCAGTTGAGCATTTATGTGAATCCCATGCAATGACCTTTGGTGCAGTGCAGATGGCATGGACTGCTTACAAACTGCTATAGAGCTTCGGCGTAACTGACCTGCTGATTTGTACCAGTGTACATACTCTCAAAAGATGTCTTGGAGAACCATCTACAGAAGATGGAATTCACTTTTACATTACATGCCCCCACATTTCAATGAATTTGAAAAGAAAAATGATTATTGATATATGGAACTTCATAAATTGGAATAAATTTGGAACATCCATAAATATGGAAGTTTAAATTGCCCTGAGTTAAATTCTACACTCACTTCATGTAGCAGAAGTTCTTTACCTAGCTATCCCTTTCCCAGCTCTTCTTTTCCCATCAGAATAAGTTCCTTGTCAAAACAAAACAAATCACTATGCTGAATTTACCCCATTCAACGAAGTTTTCTTAAGCAGCAAAAAAGAAGTTAACTTGTTATCCTCATTTCACCTCAGATCAAATACAAATCAAAGAAGTGTAGACATTGTAGTCTGTTGCAGAACATACAACAAGAATCCTCTAACACATTGAAGTAGCAAATTATTGTGGCCTAAAATTCATGATCCAGAGCCCATTTCATTGAAACCAATGCAATGCATCAATACTATATCTAGTAACAGCCTAACTACTATAGAAAGATAGCCTAGTTAAAAAAAACAAAAAAAACACAAAGTACACTAATTGCTGGTCGCCATCCCCATCTGCACTGGACAACCTCAGAAAAGTCAGCTATGTCCTGCTGGTCTCTCTCTCTCTCTCTCTCTCTCTGACACCCACCCACACGTTTCTTCCTGATAGCAACAGGGAGCATTCCTCAGTAACAGGAAAAATATACAAGGCAGTCACACCTCACTCATTCCACATACACTCACCACACACATACAAACCACAGGTGCACATGCAACACTCACTCTCTCTCGCTCTCGCTCACTCATACACAACACACTTCATACCTGCATTTCTCCCTGTCTCTCTGTCCAAGTGCATCTGTCACAGACATGGGTGTCCACAGGAATTTTTCCATTGGGGTAGGCAAAATAAAGCACTGAAAGGATGAAGCAGCCAATGTCTCCCCCAAAATGGGAAGAATAGTGCCTATAGGTTTTGCCTTATATCTCAGGTTCTAAAATTGTTAGAAATGTACATCCTGGGGACACTAAAAAGGCTTTCGCATATGCCATGGTGATGTATTATACTCAGACTCTTGGGCAAGTAACTTGCTCTTTTTGACCAGGCAGATCCCCATAGTAGCTGCTTTGTGGTGGTGCCCATAAGAGTTGCTCAAATTCCTAAATATGCCCACAGACCCAAAAGGTTGGTGACTCCAGCTCTAAAATCTTGTTATCTAAGCTTAACAATGCCTCAAGTTCACTCATGTCTTCTCCAGTTCTAATAACCTGTTTAGACACAATTTATGCTGCTTCCTTTGACCTTTCCCTGCCACCCCCCAAAAAAGAAAAATCTATCAAAACGATACAGTTCTGCCTCATGGAGAGGATCAGAAATTTGAGTTACTGCCATGTGAGTACAAACCTAATATCAAAATAATGTAATTACCAAATTCTTCCAGGACAAAGACTCCTCGCACTGTATTGCACTTTTTAATGTGATTCAGCTCTATGAAAACCTGAAAGAAAAGAGGAGGAAGACACATGATTAGAATAAAGAATGCAATGTCAAAATAAAACAAGAACAAAAAGCACACCACAGCAGTTATAACTTGGAATGTTGTAGCATATACTACCAGTTCAACTATAGTTTACTACTTAAATCAAAAGAAAGAGAAATTGGAAAATAAAAATCAAAAAATTGCCACAATGCTAGAAATCAAGAAACAACTTAAAAGGCTAAGAAGCTAAGACAGCAGAAGATGGAGTACCTTCCGCTCCTTGCAGGAGGAGAAAGCATGGAAGAGAAACGAAAGAGTTAGTAACTCTTGACATATCCAACATTGCTACCCCCTTCAGGCACTCAACTGAGTTACAGCAAAAATAAAAACCAACACACTTTGAAATGAAACAAAAGGAGGGACACAGACTGCTTCCAGATTTGGTCTGTCATTTGTGGTCTTGCCCCATCCCATTAAATGTCTGCCTCTCCATGCATCCTCCTCCGGCACAGAGGGCAGGCAAGAGGTGCCATGCTTCCCACCCAAACCAAGGGTTTTTCTTCTATGTTTCCACACGTGATGATGCTCAAGATTTACAGACTGCAGATTACACTAAGTGCTAAAACAAAGGGAGGTTGAGAAAAAAACGAAGCAGCAGGTTTTCACTTCTCTGACTCAGAAACAGAAAGTGTGTGAAAATAAATAAGCTATCTTATTGTAGTAGTCCATTCAACACCCAAAGTAGCTTCTCAAACATCCATGCGCATCTTGGAAAGTGCAATCACACTGTTTCATTCAGGACGAGGGGTAATATACGGCCTATGTGGAAAAGTACAGGAGGGAAATCATATCTCTATACTAAGATCTCTCCAAACAATGGCAAAATCCCAGGTGTTTTTCTATTAGCAATATACTTACACTAGCATACATAAAATGTCAATATGCCATCCCCAAAGAATGGGAGGATAGTCTGTTTACAGGGATATGATGGGAGAGATAAGTAGGAGACTGCTTTATTAAAGGAAGATAGCCTGGTTTGTTTCTTTAAAAATGCATTTAAAAATCTAGCCATTTCTCATTTAAAAAAGTATAGTACTAAGTCCTAGGAAAAGATGCAACATCCCTGAAAAAGAAATGCTTCTGGAGGGAAAGATGTTCTCCAACTAACTGAATAACAACATGTTTATTACCGTATTTTTCGCTCTATAAGACGCACCAGACCATAAGATGCACCTAGTTTTTGGAGGAGGAAAGCAAGAAAAAAAATATTCTGAATCTCAGAAGCCAGAACAGCAAGAGGGATCGCTGCGCAGCGAAAGCAGCAATCCCTCTTGCTGTTCTGACTTCTGGGATAGCTGCGCAGCCTGCATTCGCTCCATAAGACGCACACACATTCCCCCTTACTTTTTAGGAGGGAAAAAGTGAGTCTTATAGAGCAAAAAATACGGTATGTTGTATATTGCATAACTGACAAAGTCCTTAGAATCAATCATTTATAAAAATAAATAAAAAGCTTACAAGGGATGATTACACCTATCTCTATCCTTTTCTGTTTTACCAGAATCTACAATCTCAGTGTTTACCCAGTGCATGGCTGCAAAAAATAGGTTGTCAGTCTTCGAGCAATAAGTTTCCAAATCCGGACAATGCCACAACAAAGGGCTTGTTATTTGGGCAAAATACAGCAATACCTATCATGCTAGAGTCTATTTGGGTTTATAGTTTCGGGGTGCTTTGGGAATCTACTGCTGCATCTGGGACTACAGATTGCAACAGTGGACAAAATTATAGCCCCAGAGCATGGTTTAAGGATACTGTACATGATTCTGCTACTTCGTTGGCAAACCATTGGGAACCCTGTGTAAATTATCTTGTTTCCATGATGGAATAAAGGCATGAAAGGTATGTACAATTCAGTTGACACAATCCCCCAAACAGCTTAAATACACAGAGAAGTGTGAATTAGAATAAATGGTGAATTAGAATACACCTGAAAATTTATAAAGAATTGACTTGCTTTATTCCAAGGTTCAAATGGCAAGTTATGAGGCAACTATAGGATTCCAAACTCTGTTGTTATAACATGGGTGTAGCCAAGGGGAGGGCAGGGGGGCAGCTGCCCACCTAAATCAATACCAACCAATACAAATTTGAGATTCTGCCCCATAACAAAAGCCTGCCCCTCCTAACAAAAACCCTGGCTACGCTCATGCATTATTGTGTTTGAACAGGGTGCTAGGGAGATTTGCAAGGGAGAACCAACATGTAAGATTGAGATGTTAAATCCTTCCACTGCCCCTGTATTATCTCCTGAAAATTCCTGCCTTACTGTTGTTAACCAATTTTCCCCATATTGATTCCAAGACCAGAAGCCAGACCAACTGGGGGGAACAGCTAGTGGAGGGAGGCATTTACAGGGGGAATCTATAGGTGCCAGAAGGTTCACACACGCCACTTCTGCCCACTGATTCTCCTCAAGAAAAGTCCCAATTCATGCAGTCATGTCACCCTGGCAAACACAGGTTTGGGTAGACACATTTGATGAGATAGCCCAAATGGTTAGAAATTCAAGGAAATCAGGCTTATACACAATGACTTCTGATCACCGCTTTCTGTGCTTCATTAGCTACACTCCCCCCGCCCATGTATTCAAAGTAGCAAATGCTCAATCATTGTTGAAAAGTGAGTGTGTAATCCCACAGAGCCATTTCTGCTGAAAAGCATCTTGCTTCTTGAGCAGTGCAAGTGGCTATACTGGAAAGTTAAAACAAAAACAAAAAACCTCCATCTGTATGTATATTTCTCCCCAGCATATGTGAACAGCTTCACTGAATCTCAGCCTAGGGCTCCTAGGGACACCAGTAGAATTTAGGAAAAAAATTAGAAAAACAACAACAGAACACTGCACAAAAGACTGACTGACAAATTTAACTCTCTCCCCATCTCTCTCCCCATCTCTCTCTCTCTCTCTCTCTCTCTCTCTCTCTCTCTCTCTCTCACACACACACACACACACACACACACCCAGCCCTAAAATTGATTCCACAGCATATGCAAAACAAACATGAACACCAAGCAAAAGTAAAACAATGATCAAGAGAAGCAAAAAAGAAAACACATCCAGAGAAAAGAACAGAGTGGCACACAAATCCATGTGTGTTTCCTCTATACCTAGAGATAATGACAGATTCAAAAGGGAATAAATAATTACGTCTGTATCTTTATGAGAAAAATTGTTTCTGTCCGATTTATTGAACAGCCTCCGCTTTCAACCACAGATGAACAAGAGCACTGCCCTGCCCTGCCCCACCCATTTAGGGGGCGCAGCCATGTGACGCGTTTTGTGACACCAGGGGCAGGACTCATGGAGGGTGGCAATCTTTGCGCTTGCTCGTCGCAGCCCCCACCCAGCTCCTAGGCAAAGGCTGGCCAGTGGCAGCCCCCTCAATATTGGGGGGCACAGCACCTTTCCCCTGACTATTAGGGGGCAGGAGCCCCTTGCGCCCCATATACCTGGCGCCCCTGCAGATGAATTACACATGATGCAGGAGCGGCTACCTATCTTTTTACAAAAAGTTTGCTAATGCCAATTTTAGTTATTTTAGTTTATTTTTCCATACAACAATAGTTGTCATGAATTCACCAAAGTTAAATGGTGAGCAAATTGTTCCATAAGGCTGGAAAGTTATTTTTTTAAATATAAAAAAGCAGTGTTTTTTGCTACGTCCATACAATATACCTAAGTGTTCCAAGACTAAATGTTGTTGGAAATTGTTTTGGAAATCCAATGTAAGCAAACCTCACCATCACCTGAATTTCATTTTTTTCTTCAGCTTGAAAGAACAAAATACATCTATAGCATCATTAAGAAGATTGAATGAACAACCCCATATGCTGGTTGCAAAGAAACTAAAGCTCATTTAAAGAATTATTTGGATTAGGGCCATTATTTTTGTTGGTAGTTTGTGAATTCTGCGTACTAGTATATAGAGCTAATATTTCATTCTAAGACAGATACTACATAATTTAAATACTAACACTGAGATTCTCTTAACTGTGGAGGAAAAGAATTGTCTTTCTCCTTCACCTCCCCAAGGGAAGAGGAAACACGTTTATTGGTGCACTTTAAGAAGCTCCATGCTCAAATACTCTTGTTCAAGGGTTCTTTCCTACCTGACTGTGCATGAATTTCAGGTTAATCCCTTCCAGTGTGACTTGGAGAAGCCCCCCTTCACCAGTTTTCATATCCTGCACTGGGAATTCCCCACCCAGTTCAGGGCCTGCAATGTAAAAAGAAAACAGAAAAAAGGAGGAAAATGCTTCCCAATACAAAGTGATTTACGTACACAGAAAAACATAGGACACTGCATTTAAAGGAGGATCCCAGAAGCAAACCCTTTCCTCAAAATGGTGCCATAGCACATCTTATTTCTATAGGATGGATAACAATAAGCAATATAGAGATGCTAACTAGATGTCTGTAAACACTGGGACTTTAGAGATCATGGTATGTTTTGTCATTTATGCCTGTTAAATTCTTATGAAGGATAACCAAAGAGCTCTAGCCCTAAGCAGTAGCCTAGCATTTCATTATGTTACTATAATGCATGGGTAGGCAAACCAAGGCCCAGGGGCCGTATCCAGCCCAATCGCCTTCGAAATCTGGCCCACGGATGGGTGGGAATCAGTGTGTTTTTACATTAGCAGAATGTGCCCTTTTATTTAAAATGCATCTCTGGTTATTCGTGGGGCATAGGAATTCGTTCATTATTTTTTTCAAAATATAGTCTGGCCCCCCAAAAGGTCTGAGGGACAGTGGACCAGCCCCCTGCTGAAAAAGTTTGCTGACCCCTGCTATAATGCCTCACTGACTCACAAGCCTCACAACACAAGGGCCAATCTGTTGGTGTTCCTGCAACTTTGTACTGTTTTGTTCTGGCCTGATGGGCGACAATCTTGCTGTCTCTTGAACTGTTATTTTCAGCGTGGACAAATGATGTCCTAATGTCACACTTTAAATTGGGAGTGGTTTTAGTCTGCAGAATCATTTTGGCAATCTTTCTGAGCAGGAGAAAGGCTCTGTGGGCAGGAAATAAGTGACATTTCCTCCATTTCCTTATAGGCTATCTGCACACCTACGAGTTGTTGAACATATATGGATTTTTAAAAAAATTCTGCAAATGTCTACATGTGTAGCTGTGTACAATTTTGCTAGTGGCGCTTAAGACTTCTGCAAAGGATCAGGTGTGTATCTTGGAGGTGCCGGGAGATTTTGGGTCTTTAGGACATTTGTGGGGCTTGGTGGAAGAGAAGATTTAAGAGCAACCATGTCCTAGTCATCTGGCTGCTAAGCTCAGTATCCCATTATTACTGCAGTATCAGGGGAAATAAATAATGTTTATTTCTCCCCCGGCAATTCCTTGGAGGAAAGTCAAATTCCTTTCTGGCATCAGCATTTCCAGAGTGAAAAGGAGGGGCAGTATTTTCAGATCCTTTAATATAAAGGACAACACACTCCCAAAAACTCTTTTAGAAAGTTGTGGCACTTGCCAAAGTTCATCTATGCCCGTTAAGGCTCTTACCAGGTTTTGTGCTTTGTTGTCTTGCCGCCGCTCTCTCCATACTGTCTTTTACACAATAATATAATTCCCGGCACTACAACGGATTAAAATAAAATAAATAAATAAATAGGTTTTCTGCAGATACATAATGGAGATTTATAAAACACAGAGCTAATACAGTGGCGAGAACTTAATAGCGCAAAGAATAATAAAGCATACAAACAAACATTTCTGAGTACTTATTAATTATCTGCCACATTTCCTCCAAGCAGCTCAACTTCTTGAAGGAAAGTTGGGATACAATGCACAGGAAATAACAGTAGTATTTTAGACCATACTTTTTAAATATTTGCTAAAAATAATAAAATACGGTTATCTCAAAATACGCCATTATTTTGAAATACGTTTGGGATGAAAGGATGGGGAACTTTAAAGGCAAGACATTTTTATGATTATTCTGTTTTAATGGCATTTTATGCTTCTTGCATTTGTAAATTTTCTTGAACTGATATCTTATATGAGGGGCAATCTATATGTATTTTTTTAAACAAACAAACAAACAGTGGTGTTTGGTCCACATATATAGCTCTATTTTTTCTTTATTTTATTAAATTTATATCGCATCTTTCTTTAGTCATAGAATCTCATGTCATAACTGCTTCCCTTACAAACAATTTGCATCAGCTGAGTCTGAAATTCTCTATATGTATGTAAATGAATGCTATCCAAATGTGTTATTTTATTAAAACAATGCACTATAACTTCCTCATGTTACAGGCAAAAATGTTACATAGCTCTCCAGATCCAAGATGCATCTATCCCATCATAAACCCAAGATTAGGATGTGAGCATTTCAATAGCAATGTTCTACCCACATCTCTCCACTGGAAACTATGCTTAAAATTGCTGTTATGGGTGGAGAGTGATGCAACTCAAACCATGGAAACAATATCTGGAGACACCACTTAAGAAAAGCTTCTCGCATTGTATGTCAGCTACTGATCATCTCAGCATCAAAACCCTGCAGCAGATTCAAAGACAGATAAAATATACAGTGGTGCCCCGCAAGACGAATGCCTCGCAAGACGGAAAACCCACTAGACAAAAGGGTTTTCCGTTTTTGAGCTGCTTCGCGAGACGATTTTCCCTATGGGCTTGCTTTGCAAGACGAAAACGTCTTGCGAGTGTTCCGCTTTCCCCCCGCTTTCCCCCCTTTTCTAAGCCGCTAAGCCGCTAATAGCCTTTTAGCCGCTAAGCCTTTAATAGCCGCTAAGCCTTTAATAGCCGCTAAACCACTAATCCGCTAATAGGGTTGCTTCGCAAGACGAAAAAACCGCTAGACGAAGAGACTCGCGGAACAGATTAATTTCGTCTTGCGAGGCACCACTGTAAATGGTCCAGTAAAATACTAAGTCATTGTAAACAGAACATTGTAGAAAATGTACCTTTTTGGTGTAGAACTTATTCAATTGTGTCTCCTGGCCATTCCTCCTCCAGAGACAAAGCACTTTTGTTTTGGGACAGTATGTCATGTTGATGAGCTTCTCATACCACCAGCGTTCATACACCGTGCCAATGTTACTCCTCAGCACAATGCAATCATCGCATACCTGGAGACGTATATATTATTAGAGAGGAATTGCCATACAACCCAATTAACAGCAATCATTTTGTTAACTTTTAACCTGGTCTCTACCTCCATGAAGAAGATGTCCCCGGTTGTGTCTGTGCCAGCATGCACAACAAATGTTTGCTTCTTGATATGTCTGCTGCCACTGGGTCGGATTTGGAGCTCCCTGACATTCTAAATAGAAGGAAAAATCCTATTAAAAACCTTCCACTTTAATCTTTACTTCAGCTTCAGCAAGTCAGATCTCACCCATCTCCTGTACAAAAGTAAAATTGGATTAAAACACTGAAAAGCACCAAGTATTTTTTCAGTACTAGGGAGCAGTTTTCAGCCCCATAAGGGGGAGGAATGGGGCAGGTTTATGAGTTTGTACATGCTCCACCGATGTGCACAATGACCCAGAACAAGACCCCTGTACAAATGGGGAGTTGTCTATAACTCTACACCCAAAGTTTTCAGAGTCAGAGGAGAATCTGGCTAGCTTGCGCCCAATTATGTTTTTATAGCATACACTTAACACAATGTATCTACACACCGACAAAAAAAATGTAGCATGCTCATGCAGCAACTATGCTTTCTAAAAACATGTGTATGGTGGGGAGGCACAGCAAGCAAAAAGAACATGGGAAACCCATCAACTAATTTCTCTTTTAGTAGCACTATCAGAGAAGTAAAGATGGAATTCAGTGCTGTGCTCTTACAATTGTTCTGTCTGCACAAGCATTGCAGCTTGCCAGGTGGAATGATTCCCCCCTCTCCCCCACAGCTGTTCTGAGGGTTCTCACTGAATCTCAGGATATAGCATCTTCAAAAAGCCCCAAAGACACCCACCCTGGAGAAGCAGCCAGCAACTACAGCAATAAAAAGAGCTGGTTTTCCCCAGAAGCAGCTGGTTCAGTTCCTTACCCAGGCTTGTAACAAAACGACAAGAGATTAAGCCTAGAGAAGCTGCTTACCCATTCAGCTACTAAGGAGGAGTTTAGGAAGCAGCAGTTAGTGCCTCTAGTCCAGCAGGAAACTGGCAGACCCCAGCCCGGGCAACAGAGTGAGAAGGCAGCTTGTAGCAAGAATTTCATTCTACAGCTCTTGAGAGCAACACTATAAAAAGTTCAGAAAGATCTGACCTCTGTGTCTACTGTCTTGAATAAAACAGGTGAGGAGTCTGATTCTCTGTCAAGCAAGGTATTGCTGAGTAAATCTATACCATCCAAAGATCTGGGTCCCACTAGCCCTTGCCATTAAAAAGTACATGAAGAAGGCAAGATATCAGAATGTTTCTATCTGCAGTATTTTAATCTTGTACACAATTTGTGAAATACATTATAAAAGAGGAACATAACTCTTTTCAGATTTGTAGCAATCAACACTGCCATCTGAACTGCAGTGAAAGATAATCCTCCTCTTCTATCGAAGGGACAGAGATATAGATACAGAGGTGGTCAAAGACTTACTATATTGGCAAGTTTGTCGAGTATTTCATTTATTTCTTGACTATGCACTAGGCCAATGTGAGATTTCCCCATCAAACGGCGCACTTTCTTCCTAATATCATTCTTGGACACCTACACAGCAAAATACAGCATTTGGTTACTGACATCTCCTTAGGCACTTGCATATATATTTATATTTCAGTACATAGACAAGAACTCATTTACTGTGTTCCAAAGAGTTTAAACTACCATAGAAACAGGTCAACCAAGAGAAGACACTGTGTAATAACAAGTAACTGCAGAAATCAAGTAACTGGGAAGAAAGAAGTGATCAAATACATCCCATTGACCTAAAAACAAAGCCAAAACAAAGTATGACATGGCATTATTTCTGCAATTAATATGGGTTTGCTCTTGCATGGGGGGGGGGTTAAAAATTTGTGGCCACAGGACACCCATATTTCTCCCATACCCTACCACAAATCTCACAAAAAAATGCGCAAAAATTAAATTAAAATATGAAAAAGTGGCACCTTCAACATAAGCATGTAGGCTATCATATTGTGAAGAAGCGTAGCCAATAAGCGGTCTTCATCATCTTCTAAACGCTTCCGGTCATGTTCTCCTAGAGACAAATACCTACAAAAGGAACACACATGTACTTGAGTCTCCGATGGACTAACTGCCACTAACTGCAAAGAAAGATGCAAAATGTTCTGCATCCTCTTCCTTCTTTTATCTTTTTTAACGGAATTAAATCTCTCCACAGACCCAGTACCAGATGATCAGAAATTAAACTTAGCCTTAAGTTACATTTCCTTTTATAGGCCCAACATTAAAAGACAAGCAAAGCTTCAGGGAGGTCCAAGGTGGTGGGAGGGTTTTTTATTGGTTTTTGGTTTTTGTTCTTGCTTTTATCATGTATTTTGCATTTTTATATTGCATTTTATGTTGATATCCATCCAGAGATGTACGGATGAAGGGTGGCATACAAATTTAACTAACTAACTAAATATTTCAAAAGACAGACTTTGTGTATAAAGAAAATTAAATTTGGAACAAAGTCTTAAATGTTTTATTTTTTTAAAAAAAGTTAGAAAAAAATTGTAATCTGCTTAATAAAAAAACTCTAAGCAGTATACAGTACATAAATTAATATAAAGTGATTATTTATTTCAACAAATTTACTCAGAATAAAATCACATCCTGAATTCCCAGAAAGTTGCTAAACTAAATAATGCAGAGGGAGAGAAAAATTGCAGAGAATTTCTAATTTACCTGTCAATCATCTCTTGAGGCCCCTGATCCATCCCCATTCCTTCTCTTTCCAACATCACAGCATCTAGGTAAGCATCTTCCCAGAACTGCATATGGTCCCACAGGGTTGATCGCTCTTTGCCTAGATAGCAGAGAATAAATTAATCCAGAAGACCAATAATTTTGCAAGGAAAAAACAGGAAAAAACCTTTTTCACCACAAGATGTGCCGAGTAATCAACACCACCACCACCACCACCACCACCACCATCATCATCATCATCATCATCATCATCGTACCGCCACAGCAAAATCAGTTCTGTTAAAAACACAACTGAGATCAAAACAAGCCAGGAGATGCAAGGTTCCCTGTCCTAACTCACTGTATATATTGCAAACATTTATGGTCCCATCTTGCTACCTTGCCTAAAGCAGTGCACCAACTTTATTGCGTTCTGTGTTATTGTTTTCCTCTATCAGTATTCACCAAATGAAGAATGCAGGAACAAGAAAAGAAGAGAACAGTGGAGTGTATAGGAATACATGTGAGAAATCTTTTTAATACACACAGAAAAGCAAAAAGAAGAATTATTACTCATAGAGAAGGTTTCCATGGCAGCATCCTCTAATTGGTCCCAGACAGATCCTTTATCCCTCCCTTTATAGTTCCAAGCAAGCAGCAACATGGCAGCAAAGAGGAGAAATGAGACATATAACAAGACTGAGCAACCTTTCTGGAATAATGAGACTCAGGAGAAAAAGTGCAGTGAAAAATATGCTACATATTGCAATTGTGGTCGAAGGCCATGCCTCTTCTAATCCATCAATATAGTCTGATCTTTAGCATACTGTGTTATGAAACAACTTCCCTGCTCAGGATACCATTTTAAATATATACTTGATTTGACAGCATGTACCTTATATGATAAATCTGTAGCCCACTGATTGAATGTGGCCCACACGGCCTTCCCATGCAGGCTTCTGGCCTGAACCCCACTCCCATCCTTGACCACATTTTCTTTGCTGCTGAGCTATAATCTCTTAACAGCTAAGCAGGTGGCAGGAGGGAGAAATTCCTGCCACACAGCATAGAAGCATAGTGAGCTCCTTCTTCCCTGCTCCCGGGCTGTAACCTTTTATCAACTGGGCAACGAGGGGTCGGGACAGAACCACCATGGACTACATGTACCTCATGCTGGAAACTTTGAGGGTGATCGCACCCCCCACAAATCAACAACTTTCCACCGCCACCACCAAATGTCTGGATTTTCATTTCTATTTTAGAGTTTTGTTTTCTTAATTTGGGGTTCAAAAAAATAGGGGTCGTCTTATACATGGGGGCGTCTTATACACAGAAAAATATGGTATACTAATGACAAGCACTTCTTATGAAATGTTTTGAAGAAAACCATGAGTTTTTAGCTGATGATTTGTCTATGGTATGTTAGAGAATTCAAAACTCATCTATGGAGGTTTCACTTTAGTAGATCAGATTGTTGTTCTTTAATTTCTTTTTGTTTAGAAAATACTACGAAGAAGATTAGCATGTTAAATGCTATTTCACTAAAATGCCTATGCTTTGAACAAATTTGCTTCAAACAAAATAAATGTCAACACGTACCCAGAAGACCCTCATAGAGATAAACTCGTAGGCTTGTATCTTCTGGTGCTCTCCCAGGACTGCTGCATTTATCGTCTTTCATGGTCTGCTTCAAGCTATGAGATTTACCCTTTTTAAAAAAATAAAAATTAAATGCCAGTTTAATCAGGCATGCTCTATTGCTCTGTATTATGTATTCAACTACCAAGATTATTCTGCAAGCAATATATATTCCTTGTAAACAGAAAGATAATTCAGAAGGTAAAAAGTGGGCAGCAGAAAAAGCTTAAGCCTCCTCTCAAATTCAACTCAGTTCAAAGATACTTCATTCTCATGATATGACATTTGAGGCCTTTAAGATTTCCAAAGGTCTTTAAGAGGTCTATCACTCTAAGCCAATTTACACTTACAAGGTCAGTGTGCTTGCCACATATATAATTGAGTTTGCAGTGCATGCACACCCTGGAATATATATGCTGGCTCAGAATTGCTGGTACTTCTTCACTAAGGATGGACCGTTTCTAATGTGATCGCTTTCCATAAAGTAATAGGTCTTTTACACTACCCACCATCACTACAATAATTCCTAAGCAAAACCAAAGCATGTTCTTACAAAGATAGTGCTAGTTGCTGAATTTGTCTCAATCTCACTGTCTGACACGGTGCCTCGTGATCCTGTCAGATTTCCACCGCTTTCTCCACCAAGGCCATCACCAGCATTGCTGCTCAAATCACTATCTGCTCCTAATGTCTCCCCAGAGCTGTTGCTCACCTGAAGAGGAAAACAAACTGTTTAAATGGTCAGTCCTTTACTCAATACGAGTAGTTAATGTGGAGACAAAGATTTATTCAGAGTGCCACTCCAGAGAAAGCTAAATCTCAATAATTCCTGCATCCCAACCAAACGTAAAGGGGCAGGTTTCTGCTAACTCACGTTACATTGGGACCCAGCACAGTATACTTTAGAATGCAAAGTGACTATTTGCAGGGCACTGTGTTTAATGTTTTAATGCTTTTTTTTTCTTTTTTAGAGCTTCAGTCATTAAAAATAAAAGGCTGGGCCTCAACTTTTAAATTAACATTAGGATGAAGTCAGATTCACTTTTTTTAAAGAAAAAGAACACTAATAAATGTCTATTCTTTGGCCCAACAGGACAATTTAAGATAACTGTAGACATTGCCACAATCATTAATTTACAACAACTATTTTCCGAAAACAAATGTCACAATTTAACAATATAAACACAAATAAAATATGTAAGATTACAAAACTGTAGCAGTGGATAGGATCCCCATACCTACCAGAGCATTTTATGTACAATTGGGGGACATGATTAAATGTAAAACTGGAGAAGGATGGAGAGTGTATGCCCTAGAGATGCACTCGGCGCTTGCAATTTACACAGGTGTTGAGTAAGAAAGTGTGTGCAAATGATCAAGCCTGAAAAACACCACTAAAGCAAAGCACAAACATTCCACTTCAGCCATGCCCTACCACTGTGCTAACTTCAGAGTCTTGGCTGGTGCTTCGGATCATAACAGCAGGTCCCACACTTGCCACAGAATCCAAATCACTCTTCTGAAATCATGAACAAAGAAGAAGAAAAATAATGCACATTAGTCATTACTATTTCTGCTTGGAGACTTGGACCACACATCTTATTTGGGCCCAGACTACTAAGGAACTGCAAATCTCATGCCTCATGTTTCTAGCTTCCCAGAATCAACAACACTGGAACATGTGTTGCTTTCACATAATTATCAATGCTTCCCCAAAGTGAGTACATGCCCCCCCCATGAAAACCAGAATCTATGGACAAAGACACAAGGAATTCTCACTACCTTCTACCCCCATGTCAATCTCCTTGAGGCATTTCTCAAATAATAAACAAAATGTTCAAGACACTCACATGAGAGCTGGAAGTTAAGCTCAACCCACTATCTGCACTGATCTGGGATTTCTTCTCATCTGTCTCCCCGAGATCATGAGAGTGTTTTTTACCTTCTGACCCTAAAGAGAGGGAAAGTGATATTTCATTACTGTGAACAAGAAAATGAAAGAACCAGAAGGCAAATGATCGCTTTGGTGCATGAGAAGTACCAAGAGGGGGAACCAGAGGATCTTCTCCTGTACTCTTGAAATAGCATCCACCAGAAATATAGCCTGGCTGGTTGCAGCCACCATTCTGTCCAATACATAAATGCACCTGAGAAGCAGACCAACTGCCTTAAACAGTCACCCATTGGAGAAAGGAAAAGGGGAAAAGAGACAAAGCAGGCACCAGACAGATTCCAGTTAATACAAGGCATGCCAAACGGTCGACACATGACTCTGGAAAGCCACTTCCTTATGTCACAGATACAAGATTGCTTTTGTTGCTGTTTGCTTTTTGGAGAGGGGCAGATCTTATTGTTGGACACTTGGTACTTAATCTAATATGCTACCATCTACAGCCAAAGTTATTATTTTTCTCATGTTCACCAAGTGACTCATGGTGTGACCATCCAAACAGTCAGCAATAATAATCTGCATACCAGAAATGAGAGCTTCAAATGGGACATTTTGGGGCAAAATAGCAATATTATACAGTCACTGTAGGGATGTATTACATGGCTCTCCAGAGTTTGTAACAACAAAGGTGAAGCAGTGAGTTTCAGCTGCTACGAAGACATGCATTCATCATCCCACCCTATCCATCTAGAAAACAAATGGTGAAGGGATTTATGCCATGATCATGCAGCTTAATGTTTTTTTACCCTCCCGTGATGAGATGAAAGACAGAAAGAAAATGGATGAGAGGAGAGACAGAATTGAGAAGGGTTTGGAAGCTGTGTGCAATGGAAGTAAGGAGGCAGGAGAAGAATACACTGCAGACTACACAGGTCACCATTAAGAGCTCGAAGGGAGAAGAGACTGAATACAACCCTTCTGCCATAGCCATATCTGCCAACCGTTCCTTAACAGGGACACATGACCAGCAGCTGGAGGATTTTATTTTATTTTATTGCAGATCTAGGATGTGTACAAATAATGGTGTGTGGCAACTCTATGTACACAATACAGCAGTACCTTACATACCACTAAATATGATGAACTAAGAGTTAGGAGTGCAAGTGGGATGTATGATGTCTATCACTAGATACTGCCAACATCAGAAAAAGTGAAACAATGTGCAAGAAAGAAAGAAAAATTATATATATGGTGTGCGTGAAAAAAAGACTATTGGTGTGCATTTTTGAGATGACCATATTATTCATGAAGGTAGAATTGTCAAAAAGATGGGCAGCTTATCCCAAAGGTTGTATGTACTAGCCATGGAGTATATTTAAAGAGAGAGTATCATATATAGAACATTCAAAAAAATCAACTGGCATTGGTTTATAAACCTGACTTTAACATACATTTCTAGACTATGTTAGTACTTAGATGCCTCTAACTATGATGCTAGAAGTAAATAGAAAGTGGAATCATGAAATTCATTGGACTTGTTTTCAGATTCTGTTCACAACTTAGGTACATTAGCAACAGATTCTTTTTTTAATAAATACCTTTAATCAGTCAAAAGCATGATTTAAAAAGGTGTTATGAAAACACTGGGACGCGGGTGGCGCTGTGGGTAAAACCTCAGCGCCTAGAGCTTGCCCATCGCATGGTCGGCGGTTCGAATCCCCGCGGCGGGGTGAGCTCCCATCTTTCAGTCCCAGTTCCTGCCCACCTCACAGTTCAAAAGCACCCCTAAGTGCAAGTAGATAAATAGGTACCGCTTTATAGCGGGAAGGTAAACGGCGTTTCCGTGTGCTGCGCTGGTGCCAGCTCGCCAGAGCAGCTTCGTCACGCTGGCCACGTGACCCGGAAGTGTCTCCGGACAGCGCTGGCCCCTTAAGTGAGATGGGCGCACAACCCTAGAGTCAGACACGACTGGCCCGTACGGGCAGGGGTACCTTTACCTTTATGAAAACACTAACTGGTTAATTTACGTATTATTCCAATCAATTTAATAAGCACAGAATTTAACTGTGGATTTTTAAACATACTAAAGATTATGACTGACTGTTATTTACAGTTAAGGACTGTGAATGAATATTCACGGTTCAGGGCACTGATGGAAACAAAGTTATACATACAGAGAAGGCAATTCCTTCAAGATGACTTATCTGTAGGGATTGGCCAAAAATATACCTTTGTCAATCATACTCAGAAGTTCCTTTGTATTTCAGTTAATTGATCACACAACAGAGAGAGTTAGTTAAGTGAGGAGGGGGGGAAACAAACCTTTAATACTTGGTCAGCCTAAGTCAAAAGTCCATAAAGATGGAAAATAGCTATTTCTTTAAATAAAAAACCCTACACAAAGTTATATTTGACTTGAATGACTACATTTCAAAGATTAAGTGACTAAAAGGGCATAAGGACCATATTCCAGAGAACAGGGAACACTTAAATTTCACAGAAATCAAGGGGAGTTAAAGTTCAATTCTATACCCATTTGTCTGGAAGTAACTCCTGTGAGACTAATGCTTGAGTTGATATGCATTGGATTACACCGCACAGCATTCAAATAACACGATTAAATTATTTGACTTCTCAGCAATCACTGGCCCAATTAATACGTTATTTTTGCTGAGCAAGGGTCACTTTTACAGAGTCTAGTTTTAAAACATTCTGCTGTCAGAATGAGGCAAAGGCTTCTCCAAGTCTCTTCTACTTCTTCAGTTAAGTATGGAAGTAACTTTTCCACCTAAATACGGAAGTTCTCGAAAAACATGGGCACAGACTTCAGAGATCCCCAGTCTATTAGAATAATTGTCTATTACTTATAAGATGGGATACGGCCTAATAAAAGCATCCTTGAAAGTTTCCCTACTAGCCTGTCTTTTAAAAGGAATATTCTTTAAAAGAACCTAGGACCAGCAATGACTAAATCTGGCCAGCTTACTTTATGAAGCAAACAGGCGTCTTGGTTACATACTTCTATAATGTGAATTAATATCTTCTCTATACAATCCAACGAACTTTATATTCACAGTATTTAAGTAGTGATACTCTTTTTTGCGTATTCTCAGTGTGTTCTCTAAAGCATTATAGAATAAGATTTCTATAGATGCTATAAAATAAGATACTATAGTGGACATTGGGGTTGCGAACATGATCCGTGTGGGAGGCACGTTCGCAACCCGCAACGCTGTGTCTGCGCACGCGCGGATCGTGATTTGGTGTGTCTGCGCATGCGCTGAAATCCAGAAGTAACCCGTTCCGGTACTTCCGGGTTCGGTGCGGTGCGCAACCCGAAAACGAGCAACCTGAAGCATCTGTAACCCAAGTTATGACTGTGTACATAAGTTCTTAACCCGTGGTACCACTGTATAGTAGAAACAGATAGAAATACTATACAATGTTGCTTCTGTAGTTAAGTCAGCAATATTTTTTTCAAATATTCAATAAGCGGCATACTATAGGATAAACTATATGTTACACTGCAGAAATTCAACTGCCTCTCCTTCTTTACAAAGAGCCTGTAGGCACTTTAAAGTGGAGGAGAAGGAACATGGGAAGGCTGGTGGGAGAGTTTCAACCCTTCCCCAACAGCCTATTTTCACCCAAAACTGAAGGGAACAATCTACTATCACTTTCTACTTTATTCAGGTGCTACTGAAAAGGAATCAGACATATATATCAATATATTTTTTAAAATCACACACCGTATATTGAAGATACAGTCTGTAAATTTAAGAAGTTGCAATTTAAGAATGTAAGAAAATTTGAGAAGGATATTGACAAGCTGAAATGTGTGCAGAGGAGAGGGAGAGGGGCCAAGATGATTAAGGGTCTGGAAATCAAAGCTTATGAGGAACTGTTGAGGGAGTTGGGTATGTTTAGCCTTGAAAAGAGAAGACTGAGAGGAGACAATAGCCATCTTCAAATATTTAAAGGACTGTCACACAGAAGCTGGAGCAAGCTTGTTTATGCCTGCTCTGGGGAGTAGAACCTGAACCAATGGGTTCAAGTAAGAAGAAAGAAGATGCCAACTAAACATCAGGAAGAACTTTCCAGCAGTAAGAGATGTTCAACAATGGAACGGTCTCTCTTGTTGGAGGTTTTTAACCAGTGGCTGGATGGCCATCTCTCATGCATGCTTTAGCTGAGATTCCTTCACTGCAGGGGTGGGAACAGATGATCCTTGGGGTCACTTCCAAGTCTACAATTCTATGACTCTGTTATTCTAACTATGTGCATTATTAAGCACTATCAGTTTTATGCATTTGACAACAACAACAAAAGCAGAATGTTGAAGTGGGGCTTAGCTGGACATTCCACTCTTTTGTCCCAAGGGTGGGAATCAAAGAACTACAACCTAGAAAACAATACATCATCCCTGTGGATGGAGAACTTCACATTCCATTTCCAGTCAACCACCATTCTTCATATTATTCCCCAAGGTTACTCCCAACCTCATACAAAATAATGAATCATCAAACAATAATTGTGGACCTTTCACATTGGACTTGAACTTTACACTTTATATCTGCTATTGGTTAAGAATTCAGGACGAACATTTCTTTACACAGAACACTCCATGATGCATATATTGCAGAAAACGTTGGTTTACCACCAAAGAAGGATTACAATTTCATGGGGGAAAGACTGTCCAAAATTTAATTTATAATTCAGTGGTAAGGAAGGATTTGAAACTTGGCTGGAAGAGACTGTATTTCCCCCCTCTCCTCTCCTGATACAAAAAGGGCTATTCAGTGAACCCCAACACTAGATTTCTTTAAGAAATAGTGACCTCCTTTGTCTGCCCTATGGCTCATGTGGCATGGGTGTTCAATCAAAGGCTTAGAGAGTTGGCAGTTATGGGGAGGCTTGGAGGAGTGTCAAGTTTCTGTCCTTTTATCATATTCTTACTCAGTTTTTCCAAAGCTTTTTGCTTTGACACTTCGTTGTGCTTGTTCCACAATTCTACTCAAGATGCAATGTAAGCAGGAGAGAAAGACAGAAAAAATGTCAGATGCTGATCAGAGGCGGAAATGGAAAATAAAAATAAAAAATAAGCCACCCAATCCTGCCCTACCAAAGCAGAAATTAATGATAACTGGCATGTGAATAAATTAATCACATCTTCAGTCAGATCAGGGTAGAGACTTCCATCGCTTTCATTCACAAGATTTCAAAAATAATACCTATATATAATTAACTGGCTGAGACTCACCTACCTGATCTCATTTGCCTTCACAGAAATGACAGATTAAAGAGAGACAGAGTCAGGTTCTTTATGTCCAACATTTAAAGTTTCTTATCAGTGGGTTACACAAAGAATACAGTATGTATTTTATGTATCAATGCGCCCCAAACCACCAAATATATTTCAATTCAAAGTGTAATAAGCGATAAGAAAAACTATTTCTATAAACACTAAAAAAAAACTATGTAAAAAAACAATTAGTTTGGGTCTGAATATGCCTGTAATAACCACTTGGCTTCTTCTAGCTTTACGTATGTTAACTATATCAGACTACAAATCATTTTCATCAGGGCAAAAAGAATAGCAAAAAATGGGGAGGGGATCTAAAAAAGGAATACACACCATTCTGTTCAAATGGTACCCTAAATTTTCATCCCTGTGGCAGAAAACTTCAGATAATTCCAGATGCTGGCCCAATGCCAGTGGCAGAACCATAATAGGCATAATGGAAATTCAAGTTGGAAATGCATTACTGTATTTTAATATTTTGTTGGAAGCCACCCAGAGTGGCTGGGGAAGCCCAGCCGGATGGGCGGGGTATAAATAAATTATTATTATTATTATTATTATTATTATTATTATTATTATTATTATTATTATTATCATCATCATCATCAAGTACTAGTAGTGCACTTCATTTCCCCTCCCCAAATAGGAAGGAAGAAGCTGGGAATGCTACAAAGTAAGAAGCAAACTCAGCTCTTACAAGAGCAGAGAAAGATAAGTGCAGAAAGTTTCTTCTGCTATGGAAACAGGGCATGGGAAAGCACAGATAGAAATGGGAGAGGAAACAGGCTCAGAACACTTGAGAGCAATTCAGGATTTGTCTGCAGTAGGAGAAAGACAGCTAATTATAATTTATCCAGAAAACCTAATCAATTTCCCCATGCTTTATTTGATGGAGCAACACCAAATAAACAAACAGCGATAAGTACATTCAAACTGAAAATGAGATTTCTGGAGGCTCCCTCGATTCCCTGGTGCTATTATTTATTAAAGGTATAAACACCATGGCTGCCCTTCTTTCCCCATCCATCACAATTCTGCTTGCTCCCTATGCACATTGGTACAGAAGGTTACTGTATCCATTAAAGGGAATTCATCTCAAACTATGGGAGGGGAGTCATGCTTCAGAAACCCATCTGACAAATATGTTTGCAATTATATAGTTGTCTTTGCACAATCTCTTGAGACTGGGTAGGCTCTTTTTTTCTACATATGCACGGCATTATCTGCTAGAAACCCTCAAAACTATATTTACTTCTGTCCTTTGGATGGTGAGTGAACGTAGCAAAAAGTATTATATTTGTTCTTGTAGGTTTTGCTTTGGTGGAAAATAGAAGATTATACATTATACAGAAACACCCACAGCACAAGGGCTAGAATTGAAGATGAATGAACATGAAGTCCAAAGCTGCAATCCTGCACACTTGTACTTGGGAGCAGATCCCCAGAAATCAATGGCATAGTACTGGGCCATTTTCCTCTCAATAGTAATTTGTTTTTGTGGCAACTAGTCCCTGGTGCACACACTCCCAAGAAACTGTTTCCATTACAGACCAGACTATTCTGCCTGTAAGACTATGTGAACAATGATTAAAGTTCCCTATGCCAGCATCATACGGCTATCTCCACTAGCCTAGCCATAAAATTCCAAAAAGCATAGAAACACCAGAAATGCTTAGCCAATATTTCTCCAAGCTGTGAGAAGAGCATATATGAATAGTCTTTGCAGTCCAAGTGAGAGTGAAGCACATTACTGCAGCAATGATAAGGCAAATGTTTCAATGGGAAAGATGCAATCAGATTCTAATGCAGTGCACACTTTCCTGCATTCCATATACACATAAATACACACCAATAGAAGCTACAAAATTTTCCTCCTTTAGACTCCTTGTGTCAAACTCCCTCGGCCCTTTCCCTGCAGGGCTTGGGGCCCTTGGCATGAGCTGGGGTACTGGCAGTTGCACCTTGGGTTTCGGTTCAACCCTCGTGGCTAACATAGGGTCCTTGCCAACCGGAGTGTATGCTCCATCTGTTGGGCTTCGTTTTCTTTTTTCTGGCTCTTTAAAAGAAAGGAGGAGAGAGAAATCAGCAGCCAAAAAAGGGGGGAAATGGAAAACACATACCAGCAATGGTAAAAATAGAAGGATTAAGAAAAAAATGGGAGAAGAGTACAGAAGAAAAAGATTGTTCAGATGGCGTTAATCATTTGTTTACAGATAATGAAAAAGCAGCTCTCACATTTAGATCTTAAAATCAATGTTCAAAAGCAGTGCTCAAAACACAGGGTCTGAAGGCTTCGTACCCAGTACCTCAGAGTACATTTCTCACACAAGATTGACTGGCTAAAATTTGCTTCAGAAGACTTTCTGCAGGAAAGTCTAAGATCCAGTAAGTAGTACTATGTTATGGATTTAAACAAATTTAATACTGGGCAATATCAAACTACATCTCATAAGGGAATCCCTTTGCTCTGTCCCAGCTTCTGCCAACCTAGCAGTTTGAAAGCATACCAGTGCAAGTAGATAAATAGGTATCGCTGCTGTGGGAAGGTAAACGGAATTTCCATGTGCTCTGGTTTCCATCAAGGTGTTCTGTTGTGCCAGAAGCGGTTTAGTGATGCTGGCCACATGGCCCGGAAAGCTGTCTGTGGACAAATACCAACTCCCACGGCCTGAAGCACAATGAGCACCACACCCCATAGTTGCCTTTGACTGGACTTAACTGTCCAGGGGTCCTTTATCTTTAGCTTACTAATAATTATTAATAATTCCAGCTCCCCATCTTTCTAGTTCTCATGGCAAGTTTCAAAATGTAAAGAAAAACCAATTGTGCTGGGGTACAACATGGATACTAGATTTAGATAATACTGCATACTGCTCTTTGCAACCCTCTCACCTCCCACACTCCACCAACAGGATGTACTCTTTTAAATTTCTCAGCCTCCAGTAAAATTTGAATGGGTGCCAGAAGCTCCCTGTATATAATGTTTCCTCTTCCCCCCCCCCCATCATAAGCTTGGTAAGGCAAGATGCTGGGTAACAGGAGCGGGGAATGGCTGGCCCTCCATATGTTGCTGAATTACAACTCCCAGCAAGCCTGGTCAGTGATGATGGGAGCTGTAGTTCTCATCAAGCACAAGCTCTGTATGCAAAATATTATACATTGGAGGGCCAATGGTTCCCCACACCTGCTATTTATATACACACCATTGCCCTTATATACAACTGTATCATCCCCACTGTGCTTAATAAATAAGTGCTATTGGGGCATGGGCCTTTTCCTTAAGCAGCTAAATATTTGCACTTTTTCTCATGGCTGAACTGCTGAAATGAAATTAATTCAGACAAACATTTGCGTGTGCCAATGAAAACAAAGTAACGGCATTCTGTACTGGAGTTGACTGAAAATACATTAATCATTTTCGCCATGAAACTATTTGTACTTATAGAATTATAGATGCAATTCAAAATACTTATTCCAATAAATTTCTTTTACATGGTTCAGTAATTACTCAAAATCTAAAGCTGTGATAAAATAAATGTGATTATTGGTTATGCCAGAAAGTCAGACTAGCTCAGATCTACAACAAGTAGGGCATTTCACAGATTTACATTCATTTATTTTATATATTTCATTAGTTTATCTTATTCTCTTACCTTTGTTATAGTAGTGAGTATGAGCTATTTCCAGCAGACCAAAGACACTTGCCATTCCCCCAAGTCCAGCATTTGCATATGACTGCTCAAGGCTTGACACAGTACATTTCAGCAAATCCAACATCCCTTTATAAACCTTGCGGCTGATCTCCTACAATGGAAACATTCATACGGGTAAGGATGCGTCATTTATTAGGAACCTGGTTCAGCTGATTAATTTCCACTAAAGTAAGCCATAATTCCCTTGCATTCTAATTAATTTTCTGTAGCTTAACTACGCCTCCTTCAGCTTAGGACCATAGAAAGCTGCTTTGTAGCAAGTCAGGCCAATAGTTCCTCTAGCTTAGTATTCTCTATGCAACTCACCAATGTTTCAGACGCCACACCTCAAGATACCAGAGACTGAACCTGGGACCTTTTGCATACAAACATGTGCTCTACTACAGATCTATTTCTGTACCTAAAAGAGAATTTATCTTTATAGAATTACCTCTGTTAACTAACTCTGTGCAAATGCTCTTTCTAGTAGGTGGAGGTTCTGACAGCACTTAAGCAAACTGTTGTGAAGCCTCCCCTAGAAAAACCATTACTCAATCTCACTCAATCCCACTGATCTCAGTAGCTTTCATCAGTTTTTAATTTGGCTTTTTTCAGTAAGTTACTTCAGTGTAATCAGTTCTAGGTCTTCTTGGTTTCCCTCAACCCTCCACAGCAGATCTAGGGGTCACACAGGTGCATGGGGAGAAGAGAGAAAAGGAAGTTCCATTACACAGCCAAAAGTCCTTGTGCTACTAGAACTGTTTGGTTGGATACCCTTCTGATTGTTAGGATCCTTTCTAATCTGGTTTCTGACCTGGTATTTGGAACAAAAATGGCCTTGGTCACTTTGGTAGATGATCTGTACCAAAAGATGGGCATGAGGCATCTGACCCAGTTGATTCTCCTAGATATCTCAGCAGCTTTTAGTATTGTCAGCCATGGCACCCATCTGGGCCACTGAGAAAGGATGGAGTTGGGAGGCACAGCTCTGTAGTGGTTCTGGTCTCCCTCACCAGCACCAGCACCCCACCTCTCAAGGGTCTCAGAAGGTCTACTACTCAGCCCCATGACCTCTGGCTTATGGAGTGCTTCAATGGCCCATCTTATCCTCCATGCTGCTTAACATGTCTGGTTGAAGTCACCCTGAGCTTTTGGCTTGGGTATCATCAGTATCCAGATGACACTAAGCTCTACCTCTTGTCTGCATTTCCTGATCCCAATGAGGCAGTATACCCACTCCCATTAAGGGAGACGAGAATGAATCATAGAATCATAGAGTTGGAAGAGACCACAAGGGCCATCGAGTCCAACCCCCTGCCAAGCAGGAAACACCATCAGAGCACTCCTGACATATGGTTGTCAAGCCTCTGCTTAAAGACCTCCAAAGAAGGAGACTCCACCACACTCCTTGGCAGCAAATTCCACTGTCGAACAGCTCTTACTGTCAGGAAGTTCTTCCTAATGTTTAGGTGGAATCTTCTTTCTTGTAGTTTGGATCCATTGCTCCGTGTCCGCATATCACCCTGGTCTTTCATCAACTGCCCTGATTATCAATTGGTTTCCTGGCTCAATTCTCTGCCTTGCTCTAAAGCCCTATATGGCAAGGTAACAAGACTGTTTCAGAATTACTTCTTCCCATTTTACCCAGGAACTCTACTGCACTTCAAAGGCCCTCTCCACGTTCTCTTCCCATCCTTTGTATGGGCATGAGAGAAATAGGTTTCTCTATTGTGACACCTAGATTTAGAAACAGCTTGCCTAGGGGGATGCACCTTTCCCATTGCAGCATGCTTGCCTTTTGGGAGGTGATGAAGGTATGTTTATTCTAGACACCATTCATCTAACTGGGCCTCTGATATTCTAAGTACTGGGTTTTTAACTTATTGTTGTTTTGTAATCTATGATTTATTAGTTATGGTTTTACTGTGAGCGCTGCAGCAGAAAGACGAAATAAAACCATTTAAAAGAAAAGAGGAACAGAGAACTGACCACATCCTGGACAACATCCTGCCGTGCATCTTCCTCCGATTGGATGGTGCGATTAAGCTTGCTTAATACAAAGACACGGAGCTGCTCACTCTCCAGGAGACGGCGGACTCTCTTCATGTGAAACCAACCAACTCCTTGTCCATCTAGGACATTGTGCACCACCTCTTTCAAGAACTGCTGGTTCTCACTATATTATATGGATACACAAGCAATAGGGGGCATAACCCTCCAGGACACTTCCATAGGTATATTAGACTTTACAATAGGAGGATACTGACACAACATAAATCTACCTGTATTTAGCCATGCTGACTTCAACTCTAACCATAATATGCTAGGTATCCTTGATGCAACCTGCATCGGATCCTGCTATATATCTCTATCACTGACTCAAGTGGAGCAGGTGGAATAACTAGGCTGGGGTAAGAATTGTGGCTATCACACTTCCCCAGCCCTTTCTGCCATGTGGAGCGCCACTGCAGAAAGGAAGAGATGGGGCTGTGCCTAGATCTGTGGCTCAGCAAAGCAGAAACAGCCTGTAACTATCATTTTGGGTCAAAGTATCCTGCTGCCCATCAAAACTAGACTCTTGTAACCTAGCATCACACTGTTGATGTGTTCCATTTGTTATGAATTACAATCTCTATACTTTTCTCAGTAATATGTCTAACCATTAATACCTCCTTTTATTTCTGCATTTGGCTGTTTCTTATTTGTGCAAACAGAAGACGTTTTGTGAAAGTGGGTTTCCTAGTCTCTCCTCACCATATTGTCCCTCCTACCCTCCCTAAAAAGCAGCTTTCAAGAGTCACAATATATACTGGAATAGGGTTGGATGTGGTGCAAGATCTACTGGGACAGAAACAGCCAAAACTAAGTGGAGACAACTTGCATGAGCTGATCAATTGTGTAATCCATTACAGTGATTCAAAGATAAAGTGTAGGTCACCTTCTTTAATTTTTCCTTTTAGAAGTATCACCAGATCTTCTTATACTCAGAGCAGACGTGCCCAGGGCATGCCACATAAAGCTCATTTTGCATTGTACAGAAACTCTAAGCAAATGCTTTTACCTGGAATTACTGCTTCGTCCCTGTGGTGAAGGAGTCTCTCTTTTCACTGTCGGGCTGTGCTTTATAACAGAAGACTTTTGATCCACAAGTGCTCGTCTATTTCCTGAATAAGAGAGGAAGCAGAACAAGAAAACAGTTACTGAAAAGGATGCCCAAGTCCAAGAACGGTACCAATGAGACACACAAAAGTCAGCTAACACTTAATTAAATGGACATACAAAGAAACTTGGAAAAGCAGCAGCATATTTTGTATTATTGCATCATACATCGGCAGAAAACAGTAATGGGAATGAGACAGAGACAAAAGAGAAGATGGTAACAAGAGCAGAAGGTGAAAGGCAGGAGTTTGGCTGCTCTGCATGCATTTCTGCCACAAGAACCATCTTCTGATTAGGCAACATATGGAAAAGCAATGTGTTACGGGAGTGTGACTAGTAGAAATCACATGATACTGGCTTCCAGTGGAAAAATTGCCCAAAAGACAGGCACAAGAATGCTGGCTGGGAGTTGGTATGTCATGCACAGTTCATAATGCAAGGAACCCACCTTCATTGCTTACTGGCCCAGCTTCAGTAATAATCTCCATTATAGTATTTAGCCCAAATACTGGGACACAAAATAAACAATTAGTAGTGCACTGCAAAATCACCACCATTTTTATATTTGATTAGTTAATTGATTAATCCCCTCTCTTTCAGAAACAGCCCTAGATTAATGTTGGGGAACATCTACATTGGGGTGGTCCATATAACAGCTTCCCCCATGGCTAAATAGGAATAAACTAAACGTGGAAGGAAAACTTAAGGAAGAGGTATTAACTAGCCAGTGTAGCAGGGGAGGTTTCCTACATTCCCTGTTCTATCGGCCCACCTGTAATGGTGCTTGTTCTTGATTTGGTCCTGGGATTAGCACTGCCCTTGTATGCCTTGTGAGCATTAGCTCGGCTCATTCAGTATGGTAGAGAGACTCAAAACAATCATCTCTGTAGAAGCACATTTTGAAACAAATTTCCCAACCCTAATGGCTTCGAAACACAAAATCACAAGCTCTAATTTCTACTGTAGATGTGTCCTAACCTGATTTAAGGTCACTTGAAGGCTCAAAAGTTACTCTGAACCCCATTCAATTCAGGAATAATGCTTCTATTTTAGGAATTATTGTCATCTTTTATTTCACAGGAACTGCAAAAAATAAAGCTTATCTCCCTTCAGAACATGAAGGTAAATAAAACTAAACATTAATGAATAGTTGAAAAGGGTAATGAAACAATGGCAATGAATGAAATGAAAAAATATCTAGCCATCTTGTATCTCAAAGAATTCAAACATTAAGAAAATTGATATTTACCTGGCATACACAAATCATTAAAATGTAGAGTTGGAATGGTCCCCCAAGGGTCATCTCGCCTAAATATCTACTATCATGCCATCCCCACCACCCAACTAGTATGATACCTGTCAGGTCAGTCAGGTTATAATTTTTCTTTATATATGAAACTGACTAAATTACTGACAATTTTATCCTATAGAAAATTGGAGATGCCACATGGAACAAGAGTCATCAAGAAATGGCAATAAACTGCAGAAGATGAGACACAAAGCATGGAAAGACACAGAAAAACCCATCACTGTTTTCTTCCAATGTGTGTTATCAATAATAGGTTTAGCTAACAGAAGATCTCTGCACAAACAAATGTAGGAATATGACTAAATGGAAATATCCCCAGAGACCATGCAGAGTCTTCACCAAACTACTCACAGTCCTTCTGCGTTGGTTTCTGGTTTTTCTACACACACACACACACCCCTAAGAAAATGTTAACTCTTATCCAAAGCAAAGTCCAATGCAGCAACACAAAACTAACTTTTGGCCTTTATTACTAAAAGGTCAAAGGTCAGCAAACATCATACCAACCTTCATCCACATCCCTTCCCACTTCCAGATTAAAGTAATCTTTACCGATGAAAATGGAGAGGGGGAAGAAATAAATAAAATCAACTTATTAAAAACAACTTATTAAAAATAAAGCATTCTTCCAGCTGAGCAACCAAAAAAATTCAATGCAAAATCAAACAATGGTAAATTAGATTATCTTTCCTTTAACAACAGCAATGACAAAAACCAACTGTAGTACAGATAACATGGAGTAATTTCTACAGATTCTACTCCATATTTTTCAAGATTTAAGAAGTCTACCTTAGGCTAAGTCCTATTGCTCCAAATGAATGGCTTTCAATAATTTTCCTCTTAAGGTAAGTTTTAGCCCTTTAGATAAGGGACAATTAAAATGTGATAGCCTTTCCCATGAAAGTGTTTCACGTAACTGGTGAAAAGTTGAAAAGGTTGGTCTCCCTCTATCTGGGCTGACAGTGTCCATGTGCCAGGAGAGCCAACAGCAGTGATATGCAGCTGTATACATCTGAGGCAACACACACACACACACACACTAAGGATATGCTTGCCACATAGACTGTTGCCAGGGAAAGGGCTTTTAAGCTGCCTCCATGTGGGGTTTGTGAAATTAAATCAGTCCAGAGGATTAAGACTTTGCATTCACTTTATGCAAAATCTCTTTCCACCAAATTGCATCTCATACAGCCGGTGCATTAAAATAAAGACAGACCAAAAATAATACTCTCTTCCATACAAAAAAGTGTAATTAATAGTCACTTAAAGAATTCTGCTTAAGAAATCTGAAGCATCACTCAAAATGAATTCCTAATTCTAGACTGCCTGGTTTCCCAAAATGATTTTTTTAAGGGTTGGGTGTAATTCTGTGACTGCTTGGCAATCAAAGGGATTCTGAGAGCAGTAAAAGGCAAGGAAAAGTGATTACCTTTCAGGCTAGGAAATGGAGTGTTTTTGTCTCTCCCAGCTTTGGTTGGAAGGGCTAAATTGGACAGACTAAAGCTTGTGCTGTGGTTCTTGTATAGGCTACCTATAACAAAAATAAAATAAATCAAGTGATCTAATCATCCCCTTATCTCATTCAGAAATTTACTGTGCAGTTTACATCTGAACAGCTTTCTGCACTCTGGGATAAACTAGACATGACCTTAAATGCAGCATAAAGGTTTTTAAACATGAAGGTAGCATCAGCTGGTTGGCACTAATGAGAAATTCCCCCACCCCAAGAACTTCCAGTTTCAGAAGTGGGGTTTCATCAGGACCACAGCAGAAAAGATAGGCCTGACGGGCTGCCCTTCATGGCCCCTTCAGCACTTACTGGGCCCTTCCCAGTGCCTGTCATCACTTGGGTCTTCCAATGGCATTGCTACTGCAGAAGACAGCATTGTCATCCTCCTTGTGCTTTTCCATGGGCATATTCATAGTGGAAGCAGCCCTGTAACAGGCCACAAGTTGGGCAGCTACTTGGCTTCCAGGTCACTATGTACTTTTGGCTATAAAGTAAGCTTTCACGTGAAGGGCAGGGGAAGTTGCTAGTAGCCTCCTCCTTCCTCTTATGTATGGCACCACAAACACCCAAAGGGAAGGGATGCAACAGCCTGCCAGCCTCCCCTTCCCTTGTGAAAATAACAACAACATTTATACCCCACCCATCTAGCTGGGCTTCCCCAGCCACTCTGGGCGGCTCCCAACAGAATATTAAAAACACGATAAAACATCAAACATTAAAAACATCCCTAAACAGGGATGCCTTTAGATGTCTTCTAAAAGTCAGATAGTTGTTTATTTCCTTGACATCTGATGGAAGGGCATTCCTCAGGGCGGGCGCCACCACTTTGCAAGAGCTCCAGGGGAAGGCTGTGGCCATAGGAGCACCACTACCAGGTAGGCAAAGGATGGCAGGTACAGGGGTGGAACTAGGGCATGAGTCCCAGTGAGCTTTGCTGGGGCATGTGGGTCCCAGCAAATGACAGGTCTGAGGAGGAGGAAGGAGGTTTGATCCCCAAAATTAGCAGCCCATCAACTGATACCATTTCAATTTCAAAAATCTGCATGTTACCACATTTAGCATCATGTGTAGTTTTGCCCTCAACAGCAGGCTCTCTCTCCCTCTATGAGAAATGGAATAGTTCCTTACTTCTGCTACAACTCATGAAGATATTTTTGAAATGAGACAAGGGGAGGAGGAGGCAGAATAAACACTTTACTTGTTTATCCTGTTCCTCTACTTCTCCATTTAATTTATTCAATGAAATGAATGTATTTAATTCAAAATCTTGACATTCCATCATTTACATTCCACTATCTCATTCTTAAAATGTGCAAGGCAGTTAACATTCAAATCATTTAAAACATCAAATCGACACAGCAGATAAAATTCAGCTTTAAAAAAGACTGGGAACTAACACAATGGTTAGGTAGGATCAAGAGCATGTGAGACCACAGACCTGCTGGAACAAAAATTATTTTAGCTGATGTCTAAATGTCACTAGAGAGGCAGCCACCCAGGTCACCCCAGCCTGGGTGCTATTGTGGAAAAAATGACAACTGGTAACCAGAGTAGCACATTCAAGTTTATTGGCCCAAGGCTTTAGGTAACCAGCTCTTTAAACTGGGCTCTGAAACAGACCAGAAGCCAGTTAAATTGATAGAGTAAGAGCTCATCCAGACTTCCTTTGTGCCATATTTCTAGGCAGAGCTTTGCACTTCAAGGCACTGTGTCCAAGCACTCTTTTTTTTTTTTATCCCAGCCTTTTCCCACTCTTTATCGTTGAATTGGAGCAAACGGCAAATCGGAATTGCCGTTTGTTCAAATTCAGTATTAAAGAGTGGGTTTTCCTGGGGAAAGCTCTGGAGGAAAAAAAAGTGTTCAGACATGGAGCTTTAAAGCACACACCTGTGATTAGAAAGTGCGGAGCCAAACGCAAGTGTGGATGAGCTCTCACTCTCCCCCAAAATCTGAGTCATGCCGAAATTTTGTTTGCTGGTTTTTGCACTAGTTGTAGCTTCTGTACATTTTCCCCAGACAATCCACTTAAGGCACATTATAATACTTCAAACTTGATGTAACCAGTGCATACACAACTTCGGCTATTATCTGCCTTCTCCAGGAACAGGTACAATTGGTGCACTACCTGATTGTTCAAAGGGAGCGGGACCCCACACAAAACACAGGTGAACCACTATTTTTGAGACAGCAGTACTATTGAACAGGAGAATTAGTAGCTCTATGACAATGTTGCTCACCTGACGTGATTGGATACAAATGAGGGTAGACCTGAGCTAGCTCTCTCCCTTCCACTGCATTCTCATCTCCTGCCCCTCCATTGTTGGTGTTTTGGAGGGCAAATATCTGCAAGCAGGGAACTTTAAGTGCATGGAGATCTAGGACGAATACAGTAGGCTGCACACTGCAGTTGTTTGCCATACAAGGACAACAGTGGGGCTGTGAAAAGTTAACTAGCACATCCCAGCTACAGTGATTCCTCTATTGCATGAGGACACCACCTGAATAGGGTTTGTGCCCTATCTGAACTAATTTCAAAAAGGAGCTAGCAACACCAACCTTGTAGAAAAGAGCACTACATAACTAGGGCCCATCACCAAACATGTCTTGTTGCTAGTTTCTGTCAACCTCACTCACCCCAGTTGGAGAAAGCTCATGGAACAGGTCCCACCAGAAGATCTCAACGCCCAAAGCTGATTCCAAAGCTATGAAGGGCTTAACTTTTCAGGATGTCATGAAATGAGTGTGGGGCTTCTGCTCAATTCCATGGCACTATGTCCTGTGGAATCCATAAAAGTTCCATCTCCACCCACCCCCTTGCTGTTTAATGTCTATATGAAACCACTAGAACAACTCGTCCTGGAATTTAGGGCTCAGTGCCATCAATGTGCTTAAGACACTCAGCTCACTCATTCTCTATTCCATCTGAATCAGGAGAGGCTGTGCAGGACTGGTGCCTAGGGGCAGTGACGGACTCAGTGAGAGCCATTAATCTGAAGGTGATTAATGTAAAATGTACGATGGAAGTGCTATAGGTGGGTGGTCCAAGTCCAGGAATTAGGGAGACTCCCTATGAAGGAACAAGCACATAGCATGGGTGTTCTTGATTCAAACCTGCCATTGGAGACACAGGTGGCCTCAGGGATCAACTATGACTGGTTAACCATCTAAAGACGCTGTTTGACCAGGATAGCCTGAAATCAATAATTCATGTACAAATAACCTCACAAATGTAGGGGAGGGATAAGGGAGCAATTTGATTCAATTCACATTTAAAGCTGAAAATATCAAATCTGCACTTTTCAAAACAATATGGGAAACGGTCTTCCCTCAAAATTTGCGCTTATCTGAATTTTGTGATGCAGTTCTCCAACCCACATTTACAAAAATGCATACCGTATTTTTCGCTCTATAACACGCACCAGACCATAACACACACGTAGTTTTTAGAGGAGGAAAACAAGAAAAAAATATTCTAAATGAAACAGTGGATGTATGATTTTTGTGGTTCATGCTGTGGCCACAGACATGTGATCTGACAGTGAGTTTGGAGTAGCCCAATACAAAAATCCCTGAGGATCCATGTGGATCCATGCTTTGTAACCACGTTTTTGCACCACTGCGACCCCAGGCAACAGTGGATGCGTGATTTTTTTGGTGCAAGATGTAGCCATGGACATGCTATGTGATCTGATGGTGAATTTGGGGTGACCCAGTGCAAAAATCCTGAGGATCCATGTGGATCCGTGCTTTGTAACCACGTTTTAAGTGGGGAGGGAAGGAAAAGCACCCAAGGGACAAGGAGCACGCATGGGGTGTGTGGAGAAGGATGCTGCTAATAATGCTATTTAGCGAGCTGAGTGGGGAGGAGAGAGGGACAGAGAGCCTGCTTGCTTTAAAGGAGCCAATCGGACAGGAGCTGCTTACACTCATGTAAGCAGCTCCTCTTCTCTCCCGCTTTGCTCCTTTAAAGCAAGCAGGCTCTCTGTCCCTCTCTCCTCCCCACTCAGCGGCTCTTCTCCCACTTTGCTGTTTCAAAGCAAGCCACGGAGGAGGGAAGGAAGGGGAACCATGGATCCTCTGCTCACGACTGCAGCAGATCCCCCCGCCACCCGTAGGCATTCGCTCCATAACACGCATAGACATTTCCCCTTACTTTCTAGGAGGAAAAAAGTGAGTGTTATGGTGCAAAAAATACGGTATATGAAATTGCATAGAAATGACTATACTGGTGAAAATAACATACAAAATGCATCATATTAGGAGAATTTGCTTGCAGAAATGTGGGCATCAATCAAAAGTATATACAAATATGTGTTTATGAGGAGAAATTCAGGCTAAAATCGTGAAGCATTTTCACAAGGCTTTTTTCTTAATTTATTGCAAATTGCTTCAGAAATGTGGGGAAGTGAAGAGAAGATTGGTAAAATGAACAACTGAGAGAACCAAAACTGATAGATTCTTCCATACCTAACCTGGGGTTACCCTTGAAGACAGCCCAGAAGCAGCAGCAACTGAAGAATGTAACAGCAAGGCTGTTAAATAGGGGAAGTAGATGGGATCATTTTACAGCAATCATCAGAGCTCTGCACTGACTGCCTGTGAGCTACTAGGGCAAATTCCAGGTGTTTGTACTGATGTAATTAAGCCCCAAATAGCTTGAGGCCAAAGCAAATTGAAAAGCACCTCCCTCATAGAGCCATCTCGGTGGCAGATCCACAACTGACAAACTCCCTCCCCATGGAATTTGTGTTGTTTCCCACATAGTTACTATTTAGACAATAATAAAACATATTTTGCCACTTTGTCATTTTGGCCATAAATTGGTCCTGAGATTGAACAGTACAATGTTATCATGCTGCTTTGTTATACTATTTTTAATTATCCACTGTATTTTTTATGTTGTGCACCACCCTGAGCTCCTTTAGAAGGAAGGGCAAGATGTAAATGAAAATCATCATCATCATCATCATCTTCACACCAGTTCCTGCTATAGCCTTTGCATATGGTTTATTATACCTGCAAACCTCAGCAATTGTGAAAGAGGAAGCAAAATGTAAATATTAAGGGTCACAGAGGACATAGCATACTATTAGTACTGAGTAAGTGACTATTAGTACTGATTAGTACACTTCCTTCATTCAATTTGGCACCAAGCACACCAACGTTGCTCTCTGAGCTACCCAGACTAATTTCCAGCTCCCAGTTCCAAGGTCTGCTCCCTAGTGCTAAAATTTAACCAAACCCAGTTCCTATTCTTCTCTACTAAGCCAAGACTCCTGTTGCTTCCCTTTCCTTCTGCTTTTGCAAAAGATGCAAGCAGTAGATGAATGTCATGTATTAAGCAATAGCCAATGACTTTCACAGGGCTGGTGCCTTTGGGTCAAATACTTTATTTCAATTAAGTATTCTTCTTTCTGTGGGTCTCTTCCCCACTTTCTTCCCACCTGCTGTTCAAATTTGCAAATAAGAAACAATTATACATACTGGCAAAGGACATAATGCCCCCAAAACCTTCACTGCTGTTGTTGGATATTGTAGAATTTGGGGAACTGGCATGGGAATCCGATTCCGCATCAGACTCGTTGCCTAGCTTTAAGCTGTTGGGGCGCAGAGGCTGCAGAGGCCTATAAAAGAAAAGACAACGGTTACATTGTTGGCATCGTTATGTATCCTGCAACTCAAAGTTTGTTGGGACCCATCTCATATCAGTAACACAAACAGCTGATTTAGCTGTGGTGTCAGTTTGGCAGTTGCCATGTCAACTGATGCCTATTTTAGAATAGAGCAAGTATGAAAACAAAGGCAACAGAGAAGTAATCTTCTGCAGATTCCAAGTACCAGCCATCTACCAAAACAGAAAACATATTGGAATACTTCCAGGAGAATAATTACAGGCCTCTTCTCCAAGTAATTATATGTTCCACTCAATACAGGGACTCATCAAAGTGCTGTGGTCCCAAGCTGCTACATATGTGGTTGTGAATACTGTAACAATGTGGCCAAATCATGAGACTTTTCCCTCCAAGTTGTCATTGTCCATACCAGCTGGCTGTCACATGGGGAAAACCCACATAGATCCTTCCTTCATGTGTTCCCCCAAGTGGTGCAGGACTGCACCAGAGAAAAGATGCTTCCTTGATACTGTGGGTCCTGAAATGCTGATGTGTTTAATATATATCCCTCTAGGTCTGAGGGAATATGATAAAGACCTAAGAAAATCATTAGAAGATATCTGAACTGCAGGGGGATTTTCGGAGGATAATGCATGGTACTAAGCACAAATTAACAAGATTAGTAAAATTCCAGTGTGGCCTTCATGGAGTCCTGAATATAGTGATATCTCACCGATTGCCATTGAGGTTCTGATTGAACTTCGGTGTATAGCTTTCTTCCTGTTCATCCTCTTCTTCCTCTGCTGGAAACCCATACTGTGGCTCAAAGTATGGGTTATCATACTCTCTTTTCTTCACCATTCCATCCACGGAACTCAAACTGTTTGCTGGATTCTCACTATCACGACGTTCAACACTCATTTTGGGAAAACTTGGTTGTAAAGGCAAACTGGGGAGGTGATTTGAAAATCCAGCTACCATCTTCTCCTCCATCTCTGCTGAATCAGCAGACTCCTTTGTAAAACAAACAAAAATCCAATTTGTCTACAAATACATATCCACCTAACACCTGGTGTCAGGCCCAAGAGGGCCCTAAGATTCTGAAGGCCAATTGTTATCTTTATTTCTAACATTGCCTATACTAAATGAGCTTACATCATCTCCCTGCAATTTTGTCTCCCATGTCTAACATTTCACAATTTATTTGCCGCATTAGACCAACTGTTTTCTATATAATAAACTGTATTAATATTAAATGTTCATCCATTTTCTAACACTTCTTAAATTGTCTCAAATATTGTCTCATGATTTCATCACTGTACTAGCTCATCACTACCTCTAAAGAAACATGGCTGCTCACTTGAAAAATTCCATCCAAGGTACAGTGTTGTTCACAGGGCTTCCATACAGATCTATGTATAATACTTATTTCACAAAAAATCCAATAATTATATATCATAACCAGTCTACTTCTCCACTCTCAGATTTTAATTGTTTTAAGCATTCCTGTATTTTATTGGTGAGGAATGAACCATATGACTGCAGTTCACCATAGTTTTATATCAAATACGTAATTGTGACATATCTCAAATACATAATAGTGACATAAATTCACTGTCATCTACTTTTCTCTAGTCACATTGGTCATGTTTTCACATCACGGTAAGTCATAAACCATGGCTTCCCATCCATGAGCCAATCATGCCCAGTTTGCTTCTCCCCACAAGAGCTAAGAAGGGGGATGAGCACAATCCTTGGCTTAGTGTTATGGATCATAGTTTGTTTCCTCCATGTACTACCAGGGAGAACAAAAGAGCCCAGAGAGGTCCATTCATTGTAAACTAATAACCATGGTTTACTGTGATGTGCATACCAGACCAATAAATATTAAGAACACAAAATGACAAGAGTTTTTTTAATTATTCATTCTCCATGCATCTTCCAAAAAGAAGTCCAAAGCAGCTAAGAAATCCTTTCCATCTCAAAGCTTCAAGGAGCTTTATGCCTCAGTCTTTGCCTCAGGCTGATAAGAAGTGGTTCATGAGGGAACAAATGCCCCAAACAAATCCAGCCTTTGATGAAGACCAAAGTAGTAAAACTCCAATCATCTTCAGGGTCCTTCCTATCATTCCTGTATCTCTTGCCTCCCTTACTTATACAATAAGCCCCATTACACACATGATTCACTCCATGGATGACAGTGCTGGGGCTGCTGCTGGCTGTAGTGCTTGAACTTGACCGAGGCTGATTGTTGTCTTGGGAGTTTTCACTATCAGGGGCTTGTTCATCCATATCACCCGAGTACTCCTGGAAGTCATCAAATTCCACTTCACTTGCATCACCCAGAGCTGCATGGGTTAGAGGATCCACATCTGTAAATAGATATTATACACATAAGTTCATAGGGTCAACAAAAATCACAAAGGCCCAGTCTGCATGTAACACTAAGGCAAACCATGGCTTAGCATGTCCTCCTCCCTGATCCTGCTGCCGCCATGCTGCCTAGGCTAAGTGATGGTACGGCTTAACATTACATCTGAATCTAGGCTCATGGTTCGTCTCCTTCAGACAAACCATGAGCAGTAGACCAATACCAAACTTTAGTTACAGGTTGTGGTTTGTCTGGAGCAAGAAAAGCCATGGTCCCAGATAAGGTGTAACTCTATGCCAAACCATGACTTAGCCTACAAAGCAAGGTGGCAGTAAGACCAGTGGTGGGGAGCAGCTGGGAACTTTCATATTTGCGAATTTGCCATTTGAAAACTGGATCAAAATCTAACTCTAAACAGCAAAATATGCAAGCTATTCAAAATGTAGCTTTATAATTCTTTACTATAGGGGTAGCTAACAATTTTTTTTGCCTGTAGGCAGCATTCACCCTTGTCCAACTCTCTAGGGGCCATATGCCAATGGTGAAAGCGGCCAGATGTGGATGTGGCCACCTACACTCTCATACACAGGCCCTCCTTGCTTATCATATGATTGATCTGATGAGTGCGAAGGGAGCTATTTGCATCCACATTAGGGCAGTGGCCACAGGGCATCCCAGCACTATGTTCTACTTTTTTGCCACCCTTGCAAAAAACTAGTGGGGTCTGAGTTGGGGGACGGGAAAAAATGCTCGGGGACCACATCATCATGTGCCTGGGTCATGAGTCAACCACTCCAGCTTTAAAATGTAAAAAATAAAGGGAAGTAGTGTCCACGTCCATTTACTTGATGAGAAAATATGAAATTTACAATGTAAGTACTGACCAGAAACCTCAATAAAACAAAAGCCAGATTTTCTCCAGTATGGCTTTTAAAAAATATTTCTATACTGCCCTTCACACTGCCTGTCACAAAGCTGTTTACAATATAAAAATACAAAAATGCATAACATAGTAAAAAACAATACCACCAGCACCCCACTGTTTAAAAGGCCATAGATTGTACAATTAGCCAAAAGCCTGGGAGAAGAGGAATGTTTTTGCCTGGTGCCTAAAGATATGCAATGAAGATGCCAGACGAGCCTACTTGAAGAGATCATACCAAAAGCAGAGAGCCACCACTGAAAAAGCCCATTCTAGCTGCAAATGACATTCTAGTCACAACGCTGCTGGTCTATGACTGTAATAAACTGATTGAAATTCTAGTCACAACTGAAGATGCCTGACCAGGCAAGAATATGTATATTTAACCAAAAAAAGCAGCCAATCAGCTTTTACCTATACTGTACTGAATACTCTCTTCTACAGTCTTCTAGAGTGATATGATTATAGTAAACAGTAAAACTTTTGGCTGGGTGGCACAAGATGTGAAAAGTAAATATACCTGTTTACCTAAACACAACATATCTTCCCAAGTCATTCACAATTATCTTAGGTTCTTTCTCTCTCAAAGCAATTAAATCAGACCAAAGCATGCACGTGGAGCTAATTAAATTATTAACTCAAAGTTACTCACTTGGAGTGTCACCGTTGATGTCACACTTCATCATTTCACTAACAAAATCACCAAGGGATGAATATGAAGAGCTGGAGTCATCATAATCCACACTGTCACTGCCACTATTTTAAGGGGGAAAGGGTGAGAAAGAATTAGAAGTGGCAAAAAAGGAAAGAAAAATATAAAGCAATAGAGAATGAGAACAGACCAGCAATAGAAAGAGAAGCAACTAAATGGAATATTTTATACTGCAAGGCTATGGTGGCATAGGTTTTGTTAAATGAACAGCTTCTCTTAAGTAGTAGGTCATCATATATACTGTATAACTCTGTGTTTGGAAATATAATTTTTAAAAAGAAAGGGGACAACTGATTTTTACTCTACCAGAAGCATTTTTAAAGGGTGCAGAAGATGGAAGGTTAATAAGAAGGTGTTACGAGTAGCATACTGCAGCAACAGAGACTGGCGCCTACATGTTATATTTTCAACACTAGCCAAAACCCTTTTTCTTCTGCCAGTCTTTTAAAAATGCTTTTCAGAACCTTTAGATTTGGATTATATGATACCCTGAACTTCTGATTTGACTGTATTTTTTTTATCTTGCATTGTTAATGTTTTGTCAGATTATCTGTTAAACTGCTTTGGAAACGAGTGCTGGAAGCAGTATTGAAATTTTTCAGGGGGAAATGGAAAAAAACCAGAAAGACAAAGGCCACTTAGAACCAGCTACATAAAGTTGCTCTACCCACTAACCTATCATCAGTCGGTTCAGAATCTGTTTCTCTCTCTATTGGGACACTCAGTGCTTCAGCTAGTTGAGAATTGCTGTCATAGACACGGTAATGAATTGGCTGCAACTGATGAGCATACCACTTTGGCTTATCACCAATCAGAGCAGGGTCAAACATGTCTGTAGAAATAGTAAGAAAAATGAAGTTATTTCCATGATGTCATCCCCCAAAATCTCAATCAAGTGGGGCTGAAACTGCCCTACAGAAATTATATTGTAAATGGTAGGCAAAACATCAGTCCATAGAAAGATATTTGCTTAATGGGGTTTGAAATTAAACTGAATGTAGAACTGTCCCTCCATAGAACAGATACATGCATAATTTTATTTGTATGCCAACTTTCCACAGTTCAAACCAAAAAGGTGGCTTACAGCATGAAAAAATACATAACTACAACACAACAAAAGCAGTCATGAGCAATAAATAAAACAATAAAAAATACACAACCAAATATAAACCACAACAATTCTACACATCTGAATTAAGATACAAAAAACAGCAACAGTCCCCAACCCAAACACACCAGCCCAAGAATCAGTTCAGCAGCCTCAGCCTTTTGTAGCTGGAGTCAGTTAGGGCCCTACCCTTCTAGGTCAGGTGAAAAAAGGCCTGCAAGGCAAGGGGTAAGTCTTCCAGGTCTCACAGCCAAGATGGTCAGATAGGATGCAGGAGACACTATTTCCTGACACTACTTTTGTATTAGAAGATTCAGCATTAATCAAGAGGTAACAGTAAACACAAGGCCAAGACTTACTGTTGTGGATTCTTTGGAAAGCATAATTAGTTGGGTTGAGTGACCATTCCCCAAAGTATTCCACTGCCTGTGTCTTCGACAATTTATCTGCAAAAGGTGTCTGTTTTGGTCTTGAGGCTAAGAACGAATTGGCCTGAAATGCAACCACAGGCCGGGGGAAGAGGCGAAGTGTGCGAGTATGCATCTGGAATCCTTGTAAAACATTTGGTGAATTGAAGAATCTCACCATGGCAACCCTAAAAAAATCCAAAAGGTTGGTAATATATTCAACATGACAAGTCTGAAGGACACAGTACATTCACATATCATGAAAATTCTACATTTGCCTCTAGTAAGGGAAGGACAGCGGAATAAGGTCACCCATTCATAACTAATATCAACTGCGGCCTCAAGACAAAATATGCCCTATGGAAATAAAAGAAACACCAGTGCCCCTATTGTGCTGTGACCAAAGAAAAATATATTTGGCTTCTATTCTCACTTTCTTTCCAGTAAGCCTAGGGTACAAAGATGATATTGAGTTCCATTATCAATTCTGAAGGCAAATAATCTCTTTTACAGTAGTTGGGCCAAACAGCCTAAGCCAATAGAAGGCACTCCACACCACCGAAGTCTCAAGTGGCAGAAGTAATGGAACCAGGAGAAGTCCCAAACTATGATCCCACTCTTTCAGAGGTAGTGTGACCCCTTCTAGAGCAGGCTGGACATTGAAGCTGGATAGAAGAACCATCCACTAACCGTATCTCAGTCTTGTTGGATTATGTTTCAACTTCACACAATTGAAATCTGGCTGGTTGAAATCCCGCAAATTGATTGCTCACAAGGCAGAGAGCTTCAAAGTTCCTTTTGCTTTGGGTTTTCCCAACATGAAAAGAACTTTTAAGCTCTCAGACCTGCTAACTGTGCTCTGGAACACTCTTGAGAGATCTTGTGGAAACTTGGATAGTCCCACAATATGTCACGGGAGCATCCCAGAGCCCAGTAAGCAAGTCTGAGAGCTTAAAAGCTCTCTGCCTCCCTTGAAAAGAAAGACAACCACACAGGTGTGATTCCAAGGGTATATGCATTTTTACATGTACATGTCATTTCTGGAACGTAACCCCCCACAGAAGATTCAATCATACAATACTACAATCTAACAGTGACTCGGTACATTCACTGTCTCGCCTGCAGAAGAAGAAAAGGAGAAATGAAGCTGCTTGTCATCAGCATAAAGAGGACAATGAGCTATAGAACTCTGTATGAACCTACTTAATGGTTACCTCTACATTCTTTTTTCTATTTTAAATTTTCAATTAGAAAACATAGTCAGATTTAACAGAATATATATCTCAAAACAAAAGACTAGGAATGGCCAACAGGATGCTCTCCAAATGGTGTAAACCACAACTTTCATAATCCATGACCCACTGATCGTGCTGGGCTTGGGCCAATGTTAGTCGTTGTCCAAAATATATCTGGAGGGCATCACACTGGCTGACCGCTGTAATGGACTGTGTGGAATCTGTATATACACAAGAGAATCTCATCCTCTAGTCTTATGCAGCCTAAGCAGTAGAAAATATTGTTAAAAACTGATGGTAGCTCACATAGAGTGTGTTCTAGTTTATAACAATAAATGTTCATGAAAAAGTCAATGAAAAAGCATTTGCTTTTTTACTGGAAAGCCACAGCATTTCAGCTAACATTTTCTGCAGGACAGAGCAGAGACCTTCCACTGTATTTGGAAATTTAACAAAAATACATTGCTCAGACTCACCGAGTGGCCACATCCACAGAGTCTACATCATTGCCATAGATCAGGGGGTTGAACTCTGTAGAAGGTGTGGACTGCATGTCATTCTGAGATTTCCCCGTAAGCAGTGGGATCTCCTGGCTTTCATGAAACTTCTCTAGGTTAAGAATAGGCTGGGTATTCAAGCTCATGCTAGCCAAAGCCTGAAGGGCAATAGGTCACAAGAGTAATAAATAAGAACGGCATTGTCAAAACTGCTTAAACTCATGGACAAACACAACCCAAGTGAAATGTTCTAGTTCCCCAGAATCAAAATACACCTCTTTCAGCAGATCAGTAAACTTTTAAGCACTCTTTGACTAACCTTTGGCTGCTCCAAGCAGAGAAAAAGAGAGGACCTTACAACCATTTTACATAACAAATTTAGAATGCTGAATGGTAAATCTAATGACTTATTGGTTGACTAATTTAGTCACTTTATCATGCCCAAAGCAACCCAAAGCAACTTAAAATCCCCCAGGCTAACTAGTATTAGGAGGAGGGCAGGTGAGTAAAACAAGATTTATAAATATATCCCCCCCCCCAAATATACTGGAAACTAACATGAGGAAGGTGAAATCCACCCTTTCAGTAGCTCAACTGTATAAAACCAGAGGATGGGTGTGTTAAAAATTAATAAACTGAGGCACTCCACAGAGTACCCCAAACACCAGAGATAAGGCAGATAGTGGCACAAAAAAGGACTTTTTTCCACCTGTAGTATTCCAGTTGTAAAACACCTTTCCTGAAAGAAGGCACCTGGAGTTCACTTTGTTATCCTGTAGGCACAGGGTTATGCCCCAAGGTATATTTCATATTTGTTAAGTACTGGTTGTTTTACAAATATCCACTGCTGTTTTTTAATGATTAATGCCTTTGTGCATATTTTATTACTTTTTTGGATTTTTAATTGCATTGTAAACCACCCTGTGATAATTTTATTTATTTAAGGTATTTGTATGCCACCCTTCATACCAATCCACTCAGTATTATTCTCTGCACTGAGATCCCAACTCCATCAATTTAAAAACTATCTTTTCAATCCAAATAAAGGTGCAGGGTCACTGTCCCCTTTCTCATAACTGCTAGTCAGGGAAGCTCAGGTTTCTAGGACAGTGCACTGTTTTAAACCCTACAGTCTTCTGCAGCTCACATGGCAAAGCTAGTATTTTCACAGAACTAACATCTCATGGTCTGACAACATCACCCAGAACATGAAGCATATAAGAGTTAAAGTTTTCACTTCCGCACGTAGTACACAATCTCATCAATCTAATTTTGCCTCGTCCTCCACTTCTTAACAGTTGTGGCCATCCTACAAACCTTGTGCCTTTCCCCTCGGCCTGAAAAGTGAGATGAGTGCCACATCCCATAGTTGCCTTTGACTGGACTTAACTATCCAGGGGTCCTTTACCTTACCTTTTTTTTTTAACCTAATCCTCCCCGTTTTTCTCAATGTCTGCCTCTCTCTCTCAACCTCCTTGTCCTTCCGTAAAGTTCATTTTCCCACCCCCCAAAGCAAATAAATCAAAACAGGTTAAAAAATAATCCAATGGAAACTTGAGGCAGAAAAGAGTAAAATAAAGACACCTTTTTGTCAGGCGTGAGCAGCTGTTTCTGAGTGATTGCAGTCATGCTAACCAGACACTGGAGGCAAGATGGAAGATCACATGACAACACCAGCGGACAATCAGAGGCAAGACGAACACATGATCACAGAGAGACAGATGGAGAAAAAACTATTACTACTAATACCACAGATGAGAAAGGAAATAAAAAGGGATCATAAACAGTCACAGTTCCTGAGCAAGGCCAGACTGCTTTCACCCCACACATCTGCTTGCATACACCTTTTTAAACGGACTACTAGCCAGCTGTTTTCAGTATAAATATTTATAATGACACTGATCTGAAAGGGCAATAATAAGCCCGTATATATTTGTTAAGTATTTATGCATGCATAATACTGTTGCGCCAATATTTCCCACTACCATAACTATGTTTTGTCACAAGGCAGTCACCTTCACAATGTCACCCACATTTCCTTTGCTTTACCCTGTGGATAGTAAGGTTTTGTGTCTTGCATCATAGAATGAAAGGAATGGTTATTATTCTTTTGTTAATTCACTTCACACTGCTCAAATGTGTGGGAGTTTTGCTGAATAGCCCCTAAACTGTGGAGAGAGAAAAGCAAACAGATTCTGAATGAGCGGCTGGGGATTCTACTGTAAGGGTCAATGGCTGTTCACTGCAACAGGTTACACAGGAAATCACAAACGGTTAAATGTGTAGTTCTGCTCTTCTATGGGAGCCAGAAACAGCAGCTTTTGTACTGCTAGTCTTAACACTTTACCTTTAAATACTGCATGCAGCATGCAAGGAGGTGTGGGGGAAAGAACAGAAATAAAATCATAAAACCTATTTTGACAGACTCATTCAATCTGACTAAAACCAATAAATAGCTTCACAGGATTAGAGAAAGAGAACAAATATGGGCCTCATAGGCAGCAATATGAAAATGGAGAAAATGATCATTAAGAAAGGGGAAGGCAAGACAACTGAAAGCCCAGAGATTCTAAAGGGTGTATCATGCGGGAAAGCAGATTTGTTTGTAGATATTAAGTACTGGTTTAGATGACCATTTTAAATGTAATGATGAATTGTTTTATGTAGTGCACAATATGCCATGAAGCTCTGATGTGTATGATTATCTTACAATACCGCAGGTTTTAAATGGGGGTTGATTAAGGATGAGATAAACCACAGCCTACCACAGCTTCAAATACACGAAAATGAGTTAACAATACACAGTAATAACACCTGCTGATTTCAATGTTTCATGACCACACCAAAATGCTCATATGAAAACACACTGGTGGTTTTTTGTCCGGGGGGTGTGTGTCTCCCAATCCCTCAGAGCCAACTGGGGGAAGCCCTGTTGTGCAAGCAGAGGTCCTTGCACAGGGCTTCTGCTGACAGAAGCAATTAGTTGACTCTCACCCAGGATCCCAAAACATAACAAAGTGACCTGGTTTGGATGTAACACTAAATCATAGTTCGGTGTTAGACTCACATGTTCCCCCTTTTCCTTCTGTCAGGGCTTCAAGGAGTTCAGAAGCTTTCCCTTCCATGTTAGATTAACTGCGGCTTACTGTGCCATTCAAACCTGGAGAATGTGTGGCTCATTTTAACTATGATCAGCTGAAACAAGCCAAATTCATACCTGTTTAGGAAGCTGGCTTGTTTCAATTAATTGTAGTTACAATGAACCATAGTTTAGGGATTGGACAACCCACTAAACTCTGGTGGATCTACAACAGAAGCAGAACCTTCAGTTTTCCGCCTGAAAGTCACACCAGAGGAGAGGCCACAAGCCTGAGGCTTGATTTCATAATTCTAAACTACATACTTGCCTAGGAGTAAATCCTACTATTAAATATAGCAGGACTTACTTCTGCATAAACATGTGTAGCATAGGATTGTAAAGAATCTGAACAGGTAGAAAGGCAAATCTAACAGAATTTTGGAACAAATTCAAAAATGTTACTAGATCAGAACTTTTTTTTTTTAACAAGCTTGACTGTTCACAATGTGGCACAACGGCATCCTGAAAGATGGGACTCAACAGTATTTCAGCTTAATATACAGTTGTTCCTTGTGCCAAGTGTTAAGGCCAGTGCTTTTTTCAGGGGGTATGCAGGGGTACGGATAACCCTAAACATTTTGTGAATCTAAGTTTGGCCTCATTGAGGGGCAGAATTTCAATATAAGTAGGAAAATGAGAGCACCCCTAAACATTTTTTTAGAAAAAAGCACTGGTTAAGGCTTTTAGCTATTTACAAATCTGATCCAAAGCCTTTCTTACTTTTCTATCTCTAGAGGCTCCTAGGCATTTTTATGTGAGCTTCTCTAAAGTAGAAACAGAGGACAGAAAAGTAAGAAAGGCTTTGGATCAAATTGTAAATAGCATGCCAAGAGAAGATTATTGTTCAAGAAAAACGGCTGAAAAATGTAAATGGAAGGTCCTGCAGTTTCACAAGCCAAGTCAAATTAGAAAATAAGTGAACCTTAAATTAATATAGAAAGGCAATTTTTTGTTATTAGGGGAAATTTACAATGTGCTTTGAAAACAAGACTACAACTTCTACTTTGTGCCACTTAAAAGAGAATGAACTGGGGGGGGGGGTCAAAGTGTCTCCTCAAGGGAAAGGATACTTACTGGACCTTTGTTCAATAGTATAATTGGACAGAATCTGCATCTAAACACACACCGGCTTTCCCTAGTCATCCTCTAACCAAGACCGACTGTGTTCCAAAGGAGCCATTGCAAAGATATATTTTTATTCATGGCACAGAGCTACAGAAGTCCCATTGGACAGCAGAATTTCCTGCATTGAATGAAGTATCACTAATGTACCCACTATCAGCTACCTGATATAACTCTCTTTAACCACATTTCTCATAATTTAGAAATGTTTCTTCATAGAAGTTGAAATAGTCATATTTATTTTAGAGAGTCCACTTTGAGTCTGAACTTTAGTAATAAGTTGTCCCATTATGATGCTGCAAACTGTGACAGCATCCTTAGTTATCTAATATACTAGTAGTGGAAATTCTCCCAGCCACATTCACTAGAATCCTTACATACCTGCTTTAAGTGCTTTTTCAATTCTAAAGATTCTGGTTCCGGCAAAACAGGTAATGACTCAGCATTTGTAGGAACAATCACCTGGAATAAAAATTTATAGAGAAAATTGCGTTTACAAAAACTCTTGGAGTGGACAATCTTTTATGACTTCTTGGAAACAAGACAGAAATAGGGGCAGGAACCTTGAAGTGGATCTAATTTTTCCTATTGCTTATGCATTATTGGCTGTGCTCTAAGATGAATTCAGAACTGTCAAGCAGATGATTTGGTTTTCTAATCTGTCAACAAATTAAAATGTGACCTAATTATGTCACTTTGCTCCTTGGTAACAGTTGTTTTAGAAAACTTTTCCTTGCCCTTTCAATGCAATATTTTTTTAAGTGTCAAAAACAATCACCATTTAATTATAATTTTAAATTGTTCTTTTAAATATTGTTTTAACATAAAAGCCCTATAAATATATTAAACCAATAAACATATTTCAATTTGTCTTGCACATCAAGAAACATTTAACAAAGGCTCTATGGGTGTGGCTATCCGAAATGTGTATTTGCTAAATTATAAATGTGTTTTTAAGCTGTCTTTTAGGGTCTTGCATGTCCAATGTGGCCAACATAACACAATATAAAATATATTAAAAATCAGTAATCAAACAGTTACAAAGGACAGTGACTTAAAAGCCTAACCAGAACCATTTCAGTAGGTTATTACAAAACAACTTCAAGCAAATCTGCAATTTAAAAAACGAGCAGCTGTTAAAACCCTTTAATACATAAACAAACAAGGCAACATCTCTTTTGTGTTAATTAAGAGAAGGAGGTGGGATTAGGAAATAAAATCAAAACACCCACACAGTCCCCTTCAAGAGGAATTATATATAAATGCTGTTTTATGAATAGGAGTTACCTACCTTATTAGTATCCAGATCAACTAGCCATACATCATCTGGCATTTTAAAGTCTAGTTTGTAAAGAAAGAAGCTGGCTGGGACTCCAATGAGATAGGGTGTTGGGGCCAGAAGCAGCTGTAGCAGGCAGAAAATATTAATAAGGAAAAAATCTGAATCCTTACAGCTTTTCTGCTAACAATCCACCCACAATCACTAAAAGCAAACTACTGGAGAGATGACGACACTTAAAAGCATAAGCAAATGTTGCTACAAGAATTCATTAAACTTTGGGCTCAGTAAATTACTGTGAAAACAATAGATGCTATAGCATTACTGAGGTAAAACAGGTGCACATCTGAATAGCAATCTGGATAGGAGACCACTGTGCATGTAAGAGCAATATATTCACATAGATAAGTATTTTTTAAAAGAATTTATCAAACACTGAGGACAGCAGAAGCTGACAAAACATCTAAATTTGGGAAGGCCTCCTTGCACAGGTAGAAAATGAGCTTTTCATCAAAGGACCAGATTATAAATGGAAGAAAACTGGTGCTTGAAAAGGCAGCCTGTGGTAAAAATGGCAATCAAAATGATATTGTGTTTGGAACAGCACAAAAAAAAAACTGCAGGGGAAATAAGTTTTGTGGAGACCAGCAAAAGAAAACATTTGACAAAATAGGCCTTGCTAAGAAATACGTCCTTTGCAAACATTCTACGTTCTTGTAAAAGGTAAAAGAATAAGCCTAAAGCTTTAACAGCAGCAAGTAATGTTGCTGGAAATTGTTTTCCCTGTTTTACAATTATTGGCTCTTACAGGAACTACACTTCTAGAATCACAGGTTTCCTGCAGGAGTAACATGACCCTTCAATCTTCTAAAGTAACTGTGGACCAAATTGCCTATATGGCATCAACAGCTTTGGAAAAAAATATACCATATAACCACAGATATAATATGGAACATCTCAAAGTAAAGTTTACTCTTTTCTACACTGTCTGCCATTTCTATTCCTATCACTAAGCTTTACTGTGATTTGTAGGAACATCTCAGTAGTTGCCAGGCACATTGAAAAATATGCATTTTAATTTAGACAGGACAAAACCCAGGAAGAATTCGACTATTCTCCTGATAAAAGGTTTCAGCAGTGTCACAGCGGTACATCCTTCACTGAAACGATGGCATACCTGCTCTGCAGAAGCCATACAGGTAGGAAGGAGAGGAATCACTGGGAACATGTACTCCAGTGGGTAGATCATAGCCACAAATGCCATGACAGACATAGAGAGCGCATTATAGTCCCGGGACTGCAACACCACCTGCAACCAAGGAAACTCTTGTCAATACATCCACACAATTATTTTCTCATGATAATAAGCTCTTACTTAGGCTTCTTCCCATGGACCTTCATGTGATAAGTATTCTAATACTGCAAAAAGTTTTCCCTAATCAAATACTATTTCATGCAGAAGCCTCAGAATCTTTATTGCTTCTGTTAATAGGAAATTGAACGTTGTGATAAAAACATACATTCGTCCTTTCACATGGTCTTTGTTAAGTTTCTGTTGAAATGTTGAGGAACAGACATTGCAGCCTCTACGTCTGAAATGTCTACAAGTATATTGACACATGTCCCTCTCACCTTATGTTCCAGAAGAATGCAGGATAGCACCTGCAAACATGCATCCACACCTAAGAGCTCCAAGGGCAGGTGCAGGGGGAAATCCACCAGAGAGAAGCGGGATGGGTCAGGAAGGGCAAACGTCAAGGCTGGCTGCAATTCATGGGGTAAGACTTCCACATCCACGCGCTTCTGGCCAGCAACAGGCACAGGTGAGCGAAGCAGCCGGTAAATCCACGCCTCAATTTCACGCAAATCATGTAGCAATGCACTGGATTTCTCCTCCACTAGAAGTGAACCTGTGAAAATCCGCCATATTGTGTCCCTGTGTAAAAGCAACAAGATTAACCCCAAACACATATACTTGGTAGTTCTACTAAGAAACCTGCCAAAATACTCAGGCTATGTGAATTCTTCCGTAAGAAGTCAGACTAGGGGGTATACGCATGTCCTATTATTTTATTTTGTTAACAAAACGCATATACCATTTGACTGTAGTATAACCTTTGAGCTATTGTACAACGCAGACCTAGGTGAAAAGAAGTATGGCAGAGCTTTAATTGCATCTTGTTGGAAGTATAAAATTCCTTGCAATGTATGGATCTATCTTTGCACTTATGTCACTACTAGAGACTCTAGCCCTGCTCAGTTTGCTCGACAATCCCATCTACCCATGCTTGCCAAAGTCGCCCACTCTCTCCCTTACAGAGCTTTGGGCTGCCACACCCTGCAGTGGATGTCTCTCCACAGATTTCCTGACCTGCCAACCCACTGCTTCTTGTCACACTATAAAACCACCTGTTGCCCACCAAGTAACCTGCAGAATGATGACATTCTTACATTTATATTGTATTGTATTGTATTGTATTGTATTGTATTGTATTGTATTGTATTGTATTGTATTGTATTGTAAGATAAGAAAGCAATCAAACTCCAAATAAATCAGATGCTTCTTTGACTCCGAACAAGTACCCCAGGAATTGTTATTCTGTTGTGCAAAACAGAAGAGTCAGGTTGATAGTCCCCAAAGATATTTAAAGTGTTTTATATAGCATATAATTCCTCCACTGTATCACACATATAGTCAATCTATAATGTATATTTTTAGAAGGCTCTAGCAGTTTTAACAGCATAAAACGAGGGGTGTAGAGTTACCGAGAACAGAAATTGTTTTTTTAAAAAGGAATCACAAATTCGCTTTCCTGTGTAGTTTTGTATTAGAATGCTACAACTACATGTACCTAGTTCTCTTTTTATGATATATTTGTGCACAGAACATGAGACAAAGCAACAATGCTCCTGGCAGAGCCTACCAACTAACTAAAGCTGATCCAACCATGCAGATATAAGAGCCGGGGAAGTAGTCACTTTCAAAACCACAAAGTAACTAGAACATAGGGAACAACTACAAAACTGAGCTGATTACAGACATTATTGGTTCAACTTAAGGCACAAATGCAAACTGGGAACTTGGCCCACTAAGAGGTATATGACATCCTAGGCTGGCTAAAATATGTAAGCACATAGTACATATCTTCTGCAACAGGTGTCAAGTTCTGGCACACTATCAGAAGTAAGGAAAGCAGTACCACTAGGTAGGGTGTGTGTGGAAAAGGACAGCATGGTATGATACATTCATGCCTGCAGTGACTATTCCTTTGCACTAACTCTGTGGCCTGTGTACAGCCTGCAAGTCCTCTCATGTGCCTTATGAAAAAACAGTGATTCTGTGTCTACTCCCTTTTTCTTGGAAAATAAGCACGCTTCATCAAACCACAGCAGAAAATGAACTGCATCATCTAGATATGGTATTAAAAGGGACGTTTGCATCCCTTCATGTACCTCTGCACGCCTCGAGGGATCCCAAGCTTCTTGCCCAAGAGTCTCTCGCTGCAGCAGTCCACCAATTTCTTCAGGGTATACAGACATTCACGAAAAGTAGAGAAAAAGGGATAGTGACTAATGATGCAAAGTGAGGTCAGGGTGCTGTTACGAGAACGGTGGGTGCCTTTTGCAGAACGTTTACTACGAGGTGATCGAGTAACATCTGGCGCAGACTCTGTGCTCGGTGGTTGCAGAGAACCACCGCTCTCTGAACTCTCATTACCCCTCTCTTCTTGGGTAGTGGATGTATCCCCAGACTTGGGTGCTTTCTGCCCATCTTGGGAACGATGTCTGCCACCGCCTTCTCCCTTCTCCTTGGGCACACGCTTTTGGAAAGAACGGTAGAAGTTGACGCATATCCCATAGCGAGTGAGACCAGAATCTTTATCAGTGAGTGTAAAGACAAAAGAATTATCATCTCGCAGGCTCATCCGTTTCTGTCGCACACTTAAACATCCCTCTGGCTGGCAGAAGAACACTACATCAGGAGGAAGTGGAAAATCAGTGTGATCTTCTAATGGGTAGCAGCGCAGTAGTTCAGGTGTCTGTGCCACACTATCACTGCTTGGTTGCCTACAAGCAAAGCAAATGCAAAATTACTTGATACTGAAACGCCACACTGGTTACACATTTGAACAGTGGAAATACGAGAGGGCCTATTTCTGTAAGTGGGAGCTGCAAGCACCATGACTCTGGGTTGCAATGTAATTAGGGCAATGAATAGTAAGATCTGCATCAAGAACAAATGAAAGCAAATTTGTGCTTGGCGAGGCTCTGACAGGGTGGCCAAGGTACTCAACCCAATCAAAAAGCAATGTGTGAAGGTAGGGCAGTAGCTGCGTGCACAGCTTGCTGGGTGGGAAAACTGACACCAAGGAGAAAGGACGTTGAGACTAGTGACAAAAGGAGGCCCCTGCCTTCACAAAGAGAGAAGTGGCAATTGTCAGAGGAGCTTGATAACATCTTCTAAAGTGGCAGGTATTATCTGTGTGGTCTGTACACACAGGTGGACGTGTTTTCAAACAAGAGCACAACAGTGTTCTGTTTCCCTCTCCTCAATTAGCATTTCTATCTCTCTCTCTCTATACACACACACATGCAACCACAAACATACACCTGGCACTTGTGGCCATCCACTACCAAGTGCTGCATGAATGCACCACTGCCTCAGATGCCTCCAATGGATGTTCACTGGTAAAGCTGTAGGATGCCCTCCCCCATAGCTACTCCACCTCACTAGGCATCACTGGCCAAAACACAACTCCATGTATGAGGTGGCTTACCTGTGGGCTGCATCTGGCCACCTAAGGTTTTTTTGTTTATGAATATATATATGTGACAAGGGTGTAAATTCCATCTAGGTTGCTACTGTACCTGGCCCCAATAATCACAAGGTAATCAAGTAAGCGAGGACAGCTCCTCTTCTTCTGCACCATTGTCTTTCCTCCTTCACTATGTCATCTCAGTAAATTCTTCCCTCACTGGACCAGCTGGTTTCTGATAGCTGCCTCAGAAAACAGAATGCTCATGGAAATTGAGACATCAACCTACAACAAAAGATATTCAATTCAAGGTCAGACTCACATTCATCAATAACAATGCTCTGATCAGCACTTTCAGTATAAGCAGCATATTTGTCACAGGACAGGCTGTTCAAGCAAAATATCCACACTTCCATGTCTTAGTATGAAATACATTTGTGCTGATAAATTTTTATTAATATTACATATATATGCATATAAATATATACAAAATCCATTACATAGCTTGCCCATTTTATATCCACTCCACAAATCATAGGTATAATACAAAGTTTTTACAAATCATATGTATAATATAAAGTTATTTTAGGCTCAGCCGAGCCTTGAACTTCCTTCCACTCCTTTGGTAAGTATCAAATAAGTTTTACAGTCACGTATTTTATCTCTTTTACCTAATAATCACTTAGTATGAAATATACTTGTGAAGGGTAAACAACAGGGAAGTCTTGTTCACATAAGACAGCCTCCATGAAATCACTTCAAAAGATTTGGGGTCACTTGCTAGAACCACAGCTGGGCAAGGCTTGCACAGGAAATGGGGTTTTGTGAACTGACACCAATACATGAATGATGTAGATACAGCTGTCCCAATTTCCATTGCATTGTGACTGGCACCATGTGCTACTAACATAATAGCAGTTGCCTTCACACAACTTAGAATTAACTTGCAGAGTCCACTATCTCTGGATGGGACTCTGGTTGGTCGTTTAAATGGATCTGGGGTTAGGGGGAGAGTTTATCATAAATTAATGAGGATGGTTATATCTGAAACTCTGCTTTTCTCTTACACAAATTAGATCCAATTATTCACTATGTTCAAATTAGGACCTTAAAAACAGGAATTGGTCTAAAGCACAAATTACATGTGACTTTAACTATACTTCTGCCCTTGAGTACAGGGTTTCCCTCAAATTGCCACTGTGAGGGGACTTAACCTGGGTTGGGATCTTAGTGGGGGGGAGGGCTTTAAGACTTTGCCTCCTGCTATTATCCTGGTCCATATTAGGCCCCATGAGACCATTTTTTGCGATGCAAATTTCAAGTGTGGGCTATCCCAGCTATCTGCCTACATTGCTAGGATAACAACCTTGATGACAATTTTTTAAACTGTATTAACCACAATCAACCAAGGCAAAGATTGTAAAATTATTGTTGAGTGAGATAAAAAGAACATATAAAATTGATAACGCAACACAATTCTTAAAATGCACAATTCATAACAATTCACAAAGCCGTTTACTAATAGCAGTAGCAGCAATAATCCTTTTATCTGATTGGGTCTCTCCTTTCCTAAAGGCTGCCAAACACAGTGTATCTTAACCATTCGCCTAAAGCTATAAAGAGATGAAGCCAGATGCACCTCAGTACAGAGGGAGTTCGACATGCAAAGAGTTACCAATGAAAAGATTGATCTTTGGGCTCCAACACCACATTCAACAGGGCATCATATGCTGATCTCAAAGCATGGACAGATTGATATGGAAGAAGGTGTTCTTGCAGATATTTGGGTGCCAGGAAGTTTAGAGCTTTTAATATCAGAGTGAGCATCTTGAATTTGGCCCTGAAACAATTTGCAACTGCTGCTGCTGTTTCAAGAAATGAATAATATGCTTGCTCCTTCCAGAATTCTTGCTATAGCATTTTGCGCTACCTGTGATTTTCAGGCCACCTTCACGGGCATATTATAATAGTCAAGCTTAGAGGTTACCAATGCATTATTCAGCATCTGGAGGGGAAAAAATGTTTTTTACAAGTGTGATAGGATATATTTTGACAAAATTTGACATCTTTTTGTTGCTATTGTACGTTATAAGTGCTTGTGCAGCCTCCATTTTAATTCCACTTCTTGCTAATGCAGTAGTGAAAAAGAAATGCCTCAGCTGAAAAACAAAACAGGCTGAGATGTGGAAGCAAACTTATCTTGGGCACCTGAAATATTATAACTTTTCTACAAAAATAGAAAAGTAAATCTCTATTGTGATACCATCTACAAAACAACACTTTAGCAAGTGTGTGATTTTCAAATAATCACAGTCCACACAGCAATCATAATCATAGCTTATTAGTGCATAATCATACTGCACTTTATTAGTTGGAAGGAGGGAAGATTGTCTGCGTCTCAAGACCAAATGGAATCAGAAGAACCTTGGATCAGCTAGGTACTTTATATACTCTTTGCAAGCCCAAACGAGATGAAACATGGTTAAATTCTATTTTCATAAATCTTAGCTAAAACCACTTACCCTATAAAGCCTAGATAACACATATAGTAGTACACAAATATGGGCTGATTAATCTGATTATCCATTTATATAAGCAAATCCTTTTTGGCTCAAGAAGGCTCTCATTTACTGCCAGTCCACTGCAGCAAGTTCCTGAGTCCCAGTTCTATCCACAGATACAGTGGTACCTCAGGTTACAGACACTTCAGGTTACAGACTCTGCTAACCCAGAAATAGTACCTAGGGTTAAGAACTTTGCTTGAGGATGAGAACAGAAATTGTGCTCCAGCAGCGCAGCAGCAGCGGGAGGCCCCATTAGCTAAAGTGGTACCTCAGGTTAAGAACAGTTTCAGGTTAAGAACAGACCTCCAGAATGAATTAAGTTCTTAGCCCGAGGTACCACTGTATACTGCAGCACTGAGCACTGGAGATGTCAGAAACACGTTTTTTAGAAGGAAAAAAATCATTTTTATTATTAAGTAACAAACACATAAAAGTGACCATTAAAAAACACAGAACAGAGAAAAGTACAAGTCATTACCCAGAACAGCATTTGGCATTCTACATTTATTTCTGGAGAGTGTTACTTCACTCAGGGAGAATATTTATCTTTTCACTTTTATCTCACTACATTCTCATTTCAGTAGCTTCCACTGATACATAAAAAAGCAACTACTTACTCTTCTGATTTTATATTATGTGCATTCAGTTACTTTCATAAACAACAGAAAACAATATATTCATTCATATGTCACATGTCATAATTCCATAGCCTCCATAATTTCAGACAAATAAATTAGGAATACTCTTGCATGCTTTATAACAACTTTTCTACACATGATCTGATGGACAAACTAGATGTGAAATTAACGATGTTATTGCAGTTAACATATCTAGCCATTTAAATTTAAATAGACACTGGGGGACACCTATCAGGTTCACAACTCCAGTTCATGGGAGGAGACTAATCTTTCCCCATGCACCATAGTCACAATTCCAACAGTACTCCCCCTTGCAGTTCCTATTTAAAACTACGTATGTTTATTGAAATCATGCAATTAATCTAATGTCTAGTTTTTCTTGAATATCACTGCCTTCTGAAGCAGGAATATTAGTTTTTCCTTGCAAAAAAACAAGCAAAAATGTTTAATGGAACATTTAATTTCACAATGGATCTAGCTGTACTTACTATACAATGGCTTCAACTTGCACATTCCAAAACTTTCCTGATATGCAGGTAAGTGAGGGTTGAAGAGAAAGCATTTTTTCTTAGACAAGCAAAAAAGAATATACTTGGCTCTGCTCAAATGACATAAAAGCAAAAAGGATGCTGTTTCATATGGCTCCTGTATGATGCTCCTGACAGTTATTTATCTATCACATTTTGCACCAGTTGCAACTTCTATGTCATCTTCAGGGGCAGCCCCACATACATCATTTTCCAGTAATCTAACAGAGAGGTTACCAGAGCACATACTACTATGGCCAAATTATCCCTGTCCAAGAAGGGCTATTGTTGGCAGTAAAAATACTTTTATTCACTTATCAAGTTTTTTATTTGAGTTAAGCCACAGATTCAGCTTGTTGAGATATGCTGCATATTATTCTGTAAGGATAAGAGTACTGGTATCAACATTTAAGCATATTAATACGTATCACAATAGGTTGGCTAGAATATAATCTATAGGCACAATATCTAACAAGAAACCTGAGCATCTTTTAAGCTACCCAAGTGTCTGGCAAAAGCCTTAAGACTGCAAACGGTTAAAAACATCAAGCATTAATATCTGCATTTTAAGTGCTGGATTCTTTTTGAAATAAGGGGAAATGTTTTATTCTAGTTATGTAAATGATAATGCCCATTCCGGACTTCAGGAGGAGGGGGGGTTGCGGGCTCACGACCCCGCCCACACTCCCGCGAGGCTGGCGCCAGCCTCGCGGGAAACAGGGATTCCCTTATTTGCATCCCCTGAAGCGGAGCCACTTGGTTTTTTCGCCTACCTCGTAGCAATTCGTCACAACTCCCTCGGTTTTGGCGGTAGGCATTAGCCGGGGTATTGTTATGCAAATGAGGTTGGGGGGATGAACGCCATCACCTCCACCAATGCTTGAAGGGTAGTTCGTTAAAGGACTCCGAGGGGCGACGCCTCGTCCGAAACCTACGGAGGCTAGGGCCTAAAGCGCGCCCCCGAGCGGTAACCCCTCGGGGAGCGCCTAGGGATATGCATCTCGGGTGGCTCCCCCTGTTGGTGTTTAACCCTTCCCGGTTAGACCGGATAGTCGGTTAGGGGCCAATGCCTAAAGCCAATACCCTTCTTACCTGTAATCAATAAAGTTGTGGCCATTTACGCCCATTAACCTAAATTTCTGTGTCCGTTGTCTTTATTTATTCCACCTGTGGGGGGGGGGGAGGGAATAGCCACGCAACTAGTTCTCTTCCCACTCAGAATGGGAAAGGGGAACAGGGCTCATCAAAAATAAATAAAGCCTTCGGAAATTTCATGAGAGTGCAAGACAGTTAAGAAGGCCAGATATGAAAGGGCACAGATGCTACAACTTCATTTCTAGTGATGTTAAAAATATATTGCCTTTGCAAAAGCAGTGACATGATGACAGAAACACTCTCCCTCCAGCATGTACCGTATTCAGTTCTATAATCCATATCATTGCCTCTTCCACAAGAGATGCTCAGCAGCAGTGCTTTCCCCCCCCCCAGGGGGTACTCAAGCGTACGCAGTACAGGCACCTCTTTTTGTTGTTGTTAAAAAGTGTGACACTTACTGTAACAACTTTAAGGTGAGTACTGGCACCTATTTTTATAGAAAAAAAATCACTGCTCGGTAGTGTGCAGGGCAAAATAGGCAGTTGTGTTCCTCAACAACACTCTCACGTAGAGTCAATAAGCAATAATTGAATGATAATTCATTTTCTATACTGCTTAATATATTAAAAATATCTCTAAGAAGTATACAAGAAACTGAAGCAACAACAGACAACTTTTTTAAAAATTACAAAAGCAGAAAGTTACATATAAAATGTTACATTAATACAGTTATTAATATATACAAATCATATCAATTCATTTTCCTTCTGACACAACCTCCCTCTCAGCCTCTGTTTGGACGCAGTGTCCAAACAAACTCCCACCTCATACACAACAAAAGTCTCACAATGAAGAGAGTTCCTGGAAACAGTAGGTATCACCCTTGTCTCTCACTTTTTATGGGCAGGCCCAAGGTGGATGGTACTTCCTCAAGATGCCCACAGCAGTGTCCCATTCAGCTGGGAAGCAAATACCTAAATCAATTATAAGTGTCACACACTGAGGAAAGCTAGCATTCTTGCTTCACTGCTGTACATAGTATGGTTATAATTGATGTAGTAATTGTTTGGTCTAATATTACCACACATAGTTACAAGGTTTCAGCTTTCTTATAAAGTTTTTTTGCCTTTCAGAGCAGAGTACGATGACTGTGTTTTCATCAGCAAGTGCCCTGGCCATACAACCTTCAATTCCATGCATACAGAGACTGGATAACAGGAGCCTCAGGTAATCTGATTCAGATCAGTCTCCATAGCAACTCAGTCTCTTGTCCCTAGATCACAGCCCATTGGAACTATTTATAGAGCAATTGCAATCTCCCCGCCCCCCCACACACCATGCACACACAAATCTCTCAGCACCACCCACATTACAAACAAGATTCACTTGGGCACAATAGCTGCCTTCAGCTAGCAATTAAACATCACGTTCCCAGTATCAGGAGGTGCATATGACAGTGTGACATTTTCACCATGCACTTCAACCTGCAACTCACAAGAGCTTCCCCCCTCTCCCCGTGGAGGATAGAATTCAGATTAATTATCTCTTATTGTGAACTAGGCTACTTTTACTGGGCTCAACTGGGGGGGGGATCTCTATGCATCACAGAACTAGTAGAATAGAATGAAGAGAAAAAAATCGTCAAGAAAATCTGGCTCATGAATGAAGTAAGCCTGAATGCCTGTCCTGAGTAAATACATATTTTTCCTCAAAAAACCTAGAAGCAGGAGGAAGAATGTGAGAGGCAGAGGAAGATTGGAGGTCTGGAGACTGTAGGCCAGTGAGCAAAGGGGTCAGACAATTGCCACATCTATAGTCCAGAACAAAGGTAGCCAAGATACAGTAATGCCCTTGGCTCCTTTAGCCCAAGTCATTGGGCTACAATTCTCATTAACCCAGTCAGCATGGTCAATGGTCAGAGATGATGGAAGTTTTAAATCAACATCTGGAAGACACCACATTGGGTTATCCTTGTTCTAGAGTCCTAGCAGAGTGGCTATTCTTTTAACAATTGCATAAAGATGAAGCTGTGTCAATTTTGGCTTCTACTGTCACTGCAGCATTGTGACCTGATAGGCCTTAAAGGACCAACAAGGGCTAAGAAGCAGAAGAGGATGGATGCTGACTGAACGAGCCAACTACTTCCTTGGCCGCAGGCTTCTAATATAGAATACATAGAGCAAAACAATCTTGCCAAATACTGAAAGACAGTCAGTAAAGAATCTGACCTTCAAATTCTTTGAGCTGACTGCACCAAAAACAACAGCCATGCAGCCAAAGGAGAACAACTGAAATTTTCCGTAATCAAAAATGGCTTTTCTTTATGCATCAGTGCCAAGAAGCACAGCTCACATCTTCTTAAACGAACAGCTATATAATCCAAAATTCAATCATGGGGTAATCTCATGTTCAAATATTATGTTAACTTGACACTTACTACTTGGATGAGAATTTTGTTCATTCCTCATTTTAAAGTGAACTGACTCAATTCCCACTTCCTGGACATACACAGACCAGAACACAATTATCCTTCGGATTTCACACTTCTCCAAAATTTATGATCCAGTTCTTAACTCAAAGAAATGCACTAAGTGTTTTGGAAGATGGTCTCTGGGACCATATCAGACATCAAATCACAACTAGTCACATTGGACTCCACTCTGGACCTTTTATTGATCCCTCTGAAACAAAGGAGGCAGGTAGTACATAAAGACTTAGTAATACTGCTACTCATGATGGCCATATGTATTGTCAAAAAGGTCCATTGAATCTCATTATGTGGTTGACATTCAAGACAGACTCGAGTATTGCTTCATTTGGTTGTAACTAGTTAGTGTTGCAACTAGCTAGTGTTAAAACTAGCTGATATTTAAGCATCCAAGAAATGCTCTTTTTCACCATTTTATGTTACCTGAAATACAAGATAAAACTCACAAGCCAATATTATTCTCTAGGATTGACTGTAGGAGCATAAAGTATATTTAAATTTCCTTCCCCCAATGTGCTCTGATAGTTACAATAAAGGTATCAACTTTTCTGGTTTCTCACAGCTATGAATGACCAGATTAAAAAGTCATTCTGCCTCCTGTGCAGCCACATAAACTTTGTGTGTAAACAGCAGGCAGCTTAGCTGTCAGCCGAGATCTAAATTCAGGTAGATAGCCTTGTTGGTCTGACGCAGTCGAAATAAATAAAAAAAATTGTCCAGTAGCACCTTAGAGACCAATTAAGTTTGTTCTGGGTATAAGCTTTCATGTGCATGCCAAGATTCAGCCAAGATCTAAGTTTTATCTGTTAACAGTGCAGGAAGATTAGAACTGATCCAGAATTGACAGCTTAAGCACTTGCCAACAGAATTATTCCCTGTTAAAGCATTACAAATTTTGCCACACAACCAATAAATAAAAAGCAGTCAACAGCATAGTAGAATGCCAATTTAGTGGCTGTTTGACTCTTGTTTATTCCTTCTTCCAGGATGGAAATCCTCGTGGATAAAGCTGCAAGAATCATTTATGCTGTATGGGAAGCTAGTAAGTTTTCCTAAATTAATTCCACACTTAATAAAATAACCTTGTAAGAAATAGAATTAACAGGCTCTCCAACAAATGTCAAACTATATAAAATTACTCAACTGGGCAGGATTATATAAAATATTCATTTGCTTCTTTTACCCACTTTTGCCTCATTTTCTCCAGTAGTATTTCCTTTAAATATTATCTAAGAGTAAAGAATACTCCACAAATACTTGTTCTCCAACAGTTAAAGCTCTAATGATAAATAAGCAAAAAGAATGTTAGGATGCATATACAGCACCACATAAACCAGATTAGCTGCCCTCAATTAATTTAACATGATGCTCATAGCATCATTGCAATTAGACAGGAGATGAATGATGGAATTGTGGCTCAGCAAGAGGTTTTTTAATATAATGGTTATGGAACCCTGAGAAGCTGCATGGTGCTCCAGCCTCACATTCCTAAAGGGAGGTGCAGACACCCAACATATGCAGGCAGGGTTCATCTAGACAGGCCAACTTATTAGCTGCGATTCCTGCATTGCGCGGGGGTTGGACTCAATGAGCCCTTGGGCTCTTCTAAGTCTACAGTTCTATGATTCTGGCTGTCTGGTTAAGCACAGAAAATAGTAGAAGGGCAGGGGAAAACAACACAGTTGGGGAGTGGGGTTGTTGTTCAAGCTCCCCACCCCCCAGTCACAGCAAGGTTAAATAAATAATATTTATTGCGTTGGTCCACAGACCATAGCAGAATAAAACAAGACACCAAGACTTCCATAAAAGTACAGGAGTCATCATTGTAATGGTGATGGTCTCTACTTCATCGGAGGTTTTTAAACAGAGAGTTTGGATGGTCATCTGTCAATGATTCTTTAGCTGTGATTCCTGAATTGCAGGAATCTCTGGGCTAGATTACCCTTGTGGGTCCTTTCCAAATCTACAGTTCTATGATTCTATGATTGTTCCGTGTCAATCACACATGCTATGATTCTATTATTGCTCCATGCAGTGAACTGCAATAATTTGTTTGGGCTTTGCCGCAGGAATCTTAAGTGAAACACTGGCTATTATCACTGACAGAATACTAAGTGAAAGATCAGGATACTAATATTGCACATTTCACTGAGTCATCCTACTAAATACTCATGGCTAATTTCATGGCTATGTTCTACCTTCACTATCAAAGGCTCTGAGTACCAACTGCTGGGAATCACAAATGAGAAGGTTTTGTTTTTTAAGTGGGAAGAGTATTGTTGTGATTTAAGTCTTCCTTGAGGGCTTCCCATAGGTACCTGTATGACCCCATGATAACAGGATGATGCACTAGTATGCACACTTAAAAAAAATATAAGTGTATATAGGCTCCAAAATTTCTATGCAATATGACAATGGAAAAATTGTTTGAAATCATATCAAATTTGTTACCTATTTTTGCTCACTTGTCCACTCCTTACTTTTCCTTATTCTATTGAACATTTTAGATTGTCCTCATAAAGTCATACAGTACACATAATGTATTAGTGTCATTGTCAAGATTAAAGTTCCTGCATTTCAAGTACATTCAGGTTCTCTCCATTTGTTACATTTCTATTCAAAACCATCTGAATATTTCATTAGCATGCGATTTGCTGCCAACATTAAAGAATTATGAAAGATGTTAAGGAGTATGAAGGCAACATATTTTCCCCTAATTTCCTTGCTATCTATTACTTTGTTTCCATAAATGTTGAAAAATATGCAATTAAGATTCTTTAGGAACATGTTCAAGGTTATGTTGTCATAACACATTGCCAGTATTTCTTCTCACAGAGTGGATATGTCTGCACAGAATTTTATGTAAGAGAACGAAAATGATTCATCTACTGTGTGCTATAGAAATTGTTAGTTATATAACTGCATGCAGCATGTGCACATAATATATAGTCTGATATTTTATTATGCGTTTATCTTGTATCTAATAATGAAGCTCTAGATACCCTAAAATGACTGTGTCTAAAAAATTTGGTAATGGACCCAATCAGAAAGGAGGTGAATCTTGACATAAACTTAAGTGGTGCCCAGGATCTGATGCTAGATGTTAAGTTAAATCAATTTGGAACAGTTTCCATACACCTATCAAATTCAACATACCATATTTTTCGCTCTACAGGACGCACTTTTCCCCCTCCAAAAATGATGGGGAAATGTGTGTGCGTCCTATGGAGCGAATGCAGGCTTTCGCTGAAGCCTGGAGAGCGAGAGGGGTTGGTGCGCACCGACCCTTCTCGCTCTCCAGGCTTCAGGAAGGTATCCGCAAGCCTTAAGAGCGCGGCGGGAGTGCCCGCTGGGCTCCCAAGGCTTGCGGATAGCAGCCTCCAAACCCGACCTGGTTTGGAGGCTGGCGGTGGTGGAAAGCAGCGCTTCTCCCCATCGCCAGCCCCACAAGCTGGGGGGACAGCGGGGAGGCGGAGCGCGCTTTCCCGTTGCTCCCTGACCTGCTCTTTGGGCTGGCGGTGGGGGAAAGCAGCTCTCGCTCCCCCCCGCCAGCCCCAAAGCACAGGTCGAAAGGAACCCAAAGCCTCTGGAGCCCAGCGGGAACTCCCGCTGGGCTCCGGAGGCTTCAGGTGAACGCACCTTGAACGCACCTTGTTTTAGAGGGGGAGAACAAGCAAAAAAAATTTTTCCCTGTTCTCCCCCTCCTATGGTCCGGTGCCTCCTACGGTCCGGTGCGTCCAATAGAGCGAAAAATACGGTATGTGAAAGTAAACATCTGCCAAGAAAGTTCAGCAGTCACATTTGACTTCAAAAGAGGAAATTTCTACTTAAATGATGAGATTGGTAGAACCAAATAATCATAGAATTGTAGAGTTGGAAGAGACCCTTAGGAACATCTGGTCCACCCCCCCTGCAATGCAGGAATATGCCGCTGTCCTATGCAGGAAACAAACCTGCAACCCTGGTATTATCAGCACCACACTCTAACCAACTGAGCTAAGGCCTATATGTCTAATACAGGTATAACAAGGGGGGGGGGGAGGAATTGTTTATGCATAAAGTTTTATCCTGCTTTTTCATGTCTCTCTAAATATCCAAAGCATATTGCATAAAATATATAAGCACACTCATAAAATTATTATTATTATTATTATTATTATTATTATTATTATTATTATTATATTTCTTTATAGCCTACCTTTTCCCCCAACAAGGACTTAAGCTAAAATAGAATAAATAGCAATCACTAAAAACAAAAACAAAAACATTCAGAGTGTGTATGTGTGTGTGAGAGATATATATATTAAAACATACAGATCATTACAAAGGTATTACAGTACCAGACCTTTCCTTAAAAACAATCAGTTCCCAAAAGCCTGTTGGAAGAAGAAATTATTCACCTGCCAGAAAAAGGCCAACAAAGAGGAACCAGTCTAATTTCTCTAGGAAGGGAGTTTCAAAGTCTGGAAGCAGCCGCTGAGAAGGCCCATCCAAAAGAAAAATCATACTATAAATTGTTTCAAAATCTCATTTGTCATGAGGATGCAAGCTATTTCATAAAACCCTGAAAAAATAAAAAGGTCTTAATATTTTCCCCTAATTGTTTTGCTGAAAGGAGAGTTCAAAAATAAGATACCATGACTGAAAAGGGCCAGCTCTATTCCCTTACAGATTCCATCCAATGATTCGGTGAAAACTAAAGTAGGATGTGGCCTGTCCATAGATGGCAGAATAAAAAAGACTAGTATCTTCAACATGGCCCATTAGAATAACAGTAACCAGCACAATTAGTTAATACTGGTACTATGTGCTCTCTCTACTACTGTTTCCCTTATCCTTGAAAGTAATTGAGCTGCTGCATTCTACACAAGCTGAAGCTCTGGAGACTTTTCAACAGCAGCTTTATACACAATTCACCGCAAAAATAAATTACAAATGCATTAATCATGTGAGCCCTAGGCTGCTTCCATGTTGAGCAGCTACCATGAAACAGCTATACTTTGCTCACTCACTTTATGTACAACACCTACATTACACAGTAAACAAAATATCCTCCTCCCATGCTTTCCCTGTTCAGCTTCTGCTACCCACCCCTCAGAAATTTATTATGTTTTAAAAGTTGCACAATTTTCTGAGGTGTAGCTGACCCATGGCACAGCAATTCCAGCATCATTGGCTGATAATGGCCTGCATATAATGTGTTCTAGCCATTTTCTTCTTTATAGTCTGTGTCACTGTAGGAATTCTCACTATCTCATCAACCCTTCTCTTCCAAATAGCATTACCTTTACAGCTGTACCTTGGTTTTCGAACAGAATGTGTTCCGGAAGTCCATTCGACTTTTGGAACGTTCGGAAACCAAGGCGTGGAAGCCGTGCCGGACGTTCGGCTACCAAGGCAAAGTTCGCAAACCGGAACACCTACTTCTGGGTTTGCAGCTTTCGAGTTCCAAGTTGTTTGTGAACTAAGCTGTTCGAAAACCAAGGTACGACTGTATTGCAGTGAGGTGGGTAGAATTGATCTGGAGAGCAGGGAAGGAGTATTTAACCCTTTCCCACAGATACTATCACATCACTGAATATTATCCCCCCCCCACACACACACATTTGGAACTAGAGACAAGGGAACTGATCACTTGGCTATGTAATTTGTATCCCAGAAGTATGAATGCAGCTTAAGGCAAAACAACAAAAACTGGGTGTAGAGATATCATTTATGTTTGAAACATAGCAGCCAGTGTTGTGAGATGGCACTGTGGAGCTGCCCTGACTCCAGAATCACTGTACTTTACCTGGAAGGGGCTGGGCAGCAATGAGTTCAGGGCTATGCAGATGCCCCTGTAAGAGTGCCAAATTGGCTTCACCAGTACAGATTTTGTAATGCAGACTTTGTAGTTATCTGCCAATTTGTTGGCCTGCATTTATGTAAGCACTGAAGTTGCATAGAAATAATTTATAAACTACATCTGATCTTAGCCAAAAGGCCAAGAAGCAATCTTCATTTTTTTCATTTGGCAAGTACGTATGTGAATTCTTTAGTTTAAGCAAATGCCTACTTGCACAGAAAATACTGTACAGTGGAATCTCGGGTTACGTACCGTCCTCCTTACAAACACTTTGTGTAACGAGCTCCTCTAACCCGGAAGTAGATGCTCTTGGTAGCAAACTTTGCCCCGGGATGCGAACGGAAGTCGCGCAGCAGTAGCAGGAGGCCCCATTAGCAAAAGCGCACCTCAGGTTAAGAATGACTGCAGGTTAAGAACGGACCTCCGGAATGAATTAAGTTCATAAACGGAGATACCACTGTAATTGTTTTTTGCCTTCTCCTGCTGGGTCTGATGTTACATATGATTTAGTGTTTTGCTTTTTTATTATTTTCATTATTTTAAATTAATTTTTGTCATAAGTTATAATAATAATATATTATTTATACCCCGCCCAAATTTTAATAAAAACTCAGCAAACAAGAAGAAATTTTATAAAAGCAGCTGAATACCAAAAATATTTAATAAAAGTATGATGGGGGAGGGGGGAACTGTTTTCTTTATGTGCAAATATACATAGCATTTTTCTTCAAAGTACTGGGAATCAAGAGATAAGCCTATTCAAACTTGTAACCAAAGGGGAAAGGGGAAATACTATGTAAAACAGATAAAACATCACTTTTTAATTACATCTCTGAGAAGACGAATCAATCATAATACATTAGTTATTTTCTCAGTTTTGCCTTGCTATTCTGACATTTCCCCACTGAAGAAGAAAAAAAATGCCTCTAGTAGGAACTTAACATATGTGAGAAAGTTTATTTAATTAGAAACCCACAAAGACACAACCAGGAACTGTTGACATGAGTCAAAACCATACCATTTTGAATATATGCAAATGTTCCAAATAAATATTAGTAAAGTACAAAACAGTTTGGAAATGTCCAAGCACACCCCATACTTGGGATTCATGGCAGCCATGTGTACGCCAAGCTTGTTTATCCTTGTACTGTTTATGCTTGCCTGTCTCTCTACCCCATGGCTCTACAGAAATCACATTTTAGATACTGTGACAGACATTTTCTACCTGATTTGCAAGGTAGGTTTGTGCATTTCTCTATGTGATTTATCTAAGCTTTGTGCAATTCCTCATGACATTAATATAACATATGTACATAGACTATAACCTATAAAACATACATATGATGAAAACAACTGTCAGCTGGACTAGGGAAATAAACTAATGCCAACAAAACTGGAGTGGGTGGGGAGATGGGTTTCCTGATACAGAATGGTAGTTGCTGTATCAATGCAGATCTGTTATTATTAGGCTGCAGAGAAACTAACATGTGGATGGCCAGATACTAAAGTGGGCCAAGTGCTCTGATGCAACAACACAGTGCATATTTGTACAATAGTATAGACAATCCATGAAAAGCCACTCCTAAGCTACTTATTACCTTATCTTAATAAATTCTACCAATGAATTCCTTTATTAGAATGAAGTCACATGCACACACCATTAACAAATTATTATACATTAAATGCCTGTTAGTAGTTCCAGGTAGTAACAGAAGCATTGGTACAACTTCTCTACTAACGAAGGTAACAAAGGTGATTTAGAATATGCCAACCACTCTACAAAGTATTAAGAACATAAGTATTAACACCTGACTATGCTGGAAAATCATCATATCATATCTGACTCTGGTTTATATATTTTATCATAAATAAATATCACTTGATGTTTTTCAATGATTGGTATTATTTTATAATGAATTTTAAGTGGCATAATGTTGGCTCTATCAAAATAAATTATTCATTTTGAATTATCATAATATGTATTACACTGCTTATTGTAATGATGTATTGATAGGTATTGATAGGTAGTTTTACGGTTGCATTGCAAGCCACATTTTTGGGATTCATTTATGTGGGAAACTGGCATACAAACTGAACTAATAAGAATGGTGTTAGTGCTGGGCTCCAGTGCTAGTCATTAATTCTTGCAGGTAGAATTCAGGTTTTTATTTTGTCCTTCTATACCTTAAATTACTCTCAGTCCAGTGCTCTAGCAAGGGCATCTATAGGAACTTTCTCAGCAACTGTCCTACAGACATAGAACTTCTCTTCGAGACTTACAAAAGCCTAAGGATCCTAGATTATTTTCACATAGCACACTAAAAGGTGTACTTGAGGTTTTCAAGTATTATTTCTTCCACAGGAGACAAAGAACAACCATTTAAGCTTCTTGTATGAAAGTCAAATACAAATCACTTTAGGCAGTAATCCATGTTGGTTTTTAATGTTTGTTTGTAATTGGTTTAAAAGGATAAAATGAGAATTCCCCAGATGCCTAGATGGGGTAAATACTCTCTTGGTGAAAGAGCTCCAGCAGATATTGAAAATGACAAAACATGCAGCAAAGCAAAGCAGTAAGCTCCACTGAATTCAATAAAGCTTGCTTCCCAGTAGACATGTTGAGGATTGTGCTGTTAGAAATGTTTTTGACACATGAACGAAGTCTCAGAATATTTTTACATACTACAAGGCCTCTTGGTGAACTATTTTACATACACAATAAACACTTAATACAAATTTTAGAAATTGAACATTTTAACCAGTGTTGTATTTTGCATGTGTTACAATTACAAAAACTACCAAGGCTCACATGTGAAAATGTCCTTAAGCCAGTAGGGGGTAGAGTTTTGTCTGCTCTGGCCTGTCTTTCACAAATGCTGTCTGTCATTCACTTTATGTCAAGTAGACAGATGGGACAGAAATCGAAATAAATATGCTTTAAAGATCTCAGCAACATTAGCAAGCAAATCCTTGGCAGAATTTCCTATCAACATTCCCATCATGTTTAATATACAGCCTAAAAGTATTTGTTTTCAAGAACACACAAACATTTTATCATACAAAAGGAGACACTTGATGGGGGTGCATTATTCTGGTCAGAATTATTGAGAGGCTCCATCAGATATGGATAACTAAAGACAATAACTATTCACTGTACATCAGAAACACATAAATAACATGCTGTGTAAGGGGGAAAATGCCAACTAGATGGTTCTGATGAGTTCCTTGCTTCTGCAAAGAAACCATGAAGAATGGACAGTTTCTGCCACCTCCAAGGCATCACCTAGTGATGATCAGATCCTAACAGATAAATGGTATTCTTAAATTAATTTTGATCCTATTTTATATTATTTTGATTGATCTACAGTATGTTACTTTTATTATGTATTTCTTTTGTAATATGTGTTAATGTCGTTCACCACTTTGGGGTGCTTTGGGCCCAAAAGCATTGCAGAAATGATCACCAGGAAAATGAAATCTATCTGAGGAGCTCATGTGTACAGAATAGATGCTACTCTTTTAGTTGAACTTACAATGTGTCACCACACAACCCTCCATTCTTTAAAGCACACATACAGTACTCCTCTTTCAGATTGTTTCAACACTGGGAGGCCAGCTGCTTCAAAAACCACAGTCCCTTAATAGATGCTGTAATTTTCCAGCTGGCCAAACTCGACCCCCAAAAATGCAAGTCAGAAGCAAGCAAGATCGATATCCCAACACATTATTTTGCAAGGCACAGACAGCAAAGACAGACTCTTCATTTCCGTGTGGAATGTAAGCCGACCCCCGGGGCCTTGGGGACGACATACGACCCCTCCGCGGGTGTTGTTGGGCCGAAGAATAGTTGGTCACAGCAACAAGAGCCGCAAACTGCATTCTATCTCTTCCTTCTATCTCTTCCCTCGATCTCTCTCTCTCGTGACCTTGGATAAGCATCCACCCGGAGCGAGTCCAGGAAAGCAGCTGCAAGGGTATTGCATCCCCGAAGGACAGGAGAGATGGATCCACAGAGCAAGGACGGGGCATCTTTGCGTTGCAAGCTCAGCCCAGAGGTGGGATGAGAGGGGGGCGTAAGCCACACAAATCACACCAACATCAGGCACTCGCCCTCCTAAACCCATCTATACGCACATAACACACACATACTATGTTTTCGTGTGTGGCGGGTTTTTGTGTGTATGTGTGTACACACCCACACACCCACACACACTGTACACACATACAGTGGTACCTTGGGTTAAGTACTTAATTTGTTCCGGAGGTCCGTTCTTAACCTGAAACTGTTCTTAGCCTGAAGCACCACTTTAGCTAATGGGGCCTCCTGCTGCCGCCGGAGCACGATTTCTGTTCTCATCCTGAAGCAAAGTTCTTAACCCGAGGTAAAATTTCTGGGTTAGCGGAGTCTGTAACCAGAAGCGTCTGTAACCTGAAGCGTATGTAACCCGAGGTACACACACATACACTGCTCCAGTACCTGCCCTCCTAAACCCATTTATACGCACATAAACATACACACGCACAGTACCTGCTGCATCCCCGCTAATGCTCTAAGCTTTATCCCTTTATCCCTCCCTGCCCCCCCCGGCAGCTCCCCTCCCCCCTCCCCATGCGGCTGCGCCTCACCCAGCGCCTGCCAATACTTCTCTCCCCCACACACACACACACCACCTTCTCTGCGTCAGCCGTCGGCACCCCCCGCCCGAACGCCTTTCAGTTCCGAGCCCCCCAGTCGTGCCTGCTGCCCTCCAACACCCGCGCACTCCTCCATCCTCCCCTCCCGGCCCACGCGAGCTCCGCGCGCCCACCTGCTCTCCACCGAGCAGCCCCTCAGCCCAGGCGCCACTGGCTGCGTATCCCGCCGCCGCCGCCTCAGCCGGCAGGTCCGGTTCTCCTCGCCGCCACCCCGACGCAAGCGAGCGCGCCTCCTCTGCCTTCCCCACAAACCCTCGCCGCCTCTCAGCCCCGCATATGTCACAGACAGGAGGCCGGGCGGCGCCCCATTATCCGCTTCCCAGCCGTTAGCGCGAGGCCTGCTCGCCTTTACCTGTCAGACGAGGCCGCCGCCGCCGCCGCCTCCTCCTCCTCGCGCACCGCTCAGCTCAGCCCCAGCCTTAAAGCCGCCTGGCTCCAGTTCCGCATCAACAGCCCGGGGAGGAGCGAACCAACAAGCCGGAGGAGGGCGGGGAGCGGGAGGTGGGAGAGCCAAACCATTCAGCCGCTCGCAGGGGGAGGGCGGGGCGGAACGCAACCAGGGGAAGCGGCGCGAGAACCGAAAGCGGCGGGAAGAGGCGCTGCGGAGTCGCTCGCTGCTGAGGGCCTTGAGAGCGCCGTGGCCCCCGGCCGGGCCCTTCAGGAGGGGGTCGAAAAGCGGGCCGGAGCCGCGTTAAGCGACAAACCTCCCCCCCCCCCACGCCACTATGTGGGACAAGGGCTGTTGAAAGAGGCGTTATAATGAGCACGAGCAGGGCAACCAAAGAACCATTTCAATCCAAAGGAGATGCCACATGTTCTCCTCCCCACAAAAAGCAAAAACCCGCTACCCAAAGATGCGCACATTTAACAACGGTTGTTTACTAACAGTGAACATTATTAGTTTTAATTTTTTGCATAAACATTAGCATTTTGCAAACAGCCAAAAATACAGAATTAAACGTAAAGGATATTGCAACAGCAAAGTTATATATAAAAAAACAGATTTTACAAATTGTTACAAGTGCTTTATAGTGAGTGAAGGCCAATGGAAAGAGACCAACCTCAAGTGCAAAACAGACACAAGGCCGACACCATAGGTATGGCACTTGCTACAGTCAACAATCACATTGGTTCATGGGCCCAGGCTCTTAGGATGGTTGCAGGGCAAGCAATTTAAATCCCAACAAAGGAAGCACATACTACTGCAGTGCCAGGGAATCGCAGATTTAATTCACGGCATCAATTTGTTTCTTCTAGCGAATAGAAGGATGGGTGTTTTTCTTCAAGTAAATTAATCCTCTATGCAAACTTAGGTATGCTTAAGCATATTGATTGGGTGTGCCTAACTCTGCATAGGACCAGGCTGAAAATATTCAACTATTTATAATGGGTATCAACCTTAAAGGAAAGTCCTTAGATAAAAACTTGACACGTTTAAAGACGTGAAGGAAGGATTATAAACATACACCTCAAAATAGATTCAGGCCCCTTTTCTCAGCGTAAACTTGGATCACACATGCAAACTTATTCTTCTTCCTGAAGATAGGGCAGCAGAGGAAAAGATCGTTTTGTAAGACAAATTTGGAGTGAAGAATCAGGTTGGAGGGGAGAAAGTTCTTAACTCTTTAAATACCTGCCATTTTTTGCTGCAACAGTTCTCCAGTTGCTTTTCTTTCCACATGGGGTCCAGAGACATAATTTACCCTTATAAACATTATGTCTGGAACTTTATAGAGGAAATGGCTGGTAGGGAGGGGAGTTGCAGCTGAAAATCAGTGGGAAGGACCAATTCTGTTCCAAATTGCCTGTTTCAAAGTGTCTCTTCTCTTACTAAAATAGACATCAGTACCCACATTACACAGATACCCAAGTAATGTTTGATACTATTACAACATACATACACACCCACTGTAAGCTCATACAGATAGCTCAAAATACAAGGAAATGGAACATTCTTGATCCCTGGAGTCCAGGCATAGAGACACCTTCCCATGCAGATCTTTCCTGTCCACATGACTGAAGGAGTAGTACAAGACATGACAGAACATACAGCTGGCATCCCGAGCTAACCACACAAATCTCTTGGATTTGTGTCCTTTGAATGTTCCTCTGATCCACCTGGCACAATATGCATTCCCCACAAGCCAAAAAATAATGAACTAGACATGTTCATATAGACACAACCTTCTACGAAATCATTTGTCATGGTTATGAAACCCAAAAGGAATACAGGTGCAACAAATGTTATCTACACAGAAACAGTATGGCAAGGAACAGCACTGATCTCCACTATGCCAAGACTATGTCTGACTGTGGGCAAGAGGGTTGATAGTTAAAAAACAAGCATGCTGCTCAGTGCAGATTCTACAGGTAAGATGTGTCCCATGTTGAAGCTATGCTAATCTGCAAGTTCACAAACTTTATAAGGGCCACTTCACAGATTGCTCATTGAGACTGCAGTCCTATGTGTAATCAACTGAATGCAAGCCACACTGAACTAAGCAGGATTTACGGTACTTTTTAGTATCTGTATACAGGATAGGGTTACACAAATGCATGTTGTGTGTACATGTGATATACACCTTCACATTAGAAGCAGCTGCATAGCAGGGATTGGTTATTGGGCATGGCTCCCTGTGCATTTTTGATATACACATGAATGGCCCTAAAATACCAGTGGTGGCACATAGGAGTTGGGAAAAGAAATATCACTGAGTTTTCTATGATACAGCTACCCTTCCAACCTTCAGAGCCCCTTTGAAAAAGTCAACAAAATTGCATTATGGTTACAGGATTCGGGGGAGGGGGGAATCCGTCAAGAACCAAAAACTACTCGAGACTGCCAGAAACCTCTATGAATGAGAAAATGTATTTAGAATATTCAGTCCAGACAACTCCCAGTAAACTAAACAAACTGGATACATAATGGGGGCAATGCTTCTGAAACCCTGAGGGGTGTGGGTGTGTATATGACAGGTCCTTGAAATTAAACACAGGATAAGTGCCTGAAGAAGGAGAGCCACTGGAGAAATTATTAGGGTGGGTTCGTCATCTCTACTACATTGAGGTGTTTCAGTTCTTCTATTTCTGGAAGGCATTAAAATCAAAGACTCAAGCATTAACTGGTCCATCTCAATTGCCTTCTGCATTGTTTCAGAACAAAGAAACCACAAGACCATAGCCCTCTGCACTGAGCTCCAGTGTTTTGGAGAGGGGAGGACAGCTTCTGGTTAGCAACAGTCAAGGATGGGGTTGCTTCAGCTAGCTGGTCCACGGGGACAGTGTGGTCATTCATTGACATCCCAAATCTCTGAAAGAAGGGGTGGCAGCTTCTTGTCCTGCAGCCGAAGAGCAAACACCTGTTCAGAATGGACGCTACTTAGAGTCCGAAGACTGACCAGTTTCATTAACATCCGTGGGAACATTAGATGATCCTGCAAGGTCATATGCAAAAGGACAATGATATCAGTCAGAGCCAAAATCTGCTTCAGTCTCAGCTTCTCATCAGCAAAGCAGGACTACTAATGACTTCCTCCCATGGTAATAATATTAAAAGGCATTTTAGATATCAGCGTAATTAATAATGTTAAATCTAAGCCTATGCCAATCAGTTCAATTGTAAAATGACTTGGCAACCTCATAGATTGCAATGCACTGTGCCAAAGAACCCCAAGCTCCTTGCTCAGAACAAATTATGCAAATCATGGACATTTGCATGAACTGCTTTGCACTCTTTGCATAATGAATTTAAATCTTAATATTTGGGTTTGTTTTTTTGGGGGGGGAGGGGGAAATGGTACCATCAAGAACTGGGGAGTTAAATGACAAAGCAAAAATCAAAGGACTACAGGGCAGAAAGCTGAGAATATAAAACTAGGAGCAATTATATTGTGTACCAGGACGCTTGGACAAGAAACAGTATTATGTTCTGTGCGCTAAAACTCCTGTTCAAGACTTGTCTGAGCTTCCAGACCTTCAAGCAGCACATTTCAATCAATTCTCTCTCCCCATCCCCCAGCAACTACAGTTCAGAATCAGAACTGTATTATCTCCCAAAACAAGAATGTCTAACTTGTGAGCCTTCCAGATGTTGTTGAATATCCATGAGCCCATGTCAGCATGGTCAATAGCCAGGAATAAAGGGAATTGTAGTCCAGCAACATCTGGAAGGCCACTCCACCCCTGGCCTAAAAGACAGTTAGACAGCTCCACATAGGGAAGGTTCCCCAAGATCTTGAGGAGCTGTTGAAAGTGCTAGCAAACATAACTTACTATAGGTAGTTCCATATAAACAGGAGGCAGATAGAGGTTGTACAAGGCTGCATAATGTATATAGGATTGCCCATTTCTAAGGGAGTCTAAGCTGTCACAGAATGTGCAGTAGCTGCATCTCCTAATCTACAGTTCCTTTAGGCCACCTTCATTTTCTGCACATGTAAGGATTAACTTGTTATAGAAAGCAGAAGCATATGGTGGCTGAAAAGGCAGAGGGCCTTCTCGGCAGTGGAGCCTGCCCTGTGGAGCGCCCTCCCATCAGATGTCAAAGAAATAAATAACTATCTGACTTTTAGAAGACATCTGAAGGCAGCCCTGTTTAGGGAAGTTTTCAATGTTTGATGTTTTATTGTGTTTTTAGTGTTCTGTTGAGAGTCGCCCAGAGTGGCTGGGGAAACCCAACCAGATGGGCGGGATATAAATATTATTGATGATGATGATTACTGTGACAATGGAGCTGAAAGCATCTCCACTAAATATTTGCTTTCTCTCCTCAAGCTCTTAAAGAAAGGAGCACTCTTTGAGTAAGCCCCTATTAGATCTGCAATGTTTGCCCCTTCTCTGTTTTTTTAAAAAATAAATATTAGATAGCAGGAAAGGAACCAAAGTTCAATAGCAGCACTACATACAGAAAGCCACAGGTGCAACACTTGGCATCTCCAGATAAAAGGATTTCAGCTAAAAGGGCTGGGAAAGATGTTTGCCTGTGAGCTTGCAGAGCAGCTGCCAGTCTGAGTATTATTATTATTATTATTATTATTATTATTATTATTATTACTACTGAATTAGACAAGCCAATGGTCTGATTCAGGATAAGATAGATTCCTATGCAAACAGAATCATTTGGACATGCAGTCCAAAAGATCAATCAATACAACTTAAAAAACCCCGATAACTTTAATCTCAGTAGTATTCTGCACACATATTTTTGGCAATACAAAATGATTCAGAGCTCAGCCAGACACTTACGTTTGGTCTGTGGATGCAAATGTAAGAATGAAGGGCTTCTACATAGGTATGCTGCAACCTTTCCACCAGGGTCTGGTCTTGAACATTTGGCCGGTCTGCCAATAAGCAAGACAAAAGGTTCATAGGTAGCTGAATGCAGACTAGTCAGACTGAGGCTAAAATCCAAATACTCAAATCCACCAAGCCCCTTCCCGAAGTCTGGCTCCACAACTGTCCATGCACCCTACAGCTTAGACATGCACAGGTTCCTGTCACGTGAACCATTCTCTCACATCTGCTGGATTTTATTCATGTTCATTAAGAACAAGTATTTAACTCCCACCAGTGTCAATGGAAGAAGCAAATGTTGTGAGCTAGGCTGCCTCTACCTTATAAGGTTATTGTTGTTGTAGCAGCAAGTTTTATTTCATCGCAACAAAACTAAAATATCAATAGAAAATAAAACCCAAGAGCTGAAAATATTGAGATAATATATATGAAGGACTTTGAACATTCTGAAGTTCAGTGAAACATGGAGAGGGCGGCTCTGACCCTCCAGATGTTTTTGGATCATAACTCTCATCAGTTTTGACTATTGGCCATGGGGCTATGGGGTTGAAGGGAAATGTAGTTTGGCACCATCTGCAGGACCAAAGGTTGCCTAACCCTGCTTTAAATTATATTCATCAATGAGGAGAACTGCTGAGCTTTGGCTAGATTTTTTTTAATTATTATTATTACTTTCAGCAATACTTTTCTCTGTATCAAAGCATCCAGAAAACAACATTAATAATATTTTTTTTTAAAAAAAAGCATCCAGAAAACAAAACAGGAGAAATATTTTCACTGTGACATCCTCACCCAACTCATATATTTCCATACACTTTCACACAACTGGGGCTTAGGTGTTTATGTCTTGGGGGGGGGCACAGAATCAATGGGCCAAATTCTGTAACTCCAAAAAGTGAACCAAAGCTAAGCCACTTCATATATCCATGTCAAGATGACTTACTTCCCTGCCCCCACCACGATATAGGACAAGAGTCACCAGCATAGTTCCCTCCAAATGCTGTTGGACCACAACTCCCATCAGCCCCAGCTGGAGAGCAGCAGCTATGGGAGTTATAATTCAACAACATCTGGAGGCTACTGCACTGGATACTGAAGAAATAGGAATACTCCCAAGCCATAAAGTGATTACTATGTCTTCCACATTCCCTATTTTTCATCAGAGGTTTTATGAGCATCTTTTACTTCTCAACCCTCTTTTAGGAACAGATTTATAGTCCCCATGAGAACAATTATATTAAGTGGGTTGTTTTTCTATCATATTGTCACAGTGGACTCTTTCGTGAGTTACTTCTGCTCTCGGAGACTCAGGAGGTTGACAAGTTATATATGTCAAGACTTCCACCTGGTTCTCGGTATGTTTCAAAGACCGATGATCCAGAACATTAATTCACAGCACAAATTATCCTTCAGCATCATCATTAGAATCTTATTCTATGCTTTATCTATGTGTGTTTCTTCGTAAGAAAATGGTATTAAGCTCCCACATACAAACTCTTATTTTTTTGATTCAGCAACATGAGCTCCCAGGCTTTTTACCTGCAGAAAAAATGCTGATAGCAATTAAAAGTGCATATTCAGCATCATTGAGTTGCAGTTCATTCATTCCCTTTGAAAATCCAAAGATGGGGTTGATGAACTCAAACTGAAGGCCTGGGAGGAAAAGACAGCAAGCAGGAAGTTAAAAGTTGACATTGCTTTAATGTAATGCAAAATATTTTTTTAAAAAATTGAAGGCATTTGAATCTTAATGGTGCTCTATTCTTTCCCATGTTTTTGTTCAGTAGTTGCTACCTTATATTCATGGCACTGTGACACTAGCTAGCCTGTCCTGCTTAATTTTAATGAGTTTTAGTAGAGTCATGGAATCGTAGAGTTGGAAGGGATCCAAGAGTCATGTAGTCTAACCCCCAAGTGGTTCTCCATCCCATTTGAAACCATACCAGACCCTGCTTCGCTTTGCAAATGTGCTAACGGTTTTATTGCTGTACCACTTGGAGTCCTAACTTTTGTATTTTAATGTTTGTATGTTTTAAAGAACAGTTGTGTTTTTTAATTGATTTTCTTGTTTTATCTTCTTGTAAATTGCTTCGAGGTTTTTAACAATCAAGTGGTACATAAATATTATAAATTAAATAAATAAATAAATAAATAAATAAAATAGTGAAACGGAGCCCTTTAAGCCTTAAAAAAATTATATTTTCAAGTACAAGAGAAATCAAACCCCACAAGAATCACTTGGGAATTCCAAAAGCAGGACAGAATGAACCATAGTGAAAATTTCCATATTAAAAGGTGCAGCTGAGAGTAAAAATGCCAAGTTCAATCACTTAGAGCCTAACTTCTTTTGGAGCAGAGTCTGGACTTTGTTTTTTTCAGCATTAAAAAAAAAGCTTCCCACAGTGAAGAAGAAAAAAGATCTCCTTGATACTCTAAACTGTGTTTAGCTCACCAGCTTTGGCAAAGTCATCCCGATTATAACTCAAGTCCTTCAAAAAAGTGATGCATTCTGTTTCTGGATTGTAGCGCCGAGATGTCTCCAACAGCATCACCTTAAATGTAGAAAACAGAAGTCATTAAACGTCTGGCAATAAACTAGCAGGACACATCCCTGAACCAATAGCCCTCAGTAAGACAGTAGACAGTGGCATGGATCCTATTAAGTGCTCACAGAAGGGAATTTTCAGACCTGCTCCTTTTCTTACTATGTCAAGATTTGTGGCCTGCAAGGGAAAAGGCAGGCAAAAGTCAGGTCCAGTTAAGTAGGTCAAATTACAACAAGGCAGGTCAGGTTTCAGTAAATTGGGTCCAGTTAAGTAGGTCAGGTCAAAGTCAGCCAGCTCAAGACAAATCAATTTACTACTAATTTGGTCATGGTAGGTTCCAGTAAACAACAACCAGGACCATGGACAGCTCCAAATGAGCTGATGTAGAAGAGCATTGTCTCAGCAAAGAACCAGGTGTCACATGAAGACTTGAAAATGCTCCTGAGCATTTTAAAAATCTTTACTATCTAAATTACAATTTGGTGGGCAATTCCTACATTTGATTAATCAAATTTACTCACTGTTTAATGCCATTGTTACAGGAAATGGGTATGACACCAAACCCATCCACCTCAATAGGAACACCTGCCAAAGTGGTCCCCTGTAGCTGCCTCTTCTTGCAGTGGCAATCGAGGTGCCTGCCATTCAATTGGGGGCAGATACCAGTAGCGTAGCTAGGCATGGGTGGGGTGGGGGCCGTAGGGCACAACAAGGGTTTGTTGGGCGGTACGGGAGTCTGTTGGGCGGCACGTTGGCTGGGCACGTTCTGCCCTGTCCTGACAAGCTTTCACCAGCCAGGTGTCACCGTTGTTTATGACTGCAGTGACAGCTGCCATTCCTTCTGATGAGAGCAGTAGGGTGTAGGTCTTACCTCTATTGTAGAAGTCTTCAGAAGAGCAATCTGATCTTCCCTGGTGAGCTCCAGGAAACCTGGCAACTGCTTTGCAAAGTCCACAATCTCCTGTACAGAAATGATTGCCAGCTCCGTAAAATGAGCAAAACGCTGCTGTCGTGCTTCGCGGTGAAGAGGATCTGAAATCTGAGGCCACGGCTGAAGTTTTCATGGGAAAGCCATGGGGAGAAAAGGAAGAAAGAGTCTGATAAAGGTTGGAAGGGAAAAGCAGAAAGTCTCCTGAAATGAATGAGAAATATCCTACTTCTTCTACATCATCTCATATCTCTTATATAGACCCAATCCAAACAGCCCCACTATTCTTTCCTGTTCAGCAGTCTGTGGCTAGTTATTCTAGAACCCCAAAAGCCACATGATCCATGGTCAGCACCTTAAGTCCACAATTCCATTGGGCATCAGCATTCTGACCCCATCTGCTCTAAGGTAAAAACAAACTCCTCCCAGGGTCTACAAGCTTGGGCCGTAATGCCTGGGATATGCAGGACCCTTTGAGATCCATGAGAATCATAGAATCGTAGAGTTGGAAGGGATCCAAGGGTCCCTTGGAAGAGATCCAAGGGTCCCTTGGAAGGGATCCAAGGGTCTAGTCCAACCCTCTGCAATTCAGGAATCAATGAGAAGTACAGTCGTACCTCGGAGGTCAAACAGAATCCATTCTGGAAGTCCGTTCAACTTCCAAAATGGTTCACTTCCAAAGTGCGGCTTCTGATTGGCTGCAGGAAGCTCCTGCAGCCAATTGGAAGCCACGGAAGCCCTGTCGGACGTTCGGCTTCCAAAAGAACATTTGAAAACCGGAACACTCACTTCTGGTTTTTGATCATTTGGGAGCCAGAGCGTTCAACTCCCAAGGTGTTTGGGAGCTGAGGTACGACTATATCAGAAAATGACACCATCCCTGTTGAGTATGGGATATCCCCCCCACCCCACCCCTACATACAATTTGATGAACGTGCCAACTTAAGTTATTCAAAGGGGAGCTTTACTGAAGGTAGGCGAGGTCTGTTTTCTCCCTCCAGTTCAGAGCCCCACCTAAACTGTGCTTTTACCGTCACTTTGAGTCTGTCTGTGAAGGAGCGCCGATTACACTGCTGTTGAGCTGCCACAAGCTTTTCTATCATGTCAAGCTGCTCCGGTGTCATTTTAGGAGGGGTATTTGGGGGGGATAATGAGCTCTGGCGCACAACTACCATCCGAGATTGATCGTCCTCCTGCTTCTTCAACTTCTTCAGCTGGATTTGTTCTTCAGAGAGAACACCTAAAAGTGCAGCACAGAAAGGGAGAAGTGAGGGGACAGCTGGTTACACGAAGTACACAATCACTAAATTAGTGAAATCTTTGCTACAGGATGGAAGCAAAGTGTCTCAACATTTATTATTTCCTAGGTGGCAACTCCACATTTGGGGTTGGCATCCACCTCATCAGCTTGCCCTATACTGACAAACTCACCTTTTATTTATATGGCTCCTATACAAGCAGCCTATTCACATTTCATGCACCAACAAAAGATTACGCAGGGCAAAATCAGGTCTCCTGAGACTTTCTGCTCTCTCCTCCCCCCCCCCTTTAAATACAACTTTCTAGATCTCATGGCTGTGAAAGATTCCCACCCCCCATTGTGTATGTACAGCTGCCTAAAGGCATTTAAAGGCTACACTGAATGTGCCCTTCATATATCTATCCCTCTTCATATTTCCTTGCAATTACCTGCTCATCCCCTCACCCTGCTTGAGATTGCCCATCTTTTAACTTGCCCAATGGACCTAACTTAGTCCCGTTTGTTTTAATTGGTCTCTGAATAAAACTTGGTTGAATACCACCCTCTGAACTCAGTGAAAATTGGAACATTACATTTTCAACTTAAGCAAATATTATTATACAATTTCACACTTTTTCTGAGCATACACCAGATTCTATTAACATATAGTCACTGATTTTTTTTTATGCGTAAGATGGACTATTGCAATAAGGAGCACCTTATTGCTCCTACACATTCTCTGGCCTCACATCCCTGTTCTTGTCACCTACATTGCTCTCGCATGCCTGCCTCGTGGCATTTGCGCAACCGGCACTCCTGACACTTTCGCCGCATGTACATGTCCATCTCACACCTGCCGCCATTCTTGCAAACATACTGGGCACCCTTGATGACACTGCGTCGGAAAAAGCCCTTGCAGCCCTCGCAGCTGAGGACATTGTAGTGGAAGCCTGAGGCCTTGTCACCACACACTCTGCACACCTCATTGCCAAGCATCTTGGGGGCTGGCCCCTTCTTCCGTTTCAGAGGGGGTGTTTCTGTAAACACAGATAAGGATGAAAGGGGTGGGGAAAGAGAGGCTGTAAGATTTCATCCAGAAAACAAAGGAAGACCATGCCTCACAAGGCAAATTATAGCAGTCCTTCCTCGCATAAGGCTGAGCACAGAGAAATCTCAAACTCCACATCTCAGTCCAATAAAAGCACATAAGGACCTAGGCCGAAAGCAGGTGCAGATTCTTCCTCCTCTAGTTTAGCAAAGTCTTTCTCACACAGTTCTAGAGCCATGGGGTTACACTAATATTTCTCAGAGTCAATTCAAACAAGGAAACATAACAATTAAAAAATATGTGTAATACCTCCACGAACGTCCGCCTCGCCTAGCGTCCATTCCGGCGAATGTCTGCGGCAAACCCGGAAGTACCAGGATGGGTTACTTCCGGGTTTGCCGCTCACGCATGCACAGATCCCATTCGCAAAACAAGGTACGACTGTATAAGCATGCAAACAAACCCTGTGACAAGTGTCCTGAACTTCCTCTTTCAGGAATAAGGACTTGCCAGAACCTGACAGCTAATGCCATACGGTCTTAAGGTTCTGAGGTCCCTGAGCTAAGTATGGAGTGTGAGGAAGGGCAAAATAGGTAGGAATTTTACACTAACTACACTTTACACTAAAAGGTTTGCTCTCCTAACATGGTTCAGAGTTTTTTCTGTGAGCCAGTCACCAGAGGGCAGTATTGTTCCTTCCTCCTTAGCTGAAGTCAGCTATAGCTTATATGAATGGCTGAGAAATACATTGGGTGGGATTCACCTAAGGAATCCTGTCAGCAGAAGCCTTGAGCAAGGACTTCCGCTTGCACAAAATACCCCCCCCTTCCTGCCCTGTCTGCCCCGAAATTGGCTGGGAATGGGGTAGGGAGAACCCCCAGAAGAGTGTGTGAGGGAAGGAAGAAGAGGAGTTTGGATTTGATATCCCACTTTATCACTACCCTAAGGAGTCTCAAAGCGGCTAACATTCTCCTTTCCCTTCCTCCCCCACAACAAACACTCTGTGAGGTGCGTAAGGCTGAGAGACTTCAGAGAAGTGTGACTAGCCCAAGGTACAGATGCAGGTGGAGGAGCGGAGACGCGAACCTGGTTCACCAGATTACAAGTCCACCGCTCTTAACCACTACAGCACACTGGCTCCAGACAAGGAGACAAAGGCTTGTTCCATCTAGGAAGCTGAAATGTTTGTGCAGAAGAAACGCTCGTAATAGAGTAGCATTGAATTCTACCCATTGCTTCCTATGCTGCACACATTTTGTTGCTGTTGTTCCTCTGGGCAAACAGTTAATGCAGGCTTTTGAAACAACAAAAAAGAAGTAAATGGGGAACGAGCATATCTCCAGCTTCTCTCTCTTTCTGCCTCCCACAGTCCCCCCATCACTTTCTCAAACCTAGACGCAAAGAGTGTATTTACTCAAGTGTAGGCCCTATTCACGGCTAAACTTTTTTCTCCATCCTTTTATTATTATTATTATTATTATTATTATCCATCATTTACTTCCTGCAGGGAGTTGTGCACTTAAAACAAAAATTGCGAGGAAGCATTTAAAGAAATGACACACACACACTTTCAATCTGAGGTGGTACAGTGCAGATTAATTCCACTACTTCTGTCTGTCACCCTGTTTGGTGTAATATATAAATTTCAAAGCCTAAACTCTGCTCAAAGCATTTGCACTGAGTGGCTGAAACAAGGGTCTGGGTCTCACCTATGTGCTCAGGTGGGATCTCTGAGCCATGGAAAAGTGCAAACCCTTTTTCCTCCATGCCAAAAGCACATGCCTTCTTCCCATGATTCTGTGCCACAAGCTGTGTAGGACCCATGATGGTTGCCCTTGTGGGGCTCCTCATGTCCTTCTTGTCTCTAAAGCATGGTTAAGGCGAAGCTTAAGACATTTGAATCCAGTGTTACAATATCCTCACAAAATGGAGAAGGCCCTGGAGGAAAGTGGAAGCAGAAGAAAAGAAAAACACAATTACCAGAGATACCAGCCAGACATTTTTACACTGTTCCTGTGCAACAGTACCAGCCAAGACTGCCACCCACTCTAATAGCTGTTCCTTCACAATTGCCATCTCCCCGCTTTCAAATAGGAGGCATCTAATTTAAAAAGTGATTTGCCTCCTTTGACATCTGATTTCTCAAACTACTTTTTTGTTCTGTTCAGTTTGATTATTTTACATATTATTGAGTGGCATAATTTATATTCCACTTTCCCCTGGAAATATAGCGCTCAAGGCAGCTAACAAAAAATTCTCTTTAAAAAAACAACAATACTAGAACGATAATAAACTGGTCAGAATGAAAAAAGACACTAAAACAGGTGATTAAAACAGTGTAAATCAATGCTGCTAACAAAAAGACCATCCAAGGAGGGCAAATTTAACCAGATGGTATAAAGTGAAAAAGCAAAGGGGTCAGGCAAGCTTCCAGTGTATGACAGTTTCATTTTCATGGAGGCTTCTGAAACAGCAAGTAAGGTGAATAACTGAAGAACGGAGTTTGTTAGACAAAGATTGCAAGATATCTTATCTCCCTGAAAATAATTAAAATAAGCCTTGATGGGCACAGAATGTTAAATAAAATCATTGTTTCGAGTCCAGTTCTGTCCAGTGAAGCAAACTGGCCTTCTGGTCATTCACTGAGTCTCAAGAGGCACTGCCCCCTGTGTGCTTGCTGCAGAGCTCCAATGTGAAAAGTTTTTTGTGGATCATTTAACCAAAATGTCCCTATTTTAAAGAAAAGCCTCCCAGATTGTAAAAAAAATTATTATTATTATTATTATTACAGTCAAACCTTGAAACTCAAGCAGCTCCGTTGCCGAATGTTTCAGTTCCCGAACTCCGAAAACCTGGAAGTGGGTGTTCCAGTTTTCGAACGTTCCTCGGAACTCGAACGTCCGACACGGCTTCCACTTGAGTGAAAGCTCTTGCAACCAATTGGAAGCCGTGCCTCGGAACTCAAATATTTTGGAACTTGAATGGTCTTCCGGAACGGATTACTTTCAAGTTCCGAGGTTTGACTGTATTATATTCAGCGCTATTTTTCTAGAAAAAGAGATGCCGGGACCCACCATGAATTTCCCCCTCGTTCTCTTAGAATTCCAGCTGAAAAAAAGCCCTCATTATATTTATTTGTATTCCTACACAAATTAAAACACAGGGGGGAAATCCAAAAAGCTAAAAACATATAAAAGATAATGGTTTAACAGTCATTAAACTCTAATAGAATTAAAACAATGTTAATAAAACAAATCTATTAAAATAAAGATAATAAAACCAGGATGGCACTATTAAAGCCCTTCCCTTTTAAAACAGTCAGTTCCCAAAGTCCTGTTGGAATAAAATATAGATACTAGATATATTAAAATAGGGAAAGATTTTAATTTCTGCACCTAAAAATCTGAACCACATAATTTGGTCTTCTGCTGGCATCAGCACAGAAATTAAGCAACTTTGGGGCAAACTAGTATGTTCCAGTAAACACGGAGGAGGGCCAGACAACTGGAGCCAAAGAGAAGGGCAAAGACGCTTGCCTAGGGAGATTTCAAAACTGACATGTCATCAATCAACCAAGAAGGCCAAGTCAAACAGTCAAAGAGAAATTCACTGCTAAATTGTCATTTTAACCCACAAGGGCAGTTTTTGGCACCATGAGGGCTTCAAGTCCTTGACTGACTTGGGAAGGATGTAAAAAGTCTCTGATGCTGTAGATAGTCCACTGCATTTTCACAGCCCCGAACACAGGTTGAAAGAGGGATTCTTGCCCAAATGATATGGTTAGCCTGGCTTATGGCAGCAGACCTGACATTTCTGACCTCCATTTTAAAAGTGTCCAAATTCCATTTTGAGTGCTAATAAATCTCATTTGGTTTATTTCCCTGTCTGTAAGCCAGTCCAGGGGGCACGGGTGGCGCTGTGGGTAAAACATCAGTGCCTAGGGCTTGCCGATCGCATGGTCGGCGGTATGAATCCCCGCGGCGGGGTGAGCTCCCGTCTTCGGTCCCAGCTCCTGCCCACCTAGCAGTTCGAAAGCACCCCTAAGTGCAAGTAGATAAATAGGTACCGCTTTATAGCGGGAAGGTAAACGGCGTTTCCGTGTGCTGCGCTGGTGCTGGTTCGCCAGAGAAGCTTCGTCACGCTGGCCACGTGACCCGGAAGTGTCTCTGGACAGCGCTGGCCCCCGGCCTCTTAAGTGAGATGGGTGCACAACCCTAGAGTCGGACACGACTGGCCCGTATGGGCAGGGGTACCTTTACTTTAAGTCAGTCCAGTCCAATTCACTTTCCTGCCTAGTTCATAGCTGCTCAATCAACCTCAAATGCCTGTCAATACTGTACTTTGGAGAGCAATGGCCAAATGACTTCCTCTGTGAGAGGTAAATTAAAATTCTTCCCTTTGGGGTCCCTTCTGCTGATCTAAACACCTGAGAGGATCTGCACAATTCTTTATGTCTGAAGAGGTGACTAAGAAGCAGCTGCAGCCTTCTTAAAGGATACACTGGGTCTGCGATTGGACTAACCTAGAATGCCTTTTTGCTGCCACAGAGAAAACTGTGTACAGTTCCAAGGAACAGTGCTTTTTTAAAGGAGGCACTCAAGTGTATGCAGTACCGGCACCTCTTTTTTCGTTGTTAAAAAGTGTGAAACTTACTGTAACAACTTCATGGTGAGTACTGGCACCTAGAAAAAAAGCACTGGGTACAGCACTGAAATATTTTGCAAAATGCTGCATTCTCATTTTACCTTTGTGGATCCACAAGCAGTTGCAGTTTGTTCGTGCGTATCTAGGGTTGCCAGCCCCAAATTTCCAAAATTTGGAGTGTTCTGCAGCTGTCGTATCTGAAACAAGAGGTATTTGTTATTTCAATTGGAAGGCACTGTTGTAAAATAAGAAAAAAAAACCAAGTTTTATTTAGCACCCCACTTCCCCTGTGTTCCATGCACTTGTAGCATGACACTTCTTCAGCGCAGAGATGTGTGGCATGATGCTGGCAGATCTAATGTGCGGCCTGAGAGTGAGGCCGTGATGGGTAATTTACAAATGCAAAACCTGCACAATATTCTTGCTGGTTCAGAAACAGAGTACACAGAAAATCCAGCTCACAGAGATGAGAAGACAATGCAAAAATAATAATAAATTGCTATATTGCTGGAGCAGCTTTGCTTAGCCTGGTGGCCTTCAGATGTTTTGGACTATAACTCCCATCAGTCCTAGTCAGCACAGTCATGGAGGTTGGGGCTGATGGGAATTGTAGTCCAAAATGCCTGGAGGGTACCAGCTTGTGTTAGCTTGTTCTTGAGTTATAGGATCCATATTACAGACCCTTTTCATATTTTTATCTGTAAAACAATGACCAGAGTTAGACTAGTCTAACATACACTGAAAATGAAAATATACAATTAATTTTAAAATTTAAAGCATTCAGAACACAGACCAACGCCTAACTAAAATGTTTTACTGTTTACTTTGCCTGAAATCTGCAATTCTCAGAGTCAAATCAAATGAACAGTAAGGATTTGTTTTGTATTTTTAGGCTGGCCACTAAAGGGTTTAAAATCAGCACATCTGGATATAGAACAGCCCTTAAGTATGATTCTTTTATTCTAAATTATCAATAACTTTGTCAACAACAACAGCATACACCCTATTGTAGGGGTCAAAAAGCTTGCAGAAGATTCAAACCATTTTCATCTCATCAATATCAATCTGCCTAACAAGGGCAAATCATGATCTCTCAAATCTCTCACTTAGGCGCAGATCTCAGATGGCAGCAGAGTTGGCTCATCCTACAGGAGAATTGCCAGGTCCTACCAAGAGAGGCAACCTGTCACACTGAAAACAATAGAATAAGAACACTAATGCTCCCCACCCTGCTGTTGAGAATTCCACCAGCTTTTTGCTAAAAAATATTATTGGAATCCAGTTAAAAGATGTAAAGCTCAATGTACATTTGCAGCAATCAGATTTAATTTAATTACATTTACTGCAGTTCAGTAATGTTGCATTAAGAGTACCTGTAAACTGGAAAGTTGGTGACCACTGTCTTGCCAAGTTGTTGACAGTGCCAGCCCCAGAGGCAAAATGTACAGAATGTTATGAAGCCTTCCTCTCCAAAGTGCAACTAGAATGAACAGCAAAGCCCCATGGGGAAGTAAATGTAGGTGAAAGGCTGAGGGAAGCATATATCCCTTAGTCTGTGGTCACATTTGTGTCTCAGATCAGGCGCCAAGTACTTCCAAGTTATGTTGGCACCAGCCCCAACCCCGCCTAGAAACAGCGGAACAACTCAGAGAGCAAAAGTCCCAAGTACAGCAAATTTTGTCGCTTCAGGAACATGGTGCTACCAAACAACCCAAGATGTTTCATCCTGTGGCCACCATCCACACCCCAGCCACAAAATGACTCCCCTTCCCTTCAGAGTAAAGGTTATGTTCGCGAGTAGCTAACCTGTGGCTCCTCAAATGTTGCTGGACTACAGATCCCATCATGCTTGACCACGGTCCCTGCTAGCTGGGGGTGAACAGAGTTGGCTCTATTCCTTCATTATTCCATTTCAGTACGGGCTTGGGATTTGTTCTCATAGCCAATTCTCTCAAAGGCCAAATGACAAGTTAACGAGCAGCTGTATATACCGTAATCTCCCCTCTGATGTTTTGTGTTAACTGAAAGAGATCTATAGGAGACTACAGTCTTGAGCAGAGCATCAGCTTTGTTTGTTGTGTTGTGTTTATTGTTTATGACTACTGTTTGCAGTTATGTAATTTTTTATATGTTGTTAAGCCGCCTTGAGCATGGTTTTAACTTTGGAAAGGTGGCATACAAATAAAATGATTGATGATTGATTGGTTGATAAGCTGTTCATTCCCTTTGGGCTGTTCCCCATGCCATAAATTTGCCTCCCAGCTGCTTTTCATCACACAGGTGGAAAAGAACAGGCCCCCATTTGTTCCCCACCCCCATAAGGAGAAAAACAGCTTATATCCCGACTGGAAAAAATAGCACAAAGGAGAAAAGTTAATAGCTCCCATGTCTCTTTTTGCTGTGCAGGACAGTCTCCCACCCGTCCTTCGTTTTTAAAAGCTGCTTTTCAACTTTAGATAAAACTGTCAGGGAGAAAAGTAAAATGCAATGGAGTTTGTGCAATTTGGCCCTGGATTTTGCCTTTCCCCATAGAAAAGCTCCCCACAGGCTAGTCATGTCTCAGCCAGCATTCCTTTGCCTGCCCTTCATTCCTCTGCTCCCGCTGGTCTAAGAATCTCTTGCACTGATGGAAGCAATCCTAACAGGACTGTAAGACAGGCCTGGCCAAAGGCATTTTGAGGCCTAATGCAAAGAACAAGATGGCTTCCCCCTCCTCTCTGTGTACCGAAGCCAACTGAATTTACTGCTTATTTCAACACTGCCAATGAGACAATGGTCCTCCACTGCAACTGAGGGCATGATATGGCCTTCAAACCGGTTTTGGATGATATACAGTGGTACCTTGGGTTAAGTACTTAATTCATTCCGGAGGTCCGTTCTTATCCTGAAACTGTTCTTAACCTGAAGCACCACTTTAGCTAATGGGGCCTCCTACTGCTGCCGCGTCGCCGGAGCACGATTTCTGTTCTCATCCTGAAGCAAAGTTCTTAACCCGAGGTAATATTTCTGGGTTAGCGGAGTCTGTAACCTGAAGAGTATGTAACCTGAAGCGTATGTAACCCAAGGTACCACTATATTGATATATTGGCCAGTAATTACTGAAGTGCTACTAGCAGAGGTGAATGCTAATGGAGGGAAATATGAGGTGAAGGATGCATAACAGAAGACATAGTCACGAACATTTTCTGGTACGTAACAGGCTGGTGCCACCATGACATTTTGCTCTGGACAATTTCTCTTATTTTTATGCCACCCAGCAAAATTTTTCACAAGCTTCCTAAAAGACTTCCTCACTTCGTTTTGAGGATCTACCATAAGGAAACTAAATGTTCTCACACTCTCTCAAATTGTTCCTCTTGATCTCTTCCCCTAGTACCCTTTTTTTCTCAAAGCTTTTTTGGAACTGTTCTAATCCACCACCCTCGAACTATTCAGAAGTAGCAATGTACTACTTTTAAATATTTGTGACCCAAACTTGGGGTGGTAGAATACTGGGGAGAGAAGTTAACTCTGGAGACACTATGAGTCTATGAATCTCCCAAACATCCTCTATATAGCATGCAAAGCTGGAACGGAGGCTGTCTCTGAATCCCTAGCTTGAAAGAGTTCCCCATCCCAACAGACTCAGGACAAATTTTAAAAAGTCTTTAACAAGTATTCTGTAGAAAAAGATTCTGGCCCCATTAAAATCATAGTGCATTCCATGCAGGAACTCTTTTCCACGTGTTGCACTATTAATTGCCTCAATTGTTCATCTCTCAAAACTTACAGTTTTGCTTCATTTCTAATTCAAAATTCAGCAACATATTACTATTATTATTATCACGCACACAAACATTATATGCGCGCGCACGCACACACACACACATATATATAATATAATTTTTACCAAATTTTCTGTTTTACAATTTAAAATACTCTTTTTAACATCAATATCAATGACTTCCCTTCTTCTCTTTCCATGGTTCATTTTGCATATCTTAAATCCCTGCATATTTTACATAAACCAAACCATTCAGTATTCCATTACATCCATCAAAACTTATTTACACTGTTGAATTTATCTTAGTGCTAAATGCTACCAACGTTTCCAAGGGTACACAATCCCCCCCCCCATATATTCAATAGATATTTTTCAATCTTCTCTAAACATATGTTCTTCTTGTTCTCTTATTCTGTATGTTAGATCTGGAAGCTGCGCATATTCCGTCAGCTTAAGTTGCCATTCTTCTTTAGTTGAGACCTCGCTCGTTTTCCATTTTGGGGCCTACAAAATACGGGCCGCGGTAGTGGCATACATCAATAACCTCTCTTTTTTTGACACCTGGGAATTTCAGTCTGAATTATCCCCAACAGAAACGATTCTGGGTTTTTTGGGAAAGTACTTTTAAAAGTATTATTACACTTTTTAAAAGGCTGCTCCCACGCCACACGTTAGCCTTATTCACATTTCTAATAAAATATTTTTTTTCAAAATATAGTCCTGCCCACCACATGGTCTGAGGGACGGTGGACCAACCCACAGCTGAAAAAGGTTGCTGACCCCTGACCTAGACTAAGAGATGCAAAGCAAAATGGAACCATTTTAGTAGCTAACCCCTTGATAAAAGGGTTTCTACTTGAAACACACCAAGGTTTTAATAGAAACCAAATAATTTGCTGCAGAGCTGTCACTGGATAATTAAAGAAAGGAAGCTTCAAGGTTACAGATAATTTCAAGGGGGAAGTGGGAGTAAAGTTAGGAAGAACTGTACATGATTAACAACATTTTTGTTCATTTCCTAACAGATACAGTCAAACACTATGCATATTTACTCAGAAGGAAATTCCACTTAATTCAGTTGCGCTTACCCACAATTGAGAGTGCACAGGGTTGCAGCCTTAACAGTAATCTTTCTTTAAAAAGCTAGGAAGTCTTCTCTAGGAATAAATGAAAAACATACTTCCTAACACAGAGATGAGAACTAACAGCCAGATAACTACCAAATTCTATTCATTATATCCTGCTGCAGAAGGTTCTATTTGTGGCTTATTGCACAGCTAATTTTTCACTTACACATTGCACATGCAACTGAAATATTTGCATGTATTTTTTTAAAATTGCTAGTTTTAATAAAATGGGATTGTTTAGTTGAGATGTTTTTAAATGTTTCCCATTGAGTTTTATTGTTGTATTTTATGCAAGCAGCCTTGGGGCGATTTTTATTCTTGAAGAGAAGGAAGGAAGGAAGGAAGGAAGGAAGGAAGGAAGGAAGGAAGGAAGGAAGTTCTCCATTTACTCCTGCTTCCCCTTCCTATGTTGCTTCCCATGTTGAATTTTAAATTTTAAGTTTTGTGGGGCAAGGATCTTTCAGCTTGTACTTTGCAAACAGCAATGCAGATCTGAGGCCTATAGAAATAACAGCAGCAGCCAAGTTGCTAGCTAATTTTCACCAGGAAAAAAAGACTGAAGCAAATGTCAGTGCCATTCTTTCAGTTGTTTCACAGAACACAAAAGTCAACTTTCCCCTGGCTGAACATGACAGGAGATTCACAGGAGCTGAAAGACACCTTTTGTCTGAAAACACTTGTCCCCCCAAGAGTAAAAGCAATCCTCATCCCACACCTTCCAGTAAAAGGAGATAAGCCCATTTTACAGCAGTAATCCAGAACCATCATTTCGTTCTTTTCACCTCAGCCTTAAACAAAAACCTGCTGCTTGTGACTCTTTGAATCAATGGGTCACCTCCTCTTCTGCCCCTCACTGAATAGGTGTCCTGGGCAGAAACTCAAAGGAGCTAAAAGAGAGGTGAAAATTGGTAATTTTATAGTAGATAGATGCTGCATATATACTACTACACCTTCAAAGCACATTCATATCACATTTCCCCCCTCAAAGAATTCTGGGAACAGGAGTTTACCTCTCACAGAGCTCCATGTCCCAGCAACCCTTAATAAACTACAGTACCCAGAATTTTCTGAGGAGGGAAATGTGTTTCACGGGTGCTTTAAAGGTATTGTGTGTACACAGTCACAAGCAGATCCTAGAACAGACAGTATTTCCTCCCCTCTCTGCCTGCAGGATTTACTTAGTCCTCCAATGGACAGAAAGAGAGGGAAAAGAAGGGACTGTTCTTACATAATCTTTCTGGCTGTTTCTCAGACAAGAGTTCCCTGAATCACAGCCAGTGCTGGTGGTGGATGGCTTACTTGCCTGCAGAGGCAAGGTGAGGCAACTGCCTCAGGCGGCAGGATCCATGGGAGCGACAGATCCCGATGCAGATATTTCTTCGCTGCTTGTTCCTGATATAGATCTTCATTCACTGCTTCTTCCTTGGCAGGGAGGTGGGAGCTATTTTGTGATCCACCTCAGGAGCCAAAATGTGGCACAACCACAACTGCCGGCACGTGAGCTTGACTGCCTCTTATTTTGTTGCACAGGCTCCAACTGTAAGCTCGTCTGAGGGCAAGATACTGGCTTCATCACCCAACTTCAGTCAACATTGTTATTCCTGACCTAAAGGGGGTTCTAAGTGCTTTTAATGTTTGTAAGACAGGGTCACATGCAGCAGCAGAAGTGTCTTCCTGCAGTGTCACAAGGGTCAGGAACAGCTGCACCTGTCAACAAAACTCTTCCTGCTCCACAACTACCAGAGATCCCTGGGAGGCCAGACATCCACAATATTTAGCTGGCCAGACCCTTTAGATCTTCTTCCTGACACTGCAGGACCCCTATGTCCCCTCTCCACATTGCTTTCCCTCCATCTCTATGTGTCCTCCAAGCCTTCTGCTTCCACTGCCCTTAATACTGCAAAACCCCATACACCAGGGGCTGGGAACCTTCTTCAACCCCAGAACCACACTCCCTTGTGGGAAACCTTCCTGGGGCCACATGGCAGTAGTGGGTGGGGCCAAAGGCAAAAGAGGGTGGAGCAACTGGGGTAAATCTTACCTCTGTACAGAAAGCTAGTTTCTGCGAACACTAAGACGTACGCCTCTCTATCCTCCATCCAGGCAAGGAAGTGATATTATCAGGCTTCAAGGACACATTTCCACCAGGCAAAAACATTTAAGGAGAGCTAAAAGCAGGGCCAGTAACCGGCATGTTCTAGGAGAGGAGAGTTGCAGGAGAGCAAGGACCAGACAGGGAGACTTGGAGGGTCACATGTGGCCTCTGGGTTTGAGGTTCCCCACCCTTGCTAAATACCACTTCCACCCAACTCTTGGGCCCTTTCATGTTATTTTCTTGCTGGGTTTAAGGGAATGCACTCTAGAAAACTGCCATAGCCTGGGCAGATTGCTTCTGGCTGGCTGGTCTCCAAGACTTGGATGCACCCATGACAGAAGAATGAATTTTAGGATGGACATTTTGTAACTTACATTCCCCCCACCCCGGTGATTGTTTTCATTTCTACACATTTTATCTTGTTAAATCATTTTTGAGACCTTTGCTTTTATAAAGTGACCGATGGGTATAATAAATTATAACAACAATAATAACATTTCTGCATGCATGCATGCATGTCACAGCTCCAGTGACAACTTGCAGAAAAGGGTTGTGGCACAGTGGTGCATGGATCAGCCCCAGTCACAGGCTTGGAGGCCTCTTCCTGCGTCTCCTGGCACAGTCTGGCAGGGGCTACTGGCAGGAGAAGGCGTTGTAGCCCAGCCACTTCAATCAACTATAATACAAAGCACAAGGACTTTTAGAGCTTGAAGCACAGGGCAGGAAAGTACCACAATGTACGGCTCTCTGTTTATAGAAGATATACCTGTGAGCAGCTATTAATCATAGCTAACTCCAGCTTCCATATTCAAGGACAGCATACCTCTGAATATTAGACATGGGGATAAAAGATCAAAATAGGAATGCTGTCTTAATGTCTTGCTTGTGAGTTTTCCAGAGGCAGTTAACTGGTCTCTGTCAGAAAGAAAATGCTGGACCATATGGGTCTCTGGTTTAACCCAGCAAGACTCTTTTAACAGCTACCAAAAGGGAGAAGGAGAAAAGGCTTGCCATAAAGACACCGTTTAAAAGCAGGGAAGTATAAGCTTAAATCAGGGGGAATCAGCTGCTTCAGAAAAAGTACTTCAATAAATTAACAAATGAGGATGTTGCTATTTTTATAAAAGCTCACCAGTTTAGTGTTTGTTTCAGTTTCAGAAATATCTTAAAATTAAGAGCCTTATGAAACATAACCACAACTGCAACTCTGGAAATTTAAAAATATCTTATTGTCAAATTAGTTGTGTAACTTAAGTGTCTTCTGCAGACTGTTTCCATTTCCCTTTCTCTGCTCCGCCCTTTACTCCCACAATTAGGATACAAGGGACGCCTCTCCCACTCCAAAACCATGAAAGACAAAGTCACAAAAGCTCACACAGATGCATGTTTCCCTTCATCTGGTTGACAAAGCTCATTCGCTGCTTAGGTAGCTAAGGGGGCCCAGAGAGAGAAGAGGAGGGTCTTCACTTTTGAAAGTGAACTGTAGTAACCTTAGGTTCTTGGCTGAGCTCAGAGCCAGGTCTGACTCCACTATCAGCGCTGACCTTTGGACGGACAGCAGGAAATGCAATCATGACTTTGACAACTTTGTCAAGGGATTCAAACAGGAAAAATCACATTAGTGCTCTTCCCTTGAGAGAAAAGCAGGGGTGTGGGGTGGGACACCCAAGAATGGTCCCTACCTCCTCCCATCCTCCACAAAGCAGCTTGAGGCACGTTGACAAGGACAGCCAATAGTCGGGGAAATAATAAGTCAGAGAAAACGCCGGGCTGTGGAAAAAGCTAGAAGCAAGCCTCAACGCTGATCCATGTGAACTCAGCTGTTCTGCCATCAGTGCACTCTTGTACCATTTGCCCTGGGACAACCTGTAAATGTTAAAAACCTTCTGGATCAGAGCAAAGGCCTCAAAAGTCCTGCATTCTGTTCTTGCAATGGCTAACCAGATGTTGGGGGAAAGCCCACAAGCGGGTGCAAAAGCTCTGATCCTGAGAGGAATATATTCAATCTGGTCCTGGAGCCAGTTTAAACCTCTCCACCAAGCCCAGCACAGGGGAAATCCAGCAAGTGCTGCGATGGAGAATTCACCCACCACAGCCCTGGGCTGGCAAGAGAGGCTTAAACTCCTCCCTCAAGCCCAGCACAGTAACAGGGATGAGTGTGGGGTGAGTGTATCTGTGTGTGAGAGAAAGACTGCCTGTGAGTGAGTGAGTGAGTGAGTGAGTGAGTTCTTCCTGTGTGGTGAGCTTATGTTCTGTATACATGGGGACATGCAAGAGCTTAAACAGGGTGGAGGGCAGCCTGGGTGGGTATAGGGCTGCTGCCCACAATATAGGACTGGTGTGTGGGAGACCGGGTGTTTGCTACAGTATGGTTCTGCTTGTATTTATTGGATCAGGGCCCACTTGCAATGAATTGAGTAGAGTGGATGATTAATGATGTTGTGCAGGTGTGGGGGACCTCCAGCTCACAGATTTGGACTGCCAGCATTCCCTTTTTGGCCTGTGAGGCCATTCCGGGCAAGCCATGGCTCTGAGCCAGTCGTATGTGACAACAGGTGTGGGGCAGGTAGCAGTGGGGTCTGGCCCAAAGGGGCTTTGCAGGCATTGTCAATTATGAGTGTCTCCAATCAGGTGGTTGTCGGGCACTTGGAAAGAACTGTGCAAAGGACTTTGCAAGCCCTAAGCTTGGCACTTGGGAAGTGCCGAGCATAGAGCTTACAAAGCACATTGCACACCATGTCCCACCCAGCTGATTGTTGGGTGTTTGGGAAGCACCACGCAAACCAGCCTTGCCCTAGATGCTTCCAGGTAGATTACTACAATACACTCTACATGGGGCTGCCCTGACTGAACACTGAAGAGAGGGACATGGGAAGAATACTAGCCAGGCTGCTGAATTCCATAAGAGAAGTTAGTGGAGGAGGCGGGGGCGAAGGAACAAAAATATGAGAACTTTAAAAGTTCCATATTAGGTATAAGGAGAATGATGGCTAGAAAGTGGGAGAAGCCCATCTGTGAGCCAGGGAATGTGCATAGTCCTAATTGCCAGTGGCACAAGGCCAAATGTGAAGACGAACTTTCTGCAGACTTTGCCCGGCCAAGTTGCGTTCCCTTCTCACAACATCTGACATCACAACAAACTGCCGGCTAGAAAACAGTCCCGCAAGTCAAGCTGAAGTGTCCTTGGCTCCAAGCCAGCCAGTGACAGGGCTGCACTCAAGGCACACCCACCAGACGAGAAACAAGAGCCTTGAATTTCTCCAGGGTGGCTTCAATTACTTGGAGCGTTGCCCTGCTTCTCCCAATGCCCTGCCCTTCCTGATGTCTCGTGTCTTATAAGGCTTTACCTGCTTCATCCAGCAACTTGCCAAGGCAGCTTAAAACAACTTCTTTTATTTCCAAAGCTTCCGTAGGTGATCACCAGCCCTTGCTGGTGTAAAACACTGTCTGTTGCATTGCAGCAGCCATAGAGATGGGGGACAAGTAGCCCTCCATATGTTGTTGGACTCTCATCAGTCCAACCAGCAGGCCCAATGGTCAGGTATAATGGGAGCTGTTGCCTCAAAACATCTGGAAAGCCACAGGTTGCTCATCTCTAGTATAATAAAATGGAAACATGGAAACTAAAATCAAATAACCACATTATTGTGTTGCTTTCACAAAAGATAGAAATATCATGTGCTAAGTTTTTCCTTTATGTCCTGCACGCCTCATAACACTGAAAGCCGCATGTGGATGAAGGAAACATGAGAATAATAAACAATGGAAGGATATATCATCCCCTTCCACTTAAACTGGATAATTAAGACTTAAGAAGTGTCAAGTGCATCTTACTAAGATGGGACTCCCCTTTGAAATCTAGACCTGTTTGTGTGATCTGTCTGCTATGTGGGCTCTAGCAGAATATATCCCCCCCCTCGCTGTTACCCTCCCCTCCCCTCAAATGTTGTCCCCCCTACACACACACAAACATACATTTTGGAGGTAGGCTTAAGCCCTTGCCTCTGGACAAAGCCCTGAGTCATATGATTTATTTTTAAATACTACGTTTTTAAAATTGCAGAAACAAAGCTCACGGTGTTCTACATACTTTAATAAAATATAGAAGGGATGTACAAATGGGGAACCTGCTAATTCGACAGTATCCAGGGATATGAAAGCCTGCATGTGTGGGGAGAAGTATTCTTCATTCTGAAGTGATCAGAAGCGTCTACCATGCGAGGAACAGCACACTTGAGTTGGCCGCTCATTCAAACATAAAAGAGAGATCCAGTGCTGGGAGGATCCAGCAGGGGAGGTTTCAAGGCCTAGCAAGAATATCTCCTCTCTTCCACAAGACATTACTTTAAATTTGGGAATGGGCCTTCCATATTAGTTATCTTGCTACAACTAGCAGCTTTTCCTATGGAGGATGGACACTGGGGTCCTCAGCTGACTGCTCCATGCCATCTGGACCAAGGAATAGAAACACACACACACACACACACACACACACACACACACAATTACTGGTCTGCCTAATTAGAATGGCTGCAATAGTCACATCAGTCTAAAGACAGGATTAAACATCACCATCATCATCATTTTATTATTTATACCCCTGTTCCACAGGGAGGGCCCCACTACCCAGAAGGCCCTGGAGCGCCTTCTTCCTCCATGAGAGCCTGGAGGTAGCAAAAAGGGACCCAAGAAAAGTGGAGGTGAGGGAGAAGGATGTGAACAAGCGGGGGGCTGTACGTGTGGAGGATGAGTGTCACAGAACTGCTAGGCAATCAGAAAAGAAAATACCTGAATGAACCTTAAGATAGAAAGAAGAGTGGATTGAAATGGCATCCTGCTGTTGTTTAAGAATTACAAGACACATCTGCCCATTTCCAGCTGGAAAGGAGCAGTAATAACACCCAGGAGCTACAGGAAAGTTGGTGGAGAGGAAGGAAGACAACTCAAAATCACAGGAGGACCCAAAGACAAAAACAGAGTAGTCCTGTTTCCAGGCATTCCTAACCCTGTGGCTGCCTCTGTGCAGTAGGGATGGGAACCTGTGGCCTCCAGACGTTGTTGAACTGCAATTCCCACCATCCCAGGGAATGCTGGCTGGAGCTGACGGGTGTTGAAGTTCAGCAGTAATTGCAGGATCACAGGTTCCCCATCCCTGCTGTATAGCAACATACTTTGCTAGGTAATAATAAGATTCACAGGCCCCAACACATATTTTTATATGTTGAATTGTATGTACAGATGCAAGTTAAGATGGTGGAGGCTGGAATGGCACTGTGCTTTGTAAGCAAAGGTATTAAAACAGTTTGAGAAGAGGGGCAGGAGATCTGGGGCCCAGTACAAAACACCCAGGTTCAGGACCCTCAGGCCATCTCCTAAAGACATCTCTGATACAGAGTCAGCCACAGGGTTAGGAAAACCTGGAAGCAGGTTTTCAAGTCTAACTGCTGTGGGGTAGGACAACAATTTTCAATGAGGGCTTAGGGGAAGTACACAGGGGAAGGGTTAACTCTCCTGCCTCCAGCTGCAACCCTCACAAACCAAAAATTTCCTGCTGAGCAGCAATTGGGCTTAAAAAATAGCTTCCATTGGCACTAATGGAAATCCTTTTTAAAGTCTAATTACTGCACAGGTCAGATAGGGAAGCTCCCGTAGGCCATATCTGGCTTGCAGGCCAGCAGTTCTTACCCCTGTTGCATAAAGTACAGATTTGCCCAACACACGGATCTACTAAATGGAAGGGAGAACTAACTTAGGAAGGGCTGGATCAGACCAAAGGTCCATCAGGTCCAGGGTTCTAGCAGTGGTCAGCCTGATGCTTTTGAGAAGCAGACAAGTGTGGTATGAAAGCAAAATCCCTTTCCCACTGTTTGTCACCAAATGAGGGTATTAAAAAAAAAATAGCCAGCTGAAACACAATCAAAATACAGGTTAAAGAAAGAGCTGGAGATAAAACAAAATGTCTGTTTAAATGAAAAGGGGGTTGCCTGCTGGTGGAAGGCCACTAACAAGATAAATAGATAAGTGACACTTCCTTGGTAAGGAGTTCCAAAGTCTGGTTACAGCCCCTGAGGAGGCTTTTCTCAAATTCCCATCAAATGCACGTCAGATAACCTAGTTTATGGGAGCAAACTAATTGCATACTGGAAAATTAGGTTTGCGCAACTAAAGTTGATTTAAAGTGCTCTGGTGCAACAAATCTACTTTAAGAACAACAACAGACTTTTGCAGTCAGTAAAATGAGGGGGAAATGCACTAAAAAAGTGTAGGATTAATGGGAAGACATTTAATCACTCTGCAAGCAACTCAAAATGAATGCAGGATGAATATTCATTGTCATAAAATTTTCTCACAAACAAATCAGAATGAATGCTCAATGAAGACCAGACATCGCCTAACATCAGTTTAAGTCTGGTGCAAGAAAATCAGGATGGATTGTGGGCACCACAATTTAAGAAGGCTACTAACAAGCTGAAACGTGTGCAGAGGGTGACCAAGATGATCAGATTTCTGGAAATCTAGCCTTGTGAAGAACAGTTGAGGGAGCTGCGTATTTTTGGCCTGGAAAACCGGAGAGTGAGAGGAGATATGAGAGCCATCTACAAATATCTAAAGTGCAGTCACATGGAGGATGAAGCAAGCTTGTTTTCTCCTGCTCCAGATGATAGGACCCAAATCAGTGGCTTCAAGTTACAAGGAAGGAGGTGGTGGACTCTCCTTCAATGGAGGATTTAAAGCAGAGGTTGGATGGCCATCTGTCATGTATGATCTAGTTGAGATTCCTGCATTATAGGGGGTTGGACTAGATTACCCTTGGGATCCCTTCCAACTCTATGTTATTCTTCCAATTCTATGTTACTCTGGGTGCTGAATAAACAGGTGGTTTTATGGAGCTCCAAGTGTCTGGGTTCATTCAGAGCACTGCTCCTTGTTCCACAGCTTGGTCAACTAGAGTCAGCTACCATAATGTACATGGAATTGATTTTGGTACACAGCACATGCCAAACAAAGGTTGGTCACCACTTAATGTAAGAAGAGAACCCTGCTGGATCAGACCAAAGGTCCAGAATACCCCGCATCCCACAGTGGTCTACAAAATGTCTCTGGGAAACCCTGAAACAAGTTATTGTTATTTGCTTTTTTCCAGAAAAGTGAAACTCAAAGTGACTTACAAAAATGAGTAATAAAACATGGATTGAAAATAACCTAGAGTGGTGTGTGTGTGTGTGATCCAGGTGAATAACAATGTTTTTACCAGGCCCGTAAAAAGAGATAGTGATGGGGCTACGCATACCTCCCTGAGGAAAGCATTCCATAAATGAGGAGCCACCACTGAAAAGTCCCATCCTCATGTTGCCAGCCTTTTTACCTCCCACAGAAAAGAGCATGCAGGATCCAAATCGCTTCATGTGGGGAGAGGCAGTCCTTGAGGTATTGGGGTCCTGAGGCTATATAGGTCAAAACCAGCACTTTCACTTGATCACAGAAACTGACTGGTAGCCAATACAGTTTTGACAAGATTTTGCTCAGATTGTCTTCCCCTGGTGAGCAACTTGACCACTGAATTCTGCACCAGCTGCCATTTCTGAACTGTCTTCAAAGGCAGCCCCACATATAACTCATTGCAATAATCTAACCCAGAGGTTACCAGGGCACAGACAACAAACGTTAGGCTATGCCTGTCCAGTAGCCTTCCCCCACTGTTGCCCCCCACTGATATTCTAAGAAATACTGCCTCTGAAGATGAAAGTTCCTTTTAGCCATTATGGCTACTAGCCATTGTCCCCTATTTAAGCCTCTCAAATACAAAGACCAGGCCTCCAGCTAGCATCCACACATTGATAGCTGGTTAATATCTGCATCTTACAATCTTCCATATTTAACCTTGCCTCTCCGCTTAAATATTAATTCTTCTCTGACATTTCTTGGTGAGTAAAGTGCAACACAATTCCAACTCCAGGGAGATAGACAGATAAGGCCACCTACTGAGATCACGACTGAGCAAAGAGTTCACGGCTGGTTTCCCAGGCTGAAGCAGAAGCCGTGTGGTTCTATTTCCAGCCTTGCAAATGATGGTGCAGGTTTTGGTGGGTCCTGGGCAAAACACCATCATCAATCATTTGTGTCCTCTTTTCCTGATGGGGCTTTTCACACCAACCTCCTAAAAACTCATATAGACAAGAAGCTGACCGCACAAAGGCATATCTCTCCAGGTCTTGTGAGCTCCCTAGTGAAAGGAGTGTCAAAGTTTTTAAATTGCAAATAGTGATGACTACTATATACTGTATAGGAAAATAGAAATCTGCCTGATGCTGAGACTGAACTACTGATCCATCTAGCTCAGTACTGTCAATATGCTGACTAGCAGCAACTCTCCAGGGTTTCAGAAAGCGAGTCTCTCCCAGCCCTATGCCAGGGCCTTCTGGATGCAAAGCAGCTGTTCTACCTGTGCACTATGGCCCTTCTACAATAAGACAAATGCACCTGCACACTGTATGCCAAGCCCCTTTCATTGACCGAAAGCCACAAGGGAACAGACATCTTCCTGCACATGTCATGTGATAAGATGTTGCTGAAGAAGTGTTTTCTCTCCAACACCCAGTGTTCACCCTTCTTTCTCTCCCACCTGGGCCTGAATGAGTGAAAATTTACTCAGAAGCACCACTGTGTTAAAAAAAGGTTTACTCCCAAGTAAGTGAATGTCTTTCCAACTGCAGTGTAAATCGTATAGCAACTCAAAGGCATGTGTTTTGTACAATCACTAGTGCCAGCGTTCCATCCATAAATGTCTTGGAAAGCGGAGAAATTACACTCCTTTTAGCCAATCTCCCTCCCTTTTTTAAATATACATCCAAAAATGGGGGATCCGAATGTGCGCATTTATCTCTTTTAAGCTATTTTTTGAAAATGTTTCTTTCCGCAAATCGGACAAGTAAAGCAGTTCTTTACTTGTGCTTCCGTAACACTGCAATCAAACAGCAATCCGGGGAAAGAAAAGCACCAAGCGCCCTCTTTATCGCCACGCATCTAGACGCATGTGTGTACGCTGCCCGAGCGCCAACAGGTGGTTTGACGCCGGTAGCTCGAGTTTGGCGCCGCCACGAAGGGGAGCGCAGAGCGGCGGCGGCGGGACGCGGCGGCCGAAGCCCCTCGGTGGGTGAAAACGCGCTCTCTCGAGCGGGCGCCACAAACTCCCCGGTTGCCCAGGGCGATCGCGTAAAGAAAGAAGTTACCCGCGTCAGCAACAGCAGCTCCAGGCGCGCCGGCAGCCCCGGAAGGGGAGGCGACAGGGCAACCAGAAGCCCCCCTCTCGGGAGAAAAAGGGGCAGGTCGGGAGCAGGCAGCGAGCTCCGGCCCCCCAGGAAGGCCCACGGCAACTGGGCGAGGGAGCGATCAGACAGCGCCGAGCGCGCGAAGCTCAACGGCGCGCTGTTGACTTCGGGCTGGCGAGAGCCGCTCCGCGCGAGTTGCAGTGATGTAATGTCAGCAAGAGCAGCAGCAGCCTCCGAGTCACATGCCTGAACTTTCCCCAACTCCACCCCCTGGTGTTCCTTTCGCCCCCTCCGATTTCTACATCCTGGCGGCGTGGTGTGCATGAGAACCCAAAACACAAGGGAAGAAGCCCCTCCTTCCTTTGCACGCCGAATGCTTTGCTTGCGAGGATCATTTGTGCCTTCCACGTTTTTATACCGCCCTTCGTCAGAAACATACCGGGGCGGTGTACAGAAGATGTAACATAGGCATGGTTATTTATGGACTTTTTTTTTTAAGGGATCCTGCGCAACCCAAAGCCTTGCTACATTCCCCACAGGGTTTGCCTGTTAAAAAAAGTATCACAATCTGAAATCGTTTGGAGCCTGTTTGAGACCGACACAGCACCCCTTGGCCCAAGCTTCGCGGGGGAGTCAGCGGACTATTCCACACCAATCCACTAGCCAACTAAGCCGGCGTGTTTACTGATAAAGGCAGCTGGCAGCCTTTGCTGTCAGTGACTGGAGGGCCCAGCAGACGAAATGCCACCCTGTACTTTGAGTGGGGTATGGCTGCTCTCCAGATGCTGTTACCTGCAGCTCCTCTTCTCCACCATTGACCAAGCCGGCTGGGGCTGGTGGGAGATGTAGTCTAACAACCTCTGGAAGGCTGCAGGTTTGCTGCTCGGTGCTCTTCCTCGACTGGCAATGTATAACAGGTTGCAAATAGCAGCGCACACAGAGCAAGCATAGGAACATAGAGAGCTGCCTTATTCTGAGTCGGAACATTGGCCAGCCCACCCATGAGGCAAGGTAAGGCAACTGCCTCAGGTCTACAGGGGTGGCAGATCCTGCCTCCTAGGAATTCATGTGGCCCTTCAGATACTGTTGTCCTCCAACTCCCATCAGCCCCAGCCAGCATGTCCAATGGTCAGGATGATGGGAGTTGTAGTCTAGCAACACATGGAGGGCCACAGATTCCCTATCCCTGCATTAAACCACACTGTCACTTATTTTAAATCACTTGATCTAAAACACCAAGGGGTGAGTGTGAGTGTGAAGGAATTCCCCCATGCTCTCCCTAAATGGCAACCCCCTGGAGAAGTATAGGAACGCAGGCAGAAAGATGTCCAAAGATGCTTCTGACCAGCCATTTGCCCCAAAGCAGGATTCTCTAAATGTCACCTTCCACCTCTCAAGAGATCCGCAGACTTTTGAAAAGAGACACTCAGCTCTTGGGCCCGTTGGTGTTTGCTCTGGCTACATGATGATCCAGACAGCCCTCATCAGAGCATGGCTATGCTGAATAATACAATTAGACTTTTCAGAATTGTTGCCTTCCCCTTCTGCTTCACTCATACCAAGGATAAATGAGGAAAAGGCAATATGAGTGTGGCTGCAAAATTAAAACTATTTTGAAACATTACTGTTGACAAAATATTAGGTGAGGAGAACCAACGCTGCTTCAGGCTGGAATGCCGTCCCTGTATACCTGGACATATGTCCTACTGAACTCAGCTGGGCTCACTTCTGAGTAGGCCTGCGTCAGATTGCACTATTATTAACAACACTGCTGTGTGGTCCTCCTCTCACAACATGCTGCTTTAATCTTCATTGGATGTTCTCTCTAGGGAAAGATTTTGTCATGGGGCAATTCCCAGAGGGGTAGTAGCCATGTTAGCATCTCACAGCAAAAACAACAATCTTGTGGCACCTTAAAAAGTGCATTGTGGCAACATGGCTTTAGATTTAATGGACTACAGTCCATTTCATTAGATACTTGAAGCATTATCCTGAGTTGGGGAGGGGGGGTTGTAAACACTCAAGGTCAAGGTTCTCATGTTAATTTACAAGGCCCATAATAACTTGGGTCCAGGATATCTTAAGGACTGCCTGATCCCTGTTATCACTGTCATATCTATCGTTGACATCTCTGGGGGAGTCTCTCTAATGGTGGTCCTTGCAGGGGTCAGATGCATGGCTTGTAACTACCAGAAGCCCTGCATTCGGTATGGTGGGACCTATCCTGTCGAACTTCTTCCTGAGTGACATTAGACAGGCCCCCTTCCTGCTAGACTTCAGGTGCTTGACAAGGACTTTCATGTTTCAGCAGGCGTTTTAAGGTAGCTTTCTGTTTGGAGGATGGATTTTTATTGTCTGTGTTCTTTGAACGGCACTTTTTAAACATTTTATGTACGCCACTTAGAAATTATTAATATCAAATGGTTTATAAATACCAGAATATCTATATCTATGGACCGTTTGCACATTCCTTGTCACAGTGAAGTCATTAGTTTTAGGGAAATTACGGTACCTATAAATGAAGGGGATCTTCCTTCTCATCACTTGGGGTGCTTAGGGCTCTGGGAAGTGAATTGAAGTTGCACTCTCATTTTCCACCAGCAGGGGCTGGGAAAGACAGCTCAATTCCCACCTTTCAATGATGACAACAGGAGCTCCAGCAGCTCTAATGAAGTGGGAGCAATAATATGCAGCAGCCTTTGCCAACCTGGTGCCCTCCATATTTTCTGGGATATATGGATAAAGGGCAGAATACGAATAATAATACTAATACTACCAATAATAATGTTTTGGATGACAACTCTCATCAGTCAGTATGGCTGTGTTGACTGGAGTTGATGGGAGGCAGTCAATTTTTAAAGAATTATATTGTTTTAATAGTATTTTATGTTTTATTGTATTAGTGTATATTGCTGTACGCTGCCTTGAAAGATGGTATACCGGTATATGGTAAATACACAGACACACACACACATTTGAGTTTTTTAAGAACTCCTGGCGTGGGCGTTGCCAGGATTTTTGTTAGAGGGGTAAGGACTTTGGGGGGGGTAGAAGCAACGTGATTGGTCAGTTATTAAGTATTTCTATGGTTTTCCTTGATCTGAGGGGCAGCTGTCCTCCCCACCCCCCTTTGCTACCCCCATGACTGCTGGGTGGATTCCATCTAGATCTAGCAATTTGTTAATTTTTCATTTGTTGCTAAAGCCTTCAACGGCTCACGTCACCACTGTTGCATCAATTCTGAATACTCCCTGCATACTCCCTGAATACCTTCTGCAGTGCAGACAATCACAAATAATCCATCCAGCTTTTCTGCAATCTCCTTAACCTTTTTAAGCACACCTTTAAATTTCCCTTCTCGTATTGTCCCACTGCCTCCCTTCTGCTTCTGGTGTATTAAATGTGTGTGGTTTTTTTAATTAATTGATCTCACTGTTATAAGCAACATGCTCCTCGAATTCTGTTTTTAAACATCCCCGATTGCCTCGTTTCGCGTTTGTGTGGGCGTGTGCATGGGTTTGTGTCAACATCTGTTCCCGTTGGGGCAAGACTTTTATTGTCTTGCTTTTAATAACTTCCTTGCCTCTGCTGCTTACCATGCCGGCATCTTCGTGCATTCGGCGGCACCTTTCCCGATCTGCTGTATACTGTATACAGTACTTTATTGTTATTATTGTTGCTGTTATTTTGCATACCCTTTGTAATCGTTGCAGGAAAACAGTTTCCGCGACCTCTCCAGGGACTTCCACTCCCTCTAGTGGTTCTTCAAAAATAACAGTAAAACACCCAGCCATTTCGCGATTGTCCCATTTCTAAACAAAATCTCCCTCGGGGAAGGGTGGGGAGGAACCCCCCCCCCCCGCTTAGTCAAGAGGTCACAAAGTTCAAGGGAATTTCTCAAGAGCCAATAGGCGAGATGGGCACCAGCAGCTTCGGTAGCTGATACTGAGCATGCTCGGGGGAGGTGGAGCATGCTCACTCCCTCTTTCCAAGGTACGGATGCCGAGCGAGGGAGCCTCGGCGCGGATAGGGAGCAAAGCCATGGAGGGTGGAAGGAAGCGGCGGAGCTGGCGAAGCGCCTCTTTCCCGCTGCTGCTGCTGCTGCTGCTGCTGCTGCCGAGTCTCGCCCTTGAGCTCGTCCTGCCGGTCGCCCAGGCTCGGAGCCTCCGCTTTGTTACCTTGGTGAGCAGCAGGAAAGGGAGGCAAGAAAAGAAAGAAAGGGATTAAGGGGGGCGATCTTTTTTGGGGGGGTTGCCACGTGACACAAGGCTTCCGAAGCCCCAAATGGCCAGCAAGGAAAGGGAGGAAAATCTCGATCGGCCCTTTTTAAAACAACAACACACCCATGAAATTCGTGTTGAAAACAAGTGGCTTTTCTTCGCTGCAGGTTGCGCTTTGCAATCGAAGCCGAGATCGCGATTTCTCCGTTAAGAAAATAATCGAAAATTGCAAGGGTTTGGGTTTAATCATCATCATCATCCTCGCCCTAAGTGTTGGTATAGCAGGAGCCAGGGAGGACCCAAGAAGATCAGGGTGCTTGGTGTCCCGTCCCCCCCCCCCCCCGCGCGCCACGTTCTTTCCTTGCTGCGTATCTCCCAGCGCCTTCGGTTATCTTGAGAGCCGGCTGCAGGGCTTGACAGCAACCTCGCCTCGCTTCAGGGTTGGGGTGGAGCAAGAGTCCTAGTTATCTCTGGCCCGAGGCACAATGCATGGGAATTGGGCAAACAGGAGAGGTAGAGGACGCCAGCAGCTGCTGGCTAACGGTGAACTATTTTGGTTTTCAGTTATACCGCCATGGAGACCGCTCTCCTGTGAAGGCATACCCCAGAGATCCCTATCAGGAAAGCTCCTGGCCTCAAGGATTTGGGCAACTTTCTCAGGTAGGTATCTCAGAAAAAGCGACCTGTGGGAAACTTTGAACCCCAAGGAAACACATTTCCCAACAGGAGAATGCAGAACTATTTTCTTTGAAGATGAAATTGTGTCAAAACATGGCATGTTGTTATTTGTGGTGGTGGTGGGGTAATTCGCCATGCAGCTCCAGTCTGAGGTTTCCTCTTTTGCCACTGCTGCTGCTGCTGCTTTTCCTCTTGGGAGCTATTTTTAGTTCCGCTTTCCTTTTCTCTTTCCTACCCCAGGGAAATGACAGTCCCTTTTAAAATCAGATGAAGCAATAACTTTATTTTTTTTTAAAAAAATAATATTTATTAGAGATTTAATAATTACAGAAAAAAGAAAGAAACAATAAAAAATTAAACAGAACAAAACAATGCCTTACAATACATCAAAAATAAAAATAACAAAAAACAATACAACTAAACAACATAAAAAACAAAAACATTTAAAAACACATCCAATATTTCCGTATCATTACCTTTCATTTACTTGTTTCATCGACCTCCTCACACCTCCCTTTTTTGTATTCTAGTTCAATTAGCTATTTCAGCAAATCCTTTCCATCTTTCTCAATTTTTGTTCTATAATTTATCTTAACACAATCTAACCTTAAATTTTCCACTTGGCCCATTAACAATCTATTTTTACTTAAATCTTTATATCATTTCTGCTAAAGCCATATAGCTTCATTCCAACATCCTTCTAACATTCATTAATTTTGCAATATTTCTGTAAATATACTTTGATTTTTTTCCAATCTTCTTCCACCGACTCTTCTCCCTGGTCTCGGATTCTACCAGTCATTTCCGCCAATTCCATGCAGTCCATCAGCTTCATCTGCCATTCTTCCCGAGTGGGTAGATCTTGTGTCTTCCAATGCTTTGCGATAAGTATTCTTGCTGCTGTTGTAGCATACATAAAGAAAGTTCTATCCTTCTTTGACACCAATTGGCCGACCATGCCCAGGAGAAAGGCCTCTGGTTTCTTCGGGAAGGTATATTTAAATACCTTTTTCATTTCGTTATAAATCATCTCCCAGAATGTCTTAATCCTTGGGCATGTCCACCAAAGGTGAAAGAATGTACCTTCAGTCTCATTACATTTCCAGCATTTATTATCGGGCAGATGGTAATTTTTTGCAAGCTTGACTGGTGTTATGTACCACCTGTAAATAATTTTCATTAAATTCTCTTTTAAGGCATTACATGCCGTAAACTTCATACCTGTTTCATAACTTCATAACTGTTGTCTTTATTTAAAAGACAACAGTTTCCCCTGTTGTTTTTATAAAAGCAAATTATGTATAGCTTAACAACCTGCAAAACATGTTGCGGGGGGAGCGGAGGGCTGTGTCATTCATTTCAGAACAGATTTTGGTTAACATTTCCTGTGTCAGCAGTGACCAAGCTGTAACTCTATTTGTTCTCATTTTCGTTGGTGTGGTTGTGCAAGCAAGCACAAAAACTTGCTTTGCTGTTAATTTGTTGCTGTTGATACGCGTAGGAAGGAATGCAGCAGCAGTGGGACCTTGGTCGAGCGCTTCGAAAGCGTTATGATGGATTCCTCAATTCCTCATACAATAGACAAGAGGTTAGTGCATTGTCGCAAATTGCTTGAGGTATCATGACCATGCAGTGTCCTCTTTGCGCTCCCTGTATTAAAACCTCTTTCCTCTCTCTTTCTAAGTAAGTGGCTGAGGAAAATAATGGAACAACATGAAAGGCAGTTCTTTCAAATGGCATCTTCCGTGTAAACAGTTTGTCAAATCCCTGATTGGGTTAAAATAATAAAGGAACAATAAACAATTGATGACCAGGGCAGTAATGTAAAGGAAAGTAAAAGGAATAAGAAGATGGCATCTGAGATGGACTGAACTTTGTTTGGTCAAACAGGCCACTCAAGACAAAGGGAATTGCACGAGACACAATAAGAGACTGGGGTACTTGGTAAGAGTATATATCAGATGATTTTCTCCTGCTCTCATGCCAGTGGATGGACCTGTTTGAGCGTGTTTGTTGAAAAATCTATTGAGAACTGTCAGGAGTTCTCTGGTGAGTTGGCCTGTAGTTTTCCACTGCCTTTTTTCTCAGTGATGAAAGCAGATAATGGAAGGCATGGCCCATGAACCAAATTCAGGTAAATACAACAGTAAGAACATCTCCCAAACCCTGTGATGCACTTCAGCTGTCAAGCAGGAATTTATGACGTCTGGCTTGCCTTGCCACATGCACAAAAACCTGCCCAACTGGATTGTTAACCACCTTCTGGGTGTTTTTATTTAACTTTGTCTCAGTGCCACTCAGTAAACAGTTTTAAATGTGCATAAAGGACAATGTGAAATGAAGCAATAGGCCTATTTTATTCCTGTTAGGAACATTGTTTTTATTTGTTTATTTCTACATTTATATCCCACCTTTTCCTCCAAGGAGCTCCAGGTGGCATACACAGTTCTCCGTCCCCGTTTTATCTGCACAACAGCCCTGTGAGGTAGGCTAGGCTTAGGGACAGCGACTCACCCCAGATCACCCAGGGAGCTGCCTGGCCGAGTGGGGATTTAAATCCTGGTCTCTCAGGTCCTAGTCTGGCAGTCCTAACTGTGGCACCGCTGGTGTGGTGTTATAGCATAGCATGACTCTTCTACAGCAGCAGCATACATTAGACAAAAGTGTTCTTCCTATGAAACAGCTTCTTGTAGGCCCTCAAATTTTCCAGCGAAAGCTACAATTTAGATGATGATGAAAGCTCTTCAGGAACATTATTATTAGCCTTTGTGCCCATCCTGTTAGAGCTCAACCTAGGTAGGCAACAGCAGTGCTGCTTTGGGGATTTCTTCCTGTGTCAGTTTCCAAGCTAAGTGCTGCTTCATGCAATGGGCCCTGCAGTTCCACCATGGTCAGCTGTGGTCTCTCTTTTGTGTAACACCTCCAGGAGATTTGCATACCTTGAAACACAGTTCTAGAAACTGTGATTGGCTGAGGCTTCCAGAAATCTGCTTAGCACACCTAAAGAGCTCCACTAATGCTCTTTAGGTGTGTCCAAAACACAATCAATTCTTGTTGCAAGTGGGGTAATTGCTCTTTGGCTGCAATGTGTGAAGTGGCAACGAGACAGAGAACTGAAAGCCATCTCAACTCAGCCTGGCCACAGATCATCACCCATATTATCTGCCTGCTGGCCCAGCCCAGGATGAATTCAAAGCAGGAGCCCTGCTTCTGTTGCCTTCGCTGCTCATGCCTTCTAAGGTGATGCCCTGCCAATCTGGGTATGCTGCATGTAACTTGCACATATTGCAGAGAGGATCTTTTCAAGCCCCACATCTTTGTCCTCTTGCCTGTATTAGAGTCATTGCTGACTTAGTGGCTGCACCTGGAAATACAGCAGGAGCGGCAACTGAAGAAGGTGTCAGAGGGAAAGTTGGAGAGGGTTTTCTCTTGTGACATGTAGCTTGGGCTTGCTCTGGAGCAATTTGCTCTCCAGGCATCTATTGTTTCTTGGTGAAACAGCATGGTCAAGTGACTTCTATGGGGCTTGAAGGCAAGAGTCCTGGCTCTTGCACATGGGAGTAGGATTGAACAGCTGTTGAAGCCTGAAAATTGTACATTGTTTTAAATTTGGCTGTAAGTCGCTTTGGGTTGCCTTGGGCAAGATAAAGCAACCAACAAATGTAAATAAATGAATGAATGAACCTGCACCCCATTTCATATGCCTTGTAGAGTGGATATATGAACAAGCAGCACTTTTCTAGTTGCTTCTGAACTTCCCGGGAAAGCCTGTGTCGCACCTGGTCTGATTCAGCCCATTCCTCTCAGAGCTGGAGACTAAATCTAACCCAGGCACCTCTCAGCTTCCACTATCTGTTGCTTATCTGCAGGTAGCTCAGCTTGCTATCTTTTTGGAAGACTAATGAAAGAAACCTAATATACTGTGTGCCGACAGTTGTCTTTTTAAAAGACTGCGCCAAGCCCACGGAACTCATTTGAGAGCAGACCAAAATATGTGGAGTAAAGGTTCACATTCTGAAATGCTTCAGGGAATAACAACATCAGGTGCCTGTTGAAAACAAAGACTAGTTAAAGAAACAGGGATAAATTAAGGGATTGGGAATTATCTCAAAGGGTGCTTATTTCCACTCTGTTTGATTACATTATGTGTTCTTAAGTCCTAGGCTATGACATACACTCCCTTCTTAGAACTCAATTTGTTTATTTGCATAAGTGAAGATTCAAGTGGAATATCCTGTTTGGAGGGAGCTGATTTATTTTGCCCTGCAGGTTTTGTGCTGTCATAGACACACTCCTGTTAGTGACTTGCCCACCAGGGACATTGAAGCATTAAATTCCTTGTGGAGAATGATACATAGAGGCACATCTGTAGGGCTCTAAGATAGGGGTTGCAGACAACCTATCTGATTTCCACAGACAACATATGCAGGCTTCTTCGGTCTGTGCTAATTCCCCTCCATTCCATATGTCCTTTAGATAATTGGGGACCACTATATGATCTGTCCTTGTAGCTAACCTAGAACAACACTTTGCATTTTCAAGGCAACAGCACTCAACTCAGCATTCAGCGTGGGTGGTCTTTAGCCTTGGAAAGTGACACACACATAACTCAAGGCTAGAACATCTGTGTTTTGGATTTGTGAAGTTCCATTGCCATTTCTGTAGCTTCCCTAACCACAGCTATGCTTGATTTTCTAGCTCATCTGCTGCCTCTACTTTACTTTCCCTCCCAAGCTCCCATCCTATTTCCTTGCTTTGTATAGCAGCTCAGATACTCAGAATAGCAACGTGTATCAAATGGTTCTTTGATCAGACTCTGTTGGGACCTGTTTATTTCCAGCTTCCTCACTATGTCTCTTGTTAATAGCATGTCTAAATCAGATCAGCACTGCAGCAGAATCAGGAACATAAATGACCTTCTGTATTTGATTCTATACTCTGGCAGATCTACATACGCAGCACAGATTTTGATCGGACCCTGATGAGCGCTGAGGCCAATCTGGCAGGACTGTACCCTCCAGAAGGGTGGCAAGTGTTCAACCCCAATATTTCTTGGCAGCCTATTCCTGTCCACACAGTACCTGACTCAGCAGAGCATGTAAGTCACTTTCAGACCTAAGTACCAGTAGACTGGACCTTCTTGCATAAAAAACCTCTCTCTCTCTCTCTCTCTCCAATTGTTTTCATCTACCCTGAATGCTACCATTCCACTTCTGACTCCTTAGCGATTCCCGTTTTGGAGCAAGTTGCATTTCTCAGGCCCCATTTCACCTGTCTGGAGGCAGGCAGCCTCTCTTAGAAGCATCACTTTGCTTTCAGCAATTAGCCCATTAATAAGCAGACACAACAGTTAGCATTGCTTGTAAAGATGGATTCACGGTCAAATGATCCTCTTAGTGAACATCTCTATTTTGCCTCTGTCCAGCTCCTGAAGTTTCCATTATCTCCCTGTCCCCGTTACGAACAGCTGCAAAATGAGACCCGGCAGACAGCAGAGTATGTGAATAAGACCATCCAGTACATGGTATGTCAAGTTTGATGTACTTCTCTTTCTCTTTATACAATGGTGGTGGCATGGAGAGGTGGAAGAGCTGACTGTCTTTTGCTCCTGCAGGGATTTCTGGAGATGGTGGCAAACAAGACTGGAATTCAGGATGTCTCCCTCGAGTCGGTCTGGAGTGTATATGACACACTCTTCTGTGAGGTGAGCTGTCCATCTGTAGTCATTAGTCATTTGCCCTACAACCCATTTAGTATCAGAAGCTGTCTGTGCTCTTGGCACTAGAACCCAGGCTCAGGGGCCAAATGCGGCCCTCAAGGCCTTTTCGGCAGCCCGTGGCAACATGAGACACCCCACCCAGCAGCCCTTGCACTGCCAGATGAGGTGGTGTGAGGGCTCTGACAGGGTCCTGGAGTCTTCCTGTCTCCTTCCCAAAGCCTAGTTAGTACTTTCCTAGATTTGGGGAGAAGTTGGGAGGGCTCTGGGACCTTGCCAGAGCCTTGTGCCTCCTTTCCAAAGTCTGGTGCCTTGGTTAGCCAGCAGTATGCGGACTGTGGGGGGGGGTGTAAAATTTGGCCTCGCTTCCCCCCCCCCACGGGTGCGACAAAGCTGTGTGTGGCCCACAGGTTCCATGCTAAATTACTCTTGTGGCCCACTTGGTAAGAAAAGTTGGACCACCCTTCTCTAGGCCACATTCTCTCTCATCAGGCTACACCTCTTGCTACCCCTGCTCTGCACCTTCCTTGAGTGCTTTTGCTTGCTTGGAGGATGCAGAGCTAGCTGTGTGTGTGTGTGTGTGTGTGTGTGTGTGTGTGTGTGTAGAAAGAAAGCTCTGGTCCCTGTGTGGCTGTAACATAGCCAGCTGCACAAAAGGAAGAGTCACATCTGTTGTTCCACCCACTTTTTGCCTTTGTCCTCACCCACCACTGACATGTGACCACCCAAACAAATTAAGAAACAGCCTCCCCCCAACACCCCCCCCCCGATTTTAAAAACTGGGAGGGGGCAAAAGGCCTTAGTGGGCACCAAGGGAGGTACCCACTACACTAGGGGCTCCATTTCTGGCAGGCCCTTCCACATGGCCCTAATTGTGTTCTAGGGATGCAGGTGGCACTGTGGTCTAAACCACTGAGCCTCTTGGGCTTGCCGATCAGAAGGTTGGCGGTTTGAATCTGCACAATGGGGTGAGCTTGTGTTGCTCTGTCCCAGCTCCTGCCAACCCAGCAGTTCAAAAGCATACCAGTGCAAGTAGATAAATAGGTACCTCTGTGGTGGGAAGCTAAATGGCATTTCCGTGTGCTCTGGCTTCTGTCACGGTGTCCCGTCGCGCCAGAAGTGGTTTGGTCATGCTGGCCACATGACCCGGAAAACTGTCTGTGGACAAACGCTGGCTCCCTCAGCCTGAAAGCGAGATGAGCGCCACATCCCATAGTCACCTTTGACTGGACTTAAGCGTCCAGGAGTACTTTACCTTTACTTAATTGTACTCTAATAGGAAAACTGCACTGAGAAGTAAGATGATCGCAAGAGAACAGAGCAGATTTGAAACTTCCTTCCAACACAATTTCTGCTCACAGAAATTCTTTTCTGTGGGAGAGGCTTATCCTGTCTACTTTAGAGTCAGCCACAGATGTGCGAAGAACCTTCCCTTGTCAAGTTGAGAAGCAGGTGTTAGTGCAACGTTAAAATTTGCATAATCAGTTTTTACTTAAAAGTGTGAGCATCACAGTCAGACATGTTAGACCTGAAACTCCATGCAATAATGAATATTGTGTCACTTGGATAAGTAGATTAATCTGCTTATTGTGAAGGAAAGCTTGGGAGTTTACAAAATGAAGGCTACCGGAGGCTGTTAGGAAAGCACAGTTCCTTCCTCTGCATCCCAACCCTTATGCACACCAAAGATTTGAAAGCAAAGTATTTTGTCTTCATGAATTCTGATCATAATGACTGTTGAGTTTTGATCCAAACAGCATTGCTTTACAAATGCATCTGTGGTCCTGGGTTGAGGCATTTAAGTTCAGAGGGCAAAAATTTGCCTTAGACCATAGGGCAAGCTCATTCCGGACCAGCTGCCATAACTCGGGGGGGGGGGGCTTTCATTCTTGTTTGCCTAGTTTGTGTCTCTGAGTGGCCTCTCTCTCTCTTGCAACATCTTTCCAGAAAACACACAAAAAACATCTTCCCGATTGGGTAACTCTCAGTGTGATGACTCAGCTGAAGCAGCTGAAAGATTTCAGCTTCGAATTCCTCTTTGGGATCCACAAACGGGTGGAAAAAGCTCGTTTGCAGGGTGGTAAGTGAAAGAACATGGAAGGCAGGTTGGGAAGGAGTGGAGGAGCATTCATTCACTGGTCAAGAACTAGGTTCTGATAGTTTGTTCTGTTTCTGCAGGGGTCCTTCTGTCTCAAATAAGGAAAAACCTTACTCTTGCTGCAAATGCCTCCACACCTCGCCACTTCAAAATGCTAATGTACTCAGCAGTAAGTTTGTTTCTGGGAGCTGTGCTTGCCTTCTCATTATTACCATCTTGTGAACTAAACAAAAAAACAGCTGCAGTTTCCAGCAGTTTCTCCTGCTCTGTGAAAGGAATAAGCAAATTAGTACTTCCGTCTCTTTGCAGCAACTACGGATGCTACAAAAAACCCCCAGATGCTCTCACAAGCAACAGAGAACTTTGTCACTTAGCCTCTCCTTGTAGCACAGTTCCCAATGTTCCGCTTAGTTTATTTATTTACTTACTAAATGTGTTAGTCGCTTTATCTTGTCCAGGGCAACCCAAAGCAACTTACAACCAAACAGGGTGTTGAAATAGGTGCCAGCCTTTTTTCCACGGCCCTGGAGCCCCTTTCTCAGTCTTCCTACCAGCCCCTTGGGAATCTCTGCCAATCTGCCTTCTTCTGAAATGTGGTTTTAAGTCCCCTTCCATATGCACAAAGGAGATGTTCACATTTTTCTTCCTCTTTCTCAGCATGACACCACCCTTGTGGCACTGCAGATGGCTCTGGATGTTTACAGCGGGAGGCAACCACCATATGCCTCGTGTCATATATTTGAGCTGTATCAGGAGGATGATGGGTGAGGGCTTCATGAAGCATATCAATCAAAGGAAATGGTATTCAGAGGCAGTAATCTATCAGCCTGCTGTACCTTAACTTTTGTCCACATATTCATGGGAGATGAAATGAGGTAAAAGTAAGACTTGCAATCTTAAGATGAAGAAGGGTTTATACTTCTCTCCCCTGTAGTGATGGAGTTACCAGTGAATATATTAGTAAAGCCTTACGTCTGATATGACTGTGATAGAATTACAAGAAGGAATATCAACAGTACTTTTATGCATATCTGAATTTAAGAACACCTGACAAAGCACATATAGTATATTCCTGTTAACAGTCCTGTTTGTAACCCAAGGTACCACTGTACTTTTATGAGTTATTTGTAACTAACATCCAGTCTAATTTTTAGTTTTTGCCCCTTGCTCAAAAACAAGGAGGGACAACCCAGCATTTGTTAATTTCTAGCATTCCTCATGCATCTTAGGGTGGAAGGGGGTTGTACGATGATTCAGGGCTTGATTCCAGTAGAAAACATGATATGAAGATGGACGGCAAATAATCAGAATCTCAGTTCCTCTCTTCCCTGTTTTGCTCCTAGTAACTTTTCAGTGGAGATGTTCTTTCGGAATGAGAGTGGGAAGGAGCCTTACCCAGTGCAGCTGCCTGGCTGTGCACAGCGTTGTCCCCTGCTGAATTTCCTGCAACTCACTGAGCCTGTTACTCCACAGGACTGGAAACAAGAATGTCAGATAGCAAGCACCATGAAAGACACAGGTGAGTGGAGGCTGTTCCAGTAGATAAGCCAAAGAAGGACTGAAGTGATTTCAAGTGCCATAAGCATTTTTTTCCCCCCACTTCACCCTCTGCAGAACTTATTGTGGTTTTGGCTGTCTGTGGATCCATCCTCTTCCTGCTTATTATCCTGCTCCTGACAGTACTCTTCCGTTCCAAGTCCCAGCCTCCTGGCTACCGGCACGTTTCCAATGAAGGAGAGGAACAGCCTTGACATTTGCTCCAGCCCCTCCTGAGGCAGCAGGAGAGCACGGTGCTGACTCTAGAGACAAGAGGGGCTTCTTTCAGTGACTAAGGGTCTTCTTCATTTGTCCCGATTGCTGCTTCTAAGCCAAAAGGCCCAGACTCTGTGGTGGAGCTGTTGTGACTATCGGTGCAGTCGAGCTGCCAAGCGAATAATACCGTCATGAACTAGGAGTGAAATGCAAGCATGATTTGGGGTTGCTGTTTGCCAGTACGCGACTGGTTCTATCAAGGACCCCGGTCTTGCTTCTTTTGAACCCAATATGCTGAAGTCTCTGCTACTGGTGCAGAATGGGCAGCCTTCCCAACTGAAACCTGCTGCTCCTCAGAAAGCCTTGCTTCCACCTGGCGGTTGTTACTTGAACCTCCCTGAACTGTGGGAAAGGGGCCTGGTGCTATAACTGCCTTCTCCAGCTGAGTTATTACCTGGGAATCAAACCACTGCCTCTCTGTCTTATGTACTTGGCTCTTAGCCACAGGGTCCATACAGAAGGATAAGGTTGGGGCTGGACCCAATCTTCTATAACAGAGGAAAAAACGACTTTCTCAAAAGCAGCCTTCTTCCCATTTGTCACTGACTACAGAAATTCAGTAAGTGGAACGCAGTACACTTCCTCTGTCTCCCCACTATTTTCAGCCTCAACGTATTCTTACAAAGCAGTGCAGCCTTGTGTTTAGTGGGAAGTGAACTAGTGGAATTTAGAAGTGCTTATTAGCAAAGGCCTGGCTACAATCTTTAAATGCCCTATATCATGCACAATATTCTGGACCAGCAGAGATTCAAAGAAAATCTGCTGTTTTAAAAACAAAGGTAAGTCTCTGAGGCAGAAAAAGTAGCTAAGTATGTTGCCCTATAGAAAGAATCTTTGTGTATCAAGTGTAGCTTGAGAATTTCACAGTAAGGATCTGCAGCTTTTGTGGAAAATCCTCCTATCACGCCACACTTTATATATGACAGCATACTTATTCTTTCTAATACATCTTCAAGCACTTTCTCATCATGCATGTTATATCTGACATGCAAAGAACACAAAAATAAGCATCTCTGCTGTTCTAAAAACACAAAGAAATTAAGAACACTCACAGCTGCACACAAATGTCTTGGGTACAAACAAGAAGAGAAAAAGCGAGCCCAGACCCAGTCTTGAACAGAAGTGCTTCTGAGCATATACAGAATGTGTTTCCTTCATGCTTGAAAAACTACAGCTTACCTGCTCTCTACATACACTAAGGAATAAGAGTCCAGGCATGATTGCAAACACAGGCATGAGTTCCCCAGCATACTTTGCAATCAAATAACACAGTCCTCCTCTCCAAAAAACTGAACACACTCTTTGCTTTTCTTTCCTCCCTGCTGCTTCCCATCTCCTTTCAGACATAGCTCCTCAAAACAAGAAACCAGTGTTCTCTCTGCACATTTCTCTGTCCTGCTCCCATAGGCAAGAAAGCCTCATTCCTTCGTCTTCACCCAGGGCTCAGTCCAGGAAATCTGAGGCCAAATCCAGAAAACAGAGTCTGTCCTTTCCCTCCTTAAAAGTAGCCCATGCTGGTTTTTCTCCCCACCTTTCCCAAGTGCAGCAATTGAATTCTTCAGAAAAGAATCAGAGGCTTGAAAAGAACAAGAGGTGCTTAATAAGAACATCACTTGTTTGGTGTTTTCCCTTGGATGCAGAGAGGAAGCCAGGATTTTTAAATATGGGAGCTGGATGAGAAAGCAGCTCTGCTAAGTGGGAAGAGTTAGTTACTGGGACAACAGCAATAAATATTTAAAATGGCCAGTGCTATTTTTTAAAAAAATGAAAAGAAGTGCCAGTACTCACCATGAAGTTCTTACAGTAAGCACCACACTTTTAACATTTGGAAGGGGGGGAGGTGCCGGCACTGCGTATCCCTGAGTACCCCTAGGAAAAAACCACTGGAAATAACAGACATATCTAAGCATGGGATTGTGGGGAGCTGGCAGAACTAATCTTTCCCCCAGAAAGATGTGCTGCTCATTCTGAGGCTTCAGCACATGCATTAAAATAAAGACAGAGTATTCCTGTCCCTCACTACATTACCCATCTTCCTAGTAATCATATTTATTGATGCTTCCATTGCAAATAGCGCTATGTAAGAACCACCCTCCTAGGTAAGGCCAAAGTTTTACCACGGTGGCCAATCAGGTGCCTATGGGAAGCCTACAAGCAGGACCTGAGTGCAACAGCACTCTCCACACTTGTGATTCCCAACAACTACTTTCAGAGACATACTGCCTCCAACAATGGAGGCAGAGCATAGTCCCCATGAATTTGTCTTTCAAAGTCACCCAAAGCCACTTTCTGCACTGCAGCTTCTCACTGTTGATAAGAGACCCGAAGAGTTCTGGGTTGACAAAGTCCATTATATTCTTGCAGAGAAGCTGGTAAAATGTGGGCTGGATGAGTTAATTGCTTAGGGGGATTTGCAGAGGAAGGGGGTACCTGGGTGTCATCCCTGGGGGGGTTGACATCGCGCCCCCCTGGGATGCTTGCCCCACCCCCACGGGCAGCTAGCCCCCCCCCCCGAGTGCACAGCATGTGTGCCGCTCCAGGTGCCAGAGCAGCTAGCTCCGTCTCTGATTTGTAGCTGATTGACTGGCCAAACCCAAAGAGTGTTCACTAATGGTTCCTCATCATCCTGGATAAAAGTGACGAGTGGGGTGCTGCAAGGTTCGTCCTGAGCCCGTTGTTATTCAATGTCTTTATAAACTTGGATAAAGGCTGGACTGTTTTTCAACTGGAACTCGCCGGAATTCAATTCCAGCACCTCTCAGGTGGGCGCCATTGCCATTATAAGAGAAGAAGGGAGGCGTTCATGGTGAGTTCTGGCACCTTTTCCCAGAAAAATAGCACAATAAAAAGGTATTGAGCATATGCTCATCAAATTTGCAGATGACACCAAACTGGGAGGGGTAGTTAATGCCACAGAAGACAGAATCAGGATTCAATATGACCTTAACAAATTGGAGAACTGGGTCAAAGCTAAGAAAATTAATTTCAATAGGGACCAAGGTAAAGTTCTGCACTTAGGCAGGAATAACCAATGGGGGACACCTGGCTTGCCAGTAGAAAGTGAACTCGGGGTCTTAGTGGACCACAACCTTAACATGAGTCAGCAGTGTGATGCAGCAGCAAAAAAAAGCTAATGCTATTCTACACTGCATCAACAGAAGTATAGTGCCCAGATCAAGGGAAATAATATTCTACCTTAGTCATACCACCCCTGGAGTGCTGTGTCCAGTTCTGGGCACTACAATTTAAGAAGGATATTGACAAGCAGCAACATATGCAGAGGAAGGTGACCAAGATGATCGAGGGATGAGAGGAGATATGATAGCCATCTTCAAATATCTAAAGGGCTGTCACATGGAAGATGGAACAGTCTTGTTCTCTCCTGCTCCAGAGTGTAGGACCAGAACCAATGGATTCAAGTTTCATGAAAGAAGATTCCAGCTAAACAACCAGAACTTTCTGACAGCAAGAGCTGTTCAACAGTGGAACAAACTTGCTCAGAAGGTGCACCTTCCTTGGAGGTTGTTAAGCAGATGTTGAATGGTCATCTGTTATCGATGCTTTGGTTGAGATTCCTGCATAGCAGGGGGTTGGACTAGATGACCCTCAGAGTCCCTTCCAACTCTACAATTTTATGATTCTACGAACCTGCATATATTGCATACATCTGGCAACACGTCATGCAATATAATTCTGCAAAAAAAGGGGGGGAAATGGCCAACTCTGTTTGCAGCTGTCAGCATCTATATTTTCCCCATTGCTGATCACCCAACTGCATGGCATGGTTCCTGCAGGGCAGGATGCAAACACAGAGGCAAATGAAGTCCAGCACAATTGGTTGATTACTATTACATGTATTTCCTGCAAGCCAGGTAAAAAATCAAGAGGGGCAAGATTTAAAGTTGTCTGCTTTGGTACAAATTGAGGGCAGAAAAGGTTTCTGTGATTTATTGTTTGAGTCTCTGATTGTTGTCTTTGTAATTCACTTGGATAATTTTCTTAGCCTCCCCCTCCCCCCCAATTAAAAACCAAGTGGAGAAAATCAAGACTGGACTCTTGTTCTTTCTTCCTCTGAGGAGGTTTTAGAGCTGGACCAAAAGGGGGGGTGCAATTGCAAAATACATCTTTTTGCATCATGGATCCTAGTGAGAAAACATTTCACCCCAAGGGAAAACCTGCCTTTATGAAAGTTGTCTGTATATACTACACTTTATTTTACTGTTTCTTTATGTAAATTGATGTATTTGTAGGAGTGAGTTTATAGGGTTCCACCTACTCTGCGCATTTATATCTGGTGTGCAGTTGGAACATCTTGAAACTGCTTCTTTTTAAGGAATCAAACTTGAGCATATGGAAGTAGAAGCAGGGGAGGAGATTATGAGGCGAGTTGAGCAGATTTTCAACCAAGTTTGCAAAGATGGGGCTCCTGAACCTTTTTCTTCCTACTATGGTTATTATTCTTTGATTCCTGCCCAATAACACTTCTTTTGTTCCATAGCTCTTACCAGAGGGTGGGGGAGGAGGGAGTCAAGATCTAAAAGGCCTGGTTCTTGAAAGCAAAATTATGCAAGTTACTGAAACTTGCATAATTCATTCTATGCACAGAACTTCAGGTTATTTGGGATAATGTTTGTAAAGCTCCTCGTATCTGGTCTTTGGATGTGCCTACTTCCTGGTTCTTTTTCTTCTTAGGGAGCAGTTCAGCTTCTCAGGCATTACCCAAAAAAATGTTCCATACAAAACTTTATTGAATATATCTCAATTTGTAAATGAGGTGAACAAAACAAAATCCCAATAGCAACTGCTGCAATATGAAACCCAAGCCACCTGCCTTAGTCTCAAACAGCCTCTTCACGAAGTCTGTACTTCTATACCTAGGCCACAAGCAGTTTATCAATCAAGTAAATGCTTCTAGCTTAACAGTTGCCTCACAACATATCTGCTTTGAGGAAGCAGTGCTGGGAAAGAACCCTTGAGAAGGGAAATTCTCACATTTTGAACTGGCATGGGAAGACAAACCCAGGTTGCTCAATACACTGGAAGGGGAAATAGTGTGTTCTGAAAATGCAAACTGAACTGTCAGCATAGCCCAGTTCTCTGCATTGTGCCATGTCCCAGACAGTTAAAAATCTGCAAGTGTGCACAAATATGGTGCTCCTTTAATTGGGTCAAATGCATGTGAGTATTGAGCGTGGACCCATTCTTTGCTCTTAATAAAGGATTTTGAAACATACCATCCGTGATCCAGCAACATAACATCCATGATCCAGAGAAGCTGGGTTAGGGTAAGGGCTTGCTTCTCTCTGAAGCCACCATTGCCTACCATGCCAGCACAGGCTTTGCTCTAAATGAACACCACATATGCTTGCCTGATCAGTCCTCTGAATATTTTCCTCTCTTCTTCTTCTCTTGTAATTTATGCTCTTTGCCCTTTGTTTTGGTGCTCTCTAATTCAAGACTAAATAGTTTAGTTTTAAGTTTGCTTGCTCCTGTGGTTGATTGTCTTTGGTTCTGTGTCCCCAGTCGAGATAAGCGTCTGCATCTCATTCCCTGCTCTGTCATGGACTGCATGAGACACTCCTGATTCTGGGTTACCATTTCCTCCCGACTCCAGACCAGAATATTAAAACCTGCCAGAAAAAAGGGACAATTTTAGGAATTCTGCTTTGGAAAGCAAAATAAAAAGTACATTCTAAGAGCTCTGACCATCACCAGCGAAAATAAAGGAATTGTTCACATGATGCTGATACAAATGCTTTGCTCATATACTACGCAAAAGAATGAAACTTTACTATCTCTCCTCTTACCCCCATCTCTCTTCCCACTTTCTTTCCCGCCAAACCCATATTGCCTGTAACAGTAATGTCTCACTCTGAATGTGACTGGCCTGTATGAAGAAATATCTGACTTGAAAACAGAGACTCTGTATGTACTATTGTTACCCAAGTACATATTTTAAATGATGATGATAATAATAATACATCCAAGAGCTCAGACATTGTCTGCCAGACCTGCTTACTTCCCAGCTACTAAGGTTTAATGGAGTGATTGGCTTTTGATGTTAGATCTACAAAGTCTCATTACAGGAACAGAATCCAAAGTAGTAGCTAATAATCAGGTATATCAGTAATTCATCTTTCCCAACACTTAACAGTACCTTTAAGTTAGACAGCTATGCCTGAGTATTTTTTTATTTCATATTTTCAAACACCTCTTAACACTTTATAAACCTCTTTAACACTTAAGACAGTTTCTTAGTGGTTTATAAAATTGTGTGTGTGTATGCGCCCCTGCAATTATGTGTAGTATATATATGGAGAGCGAGAGAGAGCAGACAAGGAAACTGAGAAACAACATTAAAATACAATACAATAAAATCCCCCAAAACAAACACAAAGTGGCAAATTATAAAAGCATCTTAAGAGTCAATTATCCCTTCCCCCTTCCTTGACTCACAATATACAGCATTCATCTCAATGACACACACACATTACATCCGAATTCTGTCTTACATCCACTCAAATCATACATCTGCTGCTCATTCAGTATCACTCATTCCATTCTATTCTCACACATCCACCCGCTCACACACACAATCCACACACTAACTCCCACAGTATCTCCCACTCAGTCACTAGTCATCATCACCAATCACACTGTGCACTCAGCTAAAAACGTACTGCAAAAACACCAGAAGACAATGAAGCTATAGCCTGAGTGAATCGTAGAAAATAACAAAACTAACTGCAACCCATTAATCATGCAGATTTACTGCTCCTAACAGCAATCTGCCTGTCACTCAGGTTGCTGCCTCCCACCCAAGACTCCCCCCCCGCCTCCTTTCTTCTCGCCAAGGAATCCTGATACGCCATTTACTTATCACCTGGTGTTTCTCCCCTGTCCCTTGCTCTCTTGCATGCCTTTATGATGTTGCCAAATTACCTCCAAGCAAGGAAGGGTCCGCTTAAGAGATGAAGCAGACTGGTGGAAACTAGCAAAAGTGTACAGGTTCCGTCCACAATCCTTGGTACAGACAAAGGCACTGGTATACTGGTACTGCTAAAAGGTTTATTTGTCCCAGGTGCTAGGTAAATTTACTTAAAGAATCCATATAACTGCCAAGGTTAATTTATTATGGGCCTTCTGTCTTTTGCATTACTGCCTAAAAGGCCAATAGATGGCAGCAGTACTCTCCTTTCAATAGACTGTTCCACCCTATCATTTCTAAGCTAAAGAACAAAGTAGTCAAGGGTCAAAGTACCGTATTTTTCCGTGTATAAGACGGTGCTTTTTGTTTTTTTTAAAAAAAGGCAAAAATTGGGTGTCAGCTTATACATGGATAATGAATGCAGAGGGGGGACATGTGATTAATGCCAGCAGCAAGCAGGAGATTGGCAGCGGTGATTGGTGGTTGTGGCAAGGCCTGCTGGCGATTAGCTGCAGCAATTGGGCAGGCAATCGGTGGCTGTGGCGAGGCGGGTAGGCAATTGGCGGCCACAGCAAGTGGGTGGGTGGGCTGTTGGCGGCTGCGAGCAGGCAGACAATTGGCGGCTGCAGTGAGGTGTGTGATCGGCAGTGACTGTGGCAAGCGATCGGCAGTGGCGGGCAGGCGGGCGAACGATTGGCAGGAGTGACCTCCCCCACCCCCCCAAAAAGCTAAACAACTTAATTTCTTAATTTTGGGTTTAAAAAAAATAGGGGTCGTCTTATACATGGGGGGCATCTTATACATGGAAAAATACGGTAGGTGTGACTGTGACAGCAAGAGATTGCATGTGGAAAGACACAAAACTGGCCCGTTCACATGCTAAGCAGGGACTGGTATCTTTAGCAGCAAAAGGATCCCACAGGAATGGGGTGATGAACTCTCCTCAACCTCATATTTTCTCTGTTTCTGGCTTGCTTCTGGTAACAAAGCCAAGAAGGTGGCTGGAAGTAAGGCATGGGAAGGGTTCTGCACCACTCTCTCTTGTGCTTTTATTGTTAAAGCACCACTCATTCTTCTGTGTATGTAAACAGTCTTAAAATACAACTTTTGTAGTTGTTGAGGAAAGGTAGGATAAAAATGTCCCAAATGAACATCTAGAAAGTGTTATAGGTATAGCCACAAAATCCCACCCCATTGTCAGCATGCTTTTATCTGGAGAGTGCCTGATTTTATCTGGTGAGAACAGTGGTCCATTATCAAATGTGTAAGATTAAACCAACCACTCACCCATTCCAGAAGCCAGGGTGTCTCCCATAGGGTTAAACTTATTGAGCTGCAAATGTAAACACAATAATGCATTGTATCCATGTCGGTTGTTCACTTAACATCATCAATCAAATAAAAAACCAGAACATTCTGGACAGAGAAACGCCCAGCACTGGATGTGGAAAGAGTTTTGCACAAATCAGCAGAGCTTTGAATAGAAGGTCTCTCCATCTCCCACCTATCAGTCTATCACGAGATGCGTATGGTGACAAGAAGCAAAGGATTAAAAAGATTTTTAAAAGCCTCCTGCAGAAAATTAACTGACAGATCTAACCAGGAGCCTCAGTAAGCGGCTCTCGTGAAATCTGGCTTAGGAAGAGGCAGCTCTGGCAACAGGAGATAAAACGTTTCTTCCACCACAAGAATGGAAATGAACCTCTGCCTCAGAAACTGCATGGGCGCACAATTAAGATAGGTTTTTTTTAAAAAAAATCAGGGCTCTGATTTCAATTCTGAACATCTGGTGTGGAAATAAACAACTCAGGTATTCTTTCCCACAGCCCACACACCAAATGAATTGACATGAACTTTGTTTATTGAAGTTTGGAGACAGCTGTGCATCTCCTCATTTCTGGAGTTTAGGAAATGAAAGGCATGCCTCTGGAGGAAAGGGTGGGGCTATTACAGTAGTCTGTCCAGGCATTCAGTGGAAAGGCTGGAATTTGCAACATTGCAAATGGCTAGTTCAGCAGCTCTTTAAAAAAAGAACAGCTAAGAAAACCTAAAAAATACAAATGTCTCTGCTACAGTTCACAAACACATTCATCAGTGGCAACGACAAAAAACTGATTCTGATGATCTTGACTTTGCAGAAAGTGGAAGGTGCCTCTTCCTCCCTGAGGTCTCCACACAATGTAGAAACTCTGACAGCTCTCACACTTCTTGCTGGTCAAGAGATACACATCAAATGCATAGACACACAATCATAGAATTGCAGAGTTGGAAGGGACCACCAGGGTCATCTGGAAGGGACCATCAGGGTCATCCAAGCCCCTGCAATGCAGGAATCTTTTCCCCAACATAGGGCTTGAACCCACCACCCTGAGATTAAGATTCTCCACCGACTGACCATACCTAAGTCATCCCACATGTACAGAAAACTCCGGGGTGGGGAAGGGGTCTCATCTCTGACCTTACACCATGCTTTGGATGATTCAGTAGCAGCAAGAAGTCTTGTTGCTGCCAAAGATCTCCCAGGTGCAACATGGGGTCAGAAGTGAGACACAGAGGAAGGTCAGAGTAATGGAAACCACAGGTGCTGGCTACCAAGACAAGCTAAAATGTGTGAAGCCATGGCCACATCCAGTACAATAGAGCAGTCCAGGTTTCAGAGGATATCTCTCCATTAGGCACTAGTGGTCCTACCAAAAAGTGGTAACACAGGGCCTCCCCACCCAAGTGAACTCCTGCTGTGAATATGTCTGTCCTTAAAAAAGAGCTGTGTGAGCTATTCTTAAGGAGAAGCGCTGTATTGGAGGCAAACATTTGTCACAAGCAAACCCATCAATCAGTTGCACCATATAAGAAAAGAAATTATTATTTCCCTAACCCTCTCACTTTTTTGGGGCTGGGGCACAGTAGCTCTTTGGACATGCTATCTACACTTACCGAGATAATTCCAGATGCATTTGGATCGTGCAGCTGGCACACCATCTCCCCACTGTTTCCATCAAATATGTCAATGGTTCTCAACTCGCCCACTGTGTAGCTTGGGAACCTAGGGTCTGGGTAACGACCCACCACAATGAGGTCATAGCGAGGATGCCATGTTGCCTAAAATAAAGAAGAGATGGTTAAGCAAGGTCAGTGCTAAACTGATACGTGTTACAGAGGACTAGGATGACGATGACAACAACAGTCTTATCAAGTGCTGGCGTTCTGTGGGTCATCCAGATTCAGCTCGTACCCCCCACATGGGAGTAAACAAACTGCAGACCTTTCAAGGTAACATAATGTAGCAACATAATTTCCATAGGTTCTTACTAACCCTACCACTTGGAACTTGTGTACAAATCTAGGGAGACGTTCTGATTACAACTAGGTGCCACTGCCCTAGGATTCCTTCTGCCCAACCCTGCCACCAATAATGGTTGCTGTCACTGTAGATTCCAGTCTAAGGTTGTATACTGGAATGCTTATTTATATAGATTCATAATCAGAAGCAGAATGAACCACTCTCCTCAATATCCTATACTTGAATCTATACATATAGAAAGAGCCTGTCCATAAGGCTCCCAGCAATTTTCCATACAGGAGTTGTAGGATGCTTTTCTTCTTAACTCTCTGCTCCCTGCATCAAATGGGTCACGCTTCCAAGTCAACACTCCTATTTCTTCACCTTGATAGGTGTAAGGTGCTGGAACTGCCGATGGGGATGTGAAATCAGATGCTGGGGTTTGGACCAATCAGAAGAGGAATAGACCCGGATTTCATTGTACTGGTCAGTACTCAGTAGCTTAGCCCCATCCGTTGGGCTGAAATATGCTGGGGAGGAGGGGGAGAAAACAGGAATATGTATAAATGTATGTAAATGTATTGTGGCCAATAACAAAATAAATTATCAATGAAATTTTATATTTATATATTATATTTGCAGCTATGATTACTATCTCACTATGCTTATTATTAGTAGTAGTAGTCCTGTAGAAGAATTACAATAAATGTGTAATTGTTGAGTGATGGTCTCTTCTAAAACAAATAAGAGCAACATTTGAATATGTCCTAAACAGCACCAGTTATAGACATAACTAGAATGTAATACACAATCTTATCAGAGAACAAAATGCTGAATTTCCACCAAAATCAACCAAACTATCTGCATAAATCCTTAAGTACCACTGATTTCATTAGGTTATCGGTCTCTAAATTCAATTTCCTTGGACTTAATTAAATAAATTCACACTGACTTCACTTTTAGCTTTACCACACACTTTTTAAACAAGACTGAAAATGTGAAATGACAATTGCAGAATTTGGGGAGGCAGGGACTGGTTTAGAATTCAGTGATTCTGAAGTAACATTTAATATAAATCTTGAATATTGCACTTGGATATTTGAAATACATAGTGTGGCCTAAACATCAAGTTTTATTTGGAATCTTTTTCAGATGCCCAAATACTGATTGCAAGTAAATGGCCTAATCAAAGACCTCCTATGTTGAAGGATAGGGAAATTATTACTATGATTTGGAATTTGGCTGAAAGATGTGCATTAAAGAGATGGTAAACAATTCTTGTTACACTTTATTTATGAACACAATTCAGACATTAAGAATAAGATTAAGAATAAGATTAAGATTAAGAATAAGTGTTGCATAATATATTTTTTAACATGGAAAATAATAACTAAGCCAACACCTCTATTCTTCTCTGTTGTTGTTTTTATCCTGTAGGGCTAACATTACTATTAAAACTTGATTTAAATTTTAGCAAGTCTATAGACACACTCAGTATAGACACACTTCATCTTTTTGACAAGACATGTGAAACTATGACAGGAATAGGACTAGTGTTTGTTTTTTTCCACATATCTTCCAATTTCCTTCACAACTTAGGCCAAGGTTTGAAGGCACCTTATAATGTGCTTGTACAGTGGTACCTCGGGTTACAGACGCTTCAGGTTACAGACTCCACTAACCCAGAAATACTACCTTGGGTTAAGAACTTTGCTTCAGGATGAGAACAGAAATCATGTGGCAGCAGCAGGAGGCCCCATTAGCTAAAGTGGTACCTCAGGTTAAGAACAGTTTCAAGTTAAGAACGGACCTCCGGAACGAATTAAGTTCTTAACCTGAGATACCACTGTATCTCATTTTATCCAAACAATCTTGCGAAGTAGCAGGACTGGCATTGACCTTTACAAGGCCAACAGCTGGTACAGTGAATGCAAGGTTTAAAGACAAAGGCATGTGGCACTGACCTGAAGCACGCACAAGCCAAGAATGGTTAGGTGGCAGAGTATAAGCCATGAGCCACTTTGCTTTCTTACCTGCATTAACGGGTTTATCATGTGGAAGTACATGAAGAGAACTTGACTTGTCCTTAATGTTTCTCAGATCCCATATCTTTACTGTCTGATCCACAGAGGCTGTAGCTAAGAGCCAATCACAGTGAGAATTGAATTCCACGTGAGTTACTTTCTTTTTGTGCAGTTTCAGGTTCCATACCTGCAGTGGATAAAACAAAAGCCGAAATGCATTACAACTACAGAGCAAGAGATTTAGACATCAAACATAATTTTCTAGGAGATGGTAAAACCTCTTTTAAAAAAAATATGATATGGAAGACAGGAGAATATATGCTTGTATTCTAAATCAGCCTAATAAAGACAATTCCAAAACTCTACCAGAGATCAAAGATTAATCTAAATAAGGAACTTCCAGGTTCTCCTCCTGGGGAATATGATCTCTGTAGTAAAGGGAACCTATGGTTCTCCAGATGTTGTAATACTACAACTCCCATAATCCTTGATCAGTGGCCTTGCTGGTTGGGGCTGATAGGAGTCCCAAATCATCCATGATATATATTCTAAGTCAGGGCAACATTAGGCAGATGTTAAAAATACCCAAAACCTATGTATGTCTGATCAAAGCAGGCTGTAAGGCAAAGAGGAGGGGCACACTAACCTTTTCACCCTCAGTACTGAGCAGAACTACGTTGCCCACATTATCACCTGTCGCCACAGTCCGGCAAGTTGCAGATACATCAACACTGCAGTACCAGAAACTAAAAAAGAAAGAAGTACAAATTCAGAATGTTCACCCCCTAGATGTACAACTAAGGTGGTTCTCTGTTCTTAGCAGAATGCAAAAACAGTATTTATATAAATAATGGAGTCACAGCTGCGCTGAACTGAACCCTAGTGGCATTCTGATGTGGGATCAGTGTTGGATTATTTATCAAGTAGTGTAAAAAACCCAACAGGCATCACTTGGAAAAGCCAAGCACACTCTTTAAAACATTCACAATGTGTATCGCATCAGTTCTAAGTATTTGAAATGAACACTAATTTTAAGTGTTGGAAAAGGGGTAGATAAGTTTGGACGTCGTGAAACACAGGAACCCAAAGCTAGCCCAAGACACTTCACTGCCTGGTGTATAGGTCAAGATGGCTCACCACCATCACACACACACTCCCATGGATACAGAAGCTGAGCAGACTGGCAGATGACTCTTATTTCAGCACTGGGGGTGAGACAGCATCCACCACACTTCAGAGCAACAGGCTAGCTTAGGGGGCAGGAAATAGGGGCAGAAGGCAGACCTTGTGGCACACACTGCTCTTATAGGGAAATAGTTGAGGGGCTCAGAAAGTAGAGCAAGGGGCTTCTACTACTGCCCTAAAACATCTGCTAACATATTCTGTCCAATGGTAGGGTTCGTCCTGCAAGTGTGAGAGCCAAGTCACGCTTTCTGTGGCAGGTGAGATTGCTCCTTATCTTTCACGTCTTCCAGTAAACCTCCAAAATGCTTGAAAAAGAAACCCAGATCTAAACAAGCATTAGAATTCTATACATTCCTCTTTCTTTGAGCATATTGCATGCTACCTCCCAATACTAACTCCCAAACATGAGGTGCAATTTATATCTTCAAAAAGTTTCCCTTCCTGTATTACTTTGTTTTAATGGGAGACATGCAGCTGATAAATGTTCCTGCTATATGAAAGCAGACCTTATTGGCTCTGATGCACAGCCACACTTGCTCAGTTCGGGACAATTAGGCAGTGTAAAGATAAAACCCCAGAACCTGTCTTGTTCACTCTTCTTTGAGCATGTGTGACATGGTTAGAGTGCTGCAGTTTGTAGAATTCCTACTGAAAAAGTTGTTTGCCTTCTCTACGTGTCAGGTGTGCTATACAGGGTATGCTATGCACCCAAGGAAAGAGGGATTTCCAGGATCTCAACACTCCATCAAGCAAAACACTACTCAAGTGCTCATGCCCACGAAAAAGCCAAACTACTTCCATTTGCTATTATGCACAACAGTAATCGTATTCCAATCCACATGATCAGAAACGTATTGCCTCCAATAGGCCCAGGGAAACAGCCCAAGCAAATGCTAATAATCTGTCCTGGCACATTCAAAGGAAGGGTAAAGGAAATTTATGAGCTGAACAACGACACTGCCCTTCTCACTCCTCACCAAACATCATGGAATTCATGGTCACAGACTGGGGTGCGGGAGATCACTTGCGCTGGTCGGCCCTCAAGGTGCTGTAGACTAAGGGTGCCATCCCCTGATGCCACATAAAGATTTGCCGACTCAAATGGGCTGAATTTCATGCCTCCAAGAGAGTCTCCTGGGCCTTTCTGGAACACAGATGGGAAGAGGAGAGGAATATGCCTAAGTTACTGAGGAAGGATGGGAATAGGCAGTCAGCACAACCTGGCAGAGATGCACTGAGTTCAGGCTCTAGGTGAATTCACACCTACCTACTTAATGCTGAACATTGCACCTTGTACAGTACTAGCTCTGAACTAGTTAACTTCTCAGATGTTGCATGCAAATTTCTTTCAGAAGTTCCACTTCAAAAATGTTGAGAAGCTATACAATATCCTCTTCAAAAGCACCAAGCAATTTAAAAAAAAAAACTAAGAGAGAAACATTAAGCCATCTGTGTGCTAGTAGACTGGTTTATCAAGCTCCTTCTTGCGGAACTATTAGTATTGACTTTCTACTCTTACATTCTTTAACACTTCCAGTACCTATTTAAACATAGAGCAAACAAAGAATTTTGCAGAGCTAGGATAATTCTGAGGACAACATATAACATTATGTCTCAAGTCACGACACACACCCTCTGTCTTTAAACAAGTATAGTACTAAATATTCCCAACTGTGTATAGAAAACGCAAATAAGTTCTGCACCTTTATGATAAAGCCAGGCAACTTCCCACATATTAAAAAGTTCCCTTCAGCTACATTAAGGTTCCTCTTGTTCCAACTAAAGGATGTGAATGTGGCAACTGCAACTTGATATCCCTCCACACAATTGAAAAACCAAGAATAAATTGGAACACTAGGGCTTGCTGATCAGAAGGCTGGCGGTTCGAATCCCCATGACGGGGTGAACTCCCATTGGTTGGTCCCTGCTCCTGCCAACCTAGCAGTTCGAAAGCGTGTCAAAGTGCAAGTAGATAAATAGGTACCACTCCGGTGGGAAGGTAAACGGCGTTTCCGTGCGCTGCTCTGGTTCGCCAGAAGCAGCTTAGTCATGCTAGCCACATGACCCGGAAGCTGTATGCCGGCTCCCTCAGCCAATAAAGCGAGATGAGCGCCACAACCCCAGAATCGGCCATGACTGGATCTAATGGTCAGGGGTCCCTTTACCTTTACTATTCCATCCTATTGAACCTCATCACTGAAATTGTCCATTATATATTTCTAGGAAGGTATTCGTTCACAACCTCTCTGCAGCTGCATCCAGTGTATTGTTTATTTTACTTCTCAACAACCATTGGATCTTCTGGAGATTCCATAGCATAGAGGAAAACTAATCTAATTCCATCAATCTTCGCTTTGCTGCATCAAAATGTGAAGACTTCACACAAAAACTTATGTCACATTTATTCCTTTACACAAGGACCTCCATCTGTGGAGGGGTATAAAAATATTACATGAGGATATCCAAGCATGTGTCTGTTTTGCTTCTGATATATGCTTCAGATAACTACTGTGAGAATCAGATTCCTGATGCCTGAATTAAGGAGGAAAATAAAACACTCATGCAACCAAACCTACATTCAGGTTGACACAGATAAAAGTTTATTCACACATTCTTCCCAAAGCTGGTGTTAATATCAGTATCAGGACAAAGTAACATCAAATAAAGTGCTCAATGAAGTTTCAAAAGATCCTAAGATAGCTTAAGAACAAAAAATGTGAAACTGGTAAGCATTCAAAATGAACCCAAAAACAAGGGATATGGTATCACAAGATGCTGACAAAATAAGGATGAAAAAAGAAGAAGAAAAGAAATTCTAATGTATCTCAGTCTATTGTCATTGAAGGCTTTCCTCAAGTGTCAAAATGAAAAGCAGCCTACAGAGATCTCTGTTAACAGCATCACTTATTCACAGCTGGCAACACAGGTGGATGCCACAATATTCAACAGACTTATTGCGGCAAGAAAGTTTGTGAAGAGCCCACTTCATCAGATGCACTTCTTAAAGGTGCTACAAGGCTCTTTTTTGTGTTTGCTCATAGTCCGAAACACTGGTGCCCAGAATAAATGTAAATTGTAATACTGAATATGTATGTTTCATTTGTAAATATAATTCAAAACAAGCTTAGGAACACAATAAAATAATATCCACTTCTTTGTCACGTGCACAGGGGAGTTCCCAAACTACCAATCCCCTACCACATTTCCAACATTAATTTGTTCTGTTATGGCTCTTTATCTATCTATTCATTACAGTATGTTTGTTATTGCTCGGGTATATGTCACATGTACAGACAGATCATGTACATTTAAGGCCATAAATTCAATCTGATGCATATTTGGGAAATATATCTCTGCCAAATGAGAAAGAACCCTTTAGGCAAAGAGATAGGCTTCTGCAAAATGATTCACTATGTTTTCCATAGCGATATCAAATTGTACACTGTTTTCCTCCACATTGTTTTTTTACTTATGTAACCTGCCTTAAGGCCCAGTTTCATGGGGCTAAAAGATAAAGTACATGATTAAAGCAAATAGTAGTGATTCAAGAAGAGCAAATCATTCACATTCTGAGTGAATAACTCTGGTAAGAGCAGGGTGAGGGCCGACCCATGCCGAAATTGCACCACTTCCTCTGTTTTGTTGCCTTCTAATACTAGAAGCAGTGAGAGGTGGGAAAAACTTTTATCACATCTTACTCCCAGTTGTCGGTACTGGTGAAGACTCGAATTGTATTTCCATTAAAATCCCGCAGGGCAGTAGTTCCAGCAACTGATGAAGTGTACAGCTCACTAGGGTTAAAAGGGTTAAACTTCATTCCTGTGATGGCCCCTCCAGTTCTCATCTATAATGAACGGGATGAATAAAAACAGAAAGCCACTCAGAGATGAGGAAGAAGGAAAGTCCCTCTTGTTATCTCATCTAACACCAGTACAAGGCAGCATTCATCTTTATGTGGCATTAGCCAAGCTGAACAAATATCCTCATAGAGGAGAAGTTTCCTCTGGCCAATACAATTTCTGTTAAATAACTGCCATGTTGAAGAGCAAGCCTGCAGAACTCCTGGCACCGTCTACATCTTGAGTGGCTTGGCTCAGCTTCTTCTCAAGGTTGCCACCATGAACTAAACTGTTGAAAGTCACCTACTCAACCTCTTTACAAGAATGGGTTGTTCTGTGAACAGTTGCTAAAGGACTGAACCTAAGGGTACCAGAGGTGGGAGCAGGGAAAGGGATAAAGGATAAGACCGCAGACAAGTAATGTCCCAATGGAGGGAGGGGGTACTATATATGAAGAGTTTCAGGAGCTCAATTTGGGGGCTGAATTATTACCTTCTTGTGAGGATTTGGGAGGATAAAATGCAACATGGAGGTGATGCCAGGAAAGCTGTTCTGGATGATAAACAACAGCTTGGGAACTCTGAAACTTCCATATTCATTGTTGCCATAATACTCCCCCTTATTTTTGTTTGATAAAGGTGCAAATGAAAGTCCAAAGTCATGTTTCTGCCCAGAGTATTAGTCTTATGCTTTTGTGAGCTTTTCTTTGGAATGTCTAGGACGATATTATTTTAAAAACATTTGCTTGAATACAGACAGATATACAAATCATAGCAGCTCAGTATCCTTGGAGAAGACTTGGAATTCTCAAGGAAGCTATTTTCTTCCTCTGGGTTTGCTCACCCTTTAGAAAAGATGAAGTTCACTCCACAGATAAACACAAGTGTATTTTGCCAAGGAATTATTAACAATTCAAAGCAAGGCCGATGGAAAATATTATTTCATTTGCGGGGACCTCATTCCTTCAACTCAATGAAGTACTTTCACATCTAACAAAGCATGAAGCTGAAATAAAGAGTTAAGACAAATAAAAAACCTCTCCAAATACGTATGTATTTTCTATTTTAGAGTAAAAATTATCTAACTCAAATATGTAGCCAGATCATTCCCTTGCATAGAAAGCTGGGAAATTACAACACAGATTTATCCAGTGCAATGGAGTTCTAACTAGAAGCCTTCATCATTAATCTACATACCGCTCTAACACAGAGCTTGCATAGACACTGCATTCGATCTTCACAATGACTTACCCCTTTTATGAAGCAGCTTTTATTAAGCATTTCATAGTCCCAAAGGATGATGTCTCCACCTTTGGAACCCACAGCAACTGTGCTGGGGTGCGTTGGGTGCCATTCCAAGCATGTAACCCTCCTGTCAAAGGGACTTGCTGTGCGGAACAGGCGGTACGAATAGAGGGAACGTACAAAGGGCACCTGAAGACACTGTTACAAAGACAATGAGAGAGAGAGAGAGAGAGAGAGAGAGAGATAAGCCCTGCAATTCCCATATACTCAAGTCTGTGCTACTCTTCCAACTACTGTATACTGCTAACAGGTTCAACTGTGGACCATACTACACTACATGCATCCATATGTATCTTCCCTCTAATTTTCTTTTTTAACAGAAAACAACCTCTAGATCAGGTGTGGATCAGGAAGCTTTTTGGCCAGATCTTCATCTCCCCACACCCTGCAGGCTAACTTTGATAGGTGAGTCAATGAGCTGTCAATCAGCTGATGTCATAATGATGTCATAATGTTGTCAACATGCATTTCTGCATCTAGATGATGCAAGCTTCACCAGAGGTACAACAAGAGGAGCTGTGGAACTCTTTATCTGCTCGTTTTTCTACTTTAAATTGTTCCCCTCCCCAGCTGGTTTTCTCCAGAAATGATAAGGGGAAAAGGAATATGGTGAGAAGATGAGCAACACGACAATGAGAAATTATTATCCTGTCCATACAGGGGCAAGAGTGAAAATAAATGGTACTATGTATTCCATAATTTTACATTTGATGTGGTGGAGGAAAGGAAAAGTTTGTAGATAGCCATGGTTTAGCGTTGCCTCTCATCATAACCTTAATGCTATGAGCCTGAACAAAGCACTACAGTCACACACTCCCCCCTTCTCCTTGCCTCCTCCTGCATGGCTAAATCAGCAGAATTTACTTTAGCTTTTAAAGAATCCCAGCTTAGTTACAATTGGACCAAGGATGTTGTTTTTATAGAAACTTCAGTTAGCCTATCAAAACAGGCCAGCTTCATAATCCGTGGTTTCAAGTTGACTTGTTATGAAACTTACTAGAGTTTTGTTTTAAACCAGGATTCCTGGTTCAAAAATAATGCTAAGCCAATATACTTTAAAAGTGGAACTATACTCTGCCATAGTCAAAATAAAAAAATTCCTTCCAGTAGCACCTTAAAGACCAACTAAGTTCAACAGGAGGAGGAGGATGGAGAAGAGTCAGTCTTTCTCAAGCTCATTCTAGCTAAACTATCATTTAGCATTATGTGCAAATGCAACCAGAGTGTCATGCAGGGGGGAAAAGGAAAAATCTACACATGGCTGTATTATGCATACTATGGAGGAGGGAACATAAACATGGGTCAAACAGTCAATAATAACAGAACTGTAACTCTTTTCTCCTCCACACTACTATGCAGAGTATGCATTTAGATAGAAATAGAAACTGCAGGAACCTTAGGTGTTCGGCCAGTTTGTAAGGAAAAACACCTACCTTTCTGAGCTGTGTCCCAATAGCACCACCCAGCATATTCTGATGTAGATAATGGACAATGTTCTTCTGTGTCTCTCGCTGATGGAAGAACACTCCTGTTTTTCTGACCATGGATCCATGGAAAGCTTCTCCTGCCAGACAAAAGCAAAAGTTATATTACTACCTACTTACATGCTCACTTAGGACAGATTTCAGGTTTTTAAAAAATAAAATAAAAATGGACACATACCCCAAACTGGAGCCAGGTGCAATGAAACAAAAAAAATACTTTAAAACAAATTCTAGTCAGTTTTCAAAACAAGCCACTTCAAATCATGAGTTATAAGGCTGGCTTGTTAAATTAACCAGAGCCTATTTTAAACTGCAGTCTCTGGTTTAATTGTAATAACAAGCCAGGATTCTGTGAAAGCAAAATAAAACACTGCTGAAGTCTCTTGCTGGACATGTTGAAGGAGGTAGGGCGTATACAAGCCCAAGTTTGGGTTGGACTGATTCCAGCTTCTTACACATTTAATGCTAAACTACTACATGCAAAGTACTCCACTGAGCTCAATGAGGCTTACTCTCTGGTTAAGTATGAATAGCATTGCAGGTTAACTCTCACTACACTAGACTAGGAGCAGCAAACTTTGGCAACCACTGGTTAGGTGGGTGTATAATATTGAGTGGTTTAAGTTTCTGAGCTACTCCAACTCTTCAGTTGGCTGGGTGTTAAGCAAAAAAAACACACCAAAATAGTAGAGGGCAATGAGAAGACTATGCAAGGAAATAACAATGGCTGCAACAGGCCTGAAAAAAAACAGAGGCTGTATTTTGCCCCCTTTCTGATCTGAAATAGGTTAGCAGTCAGTATAGCTCTACCAGGTTAAAAATGAGCTAAAAACTAAGGCAGCTGGAGACATCATTCTTAAAGCACAGTGGAAGAAAATAAATATTGGCCCAGTTTAGGATAAAAGCACAATATTCCAGATACTTCCAAAAGAATGAGTACATAAACCCCAGCCAAGCCCCCCGGAGTTCCTGCAGAAACAGAATATTCCAGGTTTGTTCTGTAGCCTACAGAAAATGTGCAGAGCTATTGGCAGGCTGTTCTCAACAAACAAACCTGCTGACTCTTCATGGAAAAGTCTAAAAACACTGTTGTCCAGGGAGAATTTTGCTGAGCAACTCAGCTTGGGATTTGTTTTCGAACATTGGTTCTGTGTTTTGTGTTTAATTACCAGAGGCATCTACAGCAACACAGAATCTGACTGCAACATATCTAATCACCCCCAAAGCAAAGGAATTCGGCATATTGCAATTTCTTAGGAGTCAGACGACAACAGTCCTCATCATGAGATAGAAGCAGATTAAATGAAACTCTTGAAACATGTATTTTTGCAAGGAAGGGTCCATAATAAAACAAAAGTGTTTCCTTAGTCAACCAAAAGGTGAGAATATTAAGGATGCAACCCCCATTCAAATAACAGCAAAACTCCCCACTGATTTTAACTGGCCTGGTAAATCTCTCTGTCATAGCAGCATACATAAAAAGGGGGCACAAACAGAGGTGTTGAGTGCTCCCCCATCCCTGGCAAGTACTTTTCTTATAGTCAGTCTTACTTTAAACCAGAGATTTCCAAACTGTGTGCTGTGACACCGTAGTGTGCACTTTGTAGGTGTGTCGCGTGAACACTTCCTGCACTCTTCCCGGGGCTGGAAAGGGGGTAGTTTAACCTCTGGTTTCCTAGTAAAACTGAATTACTGTGTTGCAAGTTGATGCATGCCTAAAAACTGTGTCACCAACATGGAAAGTGGAAAGCTCTGCTTTAAACAGTGGAGCATGAGAGTGCCTGAAAAGGGACTCTACTGGCCCTTTCCACCGCATGAATGGGGCAGACTCAGATTTCAAAAGATGCAGTCTCATTATTGCCACATACAATATTGGGTCTCTGTCATTCCTCAGCTGGGAGACTCCTCATCAGAGGACAACCTGTAGTCCCCAGCACTACCACAAGCCTGGGATCAGACTCAGGCTGAGGTGAGGCCATCCACACCACAAGTGAGTTCAGCTTCTGGGGTTGCGTGTGCACAAGTCCTGAGTCTGGAGGGGAGATGGCACCTCAAATGCTAGACAGGATCCACCTCAATAGAAGGGCCTGTCTGCAGACAAGCACTCCATAGGGGCCAATGAGACTTCTGGATGAAGGCAGCTGATAGGAGTCATCTGGATTTAGGGTGTGAGTCCAGCACTTCCAGCTCAAAAAAACCCCCATACTTGGCTGGAAGAACTGCTGGAACAATGCTTTTGTACCAGAACTGTGACAGATTTGGCTGACTGACTAGCCTAAGCCTGACCTCAGACCTGTCACCTGCCATGCCTTTGTTTGCCCATGGATTAAACTTGAAGATGACCTCAGACTATCCCGAGCTTGCCTCTCGCTAGGCTTCTTGTTTTAGGCCCTGATTACTTGGACCATAACCTTGGATACCACTTCTGCTTGTGCTCCTGTCAGTATTGCCTTAACCCTAATCCTGTTTCCTAAAGAATCTAGTGAGAGCAGTACAGCCCAATTTTGAACATGCATGTGTCCAATGCTTTTACACTTCTAGCCTTATCTGCACTATTGAGAGACTTCTAATGTCAAAAGACTTTTAACACAGAGAGTTATATTTGGACCTGCTTATATCATGAAGATTATTTCTTTAAGAGGCTTTATTTTCTAACGTTTTTCGGGTTGTACAAAGCTTCATCTTCTTTTTAAAGCCAGTGCAGTTTTTTGAACAACACTCGTAAAATAACATTCAAACAAAAACTAAGTGAAGTGTTAAAATAGGTCCATAAAGGGAGATATGGAAAAGATAGATTAAAGTGCTTTTACCAGATAAATTGGAAAGGCAAAATATACTGGACTGCTGAATGGGATAAATAAGTTTCAAGGAAAGTTGACCAAATGTTCCTGTACTTGTCTTTGTGTTCACATCAATGCATTACTAGTTCAAATAGGGAAAGGGAGTGTAAACCATTTATTCACTGTTGTATGGAAAGGAACAGCTTCTCCTTCCAGCATTGAAGCACCATTCATTTCTCTGACCCTGGAGCACACATGACTCAGGGCCCAGTGGTGAATTCCAAATAGCAGGAATGCAATTGCAAAACATGCATATATCTGAAATATAATGAAGTTTGCAGGACCAAATTAAATAATTACCAGAACTCAAAAAGTGTTACAACTGAGCAGCCCCACATGAAGCGGCAAAGAATTTGATTTCTGCTTCATATTGCTGTACAAAGCAAACTTTTAAAACTCTCCCAATTTCACTATGTGGGGATTAAATTACCTTTGTTAGTTAAGTGGCAAACCACCAAAACAAGCTGCATTTAGAGCTGATTTCATTATTACTATTTTGGCCTAGAGAGAAGCAAAAGGCTTGCAGGAAAAATGACAGGGGAAAAGATTAAATATGAAGAGATCAAATTACATGTACCCATGGTCTGTTAGCAATAGCAACTATCTGAACAAACAATACCACTAGAATCAAATTGAATTAGCATTACATTGACACATATGAGAAATGTATGTTTTTAGGCCTTACCCATTTTCTCCAGAATCTTGGGGGCTTTTTTCACAAGTAATTTATTTGCATATGGCTCATTTTCCAGCTCTCTGGTGTCTCGCTTCCTTTTCCCAGTTGTTTTTGCCTCTTTTTCTGATGGACACTCAGGAGACTTTTGTAGTTTCTTGTCCCTTGACTGCTTCCCAGGGGCCATTCTGGTAAATCACTGAGAAAGACCAACAGAGTGGGGGATATAGTCATAGAAGAACTCTTTAGATTCTTAAGAAAAGTAGCATACATTTTTAAAGTAGCTTAAAATGGAAGTAAACAGCAAATGTAACATGAGATTTCAAGCCCCACCATTTCATAAATCCTCACCAATACTTTCTTATTATGCATTCTCTTTTTACATTTATATCCCAGTTTTCTTCCATCATGGAACTCCAGATAGCATGCAAAAGTTCTGAGGAGGTTCTGAGTAAGTGTGACTAGCCCAAGGTCACCAAGCAGCTGCATGTGGAGGAGCAGGGAAGCGAACCCAGTTCACCAGATTATGAGTCCACCGCTCTTAACCACTACACCACACTGACTTTCCTTTCTGCAGGATCCAACAACCCCCTCAGTCAATTTCATTTCTTCCCAGAAACTAAGGATTACTCGCTTAGTACTGTATAGGTATTCTTCTCCCTTCCCTTGATCTTAAGAGGATAAGAGCAAGGAATATCAGAAAACAATGAATTGCCATGAAATTGCCATAATTGAAGTTGTTCAATCTCTGAAGCATCAGACGTTAGTAATTGACTGGATGAGGGCAAAACAGACTGAAGCTTAATCCACACAAGACAGAGATTCGGAACAGATAAAGTACGCCATTATGCAGCGCACAGTTAAATTATGCAATCAACCTCCATAAAATAATATTCTTGTGTACAGTCTATAGATATTTTAACTTGAAGCAGTCAAAAGGTGTTTAATTATTCTACAGCTGCATTTCACAATTATTATTTTTTAAAAAATTATTATTAAATTTATTACCTGCCCTTCATCAACAGCTCCCAGAGTGGGTTACAACAATTTAAAATTCAGTGTTAAAAACAGGTCAAACAAATGGTCACAGGAAAAGGTTGGTAACTTGAAACACACACACATCTCAGATGCCAAATGCTAGGGTAAATAAACAACAGCCCAGTAATGAGAAGCAGACCGGTAGTGGTTGTAAGCAGGGGGAGATGAAAAATCAGAGTGGGGTGGGACTGCGTTCATATCAATTATTCTCAGCAGGAATAAAACCTCATTTAATTCTGAATAAAACATACCAAAACGAACTGACTATATATTATTCTGTAAAGGCAACATGCCTGGGGGGGGGGGGGTGAAATAATGTGAAATAGCAAAAACACTTTGACAAACATACTCCAGTATCCTCAATCCAGCTTCTCCTGTTTTCCCCCCTGCTGCTCTGAAGGGCTTCTCCCAAGTCCCAAGTGGGGAGGAGGAGGTCAACATTCATTCATCTGGTTCCTTAGGGTCAGTCCTTAACAATGGTGCTGCCTGCGGAGTGCCAAAGCACTGAAGCTACCTCCATGTTTTGTGCCCTAACTTTCTTCAGAAATGGCCAAGTGATTTACTTTTTTGATAAAAAATGAAAGCGAAAAATTAGAAGGGGGTTTTCTGCTGGTCTTGGGGCCCCCAAATCCTATCCATTTTGCCATCTGTTAGTGGTCCTGGGTCAACCTGTATTCAAAAGGCACTGGAAGCAAATGTAGCCAATGGTTGCTAGACAAATTATGCCTGCTCTTTCCAAACACATTTATAATACAGTAGTTTCCTAATGGCCATACGATATATAATGACAAAGCAATTTATTTTACCACATGTTTATTATCAAAATATATAAGTACAAGGAGTTGTGGCATAGCTAGTGTGTGGCGGTGTGCATTTGAATATGAGACCCTCAGAACAAAAACCCTGTTTAACACCTTGTGTTGTCAGTGTCCTTAATAATAACGATGGTGATGATGATGATACTTTGGGGCATTATTCAGTGGCTAAAAAGCTCCCCTTTCATGCTGACTGGGCAGCTCTAGGACGCTGGAGACAGAGACCTTCCTGCATGAAAAAAAAAAATAACGGGTCTTCGACCCCTGCAACCCTGAAATACTACACCACTGATCTTAACACACAAAATATTTTCACCAGTCTGGAGCAATAGCTAAGTGCAATGATCAGAAAAGAAAGGAAAAAATTCAAGAAACCATCGTAGAAGGAAATACTGCAGGGGGGCTACTCCTCCTCTCTCTCCCTCAAATACAGCACGTGAAACAACTTTCAGTTTTATGTAAGTTCAATATTATTAGCATACCAGAGGCGGGCCAAATAGTACAAGGCTGCCTAAGTAGAACCGCCCGCCCTCCTCACCCTGGACCAAAACGAAAAAAGCCCACCGCCTTTCAGGCGTGAGGGGACTTTGAAATAAGGTTGGGGGCAGCAAGGCGGAGCCCGAAGCAAAGAAGGAGGTCCTTGGCGTCGGATAGCGAGAAGCAGGGAATGCAAGCGAAGGGGAGGGCTGTGTATCCTCCGAGGGGGGAAAGCGCCTCCCGAGCGCGGGAGCCTCCGCCACAAGTTGCAAGGGGTGCAAAGGGGAAGCGGTAGCCAAGGGCGCCCCCTCACCTGAACTCCCTTGACCGCACGCTCCTTGCTAACGAGGCCGCGCCGGCTGAGGAGTGGATGGACAAAAGACGCGGGAAGAAGGAGCCGCCTCCTCGCCGGTTTCATAACCTGAGCGGGGGGGGGGGTAAAGGAAGGAAGGAAGGAGGGAGCCGAGAAGAGCTTTACGCGGGAAATTAGTCGGGTTCCGGCGTGGCTTCGGAGTGGGAACCGTGCGGCTGGCAGGCGAGCAGGCAGCCTCCCTCGGCTGAGCGCTTTCTCTTTCCTCTCGCCGGAAGGAGGCGCCACGAAATGGTCTGCAGCTGCACCGAGAAAGAGCTCTCCCCGCGGCCTTATGTTTACGTATAACCTAAACAAGCTATAGTTTAGGGCCGCACTCTCTTAGAGCCCCCCCAAAAAAAATTAAAGGGGAAAAAACGATGTACATTTCCGAAATATAAGATAGAAAACAAATAAAACCTATATACAGCAACAGTGTTTTGTGTTGTGTAGGCTCCTTTTTCTTATGTGCAAATGGCTTTAGATACCTATTAGGTCCATAAATTACCATATAGCATATATTCAACACAAAAAACAGCGGCAATTTGTTGTTGACAAAGGACAGCTGGACATAGAAAGGGCCCCATTACCTTCAGCAGCTTTGATCCGGCCCTGGTTACACCAGAATTTGGCCCTGGCGGCTGATTTATTTGTTCTTTAAATCGTAGGAAGAGAGATATAGGAGGGTGGTTGCTTCTGTAAGTGCCGCTGGGAAGCATCCTGGGGCGGGGAGGGGAAATAAGTTATCTGAACGTGTGCAGAGTGCCACGGCCATAACCACTGGCAGCTCAAATGCATAAACAGGTTCGGCCTGCGCCATACTCGAACCCCGGAATCAGTTAGCATAGGAGCCAACTCCTAGGGGCCGAGGGGGTCTTCGCCCCTCCGCCCCAAAACTGATGGGCATTGCCATTCAAATTGAGTGCACTGTGTCATGTGATTGATTATGCGGGTGGGGCTTACCTAGGTTCACCCCCCCCCCCAATATTTTATTCAAGTTGGCACCCCTGGCACTTGGAAACTTGTGGGAAAGTGGAGGTTGGGAGATAAATCCCTAAAAAGGAAAGAAATCCATGAATATAGTATGCTACATTTGTGACATTGTTTATTCCAGCTCCTACTGGACGACACTCGTGGACATGGTGCAGTAGTGTATAAAAAGCTGGAAATCATGGAAAGTTCCAAGCCAGCATGGATTCATATATGAATGTTTCCTCATTTAAGAAACCCCATGCATGGGGGGGTGGGGGGAGGCATGTTAGAAAGGAGTGACAAGAATGGTATCTCAAATACAGCAGTTGCTAGTTATTGTTTTTGCAATGTTTTAAAGCTATTTTTAACTTTTTACTGGTAATTCCATTGTTCTTTTTATAAACAATTTTGAAGGTGTATTTTTTTTCTTACAATCAAGGTATAATTTTTTTATTAAATAAATAACATTACAGATTTTAGGCAGGAACCACTCGAACGTGATTCCTCATCCTACAGTCTGAAGCTATATGGTCAAGTTAAGAATTGCATCGAATGTTTCTGATTATGTAGCTCAGTACTCTGATTCTCATGAAGATGGAAGCTTTCTATGCTTCTCTTAGGTGGCTGTTGTACTGTGAGATTGTGTTGCTGGCAACCCCTTCCTATACTTCAGGTTATTGACCACTAACTAAATCATGTGCCCTCCTTGCACATTAGGCAGGGATATCAGCCTGAAACCGTCTTTCTGGCCTGCATACATTCACCAAACCATCTGTACACTCACTGCATATGTATACAAACTTTTTATGTGTGGCCAGGGATCCTAGGCACACATAGTTAGGTAGCTCATCAAAATTAAGTTTCATTTCATTCTGTACCTTAAAACATGCGGAAGTCACCTAGGATTATTTTTTTACATGTATAATAATTTTAAATTAGCAGCAATCTTTCATGCACTGTGTCAATGTCAAAAGGAAAAGGACTTCCAGCACAGATTCATTATTAGGAAAGCAAAATGATGGACAAATGGCAATACTCTGCCAGGAAGGAAAGAGCAATCAAGAGCTGCCAAATGAGAGAGGGAAAGAACAATCAAATGCAAATTGCATCAGGCATGTTTTAATCTATTATTGATGCTGCAATTGATTAAAAAGCCAAATTAATCAATTCATTATTTCAGCTCTAATTGTATCCACAGTCAAACCTCATTTGAGTAAATTAAAAGGCACATATTGGATGCAGTTTACAAGCTACTTTTTCTGGAATAGTCTATGCTGCTGTTCTGGATTATTCATTGCTCTCATTGTCTTCTTTTCAGAGACCTATGGATTCCCATCCATTGTCAATGGTTATTCAGTAAATGCAAATTGTCAAAAAATATATAGATGTTTCCTTTTACATCCTATTCATAAACCCTGAGACATCAGTTACTTCACCGGCTTGAGAAGGATATATAAATCAACAGCTAAAGGGAATACTTTGCCATGGACTAATTGGGATTTTTGTCATACTAATTTGCATTTGCTTCATATTTGAAAGCATAAAACTGTATGTTTCTTCAAACTTAAGCTGATGCACACTTACCCAGAAGTCTCATTGCTTTATTTTCTTTAGACAACAGTATTTTTTCATACTTTCTAATATTTGTATTGTTCCTTTTTATTTTATATTAAAAAATACAATAAAGATCATATTGAAAAAGAAGTCTCACTTTGTTCAATGAGACTTACTTCCAAGTGAATGCGCACAGAACTGCAGCCTTATAATTATGTTAAAAAAAATGCCACAAGTGGATGTAGCATTAGAACAGGGGTCTGGATGTGGCCAGCAGGCCATCTCCCCTTGCCCCTCCCCCATGGGCCAAGTTTGACAGGTGGATCCATCTGTCTAACAATCACTAGATGTCACTTTGCCTGTGAAGTGTGCACAACATTTGTCTGTTGCCAACCACCAGCTGGTGGGTGAGAGTGGGGAAGCCCTGTGCACAGGTCTATTTCATCCATCCATCCATTTATTTATTTTAATAATTGACATACCACTTAACTGCAATAGCCTCTAAGCAGTTTACAGAAATAAAAGAGAAGCAATACAAATAATCTGAAACTATAATAAATTTAAAATGCATGCTGGGATTAAAAAAAAAAGTCTGGAGTAGGCACCAGAGGTTCAGCAGGGAGGGGGCCTATGTGCTAGGAAGGGATTTCCCCTGTGCCAACAATTAGCTGATCATCGGTGTCTGCAACACACCTTAGTTGGCCACTGCCTCCCTTGTTCCATGAATCCCAACGGTTGCCACCCTTCCTTGTAATTCAACACAACCATTGCCTCGGTTTTGCATACCAGAAGACCAGGAACTAACCTTTCTGAGTAAGCACACTTGGCACATCTCTGCTAACTCCCAAAGTGGTTGTGGGTTTGGTTTTTTTAAGATGGATTTTAATATAGACAATTGTCTGTAGACAGAATATTACAGCTGAGCAGCTGTACTGAAGGGGGAAGGATCTTGCTCTGAGCAGTACTTTGATGGGAAACCACCTGGGAATCCTGTGTAAGCCACTCTGAGATGCTTGGAGGAAAAGCGGAGTATAATAAAGTGGAAACATATAACGAAAGACCTGGTGCGCTGAACCTGGGTGGCCCTGTTTTTATCGGTTTTGAAGCAAATGGATGCCACCCACAGAGAAGATAGTGGATCCTACATCCAAAGCAAACTCGCCCAGCTATGCGGAAGTATAACAGCGTGTAAATAAATAAATAACCAAGCAGGCTGATAAGGACCTGTGCTAATCTGTTCCTAGGCCTTACAAAATACTGAGAACAACTGTTGAGGGTGTCAGTTTGGTACTGGGGAGAAGGGAAATTGACCAAGAAGACTTATTTGGCCTGAGATCTTCTATACATTGTTGGAACTCCTATCAGTCCCAGCTAGCATGACCAATTGTTAGGGATTATTATTAAGATGGAGTCCAGCATCTGTAGAGCTGCATGTGCCCTGGTCCTGATGCACAGTATCCTGGAGAGAGGAATTAGGAAGCTGAGGCTGTGTTCCATGGAGTTCAAAGCTGCCCACCCACACTCTGTATGGGAAGTTTCAGGAAGGAAGAAATATTTTCTTTTCACACTCTTTGGAAGCTTTACCTTTATGTATCAATAATGTGTTTAGGTTCAGAGCTGGATGTCAGTGCTGAACCTGAGACCTTTGAGCATTATAAATAGCATGGGAAAAGGTTTCAGGCAGGCAGGTTGGGGGGGGGGGGAATAGCATCTTAAGACTTTTCTCTTTTTTTCTCTGTCCCTTCCTGCAAGCTCTGAACAGCATTACACGTCTTCTCTTCCAGCAGTGGCTGGAAGGATGGAAGCATTCCTGTCAGTCTGCAGATACAAGGCAACATTTTGTTGTACAGGGTGAGTCCTTTAAAAGAGGCCCCATGGATACAGAGTACACATGTTCCATGGGGCCTCTTTTAAAAGACTCGCCCTGTATGTTCCATTTCAAGTGTCCTTATTTCAACTTCAGGATTCAGTGTAAATATTTATGAAAGATGAAAAATTGAACTGACTCATTAAATATTAAGAGAGTTATGTGTTTGGAAAAGAACAAAAACAACAACAACAACACCCAGATACCTGGCCATGTTATCTGTCTTTTGTGGAAAAACCAGTGAAGTGTCTTCTGGCACCTTAAAGACAAACACATTTCTTATGACGTAAACCTTTGTGCACTACAGTCCATTTTCATCATATGCATGAAGTTTTATTCTGAGTTGTAAGTATATATACACTCTTTTGGGGGGGAGGGTATTGTAAAAAGTGAGGGCAGAGGGAAATGAAATGCAGAAAAGTACAGACATTGAAAATTACATACTTAACAGCAATAATTCACAAAACAATTCTTGATGGCACAGACATCCTAGCATTGGTAAGCCAATTAATACATATAATGTGCTAAAAATCCTTTGGCTTGGCTCAATCCACAAGTGATAGCATTGAAATTCTTGATCTATTGTAATTCAGCAAGTCTCCCTTTGAACTTCATTTGTTCCATGGCTACATAAGAGACTGGCCTGTTTGTCCTATGTTGAATGCCCAAGGGCATCACTGGCTGGTGATGCAGTAAATCACATTGGAAGATGATCATGTGAATGAACCCTGCATGTTGTGGGTGGCATTATTAGGTCCTGTAATAGTGTTGTCAAAGTAATTATAAGGACAAGGTTTGCATATAAGTCTGTCACAGCAGAATCTCTTTCCAAGGAAATGAAGGTAAAAAATCCACTACTGTCAGCATACTGCATGGACTATTGTGAGAGATCAACAGAATTTAGTTTTAGGGGGTTTAAAAGACAAAGGATTTTTATCAATTTCCATCATCCCTGGCCATGCTTGCTAGGGCCAATGAGAATTCTAGTTCGGAAAGAGCTGGAGGGTCAAAGGTTACCACTCCTGCTCCAGAGCAAGGCTGAAATTAATGTTTTTAAATATGTGGTTTACTCAAGAGTATGGACTACAAGTCTGAGACCTAATCTTGATCAGATTCCAGTTGTACCTCGGAAGTCGAAAAGAATCTGCTCCCAAAGTCCGTTCAACTTCTGAAACATTCGACTTCCAAAGTGCGGCTTCCGAATGGTTGCAGGAAGCTCATGCAACCAATTGGAAGTTGCAGAAACCCTGTTGGATGTTCAGCTTCTGAAAGAACATTAGAAAACCGGAACACTCACTTCAGGTTTTCGATTGTTCGGGAGCGGAGGTACGACTGTAATGAGGTATTTTAATGAGATCTAAACAGAGAGATACCTTAATGGGGGCCACTAGCCTTTGTCTGAGTCAGTTATCTGGAGTCTGAGTTATTATTTTTTGTTTTTCTGGAACAGATGGAGCAACATAAACTAAGTGTGGTGACTTTAAAGGCTGCTGCACAAGTTACATTTTAGGTGACAGTGATATGCATTTAGGATTACATCCTACTGAGTTCAATAGAATTTGTTTCAGAGTAATCATGTTTAGGACTGGGATACATGACTGAAGTTGTATTTTTCCATTCTGAAAACTTAGCATCTATGTTCCAAAATGTGTAATACCTATAACATACAGCAGGGAAGTTCCAGTTGCCATCAATGTTCAGCGGCTTGTTTTCCTGATGCAACGTGTGTGCAAAGTCTTTTCGCTTATCACCATGTAACCAACCAATGGTTCTCACCCATATGTGATTAGGAAAAAATTGTCCAGGGTGTAAGCTCCAGATAGAAATTAGTTCTGGCAAGTTTTATTTTAGAAACTGAGACTCTATGTGGGCAGTAGCCTTCTTCCACCTAACAAAACAATAGTAATAAATCCAAACCTATACCCTCTGCAATAACGGAAGCTCTAGATTGTTAGGGCTAGCATAAACAGAAAGTAGACTGGAAAAGGAAAATGTTCCCATGCATGTAATGCAAAACCTTGTCTCAAATGTTGAGTCATAGCTAAACTGGTTTAAGGGAGGTGGAGAACGCAGCTCCACTTTTCAAGGATCCCAAAGAGCTGTAAAAGGTAGGAACTGAAAACTGGAGGTGGAGTGTTAAAATGAGAGAAGAGGAAGAGAAAAAGGGTTGTTTAAAAACAAAACAAAAAACCCGGAACCAAATTAGGGGATGAGGGAAAGGAGAAACCTGGCAATAAGAACATGTCTTTTACTGCATCAATAAGCAGTGCTTTTTTCCTGGGGGGTATGCAGGGGTACACATACCCCTAAATATTTTGTGAATCTAGGTTTGGCCTCATTGAGGGGCAGTATTTCAATATAAGTAAGAAAATAAGAGTACCCCTAAACATTTTTTTTTAAAAAAGCACCGTCAATAAGGCATCTTTTTAAGCATAGGAAGACACCATGGCCTTCAGAAAGGGTGAGTGGGGAAGGGCTGTAGCTCAGTGATAAGAGCACATGCAAAAGATGAAGGTGAGGGAAGATCCCAGCTGGAAACCCCAGAGAGCTGCTGCCAGTCTGTGTAAACAGCATTGGGGTAGAAAGGCTAATGGCAGCTTCCTATTTAAGACTTCTGGTTTCTCTTCAGACAAACATCTCAGTGCTCTGTTCCTGGAAGCCAACAAACTGGCTGTTTGTGCCCAAGGGAGAAGTGGGGCAGCAGAAAAGGTGAGTTGGCTGTTCCAAGAGCGCAGCGCCAGCAGCCTTGTCAAGGAGTTTCCTCACTGCAGTGCCGAGCCCAGCAAACCACTAAAAAGCAATCTGGGAAGGAGGACGCCCGGGTGAATCACTGCTTTCTCCTCTTTTGGCAGGAAAGAGCCCTACAGCCCTTCGACAGGCTTTGCGAGTGCAGCTGTCTGTTCCCTTTTTGCCCCATGGCAGAAAACCCTCCGCCTCGATATCCCCGGAGCCTCCTCGGTGCCTGCTTGTTGCTTCAGCCTGAACTGTGCTCAGCGGCTTAAAAGGAAAGAGGAGCGACAGGGCCTGCAAACCGCACCGGTTGGAAGGTTGGAATCCCTGCTCGCGTGAGGGCTGCGCCGGAGTCACGCACTCTCCACATGTGCAGAGGCGCTCCCACTTTCCCTCGCCTGTCCCGACTGAAACCCGGCTCCTTCGGAAGCTGAGCCCCGGCTGCGGTTATGCGAATATCACCACCCCATTCCCCCACCCCGCCGCTTTAAATGCGGCCAGCTCAGCCTCTCCTGTTGCTGCTGGGCAGGGCCTCCCTTCATCCCCACGACGACAGCGGGATAATTGGATCAGAAGCTCCCTCCCTCTCGGCCCGAGGCAGGAGGGTGGAGGGAGCCTTCTTTTTCTTGCCCAGCGAGCTCGCGCTCCTCGCTCGCCCGCCCGCAGCCCAGGCCTCTTTGCGCGGGAGTCGCGCCGCGCTCCCCTTCGGAGGTCTCCGGGGGGCTGCGTGGGTCCGCCTACCGCCCGGGAGGCGGGCCGGCCTCCCCCCTCCCCAAACGCTTCGCTGTCCGTCCGGCCGCTTGAAATAGGGGGAGGGGCGACGGAGCGAACGAGAGCGAGAGTTTGCGCCGCGGGAGAGGAGCGAGAGGCGGATTGATCCAGGCAGGGTGGGCTTGGCGAGGAACGTGCCCAGCCTTTCCCCCCTCGGACGCTTCGCTGGTTGATCCCGGCGAGCCCCAGGACTCCTCTCCGAGCGGGAGTCTCCGGAGCAGCAACTTGGAGAGGTAAGTCTCCTAGTAACCTCCTCTCCCTGCGGGCTCTGCTCGGGGGCTGGACTACTAGCAGCGTCTCCAACAAGAGCCCATTCTTCTAGCAGGGAAAAGAAAGGGAGATTCTTTTTGGCCCCCCCCCCCCGTTTTGGGAGGGTGGGACCGAGGTGGTAAGTTCCTTTCTTGGAGCTGTTCCCGAGCAAGGAGCCACAGGATCCCTGTTCCCTTTTTTGCTGCGCTCGACCTCCTGCTCTGCGTCGTGGAAAAGGCGCTCCGAGCCCTTTCGCCTCGCCAGACAGAGAGCGATTGTCCTCTTCGAGGCAGCAGCTGCGGCAGCTTCGAGAAGGTAACGCAGCAGCGACTCTCGAGGGAGGGGGGGGGGAGGATAACTGAGTCGTCTTTATTTTCCTCTCAGGACGGCTGGCGGGCGCCCGGGGCTGCTCTCGCCCTCTTTCCACCGTCGTCGTCCTCGCTCCCCTCCTCCTCCTCTCCCCTAGTCAGGGCTGCTGCGCGTGCGGAGGCGGCGGGGCGCGAGCGCGCTCCGGGTCTCCCACGTTGCTCTCTGCGGACATTCTTTCCGCTGGATTGCGCGGGGGCAGGTAGGTCGTAGCCCCTGTCCGGGGCAAAACTGCCGCCGCCGCACCCACTTCCAAGATCTCTCCGGTGAAGGAGAGTGGGAATGGGGGGCGGGGAGGCATGGGTTTCTTATAACGGGTGGGAGGGACAGACGCGCTCGCCAACTTTTTCAGTTTTAAACATTAGGAACTAAGGATTTGGCAGCGTTCTGAACAGGTTTGTTTCATACTTGTGGTCCTCTCCCTCCTCCCCACCCCCTTTCCTGTCATCGCTAAGGCCGATAACTTTCGGGTGGGAACCCCTCTGCTAGGGAGCACCCTCGTCTGATTGGTGCGGAACTGGGCTCGGGCGCGGGAGATAAGATGACAGAGCTCCTTTGTGAAGGAGGATCTGGTGCGAGTGCTTCCCACAATGAAACTGGAAGCCACGGGCCTTGTAGGGGAGTTTAGCAAGAGGGGCTGCCAAAGAGAGTAAAAGCCACTAGGATCCCTTCCTCCACACTTATCATTCCCCCCTCCACCATCTACAACTTGATGTTTGAAGGGCTGGGTAAAAACGCTTCTGCTTAGCCACCAAAATGAAATTTCCTCCTGCAGGAGATGACTGAATATTACAGTTCTGGGCCGATCGGAATTTGATTTGTTTAAAAGGTGGGGTGCCAAATAAGAGTATACTACATAATAATAATAATAATAATAATAATAATAATAATAATAAATTTTATTTATATCCCGCCCTCCCCAGCCGAAGCCGGGCTCAGGGCGGCTAACAACAATCAAATAATCAGTCAAATAGTCACACAATCTAAAAATAGTTCATTAATTGGTGATATCAAACTAAGTCATACTCTGAGTAGAGCCATTTATATTATATTATTGGCTAGCTTATACTGTAGTCTAAAATTTAGTTGTTTGTAATATATAGATTGGATTTTTAAATTAATTTAGTATTTAAAGCTTTGGGAATTCCGACTGGAAAGAAGGGGTGGGACAGTTTCAAGCTGCATAGCTTGTACACTACAGAATTAAAATGGAAGTAGCAAGCCTTGCCAGCAGAAGGTGAGATGCAAACAGCTGCAGTATTACTGCAGTTTTGTGCTGAGAGGAAAAAGTGGAAGGGAAGGTCCCCTTGTAGATGCTGAGGATATTATCTCTGTACGGTTGAGTGGCATTTTGTTGACGACTTAGGTATGGACATGCAGACACCAGGGGTTGCTCTCTGAACCTGTGTGATCTTGTTACCTGGCTCCACAGATATTTTTATTTTTATTTTGGGTAACTCTGTCCATGAAGGAAAGAAGCTAATATGCTGTGCTGATATTCTTGTACAGGGAACTTAATACTGGATTTCTGTTGTAGCAAGAGAGAAAAGACCATCTGTGGTTTGTCCTTTCTTGGTCATGGAAGAGGTCAGAAGCTCCTCAAAGGAAATGTCAGAGGAGCTTTGCAAGCTGTACAAACTGTGAACCAGTATAACAGCTTTCTGTGCCAGCTAAATTTTCCCTACTTGTTGCACTTAACACAATCTATTTATTTGAAGGGCTGGTCAAAAGGAGGAGGGAGATAGCCACATGCAGCTTCAAATGTGCCCTTCTGGATTTCTCATACAGCAGATGGCTTCCAAAAATCACAAATACCAGGGACAGTAAAGTCAGCCATGAACCTATTTGCATGGAAATGTGTGAGGTTTTTACCGATGGTTAATAATATAACTCTCAAATGCCTCCCATAGTATTAAAGAGTTAAAACCTTGCTTTAAAAGGCGTATGTTCATTCCACTAAACTTTACCTTGAATAACATTAAGAGGATTTGCAATTATGAAGCAGAGCGTTAAACAAATGCTGGATAGAACTGTTTCTAGGTGTGAGCCGATTGCTAGGTGGAGCAAGAATGGCATTTCTGCTACTGCATTACAGAGTTAGATGCATTGTGGCTCAGGGGAGGTTTGTTTTGCCTCTGGGTCTTCTGACAGTTCTGGCTGTTGAAGAAACTTAAGGGCTGCTTAAGTTGACACACATAGTCACCAGTTAGGAAGTAGAAATGTGTGAAATGTACCATAACTGTCTGTCTGCCATCAGTCTGCCATCAGTTTTGGCTATTTTATTTTTTGAAATAGTCTTCTTCATACAAAATAATCCCTTCAGCATGCCAAACACATGAGCCTTGCTTCTTCTCAAACCAGACCCCAGGTACTGTGTAGGACCCCAGGTACTGTGAGGTATAAGATTGCTCCTCTGTTTCCACCAGCCTGACTTTTACTCTCTGCAGAACCATGTTGCTGCTTGCCCTAAACCCGGTGTATGGGGGAAACTAGAATAGGCGCAAAAACTTTGTGGATTGTAGGACACTGCAAAGTTAACTAGTAGTTTGTCTCTGTTCCTTACACCTTAACTGCAATACTTGTTCGATATAAATTGATGTCATAAACTCACCCTGGAAACAACTGGAATAAGGGAAAATGAGACAACTATACTAGGCTATTTCCAGAGGTACAAGGTAGCTTTTGGCATGATAAACTGTGATACTCAGTTCTAGGTCAGTCTTTGGTGCTTCTTTGCACTGTTAGCATATGTAATCAAGTAACTGATATCTTAAAACTTTGCATGTTTGGGGCCTCGTGCTCAAACAGACGCCAACCACTGGATTTATCACTTAGCATCACCCCAGCAGATCTGTAAATCTTTAAAGCAGGCTGAATACGCCATCCTATAGCAGATCTCTCCTCTTGCCCTCCTGTCAGGGGACCTAACATTTTAGGCCCATTTACCAAGTTTAATTGAAATAAGGGTTGAATTCCTTTATCTTCATATGCCAGCTTGAAACATAGTTTGATTAGCTGAAGAAAAACATCCTGGCGGAGGGCACGTTTCATTGCCTTGTATAGCAAATGGGTCAGTTCCTGACCTGGGAGACCATGGAAGCCCTAGAAGCTCAAAAAGAAGTCATAACATGTATAGCGGCATTTAGGAATGGAGCATATATGTGTAGTGATGAGTTCACAAGGTTTAAGATAAAGAGGCATTATTTTTTGCAAGTTACTATGCATGTATTTGTTTATTATTTGTGCCCTGCTCTTCACTGAATGGTCCCAGGGTGAGTTACAAAAATAACACAATTAAAACAGGGACAAATATATATTCAAACCAGAACAAACTAGCCAATGACAAAGTGAACAAAACAACAGCACAGAATAGTAATGTAGGAGGAGGAAAAACACCTACCCCAAAAACACCCTATGTAAAGAGAGGTGACCCCCAACAAGGAGCTTCCTGATGCTGCAATATGCCCCTTGTGGGGGGTTGTCATCCCACAACTGGGACATCTTCTAGACCAAAGTGCCATATTGTGTATTTGTGTGCATTTCATAGCTTATGCTGTGCACATACTTTGTGCACTGGGTATCCAAGTACGAAAGTAATCAACTGCTTGATCTGTGTGTCAATAGTGAGAAACGTATGTGTGGCCTGTACTGATTAATATATTTGAAGGAAACTGTGACTAATCTATCCTGTTGAAGTACAATATTGTAAATCTGTTCTGCTTTAGCATTGTAAACGTGTATCCTTATGGCATTCCTCCTCTCGCTACTGAACTCCTTTCCTAAAAGACTTTTTCTCGCTGGAGAAGATAAGCTTACCTTATCCATTCCTGCTGAATGGAATGCTCTATTGCCCATTTGGAATGGTGGCTTTTGGCTTCAGTGGGTGAGGAGGGAAAATGGGCAAGGGAAGCTGCCCAGGGAAGCTGTTGGAATGCTAGTGATAGGAGGGTGGTTCTCTGCCTTACTGCCACCCAATTATTTTATATGATTTGTGCTGTATTTGTGATGCTCTATTGTTTTATTTTGTTAGTGTTATTTATCATTTGTAAGCCCCTTTGCAATTCATTTGAATGAAATGTGGCATAGAAAAATAATAAATGAAATCAATCAAATCCTGGCCACTACTGCCTACAAAAAAAATCCCACAGATTCAGCATGGTAGGGTGATGACACTGGACTATTCTACAGGGACACATTTGGCAAGCTAGCGTAGCCCATGCTCTCTCAGCCATATTTCCACATTATTATATAGGTATAATAATGATACTCTTTTCCCACAACACATTGCAAACTTGTGGGATCACTTTTCTTTGGTATGAGGTAAGAGTTGAAAGATCATGAACTCTATTGCTACATTTTTGTTTTTAGTAGACATATTAGTGCCCGTTCACAGCCACACAAAAATCCTGAATGATAATAATGTGGGACAGCAGTCACTTCTCCACCAGAAAAGACCAAAAAAGGAAGTTCCTTCTCCAGACTTCTCTTTGTTGAACTGAGTAGCTCTGCTTCTTTGAATATCAGTCATTGTTATTTCATTCATTGCTTGCAAACACTGTAATATGGGAGCAAACCTGACTAAACAAGTGCTTTATTTTTTAACAGGATAGCTGGGGATTATGGTCCATTTGTGGGGTGCTGCTTCGCTTGTGAATTGTACCTCAGATGCTCCAGGCTAAACATGTAGTGTTAGATGAACCAAGGCGCTAGCCTCATTCTGCAAATCTGCTGTGACTTTTTTTCCATTAAAAAAAACTTTTGGGTGCTTTAAATAAAACTGAACTGATCGGTGCTGCCTGTCATTAAAACAACATTCTTCTAGACTTGAACTAAACATGCCCAAGGCACTAATTGCATTACTTCCAACTTCCTGATGAACTCTAGAGGTAGCCTGCCTAGTATTCTCCATGCTGAGTTTGTTCATACAACACAATATTCTTCCTGCATAACAAAAACATTTCTGCATTTAGACAGAGATGGATGTTGGAAGGCAAGAAAACTCAAGCTCTTTCTGACCAGGATCTGGCATTAATATGTTAGCAACATAATATGATAGTACAGTATTAGTATATGTCTTCTGTTGAGATGGATATGTAGGGTAAAAGTAGGGTAAAAGCTGAAGTACAAAGTCAGCTATTGGGAACCATACAGAACAGCAAAGATGTCTTAGGGCAGCAGCTACTACTTTGTTTACAAAGCTTTATAGAGGCTTCAGTAAAATCTACCTTAAAGGTGAAGGCCTTGCTATAACTATATGGGAAAGCTAAAAACAGTGGTCTGTCCTATGGAACTCAGTTGAATTGCTCATACTGATGTTCTTATTGCCTGCTGCTAACCTTTAATGTTTGAAAATCTGTAACAACTTTCTGTAGGTATATTTACAATGGTATAAATAACTAGACATGGTAGCTGCTTCATTCAAGAGCAAAATGTTGAGTTGAATGAGGTGACTAGTGAAGCTATACAGGATTTTCATTCTTCTGTTTGATTCTTAAACTGCATTCTCAGTTATACGTTGTATGGGTTGAGCTTCGTAGATTATCAGTTAAAAAACCTATTCTGTTTTCCAAAGAAAGGTATTATTGAGATGCTGTATTGCGGGATTCCAGATCCTGAGACTGGATATTCTGTGAAATACTTTTAATTTCTTTTTGGGGGACAGAAAATAAAGAATTTCAAATTTAGACTGAACTGGAACAGATATGCTTGTTGCTTATACGGTTGAGAAGTTTGCTTCTCAAGTGGCTGTGCTTCCTTTAAAACCAAGATGAGCACTCTGTGGTCCTCCTGATGATATTGGACTCCATCCCCCAACATGCCTGACCATGGGCCATGCTGGCTGGTGGGAGCTGTGGGCCACAGGTTCCCCATCGCTGCTGTAAAACAAGGATGGCCAGCTGGTGACCTGTGAGTGACCTCCAGTCCTGAAATTAACTTTTTTTCAGGCCCCTATTAAGTTTCAATCATGATAATAATAACATATTTTCTAAAGTTTTCCTTTTGAAAAGGAAACAGTTTTCAAAAGTTGCAAGATGTCATACTGCTATAAATACAAAAGCTAAAGAGAGATGCAGTTCTCGGCCATGTGCGCTATGACTTTGGAGCCCTTACTGTTAGATGATGCCAACTATGTTGCAGGACCTGAATGCAGTGGTACCTCTGGATGCGAGCAGGATCCGTTCCGGAGCCCTGTTCACATCCAGAAGCGAATGCAACCTGCGCGGGTCGCGATTTGCTGCTTCTGCGCATGCGCGTGATGTCATTTTGACCGTCTGCACATTCGTGAGCGGCGAAACCTGGAAGTAACACGCTCCGTTACTTCCGGGTCGCCGCAGCGCGCAACCCGAAAATACTTATCCTGAAGCTGCTTCAATCCGAGGTATGACTGTACTGATAAAATGTTCAGACTAACCTGCCAAATAAATTTCGGGCCCCAGCCCACCATCTGGAGAGTATAGTGACTCCTGAGACTATAGAAGTTGGCCTTCCCTTCTCTAACCTTTACACTGACATTACACGGGTATGGATTGCTATATGTGGTGTAAAGAAGGGAGAGGTCAGAATACTGGCAAGCTCCCCACACCTCTCTCTAGTCATCTGTGTCAGCACTTGCCTCGCATAATCCACAGCCTTCAAAAGAGGTAGCTGAACACAGTATTGACCACACAATGCCTCCTACACAGTAGTTTCTAGTCAATTACAGGGCCAGTTTCTGCTTGCTAGTACTGAGCTGTCATATCAGTAGACTAGCATAGGGTAGGTTTAAATCACTGACATCAGAACTATACTAGAAAATATATGGGATTGACTTAAAAAGTGTTTTTCTTTTTATTTACAATGTTGTAGTGTTCACTGTTGCTTCTGTAACGTGCCTTGAGGATGCAAATGAACTGCTCTGATCGCTTGGTAACCTTTTACGTAACTAACTTTATCACAAGTTAAGACAAGTTCTGTCTGAAGAAGGACTGAAAAAGCCATTCTGGGAATAGGCTTGGTAAATATCTTAAGGTCACACAAAAATGAGAATGTAAGAAAGGTTGTCTATCATCTATCTATCTATATCTGTCTTCTGTTTTCGGATGCCCTCTAGCAGATAAGAAGCCTAGGGCAGGGGTCAGCAAACTTTTTCAGCAGGGGGCTGGTCCACTGTCCCTCAGACCTTGTGGGGGGCTGGACTATATTTTGGAGGGGGGGAAATGAACGAATTTCTATGCCCCACAAATAACCCAGAGATGCATTTTAAATAAAAGCACACAGTCTACTCATGTAAAAACACGCTGATCTGCAGGCCAGATTTAGAAGGCGATTGGGCCGGATCCGGCCCCTGGGCCTTAGTTTGCCTACCCATGGCCTAGGGTTAAACTCCTTAACTGATTTGTTGTGTATCACCTAGGGCTGTAGAGATTGATGGGATTTGCTACTTTTCAGGCCACTTAGTGTTTGTCCCATCCAGCAGTTTACCTTGGTAATCCTCAAAATAAACCTGGCAGGCCAGTATTACTCTGCTCCCATATTAGAAACGGGTGAGAAAGATGAAGCTGAGAGAGAAGCTCTTACTAAGGCCAAGCAGTGAATTAATAGTGGGGCTGAGCATTGGACTAGAGATCAAGCTCATTGCGTATGCTCTTAACCTTGCACAGTGTAAAAGTGTGTGCCTCAGCATGTCTGATACTGGTTCTAAGGCATGTCTGCACACTCATTGGTTCTCTGGTTTCAGAGCATCTCTTTCTTAGTTCCTGGTGTGTTTGGATTTTCCCTAAGCATGACTTGAATAATCAATCATATGGTTAATGTTAGATTTTTAAGAAGGTCCACTGTCATAACAAGTCACTTATATAGCTGTTTATAGCAGAAGAGCCTGACATATCAGACCCCCAATATTGTATATCTGAAGTCCATAGTGGAAAATGTTTTGTTTAATCACAAGTGTTTATAGCCCAATGGTAGCTGCTTTTTCTTTAACCATTGCATCAAACAGCCTTTTGCCAATGCCCACTCCTTCCTCTCTCCACTCCCCGGTAAGATTGAATGAAAACCGAGGGACATAAAGATGGTGTTTCGAAGTGGTTTCGTCAGCTTTGATGTGCATTGTAGCCACCATGACCTATTTCAAAATTAAACATTGATTGATCCTGGTTTAAACAGGTTTTGCTTCAGGTTTAAGTGTACTTGTTTGGCTACAATTGGAATCCTACAAAAAATAAAGTTTTATTGGTGAATCTTAACAGTTGAATTACCAGCTCTAGAGGAATGCATAGTATGCAGTTTGTCTAGTCTCTCATCCTGATCAACTTTTTAAAGTGGTTAACTATCAAGTGGACTTTGCTTAAAGTCTAAACTAATTTCTTCTATGATGCTCCTGCCCATTTTGTTGCACACACTTCTTGTGAGCTTGTCTTTTTACTGCCTGTGCTTGGGAGTAGGGACTGCGAAACAACAGTGCAACCCAACATTGGCATTGTTGAGCTTAGAGGAGGAGTTCTTTCTATGTACCTTGATAAAGAGTAGGAAGTAATCTGCAGTACAAGGTGGCATGGCAAACATCTAAGGGAAAGCATACACCTGTGTTTTCAAGTTATTTCTGTTTTTGTCCCCAGCCTTTTCCCCTTTATCAGTGTGTGTTCTCTTCTTTGCTGCTCAGGATTTCTTCAAATGACTAGTTTTTCTAGGCTGAAGTCCTTGGCAGATGTCTACACCTGGATAAGGCAATTGCTGAAGGCTATGGGTGGTTCTACTAAATCACATGACCTGCTATGTATAACTTTATACAGAAATTGCTCTCTGTATATTCGCTGTGTGCTTTTGCCAACATCTAAATGGAGTTAGTTGTGGTGGAGAACAGACTTAGTGATCCCAAACTGGAAGCATCTTGATAAGTCTCGCCTGTACTTATAATATGTCTGACAGAGGGCTGCAGAGATAGTATCTGAAACAGAAAACCTGGGATTAAAAGACTCTAATTTTACAGAATGCAGACTAGGGCTCTTCTTCTGGAGTGAGATCATGATTCTCCATGTAGAAATGGGCAAGGTGTGCGAGGGTGTATGGAGAGAAACAATTTGCCAGCAATACTAACTGGGTGAAGAAACATTCTGAGGAATGTGCCTATAGGGAGGTGATTACATTCTCAGAAACCAGCTATCAGTCTAAAGGGTTTGGGTTGTAAACCCGGCTAATGCTAGCAACATCCTTCCACTTGAGCCCATGAGCTCAGCGCTTTTTAGAAAATGTCAATACAGTCATGACAATTTAATGCATATAGTGCAAACTTTGTTTTGCAGCTCTAGAATATTGTGACAGAAGCTGCATGGCCAAGAAGGGAGTATACTTCCCACACCAAGATTCTATTTTTCGTATAACACTATCTTCTGTTAAAAATTAATGTAAATATCTGTAATAAAACAAAGTAATGAGGAGGAAGCATTATTTTGCACAGTATTGTGTTCATTACGCAGGCACAATTACTACTGGAACCAAGTGGAAACCAGCAGTGGACCAGTTTTAAGAATTGCCAGCTAACTTCCTTTTTTCCAACAGGGATGTACCACAGTTAGTTCCTCATGCCCATTGTTTTGAAAGGGACATTGGAACAGTGTCTTGTTAGGGGGAAATAACACAGTTGCATCCTGCATTCCTCAACATTAAAGCTTTGGCAATGTGGCGAGGAACATAATTGTGCTATAATGTCATCTTGTTTCTGTGAGCTGTTGTATGGCTTCAAACAGTCTTTTTTCAATATGTGAAAAAAATAAATTGGCACGTCTGGAAAAAACTGTCTAGCTTAACTTTCTCAGATGGTCACTTTTAAGTTGGTTTTGTTTTTGTTTTAAATGGGGGAAGAGTCAGGCAAGCACATCCCACATGCAGCTTGAAGTGGTTCAGAACCCCTTGGTTCTGCTGATCGGCATGAGAGGGTAAATAGATAACATTATTAGATCAGACTCTGGTTTTATGATGTGCCAAACCTTTAAAGCAGCTGTGGTTGATGGGAGCTGGAAAGCACGAAACATTTGGAAGTCAGCAAAGGCTTTTCTAAAGCAAAATTCCCATATGAAGCATGGGCTAAGCAGATCTGGTTGGTGGCATCTCACTCTAGCCCAGGACAGATCATAAGGAAGAAAGTGGCATCATACGTGGTTAGAGGCATAGACTGCAGAGGAGTGAAAAGCTGTTACTGGCAACTTCTCATCAATCAGTAGGAAGATCCAGATATAAAACATACAGAGATGATGATAATAATAATAATAATAATAATAATAATAACAATAATTTATTATTTATACCCCGCCCATCTGGCTGAGTTTCCCCAGCCACTCTGGGCGGCTTCCAATCGAGTGTTAAAAACAATACAGCATTAAATATTAAAAACTTCCCTAAATAGGGCTGCCATCAGATGTCTTTTAAAGATGTCCATGTTGCACAGCTGGAAAGTTAAAAGCTTTAGGACCTAATTGGGGGAAAGTACAGTGAGTTGGAAGGGCACCTCCAGAGGCTCACAGAGGCTACGCTTTGAAAGAGAGCCATAATTATACTTTTTAGAATGTAGCTCTAAGTACTGTACTTGGGATTTTCAGAGTAGTTACTTCCATTCCATTGGCACTAACCATCCTTCGAATGTTGTTTCCATTTGAGGACTAAATGGTACATTTTGTTTAATGTTGAGAGAGCTGATAAATCAGTTAAATCTGGTCTCCTTTCCATGCTGAGGAAAATGTCGTCACCAAGTTGTTGTTTTCCATAATTTACCATTTATTAAGGAAAATAATAAAACACAGCAAATTCGTAACTATTTGTTATGAATCATGCCAATTTTTGTAAATCAACGCTCATAAAAACGTTCTGGTAACACGTCTGAGCACATCTAAATTCATAGGTTTTAAACTCCATTCTGTACTTTCACTTTCAACAAATTTGAATCAATATCGTAACATCTATTCTTTCTTCTTTTTTTAAAAAAAAATTATTAAAGTTTTCTTGGTTTACAAAGGTATGCGCAATGTCTCTTTTTTCAAGTTACATTTTCCATAGGTCAGTTTCATCTGTTGAGACATTAGGGTTACATTAGGAAGAAGGAGGGGGGGAAATGGAGGGGGGAAAGGCGAGTGGGGTTGGGAGGCAGTGTTTCTATTTTTCTTAATGTATGTGTGATGGGTTTTGTGTCAGAGTCGCTTGTGCGGGTTTTCTTTACTATTCACTTTTGTTTCTTTGCTGGTGAGAGAGGTTGGGGTTGGCCTAGGGTGTGGTTCCTTGTTTGTGATTGGCTGTGTTGAACTTTGTTTTCATGTGTGAGTGGGGTGGGTAGGTGTTTTTTTGAATCAGGTTAGCCGTATTGATTCGTATGCTGTTGGTGGATTCTTGTCGTTGTCTTGTTGGGCTGTGTATGTGATAGAGGGGAGCCATACTGGGGTGAAAGTATCTTCTATTTGTCCCCTTGTCAGTTTCAGGTTTTTCATGGATGGTGGGCCCTCCCAACTCAACTCTTCCATCTGCTGTTCCTAGGCATATCTATCCCTGCACTCCTTTTCCCCTCCCCAACCAAAGAGGCCTCTAAATTCTGCAGAATAGGCTGGTGTACAGCTGTTGGTCTCTAGGGTTCTACCTCTGGACAGCTCTGAACTTTTATGTTGTCTTGGATTTTCTTCTTGGAGGAAGTAATTGAGTAAACTAGTTAATACCAGCAGAAGTGTGAACAATGAATCTCTCCATCATCAAAGCAGAGGAACTGATTACAGTGAGTAACAGAAAAATGGAGTTGGAGTAAATACCCCCCCTTTCCTATCCTTTTGCTCCATTTTGTAATAGCTACACAGCCCTTCATATTAATGAATCCCAATAAATGTATCTTTGTCTTCACAAAGTTTTTTTTAAAAGAGTTTTGTTCTGATATAATAGCTTAGAAGTCCCCCCCCCCTCCAAAATACAGTGGTACCTCGGGTTACATAACGCTTCAGGTTACAGACTCTGCTAACCCAGAAATATTACCTCGGGTTAAGAACTTTGCTTCAAGATGAGAACAGAAATCGTGCTCCGGTGGCGCAGCGGCAGCAGGAGGCTCCATTAGCTAAAGTGGTGCTTCAGATTAAGAACAGTTTCAGGTTAAGAATGGACCTCCGGAATGAATTAAGTACTTAACCCCAGGTACCACTGTATTATATCAGGCAGTGTTCACCTGGCTGGTGCTTTGAAGTGCTGGAACACATTCAGTTGTTCCCTGAGTACATCGGGCACAACTAAAGGGTAAAAATGTATATTCTGTATGTTAATAATAATAAACAGAGTTGTCTGGTAGTCTGACTGGGAAACTTGCTTGGGTACATGCCTGAAGCAAATATTGAGTGCTACTAAACCTAGAGCAATTTCTACATTACGGAAATAGGTTAAAAAATAATAATCCTCTGCACTGAAAAGAACCACGAATCTTCACAGTGAAACAAGTCATCAAACTTTCCAAACTGTAAATAGGACTTGGTGGCCAATATTTTCTTTCTTTTTTTTTGCAGTGATTCCTAGTGTAAATAAAACACATTAAATATAGTTCCACAAACTATTTTAAGTCTGTAAATATGTTAAAAATGAAATATCCATGTGCAATGGGTTGAAAATTATAAATTTTGCCCCATGGTTTGGTGTTTTGTTTTTTGGTTAATGCACAATTTTTCTGCTCTACTTGGCTCCTCTTGTTCCTTGGCTAGGGCACAGTACACAGATTGTGTCATCATTGTTCATAAAAGCACTTGTAATCAATGAGAATGCCATGGCAAATAACAGGAATTCTAAGGGAAACATGAGGAATACATGCAGCTTTTGCTATTTATCCAGTTATGTCTTTGGTTCAGTTGTTTTAGGAAGAGGTTGAAGAATGTATGAATCATTTGCAATTTATCAATTAGAGAAAAGCCTCACTGTGTTTGTTGTGCTACAGTAGCTTTTCCCCAACCCAGTGCCCAGTAGTCAAAAATATCTGGAAGGCACCAGATTGGGGGAGGCTGCATTATAACAAGAAAGGTTTAAATATTGGGGAAACAATCTGACTCTGATGTAAGCTGCCAAAGGGGGAAAGCAGGACAGCCAAGCTCTTCAAGGCTTGTCTAGAAATGAATGGATCCTGTCCTCGGAGGGATGGTTTGGGAATGAACTCACTCCTCCTACAACATAGAGACGGGAGGGAGCAGATTGGTTAAATTTATTGAGCTGGAAGTGATCTGGTTTTCATAAGTAAGTTGACATTGAGGTTAGAAATGTAATGACACAAATGGCAAAATGCTTTGAAAGTACTGCAGTACTGTAATACAGCTGATTCATCTGGAGATGAGTCAGGAGAAGTGATACCATTACATATTAAAGTTAAAAATACCCCACCTTCAGCTGATGAGGGTGGTAACAAGCAAATATTTAGCTGTGAGCACATATGCTATAAATTGGTACTATTTAGGTGCTTAGAGAAAGCTGAGGATTTATTCTCTCACCTATTTCTGCATTAATGAATTAATGGTGTCTTTTCCGTTAGATGTGGCACATTTGTTCACTTTCAGAGATAATGAAAGAAAGGTGGAAGCTGGAGAGCTCTAATTTCTCAATTGAGCAACATCTATCTTGTTCCCCCCTTGGATTGAAGGCAAAATAAAATGTATGGTTGTCTGTAGAACTGCTGTGGACTGCATTCTGAATAAATTGGTATCTGTTGGCAATACGAATTACAGTATCCTGAAACTAAGAAAATTATATGCTTAATGTTAGAGAAACATCTACGAAGTCATAGCTTTGGAGACGGGCTGGCTAAGCATATAAAGTCTAGTACATATTTTTGAGGTACAGAAATATATTGGGCCCATATTACCGACTATCAGGAGCACAGAGGAGTGTTGAGTCTTTGATCTGGCAAACTGGTCTGTTTACATTGGACACATCCAATATGGTTCCATATGCAGTTATTAACTGCTGGGGGATTTAAGAAGCTGAGTGTCCTGAAATCCCTTAGGTTGACTCTTCTCTGCCTCGCTGTTTTGCCAAGGTTTCTGGTGTGGAAATAAATCTCATCTCCTTCTTGGAAGATGTGTCACTTGTGGGACTGGAACACTTGGCTAAATCTTCTCTGAAACTGGATCAGGCATTTGAAATAGGCATAGATTCCAAGGGAGAGGCCGGGAAATGCTCGTTCCGGGCTGCTTTCTCAACCAGGTGACTCTTCCTTAGGGAGTGCCCCCTGGACAAGGAAAAACACCCATTGCACAAGTGTGCATGCATAGGATTTACTTGCTGCTGTTCAGCACAAGAGCAACAGCTCTTAGCTTATCAAGCTCCTCTTCAAAAAGCATACTGTGTTTAAAAGCTTTACTGTGCCATAGCTGCAGCCCACAAAGTGAACTTTGGGTCACTCCAAAAATGTGAGTACTAGTGTTTCTTTATGTGTCATCTTAAAGGCCCAGTGGATTAACTGCAGGTGGCGGCAATGCAAATCTTAAAATTTAATCTAAGCAGTACAGGTATTTCCTGTTGCTTTGCTTTTTTCTTTACTGAATGATGATATGTTTCTTGCTTTTTGTTTTCTTTGTTATTGGTGTCTGATTTGTATTGCGTGCAATGTACCTTTGTTGGTTTGATTATATTATATTAAGTCTCAATAATACGTTGTAAAATCTAAACTAAGATTATTACTAATTGAAGTTGATACAGAACAGTCTCTGCTCCTCACCACCAAGTTTGTCATTAGCTCTTGGTGGCTGTTGCTCAGTCACTTGTGCTCACATCCTGGCTAGTATTGTAAGCAGGTCTTCTTGTGACACAAGGTGGCAGGGAAGATAGAGAACACAGCGGGGACCTGGAAAGGTTTCTTGTTTTGGAATCCACTTTCCCAGAGGTCTACTGAAAGCTAGCTTTATTCTTGTTTATTTGCAGAATAATTAATATTAATAGTATAATAATGACTGTGGGTAATGTGGTTTCAATGGAGTGAATGAGAAAATATTCCTGAAGTATGAAAAGAAAGTAAGTAATGAGTAGGTAGAGGGTCCTGCAGGTCCCAAGTAGAACCATGTCAGGCTGGATCCCTTACTCCAGTTTGGAAACACTGGAACATGAGATTATCCCAGTTGACAAACCTCATTGGACTTTGAGCCCCAAGTCCCGTAAGGATTACCTCTACTTGCTGGTGTGCTGCGTGTTTGGATGTAACATAGGGTAATAAAATACATTAGCTTTTATCTGGTCACAATAAGTTGGATACCCCGTGGGCAGCTTGTCTGTTGGTGTGTACTGCTGCCAACCACAGAGGCACCGAGTGGTCCTGTTGGTGGAAAAGCTTCAGACGGTTGCACTTTTCTTAAACTTCCACTCAAGTGCCCAGGCACCACCTGGGCGTATTGAAGGGTGGTGCACAGGGAGAGGTTCTGTTTTCAGTAAACCTATACAGGTGGATAATTTATAGCCAGGCTTCCTGGAGTGTGTGGGCATGTGATGACAACAGTCCATATGTTTCAAAGCTATAGGTCAAATAATTCAAGTAATGAGGAATTTCCCCCCTTTTAAATTCTGGCTTGTTCTGTGTTTGCCTCCCAACACAAACATTCTCAGCTTTCACTCTAGAAACTGAAGAACTAGATGCTTTAATTTGTTTGATTTGGCATCTTAAAGTCATTTAAATAACCCCTGAGCTGCAGATTCGGGACTATGTTTCTTGTGACTTTGGTGTTACAGAATGGTAGCCTTGGACCTAGAGTTTGTATGTTCAAAAAACAAAAGAAACTCACAGACAGAGAGAAAGTGCTTATAATTTGAGAGGGAGGAGGGTGTTGGAGGGGCATAATTACTATAGTTAGAGAAACTCAATCCACTGTAGAGGAGTTAACCTTTCCCAAACAAGTTCTTAAAGTAAAAACAAAATGACCCCCATAGGTCACTCCTACAGTAACTTGACTTCTTAATTATTACACTCTGGGCTCTCCCTAGTTTAGCTCGCAAGGAATCAGCAGTTGTGTTGATGCGTTTAATAACTTAAGTGGTCCCTGTATGAGCATCCCCACATGGTGCTGTGCATAAGTCAATATACATTCTGCCTGCAGAAGTTTGCAGCATTGCTTGGGGCCCAGTCGGAGCAAATCCAGCTGGGTAAACTTCATTTCCTAGCCTTTCAGATAGAAGAAATCACTTGTTGACTCAAATTATGTGGAAGCTGAATTTTGATTGTCCAAAGGATATTTATTGTTCAGTGAGTGTTGTTTTTATTTAAAAATGAGATGCATCTATGAAAACCATAAATAAGCATCATTTTTATCTTGGCTGTAGGATGCCCAGAGGAGGAAGTCAGGCAGATTAATTGAGGCAGGTGGGAGAGCTGGGCTGTGGGCCAGTGCTGCCTGGACAGGAGATCCATGTTTGTGTTGGCTCTTTCCGGTTGGTGAGGAGCTGTTGCTTTGTACAGCTGTCCTGACTGGGCCTTTTCATACCACCCTGATACTTCTAAACTCTGGGGTAATATCTTTTTACAGTAGGACTTGGCATATTTCCAGTATATTTGCTAGAGAGTGACACCTTGGATTGCAGGGGGTAGCTGCTCCTGTTGCTATATTTGAGGGTGCCCCTCCCTAGATTCTGCTGAAACTGAGAAGTACACTCTGGGTGAGAGGGTTTTCTTAGTTGTCAGATGCAGTAGCTGTATTTGAGTCAGGCCAGTGAGAATTGGCTACAAAGCTGCGTTGACTCCACTTTTTCCAGTGTACTAAGCAAGCACTTTAAGAACCTAGAGACGTCCCTTCCATCCCTTGGTATCTGGCAGCCTTGTGTTTGGGTATGTAAATCTGTAACGAAACTGGGACTCTTAAAACGTGTGTGAGGGAAAGTGAGCCTAGTTTGTTGGGACGGAGTCTTTGGGCTTGCTTGGTAGCTGATTTAACTTCCTTGGTGGTCAGGTGAGCTAGGGCTGTTAGAGTTTTCAGTACCTAAACCAGGAGCATGCATTTTAAAAACGCTTTCCCACGTAACAGGAGAGGGCCGATGTGGCAACATAGCAGTGGCTTAATCTCCTTCTGTTTGGGTGCCAGCTTTTCTCTTAAGGATCTCTCGGAGCATTCAGTATCATGGAAACTATTGCCACAAGCGTTTGAAGGGAGGATGAAACCCAGTCCTTTGTGCCATGGGAGCTCTGCCTTGCCATGGGAGCAAGTTGGATACCTTTCCAGGGTGTGGGGGAGCTTTTTATAGCAAGGAATGTGCAAGAGGCAATGAGCAACAGTCAAATATGTCCATCAGTCATTAACCATGAGCTAACCTTTATAGTGAGCTATGATAATGGAATCCTCCTGTCACCAAAACAGGCTGTGGAGGGTGCCTGGGAACCTCTATTTTTGCTGTATACATTACATGCATGCCAGCTGAGACCACTGACACAGTCTTACTAGAATTGTAGTGACTAGATAAGCATGTGTATATTGCCGAGTGAATATCTAGGAAAGTGAGACCGAGGAAGTGGTTTTAGGGTAGCATGACCAGTGCACCAGAACAATGCTATAGGACAGAGCACAAGAGGTGGGGGTGCCAGGTGCCACTAAAATTTGAGAGCCCAAAGTCTGCCACTGGAGGCTGCTAGGGTGAAAAGTGAGCAAATGCACTACAGTGTTGCCACTCTTGTGGTGGTAAGATATAACTATGGTCTGCTTAAACCCAAGAGCTCAAGCAATGACAATATTATTTTGTTCTGTTAAACAGCTTGGTAAGTTCTTTTCCTTCCAGAAAGGGAACAAACAAAAGTCCTTTGATAATACCGTAAGAATCAAGGCAGTCTGCAGAACCTTGGAGATTGACTGATGACATTAGCTTTTTGTAGGCAATGTAGTAATTCTGAATATTACATAGGGGCTTGGATGTACTGAAATGACACATCTAGTCCCTTAAAAATCTATATACAGTCTTCCTCTGGGATTCAGCTGTTGCAGGAGCAGCTTCCAGATTTCTCCCCTGGGACAGAGAGATCCCTTACCAGAGATGCCTCCCACACTCCTGACTGTGAACTGAATTGGAAAAGTAGGCAGCTGGGGTGAACGTGCCTTTGTAGACTTGGGCATGTCCCAGTCTGGCCCTAACCCAACTCCTCCCAGCATTACGGAAAAGACTTGTCCTGTAAGTACTTTGTGCTACTAGTGGTACTTGTATGTGAAGATTCCCCCACAAGGAACCAGAAGGCCTACCTCATTCTTGTCCCTGTAGATAGTGACCAACATTCCTATATAATGGGGCTAGCCTGTTTGGGTTTGGATGACACTCTACTTTTCAGTGTCTCATTGGAATTGCCATGTTCTGCTACATATACAGTTATTTTGCTTTTCTTCCCAGCTGCTCCAAAATCTGCAAAAATTCTCTGCTGCAAGGAAACCAGAGTGATGTCATCAGAAGATGATACTGGTGGGGAGGCACCCAGTGGCAGTTTCTGGGAGGTAAGAGAGGGCAAGATGGAAATAAAAGGGTTCCCCTTTGTCTAGAGTCACATAGGATGTGCTAAGAAATACTAAATCAACCTTGGTTTTAGTACCTCCTGACAGAGATATACAGACAGCAAACCCAGGACAAGTTGTCATTGGATGCCCCTTTTTTAAATGGTTCCACGATCCTTAGTGCTGAATAATAATAATAATAGTCCCTGGAATGTGTCCATAACAGAAAACCCAGTTACCGCCCGGCCTTGCTTGCTCCAGCTGAGAATTTGGGTGGGGTCCTGGGATGGGAGTGAACCTAGAGCTCAGAAGCCTTCAAAAGGCTTGCCTGTTCTGCCTAAAGATATATCTGAGATGTGTGCAAGAATGACTGATGGTGTTAATCTAATTTCAGCCTGGCAACTACAAGCGGACAGTGAAGCGGGTGGATGATGGCAGCCGGCTGTGTAATGACCTTGTCTCCTGCTTCCAGGAGAGAGCCAAAATTGAGAAGAGCTATGCACAGCAGCTAACAGACTGGTCCCGCAAATGGAGGACTGCTGTGGAGAAGGGTACGGTACAGAAAGCACATCACTCAAGATGGAACTCCTGTCTCTTTAGGGAGGAGCAGGAGTAGGAGGGCATTTTGAAGTCCTGTGAACAGAGACCCCAACACTTCGAGTTGGCTTGCCCCCTCAGCTAAGAGTTAATGAAATAGAGGTGCTGACCTGGCAACCATGAGCAAGATAACATCGTATCTTGGGGTTAGGCAGGGAAAACAAAAAGTTTATAAATTTGGAGAGGAATGAAGAATGTTTAAGGATGTTTTTTGTTTTTTAAAAAATAACAAGGGGAGAGAGAGGACAGAAACCTTTCCAGATGTAGCAAGGATATAGTAAAGGATTAGATTTAGTCTGAAGTGTATTATGGGAAAAACTTTTTGGTTTTCATGTTTGTTCTTCTAAGTGTCGGTATAAACATTTTTCTAGTATTAAAGACATAACATAGTCTAATTGACATCTGCCTGGTGTGCTCTATATTTCCCCCTTTTTTATTTACCTACCCAGCAAATATTTAACTATTTATTTGTTGAGTTATTGTGTGGTTAAAATATTTTTTTTAATAAAAGAAAATAAATGTGTTATTTGTTCCATTTTCTACTACTGTTGTTATGGAGGAATCTGCTCAAATTAATTATACAAGAAATGGCTTTGTTAAAACAAGTAAAGCTGATGAAGGGTTTTAGTTTTGTGGGAATGCCCTCAGAAAGTCTATGGCAGGGGTGAGGTCTCTGCAGCCCACTGGCCAGATTTGGTCCTCGAGGTCATGTTCCCCAAACCACACCCACCTGCCCCCATATGTGACATCGGGTGTGGGGCAGATAGAGACACAAATGGATCAGCTGTGGGACCAAGTTCTCTGTGGAGAACTCAATCATGCAGGTGATATCTGCAGAAAGCATGGTTGAAGTCACTTCCCTTTAGCTGTTGGACACTTGAGTTCAAACCTGCTTGAGTGTCTGCATGACCCATGTAGCTGATCCCTGAAGGAGGCAACATTGCAAGCCTTAAACTCGGTACTTTGCCAAGCATAGGTTTGGCAACACCCCTTGTGCTGTGGTTCACAAGATACTTTGACAGGTGAGTGGGGCAGCTGCCTTACAGACGGGTTGATCCACCCACCAGTCAAAGTTGGCTTGCAGAGTGGGGGTATGGATAACCTACTGGGCCAAAACGATTCCCCATCCCTCGTCTATAGGATAAATTTTGAGGGGAAGACAATTCCACTTTCATGGCTTTCAGCTACTGTCCCATTAATTGAGTGCTAAGTGCCACACAGGTCAGAAGAATTCATCAGCCCACAGAATCTGGTCAACAGAAAGACTTGTAGGAGGAGCAAAAAGTAACCTGGCACAGTGTACTGGGAAGGCTATGTGTGATGGTAAAAAGTAGGCGATGAGAGACTTGGGTGCAGATTGGAGGACTGCCAGTACAACTCTGGATGATCATTTCTTGGATTATAAAGATGGGAAGTCAATCAAGTCTTTATGCAACAGAGACTGAGCAGAAGTTTGTTGGCACACACTCTAGTTGCAGTTACCTAGGGTTGAGCTCAGCAAACTTTCTGTAGGCAGCAAATGCACTGTCTCACACTACTATCAATATGTGTTCCTCCCACGCAGCTCTTTCTTTTTGAGCAGTAAATGTACTTTTGAGATAGATGACTTTGGTAACAAACAAAGCCTGGCTTCCAAACCTGGTTCCTTCTGTACTTGCATAATTACGTTGCCATGTCATCTTTGTTGGTTCATCTAGGCCCTCAATATGGCACACTGGAAAAAGCCTGGCATGCATTCCTGACAGCTGCAGACAAACTTAGTGAGATCCATCTGGAAGTACGGAACCGCCTGGCTGCTGAAGACTCGGACAAGATTAAGGCCTGGCAGAAGGAAGCCTACCATAAACAGATGATTGGTGGCTTCAAGGAGACAAAGGAAGCAGAGGATGGATTCCGCAAGGCCCAGAAGCCCTGGGTGAAAAAACTGAAGGATGTAAGTAAGAAGTTGCAAGCAGGAGATGGGGGAATAAACAGAATATCAAACATCTTGATAGGCACCCTTGGAATTATTTGATTAATCAGCTTTATGGTCTGGGACTTAACAGATGGCAAAACAGCTCAGTCAGCCTATTGTCCAGCCTCATGTTGCTGGTCATAGGCTAGGCAGTGTTGAGATGTAAATTGTACTTTGCTGATTTCCTGCCACTTTCTCTTGAATACAGCTGCTTGTCTCTGTATGTGATGGGAAATAACACTGCTGATACATTATTCCATATGGTATCTCTCTTAGGTGGAAACTTCGAAAAAGAATTACCATAGTTCTCGTAAGGAGGAAAAGACGGCTCAGACACGCGAGAATCATGCCAAAGCCGATTCCTCTGTATCGCAGGAGCAGATGCGTAAACTGCAGGAGCGTGTCGAGAAGTGTGCTCAAGAAGCAGAGAAGGTAGGTAATGTTGGAAGGTGGTACTTTGGCCATTGACTCTCTTAAGATGAGGGAGAGTCCTAAAAGCAGGAACAAAAATCAGGGCCTTTTCTGTGGTGGTCCACCTGCCTGTGGAACCGTGCCAGGGAGTAGTTAGGCAAACTCTGTCACAGATCTCACAGATCTCTCTTAAGAAGACTTTTCAAAGCTTTTTTAGAATGACCTTTAGAGATTGAAAGGCGATGGCAGCAATTGCTGGTTTTGTCTTATTTTCATGTTTGAATACAATGTGATTTTATAGTTGTATAATTGTTTGGTGTGTTTTGAAAAGCATTTCACTGTTTGTAAACCACCCTGTTAGGTAACCAACCAGAAAAGTGGCATGGCAGTTTTAAAAATTAAATAAAAGAAACAAGCTGGATTTTGGATCTTTGTCGCTGACTAAATTCTGTGGATGGAGAGGCAGCCCAGTGTTTCAATGGATAGTCCTTTAAGCAGATGGGCCATTGCCCTTGGCTGCAATATTGGCTGCCCGCTAACCAGACAGAGAACTCAGAAAGCATCAAGTCACTGTTGAGCCCCTAAACTGAATGGTGCTCATGGAAGAGAGCTGTATAAGTCAATTACTATACTCTCATTCAACTGGTGAAACTAAAAGAGTAACCTGCAAGAAACATGGGTCCCACCTTGGTCCCAGTACCACCTTGGTCCTGAGCATTATAGGCAGTCAACAGCTCACAAATGTTTTGTTTTGGTTCACTGCAGTGCAAGGATCAGTATGAGAAGATGCTGGATGAACTCAATCGCTACAACCCTCGGTATATGGAGGACATGGAACAGGTCTTTGAGGGCTGTCAGGAAGCAGAATGCAAACGGCTGTGCTTCTTCAAAGAGATGTTCCTGGATCTGCACAACCATCTGAACCTGTCTACCAATGATAGGTGTGTGTGTGTGTGTGTGTGTGTGTGTGTAAAAGAGGGCTTCTCTGCCCTTATTGCATTCTATGGGATGAGAACTATTTAAGGTTTTTTTCCCCCTTGAAAGGCTACATCTCCTGGTACTATAGGAACATATTTCTTGTTTGTCCTTTCCTACATGTCTATGTAGCTTTCCAAACAGAGTTCCTTATGCTTGTTGTGTGTTTCTTCATGCCTGCAGCTTCCATGCACTTTACCGGGATTTGTATCAGGGAATAATGGCTGCAGATGACCAAGAGGACCTGAAGTGGTGGCGTCAAACCCATGGACCAGGCATGGCTATGAACTGGCCTCAGTTTGAGGTAAGCCATCTCTCTCTGGTGGGAAATACTAGGGAACTTGCCCCCTTTAGGTTGTAAAGTAAGTCGTGTATTGTATTATCCTGCTGAAATCAGCACTCACCACTATTTCTCTATGGAACAGAAACGAGATGCATAATATACCTGGCATGATAGGAACATGCAAAGCTACCAGCCCAGAGTATTTGTCAATCTAACCAAATATTGACTACACTGCACTCCAGGGTGTAACCTGTTCCATTTTTAGTGGCGTTGTCTGGGATCAAACCTGGGACCTTGTTCTGCAAATAAGCAATAAATTCCCCTCCACATAAAGGATGTCCATTGTCTGTGTTGGATTGGGGGGGAAGAGGAAGCATTCAATTAATATTCTGAAACATTTTTGGAACTAGGGACTGATAACTTTCTCCCCTCTAGGAATGGTCTTTGGAGACACAGAGGCCAATCAGCAAGAAGGAAAAAAGTGGGAAAAGCGGTGAAGATGTGACTTTAACTAGCATTGTGCCTGCAGGTGATGGTGTGAAACAGACCCCTACACCGACAAAGCAAAGGCAAGTTGCAACCTGTAACACTTGGGTTGGAAAGCAGAGAGGGCAATGTTATTGCAGGATGGCTGACTCACCAAAAATGGGTATAGCAATACCTTCTGCTTCCCTTTGAGAATATGAATTCCCATTAACAAGAGCATACAGAGGCTAGGCCCTTGCAGATTTTGAGATAAATGTCATAGAATGCAGGGCTGTTGTTAGGCCTGCTGGAAGGGCAGAAGCTATGACTGGCACTGTGCCTCTCCTCTGTCCCGCCCTGATGTAGCTCTGCCTCTGCTTGTTCCACCCATTAGTCTCAGAGTGAGGATTCTGGCAGGATTTTCCTCTCCAGCTGTTGCTGATCTCAGGGAAAGCTGCAACAAAGGCAGTTCTGGATTCTTGATTTGCATCTGTTCACTATGAAGAGAGATGTCAGCTAGCCAGGCCCTTCTTACTCAAACACAGTTCATGTTAGTTCTACAGTGAAGTTAGTAGATAGCAAACATTCTGGCTTTCGTAGCTGGGTGCTGTGCATCCAAAACCCGACCAGATGGCATACTGAGCATGCTGGTCCAGTGGCTGTTGGCACAAGATTACAAAGAAGGGAAAGACAAGAGAAGTACAGGAAATAATAAATTCCTATCTTAACCTTTACTGCAATGTAGAGTCTGCTTTTGTTAACACGAATATCACCAGCAGTAGCTATTCTGCAGCATAACCTTGCCCTTTTCTTGATTTAAAAAGGCTTGTTTGCCAATCCACAGGTATTCATACCAGGAGGAGCAAAACAGTCACTTCTATGATACCCTGAAGGCCTCGGCCTGTATGAAGTTAGTATGAAACTTAAGACTACTTAGGGTACCTGTTTCCTTGCTTCTCCTTTGCTGTAGCTTCTTAATACTTTCTAGTTAAGGAGATGGGCAGTGTTAGCACACTCTTTTTCAATTTCTCCCAAATAGACACCTTTTTAGCTTTCTTCAAATAGACCACCTTCTGTCTACCCTGATTGTAGTCACCTAGGGCTTTTAATGTAGTTATTTCCATAACTGGTCAAGGTTACTGGAAATACTGTGTTTTTGAACACCTGCTATTCTGCTCATTCTCGTTCTTTCTCTCCCCCCACTCCCCCCCCCCACAGCTAATGGTGACTTCTTTGCCTTCCATGTTTTGCATCTTCCTCTTATTTGTTCTTCTCCTAGAAAGATGCATGATTTGGAAATGGGATGCTTTAAATAAAGAAGGAGCTTTGGGTTTTAAATGACCTTTCTTTCCCATTCTTCCTCTTCCACTATCTCCTTGCACAGTGGAGGGAAAGAAGAAATCTCAGAGTGGTCGGATGAGGACACTCCCAAGAAGCGCCCAGAAGTCAATGGGCATGAGGACGACATAAAGGTACCAGGCGTGCGGGTGCGAGCACTGTATGATTACGCAGGACAAGAGGCTGATGAGCTGAGCTTTAAAGCAGGTACAAATGCACTAATCTTCTAACTTGCTTGCTAGTGTGCTTTTGCGGTATGGATGGAAATTTTCCAGTAGGACCTGGATGGCCCCAGGACGCCATTTGCCAAACAAACACTTGAGTTTTCTGAGAGAATCCTATAATAAACCAAGCCATTTATGAAAGGGGTCAGCAGCATGCTAAGAAATTGCAGAGAGAGAAAGAACCAATGGGGCACTTTTTAACTACTGGGAAAGACGGAGGATAGATAAATTACTTCAAAGTTCTTCCAAAGGGACAGGAAAAGGCATGGACTTGCTCCCAATGTGGGCTCTGTGGTATGAGACTCTGAAGGAAGATGGCAATTGCTTCAAGTTGCTATTCTTTCTTTAAAAATGTTTTTATTAAGTTTTGTAGATACAGGAATATAGTGGCAGAAGATAGGGAAGAAAAGAGTCCCACCCTCCCTAGATTCCCCTAATCTGATGTCAGCAATTCTCATCCCAAATTGTCTTTCCATAGAAGTCTTTGCGTTCCAGGTGGGCAGAAATCTTGTTCTTTTGTCTCAATATCTGAAATAAAACATGACCAGATAATCATAAAACTTGTTGGTTGGTTGTTCATTTCTTCTGGCATGTAACTCGTGAGTCAATTTTTCCATTAGCGCCAAGTTCCACGCTTGAATATTCCGCTGCTGAGTTAGCATCCAGGGATCTCCAATGCTTGGCAATAAGAGATGCTGCTATTCCCGAGACTTCCTGTATGTAGCTGGGCCTGGCCATTTGTGTTCCATTTATTTTCCATGCCAAATGGCCAAAAATGCTTCAATATACCAGGACTGTGCTCCCTTGCTCAGTGGCGGTGAAAGCAGAGCTGCATATTGAGAAATAACACATAAAGGGGAACTTGGGAGCAGGAGTCTTTCACGAGAAGCTGGCAAATGCTGGAACTGAGCAGTGATTTAACATAAACTTTCAGCACTATCTGCCAGCCCAGATGGAAAGGCAGTCATCTGTTGTCACCAGTGACGTAAAATGAACATTATCACACACCTGTTTCTCTGGATGGTTGTGTGCATGGTAATGCTAGCCGTGCTCTGGGGCTAGTGGCTTGCCACATGGCCAGAGCCACAACACAATAAACTTAAATAGATGCCTTATGGTTAGTGATCATCCGATTCCACACTAAAATAGTTTTTATATCCACCAGCCTGATCTACTGGGAAGCACATAGGAATAGGGGCCATCTGGATCTTGGGGATTTCATTCATGCTTTAAAAATGTATTTGTAGAAATGTGATTGTTTTTCTTTTTTACAGGTACTAAAATCTTTCAAAACCCAGCACTTGGGTTTGCATGAAACATGCATTGCTGAGTTATCATTATTAAATATTCTAGTACCAACTTACTTTGCTTGATCTGCCTGTAGTAACTAATTAAAACAGGAGTACTACAAGAATATCTGTAGCATGAAATAAGTACAAGAAGTAGATCCAAACTGCTTTTTGGTTTATCATTTGTGAAAAATCCTTCCAGGCACCATCCTGGTTTGCTTCTGCCTGTCATGTTGTCTTATTTATTTATAAAATAGTTGTATACCACTATATCAAAGCAGTTTACAGCAGTAAAAGCGTAAAAAGTTTAAAAAATAAGTCTATGAAGATAGGGATGCTGAGCTTTCTATACTTTGTTTGCTGTGGTTTGTCTAGCTTACTGCATGTGAGCTGAATTTATTGATCTCTGTCAAAGAACAATTCATCAGTTTTTCTTTTTGCTTTGCCAGGGTCGTAGTGTCTACCCAAGGGCTTATGGGAACTGGGTCACTCCTCTTTTTAAAACCTATTGGTGCATCTTCCCCATCTAAATACTTCAATAACATGCAATTGTATAGTTAATGCAGACAATTTGTTATTTCACTGAGTCAGTTGAACTGATGCACTATTTTCCTTTTGTTTCTGGAAATGATATTTTAAATTGTTCTCCTTAAATAGAAAGTTGGAGCAAGTGCCGATGCGTTTTTAAAAAAGGCATTCTCTGGATGGTTACACCCCTTTCAGGTGGTCTTTAACTTCACTAATGTGTGAATTTTGCATGGCAGTTGACCATTCAGCATGAGTCAATTGAGATGACATGGGCAGCTGGAGAGGGTATCACTGTCTAGGAAGCATCTTCTGGCTGCTAATGCCCAAGAGCTTTTAAGGTGCTTCTCCGTACAATAATGGCTTTGTTCCAGTAGGCCACTATAATATAGTTGTATGGAGAATGAAGGCTAACACTGACCCTAAACTCGTTTGGAAATGAGACACACAGATTTCAGTGGAATTGTTATTAAATAAGTGTGCATGGTATCTCAACCTTAGCTTCACTTCCATATGTGTGCATTGCCAGCATCTCTGGAAACCAGAAGGGAAAAGAAAGCAAGTCTCATATCATTTTAGTGAATATCTAAACCAATGAAACCTTGCCTTGTTATTCATTCTGAGATTTTTCTTCCTCTAGGTGAAGAGCTCATGAAGATCAGTGAAGAGGATGAACAGGGCTGGTGCAAAGGCCGGCTTCAGACCGGTCAGGTTGGACTATATCCTGCTAATTATGTTGAGAAAGTAATTTCATGATTGCTTCCTCCCTTCCCCCTTAAGGTGTGCACCCTGCAAGCATTTTCTCCAGAGGTCACCAAATCAGTGGCCTCCAACTTGCATCAAAAACCATGAAAACAATCTGGAACTTTCTGAGGACACTCTTATTGTAACCAATGCTTCCTTTTAAACATCTAGAATTATGGTGATGATTTTTTTTCTAATAAAGGTATATAAAATTTTCTGAATCCTGTGTGTTATAATGGAATAGAAGGTGGAAAACGCCCCGTAAAATGCAAAGCACCCAAACTCCTTTCCTCTTCTGTGCAGCGATTCCAACAAGCCTATTGTCTGCCAGCTGAATAAGTAGCAGTTGCTCTAAAAACGAACATTAAAGGATAGTTAGAAGCCAACTGTGGAATGGCAACTCTCCGACAGCTTATTCCTAGGCAAGAGTCAAACTAGCCATCTCAATTGCACCCCAACTACCTGTCTAGCAACTGTATTACATAAGCTCCTATCCCAACTGCTGAATCTGTTGATAGTTTGCAGTACTGACTTCATATGGAAGCAAGGTATTGAAAACTATGCTGTTAAGAAGCGCAACTAGGATCTGATATTACTGTTACAGGACAAACCATAGTATCCTTCAGTATAGTCACATGGATTAGATGGAAAGCACTCAAATAAGCATTATGTTTGTGGTAACAGATGTACATCAACTATACATGTGGGGCTCCTGTGCTACATCAGAATAGTTGTGAGAGGAGGTGCTAGTGGTGTTCAGAACCACCCAAGGAAGGTTTGCACAGGATGAACGGCATAGCATTTCAGCCTATAATTGACTGCTAAGAACTGCCTTCGCCTCACTTCTTCACATGCCCCATGGAGCTATTTTTACAGAGCACCACTGTTAGGCAGTGGACCACTTTGGGTCAGGTCCTCAGCAATCTTGCAAGAAGTTGCAAAGATCACTTGCTGTAGTTGGTGTCTTTTATGTAGCAAACGTGCTTTGCCTTGGGGTTGAAGTTTTGCAACAGGTGCAAGTCTGTTGAAATATGGAGTGCAGCTGTTGCAACAAGTAATCGCTCTCATTCCTGTGCTGTTTATTGACCTGGCCCAAGGCTTCAGCCACTTGGTGCTGGACTTTGCTTCTTGATAGCCAAAGGTCAAGAGTTATGTTCTAATCTGGGCTGCTGCCTCAGCTTTGCTTCTACAGACCAGAGTGGGGTTGGTAACAAAAGTGATGGGGGAGGGGGAAGTCCCAATTGGGGGGACTAGTTGGAAAAAAGGCATATGGTTCTTAAAACTCCAGAGCTGGGACTGCACAACAAAGGAAGCCATGATAAGTCCGTAAGCGAAGTTCCAATATCCACTCGGGGAAACAACTTTATAAGGACCAGCTTTGCCAATGTAAATAGGATACCAATATTCCTGCACTGCGGGGGGTTGGACTAGATGATCCTTGGGGTCTCTTCCAATTCTACAATTCTGTGATCCCCATGCTGTAAGCCCTGCAAAAATGCTTCTCAAAGGCACACACACATCACTTTCATGTGAAAAGTTAGAATGACCTTCCTGCATGTCAGTTCCGCATGGACCTCCCTGCCTGTGTCTGCTCCAATAAAAAAGCCAAGTGCAAAGCAGTCTCATAGTTTTCTACCAGCTTGCAGCATATCATAAGCTACCACTTCTCTTACAAGGCCATGTAAACATTCAGCTTCCCACCACCTTCAAATAGGCATGTACCATTCCATAAGTCCACGCGTTTGCTGAGGCCAGTCCCTGCTGGGGCCATCTGCATTCCCTGTCTGCTGCTTACCATTAGCCACTTTCAAAGAGCTGCTACATTCATGAGTCGGTGGCATGGACAACTGCCCTTGCCCTGCCTCAAGCCACAGTTCCAAGAAGGTTCGCACAAGCTCCTGCAGCAGAGTGACGTAATGGTTGGAAACCACAGCGTTGCTCTCAAAGAGGTGGTTGCCCAGGGATGAGAACAGACTGGGCTCCTCACTCACATCTGCCAAGATGGCCAGCTGCCGCGCCAAGAACCCGCGGTGGCTGGAGTCTCCAAGGAACAAGGAAGGCAGGCCAACAACCTGCTTTGCTCGGCGGATCACCTTTTGTACGGACTCTGCTGGGAGGTACTTTCTTCCCTTGCTCTCCACGCACAGCAGGGCACTGCCCGCAGGCACACCCTTACAAGGGCACAAGAGGGCAGCGCGGCATTCGGCGCAGGAGAGGAGGGGCAGCAGCTTCCCCAAAACAACCCAGGAAATGCAGGCAATGGCGTCTTCCTCCAACTCGGCCAGAAAGGCTGCAGCTATGCCCTGTGTCTCTCGTGGAGGCCCAGTGCCCCGAGGCCAGAGCCAGATCTGCCCGCGAGCCAGAGGCCAGGAAGCCTGCAACTGGAGGTTAGTTCTTCTGCGTAAAGATATGTCAAGCAGGTTTGGTGGATCGAGGCCCAGACCAGAAAGAGCTCTGTTCAAGACAAGCCTGTATGCCTGCTGGAAGGTCCATGCGGGGCCAACACCTTTGTGCCCACGGGCTTGCTGTATGGCTCCCCTGCACCACTCCAGAGGGTCCAGGCTCCACCAACAGGACATCAAAGAAGTAGTGGGCTCGTCTTCTGCCTGTAGATGGGTCTGCGCCAGCCACTGAAAGCTGCGCAGGTTCACCAGGAAGCCAATGAAGCCCCATCGATGCCTGCTCAGCCCTACCAGCTCCCCGGTGGCAGTGCGGAGTTTGCGAAGCAGGTTCTCATACTCGTTGCAGAGGTTGTTGAGGGCGCTGGCACTAGCTCGGGAGAGGGGTGCCTTGAAACCTTTCCCATAGATGCCGCAGCTGCTGCACGCGTCAAAAATGGCACTCAGCAGCCCGATAAAGTGGGCGGTGGCTTCATGACCCTGAAATTGAGGCAGGCCGAGCCTCGCTGCAAAATGCAAGGCCTGAACCGTGCCTTCGCTGAACAACTGCGTGGCCCCATTTCCCCACACTTGCTGTTTCTGCGGGCTGATCGCTCCGGCCTGGCATGCCGCCCGGAGCACCACTTCTTCCTGCAGAGCCCCGAGATGCAGGAGGTAATCCCAGCAGACCGCCTTGCCGCTCACCTGGAGGCTGCCGGCGGCTTGTAGCAAGCGGTGGATCAGCGTCAACAAATGGCTGGGATCGAAGTAGTATGCTATTTCCAGCGTAGGAGTAGCTGGATGGAAAAATGTGGACTTGACAAAGAGGCCGTCCACCACCACTCCCAGCCGCCTGGCTGTCTCGATATTGGGAGCTGTGGCATCAGACGTCACAGAGACCACCTGCACGCCAATGTCGTATAGTTTGAGGATACAGTGGCATAGGAGCTGGGCTTGTATGTCCCCTCTAAGGGTGGCAAGGAGGAAGTAGCCAACAGGCACTATCCACTGGCCTTGGAATCCAACAGCCACGAGCAGGAGGGCTTCTCCGGCTGCCGAAACCTCATCCGCATCATATTTACCAGCACCAAAGTCCATCAAACCATGCAAATGCCCGGTGGAAGGGTCATAGTGGCTTCTCCTTTCCAAAGGGATTGAGCCCATAAGGAGAGAGCACAACTTGAAGGTTTTCTCCCCTGCTTGAGATCTCTCCGCCAGAGCATCGAAGGCTTGTTGGCTGAATCCCGGTTCATAATCCAGGTTTGAGAGCCACCTATGAGGGAAGAAGCATGGGAAAGAAAGCTAATCAGCTCCATGTTTGGTTCAAACAAAAATCTTTCTTCTACTGCCAAACTTCAGAGCCTGAGGATAGTATGTTTCTTTGCCCTCGTGCTTAAGAAAAATCAAAGCATGATGTTACTTTCATAAACTATTTTAGGCCATGCTTGTGCTAGAGGGCCTGAGAATAGTTCCACATGGGAAGGCAGAGCTTGCATCAGTTCTGCTTATATCCTCTAGTTCTCTTTGCAGTATTTGAAATCGAGAAGAAAAAATCTCCCATAAACCATCAGGTGAGCTTGAAAGCCTGTTTTCTTCCCAACACACCAAATCATCCATGTGGTTTCCTTTAGGCTAACAGTGCATTTGGCACAGTTTGTGTGGGTCACTCTTAGGTTGCTTCCCAATGGGCTCCTAGTGCTATCTAATTGTTGCCTTTCTGTGAACTACAAGCAGAGTAACAATTGACTTTCCATAGTACAGGGCACTTTGTGCTTTTCCCACGTGTACATCCCCACCACATTGTGTCCACCACTCTCTACACCACTATTTTATGAGTCCATTTTTTAACACCTATATTTTAATTATCACTGAAAGATGTTTCTGGCTCTTGAAATTAAAGAGGCACATCATTATAGCACGGTACTTTGATTTTGCCAAGTGCCGGTTGTGTGGTTCTGTGATACACGTGCCTTTGCTATGTCTGCTTTTCTTGATGTTTCCATAGTCCAAAGTTGTTTTCCCAATATCTGGGCTCTCACAGAATAGCAGAGTACGTTTTCCAGTGACAGATCTGATTTTAGTGTTTTAACTGATTTTTACCATTTTGCATTGTATCTCTTGTACAGTGGTACCTTGGGTTACAGACGCTTCAGGTTACAGACCCCGCTAACCCAGAAATAGTACCTCAGGTTAAGAACTTTGCTTCAGGATGAGAACAGAAATCGCACGGCGGCAGCGGGAGGCTCTATTAGCTAAAGTGGTACCTCAGGTTAAGAACGGACCTCCAGAACGAATTAAGTTCTTAACCCGAGGTACCACTGTAAACCACATAGAGACTATTGTAATTAAGTGACACGTGCGTCTTATGATATTTTTTAGCTTATTTCTTTGGTGCCACTGAGTGTTTGGATGGATGGGAGAAGACCAACCAATTCAGACTATCTTTCTTAGATTGCAATCCTATATGTATGTATGTGGGACAGAGAGAGAGAGAGAGAGAGAGAGAGAGAGAGAGAGAGAGAGAGAGAGAGAGAGAGATCATACTTTTTTTGAGAAAGCAAGACATATTTCTGAGAAAACCTTTAGAGGCTTGCAGTGATGCTTATACCTCCAAAGTCTAGTTTTATCAACTAGCACAGCTGTTTCCTTTTCCTTGTGAATTGTCCATCCCTCTGCTTCCTTTTGCTAATAAATCTGATCTTACTTTAACCTCCAGTGGATGAAAAGCTTAACTTCTCTCTCTGTGTGTGTACACACACACACACACACACACACACACACACACACACGGGGCACATCACATTCAAGTCTTTTTGTTCACCTTGGCTTTCCCCTGAGTTTTGGGCATCATTTACCTCTCTCAAATTGCTTTCATACAACAATGTGATGCCAAGCCAGCGCAGAGGTTGTACTGTCATGCTGTACTAAACAAGGGACAGCCCAGGTTTAAATTCTGACTCAGTCCTGAAGCTCCCTGGGTGACCTTGGGTCAGTCACCATCTCTCAGCTTAACTTGCTTCACAGCGTTGTTGTGAGGATAAAATGGGGGTCGGACATAGAACCAAGTATGCTACCTTAGGTTCCCTGGAGGAATTTGGGATATAAACAAAGGGCCAAATTCAACTAACCAGTCTCACTTGTGGAAGCCTGTGCAAGGACTTCCGCTAGTGCAATGAAGGTTTCTCCCGATCCTCCCACTGCATGCCCCCTGCACCTCTGATAACAGCTCTGAGGCGACTGGAGAACCCCCAGAAGAGCAAGCGTGAGCTGACAGTGTGATCTGTTTAGGGCTACACTGAATTCCTCCCATAATAACCCATGTAAAGTGATCAATTAGTTGGCTAGTACATTACTCAAATCTTTCAAGGTTCAATTCCAGTAACCTTGAAAGATTAACCATTTCCCCCCAGCATGCCTTCAAGGTCATTTGGTGAAGTAGCAGTGCAATCCTAGCCATGTCTACAGAAGTAAGTCCTATTGAATTCCATGGGGCTTACTCAGAATAAATGGTGTTGGGCGGCAGCCTAAGCTATTGTTTACAAAAGTCCATGCATCGATAGTCTTCATGGTGCCACAGGCATCCATGTGTCCCTTGCAGGATGTCAAACTCATTTTTATCTGTCATCCAGCTCAGTCATCCAGCCCTAAATCCTTGGTTACCAACAGTTATATCCTCATGGTTTGACAATTTCCTCCTTTTGCCCAATATTGCATTTTTAATGAAAGCTTTTCCAGGGGATCTGCAAATATCTCCTCTGAGGAACCTGATTTTCAGATTTGGGCTCTTCTTTTTGGAACAAAGGAATTTGCCCTACTTTCCTTGAGGGATTGTTACATTTGCCTGGAATTTGGTTTCCGGCAACCTGAGTGAAGGCATTCTTGATACAGGGCCTCTGAGGGTGGAACTCCCTTCCCCTCCAGATAACATCTACGGCAGCTCTTAGGAGTTTTCGCAGCTAGTGAATTTTTTTTTTTCATCTGGACATTTGGCTGAATTTATCTGTCTCCTCTGCACCTCAAACTTCATATTTGCCCTTGTGGATTGTTTGATGTGGAATTTACTTGTGTAGCATGAGAACAGAGGAAGCTGCCTTATACCAAGTCAGACCACTGCTTCATCTAGCTCCACAGTGCTAGCAGAAACCCTTCAGGATTTGGGGCAGGAGCCTTTTGCCAGCTCAGGGACTGAACCAGGGACCTTCTGCTTGCAAGTCAGATCCTCTGCCATTGTGGGCCTTCAGAAGATGGCCCAAGAGGTGTCATCCATGTCTGAGCAGTCAGTGGCAAATCTTACAAAGAAAGCTTGCAGACAAAGTTCAGGAGTTCCTCTAAGTCTGTATGTGAGGTGTCCCGACATAATGAAGTAGTGTGTTTTCAGGCATTCCCCACCCCTCTTTCTTTTCTCCCATCTTAAAAGTGTCACACTGGAAAAAGTAGTTTCTTCAGAAGAAGAAGAAGAAGAGTTTGGATTTGATATCCCGCCTTTCACTCCCTTTAAGGAGTCTCAAAGCGGCTAACATTCTCCTTTCCCTTCCTCCCCCACAACAAACACTCTGTGTGGTGAGTGGGGCTGAGAGACTTCAGAGAAGTGTGACTGGCCCAAGGTCACCCAGCAGCTGCATGTGGAGGAGCGGAGACACGAACCCGGTTCCCCAGATTACGAGACTACCGCTCTTAACCACTACACCACACTGGCTCAGCAAGCTAGAATGCATATATAGTGCCTATGTCTGTGCACTGTTGCTTTGCAACGTTTGCCCCTAGTTAACACAAACAAGATACAAATAAGAAAGACATACGTGCGAAGGGTGTTGGCCTCTGGGAGCTGGAATGTCTTCTTCACGAATTCATAGGCCTTGGCTGAGAACAAATGCAGCGAGACGGCAAAGTTGCGGGTGGCAGCTGGGTAGTTCTCGCACAGGGTTCCCTCACACTGCAAAGTGAGCTGCAGGTCTGCTGAAGTAAAGAGGGTTCCTCAAGCAAGGGATGGACAGTGAGGTGAAGCTAATTTGGGGTGATGCTGCAGAGGAAGCATTTCAGCAGTGACTCTGCTGCATTCAGACTGGAGGCTGGGAGAAGATTCAACATCCTCTATTTTCATGGGGAAGGAAACTGGGTCCAAAACCCAGGAGGATTGGGTGACCAAGAAAGCAGAGAAGGATGTACTTAAAGTTATTAAGGATTTGGTGAAGTGGGGGAGATTTGTAGCAATTGCATACTGAGCACAACTGGCCAGTCGGAAATGCTGAGGAGGTAATCAAGTGAGGTAGGGGGGCTGAAACAATGCCAATATATTCCACATCTGGCAACCAATGTGCTCCTTTGGTTTCAGAAAGTACATGGGTAGATGACTCTAAAAAGCCCAGGACACAATTTTTTCACGGCCTTCTAGCAGCTACGGTGGTTCATTTACCAGAAGTAATGTATTTAGTGTTAACTCTGGGAGCGTATACTTGATTCTGACCAAACTAAGCCTCCTACAGCAAAATATACATAAGGAGGCATAGTTTGGTTAGAATCAAGTATACACTTCCAAAGTTAACACTAAATACATTACTTCTGGTGCGTGAGCCGCTAGAGGGCTGTGAAAATTACCCCACGCATCTTAACCAAGCCTTGAAGCTGGTTTGTATCACGGCTCCCTCCGTGGAACCTTGAATGATTCTGAAACTGCACTGGTCTTATTGCAAAGGCCTCTGGCATGAAGAAGAGCCCCTTTGGCAAAGCTTACGGTGCTTACCGCTGAACTGGGAGCGCAGCGTGTGTTCCATGTCCTTCTGGAGGAGATGCTGCTCCCGCAGGCTCTCCAGCACACTCCACAGCTCCTGCTGATAATAGGAGAGGCGGCGCTGCGCTGCGTCCTGCTCCCGTTCAGTCCCCTGCACGGGGCCAGTGGGGATCAGAGACTTGGTTCTGCTGCCCATAGCTTCACTCAGACTATACTGATGCTCCGCTTGGATGAGCTCCACCTACAGGAAGACAAAGAAGACCCGTTGCTCCATCTCTTTAATTCTCTCACCATAACTTCCATGTCCTCCCAGCGCCCAATGTTTGTCCATGCAGATTTTCCACAAAGGGCTGGATTTGCTTATTCCTGAAAACTAAACTGACTTCACCTTTCTCCTTTGCCTTGATTTTCCTTTTAGCCTGTCACCACAGCCAGAGTAAACCGTTCCCAGACTCCCTTCTCCCATCAGATTCACAATAGTTAGAGGATGTGGCCACTCTCCCTCTTTAAAGCTAACTTAGGATACTGTGATGGAAGTCAGGTTCTGCAGTTCGCTCCAGGAGCATAGAATGTAAAGTTCTACCTTTGTACAGTAGGCTGGTTTCTACTCACACTTACACACCACCTCCATCCAGGCCCACAAGAAGCATTATTTGAGGTCAAGGATACATTCCAGCCAGGCACAAACACTCAAGGAGGATGCAATCTAAGAACAATTAGGGATGTGGCCTTGGAAGAGTGGGTGTGGCCTGGGGAGTGTCCAGAGGGCCAGAGAGGGACCTGGAGGGCCACATTTCACCCATGGGCCTGAGGTTCCCCATCTCCGCTATAGGCTTTGTCCAAGTACCAATGGTAATATAAGCTACACGCTAGAGCATTTAGTGACACACAGTTTTGTAATTTTAGATTCTGGACTTAACGGTCTCCTGGTGGGGAGGAGGGGTTCTTCATATGGTAAGGTCCATTACTTTTTTCAGAATTTGGAGCCAGCTCTGCTGTGTTTAGCGTTCTCCTGCTCATTCTTCTGTGTGGGGCCCTTGACCTCTGCCCCAAAGTCCTTCCCAACAGCTGCATTGCTGGCACTGGAGAAGGCACCAGCAACCCTCGCTGGTATACGTACTGCTTTGGCTTGTGCAGGAGATGAGTCAGCTGCTGGAGTAGCTTCGCTGATACTAGCCACTGGCCAACTGATGCCCATGGTTTTGACAGACTTTGATGGATGTTTCCCTTTTGTTGCTTCCTGTATTGAGAAAAAGTTCAAATGAATTAGACATAGCAATTCGACCAAAAAAAAAGAAAAAGGCCTAGTTGAAACAGACTGGATAAGCTAATGCTGTAGTAGAAGGCAAAAGTGAACAAAAAATAATCCCCAACAACATTGCCATGGTATTACTGGAACTAATTAAGCATACTTCAAACTTTAGAGGCTGGATCCAGGTTATGCCTTAGTCCCACACAATTAATGAGGCAACTTACTCATGACTATCTTAAATTTCATCAATTTAACTGGGTGAAAAGTTAACCGCTCGGCTGCAATCCTAGATACACTTATCTCAAAGTCCCACTGAAGTCAGTGGGATTTACTTATGTGTAGACATGTGTTGATTGTGGCATTATGTTTGATCCAACCTACTCTCTATGTTATTTACTCATTGTCAGGCAAACCCAGATTTATTTCAAATGAAGAAAAAAGGCATTTCTGAGACCAGAATACAGATGAGGGCTTATGTATTGGAATAGCCATCCACTACAAAACTAATTCACTGCACAATAAAGGTAACATTGTCAGAGACAGTTGTTCTCTTAGCCTCCTCCATGGTGTGCTGGTTTTCCAGTGTCTGACTTCAAACACAGAATTCCTTGCCTGTGCTCTGAAATAGTATAGTCTGAAGGTTAAGACACATCCCTTTTCCTCAACACCAGCTGTCAGGCATGGGAAGGGAATGAATTCTGGACTCTCGGAACAGAGACACGCAATGCCTACACTGATTTGACAGCAACTCTCCATGGCTCTAGGCAGGAGTCTTTAGCCAGCACTACCTCGAGATGCCAGACATTGCACCTGGACCCTTCTACATGCAATGCAAATATTCTGCCTCTGCATCACCTTGCCTCCCCATTATTATCAGTGGGATATGGAAGGAAAACTGGCTTTGGGAGTAAAGCTTCGTAGCCTTTTCAGACAGAGGCCTAATCTCAAGCATGCCAGCTCTTCAGGTGCAGATTATTATATCAAATTTCCTAAAACATTTCCGATGCTGTTGGGCTACAAGGTACACACCAAAAACGACTATAAAAATCTATGCCCAATGACCACTACAGAAAATACACCAAAGACAAAAGGAAGAAAATTGCACAGATGAATATGGTTCCTAAGGCATTTTGAGAACCAAAGGGGGGGGAATGCTTCTTAATAAAAACTGCTTGGAACATTCCCCCACCCCACTGCAGCACACCTAAGCATATTCCCCCCGCCCCCACTTTGACGTAGTGGGAACCATATCCATCTCTGCAGCTGTCCCTTTTTTTGTTTTAGGACTATGGAAATCCTCTGCTGAGCCCACAAGCCGGTGGCAGAACAGGAAAAGTGCTGGGAGACCTTGACCTTGATCAAAAGCTGCAATGTTAAATGCACTTACACAAAGAGGGGTACAACCAATAGGATACAATGACACTTAACCTCTGACTAAATATGGATAGGACTGTTGGAAATGTTTGATAACAAAGTGTATAAGAAAGAAGGGAAACTCTGCAATGTGTCTTCCTCTGGGAGAGTTATCAGCTGAAGTGTGGGATATAAATTTTCAAAATAAGATAAATCCCGTAGGTAGATAGATAGATAGATAGATAGAGAGATAGAGAGATAGATAGATATACTGCTACTTAAAGTGTCCCTGAATTTGGTGCATTTGCCTGACCACCTTATTCCTGCTGTTCCCTGATCCTTCTGTGTCTTGTCCCTCTGTTGAAGTGTGAGCTAATTTTGGCAGGGTGCCAATATATTGACTACTGTACAACACTTAACATACATTTAAGCACTTTAATAAATAGATTTACCCACTGAATATTGCTCCCAGTACAGCAATCCCTTCCTTGTTCCTGTCTTCCATTTCTACATATAGTACTATATTTCATGTCAGGCTATCATCTGGACACCCCTTCTATTGCCAACAAATGGTCTGTCCTAGCAGGTATCTGGATAAAGAAGTTCTTTTGTGGCTCCTTCTTCACTGTATGACCCTTTGTCCGAGCAGCTGAATCAGAGACTCATAAAATGTGTTGGCACTTCTTCAGCTTTCCAGTTCCTGCTATTACGGAGCAAAAAGCTGATGGATGAACCAGAGTTCTTCTCTTCCATTCCCTTTACATATACACCCCCAAGGCCCACTACCAATTCCCAAACTCTCGTCCTCCCTTACTGCATTTTCCTTCCTTCAACCCAAGTTTGCAAGTTTAAGTAAATCCTCTCCCTATTCTGAATCCCACTGCTTTTGGCAATGTGTCTTTTTCCTTCGCATATTCCCACTTTCAATTCACTCTCTTGCACCTGTGTTCAGTGGATTACATACTAGGAAATGTGTCTATCTACTCAACTGTCTTCAAAAATAAACACAATCACCTACAGCTTATTTTTCTTCATTTAACGGATGGTCTTAGAAGCCATTGCTTCCTGAGCAGCAGGGGTGAGGAAACTTTTTGGGCCCAAGAGCTGCACTGCCCCATGGAGAACCTTACAAGGGCCACATGCAAGTCATGGAGGAGGCCAGAGGCAAAATTGGGCGGGGCACCAGATGGGACTCTTATCTACATAGGCTACATCCTAGTCATGCAAAAGTCATAACAATCTGTACTCCCTGACCCCCACATACACACACCTTTCCATTCACACAAGCAAAAGGCATCATCACAGACATCTTCCAGCCAGGCAACAGTTCACAAGGAGGGTACAGAACAGGGACAATGAAGGGTGTGGCCTAGTGAGAGTCATGAGGGCCTGAAAGAAAGGCCTAGAGAGCCACATTCACCCTCAAACCTGAGGTTTCCTAACACTGCTGAATGAGAAGGGGAAAGTGCCATGGAAAAGTGAGGTTGCATCAAATCTTATTCATATGCAGAGAAGACCCACTGAAACTAACAGACATGACTAACTTGGGTTCATTAATTTTAATGGGCCTACACCAAGCAGAATTTAGTTGTAGTCAACCCTTAGAGGTTGCGGGTTTTAGACTGGACCAGAACCTGAGGTAGCACATATTTTAGGGACAAAGGAGATCTAGGAGGAGGGCCCTTGAGGTTAGTAAATGAGAATCAAGCTGCAGCTCAGAAATCCCTCAGTATGGCCCAAGGCTGCAAGGCAGACAATTAAAAAGCCCAGCTAAGCTGCCAAGGTGAGCTGCACTACAGCTTTCCTGACCAGGGAAGAGTCACTAGCAGGAAGCCTTTCCTGTCCTGTACAAGGAAGACAAACATCCCTAATGCCAGCAATTCTTACATTTCTGCTGCCTTCACAGAAAACCAGGGGATGGGATCGGAAGCATCCACCTCTGCAGCTCTGTATTGTCAGAGACTAGGAATGCTGTCAGAAATTATGAGGCATTTGAGGGGCCTGGGTAAGATTTAGGGACGAGAACCAGCCTTCTTGTTCCTGTACCACAACTCTTTCCCCTCTAGGACAGCATGACTCACACCAAGGAGGACAAGAGACAAGCCCCTGGGAAGTTAGTTTGCTTCTGTGAGTTGTGCAATGTCATTTCCCCACCCCTTTGGCTATAAAAAATTCAAATGACTTTCCATTCAAATGAATTTATTTCAACTTTTGGAAAGAGGCAAGGAGGGTGCACTCTCCCCAGGCGCTCATTTTTTGGACTGAGGTAGCAAATCCAGTTATTACACCAGGGCCTACTCACAGGATGTTGCGGTTACCTCACTAATCCAAACCAGATGTTGAGGATCCCAGAGACCATTGCTTTCTTCATGCAGTAACCCAGGCCTCTCCCAGATGTGAGCAAGATATCAAGGCTGAGAGAAACCCCCTCAGAAAGTCCAAACAGTCCCAAATAAGACTACTCCATTTAGAAAGCATTTTGCATCTGCCTAGTTCTTTAAGAGGCCTGATTGTTCTACAAAGGCACCAAACTAAACTCAGTTCTTCTTCTGTGAGAAGGATTACAAAACAGGCCACAGGTAGGCTGCATATGGATAAAATCACTTCTTTTGGGATGCTTCCAACCCCCACCCCCGGCCATCTTCTGTGTTTGTCATTTCCTTCTACCTTCTATGACCCCAGATGAAAGCTTTCAATTGCCATAGGTAGTGCAAGATCTTCTGCCTCAATCCACAAAGGAGATCTACCTAGCTCAGCATCTTGCTTCAAAGAGTAACAAGCCACATGCTGCTAGGGACTTGCTTCAAATCTTAATGTAACCCAGGATACCCTGCCCTCTTGGACATTTTGTTCCTGCCGTAGCATGACATTTAACAACAGCTGTACATACTGAAACTTTTCGTGGACAGTGCTTGCATTATTCAGGGACTGAAGACAAGGAGGCAGGGCACTCTCCTGAAACAAACACTTGGCAGTTAAGAGCAGTGTGCCTATGTTGCAGCTTCAGAGGCATACAGATCACCCATTCTGAAAGAAAACAACAAGAAACACAGGACAGAAAGCCCCAGGGAGCTACGTTTTGGGCAGCCTATGCACTGATGAATACAACCAGCAATAAAGGGGGAGAGTGGGGGAAAGGTCCCACATTGCAGCCAAATCTGATGTTCCCTCTTGTGGCAAAACCAAAACGTTATTCTGTGCAGAGATTCTTTTAGATTGGATCAGCAATACTTCCAGAAAAACAACCACCACCTCCCTATACCATGGAGGCGTGGAAAAAAGATTAGATATGAGGCAAACACAAAGAATTATGAAGTGGATATAAAGAGTGAGGGGCACACAGTCTCCCCACCCCCTTTAAACATCATAGCAAGGACAGAAAACATGATCTTCCGATGTTGCTGTGAATCCAACAGAGATGATGGGAATTGTATCTAACAACATCCCTACCTCTGACTTACAAGCTACAGACAAATCGAGAACTTTCTGTTCTAAATAAGTGAGAGACAGGAACAAAACCTTAGTTCAACTCTCTTCCATCTTTATTCATTGAGCTATACCAATCCCAGATCCTACAAAGATGTGCATCCAGGATAGACTTATCTGTAAGGTGAGAGTCTAGATGCTAACTTGTGTCAACATGCAGTCACATGGACACATCCCAGCTAACAACTAAACATTTAAGTTGACTAAGCTTTACTCAGAGTACACCCACGGAAATGAATAAACATGACTAAGTTAGGGCCATTAAGTTCAATGGGTCTACTCTGAGTAAAACTTAGTTGAATGCTACCCTTGAACGAAGTAGCAATCTTATACTGTAAATACTGTAGGAAGAAGAGGGGAGATATCTGGCTATTGTACCAGGAGACCAGCCATTATATCTGAGGAAAACACACAACTCAGAAAGCATTGAAATGGTGTAAAAACAGCAGACCGCCCTCCCCCACACTTCCTACTACAGTACTAAGAAACTCTGCCAAAGCCCACCAATCAGGGACTATAGGTGATGGTGCCCACAAATGGAGGGAGCCAGCGAACTCTTAATGACTCAAACACACACACACAAAGAGCAGATGTCCCTTCATCTCAACATGAGAAACCAGCAGTAACTCTGCTGCTTGAAGCCCCAAAACATCCCAATAAGCAGGGGTTCAAGACTCCTTTTGCTGCTCTCAAACACAATTTTGTAGCCAAAACACGCAAGGGAAAGGAAGAAGATCCCACCCAACACAGCACTCATGTTGTTCCCATAGCACATATAGAGCCGATCCCAAGCGGTGCCGGAAAGAGGCAAGTTGAGGGGCAGTTCAAGGTCCAGGCAACGAGTGTTCCAGCCTGGTGCTGAGGTCTTTGAGCTGGAGCTACCGGAACCACACCCAGGGGTCCAGCTGAGTTTCATGAGCTGTTGTCAAAGAAAGACTCCCAAGTCTGGTACTTCCCTTTATGGACAGGTTTCCATTTGCTGTTTAAAACATTGTTGCTCCTACAAGCTCAGGGTCCATCCAGCCTTAGCTTCTGAGGCCAAACTCTCCCACTGTGCCAACAGCCCCATAGCGGCCTTGTCCAAGAGTCCCAACTTACTCATCTCCCCAGATCTAGTCAGGTCTGGGGCTTTGCTAAGTACTGGGGGCTCCAGGTCATCCTCCAATGAGGAATTCTCCAGCTAATACATAGTACAGGGGTAGGCAACCTAAGGCCCGTGGGCCAGATGCGGCCCAATGCCTTCTCAATCCGGCCCGCGGATAGTCCAGGAATCAGCGTGTTTTTACATGAGTAGAATGTGTCCTTTTATTTAAAATGCATCTCTGGGTTATTTGTGGGGCACAGAAATTTGTTCATTCCCCTCCCCCCCAAAAAAATATAGTGCAGCCCCCCACATGGTCTGAGGGACAGTGGACCGGCCCACGGCTGAAAAAGGTTGCTGACCCCTGATATAGCAGCAGCAGTGGGGGCTCTCCAGCCTGCAAGATTATTTAGGCCCACCAGGCTGCCCCATTTGGCCTGTGAAGGCATTTTGGTCAATCCAAGCCCACCTGTCCTACACCGGATGTCATATATGTCATCAGGTGTCAGGCAAGCAAAGACAAAGTTGGGCCAAAAACGGTCTTGCTTGCAAAGCAGCTGATTGCAGGCACCTACAAAGTACTGTGCCGTTGGTTTGATTTCAAGCTGTGCAGGTCAAAGGAAGATGGGTCACCTGACATTACGGTGATGTTGGCTGACTGACAGGTGGGCAACCCCATCCACTCATTAAAGTTGGCCCCTGGGTGGTGTGGAACATAAGGACCCTCAAGTCTTCTGACCAGCCAATTCCCCACTCCAGAATAGGGCATGGAGCTGAGAAGCAACCCATGCCCACTCAGCTAGTGTAACTGTAGTATCGAATTACAATGAAAATCTCTTCCACTGAATAATATTAATTATTATTATTAATTATTATTATTATTCATTACTTAAACCGCAGACATCCAACTGGCTTGCCCCAGACACACTGGGCATCTTTCAACATAATATAAAAACATAGTGAGACATCAAACATTAAAAACTTCCCGATACAGGGCTGTATTTGGAAAGTTGTGTAATTGTTCATTCTTTGACATCTGATGTGGGGGCATTCAACAGGGCGAGTGCCACTACTGAGAAGGCTCTCTGCCTGGTTCCGTGTAACTTCACTTCTCACAATGAGGGAACCACCAGAACGCCCTCAGAACTGGACGTCAGAGCTGAATGATGGGGGCGAAGCTGCTCTTTTAGGTATACAGAGCCGAGGCCATGAAATCAGTGAGACCTGAAAGTTCTTAAACTTGAATAGATTCTGCCTGAACTTGCAAGCAGAAATGGAAACACTGCAACCAGGGTGTGGCGCAAACTCAGTGAAACGTTACACAAAGTGGCCATTGTCTGCCGAGCAATCATGTGTGGGTTTGCATATTGCAGGGTTCCCCACAAAGCACTCCAGTGTTAAAAAAACAAAACCCCAACCTTCTAGATGTCTGTCCCCCCTGTTATGTAAGCCTAATAAGCAACCTAGAGGAAACTAAAATCTGGATCAAGTAGAGGAACTCTAAAAAAGAAATAGAAACATAAAGATACCCTGAAATACACATAAATTGGTCAGTCAACACGTTTTGAATTAATGCTCAAGGTGGTATAGAAAAGTTGAATACAATGGAAATAAGAGCTAAATATAACTTCCATTCTTCCTGTGTGCTAATATAATGTTACTGTTAAAACCTTCCTACCCTACAGCAATGAAATATGGAGTGACACTGTGACATAAAGAGGAAATGGGGGGGGGGAACGATGACATTTTATTACAGTGGTACCTCGGGTTACATACGCTTCAGGTTACATACACTTCAGGTTACACACTCCGCTAACCCAGAAATAGTGCTTCAGGTTAAGAACTTTGCTTCAGGGTAAGAACAGAAATCGGGCTCTGGCGGCGCAGCAGCAGCAGGAGGCCCCATTAGCTAAAGTGGTGCTTCAGGTTAAGAACAGTTTCAGGTTAAGAACGGACCTCCAGAATGAATTAAGTACTTAACCTGAGGTACCACTGTACAAGCAAATCTTCCAGAAGCATAGAAATGAACAGCGCAACTAGATAATGTGCAGGGGTGTGGGAAGTGTATTTACAGAACAATCCTATTCTCGTGCTATGACAAAGAGGCAGTAGATAAGTCACCACTTTGTTGGCTGAATAGCTGCCACACCCAATGCAAGCTCAACCTGAAACAGTGTGGTGTGGAATACACAGCACAGAAATGCCAAAAGCAGTATAAACACAGACACAAACTCACTACCCCTAGAAACATCCTAAAGCTTACCAGTTAAGGACCATGCCTGGAATGAGAGCCAGTGTAGCGTAGTAGGGAGAGTATTGGACTAGGACCTGGAAGAACGGAGTTCAAATCCCCTCTCGGATATGAAGTGCACTGGGTGACTTTGCGCTAGTCACAATCTCTCAGCCTAACCTACTGTACAAGGGTGTTGCAATAGTGAAATGGGGATGGGGACAACTGTGTATACCACCTTGAACTCCTGGAGGAAAGGCAGGATATAAATGTAATAGTGAAGGATGCCCACCAATGGGGCATTTGGCCTCCCACTCCCACCTCCAAGCCCCAGCATCCAATTATAGGTGCTAGGAGCACAAGGGTTGCAGGAGAAGCCCTGGTTTGTTAGAAAAGTGCAGCAGGGCTTCTGCTAAACCCTGCAGCCCCTCAACCAGCAGAGAGCGGGCCCTTTCTGTGGTGGCTCCTCATCTGTGCAATGCTCTCCGCAGAGAGGCTCACCTGCCACCATCATTACATGTCTTTAGGCGCCAAGCAAAAACATTCCTCTTTACCCGGGCCTTCAGCCATTAAATAATCTATGGCTTGTTAAATGTGTTTGTGGCAGGGACTGTTATGGTGAATATTTTATTAGTATGCATCTATAATTATGCTCTGCATTATGTTTTTGATTATTATGCTCCGTGAAATATGTTCTTGATGTTGTACACCACTCTGGGATCTTTGGATAAAGGGTGGTATATAAACTGAAATCATCATCATCATCTTCACTGTATGATTGTGCCCTTAAGTTTCTGGTATCTTCTTACTCCAAGCCCCTCACATGTCCTCCACCACACAGCATATATTGTATAATAATATTATGGCTCCCCCCAGTGGTTCATGCTGTTGATGCACTACAGTGCTGGGAGAGGGAATCAAACACTTCTCCGAACTTTGAGGCTACTTGTTGCTGGGAACAGAGCAAGGGCAACAACATGAATTGGTGTGAGATAATCTTCAGGTGTACTAACATAGTGTCAGCAGCACTGTTTTATTATGACTGCTTGCAGTCTTGTCTGCCTTGGTAAAAGAAACCTTTATTACCCCATGAAATAAGGCAGCATGGCTTGGATCATGAGCAAGAACATCAAGACACACGGAAATAAGAGTAGCAATTAGCGACAGGAACACATGACCAGCCTGTCAAAGTTTGAAGCCCTGCTGGATCACATCAAGGGCTGTTTAGACCAGTAGTGGCACACCTTTTTTCAGACCAGGCTCCCTATTTCCTTCTGAGCGCCACATGCCAGTAGTGGGTGGGGCAGTACCAAAAGTAGGCAGAGCAATAAATGCAATAAATGCAAATTTACCTTTCTATACACACATATACATCATACACCCCTCTTTATCTTCCATCCAGACAAGCAAGACACATCATTAGAGCTCCAACTAGGCAACAATATTCAGGGTGTGAAGGGTATCACCTGGGAAGAGTTCCAAGTGCCGGAAGAAGAAGAAGAATTTGGATTTGATATCCTGCCTTGCTTTTAAAAGTTCGGAAATAAGATTATCTAAATCCTCATGTTAAAACTCGACTGTTAGCTGACTGTGCCTCTTCAGACTGTGGGTGGGTGATCAAATGGAGAAATGCTTTCTGATATTTTAGGTATACACTTGTCTGTGCAGAAAAATTATCAGTGGGAGGGAATGTGGACACTCATCCCTCACTTGTAGTCTTTAAGAATTTGGGGGAGCATATGGTTTCTATACAACTGGGCATCACAGGAGCCAACTCCTAGGGGCTGTGGGGGCTTTGGCCCCTACAATAAAATATTTAAGTTGATGGGCATTTCCATTCAAATGGTGTGTGTGCACTGTGTCATGTGATCGATTATGCGGGGCAGGGTTTACCTGGGCCCCCACAATATTTTATTTAAATTGCCACCCCTGCTGGGCATTCAGAAGCATCACTGCCTCTTGGCAGCAGTGCAGCCCCATGAATCCTCTTTTATAGGCACCTAAGCTGGTGGCCACCACTGGGGGAGCAGTCACAGATGGAGGCTAATACTCTGCTTTAAACCATGGTGGAGCATTGGCTACTTGGTGGTACTGCCTGGCAGCACTCTCCTCCCTTCTCTGGCGCTGGGATACCTTGAAGGAGAACACGGAGGGGATCACGCCCGCCTTCAGCCTCTTCTGTCCTCCATACACCTCGAATTCATCCTGGAAGAAATGATCTGAGCAGATGCAGGCGCCTGAGCCTGGGATCCACAGCTTCCTGGAGCCGGGCTCGATGCGATTCACAGCCAGCATCCACTTCTTCCTCAGTTCGTGGGCTTTGGGGAAGCTGCAGGAGGAAGAAGAGATGGGAAACTATAAATCCCACTGACTTTCCCCCCATGGGCTGATGGTGCAGGTGACGACACCGACTGACACAAAGCCCCGCCCACAACCTCACACCGGGCCCCGCCCCCTGGTAGCCAAAGCCCCGCCCCTGCCGCTAATAGGCTTAGAACCAGCCACACTCTCCATGAGGAGGCCCCATTACGGTATTCAGATGCAGACCTGTGGAATGAGAGGCCCTTGGCCCGGTTCTCCCGCGTGTCCCGGTTGGGACAGTTAACGGCCGAGCAGGCTTTAGGCATCGTCTCCGACTCCGCGGCGAAAAGCCCCAATCCCGGCTCCCGCCAAGCGCGGTTACTTTGCCTCGAGCGTCATGGCGGCAACGTCCGCGGCGCACTCTGGACTGACCCCGTTGGCGACCCGTCGGAGGGAAACACCCCGCGCGCGGATTGGTCCCCGCGGCGACCTGTTGCCGGCCGCGGTGGGTGCTGGGAAAAAGAAAACATGGCGGCCGGGCCCAGCAAGGCGGAGATTCAGACCCTTTTCAAGCGGCTTCGGTCTGCGCCGCCCAACAAGGTACCGAGCGCGGGGAGTTGAGGCAGGAGGCTCTGGAGTGTCTCTTTGGCCGCTGTTCCCGATGGCAGACGCCCGCCGGCCCAGCGTCTCCCCTCCCCACCGTCCCCTTCCGGTTCGGTTCTGCCACCGCCGCAGTCCTGTCCACCTGCGACAGGGCTGGGGCCGTGAGGTTTGAGACCTTGAAGGAGGACGGCACCTGCGTCCCCTCATAGCACAGCGGCCCGTTTCATCCCCGCAGTCCCCTCGTTTCAAGCTACAGGGTGGGGAAAGACTCGTCATAGTTAGAGTCACTAGCGCCAGACCAGACATATGGCTCCCTATAAGGAAGCTGGCCTGCTGTCCTTCCTTTCCCGGTGGCTCCCTGTTGGTCTTCCTCCTAGCTTCTCTTCTGTTTCTTGTAGTCCTGCTTTGACTGCGGCGCGAAGAACCCGAGCTGGGCCAGCATCACCTATGGAGTGTTTCTCTGCATTGACTGCTCTGGGGTTCACCGGTCGCTGGGTGTGCATCTCAGCTTTATCCGGTGAGTACTAGGGTTTTGTTTGTTTTTGGAGGGGTGGGAGGTAAGAGGAGGAACGTGAGAGATACAGGATCCCTGCTTTAGTCGTACGGGGACCAACGATCAGCGTGGCTCATAGTGTGCAACTCCAGTGTCTTGTGTAATTGTGGTACTTAAGCTTATTCCTAAAATGGCTCTTGTGCAGTAAAACGTGTTTGATTAGGTAATCTTTGAGGATCCTAAGAATAGCCTAATCCCCTTTCTCTTACTTGTTCATTGTACTGCTGCTTGAAAACAGGCAGGATATTGATATAGTTCATTATACAGATTGGTACTCACCATGAAGTTATTGCAATAAGTGCCACACTTTTAACATCTGGAAGGAAAAGTTGCTATTACTGGGTACCCTTGAGAACCCCCAGAAAAAAGCACTGTAGTATATTTGTAGTGAAGTTTGTTCTTCATGACTTATAACAAGAGATGGCTACTGTCGTAGTTAGACAAGTATTGAATGAACTTATTTGTAATGTTCCGTTCATCTACAGATGTAGTTATGATACTCAGAAAATGCACTGCTGATTGCTCTGATCTTTAAAAATTATTTTGCACCTGTGTGACTGCATACAAGTTTGCACTATTTAATCTATTTATATACTTCTGCAAATTGAGTGATAGATTTGTGTGTTTCTTTCTGGTATTATCGTCATTTTATAGGTGGCATTAGTTAATATTTTGTGTTGTAGTGAGTGCATGCTTGTTTGTACCTATACAGCATTTGAAGGGAAATTAAAAAGAAGGGAATCATCATTTCAGAAAATGTTTCTGTTTGCCATGCAACAATCCTCGTGATTAGTTATGGAAGGAAAAGAGTTGCTACAGGCATTCCTTTGGTTAAAAACTTGTTTCCACACCAATGGAAGAAAACATTGGAGTTGGGGCCATGTTAGAATTCTGTAAATCTGTAAATTCCTTCTTTGGCAAAGTATAAAAATAACAACTGTTCACTGTAGTGCACCAAGACTGATTTCATACTTGAATTTTCCACCACTTGACACTTCTCTGCTGCTTTCTGTTGAAAGATTTTACATTTGAGGTGATGTGCAATGATCATAAAAGCTGTCCATCTCTAACTGAGCAGTGAACATGCTTGAACCGACCCTTTAACATGCTTTTTTTTGGCTGACTTGTAATACATTGAAGTATTTGTCTCATTTCAATACATTTGTGAAGCTTGAAAGCCTGCACTTACCCTTTACCTGACCTACTTCTGTGAGAGTATCGGATTACTCACACAGGCTAGCTAGCTAGCCCTAGTTCTTGTTCTTACAGTGTAAGCTCTCTGGCTCTTATAATAGTTCCTTACCTGAAATGCTCTCTCTTTGTCCTCGGTGAACAGAAGGAAAGTAGAATTCTGTGCTGGAGCAGGACCACGCAATTATAGCAAAGCAAGAAGCGCATAGCTTTTTCTGGCTGCTGTGTCATGTGACAGAAATGTGAGATATTTGATACATATTGATTTCTGGGTATCTCATGGCTGACAGTACCATACCAGGAGAAATGAAATTCATACATCTAGAGGAAACTTTCATTGGTTAGAAGACTACCAGCTAGAATCATTTGTACTTCTGTATTTCTATTTTAATAAATGAATGTACAAAGTATGGGTACAACAGCTTTCCCATGCTCTGGAGTGCATAATTCTCTCTGGTAGTTTTCGTGGTCATTTCTTCCTGTATTTATGAGCCTATAGAAGTATGTACACAAATTAGATAAGGCTTTGAAGAACATGTCAAAGAAGTTTCTGCAGAGCTGCTGGACAGCAGTGCTAAAGCCATCACATCTATTTCAACAGGACAAACACTGCTGCTTCTGCTTTTAAAAATATTTTAAAATTGATTTTCAATAAAAAGAACATGTAAACATATCCTGTCCTACAACAGACACCCCTCCCCTAATATTTTTTTTTGGGGGGGAGGAAACATTATTTCAGAGAGTACAAACACTTCTTCAAAGTATTGTTGACCAGCACATATTGAGATGAGTTTTGTATCTTTGAAATTAGCCATTTATTTATTTATTTAGAAGCTTTCTATACCATCCCTCCTTTCGTTGGGTCAGATTTCAGGGCACTGCTAATGTAATTCATAATACAATTTGAAAAAATCAAAACACAAAAGAACAAATAAAAGCTCAAAACATTCTGAGACATATATACTTTTAAAAATACCTAGTTGAATAAAAGTGTCTGAATCTGGCATCTAAAACCTTGTAAGGTTGGCCCCAGGCATTCCTCCTTGGGAGATGGTGTTCCGTAGCCAGGGTACCACCACTGTAAAAACCCTCCTTTATTGTTTCATGGTGCACTCCTGATAAAGAAGTCAGAGTAGGCCCTCAACAGAAGATCCTAAGAGAAGCAAGCTGTCTTCCTTTGTGCATGCTTGTTTTTCCCTAATCCAAAAATTTGTCCACTTGGTATTTTTGTGTGTTTCTTGGGAAAAAAGACAAATGCATGCTAGCTGGATACATCTGAAGAGTCTTTTTGCTCGTGTGCTCAAAACATATTCTCCTTGCCAACACTTTTGCATCTGAATTATTGAGTATCCACTACCTTGTATTCAGTCTGAAATTACTCTGGTCAACAGGCCAGATTGAAAGAGTTCAAACAGCCAAATACAACTGGGTCAAAGCTCTGGTAACACATGAGCCACTGGCAGGGGTGTACCTAGAGGTTGGCCAGGTTGGCCCCCACCAAGGACGCAGGGTCAGGATGGCACAAAAATCACATCTCTCCATCTGGCTTGGAGTGGCTAGGAATCTGGGTGCCTCACCAGAGGAATCCAGTACTGGCATGGGACATCTCAGCAACCCTGTGGTGCCCCCTTCCCAGTCAGAAGTGTGAGTGGAGTGCCTAGCAAGGCGTAGGGAAGAAAGACAGGGAGCGGGTAAGAGTTGCAGGAGGAGGAAAAAGGAAGGGAGGAAGGAGGCAGATGGGAAAGCAGGGAGTGGAGGGAGGAAGGTAGACAGATGGACCAATGGAGGAGGAGGAGGTGTGGAGCAGAGCAGATCTGACCCTGATGGCCACAAAGGGAGTCACTGGTGCAGTACAAAAGGCAATGCAAAGCAGACTTTATGAGTTTCTGGTCCTTGCTCTCTCCTGGCTATAGAGGCACTGGTACAACATCTCCTTGCCCAAGGGCACAAGGAAACCAAGGTACACCTCTGCCCTCACCCGGAAACTAACATGGGAGATATTTATTGGTTTAGGGGCACTAACAGTAGCACATACATTCCCAGAGATCTGCTTCCATTGTGTATTATGTTGTTCAAACCCTTCTGAGCCTGATCTGGTGAACTTTTCTGAGATAATGACTCCAGGTTTTGTTCTCTTGTCAGGTCCACAGAGCTTGATTTCAACTGGAGCTGGTTTCAGCTGAGGTGTATGCAAGTGGGTAGCAATGCCAATGCGGTAAGGAGCCATTTGAAGTTGATGATCTTTGGTTGCATGCCTGGACCTTTTTACCATTCTCCTCTTTGTCATAGTCAGGTGGTTGGTGTTTTCTTAATAAATATTTATCAAACCTGCTTATAAAATAAAAGAACACGGTGACCTGTGTTCCTGAAACTCCTGCTTCCAAGAGAAAGCTGAATTCTTGCAGGTCTGTGTCTGGAATTGGCCCCTTTAGTTGCAGGAAGTCACCCGTTTGTTTCATTTGCTCTTCATTTTTCTAATCTTGGACTTCAACTAAATTTCCTCTCCACCCCCGCCAGACTGCCTTTTTCCGCCAGTATGGTTGCACCACCGCAGATGCCAGTGCCAAGTATAATAGCCGCGCAGCCCAGATGTACCGGGAGAAGATCCGGCAGCTGGCAGCTGCTGCGATGGCCAAGTATGGGAATGATGTAAGTGCAGATGAGCCTCTTTGCTGTTGGGAAGGATCAGGGACCATGGTGCTTGCTACTGAATACGACAAACTATTTTCTCCTTTTCCAGCTCCTGATCGATGGGCTGAGTGGAACTCCAGGCCACTCCCCAGAAAAGAGTGATGCTGATTTCTTCTTGGAACATACACAGGTGTGTTGAGCCAACTTGGATTGCCCATTTCCATCAGAAACCTTCAATGATGGGGGAACTACAGGTCATGAATGTATTTGATCCAAAACTCTGTGACCTACATAGATCAAGTTGGAGGGGCCGCGCTGCTCAGTGGTTTGGACCTGCCATATTCACTAGGTTTGCCTCCTTGAGGTGGTTGTTTACATTCATACATGCAAACTGGCCTGGTTTGCATGTCACAGTAATCAGGATTGGGCTTGGATTGTGGTGAAGATCGCTCCTCCTTGACCACCACCTGTAACCTTAGGAAGGTTTTGGCTACAGATCATAGTTAAGGAAGAGAGACCTTAACCATAGTCCCAGGTTCGAATGACAAGCTGAGACAAACCCTAGCTGAGGTGCTGTGCTGACCTACAAAGCCTGAGGAGGAGCAAAGTAGCTGCAACCTCCTCTTTGGGAGCCGGTGTGTTCAGGCTAAGCCATGAACTGACTTGGTGTGACATGGCCACAAAGTCAGATCAGTGGTCTTTTTGGCTCAGTCTTCTTTGATTTGAGTGTTGGCTGTTCTCCAGTCAGAAGTGGTCTTCCTAGCCCTGCCACCCACAACCCTCCAACTGGAGATGGACCCTGGGATTCCTGTTCTTGCAGCGCCTGTGTTCTTCTACTGAGATACAGGCCCTTCCCTTCTTCTTCTTCTTCTTCTTCTTCTTGTTCACAAAGGATAAACAGGGCTCTTGCCTTGGGATCTTCCCACCCTGACTTTGCTCAGGGGCAGTATACTTCCAGATACAGTGGTACCTCAGGTTAAGTACTTAATTTGTTCCGGAGGTCCGTACTTAACCTGAAACTGTTCTTAATCTGAATCACCACTTTAGCTAATGGGGCCTCCCGCTGCTGCCGTGTCGCCGGAGCACTCAGGATGTTCTCATCCTGAAGCAAAGTTCTTAACCTGAAGCACTATTTCTGGGTTAACGGAGTCTGTAACCTGAAGCGTATGTAACCCGAAGTATCACTGTACTGGATCCTGGGTTCAAAGATATGATTGCTTTTAGTTTCTGCACTGCTTCTGAGCTTCCAAGAAATGGAGTTTTGAACTAGATGAACTATTCAACAAGACGATTCATAGCTTATGTCTTTCCTGTCTAGAATACCTTCTCTCTAGTACAGGGGCAAGACTGGCAGATTTCCACTTTGACTCTAAACTGGAAGTTCCATTGATTTCAGGGTACCATCTACTTAAGCATGCTTAGGATTGTAGAGCTGGTCTCAAGGGATTGGGTTTCCTTCTCCAAAACTGTTTCTTGCCACCGAGGAGATTATGTCTAAAGATACGGGACAGCATGGCCTGAGTCTTAAATCGGCTTGGCTCCAGATTTCCCCACAAGAAGCCACCTTGAGGGCATGCATTGTAATACTTGAGAACACTGTTAATGCTTACTGGATGTTATGCGTTTGAAATGCATATCCTGTTAAGCAAGGGTTTCTGAGTTTGATCTATTTGTACTGTCCGATCCAAATTGTTGCATCTTCCTGAGGGCCAGTTCATTTTCTTTTAAGGATTGTAATACCTGGGATGTGGTTGAAACAGGCCAGAGCACAGTGCAGCCTTCGCTAGAATTGGAGAGAACAGCAAAGTCTACTGAGAATAATGAAGTTCAACGTGAGTATCGCTATTTAGCTCCTTTGCCCCTTTTGAATCTTCCTAGCCTGGCTGGAAAGACACTTGATCTTGCTTGTTCTCAGGATGGATGATGAGCAGAGGATCTGTGCAGTGTAACACATGAGTCAATATAGAGGATTGAAGAATTGCTTCATTGTTGCATGCATGTCGTGGCATCTCTCCACAACGTTTGGCAGCCATACCCATGTTCTCTTGAAGTGACATTTTATTTTTCTCTTGGAAAAGGGTGTTTACGTTGCGTGACTTAAGTTAAGGAGTCCTGCATTTCCTATAGGGCAGGGGTGGGGAACTTCTGTCTTTCAGAAGTTGATGGACTACTATTCCCATCAACCCACATCAGTGATGACATTGCTTGGAGCTGATGGGAGCTGGAGTTCAACAATATATAGAAGGCCATGGGTTCCCCACCCCTTCTATATAGATTAAAAGTATCAGGTGTGTGGAAGCAGTTCTGTTGCTTGGAATATTCTTGACCAGGCATGGGCAAACTCGGCCCTCCAGATGTTTTGGGACTACAGTTCCCATCATCCCTGACCACTGGTCCTGTTAGCTAGGGATGGTGAGAGCTGTAGTCCCAAAACATCTGGAGGGCCGAGTTTGGAGATGCGTATTCTTGACGGTCAGTGAGACTCTGGTGGTTTCTACTAGCTGTCCAGTAATTTCCTGCAGGGAGTTTTCTGGATAGTATGCAGTGGTCCTGGAACATCAACATTTTGTGGGGTGAGAAAAAAATCATTTTAATTGTCCAAGATACTGGACACAAGACATGCATCTTCTTTGCTCTACCTTAGTTGCCATTTTAAAAAATAAGTGTGTGCTCTTTCCCATAGAGCCTGACCAGGGTCCATCTATTGACCTGCTGAGCACTTCTCCTAAAGGATCTCTTGGTAAGTGCAAGCTCCCTTGTTTCCTATTATGTTAAACGTAATGTCTCAGTGGCTCACCATTTAATTTGAGCAGATGGTCTGCATTAACAACAGAGTTTATTTCAGATGCTGAATCAGGTAAGGGAGGCCAGAGCTTCTGACTCTGGAGGAGGAATTGGGTCACTTCTAAGTCTGGCTTTTGAAAATTAGAGTTGGAATATACCTAAAGATCATCTAGTCCAACTGGCTGGTAGAGGAAATTGGCCGTTAGGCATAAAATTAGAGTATTCACCCTGCAATGAAGGAATCTCAATACGTGGTCCCTCATCCAATTTGAAACCATGCCAGATGGGTGATCCAACATCTGCGTAGAGATTTCTAACAAAAGAGAGTCTTTTACTTCCACACAAGTATGTTCACCTGTCAGCTGCTTGTTCCAGAAGGAATCTCTTCATAATTTTTAGTCACAATCCCCTTTCTTGTAATTTTAATTTGTTGGTTTGGACCCTATCCTCCAGAGCATCAAAAAACAAATCTGCTCCATCAGTATAACGGCCTTCAAATATGAAGATGACCATTCATCCTTGCACAGAATTAAGAAAAAGATTTTATTCAGTATTGGAGACTCTTTCCATATATGGTATCAGCATACCATATATTCTGCAATTTCTGGATGGCCTGTTCCTTCTGACCTTGAGATCCCAGTGTTTGTTTAGGTCAAAAGCAATAATTCACCAGGGGGACTGGGGTAGTATCGAGTGAATAAATGCAAATTAGAACTATTATTGACTTATTCTTCAAGAGGAACTAGCCATTACTGAGGACTGTGATCTGATTCTGATTTTAACAATCCAGTCTGCTAAACCGTGGTGTATTGGACCAGGAATAGTTACATGCATGTTTGCTCCTCCTCCCCATATCCATTCAACTTTGGCGAAGATACCTTACATTCTAACCACAGTTTCCCTTGATGTCAAAACAGGGAAACTGTACTTTACGGGCTCAAGAATATGAAACTAGAATCGGATTTGGTTTGGAGGAGGACCTTAAAACACAGTTTCTGGATCAGATGTCACTATGAACTAGGTTGCCTTCATCAAAGCAGTGTGTGTGTGGAGAAGGACAGAGAAAGCTTGCATGCACAGGATCTGTGCCTGGTCTGATAAACCACGATGTCTGATTCCAGCCTATAGATGCTAGTATCCTGTTCCTGCAGTTTTGCTTGGGCCTTCTTGTGGAGAATGTGTTTCGGTCTATCCTGAGCCCAGACTATACCTAGAACGTACCATTTTAGTTTCCAACATGTACATGTCTTTTTCTTCCTCAGACGCATCCATGTGTCTGTCTCGGCAAGGGGCTGCTCCTGCCAGAGGTAACTGGCTAAGGGCCTGCACTGGCTACTTGTGGTGCCTTGCCTCTGCCTTCTCTTTCTGTGGTTCTGCCTTCAGGCCAGGGGTTGTCTGTCTTCTACATTCAAATTGTCATTTCAAGGAAGTTGATCTTCCTCACTAGTGAAGTTGAGGATCCATCCTGCTCTTTGCTATCTTTGCAGTCAGCCAAGTGGACACACGTGGCTTGTTTCAAGGAGGCACTTGCGTTGCTAACTGCTTTAGGAGTACTGAGCAGCCTCCCTAGAAAATGTAGCTTCAGTCCTGCTTTGTTGCCACTAGAGCTCTTCTTCAAGGCCAACCTGAGCTCATGAGCTACAAGGCACCCTTTGGCTTCTCAAGCACCAGTTTTTTGTTGCAATATATGTAACATATTGAGAAATCAGTCTAGTTTTTTAAACCAGATTCTTTGAAGCACCACTTCTTGGGGTGATTTTATGCTGCTTTCTCAACTCAGGAAGGGGGACCACAAAGCGGCTAATCTGAAATTGCATGGTGTGGCCTGTCATACTGCCTTTGGATTTCTCTACGCTGCTGCCAGAGCTGTTGGGTGTATTAACTATGCATCTGGCACACTTGGCATAGCTTTCAATGTGCCACAAAAGCCTTAAATAACTGCTACTAGTGTTGGGACTAACAGCAGATTTCTTGCTGTCTTTCATGTCTGCTCATTATTTTTCCCTGTTGCAGAAATAAAACCTTCACTCATTGGAAAGAAGAAGCCAGGTGCTACTAAGAAAGGGGTATGTCTGCTGAGAGGGATTTTGTCTTAACTACACACATCTCTTTTTTCAGATAAAGATTTGCTCCCCAGTCCACATCTACCCAGCAAATGGCCTTGCCATTTGCCTTGAGTATCTAATAAGGATTTTCTCTAATCAGTTTTGCATTGAATGCTATCTGTGGGTATCAGTGCTTCCAGGGATCTGCCTGATTCTTGACTGGATTTGATTTCAGTGATTGTGCACACAACCAAATACTGTGCATATACAGAAATATTCAGAATGAGCTTGAAAAAGCTGGGTGGGGGAGGCAGGGAGAGATTACACCATTGGTAAACTTATAAAATTTCAAACATCATATGAAGTACACCTGATGAGTAAATAGTGGAATTGCATACAGCAAAGCTTGCAAAATAGTGAGCAGCTGTTTTTCTCTGGTGGGGAACCTACAGCCTGTAGGCCAAATTTGGCCTGTGAGGCTATTTTCCCCAAACCGTGTCTCCCTGGCCCATACCATAGGATGAGATTTGTGGGGCAGTCAGAGATGTGGCAAGTTGGGCTGAACAACCCAAGTTTCTTACCGGGGGCGGGCGGTGGGGGGACCTGTATCATGTAGCCAATTTGATTCCTGTAGTGAAAGTGATCCCTTCCAGCTCTACAACTCTATGGTTCTTTGATCTCTGCAGAACGCAGCTTGACCAGCCTTGTGCTCAGCACTGTTAACTAAGCATGGGGATGGCAAAGCCCCTTGTGCTGCAGTTCCCAAGCCCTGTGTAAGCGACTTTTAACAGGTGGGTTGCACCAAGCAACTGTCACAGTTGCTCTGCAGGGATGGGGACAGAGAAGGATCTGGCCTGCTGAGCACAAAAGAATTCCCACCCTTTAAATCTTCCCTTTCAGCATTTGGAGGGGCCTATCAAATTTGTCTTGAACTGGCCAGATTTGTTCACTGACTCTCTTTGCGCCCCTTGCGTCGTTTGCAGTAATTGATCCTTTGGTTTTGCCATTTTAAAGGCTCACTGTGGCTTTTCTTGGAACCTTTATTCTGCTTCTGTTTCTTCCAGCTGGGGACCAAAAAGGGTCTTGGAGCTCAAAAAGTGAGCAGCCAGAGTTTCACTGAAATTGAACGACAGGCCCAGGTGGCTGAAAAGATGAGGGAACAACAGGCTGCAGAGTGCAAGAAGCAAGCTGAGGAGTCCCTGTAAGTGAGGCACACTTGCCGCATCCTCAAGTTAGGATCTGTACATGTTTGCATGCAGAGTTATTGGGACAAGCTTCCTATCATAGGAAAACTTGTATTTGGCATGGAATGATGAAGCAATTGGCACATAACAAAGTCAGGACTAAATAAGTGTTGTCCTGCCCGGGCCTGAGCTTTTTTGAGTACATAAAGTCTGTCCTGCTTACCCATTTCCTCATTTCAGAATGATGAGATAAGTGGGTAGTTTATATGTATTCTGGACTCACCTGCCAGTTGATTTTGTTGTCTCCCTCAGAGTTGCCTCAATGAGACTGGCATACCAGGAGTTGCAGATTGATCGGAAGAAGGAGGAGAAGAAATTCCAGAACCTGGAAGGAAAAAAGCGTGAACAAGCTGAGAGACTGGGCATGGGATTGGTGTCCAGGAGGTATTTGCTATACATGAAGAACAAGGAGAATGTGCCAAATGGGTAGATTTTAGTGTAACATCTGCCCCAGGATCACTTGGGGGTTTAGTTGCTGCTGTCTCAATAGGCAGGAAGATTGTGGTTCAAGAGTACATCATTGGTGAGCTGAGTTCTAGTCTACTCTATTTGGAGTGGCTTGTGAATCCTGAATATTAGCCTTGAATGTAATCTATATTTGCCCCAATCAAAAGATTGCTTCTTTCCAGTAGATCTTCAGCCTTGGGTGGCTCTTCTGCTTTTCCATCTTGTAGAATCTGATCTGAGGTATAATTAAATTTGTATCTTTAGAAAATGAGACACTGTCCTGGCTCCCTCGTTGTTTATATATTACCCACCCAGACTGTATACAGCATAAGTTTTAGCAATAAGAAACCCCTGCTTGCAGTCTTTTAAGTCTCACATCTGCTTTTGCCATGATCTCTACATTCTGGCTAGCTCAGAGCACAGCCTTAATGAAGTGATGTAGCAGCCTTTCTGAAAAGCCAGAAGGTCTGGTTAGTGACAGGATGGGAGGCTGCCTGCAGAATTTGATGAGTAACACCTTGAGCTCCTTTAAAGGGAGGCAGACTAGATTGACTTGGGCCTTCTTTTTGAGCCAATGTAGTTCTAATGGTGAGAAGTAGGTGTTGGGCTCTGCCAGTAGGGTTTTATCTTGGTGCTTCTTCCTCCTAGTTCCATCTCGCACTCTGTCCTTTCCGAGATGCAAATGATAGAACAAGAAACACCAGTGACTGCAAAGTCCTCTCGGTCCCAGCTGGATCTGTTTGAAGACACTGGAAGTTTCACATCCGGACCACCCAAGTAAGACTGAGTGGTTGCAGTGCCATTTGCTCTTGCCCAGCTTTTCTTTATCTGGCCTGGATAAATCATCTCTTCTCATTTTTCCCCCCATAGGTACAAAGATAATCCCTTCTCATTAGGAGATGCTTTTGGCTCGCAGTGGGAAACAGACAACACCTGGGGGATTGACAAAGGGGAAGAGGAGACAGACATCACTATCTCCAGTATCCGGCCCATTGGTGAAAGGTAAAAGTGATGAGTCCCATCTGGAAAGGAGTTTCTTGAAGGAACTGTTCAGGGACATACATGACTGGTCTTTAACCAGCACCTGACAAAAAGGCCTCTTAGGCTTTCCCAAGGCATTTTGCCTCAAGCACTGTCCAAAAGACACCAGTTTCAAAATGGCACCGTATTGTGGTCTGATAGACTAAACTTCAGAGATGAGGGTTCAAATTTCCACTCAGCCATGAAGCTCCCTAGGTGACCTTGTTTCTCAGCCTAACCTATCCTGCAGGGTGGTTGTTAGGATAAAACAGGGAGGGAGAGAAACCTAATGTGACACCCAAAGCTCCCAGGAGGAAAGGTGGGGCATAAATGTAATAATAACAACAACATTTGCAATCAATACAAATGGATCTCAGAGCAATGCTTTGACTAAGCCACTGATAAATGCTGGTTGCTCGAGTGATAGTCGCTCTGTTGCTGATGAGAGTAGGGGGCTTTTGTCTTTGTTTAACTGAGGAAAATAGTGACCAGGTTTACACACTGCAGAAACCATAGTTTAGAAAAACAATTCACTAAACCTGTGGCTTAATGTGAACAAGCAATGTGCCTTAAGTGTACTGCTGAAAGGTTCTCACTGCACTCCCTGCCTGCTCCTGCTTCTGCTGTTCTGTGGACAAAACAAGCCAGACTTTGGCTTCTTGTAGCTTCTGGGCCATGGCCTGAAATTTGTTTGTCCCCAAACCACAAGCAGTAACAAAGGTTTGTACTTGGGTAGCTACTTGTGGGTTCTTCAGGGGAACAAACCCAACTCTGCCTGGTTTTGACTGTGGCACATCAGGAACGGGAAGAGTGCTGTGGAAACTTTGGAACAGCCTGCAACATGACACACTGCTTATTAATTTAAAACTGGCTGGGTTTCAGCTATGGTTTAATGTGCTGTGTGAATCAATCCAGTGTATGACATAGCGCTTAGCTGAGGGGGCTTATGACATCCAACTAACTTGGAGTTGAACAGATGCGGTTCCAATTTCTCACCATGGCTGAATACCTGTGCACTGGGTTGTGACTCTATGGATTGCTGTTACAGGGCTTTCCTTTCTCCTCCACTCAGACCCACCAACAGAAGAGAGACAGAGAGCAAGATCTCAGTAGTAGAGTCTAGTGAAGCTCGACAGAAGTTTGCTGGGGCCAAAGCCATCTCGTCTGACATGTTCTTTGGGCGGGAAGCTGATGCTGAGGCAAGTGCTGGATGATTTCTCTGTCTTCAAGCTGTTCCCACCCATCACCTGGCAACCACCAGCTTCTGTTTCCTGCATCTTATTTTGTTTTCTCTTTCCAGTATGAGGCCAGATCCCGACTCCAACAACTCTCTGGCAGCAATGCCATCAGCTCTGCTGATCTGTTTGGAGAGTCTGAGACAGGGAACTCGGGTATGTCAGCAAACAACTTGAGAGACGGGTTTTCTTCTGTCACCAAGGGGCTGGTGTGGCCCTTAACACCGATTACTCAGAAAGGGATGGGCTCAGCTGACTTGAGTGTCAAATCACTGAGCAGATTACATATCTGACTCAGGGTTACAGGATCTCATAGTGGATTTCCCAACCTAGGATCTCAGCCAGCAAGGCCTCTTCCATGAGATGAGCATCTTCCTCATACAGCAGAACTCTCTGATGGTGTTGTTTTCCTTCCGTCTCTAGGTGGTGTTTCAATTGGAAATGTACTGCCTGCTGCTGATATTGCCCAGTTCAAGCAAGGAGTGAAGTCTGTTGCTGGCAAGATGGCTGTTCTAGCCAATGGTGTGATGAATTCCCTTCAGGTGAGGTAGCACGCCTGTTGTGTAGTCATGGCAAGAGGCTCTAAATGCCTCACGCAGAGTTCAAACTCTGATAGTGAAGGTTACAATCCTGGAAGCCATGTGTGATGTCTTGTCTCTGGCTTTTGTTTTGTTCTCATTCATGTAGGGGTCAAAAAGTTTCCAACACTTCTAAAGCAGCTAGCTGGTCAGTCCACTAGAAGATAATAAATTACTGCACCATGTATGCTAAATTTAAATTCCCAGCTTTTGCAAAGCTACTTGGACTCAGGTTGATGATGCAAAGATATGCAAAGTAACTGGTGTTATTATACTTTGTAGTTCTGGAACAGAAGTTAAGACGGAAATCTTAATGCAGGCCTCATCCACACTTAACGCTGTGTGTGCAAACCTCAAGCTCACCTGCTTACACACTTGGGCTGTTCCCCTAATGCTCCTGTGCGAGGAGCTGCTTTTGTCAAATGATGGGATGACAGGGGCTACAGCCAGTTCTTTTCTCATGTTATTGGGGAGAGCAGCTCCTTGATTACAGTGGAGATGTTGCATGATCTGAGATGGCAGCATGGAAATTCTCTGCCAGCAAAAGTAACCTTTTACATGGTTCATAAGCCTCTTATTCAGAGCTTAGTAGGATGGGCTTGCTTTTGTCATATCCGCTTGCGTGGTTCCCCATATCTGGTGGGCCGTTAGAGAACAGGATGCTGCACTAGATGGGCCATGGACCTGATCCAGCCGGCACTTTTATGTCCTGATATTTGGCCTGAAGTTTTAACTGTTGGGGGGGGGGTTAGCTGCTGTATTCAGGTACCAAGAAATATGGCATCATTTCTGTGGGCAATGTGCTAAGTTGCCTCTTTCTGTCCTCCCTCTCCCACCTCTTAGGATCGCTATGGCTCATATTGAGGATTCAGGAGAGACTTTGCAGCTTGTGGCCATCAGTGAAACACCAATTGCACCTTGAGTCCACCTGGAAGAATTGAACAGGATTGCTTTTTAGCCGAGCATGGCTAGGGGCTTCTTGAGGAGAGAAGGAGAAATGGACATGCCTGGCACTTGCTCAAAAACTCTCTGGACATTATTTTCTATTTGAAATGACCCCAACCTTCAGCTAATGGAATATTGGCCCTTCCAGAGAATCCCCCGCTGCTGCTGCTGCGCACTGCACAAGGGTTGCCAGTTGACCTCTGTGCTGCTGCTGTTTCCACTTCCCCCAGCCCCTGGCTGTTATTAGCAGAATATGTTTGGGGGGAGAAGGAAGCTGTGTCTGAAACTCTTCCAAGGGAAATGGCAGTAAACAGGGGAATGGTGGGGAATCCCCAGGACCTAGACTGTCTTCTAGAACAGGGGGAAGTTTTGATTTTGGCACAAGGTCATTCTTGCTGGCCGTGCCTTGAACCAATGTGATATAATTAGATCCCTTTTTGAGAGCAGCGACTTTAAAGCCTCCATCTGTAGCAAGCCGCGAAGGATCAAGGCATGCTTGGGTGGGCTTGGGCAAGATATTTGCAGTATTATGCAAATATGCTGGACAGCTGGGGAAACGTACATTTCTTACCCTGACACACACACACCCTGAACCATGGGTTGATGCTGTTGAGAAGAGAGCATCTTCAGTTGAGGAATGAAGAGGTTATTGGGCCTGCTGTTGCCTCGTCTCCTTGTTGCCCTCTTGGTTTCCTTTCAGACCTTTATGGAAACTGCTAACAAAACAGGGCAGTGGCCGCTCAGTCCACTGGCTCTGTTGCTGTTTGTGCAACCACTGCTGTTGCTGGCCTCCCTTCCCCAGCGAGATCTACCTGAATATCATGGCCCCATCTGTGCTGCATGTGGGGAAAGGAAGCAGTTTCAAGGAAAGTGGCTTCCCCTTGTCGAAGCTTCACTGCTGCCCCTTTGCTCCTTCTAGCCCAGCATTCTGGGTTTCTTTCTTTCTTAAATGACTCCAGTTACAGTTCTGCTGGTGTAGATGAAGAACAGGAGAAGATGAAAGTGCTCTCTTCCATCCCACAATGCTGCTTTGATGCTCAGGACAGAAGGTATCCTGCCACAAAGCCCCCTCTTGCTTCTGCATGCCTTTTCCCCCTGCCTTGGTTTATGTTCTTCTGTTGGAAGAAGAATCTCCTCATCACACTGGGAAACTCAATCCACGTGAAGCAGTGCTTGCTGTTGTAACCATTTTACATTTACCTTGCATGATAGTTGCTGTTGCAGCTGTGGGTTCATTTGAAGACTTGCGTCATGCCCATTGTACATTCTGTTAAGGTAGCAAGTCTGTCTAATCGCTCTTCACTGGGAAATCAACCACTAAGAGTACACTGGAATGATGACTTTGGTTTCAATAAGATGCTCTTGCTAGAGAGAGAGATGAGGTTTATCAGGGTAGCTTGAGGACCCACTTTACGATGGAGCAACATTTTGCCTATTTCCATATCTGCATATTCATTAGTGCAATTGACCTGCTTTCTCCTTGCACACTTCCCCAAGAAGGTAAATGGCTGCATGGGCTTACTGGAAATCTCTTCCCCGCCCCCTTGGGTCTGCTCCACTTCTCATTTTTTGCTCCCTGGGTTCTGAAAATGCACTGATGTTTTAACTTCGATTATTGCAAATTTGTCTTAAAGTGCTCCTTTCCAAGGCCAGGAGTTTGCAGAGCTTTGGTTTGGCCTGGTGTGCTCTCGACTGGAAGAGGGTTCTCTTCTTGGGCTGTCTGTGTACTTTGAGTTAAAACGGTAGTATTAATGAGCTTTGTTGTGGCCAAGGTTGGGCCTCTGCTGTGTGGGGGGGTCCAAAGGGGAGTGATATGGATTCTCTCCCTCGCACCCCAAGTGAATAAAATCAAATACGTGTGTGTTCCATTTCTGTGACTCCCTTTTTTTAATTCAGATGTAGCTGATGGACCCCAGGGACACTGGGGCAGGCAGAGCTACTCCCTTTTCTATGCCATGGGCTAGGAAGGGAATTTAGCAGACTTCAGGTGAGGTGTGAAGAGGACACAGTCTGGGTGTGAAAGCAGCCTTAAAGGATTACCAATTTGTGTTGATTTTTTCTTTATGAAAAATGATCTGATTTGAAACACTACCTGATAAATACACTGTTTTTTAAAAAACTTTGTACCTTCCCTAGGAAGACACTTACCAATGATTTAGTGGAGTTTTGAGCGGAATTGTCACCTTTCGCAATTCCCACAAGGTTGTAATGAATCTCAGACACATTACTTGCCTTTTACAACATGCTTTATTTACTATATATTATACTTTGTTTGCAGGAAAGTTTAAAGCTTTGCAAATTAATAAATAATGCCCTACTCCTTTCTCCTACAATGGAGCCCAGTAAGCATTTGAAAATGCTCATCGGCAATGGCCATCCCACAAAGTATGGAAACTTAGCCCCAAATTTCAAATCTGGTGACTTAACTGGGGTCATATCTTACTAACTTGTTTGAATTTTGAAGTGAAAGCTTGGAAGGTATTGGAATAGCTAACCGACTAGCAGATAGGGCATATACAGGAGGAGAAAGTAAAATAAATTTCGTGAGGACAAGAAGAGTGCTTTGAGTTACAGGCTTCATATTGTATATTTTCTATCCTTGGATGAGGATGAAAATGTTTCACAGTACATAGTTTTGGGATTAGAATTGATTCTTCCAAGGTAGCTACTACTTGCCCTAGTGCTAGAACGTTTCTACTAATTTGACTTGTTTGCCACCAGAGGGCAGTCGAACCCTGCAGCTGATGTCAGCTTTCATGGCCTATCCATCCAATTTCTCTGCCAGTATGAGGAGGAAAGAACAGTTTTTGTTAGAATGGGGTGTGCCTTGCTGAGAGGGAGCTCTGAGCTATAATACTGATAAAGAGTAAAAAGGAGTAGGTCACACGTTGAGATTGTGGAGGAAGGTGCTTAAACAGCTATGTTTCATCAACGCCTACATGGCTTCAGTTACAAGGGCTGGAAATAAGCTTGTACTCCCATGCATATCTATCCATCAGTTCTCAGAGGAATCTGTCTCTTCGGTGGAGCCGTCGCTTTCCGCATCCATTTTCCGGCGGTGGAGGAGAGGCCTCCAAGGGGAGCTGAGTCGGAGAGAGGGGCGGGAAGGCACATTGGTCGCATCCCCGCTGGCAGGGTTGGAATTGGAAAGGGAGAGCCCGGAAACCTGAGCTACCCTGCAAGAAGAAAAATGGGGCTGAGAGATTTGTTGCCGTCAAGAGGGCTCCTCTGCCGCATGGAAGACTTTATGTTTGCAACAAGCCAAGAGCTTCCTCTGCTGGCATATAGCTTCCACTTCCTAAACTGCTCTTGTTTAAGTGACAGGACTCTTGACTTGCACAGCTAAGGCTGCCTCCTTAGTTAGAAGCCTCTGGGTCTCTTTTAAGGTGGCTAACCAAACTGCTGTGTGAGACACCTTTTGCACTCTTGCACAGGTGCTGTTTGTTGGGATTAGACTTGGGCTGGAAAATCTTCCAGTCCTCCATGTCAATTAGCAGTAACTGCTTAAAAAGGCAATTTGCCGTCTCATCAACTGCACCACTGAGCTGGGACGGATCCAAAGGGGAGTCCTGCTGCATAACCTGTGCCTGTAGCTCAGGGGCAAAATGCATGTTTTATAAACGGAAGGTGTTGGGGTCAGTCCCTGCAGACGGGTGGAAATGTCCTTGAAGGAAGAGGCACTGCAGAGTAGACTACTGAGCTAGAGGGACATGTTGCCTGACTCTGCTTTCTCCACTGGAAAAGGGACTTACAGTTTCTCCAGTTCCTGATCCATATGTGGGTCAAGCAGCAGGTCTGCCTTATCTGGGAGAGCACCTGGAGGAGGAAAAAAGCAACAAGGTGAAGATCAGCCTGATACTTCAGCAAAAGCTGCTGTCATCCATATGCCATAGGAACTTGACAACTGCTATGTCCATTGTGTGTGTGTGCTTTTCAGCTGAACACTTAAGTTCATAATGCAAATATAGCCTTCTGCAGAGTGAATGATACATCCCTTTGAGAACATGCAGTTAAGTCAAGGCAATGCTGGTCAATCTCTTTCCCAAAACAATGGGATTTGCGGGTACTCAGTTATGTTAACTGATTACCTTTTACATGCTCTATTGCTTGTTTTCTTGCTTAGAAGGAGCTACATGATCTCGGCCACTTGTAACAAGGGTGCCTATGCAGCTGTCGTCTTCTGAGGATGCCTCATAGAAAATCTAACACATAATCCCACTGAGGTGTCTGGAGGGGGGAGCTGAAAGCAAGCACCCTTGCTGCTGTCTTTCCATTGTGCCTTCACGGAAATTGTGCAATTGTGTAGAATGAAATCCTGATGGCCTGCTTCCTTGCTGCAAAGCAGTAGTGACAGGAGACAACTTGGGGTGGAAAAAAAATGCCTTAAGCCTTTCTGGTTCCCACTATGTACTGGATACATGTTTGCAAGAGGGTAAATAAAGATGTAGTGGCTTGGGGTGGGAGCTAAGCTGGGAGAGCCACTAAACTAGATGGACCAATGGTCTGACCACAGTGACGCTCCAAGAAATGGGGTACATCAGCATCCCTGGTTCCATGTCACAGAAGCCTGCAGCAGCCAAGAAAATGCTCCTGCCTGCCGCCCGCCTTCCACAGCCTCAATTAGCTGAACCCAGCCAAATGCTGGTGATCTTCCTGCATGTGTAAGAAGGTCTCCTGGGACGCTTCAATCTCTTGGGAGAGTCGGTAGGCAGCACTTAGAGGACTGGTGAATCAATATTGACGTGAGGCTGGGCGTTGCCATTTGCCTGAGAAACTCCTCCGCTGTGCTCTAATCCCTGCCTCTCGTCATGGCAGGGCTGCTTCCTCTCCAAGGCCCCCGCCTGAAAGCGCCTCCCAGCTCTCGCCTGGAACTGCCCTCGCTGCAGGGCTCCGGGGAGCCTGTGATCCCCTGCAGACCAAAGCCTATTCAAATCAGCCTGCGTGCAGGGAAGATGAAAAGGCACCAGGAGAAGAATCCGGCTTCCCTTGCCAAGACGAGAGCACCTGTTCGACTTGCGGCTGCTGCCCCTCCCTGTGAGAGGCCTCGGCAGGAAGCTGGCAAGAGGCCAGAGGCCAGGCCTTCCTTAATGGTAGGGAAAACCCAGGCACTTTGTGCATGGCACAGCGATGGCAGTGGGCAGGGCTTGCTCAGCCCATATGCTGGCTTTGCACCTTTACTGGAAAGTGGTTTTTGCAGACCTGGCTGGGCACAGTCCAGGCACCCTCTTCCTCCTGTGAATGGATGTCTCTCTAAGCCTGTTTGCAGAGGGGATTGCAGGCTTGTATGCTCTGTCCCCTTTGATATATAATCTCCTTGCTGCTGGGTAAACAGCCCTGCACCAGGAGAGCATTAGCAGCTCAGATGGCTGGCTGAGGCACAGGGAGGGAGAGAGCAGCGCTGGCTGTGCTGTGACTTAGACCCTTGGCAGACGGCTCACATGAGCCAGAAAATGAGAGCGGGCAGAGGGACTGAGAAGCAGCTTCGTACAGGGACTTGCAATGGGTTGAAGATACTCAGAAGTCACTAGTACGCCTCTGCAAGGCCTGGCGACAAGCTCCAGTAACATCTGAATGGTTAACCTGCTGCTGAAAGACTTTACATTCTCAGAGGGGCACAGACACTTTCCTAGTGTTACCAAACCTAGCTGGAAGCACAGATACACCTTTGCAGGTATGATGATGAGAGTTAGGAACAACACAACTCTGGAAAGTGTGTGTAAGTGCCCAGCTAAAGCAAATTCTCTCTGATAATAGAGAAATGTGGAGCTTCTTATTGAGACAAAGGTGCGTTCCATCTCCACTTTTTTTTTAAAAAAACAACACAAGCATTTTTGAAAAGAAAATATGGGGTCTATAACCTATATACGTTAGGCTAAGAAAGGAAGTGTGCCCATATTTACCTACAGGGCACAATTTATCCTCATTAAAGGAAGGACGGGATGTATATATTGGGAGGGAGGGAGGGAGGGAGGGGAGGAGGATATATGTACAGACTTTCAAACCTATATTTGCAACAGGAACTAGGAATTGGGGAATGAGGGATTAAATTCCCAGGTCGCGGAATTTAGCATGCCTTACCTAGCATTCTGCATGTAGACTTACAGAATAGACAGAGTCCTGATTACACGTCAGCCCATGAGGCAAGAGAAAAGGAAGACAAAATCACCAGTATTTTGGGCGACGAGAGGCATAGCAATGAGGAGAAATTAACAGCATCTCTCTCAACTCTGGGGTAAGCCCAGATTCACAACTGAAATGTGAACAGCAGCAAATCAAATGCCAACTCCGTCTTCAGTATTGTCTGCTCCCCAGCCTTCCTCTTCTCTTTTCATTTTTAAGATTGCTGCACTCATGCTCACTCATGGGCTTACCAGTTAGAACAAAGGAAATGTTTTTAAAGTGCAAGACTGCTTTAGAGTTGGAGCCGGGAGCATTTCTTCATGGCATCATGGGGAACCAACCAATCAGCATAACGTGGATCAGGCTTCTGCTGCAAACTTGACACCTGACAGCCAGCCACCCCCCATCCCAGTCCCTGCCCCCAGTTTATCCCTGGCGAGGAAGAGGTGTGGCTGGACTGAACACAGGGAGGGAGGTTCCAGACTCATCCCAGCTGGTTCCCATAGTTCCCATGTTACATCTTTCTTCCCCCTTCTTTGCTCAGCCTGGGACTTACGGGTTTGTCGCAGGAACAGCTCTCCTCCCTATTATTGATTTCAGGGAGTAAGAGCAGGAAAGAGATTTCATAAAAGAAAGGCTTTCAGATCACTGAGCTAGGGAAAGAAATGGGAACATGCTGCAAGGTTTCAGTCTAATATAGGACAGAACCCAACAATAACTAGAAATTTAGCACAAAGGAATACATGAGATTAAATATGAAATCTGATGGGCTCACTTTAGCCAATCGTAATTCATTTGATTCAGTCCAGGCCACAAATGATTGGGCCAACAATTAAACAATTAATTTAAGAACCACTTCCCTCATTTTGCAGAAACAAATCAACAAATGTACACTCAGCAGACGGTTGCAGCCAGTCACAGCTGCCTGACAAGGGGACCGGTATGAAACCCATGTTTCCAAACACGCATCTGCCACAGTCACACTTTACAACTAAAAGATAGTTCATGATGTGGTCTTTGGGCAACTGGAAGGAATTAAAGCAGTTTAAATGAAGGGTTTTTCTTTCCTTTTTTGTACTGTCCCGCTTGCCTTTCTTGACTGATTCATTCCAATTTTCTTTACGCCAAAGTGACCTTTCTAAAATTCTCCTACATTGTTCTTCTGGCATATTTGGTCATGGCAAAGGCATTTTTCTCAGTGATCACTTCCCTAGACCACATCATTGCAGGGGAGAGGGAAGAAACAGGGTGGGACTTTTCTTTACCGAGGGCTCTGTTGATCCCGTGATGCTTTGCAAGAGCCACCAGAAATCCATAGAAGGTCAGTCTCTGCACACTGCTCAGAACTTCCTTCACAATAGCAGATGGGGGACAGCTAGGCAAATGAGAGGAACACAGGAAGAAATTGTGCTGCATCAGTTTCAGCAATTTCAGCTTATGGATGGAGGGATGGATCAGGTGTCACTTTGCAACATGAAGCTGTCTTTTAAAAGTACGCAGGAGGAAATAATCTCCCCATAACTCCCTCCTACTCTGGCCATGCGTGAATTGGGCTGGACCCCCTTGCCTCAAGGGATTTTGGTGGGAGCTTCCACTGGCATTTTACCAGTAAGGGAAGACTCCTTTCACCATAGGCTTGCCAGGATCCAATCAGTTAGTCCCATTCCCTTGCCTCAGGGGAGGATTGCTGCCCGCTGTGGCATCAAGGAAGAAGGACAAGGACAGGAAATGATGCCTGGACAAGCCTGGCTCTGTGTGGGCCCTGTACAATTCCTGCTTCTGTACTAGATTTGAACATGGCTTTAATTTTTGAGAATCTTCTGTGAGCTGCTTTGAGAGTGTCTTGGGGCTATAAAGCAGGGTATGAATAAATAATCCATCTCCACAGGCAACCATGATTGCCTTTTAATGTGAGGAGGTGAAAAGTGCTTTGCTGAAGGGCATTTCCCAACAACTTTGACCAGCAGGTACTGCAATCCATTTCTGTCAGCGCTGGCATAGCTCTCATACTGAAGGAAGGATACTGTCAGCACTGTTTCTATTGAGAAATGGGCCCTATTTCACGCTCAGCCTGAAACGCCCTAGAGGGGCCTGAGAATACTGGGGTACTCTTAAGTCAAAAGACCACTTCCCTCTGGCAGAACTCAAGAGTTAAGAGGGGGTTCAAAACGTGCTCACTTGTTACAGGGAAAACTGCCTTTTTGCAGTTGTGAGCTCCTTGAGAAGTTGGTATCATAATTTCTGACACCCATCTAACTATCAGTGGTACTTAGCCGTGCTAGTTTCAGAGGGCAGAGAGGCAGCATTGGGCTAAGGATACAGGGCAACTTGCCACATCTCAGTTCCTAGATGTGATGAGTGACTTCAGGGAGCCCCTCCCCTCCATGCAAGGTAGGCAAAGATGAACCATGGTTTATTCATGTTAGCCGGTCACAAGCCTTACCTGTATTTGGACCTGTCACACAGAGACTCAAGGCACTGGTAAAATGCAGATGCCTCCACCCCATCGAGCTGGCTGCACTCACTTAGAGTCTGGCGCGAACGATGCTGCCCAGAGGAGGATGTAGGCACAATGACGGTGTTTGGGTTCTTGCCCGTCAAGAGCTCTTGATAGATGGCAGCCACGCTTTCAATGAACTCTGTAAAAACGTAAAGGCAACTTAGAAATCATGGTTATTGGCACACATGGGAATTCTCAAGGCTTGGGGACATGTGTAGCAAATTGATCCCCTTCTTCCTCCTGCAGTTACTTACGCATGATACTGGCAAAGAAGCCTTAGAGCATGCAATACTGTGATGTTACTATGTGATGAGGTGACCCAAAAGGCCTTAGTGCAGGGGACGCCAACATGGTCCCCTTCACATGGTTTTGGACTAATACTATGGTATGTATTTTTGTGTTTTTATATTGTAAACTGCCTTGTGATCCTCGGATGAAGGGTGGTCTAGAATTGTAAAAAAAACACACCAAAAAAATAAAAAAACCAAGCAGCCCCATCATCCCTGGCCATTGGCCATGCTGGCTGGGGCTGGTGGGTGCTATAGCCCACAACATCTGGGAGCAAATCACACTGGCAACCTCTGTGCCTTACTGACATAGCCTAACACTTAGCCTTTTCAGGATGGGACAAGAAAGCCACAAGAGGATTTCACAGGGTCACCTCTGAAAATCTTGTGGATGAATTGCTGGTCCTGCTCTTTGAGTGTGCTTTTTAAGAAAAATTCCTTCCAACTTTAATTCTATGAAGGAGAGTGAAAGTCAAGGCCACCCAATCAGACTAGCTTCTTAAACATGCAAACTTCCACGGTCACAGAGATAAACACCACCCAAGTTAGGAAGAAGCTGTTTGGAATTGTTGGAGGAGGCAAGGGAGTTGGGTCAAGCAGTCTCCAGCCTGCAGCCCAGTGTACTTCAGCACAAATCCAAAGTAAACATAAGACAGGGTCCAAAGGGAAGATTAGGGGGAGAAGCTGGCCGAAAGCATTTCCCCCCAGGCTCCAAACCTTCCCCGCTGTTTACTCCCAGAATCTAAATTTAAACAAGTTTGTTTATGGACCTGGTCAGCCATTTACAGATGTAGATTCCACACTGAGTGGTTTGCATGCATGTGGGCTGGTAGGGTAGCCTGGAAAGCTGACGTGCGCAGATGAGCATGGAAGTGGTGACCTGTGGTCTGCGTCTGCCGACCTCTACGCACACAACAAAAGCCTGGAAGGCTATGATGCGTCACAAAGATGGGTGGCTTTCTAAGGTTATCCTGAAGGTCTAGAGTTTAGAGCAGCTTTCAGAATATGCTGCATTCTTGAAATGGACCCCATTCACGCAGGAGAGAGTGACTGAGAGAGGGGTTCATTATCTGCTGTGCATTCGGATTCCATCCCTGCCCAGAGATAAACAACAGAGAGGTGTGTCGTAAGGACGAAGCAGGACAAGGAATTTAGCACACGATTCCATCTCCCATAAGCAAGAAAATGTAAACAGGCATTCCCACATGGTTACCATGAATATACACTGTTCCCAAATTTCAGGGTTTTTACCCCTGACAGGTGCTAGAGTCTTCACTCAGACCCATTCTCTCGCTGGTTACCATCAGAAAGGAAACTGCCTGCCAGAAATAAAATACTTGGGGCTGCTTCAAGCATTTTGAATTTGCTACATGTAAAGGGTTTTTATGAAGATGTGAGGAAACCATGTACATGATGCCTATTTGTGGTTGTGCTGGTTGTATATTGATATTTTTCTTCTCCAGGTGTTTTGGGTTACAATGCAATCTGAGGCAGCATGGCCAGTATTCAGGTATGGTGGGTGCACATATCAGTGGAGGTTTGTTCACAACAGGTTTTTGATGGGGTTACACAGAATCAGGTGTGTGGTTTGGGGGTGCTCCTGGGCATAGTGTTATTTATGGACATGACCTCAGTGGCTGGGAGTGACTTCTATCAGTTTGGGTTCATTCACCAATTGCAGCCTTGTCTGGAGAAAGTGGAGCTGTCCCCAGTTACACATGCACTGGTTACATCCAGACTAAACTACTACAGTGATCTGCATATAGGACTGCCTTTGGAGACAGTCCAGAAACTTCAGCTGCTACAAACTTCAGCTGCCAGAATGCTTGTGGGAGTAGACAGTTTGATCACATCACACTGTTTTTGCATCAGTTGCTCTTGCCACCCATTTGTTTCTGGGCTCAGTGTGAAGAACTGGTGGTAACCTTTAAAGCCCTGAACAGTTCAGGACCAGATTATTTGAAGCGCTGCCTACACCCATATGAACCTACCCAGGCTAAGGACCTCCTACTAAGGTTGGCAAATACCAAAAACAGGGCCTTTTCAGTGTCAGCTCCACACTTGTAGAAGAACTGCTTCTCCCCTTTTCTTGTCCTTAAGCAGACCCTAAAGACTTCTTTATTTCACTGAGTTTCTTATTTTTCAAGCTGGACCCCCTGTATATACTTTTATCTCATGTGTTTTTACAGTGATACCTCGGGTTAAGTACTTAATTCATTCCGGAGGTCCGTTCTTAACCTGAAGCATCACTTTAGCTAATGGGGCCTCCTGCTGCCGCCGTGCCACCGGAGCACAATTTCTGTTCTCATCCTGAAGCAAAGTTCTTAACCTGAAGCACTATTTCTGGGTTAGCGGAGTCTGTAACCTGAAGCGTATGCAACCTGAAGCGTATGTAACCCAAGGTACCACTGTATTGTTATTTGTCCATTGTTTTTCAAAAGCCACCTTGTGAGGGCTTGCCTTTAAAGGAGTGGGTAGAAATATCTATAAACCAATAATAATAAATATGCAGTGAAATGGATGCAAAGTTCACACATGAAGAGGAGCCACATGTACTTTTCATGCTTTAACGTCAGTGTTTTCTGGAAATGAGTTGTGTCCGAAGTGCCTCTCTGGCTCAGGAGTGTGTAGAATGAGTGACCTTCACATGTAGTTCTCTATCAGGAGGATCTGCGTCGCAGGACAGGGCTTCCTGGCCTGTGTTGCCCACACTCCTGCCATATTTCTCCTGTCTAATGTAGCTGTGCAGGAAGACAGTGGCACCATGAGGGCAGGGCCACACTCAGCAGAGTGAAGTGCAGGGCTGCTGGCTTATCACGTTTTGAAGTTAAGTGAAGCAATACATATTACCATGTAAAAAAAGGGGGGGGGGCAATGGTGTGAAGCTGCTAGGTCTACAATCCTAAATGGGTCACTGTAGTAAGAGAGGCAAGGTTAGTAAGATGGGCTCACCTGAGTAGTAAAACTGGATCTGGAGGGCAAACAGGAAGTCTGAAAAAGACATCAAGCAGTCCACAGCATCATCCATGAGAACAATCCTGGAATGGAGAAGGAGAGACAGATAGCTCAACAACAGCCAGTTGCTAGGCCAGGTAACTTACAGCTGAGGCCAAGTTCACAGGAAGTGAGCAAGGACTCCTCAGAGTCACAAAACGAACTCACAAAGAGGGTCACAGCCCTTTATAGACTAGAACAGATGCACAAGCTTCCATGGACTGGAATCCTAGGAATTACCTCTGCCTATTTCCCAAAGCAGGTGATGGGAGGCAGAGCCAAAAGTGGGGCAAAGGCACACCTTGCCTCTCTCTCCCGGTGTGCCACACTGTTCTCTCTGTCTCTCTTCCAGCTCACCCAGCAGGCTGCCAGGGAATGAATGAACAGAGGTCTAAACTGCCAGAGGTCTAAACTGATCACATGTCAAGGGCTTCCCTGTCTTCCATCACTCCATCTCTTTCGGCTCTCTCCCAGCCACACACACACACAAGATTCCCCGCCTCCTGCTCTCTGCGCTCCCACCAGCCACACAAATTTAGCTTGAAGGCTACAGGTTCACCACCTCTGGCTTCAGCTGTTTTGTTATAAAGTGGCTAAATCTTTAAGGTGCCCTGAGACTGCTTCTGCTAAAACAGACAAGCATGGCTATTGGGTCTATCTTGTCGCCGGAAACCCCCCCCCACACACACACTGACACGTGTTACACAAGCACCACACTCACACATGCACACATCTTCCCCTTCCTGACCCTGGAGACGTCCCTTTTAGAGGGGCATCCCTTTAAAGCCTTCCGTAAATAAGGAAGCGCTAGCTTGACAGCTTCCCGCTATGGCACTCCGCGCAGTCCTATTTTTATTATAGGTAGACCGGCCGACCGAGTTCCGCTGTCAATCGGCGCCCGCCTCAGCCAATCAGCATTACCGAACAGCGCCCCTTGCGGCGGCCACGCAGGTACTGCAGGCTACTGCCGCTCTTTTCCTAACCCTTGACAGCCCTCAATACAAAGTTTCCGAGTTCAATTGACCGTGACTGATCTAATCAAAATGTAGCAAGCCGCTTCCTGAAGACGAAAGTGTTTGAACTTCAAAGACAATATCCTTTATAAATTCACTAAAAATCAGCCGTATTTCGGATTTTCACCGGACCACCTTTATTCTACTGTATATTGCAAGGACTATCAAAGGGATGGCCTGATATCAAACGGCCATAATCCCTTCACCGAGCAGTCACGTATTCTGTGCTCCTTCCTGGTATACGTGACAACCTTGATAGCCATCGGTGATGGGCTCAGACAGAAGGCTATCAGGGACATAATGAACTGCATATCATAGTGTATTCCGCGCGGACTCTCACAAAGGACTGTGACCGGATTCCCCTCAGGGGGGCAGGAACTTTGCCCTTTTCTTTTGTTCTTGAATATGGCTCATGTAGGGAGGGGGAAGGAGACTCCGGCCAGGTGTCAGGACACTCAAGTTACCTGTGCAGCTCCTCCCCAACTCCTCCTATTTTTAATATAATCATGATGTAAATATGATGTAATTCTGAGGGTGTAGCTAAGGGGATTAGTAACTAATAAAAGCTAGGGTCTCCCTTTGTTCGGGGCTTCCATTTTGCTTCACCTTGTGGGCGGTGGGAGTCCTGTCGCGACAGTCTTTCTAAATAAAGACCGAGCCTACTGGCTGCTGTTTTGCTCTGACTTGCTCTGGTCGGTGTCTTCATTTGCCCAAGAGGACCCTTGAATTTCCGTTAACAGTTGGCGACCGCGACTCAGGGACACTTGGTTCTCCTGTAAAGGTGAGAGGGGAGATAGAGGGGATCGGGCGCCACCGGGCAACCTTAGCCCGGGGATCCTTTTCTTCCTCTCCCTGCCTCCTCTTTGCGGGCGGTAATCAACCGTCACCAGAAGCCCAACCAGAGGGAGCAAAGGCGAGGTAAAGCCGGCTAAGGAAAGATCCCGGGATCTGCGGGGGACATCAACGGACGTGAGTATGGTTCCGAAGAAAATACATTGGGAGGAGGGTGGAAAATAACGTCTCCACAACAGCCAGATCTTTCTCTTTGTTTCCAACGTTGCATCTGCAAAATCTCGAACCTCCTTTCCCTTTTCTCCCCCGTTTTCCCTTTCAGAAGTATGGCCAGGAAAACGTGGTGCTTATTGTTTCTCTGACGTCCTTTCTCGGAGTCGGCCAAAGGCGTCCCCCTACAAATCTCTCCTTTTCTCCCCCGCTTTCCCTTTCGGAAGTGTGGCCAGGAAAGCGCGGTGTCTATTATTTCTCTGACGTCCCTTTCGGAGTCGTCCAGGGGTGTCCTTACAAATCTCTCTCTCTACCTTATTTGCCTGTGCAAATGAAGCCGCCCCTCCTGCCCGGCGACCTTTGTTAGGGATGACCCGGGTACGTGAGAACGCAAGGTCATTTGCTTCCTTTCAAACTTTTGTTTTCTCGGAGCCCGATCTGGCACTGCACTGTGCAGGCGTTCAGTAGGGAAGCCGAATTTAGTCTAAAGGTTAGGCAGGGGGCTGTTGTGGAGGGTAGAGGGGAGGTTCACAATTGGGGCCCCACATTAGGATTAGCTTTGAAACAGTACTGTGGTTTAGGTTCCGGGCAGCGACCCGTGGTTTAGGTTCCGGGCAGCGACCCGTGGTTTAGGTTTCCGGGCAGCGACCCGTGGTTTAGGTTTCCGGGCAGCGACCCGTGGTTTAGGTTCCGGGCAGCGACCCGTGGTTTAGGTTTCCGGGCAGCGACCCGTGGTTTAGGTTCCGGGCAGCGACCCGTGGTTTAGGTTTCCGGGCAGCGACCCGTGGTTTAGGTTCCGGGCAGCGACCCGTGGTTTAGGTTTCCGGGCAGCGACCCGTGGTTTAGGTTCCGGGCAGCGACCCGTGGTTTAGGTTTCCGGGCAGAGACCCGTGGTTTAGGTTTCCGGGCAGCGACCCGTGGTTTAGGTTCCGGGCAGAGACCTGTGGTTTTAAGCAAATAATTTGTGGTTCAGAAATAAGTAGAGATTCCACTAAGACTAGGACATTCCAAAATACTGAAAGGATCTTTTCTACCCCTTTCCTCCCAAACCCTCTTTCCCTTTTTCCCTTGTGTGTGTACGTCCATCCTTTTCTGCCTTTAGCATTCCTCGCTAGCGAAACCACAACCTGATAGAAAAGAAAGGATGGGAGCCCAAGCTTCCAAACACTCAGACTGGACTCCTCCCGGCGACAAGGCTTCCGCGGAGCCTTTCCGCCACAGGGAGGACTCTGATACCCCTCTTCAATTCGTCCTCTTAAACTGGAAGGAACTGAAAGGGAGAAAGGGGCTCTCTAAATCCAAGCTGAGGGACCTTTGTAACATCTCGTGGGTGGCCTTTACCCACCACCTAGAACCAGCTTCTAGATGGCCATCCCATGGCTCCTTTAATCTTCAAAAAATGCAAGCACTTAAAACTTACTTGGCTGATGAGAGGCCCCGACAACTATACTACCTGAACGCCTTTGCCGAAGCCCGCGAATTATTTCAACGGCAGCAAGCCCAAATCGTCCGCCAAATGGCTGTTTTAAGAACAACTGGACCTCCCCCATACGATGAGATTAGAGCTCAGGAGGAACAATTGGACCGAACCCTCGTCCCCTTCTACTACCCCGAACCCGAAGCACCCCGACAGCCAGGGCCTAGTGTGGGAGGCAAAGCAGGAGCCGGAGGGGGAGGCGCAGGACCAGGACCGAGGGAGAACGTAACAAACCCACCAAGCGCAGGACCAGGACCGAGGGAGAGCGTAACAAACCTACCAGGCGCAGGACCAAGAGGGAATGTAACGAACCCACCAGCCACAGCCACTGCCCCTCCCCAAAGCAGCACCCCTAACACACTGCCGTCCGATCCTTCCTCAAGCGCATCGAACTCGGCAGAGAACCAGGCTGACTTGGACCTTGGGCCTTTACTCAGTGGGCAGCTCCTAACTGAAGGAAGAGAGGGACCTGTTTCCAGTAGAACCAGAAATAGGGACAATCTGCTAAACGGAGAAATAGAAGGTGCCTTTCCACTGCGCGCATTACCTATACCTCCCGTCAGAGCAGGAGACCCTCCCCGTATGGTTTTTACTCACCAGCCTTTCCTTACCTCTGATCTAATGAACTGGTCTGATAAGATGCCCTCCCTACGGGACGACCCAGACAAATGCCACCGCCAAGTGGCTACCATCTTCTCCACTCACAACCCCACGTGGGCGGATGTGCATATGTTGTTGGGAGCCCTTTTTAATGAGGCAGAGAAGAGGGAGATCTTAGCAAAGGCAGGAGAAGCCCTTGGCCGGGAAGGGTACCAGCCAGGCCGTCCGACCTCAATGGCCCCACTGACCACTCAGACGTTACTTAACGACCCTGAGTGGAACTATAACACTACCGATGGCCAATGGGGTCTAAAAATCTTCAAGAAGGCCATCCTAGATGGCATCAAAGCTGCAGGACAGCGAACTGTAAACTGGACCAAAGTCCAAGCGGTCCTCCAAGGACCTGACGAACACCCTTCTGACTACTATTCACGGCTAGTCTCCGCTATTAAGACCTGGGGTGGAATAGACCCGGAGAGCCCACAGCACGAAGTGATAGTCAAAGGGTTCTTCAAAGATCAGGCCACCGCCGACATCCGAAAGGCGTTAAATTCACATCTCGGATACGATGGAAAAACCATAAACGAAATCCTTTCCATCGCAAAGTCCGTTTTTAACTCAAGGGACGAGAGGAAGAAGAAAGACCAAAAACCCGACCAGCCCCGAGTATTAGCTTATGCGGCCGCGGTTCCCACCTTCAAAGAAAAGTTTAAATCAGGCGGGCCGGAATTACAGGATGAACGCGTCTGTTTCAACTGTGAGGAAGTCGGACACATAAAAAGATACTGTCCTCTTCTGGCCAGGAGGTCTGACTATAAAAATTCTAAACCATACAGGCCAGAATACAAGGAAGGTGCATATCCTAGGAGTAGGGAACCTATCTCTTCCTACGATGCGAACCGACCCCCAGCCCAAATGCAGCCCCGTGCGGGACCTCCGCAACCGCGGCCCCGAAACCTACCCTACGGCGCCACCAACCCCTTTAACCAAGGGAACCATCCTACAAACCCGACCCACGAAATGGTGATGGAAGAATATCAGGAACAATGACAATTAAAAGCAGATCCCGCCTCCTTCTCATTTCTCTGCCCGGTCTTACAATTATCCTCAACAGATCCCATATGCACTATGCAAATCGATGGACAGTCCTACGACTGTCTCTTGGACACTGGAGCCACTTACTCCACCCTCACTAACAGCCATTTAACCCCAGGAGAGGAAACCAAAACCGTGATGGGGCTTGATGGGATCCCCCGAAATTGCCCTTTATCCAAACCTGCAAAGGTCTCCGTCGGACCGTTGTCAGTTAAACATACTTTTCTATTGACCTCCAGTCCAGTCAACCTCCTCGGTAGGGACCTGCTATGTAAACTAAATGCTACTATTCAATGCGGCCAGGAAGGAATTTACTTACATATGCCAAATGACTCCATATTCAACTTCCAAGGAGTCCTGCAAGAAGCTAACAACAAACCCATTGATCTTCCTCCTGAACTTCTAAATAGCGTTCCTTCTTGGCTATGGGGAACTGAATCGACCTCTGTTGGACTCCTAAAGTCTGCAACCCCAGTAAAAGTCAACTATAGGAAAGACCTACCCTTTCCCTGCACTAAACAATATCCCCTACCTCCCGAAGCAATCGACGGCCTCACTCCGATGATCGATGAATTTCTAAAAATGGGAGTTCTAGTTCCCTGTGCCTCACCATGTAATACCCCCCTACTTCCAGTCAAAAAGCCGAATACCAACCCCGTAAAATGGCGCTTGGTGCAAGACCTTCGATTGATTAATTCCTTCATCATTCCCAGACACGCCGTGGTGGCAAACCCACACCACCTTTTAAGCACCATCCCGGAGGGAACTGTAGTTTATTCCGTAATAGACCTCTGCTCCGCTTTCTTCAGTATTCCCGTGGATCCAGAAAGCCAGTTTCTTTTTGCTTTTACCTGGCAAACAGGCCAATTAACGTGGACCCGGTTACCCCAGGGATATGTAGAGTCCCCAGCAATTTTCTCCTCCATATTACACCAAGATCTCCTTGATGTGAACCTTCCGGGTGGCTCAGCCATCAGGCTTTATGTAGATGACATCTTACTCTGTGGACGAGATTTGGAATCCTGTAAATCAGATACTATAACTCTCCTGACAATATTAGCACATAAAGGCCACAAAGTATCCCCAAAGAAGATACAATACTGCCAAAAGGAGGTAAAATATCTTGGCCACATCCTCGGACAAGGTACCCGTGCTCTCACCACCGATAGAATCGAGGCCATAACCAGACTACCCCTTCCAAAAACCAAGAGACAACTCAGGGGCTTCATTGGAATGAGTGGATTTTGCCGAGCATGGATCCCCCGTTATGGCGAGTTCACTCGGCCCCTCACTGCAATGACGCATGATAGCGCCCCAGACCAATTGCAATGGACTGCAGAGGCACTCGAAGCCTTCGAATGCATCAAACGGGAATTAAGGTCATCGCCCGCTCTTGGACTCCCAGATTATAGACTGCCCTTCTCTCTATTTGTCCACGAAAACAAAGGGGTAGCCTCAGGCGTCCTTACACAACCGTTCCAAGGGAGGAACAGACCTGTGGCTTATTACAGCCTACAGCTCGACACTACGGTACTCGGAAATGTAGGATGTCTTAGAGCCGTAGCCGCTGCAGCTTTGCTTCTAGAAAAAGCCCAAGAAACGGTTTTGGGACATGAATTGACTGTAAACGTTCCCCATGCGGTGGCCACCCTTCTTAGCCTACAAGGCTGCCAACGCTTCACGATACAGAGACTGAATAGATATGAGGCTATCCTCCTAAGTCCATCAAACGTAACCATTAAAAGAGTAAATTCCCTCAATCCCGCAACCCTCCTACCCCTCCCAGACGATGGAACCCCACACCACGACTGTAGCCAAGTGGTACGACATGCCGAGAAACCACGGGGAGACCTTGACTATCTCCCTTTAGATAACCCCCACCTAGTACTGTACACTGACGGGAGCTCAAAAGTAGTCGGAGGAGAACGGAAAAGCGGGTATGCGGTCGTTAGTGACACTGATATCCTGGAAGCACGCCCTGTCCATGCCAAGTATAGCGCACAGGCGGCCGAACTCATCGCTTTAATCCGGGCATGCGAGTTAGCAGCAGGAAAGAGGGTAACAATCTACACAGACTCCAAATATTGCTTCGGTTTAGTTCACGCTACCGGACAAATCTGGTTGCAGAGGGGCTTCCTAACGGCCGCAGGCACTAAGATCGCCCATGCGCCCCTAGTGCAGCGCCTTATGGATTCCATACACCTTCCCGAGGAAATAGCGGTAGTGCACTGCAAAGCTCACACCAAGGGAAAAGACCCAGTATCTACAGGGAATCGCTGCGCAGATCACACAGCACAAGAAGCAGCCCTTCAACCGCTAACTTCAGATAATGAATTCCAGGGACCCCAAATTCCATCGGACATAGACTTTGACCTAATGTATAAAACCGCCACCCCGGAGGAAAGGCAAGGGTGGGAAGATCACGGAGCTATCCTTGAGAATGGCATCTGGTACCTTCCCGACAAGAGACTTATAATGCCTAGACTGTGGGTGCCCAAGCATGTCAGAATTCTCCATCAGTGTACTCACTGGGGAAGAGACAAGCTTATAGACTCAGTTCAACGCTGCTGGTATGCCCCCGGACTGGCCCTTGCCGCTAAGACGGCAGTAAAGAACTGTCACACTTGTCAAACCTTTAATCCTAAGCATACTGCCAGAGGTCCACCTGGAGCCAGACCATGGGCTTTTGTCCCTTTTGAAAGTCTTCAAATTGATTTCATAGATTTGCCCCCTTGTCAAGGCTACAAACACGCCCTCGTCATCATTGACCAGTTGACTGGATGGGTAGAATGCCTCCCAGCCCGCCGAGCTACTGCCCAAATGGTTGCGAGAACTCTACTACATGAAATAATACCACGCTTCGGGGTACCCAGACATATAGATAGCGACAGAGGCTCCCACTTCACCTCAGAGATAGTTCAACAAGTCGCGGCAGCTCTAGGGATCAAATGGAAACTGCACACCCCCCCCCCTCTGGTGGCTGTCCCCAATAGATATTTTATCATTTAAAAAATCAAACTTGGAAGAGAAAAACCTAACATATGAAGACTTACTGATAAGCTACCGTGAAAACTGGAAACTAAGACCATACGAGGAACTGAAAGGAAAGCTGAAGGGTTGGCTACAGTACCATCAGATCAATGCAAGATGGACGGAAGACAAAAAAGTAGGAATGAGCGAAAAGAAATCAAAATTCCAAATTGAAATAATTGAAAGTAAATCTAAATTATTATCCAAATTGTATAATATCTTATTGGAAGAGGATACTAAAGATGTAGAAATTAAAGAGGTTATGGTAAAGTGGGCAAGAGATTTGGGGCACAACATAGAATATGAGAAATGGTCGAAATTATGGAATCAGGGAATAAAATTTACAGCAAGTGTAGCAATTAGAGAAAACCTAGAAAAGATGATATACAGATGGTATTTAACACCAGAAAAACTAAATAGGATGTACAAGACCGGTAACAAGGCTTGCTGGAGATGTAAAACAAATGAAGGGAATTTTATACATATGTGGTGGATATGTGAGGGAATAAAAAAATTTTGGAATCAAATATATGATGAACTAAAAAAAATATTTAGACTCACATTTCCCAAAAAACCAGAGGCCTTTTTACTAGGGATGGTAGGAAAAGAAATACCGGAAAAAGACAAAACCCTGTTCCAATACGCAACAGCTGCGGCTAGAATGTTAATTGCCCAGAATTGGAAAAACCCAACTACACCAACGGTGAAGGACTGGCAACTGAAGTTATATGATTTTATAGAATTGGCAAGAATGACGCAAAGAATCAGAAATCAAAAAAATACAAAGTTAAAAGAGGATTGGAATAAATTTATGGTATATATTGAAGGCGATTCTGGTAACCTAACAACTGTAGTAGGTCTGATCTAACTCTTCCGATGTTATAAACCATAAACTAAAAACTAACACCAGCTGTAAGACGAATCTATCGAAAGTAGAAACCCGAAATCAAGAGGGAAGGAAGTCGATATAAATATGTGGTACGTGTTTTTCTTTTTTCTTTTTTTTCTTTTTTCTTTTTCTACTTAATGTCCTTTTAATGTTTAATGTCTAACTTTTAATGTCTCTTTTTGTGCCTTTTTGGATGTGTGTGATGAAGGAAATACAATAAAAAGCATTTATTAAAAAAAAAAAGAAACTGCACACCCCATACCATCCCCCATCCTCAGGCCAGGTTGAAAGAATGAATCAACAGCTAAAGTCACAACTAGGAAAGCTTTGTAAAGACTCTGGAATCAAGTGGATCAACGCTCTCCCCTTAGTTTTACATAATCTCAGAGCTTGTCCCCGAGGAAACTTAAACCTATCCCCCTATGAAATACTCTTTGGTAGACCCTCCCCGGTATATAATACCCAATTTCCAACATCCGAGTTGGAAGTAGGCGAGTCAGACTTAACACAATATGTGATACACCTACAGAGACAACTCATTCGCCTCCACAGATACGCGGCCTCAAACCAAAACATCCCCCTAGATGAAAACGTCCACCCGTATCAACCAGGGGACTGGATATTAGTAAAAACATATCACAAGGTACCCCTACAGCCCACCTGGGAGGGCCCCTACCAAGTACTTTTAACCACTCCAACTTCTGTTAAGGTAGCTGAAAAGACAGCCTGGTTGCATCACACCCGCTGCAAGCCGGCTTTGCCACCTGAACCCACACCGGACGACTCGCCCTACCACGTCCCACGCCAACCAGCAGACGACGACAACTGCAACGAGCGGGACCAACAGACCGGACCAGATCGGGGCACGAATCGAGCCCAACAGACCGGACCAGATCGGGGCACGAATCGAGCCCAACAGACCGGACCAGATCGGGGCACGAATCGGGCCCAACAGACCGGACCAGATCGGGGCACGAATCGAGCCCAACAGACCGGACCTGACTCACCTCTCACATCAACACTTTGGTCTTCCGAACTCATCACTACACCTAGCCAGAAAGATAAACCCCCCATCCGCCTGAAACTCCGCAAGGTATCACCGCTCCCCATTTGACAGCTCTGCAGTTTGACAGCTCCACCGCTCACCGCTCCCCATTTGACAGCTCTGCAGTTTGACAGCTCCACCGCTCGCCGCTCCCCATTTGACAGCTCTGCAGTTTGACAGCTCCACCGCTCGCCGCTCCCCATTTGACAGCTCAGCAGTTTGACAGCTCCACCGCTCGCCGCTCCCCATTTGACAGCTCTGCAGTTTGACAGCTCCACCGCTCGCCGCTCCCCATTTGACAGCTCTGCAGTTTGGCATCTTCACCTCCCGCCACTCCTCATTTGACAGCTCTACTATGACAACCACCATACCCATCCTACTCCTCCTCCATTTCACCGCCACCTTTTCCCAGAACTCCACGAACACACATACTTCTTGCCCTGGATTACAAACTGAATACAAATACCTGGACTTTGGCATCGTTGATATGGTAAAAAGAGGAACATTAGACCGCCTTGGGGATTTTGAATTCTGCCTACCAGAGACCCGCGTCCTCCTTCGACACTCCATCTCACCTGTCCTCAACACACACCAAGCCTGGGAACTTTTTGTTCGCTCACCATCGTTCAGACCTCTAGGGAAACTCATCCTTACCAGAGACGGCCCTTGGAACCGTGCCCATTGCCTCAATGGTTCTTACGTACTTTTCTCAGACGGTACACCTGAACAATCACTGAACTGGACTGCCCTCGATAATGGTGGTGGAGAATCAGTTTATACTGACCAGAACCACCCCACTGATCGTCTGATCCACGGATTTTACTGCCAAAGGGTAGATTCCACCCCCCGCCGAACCATTTTACAAGGCATCTGCCTCCGAAGGTACTGCTGCGTCTGGGATATTGGATTAGCCTCCAATTGGGACGGCAAAGCATACCTAGAAGGATGGCATCACTCTGTACCGCCTACAGCAGAATGGGACACCACCGGGCCGCAGAGATGCGGAGGCCTAACCACCAATTTGACCTACTTGTTGCGCCAAGACCCCCTTCATCCTGCCGGCACTGCACCTCGACAAAGGGGGGAACTGTCGATGTCCCAAGACCCCAACAACAACGACCTCCTGTCCACCTGGCATTCCAATACCTATGTGAAACTCATCTCCCAAATCGCAAAACAAACAATCACCAACGAATGCTGGATCTGCGCCAACGCTCCCTCACACCTCCACAGTGGCATACCATTCCTTGGAGTGCCCCTCACCTTGGAACAACATCTTTCCGCTGATGTACGGTCCTGGAACCTGACCGCTGTGAACTTAACCCACCAGTACATCTACCTCACCGGACCCACTACAGGCGACCTCTGCCGAAAATTCAGCGGCAACGACAAAGTCATCGGTGAAAGTACCTGTAAGTACACCATTGATATTACCTTAAGCGGCAGAGTTACCCTATGGCACCAAGGCAACCCTTCTACCCACCCTACTTTACTGTCCGCATGGAAGCGTGTGATGAACTTGCCTGATCCCTGGGACCCTTCCCCAATTTCCCAGTGTTTCTTCCGCACCTTCAATACTGGGCGCATAGACTCGTGCCTGCAAGGGTTGTTCTGGATCTGTGGCCACCGCGGCTACGTATGGGCTAGCCCCCACTCCCGTGGCACCTGTTACCTTGGACTGATTTTACCTGGGGTCCGCGTTACCCAAGAGCTTCCCCCTGGAAAGAAGCGAAATAAGAGAGCAAAAGACTTGTCGGAGCTCTCCGATGTTGCAGCCAACGGGGAAACTTACGGCCGAGCCCTCTTTCCCGCCTATGGGGCCGGCTCAAACCACGTTGACATCCTTAAACTGACTGACATACTGCTGAACTTTATGGAGGAATCCAATGCAGCTACCCAATCCATCTTAACTGAACTAACCGAGGTCAGGCAAAATTCGATCCAGAACCGCCTTGCTTTGGACTACGTACTCGCCTCGACTGGAGGGGTTTGTGCCCTCATAGGAACCGAATGCTGCACACACGTCACCGACCAGACCCTAAACATCACAGGACACCTTAATAACATCTACAAATTGACCGATAAACTTAAAGATATCCAACATGAGGGCCTGTCGGACGCTCAACTCTGGAGCTGGCTACCGGGGTCGACTTGGATAAAACAACTTCTGGGGAACGGCCTCTTAATACTGATCACTGTTGCCATCTGCGTTGCTTTCTTCTGCTGCATGATTCACTGCTTCCCGATGTGCTGTCAAACTTGCGGCTCCTGTCTTCCTGCCCTTCGTCCGCGATCAACCACCATCTATAGGCCACCGACGGCAGAGATCCAGTCAACTCCCATCGAATTGGGACCTTTGCATAACCTCCGGACCCTGGACTCTAGGTATGACATCCCAAGCCTCTATTGATTATGCGGAGAAAAGGATTGCACGGCTTCCTTGCCTTTGCAATCTTATCTCCGAAGGGGGGAACTGTCGCCGGAAACCCCCCCACACACACACTGACACGTGTTACACAAGCACCACACTCACACATGCACACATCTTCCCCTTCCTGACCCTGGAGACGTCCCTTTTAGAGGGGCATCCCTTTAAAGCCTTCCGTAAATAAGGAAGCGCTAGCTTGACAGCTTCCCGCTATGGCACTCCGCGCAGTCCTATTTTTATTATAGGTAGACCGGCCGGCCGAGTTCCGCTGTCAATCGGCGCCCGCCTCAGCCAATCAGCATTACCGAACAGCGCCCCTTGCGGCGGCCACGCAGGTACTGCAGGCTACTGCCGCTCTTTTCCTAACCCTTGACAGCCCTCAATACAAAGTTTCCGAGTTCAATTGACCGTGACTGATCTAATCAAAATGTAGCAAGCCGCTTCCTGAAGACGAAAGTGTTTGAACTTCAAAGACAATATCCTTTATAAATTCACTAAAAATCAGCCATATTTCGGATTTTCACCGGACCACCTTTATTCTACTGTATATTGCAAGGACTATCAAAGGGATGGCCTGATATCAAACGGCCATAATCCCTTCACCGAGCAGTCACGTATTCTGTGCTCCTTCCTGGTATACGTGACAACCTTGATAGCCATCGGTGATGGGCTCAGACAGAAGGCTATCAGGGACATAATGAACTGCATATCATAGTGTATTCCGCGCGGACTCTCACAAAGGACTGTGACCGGATTCCCCTCAGGGGGGCAGGAACTTTGCCCTTTTCTTTTGTTCTTGAATATGGCTCATGTAGGGAGGGGGAAGGAGACTCCGGCCAGGTGTCAGGACACTCAAGTTACCTGTGCAGCTCCTCCCCAACTCCTCCTATTTTTAATATAATCATGATGTAAATATGATGTAATTCTGAGGGTGTAGCTAAGGGGATTAGTAACTAATAAAAGCTAGGGTCTCCCTTTGTTCGGGGCTTCCATTTTGCTTCACCTTGTGGGCGGTGGGAGTCCTGTCGCGACAGTCTTTCTAAATAAAGACCGAGCCTACTGGCTGCTGTTTTGCTCTGACTTGCTCTGGTCGGTGTCTTCATTTGCCCAAGAGGACCCTTGAATTTCCGTTAACAATCTGATTTCATGGTGTGTGGATGCAACATTAGAACCCTGTGAAAATGAAAATAATGAAGCACTAAGAGCTGAGCTGCCTCCAAGAGACTGTGTGCTTTCAAGGAAGGGGGTTCTTAACTTATTTCACTTGTTCCTAAAAAGGTGGTGATGGAGGGGCTTCCTGACACGTAAGCTTTGGAAACCCACACGTATCAGTCCTGCCTTGGCCAGTACGAAATAAAAATGTCATACACGTAAGATACAGAATCAACATTTTCTGACAGCACATTCTGGAATCCTAAAAGAATGAAGGACACATTGCCTTCTGCTATCCTGGTTTAGCAATAATGGCAAAGTACTCTACACATAAAGGATAAAATGAAGACAAGATTGCAGCAACAAATTCCTCCTGTTCTGACCTTGGACAAACACAGCTAATGCTAGCAGGAAAGAAAAGGGCTTTACTGTGCCAATTTATGCTCCAGTTCCAAATATTTCTGAAACTAGCAGAACAAGATGAAAGCGAAACCTGGGATGCTCCTATGAAGGATTCAGGAAATAATCCTTTTGTTTCCTTCATCTCTCAAGTCTGGGCTGCTCACTACAATGAGTAGGGAGAAGGGAGCACTTTGTGGGGAGTGCATTAAGGGCCCCCACATCTGTTTAGTGGGTTCTGCAGGGCACATGGAACTATCATTTGTGTTTTATGCTTCCTACTTGGTGACAAACACTGACATGGCTCTTGGTTTGCATCTGTTTGCCAGTTTTTGTCCATATAAAGACCCCATGCACGAAATACACAAATGAGAGGTGAACTTGAGAATGGATAGACAAGAATCATAGAACTGTAGAGTTGGAAGGGGCCACTAGGGCTAACTAGTCCAACCCCCTACAATGCAGGAATCCCGTGCCCAATGTGGGGCTCAAACCCACAACTCTGAGATTAAGAGTCTCATACTGAGCCATCCCAGCCTAGAGAGATCCTGTTAGGGCAGCTGGGCCTACATCACAGCCTACAAACGCACCTACATACAGATATACCATTTGCTCTTCATAAAACACTTAGGGTCAAATGGGGGAAAACTCATTTTGCTTCCATAAACAGTAAGCTCTGTCATGGCTTTGGCAAGCATCCTCCAGCATTTGTCCGTTCATATGGTTCTAACACAGAGCAAACTGTATCCTTCAAAGCAGGAATGCCTTTTACTGGGGAGGGTTTGGGACTAGGACCCCCTTATAATCCAGAGTCCTGGGTTGCTCCAACTGGTGGAAGAGGCTTGCGGAAGCTGAGCAGGAGGAGGAGACAGAAGAACAGCCGGACGCATCTGCGGGAAAGGCTTCCCTCTCCGCCACTCGGACCAGCTCAGTTCAGTGAGGCAAATTCAAGCACACAGAGCAGCTTGAATTAATTATTGCCAAGAAGAAAGGCTACGGCTAAGAGGGTCCCCAGGAGAAAAGCCACTATTTAAAACAAAACCCTTTGAAGATGTCGAAGTGCTTCTGTTTTATTTATTATGTCCCAGAAACCGCCTCCTCCTCCTGCTGCTGTCTAGAGCGGCAGCAGCTCCAGTTCCTAATTCCCACTAATAAGCACGTTATGGAGATTGTCGGTGGCCACATCAAGGAGATGGCTTTGAAGCTGGAAGGCAGAGCATCTTCCATCTCCCAGGCAATGCAGCGCAGCCTCTGGCATCCAAAACCACTCTTCAAGCCCTTGGAAGTGCTACAGGCTGCATCGGTACCTCAAAGCTTCGCACCCCTCAGGTAGCCCCAGCGAAGGCAGCCGAAAAGCAGTTACCAGGAAATATCTGCTCCTGGAAGAAAGAGGGTGAAGAAAAAGCCGGGGGCACTGAAGTCATGCTGAGTTTCAGTGGTGAATTCAAGGTCTGACCCTTAATGGAGTCGGCACTCCTTCTCTCCCCCCACCCCGCCCCAATTCTAGAAGTGCTGGAAGGCTGTGATAGTTGTCTGAAGCTCTGCAAAGGTATTTGAGGAAGCTAAATTAAGGGAAAACCATAAAGCTATGCCAGAAGGTGTCTTGAGGAAGCACCTAGCTGGAAGCAGGTGTCCTTTGGTGTTGGGTTACCGGCTCCAGTTGGCCCGAGTGTCTGTTCTCCAGAGAAGACCAGTCATGGGTAGAGCCGGCCCAGTTGCTTAAGAGGAGGGTGAGCGACAGAGTTATTTCCCCAAGTGAACTGCTGGCTGCACAGCTGAAGCAACTGTAAAGCACTGCCAGGGACATGTTTATGCTTCTCCTAAAGAGCTGAATGGGAGGAAAATCTGAGGAAGGGGAGGAGCCACAAGAAAGGGACGCGGTCCTAATTTATGGTGACATCCTGGAGCTGGAAATGGACCGGCACGAACTCTCTAGAAAACAGATGTTTGTGGACAGGGGGAGGAGAAACGTCTCATCCTTCCCTTTCTATTTTTCATATTGCACTCCAAGCACAAGGTTACAGAGCCCGGGCGATGCTTTGCATATTGTGGAGCACTCAATTTAATGCCTTTAGTTCATGGCAAAAACTAAAGAAACACAGAGGTGACAGAAGGACTACAAGTTGAAAATAAGGCATCTTGTAGATCAGATGTGGTAGTCTGACTCTGCTTTTCTGTAAGTTAAGTCCCCTCTTCCTCCATCCATCCATTTTATCAATTCCTGCCTTCAGCATATTGTGAAAGTAGGGTCCGTTAATGGGGACATTTTCCTCCTAAGGTTGCTAGCTGCTGAGGGGTGGGAGTAACCGCTCTTCCAACCATGGAGAAGGAGTGAAGAAATAAGCCTCCCTCCACATCCCGTGCTCTGGCTTCCTAGTAAGAATCACACACCCCTGTAATTAATTAGGGAAAAATAAGCTCCATCACTGTATACTACCCATTAAATGAACATCTAGCTTGGCCCTAAGTCAGCAGGTGTCACAGACAGAAATTGGCCATGATATGAAACTCCAGCAAGCCTACTTTTCAGCAGCAACAAGTTGAAACTGTCAAGCGTATGTTATGGGGTGGGGAATGTTTGTTAATCAGCACAATGTCATCAAGGCCCTTGTTGAAATAGCTGAAATCTGATCATTCCTTTGAACAGATGCAGGGAGGGGTCTTGATAAAGCTCCTCATCTGCTATAGACTGGCTGGATGCAGGGGGAGGGAGGCACCCCCTCCAGGAGAAGAAGGCTCAGAGCCAGGGGATCATGAGTGGTCAGAGGGGCAGAGGGGGCAGACTGGGAGGAGGAGGTTTGGAAGCTGAAGAGGTAACAGGGTTTAGTGAGCAGGAAGCAGCTGTGACAGACAGGAATCCAGAATCAGGGGCGGGGGAAGGTCAAGAAGCAAAGTGGAGGCAGGCTGCTGAAGAAGCCAGCAAAGCTCTCCCTCCATCTGTGACCAGCTCCCCTTCCCCCTGGTCTCCCAGAACAAGAAGAGGAATGAAGAGGGCGGAGCAAAGAGAGACCAGGCGGAGGAGCCATAGGCTGATAGAGAAGGAACCTTCAGTCCTCGCAACTGCTTCGTTGGGGCTAAGCCTACTGGGAAGGGTTGCTGTGACCACTAGGACTGAGCTGTTTTGATTTCTTTGAATAAAGAGCTAACTTACCTGACACTGGGTGTTTTGTTGCTGACCCGCCCCTGAGATCAGAACTGAGGGAACTGCCCGGCACTAAGCGGACTTCTCTCATACCTCTACCACCACACCCTTTGGGAAGGGCTGACTTCAGGTAGTTTCAAGGTTACAAGCAGCTGATGTGTGGGACACAGCCCATCACTCCTTCTATGGTGCTGGAGACAGAATGGCCCCTGCTCTTCGAGCCAAGCTGGATCAGCTCGTGTCTGTGTCCAGGCTCCCCATTCTTCCTGATCACCCCTGTTATGGGACTGGGAGCCCATGCAGAGAGCACTTAATATGAGCAAAGCCTATTATTAACCAGCAGGCCCAAATCATTGCTAAAAAAAAGAGAGTTAGGCACAGTATATGGTGCACTTGCAATTCTGCTGCAAGTCCTAATAGTTTGCTTCTAGCCAGATAACCCTCCTCTTTCCCACCCCACAAATCAAAGCAGGTTTATGTCACATATCACTGCCAAAGATGAAAGCCTCCAAACTGCCTGTGGCCGATGCCTTGCAGGGAACTCACCTGCGCTTGTGGGAACTAGCCCTGTTCTCTCTGGTTTCGTCACAAGAGATGGAGGCCCAGACTGCACGTGAAGCAGCAGACCTGCATCTTTAAAGATGGGTCCGTATCTGCCCCTTTCATGTGGGGTGGGGTGTGATTCATAAGGCCAAAGGGGAACATGGGTGAGGGTTCTTGGAACTCCCCCACTCGCCATCACCCCCTCCTGGAGAAATACACACACAGCCTCTCTCTCAGAAGTTTTTCTAGCAGCCAGGCTTACTCCCTGTATCAGAAGGTGACTAGAAGAAAAGTCTTTGGAGAGAGGGACTGGAGGGAGGGATGGGAGCAGTGGGCAGGCAGCTCACAGCTCACCACTCACCTACCATTTGCCCCTTTAGATGCCACCCCATGAATGGAGCCAACCTGTGTTTAAAGATGCTGGATCACACCTCGTTCTCTTCTGCATTGCGGCTGCCTCTCCTCTCTGCCCCAACATCGTATGTGACCTCTTTCTTTCATACTGTTTGTTATCAGCACATAGCAACAGGCCTCCAAAGAGCTGGCTGCCCTGTGAAATCATCTCAGCCATGCAGCTTCAAGGATTCCAAAAGGCCCGTTGGATTATGAACGATGCCTGCCTATGAAATCATAGCCCCCAAAGCTTATCGATAGGTGCTGTCACTGAGTGGACTGATGGTAAGCGTTAAGTTATATCCTACTTGAAAGCAGAAACAAGAATCCTGGTTGGCAGGGGAGGTGACAAGCATGAGCCTGCTTGCCGATACTGAATCGAAAGAGCCAGCTGCCTGGGAAAAAACGATCTGTCCAGCTGGTGACACTAATGGCCCATCGTCAGCCAGGGGCTTCCGATGTACGAGTAGGGGGAAACGAAAAGAAAAATGCAGACAAGAGTATCAGAAGGTGTAGGAGAGGAAGGAGAGGCAAAACCAGCTTCAGGTTTAAGGCAGTATATCAAGTGACTTCCCTTGATTAGCTGCGTGGGTGAGAGCAAATTGTTAGCGCAAGGAAGCTCTCAAACCCAGAAGAGCAAAGGCAGTGAGATCATTCCCACCTGAGCCGGGGTGCCTCAGACACAGATCTCATTTTTCTCTCACACCTGCCGTCCCAAAGCCCCCAGCTTGTCTGTCTCCAAGGCACAAGCAGACAACAGAGGAGTTGTGCGAAGCCTGCCCCCCTTCAGTGGGGCCTCGGGTTTACAATGGCTTTGCAGATTAAATTCCTTGACACAATCTTCAGCACCGTGCCTCCTCTCAGATTTATGTATTCAGACTTATAGCCTGCATTGTGAAGACTGTGGACCAATGAAGTTATTCCTGGCAAAAATTCTCATTTATCCTTGCAATCAGCTTCTGAAGTAGGTCGCTATTAGTTTCTTTTTTCTTTTCTTTTCTTAAATGCTTTATTAATTTTGCAAAAAACAATCAACAAAAACAAGCCAAGATCAATACAAATTACAAAAAGAAAAGAAAAGAAAATTCATACATCAAAGATTCCATTATGACTTCCAATCACCCCATCGTGTTTCCTGGGTTACATTATCAACTGCACACTTTCCATTGTCTCTCATAAATTGTCTCAAATTGTCTTGGTTTTCTAAAATTTCCTACTGTCATGCAGGGGTCAATCAAAACCTGCCAGAGAATTTAGATGTTTACAATGCTCTTTTAGGTATACTCTGTAAATGTCCCATTCTCTAATAAACCTTTGTTCTGTATCATCTCTCATTCTTCCTGTCGTTTTTGCTAATTCTGCGTATTCTAGCATTTTTGCCTGCCAATCCAACTTAGTGGGAACAGATTCTCCTTTCCATCCTTTAGCTATTAAAATTCTTGCTGCATACATGAAAATTCTCCTCAGATTTTTCAGAATATCATTAATAACCAGCAGAGAGGCTTCGGGGTTTTTTGCAAAGGAAATTTTAAAAATCTTTTAAAGTTCATTGTATATTGTTTCCCAGAATCATTTTATTTGTTTACAGTTCCACCAAATGTGGATCATCATGTCCTCTGCCTCTCCAACAAATGCTTGACCTGATTTTATGTATTTTAGCCAGTTTTGAAAGTGTTAGATACCAACGGTGAAGCATTTTCATGAAATTCTCTTTCAGGTTATAGCACGTAGTGAACTTCAAGTCTTCAAGTCACTTTGCAAACTGAACTGAAACACAGCTGACTCGCTCACTTGGTTAAAGTCAGCCGATGAGTTCATTGGATTAATACCCAGGTTTCACAGGCCAGCTCTTAATACTCTACTAACTGGCTCTTGATTAAACCAGCAGTGACAATAAAGGTGACATGTGCCTTATTTCCCCCCCTTCTGCATGTTGAGTAAGATACTAGAGCATTGCAGAAAGCGTCTCATGATTCATAGAGCCTGCTGCAGCAGGCAAACTTTGTTTTGTCAATTCCCTTAAGACCATACCTAATTCTGCTGAGAACCAAAAGGCAGATCCTCTTGCTACTGACACTGTCTTTATGTCTATTAGACTCTTAAAAAGTGGCTTTCAACTGGGTTCTGGAAAAGCCCTGGTGGTTCCTTGGAGGGTTCTTCATGAGAAGATTAGTAATGGCCAAGAAGCCTCCCTGAAGTTCCTCATAGAATCATAGAATTACCAAGCTGGAAGGGACCCAAGGGTCATCTATTCCAACCCCCTACAATGCAGGAATCTTTTGCCTAACATGGGGCTCAAACCCACGAACCTGAGATTAAGAGTCTATGCTACCTTGACAGTCTTCAGGAGACAAGGCAATACAGAAACATATTCCTGAAGATAAAACAATTGAAAACCACTGATCTAGTATGACACCCTCCCACACTCAGTTTGCATGCTTTTCATGTTCAAAAGTTTATTTTATTTATTTAAACAAAATTAATATACTGCTTGCTTGACAGAATATCTCTCAAGTGGTTTGAATCTATCAGCACACCAACTGTGACTTGTTTTCAAGCAACTTTACATATAAATCTGCCCATATCCAATTCAACATAGACTCTGCCCCAACTGCGGCATCTAAGCCAGAGATATGTCAGGCTATCCGTTGCCAAAATTGCTTAGATTACTCGATCATTGGATGTCAACAGGATGCCTGGGGAATCTCGCATATCAGTCTGGAGTCCATAAGGGTTTGGAACTGAGACCAGAGGAGCTGTTCCTTGGAAGATTTCAGACTGAAAGTGGATCAAGAATAAAACCCATTCCCCTTCTCCCAGAATTTGAACATGAGGTTCAGCTCTGAAACAGATCCCTTTATATTAAACCAAAACATGCAGTACAAACCCCCAAAATAAACATATTGCTTATGGCAAATACTGCAATTTTAAGAGACAGTTCAGTATTCATTCTTTGTTTTAAGTCAGGGTACTAAAAGCATTGAAGTTTAAATGGGTACCGACAGCAGTACAGTCAAATGTACAGGCTTCCCTGTATTGAACACAAAAGCAGTGATCAGGACAGACTTGTGTCCCCCATGTCTGTGTTTATCATAGGCAACCTGCATCATTCCAATTGCATATGCACCATGCACAACTGGCAGTGCCAACACTATTTCAGTACAGGCACTTTTTCTACCCAAGTATAAAGCAGGAGCTGATTCTCGCTGTAGGAAATAACCACAGATCTAATTGCTGAAGGAGTGCTCACCTTGCTGCTTTCTGTGTAAGCTCCATGGGGAAGTCAGGACAAAGCAGCTGCAGGAGGCAGTGGTACTCCTTGGCTGTCAAGAGGTCTGCAACAGAAAGAGAAGGATATTATTACTATTTGTGTTCGTTCAGTTTATGAGTCATTTCCCACCACCATCACAGAACAACTTGCAAAAATTAAAATAACAATGCAGAACGAAGTGTTAAAAGGCAATGTCATACAGACAAGAAGGTGGGCAAAGCATAAGAGAGACTCAACCACTAAGGAGTCAGAAGGAAGCAATTTCCATGCCAACCTGTATTTGTCACAATCAGCACCATTTCTGTTTCGCTGCAGTTCAGTTTCCAACAAATATTTCATTATTTACCTCACTGCCTGCTAATTAACTTAAGTTATATAACTTACCATAACATATGTGACTATTTATGTGACTTGCACAACTTGCATTCATTTCAATGTAAAGGAAATATCATAACAATCTTTAATCAGTCATCAATCACGTATCATTTGCATGGGGGGTGACGATGATGTGAAGGAAAACAATGGTGTTAATTCACTTGGCTGATTTCCATTCCTGACCACAGACAAACACACCAACTGCAGCAATTTCCGCTTTCTTTTCCATTTTTGCTGGAATATGCCAACATTCCTTTATTTTTACATTTTTCTTTATGACATTATTCCAACTAATCAAAGCAGATGACAGTTTCAAATCATTGAATCTTTTGTGAGATGAATTCACCCCTTTGCCCACACAGCTGAAGTATATTCTTTTACCATTTACCATTTATTTATTTAATAAAATTTCCAAATCCTCGACTACCGGAAAAAAATAATGGTTGGGCTAGTGATGGCATAAAGTGCACAAAGGACGTTTAGAGTTTGTAGGGAATTCCAGCATTTGGGGAGTGGAACATCTGCTTCCTTAACTGTCTAGACTCTTTCTTTCTTTATCCATAGGCCCCAAATGTTCCTTATTTACTAACACCTCTCCTCCTGCCACCACATTGCTTTCTGCCAAAAAGAAGAATCCAAATTCTGCAAAAAAAATATGCATGTATGCAGTTTTCTGAGTTCAGTAAGCATATGTCACATTGTTTGACTTAGTATATTTTAAAAACAAGTTAGTTTTCTTATTACGGGAGCCAGATTTTCTTGCCAACAGAGTATGAACATGGAAAGTGACAATAGGACTTATCTTCAGTGATATAGGTAGGCATTCCAATAGAAAAGTTGTAACAGAAAGGGCTGTAGTTGAATGGCAGATTATCAGAATTCATCTCCAGATACAGCTGGGAGAGAGAGACCCATCTGAAAATCCAGAGAGCTGCTTCCAGTCAATAAAAACAATATTAAGCTACATTGATAGATGGTCCGACTCAGTAAAACATGTATCACTTAATGCACAAAACTTCCCCCAAAGAACCCAGGGAAGTGCAGTTCACCCTTCACACAGCTACAATTCCCAGTACCCTTACTGAATGAGAGTTTCTGGGATTCTTTGGGGGTCATGCTTTAAATGTGCTTTACATGCATGATGTACATAAAGTCCTGAGGGCCAAATTATGTTTCATACAGATATATGTAAAATTAAACCAATGACCAAGTTAAACAGGAAAAGTAATTTCTGGAGAGGCAATCTGGACCAGAAACAATGATGACTAAGCCTGGCCAGCCATTTCCCTGCTTCAAATCTGCCAAGTAGCTTCTTTCCTTTAGGCAGTGAGAATAGCTCAGCTGGTACAGCATGGGACTCTTAATCTCAGGGTTGCGGGTTTAAGCCCCACACTGGGCAAAAGATTCCTGCATTGCAGGGGGTTGGACTAGATGACCCTCGTGGTCCCTTCCAACTCTACAATTCTTTGAACCCTGTGAGGGCACACACAGACGCTGCAAACTTCCCCGGACCTGACTGCACACTCTTGAAACAGCTTTTCTTATTCAAAAAGGGCTGCGGTGGCAACATTACATGCATCTGTGTGTAATGTCTATTTTGGCCCAGTGAAGAGCCAAAAGCCCAGTGAATTAAAAGTTGCTTAAATTTGTTAAAAATCACTGGCAGGGTAACATTCGCTACCACATGCTAGGAAACCCATCCAAGCAACATCTGGCAGCATTAGGAAAGGCAAACAAGATCTAGGGGCATGTATGAAGAAGTATGGAGCACAAACCCACAGGCATTATTACTTTGGCATCCAGCGAGGCAGCTGGATGGCCTCTTTTGTAATTGTGTGTGCGAATCTGGTCACTATATTAAAGGAAGGCAGAGAGACCAGATCCAAAATACACAAGACAGCCAACCCAATGATTCATCTCTTGGGGAGCTGCTTTGTGAGAGGCTGGCAGAGAACGGCCTCTGTGGCTCAGAAGTGGGGCAGGGGGAGAGACGAAAGAGGTGAAGCTCAGGGAGGTTTATGGGATCTAAGGAGAATGGAAACATACTGATGTCAAAAAGCTGCTCATGATTGCATGTTCCCTGTCCAAAAGCCTGTGGACTGGAGTTAAGGAGAGGACTGGCTGAACAACAGTAATTTTGCTGTGTTTCTATATGCAGAAGAATGCAAAGTATGGAAGAAAAGCCAGTAGTAGAAGGAGGGCCAGGCTGGAAGCAGGCAGGGAGGATCCAAAGTGAACTCAGTGGGAGGACAGGGCTAGAAGAAACTTGGGTCACTCAGTTAGCCTTCTATTGCTCGTCCATTTTCTCACTCCAGTGCTCCATTAATGCATTGGGGATCCAAAGAGGTCCAGTCATGTGCACAGAATGTTTACGTGTGTGCACATGGAGCTAGCCAGCTTGCCCTTTGGTCTGCAGTATATGGTGCCTCATTCAACAATGCTGTAGCACATGGCGGTCCAAATTTTCATACTAAGTGGGCCACAAGAGTCCTTTGACACAGAATCTGTGGGTCGCACACTGCCTTGTCACGTAGGGGGTGGGGGGAGCCAGGTCAAAATTTAACACACCCACACACCCCGCCAGTCCTTGCACTGCCTTGCCAAAGACAGCTAAGCAAGGCATTGGGCTTTGGGAAGAAGGCATGAGGCTCTGGGAGAGTCCTAGAGCCCTCCCATCTCCTTCCCAAAGGAGGTGGGAGGACTCCAGAACCCTGTCTGAACCCTCACGTCTCCTCCCCAAAGCCCACCACCTTGCTTTCACAACTTTGGGAGGGCGGTGTGAGGGCTGTGGATGGGGGGAGAGCATCAAATGTTGCTGAGAGACCACCCTGCTCTAGAGGAACTCTAGACATGTAAGAGCATCTTTTCAGCAGAGGGGCCATGGGAGTGGAGTAGGCTGGGAGGTCCTGGAAAACTGATGGGTGCAATGCTATTGGGGTCCTCACCAGGGGCGCTGACTTATAAAAAATATTGGGGGGGCCCATACCGGGGTCCTGCCGCTGGTTCGCTCGGGTAGCCGGGAGAACGCAGTTCGAGGTGGCGGTGTTGGGGAGAGACCCTCGCTCAGGGCGCCACGAGACTTGGCGGCCGGCGGCCTATCTGGGGGGTTTTGGAGCGTATTTCGGAGGAGCGATTGGGGAGGAGGGGGCTTGTTGCCGGATTCTTCAGCTGGGCCGGAGATCCGCTGCTGGGGGTCCCTGGGCCGAGTTGTGAGCACGGCCTGCTGAAGGGAGATCCAGCCGATTGCGCGACGGGGACGGCCGGGGCTCTCCGGCTAGGGCGCGTGGCTGGCTGGCTGGTGAGGGAGCAGGTGGGGAGGAGGCGGGGGTCCTCACTCTCTTAGGAAACGAACCCGCGCGCCCGATTGCCACAAAGTCCGAAGGGTGCGTGTGTGGAATTAAAAAGCAAAAACGAGATACGGGCAGGGCAGGCAAAGAGTTTTCCGCAAGAGGATGGAGGGCAGGTTGAAGAGAAAATCACTCAAGATGAGACAGTCAAATCAGCCATGATAAAATGGGCTCAGGATATTGGGTATAACATCATGTTTGAGGACTGGGAAAGGTTATGGACCACCGGAATGAAATTCACGGCATGTAATGCCTTGAAGGAAAATATTATGAAAATGATTTATAGGTGGTACATGACCCCAGTCAAGCTTGCAAAAATATATCACCTGTCTGATAATAAATGTTGGAAATGTAAGGAGGCTGAAGGGACATTCTTTCACCTCTGGTGGACTTGTCCAAAAGTGAAGGCCTTCTGGGAAATGATCTATAAAGAGTTAAAAAAGGTATTTAAGTATACCTTTCCCAAGAAACCAGAGGCCTTCCTCTTGGGCATTGTTGGCCAGAAAGTGTTAAAGAAGGATAGAACTTTCTTTATGTATGCAACTACAGCAGCAAGAATTCTCATCGCAAAATATTGGAAGACACAAGATTTGCCCACACTGGAAGAGTGGCAGACGCAAATGATGGACTACATGGAACTGGCTGAAATGACTGGCAGAATCCGAGATTTGGGAGAAGAAACAACGGAAGAGGACTGGAAAAAATTTAAGGACTATTTGCAAAAACAATATAAGTTGTATGAATGTTAAAAATTTACACGATTCGGAAACTATAGCTTCAGCAATTAGATTTGGGAAACAGGAAATTATATGTTAAGTAAGAAAAGGTCAAAATCTAAGGTAATACTATGTTTAATTTAAGATATAAGTAACTGATGAAAAGTATGTTAAATTTAGAGGTATAGTATTTGAAAAGTACAAAATAAGGTACGAAACAAGGTAATAATTTGCTGATATCTTTATTATAAAGAATGCAGGGTAAGGGAGATGCGAGGAAGTCCAGTTAGTTATATAAAAAATGTGTTGAATGGTTGGTTTTCTTTTCTTCTTTTTCTTTTTTTCTTTTTCTTGTTCTTTTACTTTTTTCTTCAGTGTATGTTTCTAACTTTGTATTTGAAAACTTAATAAAATATTTATATAAAAAAGAGAGAGAAAATCCTTTCGCTTTTCTGGGGCGCAGGGAAGTCTCAGAGCCGGAGGTTGGGGAAGGGACCCCCTTTGCTCTGCCCTCTTCTTCCGTCTTAGATTCGCATGGGGGTCCCCGCCCAAGCTTGCCTGGCCACCGGGCCACACAAGGGCCGCGCTCTACGCGGCGCACCTTGCTAGCCGCGCAGCTGTCCTCCGCGGCTGCGGAGCGGCCCTGCGCCGGTGCCCAGCCCCTCTGGGCGCCCGCTGCGCTGCCAATGACAAGCGGGCGACGTCGCGGGTGGGGAAGGCGTCGCTTTCTTTCCCGATCCTTCATCCTCCCAGTCTTCCAGCCCTTTTTGGGGTTGGAAGCTCGTCTCGTTCGCCCTTCTCCTTTCTTCACCCTGCGCGCAATTTTCCTCCCTCGTCTCCCTCCCCATTTCTCCTTCCTTCCTGACTGACTGGCGGGCTCTGGCTCTGGCTCGGGCTCGGGCTTTGTCTCGGGCTCGGGCAGCCACAGCGTCGGCGGTGTTGGCGATCGGCGGCGCGGGGGGGTGGCCCTCCCGGGGGAGCCGGCGCTGCTCAATGGGGTTGCCAAGGAGACAGGCCGGCCGCCCCCCTCCCCCGGCCCGGCGCCCCCCGCCGCGCCGGTGCCCTATAAAAGCCGCGGACGCGCCAAGCGTCGACAGGCAGAGCCAGCGCGGCGGCGGCGCTCTGCTGGAGGGGCGCTCGAGATTATTGGGGGGGCTGAGCCCCCCCAAACGAATTTTTGAGGGGGCTCAGGCCCCCTCAAGCCCCATGGAGTCGGCGCCTATGGTCCTCACCTATATTTCCAGTCAATATTTCACCTATATTTCCACAAATCATGGGATTTCTGTTTCACAATATACTCTATTATAGTACTCACAATTTCCCCCATTGTTGTTGAGACTTGACATACTCACAGCACAGCCATATACAGTATAGATGGAATTTTGAGTTAGTTCACAAGAGCCAGAGTACAAGATCCTTCTCATGGCAGCATTCTGCTTCCCTTCCATTCAACCTGTATTCGCTTATAGCAGTAAATGGAAGGGGACTGAGATCTCTTCTGTTGCAGACCTGGAAGATGGGGCTTTTCCTTCTCCAGCTCTGTTCTCTCTCATGGGGATTGTGTTGTTTGTACTCCAGTTGTCCCTCCAAACTTTCAGTGCTGAATTTTAATCAACAGACATTTCCTGGGTTCCCGTGACTGCTCAAAGCGGCCATGACTGAGGAGCCTGAAAATCTGACACCATCTCAAGGAAGGCAAAGGGGGGGGGAAGGTCTACTGCCCTAACAAAGTTTATAGAAACAGGTGTGGTTCTGCAGCAGAATCTCCCCCCCCCCCCAAGCAGCAGCTGTGTGTGTTTATGTATTATCCTATGCTGAATGCTAATTCCTGGGGACTGGTTCTCAGTAAAATGATATCAAAGCACTTTCCTTTAGCTTCATTGCTGTTCCCAGTTTTGAGAGTTTTTTGTTTTGTTTTAATTCTCAGAGGTGTAGAAACTTCTTATCGAGAAAAATGCACATTGGACCTTCTTCTGAGGAGCACAAGACAACAAAATGCTAAATGCTCCTTTCTTTATGGATGTGGGGAAAGATGCACAAAAACACTTGCAAGCTGCAGTCCTGCTCTCTTTCCTTGCAAAGTTGTTTTGTGAACCGCCAAGACCTCTGGGTATAGGGCAGTATATAAATTCAATAAACACACAACAACAACAACAAAGTACAGTGGTACCGCGGGTTAAGTACTTAATTCGTTCCGGAGGTCCGTTCTTAACATGAAACTGTTCTTAACCTGAAGCACCACTTTAGCTAATGGGGCCTCCTGCTGTTGCCACGCCACCACCACGAGATTTCTGTTCTCATCCTGAAGCAAAGTTCTTAAGCCGAGGTACTATTTCTGGGTTAGCGGAGTCTGTAACTTGAAGCGTATATAACATGAAGCGTATGTAACCCGAGGTACCACTGTAACCAGTAAGAAATTCTAAACTCTGCACTGACAGACTTTGTTTGGTGGGGAAATGTGTGCATCCCTCTTTTCTTCCACCACACAAATAACATCATGTGTGATCTTGCTTAATTTGGGAGATGGGGGGGGGGGAGAAATGTGACATGATGGAAGGGAAGCAAGTACCTCACTTCATCACAGGAGATGAGAAGACAGAAGCTGCTCCATCCCACCACATGAACACTTGCCAGTCCTTTTCATGCCTGCAATGGATCACTGCCTACATATTTCCACACTTTTAATCTGCAGAGAGGAGGGCTAGGAAACTTATTTTTTCACAATCTCAGGCCAGATTCGTTTACAAGCAATACACGTTTCTGTGGTCCTTGCATAATTATTTATGGAACGTTAATTGCATTGGGAGTATCCACAGAAACACAGAACACAATGTCTTGAGTCCTGTGCCGAGCATCCTTGATTTTAAGGCAGCTGAAACTAAACCACTATATATTCCAGTTCCACGGCAAAATGGGATTTTTTTACATCAGGCTAACCCTGGGAAGTTTATGAACACGATCTCTCTTTGTATCTGATCATCCTATCTAAACAGGCCTAGTCGCTCAGTTCATTTCAGGGACTCATTACATGTACCCTGGAGATAGTCAGGTTTTTACTGTCATGATTCAGATACGAATGAAGCACACACAAATTTGAAGTATCACACTACATAATATTGCATTGGGAGATGCTACAGTAATCATGGCAAGGTTTACCCTATTATATTTTACAGCAGTTAAAAATACTTGTAAAACTTTTTTTAATCTTGTGAAAATTATCTAGGATAAAGTCATCACTCACTGTTCAATTATTCTGCAAGGCTAAGAGCATGATACAATTTATGACTGCAAATAAAGTTAGCTATACAGCTGCAGGTGAATTCCACATGGATTTTCATCCTTCGCAGTAATCTGCATCTTTATTAAGAGATATATGATAAAGTCCCAGTTGTTATTGCAAAACAGAAAGATGGCCAGATGTTTTTCTTATATCTTCAGGTCATGTTCAACCTGCTGCCTATCATTTAAAAAGAAGATGGAAGGGGTGTGGGCATCTCTACTGATGTAAGTAATAAAGCTTCACTATGTTCAAGGGTAAGTAAACATGATTCTTCACTGTGTCATCTGTGGATAGATTTTTGTCATGCCTAAATTGCACCTAAATTAAGGCAGAAATTCACTTGCATTGAATTGTGAGCATTGCTATGCTTTATTTCCTTCTCTTAGCCAGAAAGCACCATTTGTTGCCACCATTCCACATTTCTTCTGACCAGTATTTCACAATGACCCGTTGAATAATTCTGGTATTCTGGTCACTTTGTGAACATTAGAAGAGAGCTCCACTGGAGATAATGATGCAGTAACAACCACTGATATATCTGATGAACTGATATATCTTCTTGATATGCTGCAACAAGCTTCAACATTTATGAAACCTATATATTGATAGGCAGTCTTGATGGATGTTTTTAATTCTGCATGTAAGTCATTTGGAGACATTTTGCATGAGGCAAGAACTAAATGAATAAATTAATAATAATAATGACAACAACATAATCATAAGTAGAAAATCTTCCTACTGTATATCCCTACTCATTATCCCACTGGAAATTCCATATCACAGACGGAGAGCTGCAGCCTCATTGGTGTTAGCGTCAAGGGCATAAGATTGTATTTACTCACATTCTTCTCCATAGCCTAGGCAAGTTGGTAACCCACTCCAAGGAGGTCATCAAGAATTGTTCTTGGCTGAGCATTTGTTTTTTCCCCCTTCTCCCTCCCTGCTTGGCACCAACTCATTTGCACACCCAACAGTTTGTTGATGTACCATGGAATTTCCTGGTGTGCTATCTCCTCTGTCTGTTGGTGGCTGCAGATTCCAGCCCCAAAGCCACTGAGTTCTTGTTTGTCCCCATGTCCTCACCACTGTCCCTGCAGGGCTCCTGGTAAGGACCCTGCCATACTCAGAACATGGGATAGGACTTACCACTCAGTCATATCATTTTCTCTGCTAATTGCTCATTACACAAGAAGGGATCACCAGTGCCCTTATGAGATGCCTACTATTTGCTATGATTACTGCTTTCCAGTTAACTATGGTGAAGTCACGGAGGTCCATGTGGGAAAATGTCATTTGCCCATTGGCCTGTCCAGGCTGCCAAGAGCTGCTGTGAATAAACAGAGGTGGCTTGGGTACATCATGACCACAATTCTCCTTCCTGTCTCTTGGGCACCGAGGCTACAATCCAGGCCGCAGTCAAGTCAACTGGACTCACTGTTGTTCTACAGGGAGAGAAGTTGCTGGATGAATTAAGATATTGGCTGCCACAAATTACCAGTTTAAATGTTTAGTCAAAAACACACATTTGTGATACATACAATAGGCAAGTCAAAACATAAAGCAATCTGCTCTGTACCCCAAGCCTCTGATGCCACCCATGAACTCCAAAAGGCTTGGAGTCAAGTTGAAATATTGAAGTCTGAGTGCTATCTATGTTATTCTTGTTTTTTAGAAAAACATGATTCTTAGTCATTCTGCTGCATGGAGATTGTTTTAAAGCAAAAATCTCATGTTCCTGTCATGAAGCACACATAATCCTAACTAAGGGCAGAGCTTTTGTTTGAACTGCGAGAGTCCACTGGAAACCTGGCAGGCCTAATTTACAGACATGTGCAGGATGCCATAGATTACGCTTAATTTCTCACACTGGCTGGTGAAAATCTGAACATCTGCCACAACTTTAGTGTATGTGAGACACAAACTTATTCCTTGGAAGAAACAAATTTCACAAGTGCTTAAAGAACAGCACTTGTGCCAAGCCCATTTCCAGGAACAATTGGAAGTGCTGGTGGTTGCCTTTAAAGTCCTAAATGGCTTGGGGCCTGGGTACCTAAAAGACTGCCTTTTCCAACATAAGCCTGCTTGTACATGGGGATAACCTTCAGAGGTCTCCTCCTGATAACTCCACTATCTGAAGTGGGGCATGTTGTCACAGGGCATGTTGTGACACTGTCGCAGTGGTGGGGCACTGCTCTCCCCTGGGAGGGTTGACTAATGCCTACACTGGTGTCTTTTCATTGCCCAGCAAATAACATTTTGTGTTCCTAGGTCTTTTAACTTTCAATTTTACCTGTTCTGTTTTATGCTGATTTTATCTGGTTTTCACACAGTTTTACTTCATTGTATTTCAACCTGCTATGGGTGGGTTGTTGTTTTTTAGAGTGGCATGTACATTTTTTCAAAAAGCACACACAAGTATAATAATGAAGTGAGTTTGCAAGGGCATACACAGAATATAACTTACATCACCATCTGTACTGCAGTTATTTATTATGAAGATTTAAGACCTGCATTAAGACTAAGCAAAAACTCTGGTGTGCTTATGAGTGAGAACTCTTTCTATCCTTCTCCAATGAGAGGTCACATCCAGCACCTGAACCTGAGACTTCCTGCAGGTGAACTTGTGTTGTTCCTCTAGCGCTTTTTATGCAACTTACTTCCTCAAGGTACATTTGGTTGGTCTGTAGCTAGCAGATGACAAATGTCCCATAATGTGTCATCTTCCTATCTTCTGCTGTGATTGAGTGATTAGAGAGCTGCTGTGAGACCTGTGAGTTTTAGCTTTGTCCACTTTCCCCCCTCCACCAAAGCACACCTTTAGTTTCTTACATAAATGCAAGAAGTGAGTTTGGCTTTAATTTTATCATTCTTCCTATCCGGGTTTGAATTCACATTGCCTGTTTTCCATACTTTTGCTCTGATTAGTAAACTAGCGATGTTTTCTCCCATGAAAATGTAGTTGTGGCTTCCTTCATTGTCTGTCCTCATTCCACCCTTGTCCTGTCAGCTTTCTCCCCAGATGGTTGTTGCTTCCCCAGGGGGACTTGAACCCTGACCCAGAAAGCCAGTATTTGCTATAACATGAAAACATTGAAATACTCAGTTGGCTAATGAAACTGATTAATCTGCTACAGAAGACTGATTTACCTCCCCGGTGGGATCTCAGCTCTTGAATTATGGCAAACCTTTGTGTCTTATCATTCCACAAAACTCTGAGAGCTCATTTATATATATATATATATTTGCAGAGTTTTTGGATCTGATTGTCAATAGCATCCTTTGGCTTAAGAGATATGATGCACATATTTTTCGTGTTCTTTCACTGTTGTTATTGGATACCATTTTGTGGTTTCTTGGCTGCTGCTGGAAACAGGATATTGGATTAGATGAACCAGGACAGCTCTTATTACATTCTTAAACTCAAGGAAACTGCAAATCCCAGTAAGCGCTGCAAACGTCTGGCTCAGAGAGAAAAGCAGCACCTGTTGAGAACTGGCACTAGCCTTCCATGACAAAAGAGTGGAGTCTAACTGGGTACAGCTAACGTACATGACCTTAAAGCTCATTCAGATACCATGGACAAACTGGGGTGAGAAATGCACTCTGTATGTAAGAACGAAAGAAGAGCCCCGCTGGAGCAGGTCAAAGGCCTATCTGCAGAACCTGAATGCAACAGCACTCTCCCCACTTCTGATTCCTAGCAACTGGTAAACTGGGGCATGCTGCCTGTGGCAGTGGAAAGAGAGCATAGCCATCTTGGCTAGTAACTGTTGCTAAACTTAGGCTCCATGAATTTGTCTCATCCTCTTTCAGTGCCATCCAAGTTGGTGGCCATCCCTATATCCTGTGGGAATGAATGCCATACTTTAGCCATGCACTGTGTGAAGAAGTACAGTGGTACCTCGGGTTACATACGCTTCAGGTTACAGACGCTTCAGGTTACAAACTCCACTAACCCACAAATAGTACCTCGGGTTAGGAACTTTGCTTCAGGATGAGAAGAAAAATTGTGCTCCAGCGGTGCGGTGGCAGCAGGAGGCCCCATTAGCTAAAGTGGTCTTCAGGTTAAGAACAGTTTCAGGTTAAGAACGGACCTCTGGAATGAATTAAGTACTTAACCAGAGGTACCACTGTACCTCCTTTTGCCTGTCCTGAATAATCCAACATTCAGCTTCATTGGATGACCCCCGATTCCAGTATTATGACACAGAGAGATTAGTTCCCAATTCTGATTGGAGGTAAACTATAGTTAACAGTTGTCTAATCTGGATATCGGGACGCGGGTGGTGCCTAGGAATTGCCAATCAGAAGGTTGGCGGTTCGTATCCCCATGACAGGGTGAGCTCCCATTGCTTGGTCCCTGCTCCTGCCAACCTAGCAGTTTGAAAGCACATCAAAGTGCATGTAGATAAATAGATACTGCTCCGGCAGGGAAGGTAAACGGCATTTCCATGCACTGCTCTGGTTCGCCAGAAGCGGCTTAGTCATGCTGGTCACATGACCTGGAAGCTGTACGCTGGCTCCCTCGGCCAATAAAGTGAGATGAGCGCCGCAACCCCAGAGTTGGTCACAACTGGACCTAATGGTCAGGGGTCCCTTTACCTTTACCTTTAATCTGGATTTCACTTTAAAATATTGTTAGCTTGAAACAGAAAACACTGGAAGGAATTGGATCATGCAAGGTCGGGGGGGGGGAGGGGAAATGAAAAGCAGGGAGCATATCTAATGGGCCAAACCTTGGTGTGTGAATTGAGCTGGTGTGTGTGTGTGTGTGTGTGTGTGTGTGTGTGTGTGTGTGTGTGGAAATCTAGGGAAAGAAATAGGGGCCTATAGCACAAAGCACTAGGTTGGGGAGATTATTTTAATTTAATCTAAGTGTTAGGGATTAGATGTGGATCCACAGTTCATTGTTTATATACTTTGTTGTTGAGTGATTTTATGAGCTATCGGCAGATAGATCTCTTTCTGCTGGATGGGGTTTTGTTTAAATGAAAGATCTGAATAACATATATGGACTATTCCTGTGACTAATTTGCTTTTTGAATGTCAAGGCCAGTTCTAAAATAAATAAGAACCAGAGACAGATAGTACATTTGTGGTGCTTTTAAGAACCGATTTCCTCATTTTCCAAACACACAGAAACAGAAACAGCAGTCCTTAATTATTCCCACTACTGAGATTGAAGATTAAACCAGGACAAACATTCAGAAAAATAATACAGACAATGTTCCAGAAAATACACATACTAGCCAACTTTGCAGTTGATATCTAAATGACTAGAGACTTCAACTTAAGAGCTAAAGACCACTTTGGCTACCTTCCAAGTATGATGATAAGAGCTGCTAGCAAGCAAAGACATGGTTTGCACGCATGCATACATCATTTTATTTGTATGTTGCCTTTCCATACTTAAAACCATGCTCAAAGTGGCTTAGAACATTAAAAAAATTACATAATTACAAACATAACAAAAGTAGTCATAAACAATAAATAAACATAAATACACAACCAATCAATTTCCACATAAATCATAAGGACTAAAAGAAACATACAAAGAATCTATGACAGCAACAACAGCACCCCCATTGCAGAAATAGCTTGTGCTGTGGAAGCATTATACCAGTAATAAAATGCCATTTGTGCACATCCCATAATAGCCAGCACCCTTAAGTCCAACATGTTTGCTTTACTCCTAGTTTAGAGGTGCCAAAACATAAGAGGTAGATTCAAGGTACTCAATTAGCATCTGAAGGTTGCATCCACTCTTAGTCCTACACAATGTAGACCCACTGAAATTAGTGGACATTACTAATTTACATCTATTCATTTCAATGGGTTTGTTCAGAGTAGGACTAACATTAGATACAACCCAGAGTATCCCCTTTCTCTTTTCGTTCTTTGTACATACTAAGACATATGCCTGTATTTCCCTCTTATCCCGTAAAACAGCTTAAATAATCTTGGAAATGGATAAGGAAGAAGACAGATAAATGGGGGGACCAAACAGCTCCCCTCGGTGAACTGGCTACCAGTTTCTGACTACTGTGTCAATGCAACATTATTCATTTTATTTTCTTTATTAAATTTATATCCCACCCTTTCTCCCAAAGAAGCAAACTTAATAACAAGTATTTAATAGAGTTATTTCGTTGTTGTTGTTTCATTTAAAAAACAGGATATACTGTGTGTCTGGCCTAGTTCCAATAGGACATATTTCCTTCATGGGAGTTCTAGCAGCAATTCCCATGGAAAAAAAACATTACATCTGACTACTAAGTTTTGGCAAGAAGGACAATCTTTCTGCTCAATAATAATAATGCTTGCTTAGGGCAAGAGCTTAAGGATCATTATGTACTATAACTGCGTCATAAAGCTTCTTGACCCCGCTAGTCTGGAGCAGTGCCTTTGGCCCAACGTGTAATTATGAGGTCTTAGAAGTGGAGACTCGGCAATACAATATTATCCTGCAAAGACAAGGAAATTAAACCTCCCAGATATCCCTTCATAACATCAAGGATTAATCTTCAGCCAGCATCCGCTAAAAAGAAGAAAATAAACAAAAACTGCAATTAAAAGAAACCAGAGCTAATGTGACACCATCTTTCAACTATCCCATTATGTAGACGATTTTGGGGTACAATCTGCTCTACCACCATGCTATTAACAAAAGGGCCGGACTGGAACCTAAGAGGAGGAAAGTGGCAAGTGAAGAGACTTATTCTCACCCATCAGTGGAGATGTAAGCAGCACCACAGAAAACACTTGAAGCCAATTACAATATGAATGAACAAGGGCAACAATTATAAATGGTGATACACTGCAAAATTAGCTGGAGTGCATAGCAGCATGAATACACTGTGTGCCCTGGAGAACAGGGGGGTGGGGGACCCAAGGAAACTCTCCTTTATGAGGGAATGTTTTGGCTTCAGTCCTGGGATCGTTCTTGCCTTTTAAACCGCTACAAGAACAGCCCTTCCTTTAATACAGGGGTAGGTAACCTAAGGCCCGTGGGCTGAATGCGGCCCAATCGCCTTCTCAATCCGGCCCACGGACGGTCCAGGAATCAGCGTGTTTTTACATGAGTAGAATGTACCCTTTTATTTAAAATGCATCTCTGGGTTATTTGTGGGGCCTGCCTGGTGTTTTTACATGAGTAGAACGTGTGCTTTTATTTAAAATGCATATCTGGGTTATTTGTGGGGCATAGGAATTTGTTCATTTCCCCCCCAAAAAATATAGTCTGGCCCACAACATGGTCTGAAAAAGGTTGCTGACCCCTGCTTTAATATGACAAGAAAGTGAGTAAGCTTCCCCCTGGACTTCTGAGAGTTTTCATACAATCCCTCCATCCCAGTTAATGTTTGTGGTAATGAAAGTGATACATCTGGTACATCAAGTGTAACTTCTTCAAGATGCAAGTGCCATTTCCTAAACTTCAACTGATGTCTAGTTCAGGTGGTTATTAACCAATGTGTAGAAATTATCTGTAAGGGTGATATACCGTTGCACAGAATGACTGAAATGGATCCTTTTCTGAGCATTTGGAGGAATTAAATACAGCCTTTTACAACATGCATTCTAATGGCATTTCTCTCTCACACCACTGTATTCTGTTGCTGCTCTAGGAAGCTTATGTGCTGAAGTATACACAGAGGTACAGCATTTTTAGCAGTATACAAGTGATTGTCAATCAAAGCGAGTGATGGCAGCTCCAAACCCCTAGGACAACAGGTATTTCTTCTGTAAAGTGCTACAATTGCCAGAGAAACAACATTTTGAGGTCTCTTTACATCTCCCTACTCTATCATCAGAGCAACTCTTTTTCTATGAAGTGCAATGGTTCTCCTCACAAAGCAGCAATTCAGAATTAATTCATTCTTCAGTTATTCACCACCCAGAAGGTGGTGCTGGAAGACTACTGCTTTACCCAGCGGCCTTTGGCCTACAGGGTGCAACGAGGATCCACACTTTTTAACACCGAAATGAAACCACAGGGAGATGTCTTCTGGAGGTTTTGCCTGAAGTATCATCAGCATGCAGTTCTACCTCTCATTTCCATTTTCTGGTGCTAAGGAGATGGTGGAAACTCTAAACTCCAAACTGGTGTAATTTTCCTCTGGAAGTATTCATAGAATTGTAGGGTTGGAAGGGATCCCAAGGGTCATCTAGTCCAGCCCCCTGTAATGCAGATTGTATTGTGACACAGTCTCCCCATTTTAGGCAGAATTAGCTGATCTAGAGGCTCTAGGCGGGGAAGACGAAACGTACTTTCCTGTTTGCGTATGTCATTACCCATCTCCTGTAAATTCTCTCATTCACCTTTCATACTAACCTTGTACTTTATGCTTTTGCTCCCCCCCCCCAAAAAAAAACCCTTCCCTCCTCCTTGGCCCTTTTACATTCACTTCCTTCCTTCTATTTATTATTCTTACTATATGCAAAAAATGCAAGGTGTTGCTATACTCTGCATATGTATGAGGAAAGCAAGGTAGTCCAGGTCAGTTGTTCAACAGAGCGGGGTGGGGGAACTGTGAAATACCTTCCACCCTTATGTTAAAAGTACCTGCAATAAGGTTTAACAGGGGGTGAGGTGCTTCGCACAGTAATTTAGAAAACTGCTCTGTGAAGCACCCACTCCCTTAGAAGAGGGTGGGGCTTGTGGTGTGAGGGGAGGAGCTTGGTGATCTGTGGGAGAGGGGTGGGTTGAGCTATAGGGGGATAGGCAAGGGGATGGGTTAGGTGTAAAGGGTGGGAGGTTGTTTAAGTGTGGGGGATGCGCAGTTGTTCACATTTACTCCACATGCAAGGAGTTGCTGGTGCTGCCTTTAGTTAAAGCAAAAGATTATGGTATGGCTAGAGGCAGTGCAGGCAAGTGAGGAGGGCACCGGGTAGGTAATGAGATGGAGGCCCGCTTTAAAGTGGCCCAAGCACCGACTTCCGGGGTGGCGCCATCGGCAATGGCGGACTCCCTCTGAACCGGAGGGACTAGCTCTGCGTGAAACGGGTCTTTTCCGCTACGGCGAAGCGGGGACCCTGCTAAAAATCACAGGCGGATGAAGCCTGTGACCATGGGACTCGGCGGGCACCCTTAGCGCCCCCCCCCAACCTGCAAAGGAACCCACAAACGGGCTCCGAAGTGAAGAGGGGGAAGTGGCGCAGTGCTGTGAGTCAACTGCTATTTCCGTGGAGCGAAGCCGCACAGCCGTTGCCAGAGAGTGCTGCCTTTTTCCTGGAACAATTTGGCTTCTAAAATAAGCACCCATGAGTACTTAAACTTTGAACAACTGGACTTTTAATAAGGACTTGCGAGAAGAAAGGAATTGGACTTAAAAATTTATTTTAATTCGGTACTGAAACGGGAAGGTCTAAACGGGAAGTCAGCCTTCCGTTTCTTTGTAGACAGAATAAAGCAAAGACAACGTAAACTAGAGCTTAGAAAATCGCTTCTAAAGGATTGGCTTTCATCATTTAAAACTGTTGAACCCCCCTTCGGCAGCAGGAGAAGAAGGGGGATCTCTTTTGGACTGTTTAAACCTGCAGAAGTGAGTTTAAAGCAAAGTAACTTTCCACCGTCCTGATCCTGGAGCGGGGTGTCAGGACTGACGTTTTGAAGCTCATTGACCAAACAAACGTTTTTGACGGATAGTTAAAGGAAGAGAAACATAGTGATTCCATTGTTTCCTTTCGCACTTTAAAGGAACAAATATTCACAAAATATCTCAAAAAGGATGTTTTGTTGCAAGAACAAACAGAAGTTCTCCCTCTAGAGGGAGACTGTGAAACTGTAACTAATTCCAGGGAGCTTGCAGCTGTCTCAGATTACAATCGTGGGAAAGGACTTGTGACCTTGTGGGACAATGTATCCAGAGGCTCTGCTGTGTGCTCTCTGTAAAACAAGTGCCCTACTGGAACAGTTAAGTGAGAAGATGGATTTGATGACTAATGCGGCCAGAATTTTTGAACAGGCAGTGGGAAACTATGTGGAGCCCACCCAGGAATCAGATCAGGAGTGTGTCCTGACAGAGCAGATGAGAGAAGAGGATGTTGCTGAATCTTGGGCGCCAGAGATGGAGGGAGCTGCGGTCTTGCAGGAACAAGAGCTTTTGGATTTGACAAATGAACTTGGAAAAAGCCAGATTTAGAAAGATAAAGTTTGGATTGGTTTGGAAATGGGGGGTTGGATAGACCCCCCTATGCAAGGATGTTTGGACTTTCCGAATCTGGCAATGGGCCGTGAGATGTTTGGAGGTGTGGGGGCTCTCAATTTTGGAGGGATTCTGAAACATCTTCCTAAATACCACATGGAGTTGAGTCTGGACTATGGAAAAGGGGCTGATTTGTTGAAAAGGGTCAAAAACATCATTAAGCTGGAGTTCCCACGAGTGAAAGCAGAATATGAAGAAGAGCTGCGGAAGGGACATGGAAGAGATTTAAGAGCCTCGGATATAAGGTTGCCAGGTTAATGCGCTAGATCGATGGGATAAAAAGGACTGACAAAACCCGGGACCAGGAGGAAGGGATGCTGGATGAAGATTGGATTGTTTTTATTTCTCTTTTTATTATCAGGATTGTTTTATAAAATTGATGAATGTTAGAAAAATGTTGGAACGAAATTATTTGGCTCTAGCAAAAATGTTTAAAGAATTAGGCAAGAATATTATGGTTGTGAGAAGTCGGTAAAAATAAGATTTAAGTTTTAAGTTTTTAAGGTTTTCTATAAGGTAAGATGAAAATAGATTAAGGTAACGTAATGATAGAATACTATGAAATATGGGAAGGATTTGCTGCATAATTAATAACCAGGATACAAAAAAAAGGGAGGAGGAGGAGGTCTAAGAAAGATGGTGATGAGACTTGGGGATTTGAGAATGATGGACTTATTTTTGTTTGTCTGCGGTGTATTTTTGTTTTTTGAATGTGGTTTGTTTTTTCTTTGTTTTTTTCTATTTTCTTTTTCTGTTTTGTTTTTCCTTTGTAATTTCAAAAATTTTCAATAAATATCATATTAATAATAATAATAATAAAGTGGCCCAAGCACCACTGGTGGGTCCCAGCCCTCTGTCTAGAGAAATACTGCAGTAGAATTAACCTGAGCCTTTAAAAGCATATAGAGATGATAGAGGAAGTTGAAAAAAGTGTCACCTTTTCAACTTCCTCCTTCGGTTCTATGTGCTTTCAGAGGAGGAAAAGGTAGCCATCTCTATGGCAAAGATGGCCTTGAGGGAGGGGTGCTCAGAAACTTCCTGAGTGCCAGGGGAAGACTTCAAGAGCACCACTGCATCCATTAAGTCCCATGTTGGCCACCCCTTTAATATACTGTTACAAAAGGTTTGTTGTTGTTGTTGTTTAGTCGTTTAGTTGTGTCCGACTCTTCGTGACCCCATATTTCACAAAGTAAAAACCAGGACACCCCGAAAGTCCAGATCTTACAGCATGGTCCTCTCAAGAGGGGCTTGTTCCCCACAGCAGTGCAGCACTAGAGTCCAAGACATCTCTCCCAGTCTCCCTTCAGCCAGCTTATCCTCAAGGCAGGATCACTAGCAGCCTATCTTGGTATCTCAGGCACATACAAGCATAGTTCCTTCGCAGCTTTCTGGTACCAGCATCTCCTAATTCTGCTGTTCCTAAAAACTAAGCCTCCTTTATTCATTTGCATTCTAATGGTCAGTTCTTTTGATGCTTTGAAGTACTAATGGTTAATCCCACCAGCCAGGTGTAACCTGACAAAGGAGTATGCCTGACTTCATCAACACTTGTTGATTGACTAGGATTAACGCTGGTACACCTTAGGCGTTTACCTAGGTTAATTAACTCTTCACATGCTAATTGCTGATGCTCAGAAGTAGGTCCACACACACACCCCTCAATACACATGGATCTACACATTCTTTACACATAACCGCTGTTAGAATCATGAAGTTTCTAACTCAAGGGAAGTGACTCAAGGGTCATCTAGTCCAACCCCCTGCAATGCAGGAATCTCAGCTAAAGCATCCATGACAGATGGCCACCCAACCTCTGCTTAATAACGTCCAAGGAAGGAGAGGCTGGCAACATCAGCCCTGCCATGTGGAAATCCACAGAACCTGGAGACAGACAATCAGGTCATGCATCCATAGCAGTGACCAGAGAAGGAATGACCACCGGGGAGGTGTGCAGAGAGAAGAAACACCATGGTGCATCTGCAGCACCACAGCCAGACACCTTCATCTGCCCCGGCTGCAACACAACATGTCCCTCCAATATGGTCTCTACAGCCACAGCAAGTGCTGCAACCTTCCAACTGTTTGACTTTATCCCCAAAGGTGCACTCCTCCATTTTCTCCTGAGGCAGACAAACACCTATTGAACACCTCAAACCCTTTATATTACCCACTTCTGATACACACTGAGACTGTCTTATAGCATATCCCAGTTACAACATACAAGTTCTAATTAAATCCTAATATTTACTAAACCTAAACATTTCGCACCATATATCTATTACAACATGATATAGGCTTTCCTATATCATGAAACCAATATATGCAGTGGCCTGATTAGCAGATTTCCTTCACCTCACAAAAAGAGCTGAAGAGTCTGAACTAGCCTATGAATCACTAAAATCTAGTTAAGTAATAACTAGATGTAAAAGGAGAAGGGAACTACATCGACATGAGAGAAGCATTAAAGACATTTTTACTAGGCTAATATCATGTTACCCTGTCTGAGATTAGGACTAAATATAACTCAAGCATTTAATCACTGTAATAACACCCTAGGTGCTTGCATTTTAAACGACACATCACAGTCAAAACGACAGTCTACTACAGTTCACATGTTTAGGGGATATATTTCTGCTATTGAACAGTATAGTGGTGCCTCGCAAGACGAAAAGAATCCGTTCTGTGATTCTCTTCGTCTAGTGGTTTTTTCGTCTTGCCGAAGCAAGCCCATTGACGGATTAGCGGATTAGCGCTATTAGCGGCTTTTAGCGGCTTATCGGATCAGCTGATAAGCGGCTTAGCGGCTTAGAAAAAGGGGGGAAAGGAAAAAAAACCCACAGGAACTCGCAAGACATTTTCGTCTTGCGAAGCAAGCCCATAGGAGATTCATTTTGCGAAGCACCTCCAAAACGGAAAACTCTTTCGTCTAGCGAGTTTTCCGTCTTGCGAGGCATTCGTCTTGCGGGGCACCACTGTATTGAGTTTTAAAATGCCTTCACTGTTATTAGCAGTTTATTGAAATACTAATGGTATGTCTTACGGACTGACCAGGTGAGAAACTATGAACTAAATACAATTCAGTGAGGAGATCTCACATCATGACATACAGGCAGAAAATGGAACTCTAAATAAGATCAAAAAGTTTTAAACGCGTAACCACTCCTATTAAAACATTATTAGGTCTTGTGTCCCATAATAAAATGTGAACTATTAACAACGTATATTATTTGTATATGCTTTGTACTGCAGAAACACAATGCTCAGATAGCTGGTTTCTCAAAAGGCTCACCTCACAGACACCAAGGCACCTATTCTGAAATCAGTAAGTATCTTATGTTCATCTTTGTGGAGCACAAGACTAGAGAAGGGTGAACTGAAAACTGCTCATCTTTGAAAACCAGTTTTGCCAATTCGACATCAAGGCTCCTTGGGAGGGATTTCCTGTAACACTCAATGAAGCCCAGTTTCCTTCTGCACCAGTCTCCTCTGGTCCCCACAGGGAGAAAGCTTACCTTGGAGGTTCGGGCAGGGCATTAGACAGCAGGTCCTTTGGGGAGATTTCCCTCCTTCCCTTGAACTTCCTTGGAAACTGAAAACAACTTTGGTATCTTCTTCCACTTAGAATCATGGAGCCTGAACTTCAACTTCCATCATCCCTAGTGGAAACACCAGTATTGGGTCTCTCCTATATTTAATGCTCTCACCTGCTCCCTTGTGCTGTCCTCCAAGATCAGTTTTCTTGCCCTTGGGAGTCAGTATGGACCATGCTGTCTTACCCACCACTGTTCTGCTTGATTTCCAACCCTGTTCCCTGATTTCTTGCAACATCCCTACGAGATACAGCGGTACCTCGGGTTACATACGCTTCAGGTTACATACGCTTCAGGTTACACACTCCACTAATCCAGAAATAGTGCTTCAGGTTAAATACTTTGCTTCAGGATAAGAACGGAAATTGGGCTCTGGCAGCGCGGCGGCAGCAGGAGGCCCCATTAGCTAAAGTGGTGCTTCAGGTTAAGAACAGTTTTAGGTTAAGACAAACCTCCGGAACGAATTAAGTACTTAACCTGAGGTACCACTGTACTCACTTTTTAAACTGGTTGGGATTCACAGAGCTATTATCAGTATGTGTAAGGGCTTGGGCATACTCAACAGAATTTCAGGCTCAACTCTGATTCTGTTTGATCAGAGGCATCTGCATGTAATGTTTGAGGCATGAATGTGAGAGTAAGGAACACTCACCCTGGGGGCGGGGGGGGGGAATCCCAAAATGAATTTTGTTTGCTCACTCATTTGTACAACCCCACCCCGTTCCTGTGAATACACTGCTAATTAAATGTCTTTAAATCTTGTGACCAGCGTTTTTAAGGCTTCTCTGCTCAAATGCTTCCTAAAATTTTGCAGCGAGGCAGTAAACAGTGTTAATGGAGAAATCTGGGGGGATTCCTGCAACAACAGGGATACATGTGTCTGGTGAAAAAATCGTACACTCCCTCCACCCTGCTCCCAGAGTAGGGAAATACCAAGCCACAACCACTTGGCCCACATTCCACCACTAAGAAATGGCTCTGTGAACTAGCCATAAGCTGTGTGGATTGTGACTGTGACTGTGACTGTGCTGTTTATGCATGACTTTGGTTTTGTGGCATGGGAAGTATGTCATAGCCTCAAGGGAAAGGGCAGCAATGTTTTGACAACTTTTATGGCAAAGATGGGAAGTGTATGAAGTGAAATGTGATATTCTATTGATGTGTTTGATTCTCCAGAACAATAGCTTGGTACAGTGGTTTTCTAACTATGGGCCAGGAAATGCCAGGCTTCCTTGGAAGTGGTTCTTCAATTAAGAGATAAATAATAGCAGGCAACCATTTGTGAAATACGGCGCACCCACTACTACAAATCTTTCCCTACAATCCATAGCCGGGGGGGGGGGGGAGAGAGAATTAGGTATGCTCTGGAGTGTTCTCTCAAGTTTGCATTGGTCAATAACAAGATTAATAGGCCTGGATATTACTCTATGTGGACCCAATGAGAATGCTGCAAAATCCTTTGACACACACAAACATCTATGGCAGAAATACAGAGGTTCCTCAGCAAACAAAAGGGGAAAGGAGATATTTACTGTAAAATACTATCCAGGCAATTCCAAAATGGTATTGGCTAGAGCAGGGATGGGACATCTGTAGCCCAGCAGATGGTGTTGGGACTCCAGTTCTGACAAGCCGTCTTACATTCTGTAGTATTAGATGCCGAAGGAATATTTTTTGATTATTTAGCAATGAATATTTCACTTTAAGAGCCATCTTACTATGGAAAGCCAAAGGTCTCTCTAGCTTAATATTATGCAATGAGGATGGACCACTTCCAATTAAAAAAATGGAAACAGTGGGCATGCACATCTGACTAGAATGGGATGTTACCACAGCATCACTGGAGAACACTCCCATTGCCATCAATCCCTTCCAGTCATCCTATGTTTGAGGATCTTCTATAACACAATAGACATGCAGAATGAATATAGTGTGCTGAAGAGACAGGGTACAGACTGTATGGGCAGCGCAGGTACACATGCATTCCTTTTGCCAAAAGAAGAGTTTGTGCACAAATTCAGCACTGAGAGTTCAGAAGCAGACTGAGATAGCGCTTCCTGTGTCGGGCTTTAAGCTGGTCACACAGACAGCCTTCCAAAGATATCTTTTCCTAAACCAGAATACATAATTAGCATCTGCTAAAGCTGTATGGGGTGGGGAGACTTTAAAGCAATGCTACATGATACTGCATCTAAAAGTGCTCCTGTTCCAGGCTGCGTAATGAGTAGAGGATAAAAAGCAATATTTTCTCTTCATGTGGAGCTCAGTAAAGAAAGTTCCAGGCTGCCACACACAACTTCTTTAATAATGCAACCCAGTGCCTTTGATTCCAGGAACATGGTGAAGAATAAACAAGCTATTAATCTGAGTTTTCTAGTTTGCCTTAAAGTACAAAGCAGCAGTGAATAAACCTCTTGGCTAAACCAAATGTACTGAAATACAAAGTCGCTTCTCCCCCCGAATTACTCACAGGGAAATAAAACAGAAATGGCTTTAATGATGGCTGCTCAGTTACAGAGGGTGCAAAGTAGTCTGAACAGAGCTTTTTTGTGTTTTCACATGAAAGCACTTTGATATAACCGGATACACTCAAGCCAATTATGAAAGGTGCAATGCTATCCAACCCAACGAGTGAGAATCATCAGCTTAGCCAGTTCTCAGTGTAGCGTCACTCCACGGAGGGAGGCAGCAATCATTTTGTGTGCTTCACATTCTCAGGGATTTATTTGTCTTGGGTGGCTTTGCAATGGCCTGCAAATGAATTATACAGTTTTGTATCCCACCAATACAAGACTATGCATTTTGCTCTCTGCTGTGCCACTACAAGTGAAGCCAGCTGAGGGACTGTAACAATTAAGTTATCCTGAAATACATTTGCGGTGAAAACATGTGCCCCCTATAATTGTTGAACGGCCAAAGTCTCTTGCCCCTAGGCACAAGAAACAGCCATCTTGCTGCAACCCATTTGGAGAATGAGTGTGTCGGCTTTTTATGCATTTGAATACCAGTAGGGTATGAACCTTCAATAATCAATCAACACAAAGTAGAACAGAGAACACAACGGTACAATAAAACTGACAGCAACTAAGGTTGCAATCCTATGTACACTTACTTAAGAGTAAGCAATCCTATGTACACTTACTTAAGAGTAAGTACTGTATTGTAGGGTGAGGCTTACCTGCAGGTCCCCCCCCCAATTTTTTATTCAAGTTGACCTGCTTGGTTCTGAGCAAACATAGCTTTCAGGAAGTTTATATGGGACTCCCTGGCTATCTCCGTATCCAAGCATCAGTCTGGATAAGGCAGAGATGCCAGAGAGCCTCATATAAGCTATTCAGACCTTCTTGAAAAGAGAACAGAACATAAATATTTGCTTTCATGACATAGCAGCAATATGTCCCCTCAGCTCAACACATACCCAGGATTTTGTGTATGGCACAATTTTTACCGATTAGAGACTGTGGCCCTGGGCACACAGTTATTATTTTAAAATAAAAGTACGTTCCTAGTCTTTATGGAAAGAACTGCTGGAAAAAAGTGTGGGCAATGGCTGCAGAAATCTCAGAAGTCAGATGGTTGGTTGAGTAAGATTTCCAGTTCTTGAGGTTTTCAGTATTCTGAGCTTGCATAGCTTTCTGTGCAGAATTAATTCTACAGAATTGGAGAAATGTGTAAACTGGCTCAGTTTGCAAATTTTATACAAGTCACAGAATTGCATTTTTCTTGGGAAAGGGTTAGGATTATCTGTGTGCAAATATTCCAGTGTTGTTGTTTTTTTTAATAAGGACTACACATGAGTACAGTGCTCCAGAAAGAAAGAAAGAAAATATGTATTAGCCAGCAATCCTGCATGTGTGCATTTATCATGTCCAAGAACACTGGAGTATAGCATAGTCTTCTATTGCCTCACTATCTGAAAAGGCATATTTGCAGGTACTGCAATTCCATTATAATTTCTAAAGCTTAATTTCATCAGCATAGAAAGCAGGGACATGAAATAAAAAGGGCTGTCAGAAATTAAGGGAAGCCCCATCCATCAACAATTGTTAAGCTATATAATGTGTTCCTGCTACACTAGAGTTGAAGTTTGACTATCTAAAGCAAATAGTAAAGATAGCCAGAACTATTGACAGCTTCCAGAGACTCCTTCATTAAAAGGAAAGTTATAATCATTAAGTATGAGTCATCAGGTGCAATTTTCATCAAAATGTTGTCTTCTGCATCCTTCATGTTAATGTTTTTATTAAATAGGTCAGAACATCCCTTGCCTTGGGCAAAATAAAATGTTGCAGCCAGTCCCACCCACTTGTTTCTGGGGCACAAGAGGTGTGTCTCCACAAAAGTGCCACGTCTGCCTTAAGGTTCCCTAAGTGAGTAAAAAAAAAATTGCTCCTGTAAGAGTATCATCCATCTCTTTGAAGTTTCTAAATCACATTTCTAGAAAATTACTCACCATGGGGTTTGAAATAAACAGTCTATGAATAAATTCCAGTACCCAATTACCCACTTTGCAAAAAAATAGATTATAATATTAATTTAGTAGTGAATCAATGTTCAGAACCCTAATTTTAAATGGGATGTGGTATGGGCTTTACTTTTTGTATCAATTTAAAAAACAGTAATAAGTCTTGAATCACTTGTGTATATACTAGGGCTGCCATTCTGTTACTGGATTAATCATATGAGTTTTAGTCGCTTAAAATCTATTAAATTTGCAACTGAGCAAACAACCCAAAGTGCACTTCCTTTGTTTTTTTTAAGATGCACAAGTGTGATTCAGCAAGGATTTACTTAAATGAGGCAATCCCATTATGTGAGTAAGTAAAAAGGAACGCCTCTCAAAATGGTGCTTGCCCCTTGAAGTTTTTATAAGCATTTATATAGAGAGAAAAACATGTTTTTAAAAAATCAATTGGCTAAGTAATCAGGAGCAACATTTCAGTCGATCAGAAAACGGTCAACTTGTATGCTAAACATGTCTACTGAGAAGTAAGCCCCACTGAGTTCAACTGAGTTCAACTATCTGTAACTGAGTTCAACTGGACATACTCCCAGGTAAATGTGCCTAAACTGCAGTCTTAATTAATTTAACCAATTAATCAATTAAATCACGGGTGTCAAACACAAGGCCCGCGGGCAAAATCCGGCCCGCCAGACCTTGTCATGTGGCCCGTGTAGCTGCCAGCCCGCTTCCCCCTGCGAGGCGGCGCGCTGTGGGCGGGGATGGGGGGCTGGAAGGCGGACGGTGGAGAAAGCGAAGGCGCTCCCTTCCCGCGCCGTTACACGGCCGGCCTGAGAGAAAATTTCTGAGGCGGCGGCGGCCTTCGTCCAGGGTCGGGGGGCCATAGCGGGACTTTGCCCTCCCGGTGGCCTGGAGCATCTGGAGCTGGGGCGGCGGAGTCGTCGCCGTCACTTCTTCTCCTTCTCCTCCGAGGAGGAGGCGGGCGAAGCGGCCAGGGCGGCTGGCGGGAGCGTGGCGGCGGGGGCCGTGCTGCAGATGGGCATGGTGGAGTGGGGCCGAGGAGGGGTGCCTTCGCCCTCGGAGGCTGACGCCCGGGAGGGCCCGCCGAGAGCGGGAGGCAGCGGAGGTGCAGGCGGCGCGGCGAAAAGGAGGAAGGCGGAGGGGAAGGCAGGCCAGCAGCCTTGCTCCGCCAGAGGCGCCCCGCCGCTGACGCCGCGTTTCCCTCACGAGGAGACGGGCAAGGAGGTTGCTGAGCGGGAGCGTGGCGGCGGGGGCCGTGCTGCAGATAGGCATGGTGGAGTGGGGCCGAGTAGGGGTGCCTTCGCCCTCGGAGCCCGACGACCGTGAGGGCCCGCCGAGAGCGGGAGGCAGCGGAGGTGCAGGCGGCGCGGCGAAAAGGAGGAAGGCGGAGGGGAAGGCAGGCCAGCAGCCTTGCTCCGCCGGAGGCGCCCCGACGCTGACGCCGCGTTTCCCTCACGAGGAGACGGGCAAGGAGGTTGCTGAGCAGCCGCCGCCGCCTCGCCTGGGCCAAAGGGATGGCGCACCGCCTGCGAGGTGAGTCGCCGCCCGGCCGGGCCCTTCTGTCGCCCTTCCCGGCTCGCATCTCTCCTGTTTCACCTTATTACTTTTATGTTACTCGCAAGTCTTCTGCTCTGAAGACAGATGCAAATAATCCGTTCAGCTCCTCTGCAATCTCCTTTCCCACCTTTAGCACACCTTGTTGGCTAAAGGCTCTACCACAGACATGTCCAAAGTCCATTTCGGGGGTCTAATCCGGCCCCTTCGGCAGTTTATGGGGTAAAATCCTCACAAAACCCCTCAACAACTTCAACCCTAAAAAAAAAAAAGCTCAACAATTTCAATCCTAAAAAAAGGGCAACAACTTTGGTTGGCCCTCACGGCCCTTCACTTCATCAAATCTGGCCCTCCTTGAAAAAAGTTTGGGCACCCCTGAATTAAATGTTGCAGTATACACACACACACACACACACACACACACACACACACACTTGCATCAACAGAAAAAAACCTACCTGTACAAGAGAACTTCCCCTCTCTCTTCACTCCTTGCACACACACCCTGAAGCAGATTTGGGCAGTTTCAGAGGCATGTGGGGGGATATGAGAGGGTGGAGAAGTTCCACTGAGCAAGCAGAAGTTTTTTGTTTCATTTATTTCATTTATTTACTGAATTTATTAGTCACTTTATCTTGCCCAGGGCAACCCAAAGCAACCCAAAGCAACTTAAACACACAGACTAAAAAACCCAAAACAAACCACACAGATACATTAAAACCATTCACACATTGGCCACGCTCACATATAGTTCTAAACCATGACTTATTAAACTATTGTTTATTAAACCCCGCCTTAGAGTTATGTGTGAACGCAGCCCACCAGCTTGACCTATGATTTATCTTTTCTTTTTTTTAAAAAAAAAGATATTTATTGGGAATTTAAAGTTACATAAGAAAAGAACAAGGAAAAGCAAGAAAAAAGAGATTAAACAATACAAATCAATAAAAAGAGAATAAAAAGTACAAAACATACAAAACACTAAAATAAAAAACAAGAGCAAAAGAATAAATTTAAAAACAAATCCAATATTCCCATATCCTTATCTTCATTAACTTGTTTCATCGACCTCCTCACACCTCCCTTTTTTGTATTCTAATTATTAATTATCTCAGCAAATCCTTTCCATCTTTCAGTGTATTCTGTCCTTTAGTTGTCTTAATTTATTTTAGCCTTATCTTACCATAAAAACCCTTAGAACTTAAAAACTTATTTATACATAACTCCTTATAACATTTCTACTAAAGCCTAATAGTTTCATTCCAAGATTTTCCTAACAGTCATTAATTTTGCAATATTTCTCTAAATGAATTTTTAAACTTTCTGCCAATCTTCATCCACCGTCTCTTCTTCCTGGTCTCGGGTTCTGTCAGTCCTTTCTGTCTGTTCCATCTAGTCCATCAACCTGGTCATCTTATGTCCGAGGCTCTTAACTCTTTTCCATGTCCCTTCTGCAGATCTTCTTCATAATTGTACCTGCACTTTACTTTGTCTTCTGCTGGTCTTGTACTTAATTTCCTTCCTTTGTCTCTGAGGAGTAGATCTCGGGGGAACAACCTAAGAATGTCTTTATCCCTTCTCGACCGGGCAGCCCGTTCTCCATGGTTAGCACTAAAATCCAAAAAATATTCCAAAGCATACTTCAATGTCCCTCCAAAGTTGAGGGCCTCGACCACTCCAATCTCCTCCTGGCCCAAAACCAAATCCCAAAAATCAGGACTCCGTCTCTCCAAGTCTGACTCACTCCAGATTCAGTCATCAGAAACGACAGCTTATGCTCCTGCAGGACCGCATCTCTCTCAACTTGTATTACTTGAGGTTCAACAACAACCTCCTCCTTTGTCTTCTCTGCAGCTTGCCCTGTCAGGGCAGATTCCTGGGTCAGTTCTTGAGCAGGTTCTATATCAGTGTTCACTGTTTGACTGAAATTATCAATTGCAGTAGTCATCAAATCCATCTTCGCATGAAGCTGCTCCAACAAAGCACTTGTCCTGCACAAAGCAGACACTAAGGCTTCCTGTGTCAACATTCTTGTCCAAGGTCAATGTCTGTTTCTCACGATCCTTAATCTCTACAGCTGTAGAGTTCCCCAGGTCCACTCCAACTACAGTTCAAAAGCTCCCTCTAGAGGAAACAATTTCTATTTGTATCCATCCTTTTACAAGCATATCCAGCAACAAAATTGTTTTCGTTTTTCAAACCTTTGTTCCTTTTTAGTGCAAAAGGAAACATTGGAGTCAATATGTTTCTCTTATTTGATTATCTGTCAGCATACGTTATTATTCACAGTCAATGAACTTTCCCAAAACGTCTATCTTTGACAGCCCGTTCCCAGGTTCAAGACGATAGAAATTTATCTTTCTTTACTACCTCTCCTGCAGGCTTGAACAATTTAAGATTTCCCCCCTCTTCTCCTGCTTCCAAGGGGGGTTTTGTAGTTTTAACCGATGGAAATTTAGTCCTTTGCAGATAACTTTCCAGACTTTAGCTTGCAATGTCTTTGCTTCAAACTATTTACAAAAGCGGAAGGCGGACTTCCTGTTTAGACCTTCCCGCTCCGGTGCCAAATTACGAAGTTTAATAATCCAATTTTCCGTTCTACTCACGGGTACTTGTTTAGAGTCCAACTGTCCACAGGAAAAAAGTCAGCGCTCTCCGACAACAGCAATGCGGCTTCACTCCGTGAAAAGAGCAATCGATTTGAAGCACCGCGCCGCTCACCCCACGTCGCTCCGGATCCCCGCGAGTAGGGGAGGCGCAAAAGGTGCCAGCTGAATCCCAGGTCCACAGGCTTCTCCCGCCTGTGGTTTTTGATGGGTCTCCGCCTCGCCGTGGCGGTCCAGACCCTGATTTTCACGGAGCGGATTCCTCCAGATCAGAGGAAATCTGCCATTGCCGGTGGCGCTAACCTGGAAGTCCTGATTTATCAACTATGGTTAAAGGTTGCTCGTTAACAAAGGTTTGCAGTTGGTTAACATTACCTGTGGTTAACATTAACCATGGACATAGGCGCCGACTCCATGGGGCTTGAGGGGGCTCGAGCCCCCTCAAAAAAATTTTTGGGGGGGCTCAGCCCCCCCAATAATCTCGGGCGGGCGCCCTTCCAGCAGAGCGCCGCCGCCGTCCCCCGCCTCCTCCCCACCTGCTCCTTCGCCAGCCAGCCAGCCGCGCGCCCTAATCGGAGAGCCCCGGCCGGAAATCCCGCGAGAACAGGGGAATCCCGACTGGCCACACCTCCCAGCCAGCCAATCGGCTGGCTGGGGGGCGTGGCTTGCCCTATTTAGGGCTGGAGCCACTTTATTTGCATATTCATGAGCTTATTTATTATTCATGAGCTTTCCCGGCCCCCCCCCCAATATTTTTTCTAAGTCCGCGTCCCTGACCATGGATTAGGGTTATGTGCAAACCAGGACCTCGTACCGTCAAGGAACTGTCACTGCCCAAAAGCTACAGAGCCATGAATGAAGTGGCAAAAACATCCAAACTGCTTTCAAGGCTTGGCTGCTTTTGCTGGTGCTTAGCTATTCTATATGTAATAAACCAAGATTTAAGTGACTGCTTGGATTAAACAATAGTTTAGCAATGCCTTCACTGAATACAACCCCAGCCAGGTGGGTGGGGTATAAATAATAATAATAATCATCATCATCATCTTTAACAAAACCATCGATTTCCAAAGATATATATATCTTCCCTATGAACTTTCAGAATCATGTTTAGAATCTAAGGTTTTCTTCATATTCTGTGTCAGTAAGTAATTTGTATCATGGCACTGAAAAAGTTTGATTAGTTGCCTAAGCTTTCATGGTGTTTAGTTGTGTAGTATATACATTTTACTAACCATAATTAACACAAAATGTTAGGAAAGATGGCAGATAGCCTAGATACACCTCTGCCCTGAGCACACCTTGATCCCTCCGCTATCTGCTAGTAATGCATAATAACTGCTTTTGATTACAGGGCACATTCTTCTATTAAAATGGTTAATTTCTTAAAGAGTTTTAGGGAGTGAATGGAACTGGTCCAGACAATCTTTGAGTCTAAGAATTATTTTGTTCTTTGTTAACTACGCAGCAATCTTAGTAATCTAAATACATTTACACTTTCCCCATTATCTTACTGTACACTTCACTGGCAACACTGATATTATTTTTCTCTTAGATTACATCAATATTTCTCAAGTACAATATTATCAGAGAATGTATTAAGTGGTAATATAATTACAGGCAAGAGACAGATTATCTGCTGGTAATGGAGACATATATCAGGATACAGCACCAATGTAAGGTAGGGCTCTTAAGCAAGTCAGGACTCTGTTATATATTGATTTGGGAGTTTCCTGGTATAGAGAGAACATGTATCCTGCCCCATTTACCAGACTCCTTAAACATCCCCTACAGCACAGAAAATAAAGGCTACTTGATCATCCCAAAGGAGAAGATCACTATGTTCCTTGAAGGTGAAATTTCAGAATACTACTATCCTGACCAGTAAGAAGGTAGAGAACACGATGTTAAAGACTGAAGAGGGACCAGCTCCCAGTGGGCATGACATTTTTGGAGAAACTCCAGACTGTCCAGAATTTGTAGGAGGGGTTCAAGTACATATGGGGAAATGTAGGTTTGTGTAATTAAAGTGAATTAAAGTGCTCTGTCGCCTTAGTCGCAACTAATCCACTTCAAAAAAGAAACTGACCATTTGCTATTAGGAAAGTGACAGGGAAATGCATTGTGTACAGAATGAATTATTAACGGGAAGACACAAACACCCTGCAAACAAATCAGGACGAATGCAGGACAAATGATTATTGTCGTATAACCTCTACCAAACCAATCAGAACAAATGCTCAATAATGCCCAGATATAATGCAGTCTCCATGCAAGCAACTCAGGATGAACGTTCAACAAACAGGCTGCCTGGAAGAGCCCTGCAATCGCTCAGACAGTCTTCCATGTGTGACTGCTGGCTGCCATGAGTCTCATGGGAGTGTTGTGCAATAGGTGGTCAGATCTGGAGGGGCAAGAGGAGGAGCTTGAAGACCTGGGGCTGGCTGCAGGTCATCAGTTCCAAGCCTTAAGTGGTGTCTGATCTAAGGTTACCAGATTTTTTTTCAAAGAATCCGGGGACACTTTTTTTATTTTGAAAAGAGAGAGAAAAAAGTTATTTTTTAAATATTATTTTTTTAAAAAAATTACGAAGTAATCTCTTCTAGGTCTCCTCTGTCACACGGCCTTCCTCTGGGCCCCAGCGTGATCTCTTGGAGCATTATCTGCTGTGGAGTAGGCTCAGGTCAGGCCTGGGTTCGGCCACGTGTCCTTGCCCTCCCGGTGCTCTCCTACCTCTCTTCATGTTGTCATGCCAACTGCTGTGCTTGCCCCACTCTTCAAAAGAAAGGCATGGGGGCATGCTGCTTGCTGGATCAACATCTAAGCTTTGCCATGCATTTAGCCTCTCATGTACCTCTCCACCCTTGTAACCTGGAACTTGCCTTATGTACCACTGACCTATACATTACAGCCTTTGGCAGATATGCAGTTGTGAGTTTGATTTCTTTGTTGCACAGGGAGGGCCACAGGCAAAGAAAATTGTGGCACTTCAGAAATGTGTGTCCCAACCTGGGTTGGGAGGCTACTATGTAATACCTGAACCAAGTAGTGGGATAAGACAAGGGCAAGAGAGAAGAGAGAGAGAGAATGGGTGCAGAAAATCCAGCAGCCTGCCCCTGATCCCTAAATCATGGTTTGGTGTCAAGATAGCTTAGTTACGACACAGCTATTGGGATAAAGTTATAAACATTCTCCTGGGAGTAATGGAATCTACCCAGCAGAAAGGTGTCCAGTAACACAGCTGCCAAGTACAATTGTATAGCACTTAGTCAGTTAGAGCCCGTGGAGGAGACTATTAATATTAAAACTATGCAGCACTCAACATCATTTCATGTCTATTTACAACTACTCTTCTCAAATGCTAATGAGGGACATTGGCTCTTCAAAGAAAAGGGAGAAAACTCGCTTCTCTTGCCAGTCTCTGTCTTGGCAGTCTTCTGTCCCTGAAACAGAAGTTTTCAGCAAGGGACTGGAGCCAAAGAGTGGGAATTCAAGGGAGAGCAGAATGATGTGAAAAGAATCTCTGCAATTTTATAGGGTAACGGGCCCAGCTGCTGCTCCAGGCACATATACAGAGCATTATGTTATGGTATATGTTGTATCACATACTTTTAGGAAGAATAAGGATCAGGAAATAATCAGCCCCACCTCCAGCCTCAATCTTGTTCCCTTTTGTGTTGGTGTCATGTATGCATGCCACAGTCTTTAATTAGGTCATGAAACAATACAAGGTCTAAGCATCATAATTTTTATGTAATAAAAACAGGCGATAGTTTTCTTTTGCTTGGTTGGCTACATATACAGACAGCACAGACAGAAGTTAATGTTTAGAATAAGCTCTCAATCTGTGTAGACTAAGCCATAATTACTATGGCATACTACATGGAGCAACCCAGCTAACCATTTAAACAATATCTACAACCCTAGCGCATGTTAGTTTTTGCAAGAACGAAGCAAAGGAGGCCTCTTCAACTCGACAGTGGTTATCTCTGCAAAGGGAGATAGTATTACAATAACTGGGTGCCTATTACCATTAGTATGGATGTTGGTCATCTGACACTAAGTAAAAGCGAAACGAAAGAAGTGCCATGGTCAGATCACTTCCTGGTGCAACTGGACTTCTCTGCGACCCATCCCCTCTGCAGGGAGGTGGGACCAATTCAGATGGTCCGCCCCCCACCACTTAATGGATCCAAATGGTTTCCAGAGAGTGGTAGGGGATGCTTTATCCCATGTTGATGGCCTTTCAGCCAATTCCCTGGTGGCCCGCAGGAATGTGGAGTTAACCAGGGCTATTGACTGTTTGGCTCCGAAGCGCCCTCTCCGATTGCATGGAGCCCGGACAGCCCCGTGGTTTTCCATGGATCTGAGGGCAATGAAACAATCGTTGAGACGGCTAGAGCGCCGGTGGCGGATAACTCATTTCGAATCTGACCGGACACAGGTTAGAGCTCAACGTCGAGCCTACCAAGTGGCGATAGCGACGGCGAAGAACACTTTCTTCGCCGCCTCTATTGCATCTGCAGAAAACAGCAGCAGGAGACTTTTTCAGGTGGTTCACAATTTAGCAGAACCACCTGCGACATCTGGGCCCAGTACGGGCCACATGATCTCCTGCAATGATTTTGCAAAGTTTTTTGCAGATAAAATCGCTCAGATTCGGGAAGAAGTAGACTCCACCGTGGGAGCAGGGCCAGGGCGGGAGAGTGCTAGAGTCCTGTCTAGTCAAGTTGCGTGGGATCAATTCCAACCTGTTACCTCCAAGGATGTGGACAGGCTGCTTGGACGAGTGAAGCCAACCACCTGTCTCCTGGATCCTTGCCCATCCTGGCTTATAAAAGCTAGCCGGGAAGGACTGGGTGATGGGCTTCGTGGGGTGGTGAATGCTTCCCTCCATGAGGGAGCCTTCCCAGACCCGCTGAAAGAGGCGGTTATTAAACCGCTTCTTAAAAAACCATCTTTAGATGCGGCCACGATGGCAAATTATTGCCCAGTCTCAAATCTTCCATTCTTGGGCAAGGTGATTGAGCGAGTGGTTGCTGAACAACTCCAGGCACGCCTGGAAGAAGCGGACCATTTGGATCCCTTCCAGTCGGGATTCAGGCCTCATCATGGGACTGAAACTGCCTTGGTCGCACTGGTTGATGATCTCCGGCGGGCTAGGGTCAAAGGTGAGAGCTGTTTCCTAGTTCTGCTGGATCTCTCAGCGGCGTTTGATACCATCGACCATAACATCCTTCTGGACCATCTTGAGGGGCTGGGAGCTGGGGGCACTGTCATACAGTGGTTCCGCTCCTTCCTCCTGGGCCGTGTTCAGAAAGTGGTGGTGGGGGATGAAGAAGAAGAAGAAGAAGAAGAGTTTGGATTTGATATCCCGCCTTTCACTCCCCTTCAGGAGTCTCAAAGCGGCTAACATTCTCCTTTCCCTTCCTCCCCCACAACAAACACTCTGTGAGGTGAGTGGGGCTGAGAGACTTCACAGAAGTGTAACTGGCCCAAGGTCACCCAGCAGCTGCATGTGGAGGAGCGGAGACGCGAACCCGGTTACCCAGACTACGTGACTACCGCTCTTAACCACTACACCACACTGGCTCACACTGAGTGTTCAGACCCCTGGGCTCTCACTTGTGGGGTGCCTCAGGGTTCTGTCCTCTCCCCCATGCTTTTCAACATTTACATGCAGCCACTGGGAGAGATCATCAGGAGGTTTGGGCTGGGTGTTCATCAGTATGCGGATGATACCCAGCTCTACCTCTCTTTTAAATCAGAACCAGTGAAGGGGGTGAAGGTCCTGTGTGAGTGTCTGGAGGCGGTTGGAGGATGGATGGCGGCTAACAGATTGAGGTTGAATCCTGACAAGACAGAAGTACTGTTTTGGGGGGACAGGAGGCGGGCAGGTGTGGAGGATTCCCTGGTCCTGAATGGGGTAACTGTGCCCCTGAAGGACCAGGTGCGCAGCCTGGGAGTCATTTTGGACTCACAGCTGTCCATGGAAGCACAGGTCAAATCTGTATCCAGGGCAGCTGTTTACCAGCTCCATCTGGTACGTAGGCTGAGACCCTACCTGCCTGCAGACTGTCTCGCCAGAGTGGTGCATGCTCTGGTTATCTCCCGCTTGGACTACTGCAATGCGCTCTACGTGGGGCTACCTTTGAAGGTGACCTGGAAACTACAACTAATCCAGAATGCGGCAGCTAGACTGGTGACTGGGAGCGGCCGCCAAGACCATATAACACCGGTCTTGAAAGACCTACATTGGCTCCCAGTACGTTTCCGAGCACAATTCAAAGTGTTGATGTTGACCTTTAAAGCCCTAAACGGCCTTGGTCCAGTATATTTGAAGGAGTGTCTCCACCCCCATCGTTCTGCCCGGTGCAAGAGGCCAAGTTACAGGAAACCAGGCAGAGGGCCTTCTCGGTAGTGGTGCCCGCCCTGTGGAACGCCCTCCCATCAGATGTCAAAGCGATAAACAACTACCTGACATTCAGAAGACATCTGAAGGCAGCCCTGTTCAGGGAAGTTTTTAATATGTGACATTTTAGTGTATTTTTCATCTTTGTTGGAAGCCGCCCAGAGTGGCTGGGGAAACCCAGCCAGATGGGCGGGGTACAAATAATAAATTATTATTATTATTATTATTATTATTATTATTATTATTATTATTATTATTATTATAGTTTCAGGTGCCATGCAATATATCAGGAATGTAAGTAAGCGGTAAGAGAAAGTGAGGTGCAATCATCTTCTTTGGCGTAACCACACAAAGAAGCTGATTTACAATGGGATACAACCTTTCTAAGTTAAATACTGACAATGGGTGCTTTCTGACAAGGGGCAGGATTCACCTTACAAGTCCTAACAGTGAAAGCCCTGACCGAGGACTTCTGCTTGTACAATGGGGCTTCCTCGCCTCTCCTTCCCTGAAACTCCATAAAATTGGCTCGGGGGGGGGTGTGCTCAGGAAACTTGCCAGACCAGTGCAAGGGGCAGAGATGGGGGGTCATTTTATCTGGCAAGCCGCAGTGCTTGCAGTGACAGGACGTTCACCATAGGATGACAGTGAATTCTGTCCAAGGACTTTATATCATTCAGATCCTGGTTTTATGTGTGACCAATTTGCACATTAGCATCCACTGTGAAGACTGCTGGGGAATCAACAATTTCAGGAGCTCCCGCATCAGTGTATACTGGAAGAAGAAATTCCATTGTCTGTTTCAATAAAGGGATTTGGTGAGAACTTCTAAGTGCATTTTGTCCTATCTCCCTAGGGACTCAGCTACATTAGTAAAGAAACAACAATTTGAATGCGCTATAAACATGCAACACCAGATGGCGCCAGAGAGCAGTAACTTTTTACCGCTTTTCCATAGGGTTTTTATTTTTATTTTGTTATAACAATATAATTTCTGACTTATTTATGGAGTTTTTTCCTGTGTGTAGATCCATCCTAGGTCTCTCTAGCCTCTTTCCCCACAAAACTGAACCTTTTGAGCCAATGTGACAACACAAAATAGTGTTCTTCCAGCACTGCAGACTCTAGGTGGTCATCACTACAGAGTTACAAATAAATTGCAGGCTAGTCGGATCATCTTAGTGGTTCCAGCAGTCAAAAGAACATCTGGAAACAACCTTATGGGAAGTGAGATTCAAAATCATGAGTTCATCTGTCCAAGTACAGGAGACATCCGGAAGACTATATTGCTGCTGTTTTGATCGGCCTCTCCCACAAACTCACACACACCTGACGGCATGTCCAGTACGTAGCTAACCAGAGTAGCAGAACAGCCACATGGTACAAGATAGAAATGTTCACAATACACCAGCTCAATTGAAGTCTAACAGGATTTTCAAGAGAACACTCTAGTTAAATCATGTGATCCTCTCCATATACACACAGCGACAGCAAAGGAAAGCAATCTAACAGAAGAGTCTGAGGAACTGCAGGGCACTTAAGAAAGCAAAGGTTCATGTAGAGCCCATTTTTTCCTAGAATTGCAAAATTACTTTTAACAATTTACTACACCATGAACAGATTTATGTGCCCACTCTTTGTTGTAACCTTGATGATTATGAACATACTAATTATAGTTTACGCACCCATCAAAAATTATTTACCTCAGGCAAGTGGGTGAGAGGAATTTTGCAAGTCTGAATTAATTGCCTTAATTGATGACTATCAAGACAGAGTAGAAGGGCAGGGCAGGACTGTCTGTACAAATAATTGGATTGGTATTTAGCAAGTTATCTGTTGAGGAGATGTTTCGTTGCTTGCTTTTGCATAAAATATAAAGATATCTAGTGATGCGTTTGCTGGATATGGAATGAGGGGCAAGGCTTTCAAATAAAATGCAAGGATCAGAAACATATGTAAACAGGTTTGTTTTTTTACAAAGAGAAAGTACACTGCAGGATCGCAAGTGACAACACAAAGTAAGAGAGGGTCATATCCCACTAAGAAAGACAATAAGGCTCGTGAAACAGGCCATCAATGGAAGAAAAGGACAAAAATAACTGAACTTGATGGTTGTTTTGTTTGCATGACTGGCCATACCTTTGGTTTGGTTTTGGACATACTTCCTTACGTCAGCCAGGTTGTGCAAGAGTCTGCATCCTGTCCATAGGCGCCGACTCCATGGGGCTTGAGGGGGCCCGAGCCCCCTCAAAAATTCGTTTGGGGGGGCTCAGCCCCCCCAATAATCTCGGGCGGCGGTGGGCGCGTCCGTGGCTTTTATAGGGCGCCCGGCGCGCACCAGCTCGATAACGGGCACCGGCGCGGCGGGGGGCGCCGGGCCGGGGGAGGGGGGCGGCCGGCCTGTCTCCTTGGCAACCCCATTGAGCAGCGCCGGCTCCCCCGGGAGGGCCATCCCCCCCGCGCCGCCGATCGCCAACACCGCCGACGCTGTGGCTGCCCGAGCCCGAGCCTGAGCCTGAGCCCGACCCGGAGCCCGACCCCGAGCCCGAGCCCGAGCCCGACCCGGAGCCCGAGCCCGAGCCCGAGCCCGAGCCCTACCCGGAGCCCGAGCCCGAGCCCGAGCCCGTCAGTCAGTCAGTCAGGAAGGAAGGAGAAATGAGGAGGGAGACGAGGGAGGAAAATTGCGCGCAGGGTGAAGAAAGGAGAAGGGCGAACGAGACGAGCTTCCAACCCAAAAAAGGGCTGGAAGACTGGGAGGATGCAGGATCGGGAAAGAAAGCGACGCCTTCCCCGCCCGCGACGTCGCCCGCTTGTCATTGGCAGCGCAGCGGGCGCCCAGAGGGGCTGGGCACCGGCGCAGGGCCGCTCCGCAGCCGCGGAGGACAGCTGCGCGGCTAGCAAGGTGTGCCGCGTAGAGCGCGGCCCTTGTGTGGCCCGGTGGCCAGGCAAGCTCGGGCGGGGACCCCCATGCGAATCTAAGACGGGAGAAGAGGGCAGAGCAAAGGGGGTCCCTTCCCCAACCTCCGGCTTTGAGACTTCCCTGCGCCCCAGAAAAGCGAAAGGATTTTCTCTCTTTTTTATATATATAAATATTTTATTAAGTTTTCAAATACAAAGTTAGAAACATACACTGAAGAAAAAAGTAAAAGAACAAGAAAAAGAAAAAAAGAAAAAGAAGAAAAGAAAACCAACCATTCAACACATTTTTTATATAACTAACTGGACTTCCTCGCATCTCCCTTACCCTGCATTCTTTATAATAAAGATATCAGCAAATTATTACCTTGTTTCGTACCTTATTTTGTACTTTTCAAATACTATACCTCTAAATTTAACATACTTTTCATCAGTTACTTATATCTTAAATTAAACATAGTATTACCTTAGATTTTGACCTTTTCTTACTTAAAATATAATTTCCTGTTTCCCAAATCTAATTGCTGAAGCTATAGTTTCCGAATCGTGTAAATTTTTAACATTCATACAACTTATATTGGTTTTGTAAATAGTCCTTAAATTTTTTCCAGTCCTCTTCCGTTGTTTCTTCTCCCAAATCTCGGATTCTGCCAGTCATTTCAGCCAGTTCCATGTAGTCCATCAATTGCGTCTGCCACTCTTCCAGTGTGGGCAAATCTTGTGTCTTCCAATATTTTGCGATAAGTATTCTTGCTGCTGTAGTTGCATACATAAAGAAAGTTCTATCCTTCTTTAACACTTTCTGGCCAACAATGCCCAAGAGGAAGGCCTCTGGTTTCTTGGGAAAGGTATACTTAAATACCTTTTTTAACTCATTATAGATCATTTCCCAGAAGGTCTTCACTTTTGGACAAGTCCACCAGAGGTGAAAGAATGTCCCTTCAGCCTCCTTACATTTCCAACATTAATTATCAGACAGGTGATATATTTTTGCAAGCTTGACTGGGGTCATGTACCACCTATAAATCATTTTCATAATATTTTCCTTCAAGGCATTACATGCCGTGAATTTCATTCCGGTGGTCCATAACCTTTCCCAGTCCTCAAACATGATGTTATACCCAATATCCTGAGCCCATTTTATCATGGCTGATTTCACTGTCTCATCCTGAGTGATTTTCTCTTCAACCTGCCCTCCATCCTCTTGCAGAAAACTCTTTGCCTGCCCTGCCCGTATCTCGTTTTTGCTTTTTAATTCCACACACGCACCCTTCGGACTTCGTGGCAATCGGGCACGCGGGTGCGTTTCCTAAGAGAGTGAGGACCCCCGCCTCCTCCCCACCTGCTCCCTCGCCAGCCAGCCAGCCGCGCGCCCTAGCCGGAGAGCCCCGGCCGTCCCCGTCGCGCAATCGGCTGGATCTCCCTTCAGCAGGCCGTGCTCACAACTCGGCCCAGGGACCCCCAGCAGCGGATCTCCGGCTCAGCTGAAGAATCCGGCAACAAGCCCCCTCCTCCCCAATCGCTCCGCCGAAATACGCTCCAAAACCCGCCAGATAGGCCGCCGGCCGCCAAGTCTCGTGGCGCCCTGAGCGAGGGTCTCTCCCCAACACCGCCACCTCGAACTGCGTTCTCCCGGCTACCCGAGCGAACCAGCGGCAGGACCCCGGTATGGGCCCCCCCAATATTTTTTATAAGTCGGCGCCCCTGATCCTGTCTTTCCCTGAACCTCAAAGCTACATACATGGGGGCTCCCATTTTATCCCCACAATAATCTTGTGACTGCCCGGCCCACAATCAGTGAACTTTCTTGCTGAGCAGGAATATGAACCCAGGCCTTTTGAGACAAAGTTCAACACACTTGCCACACTGGTTCTCTGGCAATTAGCAGTTGAGCTTAGTTTATTTTTAACACTCCCTCTTAGGCTTCAAGATTTTCTAGAGTCAGGATCTTAGTTAACAAAAAGTGTGTCAATAATAATAATAATAATAATAATAATAATAATAATAAAATTATTCCTTTGAAATGACCCTGCAGACTATTTTTTCTCTTACTCTTAAATACTGATTACCTATTTTTCTACCAATTTGTCAAAATATCTTTCTCTTGGACCTTCCAAGCAGCATGGCATTCACGTGGCAGAGTTGGCACTCATGCCTATTTTACGCAGACTTAAAAGTTCTCTATAAAATAATCACGTAATAAGATTCTAGCATGTCTTGATATAATAAATAATGTTACAGTAGATCAAGCAATAATAATACAGTGTTACCTCGGTTTACGAACTTAATCCATTCCGGAACTCCATTCTTAAACCAAAACCATTCTTAAACCAAGACATGCTTTCCCTAATGAGGCCTCCCACCACCGGTGCCCTTCCACCTTTTGGATTCCGTTCGTAGACAAAGGTAAAGTTTGCAAACCAGGACACTATTTCTGGTTTTGCTGAGTTTGTAAACCGAATACAGTGGCACCTTGATTTACATATGCTTCAGGTTAAATACGCTTCAGGTTACAGACTCCGCTAACCCAGAAATAGTGCTTCAGGTTAAGAACAGTTTCAGGTTAAAAACGGACCTCCAGAACGAATTAAGTACGTAACCAGAGGTACCACTATAATTCATAAAAAGGGCTGTTCTTAAACCAAGGTACCACTGTATCTAAAACCGTGATCTATTTGCTGTATAATCTGTGATGATTTTGAGTGGCTGACTGTTTCGTACACCATTTCCCACAAGGCACATGACTTTTCTTAAGACTCCACTCCACAGCATGTTGAACTAAACACCAGAGCCAAAGATTAACCAACTCTCTTTGTTAGAATGCGAGAGAAACAGGTTATCGGACAATTCTATTGTGTAGAAACTGTAATTATCAGGGAATTCAGCAACTACATTGTATCAGTTTGTCTCGCAAAATGCTAAATTATGAGAAATCAACTTACTTCTCTTTTTCTTAAGGTCTAAAAATAAGGGGCAAAAGTCAGAATATGTAATAATAACCTGCGGGCGTTACAAAACTATATTGGTTTGGAAGTCATTGGGAAACTTCCCCTGCCCCACACTGTCTCTCCACTGCAGTTTGCGTGAGTTGTAATAATCTACTTTCTTATTGCAACAATATATGTAAATAACATATTATGGAAAGGTTGCAGGAGGGGTAAGAGACATGTATAGAAATAAATTATGTTGACTATACAGTCTACTTCTTTACCAAAGGAGGTTGAGTCATGTTGCAAGAAGTGCCATTATAGAAACATGCACACTGGTGCTTGATGAAAAGACAGGAAATTCATTTTGGTGTGATTAGCAGTAGTCTCTCTTCAGAACACAGTTTAAACTTTACAGTAATCTAAACTGGAGTAGTTGCAGCATGTGGATCATTGTGGCTGCATTCTCCACCAAATTCTGTTGAACTCTACAGTCTTGGCCATGTAGGAAGCAGAAGAGTACAATGTTCAAGATGGCTCCTTGTTCTTGTTTATCTAGACTCAGCTTCCATTGTGCCTTATGAGAACGCCCCCCCTCCGAAGCTTGTGGACACCAAAGGTCCAAATAGATTAGCTTTCTGTTTACTACCTCTGGGAAGCTGGCAAGCAGGGCATAAAAAAGTGGCATCCTAGAAATAAGGAATCTCAGGGATGGGTTAGGGTTGCCTTACATAGCTGGTATTCAGCCCTATAAACAGCATTGGGGAGGAAATTGCTGAAATGGGAAAAATCTGGATGTTGGTAGTATAGATTTTGGCGAATTTCATTTAAAAAAGCTCAACAACTCTTGTATCTGGATTTTCACTTTTTCAAATATGGCAACCCTAGGGATGGGCCTTCCATGTGTTGCTGGACTACAGTTCCTATCATTCCTGACTGCTGGCCATGCAGGCTGGGGCTGATGGGATTCTGAGTCCAAAAACATCTAGAGGACCACACCCCTAAGTGATTCCCTGTTGTTTCTTCCCTACATGTGGTGCTCAGATGTATTGGGGCTTTGAATTTGGTGAATCATGGCAAATTAGTATAAATAGCACCATAAGCTTTCTGCCCACTCCATCCTGACGGAATTCTGCAGCTCTTGTTGCTTCCAAAGTTAATTTAGCCTACATAATGCAATATATACAATTATACTAGGGTGTGCTTAAATTAATCTTGTTATAGTTTTCTGGCACTATTTAAGCTTTATGCTTTTATGCAATTTCTGAACCTAAATGGAAACTGAATTATTTTAAAATGGACTCTGAATTCCATCCTGTGGTATCCTGCAATGTACGGTACATTTTTGCTGGTTTGAGGCATTCCTGCTTGTTATTACCTTTTGGGTAGTTGCCAGTCCAAATAACAGTCAGATTATGGTATGCAATATACATTATGTGTGAAAAGATTCTTAATGGATGTTTGCTGTTTGCTGAAATTAATGCTAAATGTAAAACAAACGCTAACATAATAAATTATGTGAATTATTATTTATTTTTATTGATTGATTCAAATCTATGCATTGTTTGACAGCAAGGCTTGCTGACTTATGACCTTGAAAAGTACTTCTTCCAAGTGTGTGGGTGGGTGTTTCCATTTTTGGATTGATTAAAAAAAAAAGCAAATTCTGTGCTTTTGTGCTTTTAAACTATTACTTAAATAGTCTGGACACGGAGTAAATTGTCAAATTGTTTTCAGATGACATTCAGGAGACTATTATCTAAAACTGTTTGTGAGGAGTTCCCAAAAGAATCTATTCAAATTCAGTAAAGGCACAGCAAAAAATGGCAGACAGTTAATAGATAATAAGCAATGCACACTGGTAACAATTATAATGACACATATGGACTGATGAGTTCTGAAGTGGCTGTAGCAACCCAAGAAAGAAATCTGGGCATCATCATAGTTAGCATGTTGACAATATCAACCTAGTTACAGATAGGTAGCCGTGCTATCTGCCAATCTCCCATTCCCACCACCCTTCTGAGTAATACCCCTCCCCACCTTCTCACTATATAGAAGGGTCTGGCAACTTCTGTTTCAGTGTATCTGAAGAAGTGTGCATGCACACGAAAGCTCATACCAAGAACTAACTTAGTTGGTCTTTAAGGTGCTACTGGAAGGATTTTTTTTATTTTGAATATCAACCTAGTACATGAAAGACGGACAAATAGATTTTGGTCTTTATTTGTATTATTTTGGAACAAGATCATGTCTACCCATTTTCTTCCACCCCCAAGCTGTAAATTATTTTTATTATTTAACAAAAATTATATACTGTTTACTTGGACAAAAAACCTCTAAGCTTTTTGTGTGCCTGTTTTGTATTTCAATGTTATGACTTTAAAATAAAAAACAGGCAAAACATTCCTCTTCTCCCCAGCCTTTGTTTAATTAAGCAATATATGGCCTTTTACAAAATTGTGGGTTTTTGTTGTTGTTCCTATGTATGTATTTTTGTGTTTTTATATTGTAAATCACCCTGTGATCCTCAGATGAAGGGTAGTAGAGAAAGCTAACAAATAAATAAATGTATGTTGCATTAGCGAGCTGCCACAGTGAAAATGGCAACCTTAATGTTCAGAGTAGTTATATTATGCATATGGAAGGGCTGGATGCAAATGTAATAAGGGAGGGTTTAGCATGTTTTACATTCTACCATGTCAACATTCTAAGTCCGTAATGTAAATGACTGTGTTTCCTTCACTGGAACTGTCAAACAGAATCCTAAAAGGTTATTGTGACATGCTATTAAGCATTCAATGGCTGAACCTGAAGACTATTGAAATTAGTGCAGTACACTCAACTAATATGTAGGCTCCATAAGCAGAAAGGAGTACATCAACGTTAATACTGACACAAATGTAGGGAATTCCCAAGCTAACAAGATGATAAATTTGGCCGTTGTAGGTTTTGTTCTGGCAAATACTTTGATGAAAACAGATTTGCTTCAGCTGTCCTCAGCTTTAGCAGATCATGAGGTAAAATCTTGGCTATTTGAACAAGAAACCACCTGTTAGGTACAACATCTAAAATGCTTTTATATCTTTAGTGACTGAAACTTTTAATTAGGGAACTTGTCTCCCAAGAGGGTGGGGTATAACTTTTCCTTTCTTCTCTGAAAAGAGATAAATGCTAAAAGACTGCATGATTTATTTTCTTCACACCTTTTTGCTTGTTTGTTAGAAAATGTGATATGACTGACTTACTATGTAAAATTAAAGCAGAGCAGGGGCGAGGGAGGGAATTTTACATTTTCAGTCCCTTGAAACCTCTTAACAGGCTTTCCTATATTTGGATGTCATCCAGAAACTCTATTGAGGAGTTTTGGTAAGCCCTTTCCCTCCCTGCTAGGCCAGGTATACAGCTGTATGCAGCCTTTGTGTGCAGCTTTCAAATATGGAAATTGCTTTGCCTTATAGCAGTGAAAGGGGTGCTCATTCCATCTTGTTCTCGTCTCTGCCCATCTTTTCAAGGGCAGTTCTGTAAGAATGACTGACTTCTTGGGAAACAGCAGGAGAATGCCTTTGGGAAAATTGTATTCCACACCCAAAGCTCATAGGATTGCCATGAATCCCAAGAAGGGTGAGTCTGTGCCTTTATTTTCTTGGGGTTTCTTTCCCACCCTTTAGCCTTTATGAATAATCATTGGGTAGGGAATCTTGCTGACAAGGTACATGTTTACATGAATCTTTTTCATGCAGGACTAACTAGTTCTGAATGTAGATCTCTTTCAACTACATTAACTAGCTTACTGTCAAGCATAAGGGCTTGACAGTTCTTGCAGAAGCGATTTACTTTATTTTAGCTCACTGATGCTATTCTTGCGAGACACACTAAGGGCCAAACTGGAGAATACATTAAATGCATGATTACATTTACATATTTTAATTCCCCCACCCCCTTAAATTTGGCTGAGCCCCTGCAATTCAGATCAGCACTGCAGGGGAGGTGTTTGACCCATCTGCCCTGTACCACAGTTCCAACAAAAATAATCCCCAAGAGTGAAGCAGCCATGGGCAGAAAATTTAAAAGATAAAGTTATGCAAATATGACCCCTTAGTTAGCTTATTGTATAGCATAGTTTTGTACAGAAGGAAGTTCTGTCCTACCCATTGAACTGGTGTCTTCAGTAGGTTGTATTCAATAATTTTTTGACTTGGTGTGGGTGGGTGGGGAAAGCACTATCTTGGTCCCTCCTCTGTTTTCTGTGTTTTCTTACTGGAGGATTTTAGGTAAGCATAAATCTTTCAACACAAATCTGTGAATGTGTTCAGCTCTCATTTAGAACAGGATATACAAAACTCTTCAGGATTTAAGGATATAGGCTGAATGCAGTACAGAAATCCACAGAAAACCATCCCAAATCCCCAACATACCTCCCTAAATAGACCACTTTTTAAGAGAGATTCCCCACCTCTCATTTGCGAGGATTCAAAATACGCCTGCATGAATAATGTTATGAATCAATGTTATGATCCAACTTTTTCAGTTGATAGTTGATAAACGTAGCAAAACATTTGCTCGTGCAATGACAAACCATGGTTATTAAGGTGAAAAAACCACCCTTACTTCTCTTCCATTGCCTTCTGATATTGGAGAAAAGTTTGCATATTATATAAGATGCTAACTTGATGCATTCTATTACTGCTGCTCTAGTGGCGTAGGAGTATTTATGTTAAAAGCAAACGAGTTCAGGCATGCTTCATTTATTATTTCTGATTACCACAAATAATTCAATTCATGCAAGTAAGACAAAATGCTCAGGTAGAGCTACACAGAACACATGTCATGAGTTTTCACTTATCAAAAACTGTGCTTGCCTAGGCTGTGCGTTGGTGAGACAAGGTGTGGTAATGAGCACAGGAGTAGGAGTTGGGAGTGCCGAAATTCTAATCCTATGGCTTTCACAGCCTTGGGCAAATAATTTAATATGTTGTTCCTAGGTTATTTCAAGTGTAATCTGAGTAGTATGCATGGAAGGCAGTGAATCCATTGTTTTTGGTTTGATGGTTGAAGCCACTAATATACACTATGTACTTCTTGGGTAACAAGGTATGAGCTTAATAAAAAGGTGGTTTTCAGTGTTTATACAAAGTTATCCCTGGTTAATCTCCACCAAATACATTTCAGGCTTTTATTAAAATCATGCCACAAGTTGAGAGGATGGGAAAGACGTGGGGTGTTTAAAAAGAAAGCTACATAAAAAAAAATACTGTATGTTACGAGACTTGTACAGAGATGTATCAGTTGGTGAACATAATGTCCAGTAATTTTTAGGTAGCTCTTTTAATATTAAGACCTTTTTATTGCTTTCAATAAAATACAAGATTAAGGAAGTCATACGTTAGGCCCCTTATCTATCTGTAGTGTAAGGTGACTGCTGGAAAACTGCAGGTATCCCAGATGTACTGAGATCTACCAAATTTATTTAGAAAGGACAAATTATTTAATAACAAAGCAAAACACTTTTGCTTCCCTTTTGCCACAGCAAAAGTTAGTGTGCAGAAGCATCCAATGACCAAACTGGATAATAATTATAGGGGAAAAGGTAGAAATAATCAAGATAGGAAACTACTGTGTAAAAGGGATTAGCCAGGTGTTGCTCAAGATTCAGTGGTGCCATTTGAGCTCCATGGCTCGCCTGGTTTCGTCAGGTTATTTTCAAGACAATAATAATGTCACAGTAATTCTCAATTATGAATAGGTGGTAGGCTGGGTAAGATGAGGTGGTGACAGCCGCAATGGGTAAAACCTTTGACAAAGATTGACACCTTTCTTATCCGTCCCTTTGTTCTCAGTTAAAATTGACAAGTGCTCTTCAGGAAGAACTGCCAAAAAAAGTCAATAGCAACTGCATCTCATTAAAACATAGCAACACAAATACACATTTGATGTTGCCTTAGGGCTGCATCTCACTTTCCTTTTTGTATCCAGGTACACACTGTGGAGGAGTGCAAAATTGTCCTGGCCCTCCCCAGCCAAGGAAGGCACACTTCTGATAGTTAACCCTTTATTGACAAGAAAAGCACTTACAGCAGCTTCCACAGTGCTCTGCATACACACACACACACACACACACACACACACACAGACTTCTAGCCTCTAGGCAGCTGTCCATAGATCTAGACCCTGCAGAGCAATTGCAGCAACAGGGAAACGCCTGCTCCACTGTTGGCTTATATACCCTCTCCTGACAGGTTGTGTGCTTATAACCTGAGACCTGTTGCTCTTCCCAAGCCCCTCCTGTTTCTAGGAGGCAGCAGGGCAAAGGAAAGTGGGGAGTCTACTGAACCATCTGTCAGCTGAACAGTCTCTTCTTCTTCTGCCACATCTGGTGCTCCTTCTTCCATCTCTGACTGCCCTGACTCCCCCTCTTCCCCCCGCTCCTGCCTTGCTGGCAGCATCAAACCCCATAAATCACTGGTCCCCTCTCCTGTGTCACTCTCCGGGGGCCCTGCCTATGCCACACACTGCCAATCCCATGTACAATTTTAGACACATGCTTTTTTCAACAAGGAAGCACCAACCGGGCAAGAACTGGGCTACTACTTCAACATTGTTTAAGGAGACTAATTCTACATGTAGGTAGCTTTTCTATTTGTCAGAGTGTGAGTATACTTTTACCGAGACTTGCATACTTTTGTACAAACAAGTAGAAGAGAACTGGGCCTGATAGATGCGCCTCATCTTCCTCATCTTCTCATCTCTCGCAGTGACAATTTGCTTTGTGAAGAAGTACTTCCCTTTGTCTGTCTTGAATTTTCCAACATTCAGCATTCATTGGGTGCCTCCAGGTTCTAGTATTACAATAAAAGCTTCCTCCAAACAGTTTCTCCACAACATGTGTAATCTTCTACATCTCCGCGTCCTCTTAGTCACATTTCCTCTAATCTAAAAAGACTCATATGTTGTAACCTTTCCTCATAGAAAATTTGCTTCAGTACCTTCATTGTTTTGATTGCCTTTTCCTGAACCTTGTCCAGTTCTACAATTTGCTTTTCGATGTAAAGCAACAAGAACTGTATACAGTAATCCAAGTGCAGTCACACCATAGCTTTGTATAACAGTGTTATGATATTGGCACTTTTATTTTCAATTCCCTTTCTAATAATCCCTAGCGTGGAACTTGCCTTTTTCACAGCTGCTGCTTTTTAAAAAAGGTGTTATGTTGGCCACTTCCAGTCCTCAGAGGCTGATGTTAGGGACCGGTTACATATTTTTGTTAGAAGAACAGCAACATCACATTTGAGTTCTTTAACAACTCTCAGGTGAATACCATCTGGACCCAGTGATTCATCCATTTCTAATTCATCAACAAGATCTGGAGCTTGCTTTCTAGTCACTAGCATTCGCCTCAGTTCTTCAGACCTCCTTCTTGAATAAATCCAGCTACAGGGATCTTCCCCACACCTTCTGCTATAGATAATTCATTCAGCTTCTCTGCAATCTCCTTCTCCTCCTTTAGCACACCTTTTACTCTCTTGTTGTTCAAAAGTCCAACCACTTTGCTTGACAGTCTCCTGCTTCTCGTGTATTTAAATAATTTGTTGGTGGTGGTCTTAATATTTTTAGCATTGTGTTCATAGATATCTATTTAGCATTCCTTATTCTTTGCATGCATTTATTTCCTCAAAATTTGGGCTCCTTTTCATTCTCCTCATTTTAATACAGCTTCCATTTTCTGAAGGAAGACTTCTTGCCTCTAACAGCTTCATTGACTCTGCTTATTAATCATGCTGGCATCCTCTTCGCTTACGTAGCAGCTTTCCTAATCTGTGGTAGGCACTCTAGATGAGTTTTTATTATTGTGATTGTGAATAACCCCCAAGCATTCTGGAAGGATTTGACCCTGGTGGGATCTAGACACATTAAAGAAGTGTTTCAGCTTAAAGTGGTATGAATTTACACAGGGAAAACAGGAAGAGAAAAACGGGGCTCCACATCGCCCTTTGGTGGCACAATGTTATATCACATATACAACGCATATAAATCGCTTTTTCTTCACCAGTCTAGCTGAGTCCCCTCTTTACTTTCCCTTTCAACATCCTTTTTACCAACCCTCTCATTTTTTTTAGGTTCCTTCAAGTCAAATATGACTGGAACTTTCTTGGGAATTTGGTAGCACTGTGGTCCTTGTTCACAATCCGTTCAACAAACTCTTACAAACTCACACAGGTGTTTGGGCACCACCTAAGATCAAGTCTAGAGTTGCCTCTCCTCTGATCAGTTCCATGACCAGCCGCCATGGGGCACAGTCATTTGGAGTCTCTAGACATTTGTCCTTTACCAGTCACCTCTTTGTTGCGACTGGAACACGCATTTTACCCAGCCCATTTGAGGCTAATTGATGCCACCCATTGCTGCAGCACTTCGTCCTCTGGATGACTCCTCAATTTCATCCTCTGCCTCATTTTATTCAGGGCGGAGATAGTCTGTCTCCAGCCCTAAATTACTCTGAGGCCTGGTTTTGCCACCCACAGCGACTCTCTGGAGGAGTCTGCCCCTTTGGGGATTTCTTGTTGGGACTCTATGTCGTTCTTTGATGTGCAGAGCAACACGCCTCCACCATGCCCTTCCCTGTCCTTCCTATGGAGCTATTCAGATATGCCTATGTACCACTGGTTTTCTCCAATTATGTCCACTATATCTTAGGTTCTCCTTTAAAAGCTCCAGCTGGCCTATTTCAGAAAAGTGTGCAATGTCTAGAGAAGAATGGCAATAGCCCCTGTCCTGAGAGAAGCAACTGTGGAAAGATTGCTTGTAGCGGAATCTGTTAAATGAACTGTTTCATTCCACACGGCCCTCTTTGTCATTGCTACTTTGTTCGGGTTTTTTTGTTTTGAGCAGTAGACGACAAATATATACCTTCATATACAGTGGTACCTCGGGTTACATACGCTTCAGGTTACATACGCTTCAGGTTACAGACTCTGCTAACCCAGAAATATTACCTCGGGTTAAGAACTTTGCTTCAGGATGAGAACAGAAATCGTGCTCTGGCGGTGCGGCAGCAGCAGGAGGCCCCATTAGCTAACGTGGTGCTTCAGGTTAAGAACAGTTTCAGGTTAAGAACAGACCTCCAGAACGAATTAAGTGCTTAACCCGAGGTACCACTGTAATTAGTCTTCCTTGCAAGCCCAATTTTAGAAAGCTAAGCTAGGCTTAATATTGATCACATGAGTTGTGTTGATGAAAAGTGGATTATGAGGTTGTTAGATTTGCAACGAGCAAGTCAGATGTAACTCTGGACTTTCAAGTTTTGCATTGTCCTTTGTTGGGCAGGGTAGGCCATATGTTACATAGTTTAATTTGGGATGCAGTTGTTTAGCAGAGTTTCATTCCAGAGCTATTCAAACAGCCATACTGGCCCAAGTGGCAATGTGAGCTTCCATTAGCTAGCCATGAGTAGCAGCCAATGGTGAAGGACATTTTACTAGCTGCAGCCACCAAACAGCAACTGACAGGCATGTTTCTGCTGAGCCTCTACACCAGCGGTCAGCAAACTTTTTCAGCAGGGGGCTGGTCCACTGTCCCTCGGACCTTGTGGGGGGCCAGATATATTTTTTGGGGGGGAGAACGAATTCCTATGCCCCACAAATAACCCAGAGATGCATTTTAAATAAAAGGACACATTCTACTCCTGTAAAAACACACTGATTCCCAGACCATCCGTGGGCCGGATTAAGAAGGCAATTGGGCCCGGATCTGGCCCCCAGGCCTTAGTTTGCCTACCCATGCTCTATACCGTCCTGTGAGGATCTATGCTAATGCAAACAGATGATGCTATCAACCTGATGGTGTTATCAACAAAATAAATCTCTGCACAGATGCTATGGGGCAGCACATGCACCACCATTAAGTACCTCAAGGGAACAGGGTGCTGTTTCCTTCTTAGCTGCACCTCAGCAGTGGCAGCTGGGAAGAAAAGTGTGCTTCACTGCGGGGGTGCACAATTCAGCCGAAACACTTTCGACCCCATTGGCTTCAATGTGAGAGTCACAGAGTTATTTAACTCTTCCCTGCTGAAATCAACAGAACAATAGACAGTAACCCTGGACAGATTGTGCCCCTGGGAGATGTTTTTGCTTCTTAATCGTTCCAAAAAATCAGCATGTTCTTTGTCCTGATTGAGACTGCCTCCTCTCCTCATGACAAGCCAAAAAAGAGCTTCTCAAAGCAAAATGTATTTAATTGGCTGAAGAGCACTAAAAGAAAAATATAATAATTAAAACCAGAGAGTCACCAAGTCTTGCAAGCCACAGGGGTTGGGGAGAGGCACGTGCTGACCTCATGAAACTCCACAGGAGATCCTGGAGGGACAGTTTATACTTAGGAAATACAATTTTAATTAAACTGTCCCGGGGAACAGGCAACAAACTCCAAAGAGCAGGTCACCAAGATTCCAAAGGTCAACTGAAGACAAAGCAGAAAGGAGACACTTCATTTCAGAAAGTTCCTATGCACAAGCTCTTTTATCAGGAGATTTAAAAAATACCCACGACGCAGAGTAAAATGGAATTAATCTGCATCTGCTCTTCACATTATGAGATTTTGTCATCACAAATACAGTACAAATGTTAGATATTTATTGCCTGCAAGTGTCATTATCACCAAAAAGCATTTTTTATATTCTGTGTTCTCCAAGCAACCCTAGGAACACAAGATGCTCCTTATTCTGAGTCAGGCAATTGGTCCATCTAGCTAGTGTTGTCTACACTGACTAGCAGGAGGTCTCCAGGGTTTCAGACCCTTCCTGGGGATGCTGAGGATGGAACCTGAAACCCTCTGCAGCTGCTCTTCCCTAATAAATGCAGGACACTGGTTCTATTTTACAGATTTGTGTCTGATATTAAGAAGAATGCATTGATCTGCCTATTTCCCTGCTCAGCACCCCTAGATCAGTCACTTTCTAAAGTGCTTCACTATGGCAAGGTACTTGTTACAAGTTTGTGGGTGCTAAATGCCTGCACTCAGTAAATGTTAGAATTTAATTAGAGCTTGTGTGTTAAAACGGGGTGTCAGACCCATGTGCCTTAAGATGTGTGTTAGATGCATTTTTATCCCCTGCAATTAGCATGTGTGAAAAGGCAATTACGTTAGGCAAACTTTCTAAATTGTGTATTAGACACGGCAAAAGAAGAGGAAATCAACCTGTGTTAAAAAGTTAACTAACTCAAACTAATACCCTTGGAGGTGTTAGCCTGTGGTTAGCACAGCAATGCATCAAAGGGACACTCTGGGAGGTGACAATGGGGTGGGGCCCCTTTCACTCTAAAGATAAAGGGAAGCCATGTGTTTTAGAATGAAGAAATGTTGGGGAACAGGGAAGTAAGTAGTGGACTGGAGAAACAGTCCAAGAGCCATGGCTGGGGTCTGTTTGAACACAATGCTGCACTTATGGAGTGGGTGCAGAACATCTTGGGGTATGAATGCTGTGCACCTCAAGGCTCAAGTTGCATATATGTGTAAAGAAACAAGACACCAAGATGAAGCTCTACCAGGCTTGCATTTTGAGCATGCTCTTTAAGGGAAGTGGGTCATGGGCAACTTACACCCACCAGCAGTGACACCTCAATGCCTTCCACATGTGCTGTGTCAGGAAGATTTTGGGCATTGCATGGCAGGAGAGACTCAAATGAAGATGTGCTGTCCCAAGCAGACATTCTCAGCATGTTCGCAATTCTGCCTCAGCGATGTCTATGCTGGGTTGGTCACGTCCACAGAATGGAAGATGGCAGGATTCCCAAGGGCGTGCTCTACAGGGAGGTGGCTTTAGGCAGCAGGCCCGTAGCAGACTAACTCTGCATCACAACGGTGTCTGCAAAGGTGACATGAACGCTGGCAACTTCAACTCCACCATGTGGAATCCCTTGCAGATGACTGCAATAACCGGAGACAATCGGGTCATGTTTCCACAGCAAAGACCAGAGGAGGAATGAATGCTAGGAGGATTGCAGAGAGAAGAAACGCCATGATGCATCTGTGACAGCGAAACCAGATGCCTTCGTCTGCCCCAGCTGCAAGAAAACATGTTTTTCCTGCATCATTCTATATAGCCATAGCAGTCGCTATAACTCTCCGACTTCACTCCTGAAGGCACACTCTGTTCCATTGTCTCTCAAGACAGATGGATGCCAACCATTACACACCATACAGTTAAAGCACTCTGCAAAAAAAGAGGATCATTGGAACCGCAGTTTGTTAGCAGCACTGGGAGCTGTAGCACTGTGAGTAGTAAACTACAGTTGCCAGTATTCTGGTGTGGTGGAGAATGCACTTTAAATGTATGGTGTATATGCAGCTTATATAATTTTGTTCCATGCTATGCACTGAACTGTGGTGTACTATTCAGTCCAATTATGCAAGAGGAGGGATGGGCCACCGATCCAACATAAAATGTAGCATCTTCAAGATGCAAAATGAAAGCAGCTGCTGAAGCCAAGATGACCAGATGTACAGCTGCATAAAGATTTAAAAGGCAGCAAAGGAGATGGACTAAAACAGAAGAGCAGTGGAAGCAGCAATTATTCTTCATTTATTTGGAATTACTTTTCATCTATTATTTAATTATCAAAGCTAACAAATGTTTACTTAAGTCATATTTTAAGGTATTCTCCGTCAGTTAAAAAGATTCTTTTGTCCATGCATCCAACTGCAGCTTTCTACATTCATGGCTAAGTGTGTCTGCTGGGCTTAACCAGGAAGGTTCAGAGCAAACAACACACATTTTCCAAGTCACTACATGTTTATCCCAAGATCGAACAACAAACAGCAAACAGGGGTTTCTATATACAAAAGAAGAAGCATCTGGCAAGCTGGTTAGACTGGTGAGTCAGTTCTTTCCTGCTTTCCCAAGGTTTGAGTGGAAACTCCATTTCCTGGACAAAGTTGGTAGTGGCACAAAATGCCATTTAAAAAAACACCCACTGCCCAATTAAAATTCTAGATGGGATCTGAAACTGTGCTCCTGGCTGTTTTTATCATTGTCACCTCTCCTGGAGGTGAAAAGTCAAGGTCATTTGAATATATATTAAATAATTTAAACATCCAGTTTTGAATTGTCCATACTATGGAGGCCACATTTCTAAAACATTTAGGAGGCAAACAAAAGCATGTCTGGTTGCCAGATTTGGCGGTTGGCTTCCAGCAAGTAGATTCCCCCCCGCCCCGCATTATGCCCTTGGTGTGGAATTCCCCACCAACAAAGATCCAATTGGCACCTGCATCAACTTCTGTTGACTGCCAGACAATGCCTGTCATATTTACCTGGACTTTTAGCTCTTAATTTGGGGGGGTTCGTTTTAATTTTTTGCAGAGTCTTATATGTTTCACCATGCTTTTCTTTCTGGCTTCTACAGTGCTGAATTGGGGATTTGGGCCTTTATTTTTTTGTACACTGGTGCATTTTTTTATTTGTCTGCTGTTTCTTTTTATTATGATTCATGATTGTTAAAAACAGAACCATCTTCCAGGTTATTATTCAGAACACATCTAAAGGCAGCCCGGTTCAGGGAGTTTTTAATGTGTGACATTTTAATGTATTTTTAATCTTTGTTGGAAGCCGCCCAGAGTGGCTGGGGAAGCCCAGCCAGATGGGCGGGGTACAAATAATAAATTATTAATTATTATTCCTAGGTACTCCTGCCCCATTTATGCAGTCCTTCTGCTTGCGCTTTATTTCATTTGAGCAAAATGTCTATGGTTATGGTGTACAAGATGCATGTGTATAAGTGGAAGGCCTGTATATTGCAGGGAGCACTTGGAAGGGCACTTTGCACAGAGACATACTGCAGCCTCCAGTTGGTTACGGAAGTCACACTATTCAGATTCAGGGGTAGGGAACAGGTTTGCCCCTAAACACACACACACACACACACACACACACACACACACGTCCCCAAAAGAGTAGTCTGATTTTCTCCATCAGACTGACATCTATTTACATACATAGAAGACACAAAAGAGTGCACTAGGGTGCAGCACTAGGGTGCAGCTACACAAACCTATCCGTGTTGTTTCTTGGGCATGCTCAGGTGTGACTATACAGTGCAGAAGTAACCAGGAACTGGCTTTTACATAGGCACATGCCACAGCAATGGAATAAAAACTGGCGTGTATAAGCACTATTCCAACCATTTCCTGAGAACAGAAAACTATATTTCTTCCTCAGTCTCCCCACTTACATATTTTGCAAGGAAGATGTAAAACTGCACTTCCTGAAGTGTTCAAATTAGAAACAGAAGATTGTGAATTTTACTAGCCAGTATAACTTAAATATTTCAACTGTTTGTTCCTTAATTTCTCCACTCCAAGAGTGTCTGCCTCTTGCAGATTCATAACAGAATCCCCCAATGTATCGGAATGTGTGCTAATTCACAAGGGGCTGATAATGTAGATAAACCTGCTGGGTCAATATGTAAACTGTGGTTAGTTTCCAGTCCCTTCCAGTACTGATTCTGTGCCTCTCAGCTAGCTTACACCTCACTGAAATGAAGAGATGTGAACCAGCAGAGCAATTTGAGGATTTCATATGTACTTTGCATTACATCACTGAAGCTCATGTTTCCTGTGACTATATTTTATGATGCACCACAGGACATCTGGAATTATCACTCCAGCCATTGAAAGGCAAAACAACAATTCCTGTCTCCCAGAAAAACCAAACCAGTATCCCAGTAAGAAAATTTCAAACCCCAAATTTTGGTTGTTAAAAAATTATAAACAAATAACCAAGCTTTAAAAGCATCCTAACTGGAACTAGATTTTAAAAGCTGGAGTATACACTGACTAAACTAAATCATCTTGGTTGGAACAACAGAGAAAACCCAGTCTACTACAGATACAATGGATGTATAAAGTGGTAATTAGCATAAGCTGCTAATGATTATGTGTTTTGAATTGCCTGAGCAAAGACAAAATGCCTGTAAAAGTCAAACCAAGTTAAAAAAAAGTCACAGAAAAAGTAAGTTTGAGCATTTCTTCCATTTCGGTTTTTTTTTTTTAAAAAAAAGACAAAAAATACTTTTGTACAGTGCTGGATGCAATAGTATTGAGTCCTTTTCACAAACATGTCTCTTTTCTTTTCCCTGTAAACACCCCAACAATCTCCCAAATACAGAGGTTAAGTACCTTTATGTATCTTTATGTCCCTTATCTAAGCAATAAGGACTCTCAGGCCAAGCCATGGTGTGCTAAATAAACACTGCAGTCTTAAGGTCTACTGGCATGGCATAATATGTTCAAGGTCTGCATGGCATAATTCAGTATGGTGGCACTAATGTGCACTAGGGGTACAACAATCAGCTGAACATGTGCAGCAATTATCAAGATGATGGCTGGCCACCACTTACACAGCTTGGTAAGAAAAAAAATCACAATGAAAGCAAGCATTGGTGACAATTCTGCAAGGATTCTGAAGGAACTAGAGAGGTCAGACGGTTACAACCTTAAATATATTGACTGCCTAGATGTAATGCGTTTAATGGAAAATTCTACTAAATATGGTTTTTCACTTTAATACACAGATATGTGTTCAAACGATTTCTAATGATGCAAGTTATAAAACTGATAGACCCAAGTCTCATTTTCTCTAGCACAGGACACCTTTGACCGGCAAGGCAGAGTGTATTCTCCCGCCACCTGCGACAGGTGCTCCCCTCAGGTGGGTGGGGCCCAGAGGGAGCCCACTGCATCCAGCCTGACCAGGCATGAAATTGCTGCCTTGGAAGGATTCTTGCTTGGTGTCAACCAGCCAAGGGGAGGGGTGGCAACGCTGCTGCCAACTCTCCTCTGCTGGCCGCGGACCTACCACTCATCGGGGTCAAGGGCTGGGCGATCAGAGGGTGAAGCGCCTTAGCCAGCCTTCGCCACTGATGGACAGGCGCTCGCATGCCAGGCAGGGGAGGGGCGCAGAGGGTGCGCTTCACCCTCCGCACTCACCCAGCCATGTGAGGGGGATCTCTGCAGGGGGTGCCTGGTTCACACACCCCATTGTGTGCCCAGGGCAACGCCCCCCGGCACTCCCCCATTACGCTAGTGCCACCTCCTAAAAATTCTATCTTTGGAGAAGCTGCCCTTCTTTTATGTAAACTTTTAGAGAACACTAGAGCTGCAAGAGAACATTCATCAATTGTGCAGACGAATGGGAAGTTCAGACAAAAGTCTAGACAACAAACTTCTAGTCATCAGTTCTGTTCAAGACACTAACAGAGTGTTAGAGATAGAAAGTGAAAACTCACCTCCATTTCCCCCCACAGTTCTGAAGCATCACTAGAAGGCGTTCTATTATGGGGTGTAGCTTGAACAATGCGAGTAAGACAACTAAGAGACGTGTGGTGAATGCGGTGGAAATCTTTTATAATATTTAAGCTAAGATTTATATATTGCAGTATTTGAAGCATGAATTTGGTAATATTCCAGGTTATGAAAAGTATTTTTTCTTTTCTTTTGTCTTTTTTCTATATATTTTTTATTTTTATTTTCTTTCTTTTTATTTTTATTGGTTTTTATTTTGGAAAATATGTATATAAGTGTGTTTACAGTGTTATGTATTGTTATTTGTTTTTCTTTGTTTAATTTCAGTTTTTTGAAAAAAATAATAAAAATTAATTAAAAAGGAAAAAGAAAACTCACCTCCATTTTTCCCCACGGTTCTGAAGCATCGCCAGAAGGTTCTTAGAAAGGATGCTCTATTATGGGGTGTAGCTTGAACAAAGTTGAATTCTCGGAACAAAATATGAGTTCCTTGGCGTACGCTGTTAAAGCTACAGAGGGAAAATTAAAAAATACGATTGTCAGTCATACCAACAGGAAGCTAACGCTAGCAAAAAAAAGTCAACTTAAAGAGCATATACAAAACCCAAAGGTTTTTGAAAGAAAAAAAAGTCGCAAAACAACTGACATCCAACTGCTCACTAGAAGGAGGCTTATATTAGTGTGGCAGATTTCAGACCTCCAATACGCTGGAGAGCCCTAAACTCAGGGCACTTCCAGGCTGTCACCATTTTCAGGTGTGAACTAATAACATACAGGCAAATTATAATTCTGCATTCAAAGCTGATTTGGTGTCCTTTCACAACAAACTTCTCCCCCTCAAAATTGGACCCTTTGCAATAAGGAAAGTGATGGGGAAAGCACTGGAAAGTGTGGGATAACAATTGCTCCATGCCACATTGTGTACCCAGAATGAATGTTCAAAAAACAGCCCATTTCATCTAACCTGGTGCATAGTAGTAAGGAAAAATGCTCAATAAGAAGGTAATCTGAAAACAACCTCAGATATTTTTTCCTAAAGATTCATTTGCTAGGTATGTCCAGGAAGAACAATAAATATTTACTTTTGCCAACAGAAACCTGACTGATACCAATGACTTGCAAGAGCATGTTTACCTCTTTTTAGACAAGATCAGTATACCTTTGGATCATTCCTGTGTAATAGAAATTGTGACTTCCAACCCACGTTATTCCTATAAGGACTAGGGTTGGGCTAGATGTTCTTTTGGGATCCCTTCCAGTCTTTGGTTCTATAGTTGTAAATCTGAGATTTGCAGAAAAAACTATTTCCAATGTTAGAGAAGATCCACTGAAATCCATGGGTCTATTCTGGGTATGTCTTAGCTAGGTATCATCCCTTGTCAAGTTTATATGAGATAATAAATGAGAAGTGCTTTGAGTACTGAAAAAAAACACAATATGAATGCTATATTCAGTATCCTAAAGGCAAAAATTAAGGCAGTGCATTTACATTAAGAGTGAAGGTACCCCCACCTGCCCCCCCCCAAACCCCTGGAACAAACAAACCCAACTTATCTCAGTTTCAGATTTTATAGTTTGAAGCAGGGTGATAGTGTTAGCCGCCCTGAGCCTGGCTTCGGCTGGGGAGGGCGGGATATAAATAAAATTTATTATTATTATTATTATTATTATTATTATTATTATTATTATTATTATTATTATTACAACTGGCTTTTCCACAAACAACATACAGGTTGTTTAGCCATGTTCCTGAAATGAATTATATCACTACATAAGCAAAAGATCAGCCCCTAATAAAATATATGGCCTGCCCTGAACCTGCTAGACATGAGTACGGCACCAGCAGAATTATCTATCACTGGTTTAATTCATTTTGAGCTGTACTTCCAGCATCATGTTCCAAGAAGTAATATACACTTAAAAAAATAATTATTTTTTTTTGTAACATTTGTCATGGAATCCCTGCATAACTGTAGCAAGACTAAAAAGAGAGGGTTAATGCTTTTCATTAGCAGCTCTGTGTAAGACTTCAATGGATGGGTGGGGAGAAAATGGATGGGTTTCTGGAATTCCTCTTGACCATATTGACGCTATTTTCTGTAACCAAAGACATTTTCATAATGTCAGACCTGCAAGAGGAAAAAGTTAAACTTTAATGTCAAGCAACCATTGGTTTGGAATGCGTATAAAAATACTTTCTTAGCTGACACATTCAGCGTGGTGCTTTTTGGCAGACAGGCCACTACAGAAGTCTTGAGTACAGTGGTACCTCTGGTTATGAATTTAATTTGTTCCGGAGGTCCGTTCTTAACTTGAAACCGTTCTTAACCTGAGGTAACACTTTAGCAAATGGGGCCTCCCACTGCTGCCGCACCGCTGCCTCGCAATTTCTGTTCTCATCCTGAGGTAAAGTTCTTAACCTGAGGTACTACTTCTGGGTTAGCGGAGTCTGTAACCCAAAGTGTTTGTAACTCGAGGTGTTTGTAACCCGAGGTACCACTGTATTTCACCTATTCTTCTCTTGACTCCGAGCTGAGAGAAAAATCTACGTATTAAATTTAACCCTCTTCTCTAGTTTAAAATGTAACCAAATGCTTTTGATTGATTGATTAGCATGCGATTAGTGAGATCACAAGCTCATTTATACAAAGGGCTGTGGGGTTTGCTTTGAGAGCATAGTAACGTGGATGCTACCCCTAGCATCAATTCCGGTACAGCACTGTTGTGAAACAGGAAAACTTGCTTCCTCTCTGACAGAGAAGGACTGCCTAAATGAGAACAAATAAATATGCTTCTTTGGAACTCATGTCAATTATCATGCTGCGAATTACATTCTACACATCTAGCAAGGTTTTAGCTAAGTTAGCAAGGGTTTTTAGTATTACTGCATTTTCTTATATGCCTGATGGTATGTTCTGTTCTTTCCCTCTCATAAATATTCTTCCCTCCCTTAAAATATTATCTGTTTTAGTTGGTTATGATTCATTGGGCCAAAGATTTTGGGTATAATATACAGCTGAGTGAATGGGTAAAATTATGGAAAGAAGGTTTAAAATTTACTGCTTGCAATGCCCTAAAAGAAAATGTGATGAAAATGATGTATAGATGGTATATTACACCAGTTAAGTTAGCGAAAATGTATAAAGCTAGTAATAAATGTTGGAAATGTAAAGAAAAAGAGGAAACATTTTATCACATTTGGTGGGAATGTAAAAAGGTGAAATGCTTCTGGGAGATGATATATAATGAGATGAAAAAAATGTTGAAATATACATTTACAAAGAAACCAGAAGCATTTTTACTGGGCATTGTTGGGAGTGATATAAATAGAAATGAATGTAAGTTCTTTTTATATGCAATAACAGCAGCAAGAATACTAATGGCCCAAAAATGGAAGCAAGAAGAATTACCGATGATTGAAGAATGGAGGATGAAGTTAATGGACTATGCAGAACTAGATAAACTAACAGGAGGGATTCGAAACCGGCGGGACCAGAAGTTTACCGAAGACTGGAGTAAATTTGCGGAATATCTGAAAAGTATTTGTGACGATCAAACAACGTTTGTTGGTTTGCAAGAAGTTTTGTGAGGAGTATTTGGAAATATTGCAAAAATGGAGAAGGGGGGATGATATGTTAAGAGACGTAAAGGTAGTATAAGGTTAAGAAATGCATAAGAAGTGATTAAGATGGAGGATCATCAGAGGTGCTGATGGAAGTCCAATAAGTTTGTATAAGTGTAAAACTGTGTGGTACATTTTATAATTCATATGTTAAAACCAATAAAAATTATTTAAAAAATAAATATTATCAGAAGCTTGGGTTAAGGTGGTGGTGAGCAGCCCTGAGCATGGTGTCAGTGTGAAAGACTATGTGTGTGTGAAAGATTGTGAATGGGTTTGTAAGAAGCATTAACTAAACAAAAGTGTCCCTTGAAGTAGATCTGGCTGAGAGCAGGACTTTGGGTCCTTGAATTTGTGACAGACATCAGCTCAAAATTTCCAAAATAAAGGATACTTTGAAGTAAGGTTATCTGTGTATGGCACTGTAATGTCCAAAATGAGGCACATCTGTTATGTTCTGCAAAGCTGTGATGTTTGTGAGTTAGGAGAACTCTTTGAAATAAGGGCCATCTGGTAACCTGACAGTTTTACTTCCAAGGTCTCTTGCTCTATTACAAAACTTCCATATATAGGAGTTGTGAACACTGCAGGGCAATGTCATTTAATAAGCTTTTTTGGTATCTTCTTTGTTTCTTTTCAGAAGGATCTTAGAAGTCAGCAATATCAAGTTTCATGTACGTCTGAAAGTGCCCTTCTAAGATGCTATTAAAGCTCAATGTGCAAATTAAATAGAAACATTGATACAAATAAAATGAAAAACAGAGGAACAATAAAAGGTCCCTTCACTAAAAGTGGATTCATCTGTGCGTGTCCCTGTTCTTCTTTTAAGCTTGGCAAATGTTTCAAATCCTCCAGAGAGATCATGAAATCATTCCCCCTAGGACAGCAGCTTAGTGACTCTCCTGAGAGAGAATGAGTGAAAAGATTCATATTCTTGGCGGGGGCAGATCGTCTCCATAGGTAGCTGCTTCACAGTAACCAAAATCTATTGGCTAACTGGATATTGTTTTAGTCCTTTAGCATTTCACAGTACAGTAACCATTCAAAAATGCCTAATACATTTATGCTTAGTTACAAGCCAGACTCTCTCCAGGTAACTTCCAATAAGCTTATCAAGCATTCTCTGAAACGTTACTTAATTTCCAAAAAAAAATTACAAAAAAAGTCTAAGCTAAACATTTTTCTTTGGATATAATGAACAGACTTAGCTACCAATGCATACAGACACTAGGTTAGCACTATTTCTAATGCATTAAAAATGTTGCCCAGTGGTCCAATAATGCACTAAAGCAACAGCAAGTTTTCTTCAAGATACAACTAGATTTTGATTCCCCCACCCTTTCAACAACTTGTTATTTTTAGGCAACTGCTGCTGGACGATTATGAATTCTTTTATAATTATCAGGTACTGTTGGTGCTCCACAAATCAGAGGAAGACATGAGTTGTTACATGGTGGAAGATGACAAGATAAAGAGACAACCAAAATCATACTACAATGCCCCAAAGGCCTGATTCAAAGCCCAGGAAAGCCAACAAATGCTCAAAATTATTTTGCTCACTTTGGATCAGGTTCCAGAAGCATGAAAATTGTTTAATCACAGAGTGCTATAGCTCTGTATTTAAAAATATATAGCTATAATGTTACTTTGACATCTGATGATCTCAAGATTACTATTTTAATTTATTATAATCTAGGTGTTGCAGAGCTCCAAAGCATCTGTTAAAGGAGCTGTCATAATGCATATTATTAAAATAAAATAAAAATGACTGTTCATCCACCACCCTGCCTTTAACTGTGCATGTAGTGCATAGACAATGACCCAGTTTGCATTTCATGGTGGACCATAGTTAATGGTTAACAGAGAATGCAGAGATTCACTCTTCCCCTAGTACAAGGAGGAGCCACAAAACATGATTCCAGGGCTTAGAAGTACATCTGAAACAAAGACTTGATTTGTTTTGCTAAAACTAAGCATGGTCAGTAAGCAAAGAACAAACCTTGACTTACATCATTGCTGCTGTATACGGTTATTCCCAAACCAAGACAAACTGTGGTTAATCTCAAATATGTTTTTGGAGGAAATTAAACAATAATTCATGAAGTTTGCTTGTTTACCTAAACCATAATTAAGATTATCCACCGTTTCAGATTCAGATGTAACAGTTCAGTGAGGTTAACTGAAAATGGAAGTGAATGTGTCCCGATTTTCGGACAGCTGTATTGGAGGGAGAAGGGAGGGAGGAATTCATGCGCCTGAATCTTTGGCTTATGATGATAAAGCATAGTTTGGCATTGTGGCCATGCCAAGCCAATGTGTGGTGTGAAAGGCCAAAGACTGGTACTCCTCATTCAGTTTATTTTTATTTTGGACACCAAAACCCCAAAAAGAATGTTTAGAGGTCATCTTGCCTTTGTGGCAAGCAGCTAAATACCATGTTCTGGACAGATCAGGGGTAAAACTGTTTTCCTAGCCCAACTGCCTATACTACTGGTTGTTGTTTACTGTGCAGTATTAGGATGTCTCGGGAGTCCAAATGGATGGAACATGGCTGAAAGAGAATTACAGGGGAGAAGGCACAAGAGCCATGCCAAGTCTTGGTTTTCCATGGGCTAGTTAAAGGCCTGAAGTATTCTAGTACACCATTTTAGAACTAGTGACCAATAAGTGAGGACTTGGTGAAGAAGTTGTAGTCTAAAGATGATTCTAGCATGTTTTGTGAACCACCCTCCAAAGTAGGCTGCTGGCCATGTCATGTCTTTCTTTTGTTTGGCCACTACTTTCAAATTATCCTCAGATTTATCAGATGAGTTTCTTGGGAGCAAAGATCATGCCAGCAGAACTCCCAGATCCTGCTAGGTGAACCTCAGCCCATTTTTTTCACATGGAAAGCATAAAATCCCCAAAGAAAAAGCATTCTATGTATGAATAAAAAGATCAACATGCAAGTTATACGTTATTTTCAACACAGAAACATAGAAATTCCCTTTAAGATCTGCTGGAATACTCGGGAGAGAAATTCATCACATTGGACTGGAAAAGGACCATCTTGGACATTTAATAATAATAATTCAAGAGCTACTTTTGGACTTTTTGAGTGGAAGAAGGTGAATCGGAGATGCCTGGGATAAAAGATTGCGAAAGCAACACCTAGCAGATTGAGAAGCAGCTATATAACGTAGCTAGATGTTTCCTGCAGGGTATGCTTTGAATATTTTGAATAATAATTATTATTATAATTGGTAGACAGAGAATTGGAAGCTCCTCCTCCTTATCTTTTCTTTTCTTTCTTTTCTTCTCTTTCTTTAGTTTAGATTTTTCATATCTTATTTATTTATGATTTCTTTTTTAAAAAGATATTTATTAGTTTCCAATTTTTTACAAACAAAAAGAAAAAATAAACATAAAAAATATTAAAAACACATAAATTTCACAACTTATTTTCTTATAACTTATTTCCCCGACCTCCTCATACCTCCCCTTCTTGTATACCCAGTTTGAATTATTTATACAGCAAATCCTTATCTCAAAGCATTACAGCTTAAAAAGAAAAAAAGAAAGAAAAAAGAAACACCTTATTTTCTCTCCAACATCTTAAATTGTTATAACTTTAAATTCTTACTTACAAAAAGAAAGTCATTTTATCATAATTACAGCTTGAAACCACTTAATTTCAATCCAACATCATTCAACATTCCTTAATTTTACAATATTTTTGTAAATAGTCCTTAAATTTTTTCCAGTCTTCTTCTGCCGACTCTTCTCCCTGGTCACGGATTCTGCCAGTCATTTCTGCCAGTTCCATACAGTCAATCAGCTTCATCTGCCATTCTTCCAAAGTGGGTAGATCTTGTGTCTTCCATATTTCTTTATGATTTCTAACTCAGGTTTTACTGCTGTTGATTTTTAAAGTCCCCTAATTTGGATTAATGAAGATACACACAGGAAGGTGATAATAGATGGAAGATGAAGGGCTCTGTGTGAGAGGCAGGGCGGAAGGCTGGGAGAAGAAGTAGAAACTCCCAGGTGAGAACTGGGAGGGTTCACTTTTCTGTGTGTGGAAAAGTGAAAAATTGTGCTTATTTATTCTGCGTTTCTTGTCCCTTCACTTCTCTATTTTTTTTCTTTTCTTATTCTTGTTTTTCTTGATCCTCTTTCTTTATACAGTGGTACCTTGGTTTACGAACTTAATCCGTTCCGGAACTCCATTCTTAGACCAAAACCATTCTTAAACCGAGGTGCGCTTTCCCTAATGAGGCCTCCCGCCGCCGGTGCCCTTCCACCTTTTGGATTCCGTTTGTAGACAAAGGTAAAGTTTGCAAACCAGGACACTACTTCCGGTTTTGCGGAGTTTGTAAACCGAATAGTTCATAAAAAGGGCTGTTCTTAAACCGAGGCACCACTGTATTAGCTTGGCTTTTATCATATTTTATGTTGAAAACTTTTAATAAAAAAAATTCCCCATCAGAATTGTTTTACATTTGAAGCAATGCTAAAACCTAAAAACTGGTTGTGTATTTCAGTTCAAAACTCAATGTTAGTATTGGGTGGGGAAGGTTAGGGAAGAATTGCCTTTAAATAGAACAAATTTCTTCCTTTAGTCTATAGGTATTGTGCCTACAGGTGTGACCCTTAAAAAGAATGACAGGCACTGCTTAGTTGTCAGATCTTCCTTGCCCCATGCTTGCTTGGTGCTCCTCAAAATCACTCAGGGGAGACAGGATAATTAGCACACTAAGTTGAAGGTTACCATGGACACAATTCCTGACTTGTCTACTTGCAGCGGCAATTAAAACTAAAGCCCTCATTAGTACTCTAATAGACTTCAAGCACATGCATTTCACTCAGAGGTTTTGCTGGGTTGATGGGCAATCCCGTCAATAGCAATAGTTGCCTTTCACATCACAGAAATGTCCATTTGAAACAAAAAACGCCTGTACTTAGAGACCTTGCCTTTACATGCCCCACCGAAGCCAAACCAGACAGGAATCTTCCTAGGATGCCAGGACTGGGAAAGACGTGCCTTGCAGCATCCTTGCTCTATGCTTGCGGGATGGGCATGTATGTACACATGAATAAGACAGAGCAGAGGACAAGGAAGTAGCAAAGCCCCAAAGCTCTCTGAGAAGGATGTGTTGGGAATGCTAGTACTCAGGTGCTGCTTCTTGGAACACAGAGCAAGAGCTCAATAGAGCATTGTCTTCTGGGTAATTACATTGAGGCAGCCTGCCAGGGTTTTGAAACTTTCATTTGAACAAGGCACGGGGGGCGGGGTGCAGACTTTGGACTCTTTCATAGGTTGCAAAAGTTCTGGGATGCTATGGAAACATCCGAATAGAGAGGCCAACCAACACCACTACTTGCCCCATGTCAGCTGGAAATCTAAGCAGAGCAGAAACATGCATGGCAGAAAGAAGCTGGTTTTTCTGGAAAGGACAGGTATTCAGAATGTACCCCTAGAGGCCTTCCCCCAGCAGGTGGCACCTCTGGCTGCCACAGCAAAGCACCAAATTAATTATGGGATGCCTCCCCCTTACCAAAGGAGCAACAGGGAATGGCAAATGGCTCCCTGATTTGCAGGACATTTCATTACGCTGAAGGTTACTTAATCATATATTACTTATTGACTGGCACAGAAATAGCCTCCACATTCTATCACACACAGTGAGTGCTTCAGCGGGTGGGTGTGCTTGGGGAGGGATTTCTTCAATAGCAACAGTTGCCTTTCACATCACAGAAGCAGGGGACTGAGGTGAGAAGAGGAGACGGGGAGAGACGACTAACTTCAGAAATTGCAAAAGGCCTTAACAGCACTGCAGGCATCAGCAAAAATGTCTGTCCTTTGAGACCTTGCCTTCACTTAGCTCCACAAAAGTCAAACCAGAATTTACACACTTCTCTCGATAGGAATAAAGCTAGCATCACTAACGCGGCAGCCACAGACACCATAGCAAACCCAGACATTCCCCTGGCTGTCCACCAAAGCTTCTTTAAATTCCATTTTTGTGGGGTGGGTAGGTTTCATGGCTATTTTTGCTTTGGTTTGAGGGGTTTCCTGTCTGCTTGGTTTGTTTGCATTTTATTTCTTCTGGGGTGTTCGCGCGCTGCTTTCACTTGTTGTTTGAAAGGGGTGTCCCATCACCCATTTTTTCCTGTGAAATGAGTATCTTGTGGCGTCCATTAACAAGTTCTCAGTCACGCAGTGCTCTCAGACACCTCCTAACCGTATGTATATCACTGGGCCTTACTCAAAGCTTCGCATAGCAATTGATAATGTAAAAATAAATAAATGACTTCTCTACATATGCTGTTTTCCATTGACTTAGGAGCAGGTTGTACTTTTCGACCATCAGTTAAGGATCAAGAGGAAAACAAGGGTGCTGCTTCATCCTCTACTCAGCCCCATCACTGTTATACCAGGTCTTCCCCACATGTCTAAATGATCAGTCTCAAGCCCAAGGAAACAGCTCACAGGATCAATAAGTTTTGGGTGGCCTTAATAACCCATCAAAAGACGTAGTTGCCACCAACCCTCCTCTCCCACATCTCGGCGAAGGAGTGGGGTCTACTCTCCCGATATTGCACTGGGCTTTGGAGGGCCCGTCCATGAGGCAGAGTGCGGCAGCCAACTCAAGCGGCACCCCCCCAAAGGAAAACAGCACCCCCATTCCATCCCCCAGCTTTGCCACCACTCGCCTCTCCTTATAGGAGCAGAGAGGGACCGGAAGCAAAGCCCTGCAGAACGCCTCCCCTCCTGCAGAGTTGCTGAGAAGGGAGGCATTCCGTCACCCTGCTTTGCTGCCAGTACAAAGCCCAGCTGCCGGGCAGTAAGGGGGTACCTCTCCCCCATCGCTGCGTGATGTGGTGTGGCAAAGCCCTGCCACCAGGCAAGAAGGGGGCATCTGGAAAGGATATCCCTTCCGCCCGCCCCCGCCCAGCAGGAGAGACTCCACAAGCCCTTATGGAATTTGCCCCCCGCCCAATGGCAGAGGTGGCAGTGGAGCATTTGGCCTCAGGTGCTGAAACACCTTGGGCTGCCCCTGTTTGGAGGTACTCAGAAGGAGTGGCTGTGGAGTGTCCTCAAAGATCAGAGTGACTGCTGAGAGGAGTCTTCCCACCTGTTCCCCAGGCCTGGGAAAAGGGCTGCTCCTGCAGTCATACTGAGCTTTGGGGACACTCCAAAGTCATTGATTCTGAGCACCTCTGAAGCACAGCATGGGATCAGAGACAGCCCCCTGCCCATCTCTCACTTTACACTCCCCACAAATGCATTTGCTAAGTTAGCAAAATACATCCTTGTCACTGGTGGACGCCAGTCATGTTTATGGATTCCTGCAACAAGGATACAGTCCTTGACTTTGCTCTTCCCTTTTGGTGATAACAGTCACACTACCCATTTGAAACTCTTCTCCTTGTATGTTTATAAGCCTATTGGCAAGAAAACATGCAAAGGCACTCATGCTGGCATCCAACACACACCAGTTTGAGATATACTATTCTTTCACAAAGTTTTGGCTTCTGGATGGACAGGACCTTTTTCAGAATTAAATGATACAGACAACAGTGTTGCCCATTACAATCCTCTCTTAGTTCCTTTTTTCTTGCTGCCCCTATTTCAGGTCAGGAGGTACAACAGCGAAGTAGGTCAGTTATTTAATACCCTAATCTCTCAAATCAGAGCTTGCACAATTTTGCTGTGTTGAATTATTGGGCCACTATGTTTAAAAACAAAAGAGGGAAAGAAAGAAAGAAAGAAAGAAAGAAAGAAAGAAAGAAAGAGGGAGAGACTTTTAAAAACAACAGAGGCCTTTTGATCAGAGTAGCGTAGTACAGCTTGCTGTAACTCAAGCTGGCCATTCTTATGTAGCAGGAATTAAGGACTCCCCCTGCCAGGCAGAGCCCTATTAAAAGACAATGGCTGTTTGAAAAGGATAAGCAAGCTGATATGGATATAATAGGCCACATATAGCGCGTCCTTTCTACTCTGAAATAAAGCATTTTAGAGTTATGAGTTGGGAAATCCAGTATGCTGGGAGATAGACCTATCCTATAAAAGGCTAAGTCGCCATGGAGAAATGCTTGGAGGTAGCTCGGGGGAGAAGGAAACAGTTCACAGCAACACATCAACAGTTAAGAATTAGTGCTTTCAAGTGCTATGTGCTGCTCAATATAGTCCACATCACCGCAGTGCTGTGTAACTGACAGAGACATCCAGCCTTCCACATTCTTATCAGAGCCGAAAACCTACTGTGAGGAACAGTGGAAGATTACTTGATCATCTAATGATCATTGATAGTTCTGGGAAAGCAGAGCCAAAATTAAATTACATTACATTCCCAAGAGTATCAGCTTCCTCTGGTTTTTTTTTTTTAGTGCCACTACAGCCCAAGTCACAGAGACATTTAACCCTCCCCTCTATGCTTCACTGGCTACAGGACAGAGTGAAAATACCCTATTATATGTTCCATAGGAAGGTTGAAGTATCCACAGCTTCATGCCTCTGTTTCCCTCATTTATAAAACAAAGTCAAAACCTTACCTTGTAGCCTTGGATGGAATATATTCCTTGTTTGCAGAATATATTCCTTGCCTGAAGTTCCCTCAAGGGCCAGGATAGTAACTTTCATGGGGGGAAAGACGATTAACAAGGACGTTGTAAAACATCTCTTGTTTCTTTCAAGCAAGTGACCCAGAGAAAAAGTAGTCATACTGTTCTACAGGTGCAAAACCAGCCACATGATAGGTTGCAATCAGTTATGATCCACCACCGCCATTTTGTAATGCAACACAGCTGGACTGATCTCCCCAAGGGCAGATTTTGCTGTAACATTTTTCTTTCACTGGCAAATACACATTTAAAAAACGTTTATGCTGAAATGCAAAATCCATATGGGAGAAAGATCTACGAGCAAGAGCAAACAAGAGTTCTCATATTTACGGACTCTATCTGCAAAACCCATGTGGATTCTGCATTCCGATGTGACGGTTTTCACATTTATTTTTCCACAAAGAAAAAAATGATGTTGGAATCATCCTTCAGTTTCCTACAGGGTATGTTTTGCAATGGAAGGGTAGCCAGTGTTTGATGGAAATTCCCATCTTCAGCGGAAGACATTCCAGGAAAATTCTTTAATAAAAACAAAACAAGAAACAACAAGCTGAATCGGTGTTCTATTCTGACCTTTATTCTATATGTGCCCCTTAAAAAAAAAAAAAAGCTAAACACTAGCTAGAAAGCAGGTAAAGCAAGGCATTTAGGAATAATCAGAGCTCAAAGAAAAGAAATGTATAGAACTGAATACTTCATATTTGAGCTCTTAATGTTTTCTGAATATTCTTCTGGTTTCTGGGGCAGAACTCCCAAATAAATCTGAAATCTGAACAGGGAGAGATAACCAAGAACAGGAAAGATTTCCTTTGGCTGCAAACAGTGAGAGTCTATATAGACCAGGGCTTCCCAACTTTTTTTGACCAGGAAATCAAAGGAAATGCCATGGGCATCCAAAAACAACAATTTCACAGGGGAAAACCCCAATAAGGCTCAGAATTCCCACCCACCAAAAAGACAGGCCAAACAAATGAAACTCAGACCCAAAAAATAATCAGGCAGGCTTCCCCCCTCCAAAAAACAACCCCTCATTCAAAAAAACATTGAGGGGCCAGGAAGCTTTGAAAAACACCAAAGATGGTGTCTAGGTCACCATACAACACATGGAGCTATTCACACATTAAATAACAATAAACCCACCATGTACCATCATGTATACTTTAACCTGGTTCCTCAGGCAACCCCAGCTCTCTGAAAAGCATACATCAGAAAAATCTGCTTCTCCCCCACCCCACCCCATGCAAGGGCGTCATCTGAGCAGACTCTGGAACCAATACAAATGCTTTTACAATTTATTTCTTTTTTATACAAACTGCGCCTCCCAATATGCACATGACCTGATGTGTGAGGAGGCCTTCGCGTGAATGCTCCCCATGCTCCTTTCCAGGGCTGGAAAGTGGTTAGTTTAACTTCCAGTTTGCTAGTAAAACTGAAGTACTGTGTTGTGAAATAATGCATGTCTAAAAAGTGTGTCGCCAACATGAAAAGTTTGGAAAGCTCTGGCCTAAACTGTGAAACTGTCATGGGAGATCCACCAGACCCTCTTTGATGGGTTTCCAATACCACTTCATGACTGTACTGGCCTGTCAGACATTTGAAATCACTGTGCCTACTCTCTCACACACCTTGACATTGTTTTGAATGGGCTGTCCTTCATTCAGTTAATGGCTGTTTTTTAAACTTGTTGGTTTTTTCATTGTTGCTATTAGTTACCTTGGGTGTTTCAATCTGAAAGGCACTACAGTGGTATCTCAGGTTAAGAACTTAATTCGTTCTGGAGGTCCGTTCTTAACCTGAAACTGTTCTTAACCTGAAGCACCACTTTAGCTAATGGGGCCTTCCGCTGCAGCTGCACCGCTGCTGCACGATTTCTGTTCTCATCCTGAGGCAAAGTTCTTAACCCAAGGTACTATTTCTGGGTTAGCGGAGTCTGTATCCTGAAGCGTCTATAACCCAAGCGAGGTACCACTGTATATAAAAGCCTGGTTTGCCCAAAACAGGAAGCTATAGTCAGAAAGAAACTATGGCTTACTGTGAATGAGTAGAATGCTGGTGCCCACTGCTTAATTACACCTGCTGCCTTCTGGGAGAAACAAATGAGGCTTAGATTAGTGTTACGTGCAAACCAACCCTCGTGGTTTGGTTCTCTCCAAACAAACTTTTTTACCAGCAGCTATTTGGCATTTTATCTAATTTAGGGTTAAGTGACTTAACCTTCCAAACAAATTGTTCAAGGCTTTTGAATTCCAAAAGATTAAATTTGACTGTCCACTAAGTAAGCCATGGTCTTCTAGATACGATCTTTCATGCAACAGAAAAGGTCAGTCGCTATTGCTGAAGGGTTTTCTTTAAAACATTCCATTTAAAGTTGTCCTACAGTTTTGCACAGCAGCAGTAGAGTCCCACTATTCAATGCAATTCTGATTGACATGTTGTTGTTTAGTCGTGTCCGACTCTTCGTGACCCCATGGACCAGAGCACGCCAGGCACTCCTGTCTTCCACTGCCTCCCGCAGTTTGGTCAAATTCAGCCTTCTTTATGGTCCAGCTCTCACTTCCATACATCACTACTGGGAAAACCATAGCTTTAACTATACGGACCTTTGTCGGCAAGGTGATGTCTCTGCTTTTTAAGATGCTATCTAGCTTTGTCATTGCTTTTCTCCCAAGGAGCAGGCGTCTTTTAATTTCGTGACTGCTGTCACCATCTGAAGTGATCATGGAACCCAAGAAAGTAAAATCTCTCACTGACTCCATTTCTTCCCCTTCTATTTTCCAGGAGATGATGGGACCAGTGGCCATGATCTTAGTTTTTTTGATGTTGAGCTTCAGACCATATCTTGCACTCTCCTCTTTCACCCTCATTAAAAAGTTCTTTAATTCCTTGTCACTTTCTGCTATCAAGGTTGTGTCATCTGCATATCTGAGGTTGTTGATATTTCTTCCGGCCATCTTAATTCCGGCTAGGGATTCATCCAGTCCAGCGTTTCGCATGATGAATTCTGCATATAAGTTAAATAAGCAGGGAGACAATATACCGCCCTGCTGTACTCCTTTCCCAGTTTTGAACCAATCAATTGTTCCATATCCAGTTCTAACTGTAGCATCTTGACCCTCATAGAGATTTATCAGGAGACAGATGAGGTGATCAGGCACTCCCATTTCTTTAAGAACTTGCCACAGTTTACTGTGGTTGACACAGTCAAATGCTTTTGATCGACATACACAAACACTAAATTTCTTGCAACTCTCCCTCTGGGGAGAGATGGGGATATGGAAGGGGAAATGATGTTTGTGTTACTTTTAATTATTATATTGAACTAGTTGTCAAGCTAGCTGAAGAAGGGGATTTGGTACCAAAATGATTGTATCTGATAAATAAAACAGAGGTGCAGTGCCCAGCCCGGGGGGAGGGAAATCATTTATTATCTGCATCCAACTTACGACATAGCAAGGAAAGGAATGGCTATTGGCTGGCTACTAGTAAAATTAAATACCAGTGTTGAGAAAAAGGGCAAATTAATTCATCATGTGTCGAGTCTCCATTGTCTACTAACTGTGGGACAGAATTAATGGCAGCAAGACAATCTAACAGTGCTTGGGACCAAAGAATAGCCGAGCCCCACGTGCACAACCCCCCCCCCACAAAAATATATTATTGCTTGCATTTTGAATACCCCCAGCCATAACTCTGCAACGACATATGAATAATACAAAATTTAAATACATATATGCACTTGCATTGCATTGCAAATGTAATATTTTTCTTTCAGCTCAAACTCTTAACTGCTCACACATCCTAGATGCCATTAAAAGAATTGCAAACATTTATGCATAAAACATCATGTTTTGGGGAAGTTCGACGAAGAGCTCCTGCTGAGATGGAAATCAGTCTTGCCCTTCATCTCTAAAATGAGAACAGTGACTTCTCTCACAGGGCTGTTGCAAGGATGAACAAAATAAGGACTTTAAAAGCCTCTTGCATATTAAAGAAGCAACATTCAGAAAAATAACAATCCCCAAACTGATGGAATTTTGCTTCCGCTATGATTGTGATTTACCATCATGATTAACCTACATATGCTGGTTTACTTTTCTTGCTTTGAATCACTTTACTTGTTTCAAGAGATATACTTTGGGAAGGAGGGAGGGTCAGTCCTAAGGAATGCTAGGCTGGCAAGGCTCTTGGACAAATATAAGATAATATTAAACCCACTTCTACCATTCTAGTATACCATAGTGGTATAAGTGTGAAAGATCCCAGTTCAAATCCACCTTAGGCCCCAACTCAGCAGGGGACCTTAAGCAAACTATTATTTTCTTAGCCTTAGTGTTCCCATCTGCAAAATGGGAATAACACTGGCCTACCTTATGAAAGCACTGAACTTCACTGAAATGTTAGATGTGAAATGCTTTGAACCGTTAAATATGTTGTATAAATGCTGTTTTATTCTTAAAATAAAGGCAAAAAGAGAGAGATATCACTGACTAGGTCATCTGGAGCATTAAGAGCACTTTAAGTGAAAAGTCTCTGCCTCTTTAGGGATTTTCAGTATCTGTGAATTTAGATAGAAACATTTTTAAGGAATGCTGTAAAATCCCAGTGAGACACCTGCTTCATTTTCAGACAAATTTAGCTACATAACATTTTTACACAGTTCGATGTTTAGGCCTTTTGTGGGAGAGGATATCAAGAGGCACTCTAGAGATGCTGCAGATTTGTTGATGTATATTCACATAAGTGTTGTTGTTTTTCTTGTTTTGAGAGAATATGCTCAGGTCTCTAAACTTAATAACGATGGGATTAAATCCACACTATCAACACAGCTAAAACCTCTGAGTCACTTAGTTGCACATTCCAAGAAGGAATGTCAAATTCTCCCCCCCCAAAAAAAAAACCCTATTCCAGAATCTAAGCAGCATTTTGGATGTGGGAAGAGAGGTCTTCAAGGACAAATGACTTTATTCCAATGTAAACAAGCTCTGGATTCTAGGAAGGTTGGGAAATAAATCCCAAGCACTTCCTCTACAAGGCAGCCACTCAAGCTGGAATCTGGGCACTACTGATCAGACTGGTTTAAAATATTGTGGTCCTCTTCATTAAGCTAAAATATCCAGAGTCATTATTCACTCAACAGTGATTTTATATAGCTCTCCACAGAGTTCACCAACACTTCCACACCCAAGTAGTTAACAATAACATCAGGCAATAGGCATCCTAAAACTGAGAATAAAAATAGCTTCATGTCAGACTTCCTATGGTTCACGTTATTCCTCACAGAGGGGTGGTGATCTGAATATTATATATTATTATTATTATTATTATTATTATTATTATTATTATTATTATTATTATTATTATTATTATATTTCATTCGCCATCTTCAGGTATCCTTGTTAGGTGTTAAGCAAGGCAGCAGATGGGGGTTGTGAGGATGAGTGGGCTAACTCTGCCCCACCATTGCTCACCTCCATGAGCTGGAGAATGAACTTCTGAAGTGGAGCGACTCTTGTACTCATGCAAACACTCCATGCATTTCAGGAGAATGATTTTCCATAGTGTCTCGCTGCTGAGATATCATAGCTCAAGAAGTCAGAATATAGGAGGCTGCCCAGTTCAGACATCCGCCTTTCAGCTTACAGAGGATGACAAGAATGGTGGCTGGGAGACTGAAGCTAGTACACTTGCCCTTATGTCCCCCTTGCATGCTAACACCCAACAGGAACACCTGAAGGAGATTATTGTCAAATAACTTACCCAGAACTCTTCCTTAGGGCATACATTATGCAAGCCAGAAAAACAGCAGTTCCATTCCTTGCAAAATGGAAGGGTTGTGCCAATAGATGTCACTTTCTTGCTCTATACAGAGCAGGGCAGATGACAAGCAGAAACTGAACAGCCCCACCATACCATGTAGAAGATATGCAACTATTCATCCTGATGCATTTTACTGTTTATTCTGAAGGCTCAGAACACCAGCTTTGGCTCACTGAGCACAAGTAAGTGGCTCCCAAGAGCAAGCTGGTCAGATGATGTCAACATGCCAGCCTTTCCCCTACATTTAGATTAAATCCTCGTCACATTTTATCAGCAGAAAGGAAAGCCCAAGTAGTGGAAGGAAGAGAATATGCTTACAGCTCCACATCTCTGGCTGCCAATTACAGGAAAGCACAGCTAGCCAATAGAAATGAAGACTCGGTGGATACTATTCCAGCAAACCTCACATATGTAGAAACCCACTCAGATACTATATACTTCAGAATTTTATTCTGAAAGTAATGAACAAATCTACCAGAAGTAAATCTAAAGCTATGCAGCTAGCTGAGAGTCTGCAAATATGGCAGCCTTTGAGCTTCTGCCAACCTGTTACCGTCTTCTGACTGCGTGCCCCATCCATCTTATTTTTGCCAAGCAAAAACCTAAAACCAGTATAACTTCATCAATTCACTTAGAGTCTTCAACAAGCTCTATGCATCCAGCTTTATGATGTTACAATAGATCTTTGGCAGCTGTGAACCAGCAAGAGTAGCTGAAGTAGTAATGCCATCTGGCTGCTATTGGCTCAGTAGCAGTGACGGCAGGCAAATGCTTGATCAACATTTCTCTCTCCTTTCTTGGTCATACATAAGCGCCTCCTCACTCCACTTCTCATCTACTGTGATTTCGCAGCCCAAAATGCCAGGAAGGGCCTTGCAAATCAGGGTTTGCAATGGCCATGCATTATTCTGAACCCATGAGAAAGCGAAAGAGAGGAAAAGAGGAATGAGCTTGCACACAATCCAATGGCCAGCTGCCTTAACCCTGGTGACTTCAACCATATATCTGAACCAGGCCCCAGGATTGGAGCCAGAGTGTAGGTTGCACACAGCACAAGAACTGATTCACCTATAAATAGAAAACTTCTGTTACCAGATTGGGCAGGAGCCTACAGAGTCCAACTGGCTCTTGCTTCTCTAAATCCAGATAGTGGCTGCTGCCTGCTAAGCCAGTCAGGCACTTGTCAAATTCTGATGGGTTCTGAGAGGGTTCCCTAATATTAGGGAATTGATGGGACATTGCAGAATCAACCTTTTACTGCATAGTATACATATTATACTGAAATGGGAGTTTATTACTACAGTGTTCTTCCTTTCCTTCCTTCCTTCCTTCCTTCCTTCCTTCCTTCCTTCCTTCCTTCCTTCCTTCCTTCCTTCCAAGTGCATGCATTTGGTAGCAGACACAGGAAGAGCTAAGAATATGGTTCTTGTGAGCACAAGCAATGGAATAGTGTCCTGGTGAAATATACTCAAGATGAAAGATACTAAAGAAACACATCATATCTCTAAACTCTGAGCCAAAACTTCCACATCCTGCTTGATGATGACACTGGTGAACTATGGGAAAGCACAAGGGAAGGAAATGGGGAAGCAGCAGGGTGACATTTTATAGGCAAACTAAGGCCTGGGGGCCGAATCTGGCCCAATCACCTTCTAAATCCAGCCCGTGGACGGTCTGGGAATCAAGTGTGTCTTTACATGAGTAGAATATGTGCTTTTATTTAAAATGCATCTCTGGATTATTTGTGGGGCATAGGAATTCATTCATTATTATTTTTCAAAATATAGTCCGGTCCCCCACAAGGTCTGAGGGACAGCGGACTGGCCCCCTTCTGAAAAAGTTTGCTGACCCCTGTTCTTGAGTGAACAGGAGGATCTGCTGCAAGATCCACCTTTAGTTGCAACCCTATGCACAATATCTTGGGTGTATGTCCCATTATTACGTCTTTCTTCTGTATAACACTGGGATATACAGTAGAGGCATACCAAGCCCTTTGTGAGCTAGCTTTTCCTTTTCAGCACTCATGGGAGCAGGGTATCTTAGCTAAAACAGAAGACCTGCCAGGAATCAGCAACAGAAAATCCCAGTGGAAGCTTTGAGCCGAAAGGATCACTTCACAGCCAGGTTGGTGACAGCAGAAGTATCACACATGCCACACAGCTTGCTGCAGCCAGCCAGTATTGCTGAGATAACATTGTCATCTCTTCACTGGAGCAGGGCAATGCTAAGGCCTTGGGGAAGAGTAGGGTGGGGAGTGAATCAAATCCTAAAAGAAAGAAAAGAAAGAAAAAAAGAAGGAAGGAAGGAAGGAAGGAAGGAAGGAAGGAAGGAAGGAAGGAAGGCATGTGCCCTGGGTCTACAGAATGCTAATATCAAGGTGAAAACACTCAAGAAGCACACCATATCCTCAAACTCTGAACCAAAACATCCACATCCTGCTGAATAGGCTTGATGATGACGAAAAACAGACTCTCAAGCCCAGGGCTTTTCTCCCGTCTTGCTGTCTGGTAGCTCAATCAAAGGCCGGAAGATTCTGCTGCCACTACTATTATTATTTTTACTCCAAAATGACCCCCGGTTCCTGTACCCCAACCAGTGTTTCTACAAAATAATCTAGAGGAAATTAAGAAATCCCACAATCGTCTCTCAGCTGACACAAACATCTCTCAGCTGACAAACATGTGTAAAACTCTTGGTGTTCCTTTTGAATAGGTAGACGCCTCAGGACAGGCAGTGTATTTCATTGTGCTGTCACCAAGGATGTTACATTTCTTAGAAAAATCAAGGAATACAAGCGTACAAAAGGAATTATTTTCCTTCAAAAGATGCAGAAACTGGGCTCACAAAAGAAAGTATTTCAGTTCGGGCCTTACAGCAATAGCCGTAAGGATGTAGACCCGAGTTTGGGTCTTTAGTGTTTACAACTGACACCCTATTTTTACTGAGTTTGCTGTGAAACATTGCTGGTCCCACGTGCCATTGTCGGCTGCTGAGCTAGTGGCTGCAGTACTACTTTTTCACCATCTGCAATGATGGCAGCAGAGACCTCCCTCTTCTGGCTACTGTCATAAAGGTACAGAGAATAATACACTAGGGTCTAATTCAGTGGTGGCCAAACTTGGCCCTCCAGCTGTTTTGGGACTACAATTCCTGTCATCCCTGACCACTGGTCCTGTTAGCTAGGGATGATGGGAGTTGTAGTCCAAAAACAGTTGGAGGGCCAACTTTGGCCACTGCCCAGTTTAAAAGGGGCACCCTGGTGCCTTAAATGGAACACTGAGGAGTCTGCCATGTGCTCTGACCCTCTCACCCTAGAAAGATTATAGCAGCCTGCCAAAGAAATCATTGCCAACCGCCAGAGCTTAAGATAACCACTGACAAAGATGGGGGGGACGGGACATTTTTCAAGCTATGCCTCAGCTGCTTCCCACTCCAGGTCTTGCCCCCCTTGGGATAACGATATGTCTAGCTATAACTGTCAAAAAGAAAAACAGAATAGCAGCACCTGAAAATGTCTTCCTTTCCTGCATAAGTTTTTCAGAGACTCTGGGGAGTATTCAGCTTGAGCAGAAAACCCTTCTGGAATTTCATATCCTTCCTTTAGGAGTGTTAGAGAAATATGACCCCACTTTCAGAAGGTCTTGATCTATCTGAGCACACCGGCAATCATTTACTCGTATTCTAGGGCGATGTTACATTCACAGAAACAATCACATGTTTGTTTCACCAGAGTACCACAGCCAAGAGAGGATGCAGAGGCTCAACAGATCAAGAACTGGAGAGTCAGGTAAACAGCTTGATGAGGCGGGAGTGGGACAACACTGCCGGTAAATATTTTAAAATGTTTTTAAAAGCAGAATGAGGAACCTTTCATCATTACTTTGCGGTCTTCATACTCTGAAATTTTAAGTACATACAAAGTATTTCATGGGCAGGGGTGGTATTAGCAATAGCAATTGCTAAGCGATAGAGCACGTGCTTAGCATACAGAAAATTGTCTGTTCAATCCCCAGCATCTCCAGGTAGGACAGGGGGTGTCCCCCCAAAAAAACTGGGCTAAATGGACTCATGGCACAACTTAGGAAGGCAGCTTCCTTCATTCCCATGCAATTTATGCTTATTCTAATGCTTGCACTGAAGAGGTGCTCAAATGATTATCTCATTTGGGTCTTCAACAGCCTGTCATGACCCTGGAGTCAGATCCCCCATCTTCAGGGAATGAGGTCATTAACTCTGAATTAAAAGGGGAATTACACACAAGACGAGCCTGTGATACCAGTGTCACTGTGACCTGAGGATGTCGAATTGACAGCCTCTTATTCAAGAGTACTCCAGTGCAGAATCCCCAGATTCCACCCTGGTGCTGGACCCCTTTAAAAGACGAGGCACCTTTCAGTGAAGGTAGATTTTGTAATTGGGATATAGCTGCTGCTCATATATAGGGCTCAGTCTAAGTCCGACTTGCTGAAGCAGCATCAAAGGTCTGTGCTCTTTTATTATCCAGCCTGGACCCTGCACAAGATGAGCTCGTCTCTCTGCAGAACAGAACAGGGCCTCCTTGATTCCAGCAGTGAGGGAATATGCATTTGACAGAGGCTCAAACCACATTTTGAGTGCTAATATTGTTGTGGTTCTTGTGGTTATTTTAGTTGGGATCTTTGGCGATTATCTTTGTGTTACATGAGGAAATGATATTTTTGTTCATTAGTTATGAATCATGGAGGAATACGTTTAGTGTGTTATGACTGATTTTAAATGTATTTCCATGAACTGCATGAATTTATTTCATGTATATGATTCTTATTGCTACAACTTGCTTTCAGGTCCTGATAGGAAGCAATGGATAAATCAAATAAATACTGACTTCCCCCTTTCTTTCTTATTTTTTCCTTTTTAACACAAAGCAGACTCTTAAGTTGGAGCTGGAGAAGGGCAAATGGGAAGAGGTTGATTAAGCCTGTCTTCTTTAGCCCTTTTTCTGCTCAAAATCCACCTTCTCCAGTCTGTTTCTCCACCAACTTAGCAAAACATACAAGGACCTTGAAGGTTCCCCAAACCTTTCCAACTATGGGTAAAATAGTCACTGAGAAAAGGAAGCTTTTAGCTGAGAAACCAAACGGAGAGGGAAGCGTTAAGTTGCCTCTTCCTGTCCATCCATTTTTCCATCAGATGCTGATTTTTTTTTTTTTAAGCGGAGGACAGTATCAGGGAGCTGTACAGAGCATCCGTTCGCACCTTCCATACACAAGTTGCTGGATGATTCTCTTCTTTATGTCTTTGCTTACAGAAGAATTCTGCTGGGAAGCAGTGAGGAATGTTAAGAATCCCAACAATGTTCACTACACAGACAGCCACCTGTGCCACACACAGCATGGCATTTCCCCACTTGGCTGGGGTTTTTTCTTCTTCACAAGTTGTGACCTCCCTTATCCCTATTGACCTAAAGACAAACACTTCATTCCTGCAATTCCCCATTATTCCAGTTTGTAGGCTTGAGCAGTCACAGCCTCATTTTTAGGACACTAAATTCTTTAATGCATTCATGGTGCCCTTCACATTGTCTGTCTTATCTAAACGAAGGGCTAAAAGAGGCAAGAGAAAATTCCTATTCCTCTCTCCAAATCCAAATTCTACTTTATTCGGTCTGCTTGCTCTCTTTTAAAATGAAAATTGCATTTCTTCATATTCTGACAAGAGAATAAAGGCCGAATGTGTGTGCACAGCCTAAAATGCCCACAAAAGAATCTGTTTAAATCAACCCCCCTCCCCCCACTATATCTGAAAGTGAGGGAATGAAATAAAGGGATGATTCTCGAAAATAAGAGAAGTGCTCGTCAGTGGAGATAATCAGAGGAACAAGGCACTATGGAGAATACCAAGCCTTCTTGTGAAAGAGCCTCATGGTGAGAAGAGCACTTTATACGTAAGAGTTTCTCCACTATTTGGGCTGTCGAGAAGAGTAAGAAGAGAAGCACCAATTCCCTGCCTAAAAACCTGTTGCTTTAGGACAAGGATGGGGAACCTGTGACCTTACAGATGTTGTTGGACTTCCAACTCCCATCAGCTCCACCCAGCATGGCCAATGGCCTAGGATGATGGGAATGTAGTCCAGCGACATCTGTAGGGCCAGAGGTTCCCCACCCATGCTTTAAGATTTTTGTCCAAACCTGTTATACATTAAAATAATGCATGAAGACATATGAAAAGTAAGGAATAGTAAAGCTATTATTGTTACAGCACTATGTAACTGATTTCAGTTATTTCAAATACAGCCTTGTTGTCAGGCACAATTTAACATGCGGCTGGATCAAACATGCCAAATCCCATCCACACTAGTCATCCTTGAGAGCAGAATTTAATTTAGATTTGTTGGTGCGTGTTGCCCATAAATTAAGTTTGGGTTCAAGAATCTCCATCCCTACAGGAACAAAAATTAATTACAAAGATTAACTATAGGTGTGATAGGCATGTTTGTATCAGCCACCTTGTTATACAAACAACCATCAATCTCTAGGCCAGGAGACCTGTTCACAACAATGGTAAAAGATTCAGGTAGGTAGCCGTGTTGGTCTGACGCAGTCGAAATAAAATAAATAAATAATTGTCCAGTAGCTCCTTGTAGACCAACTAAGTGTGTTCTGGTATAAGTTTTCGTGTGCATGCACCAGAAGAAGTGTGCATGCACACAAAAGCTTATACCAGAACAAACGTAGTTGGTCTACAAGGTGCTACTGGACAATTTTTAATTTTTATTTTTATTTCAACAATGGTAAAGTCAGGTAATTTCAAAGGACTAGCTAATCCTGTCATAGTTTCATGCTGCAAAAAATAAAACAATGTAGCAGCATTTTGAGGGTGTCCAAGACTTTGGATGAACGAAGAGCTTGGATGTGGTATATCGATAGATAGAGAACCATCACAAGTGGTTCAGCTTTCCAGTAATTCATAGCAAAACAAAGACTTGAGCCACATATTTTCCCCACACCCTCATACAAACATATAAGCCCACGTAAGAAAAACCACTGTGTGTTAACCAGCTCTCAAAACACTTATCTGTGCTGCTGTCCAGTCTTCCTAAATTTCCTGCCCTGAACCTCCTGCCTCTTTACTCACACTGGCATAGTTTCCTGCACACCTCTTCTGTAGCTTTTCAGAAGCTACAGAAGCTGGCCTTTTTCCATTCTAATTACTCAACCGAATTTTCAGTCCAGTCCCTACTCTCCATTAGACATCAGACTAGATCCTGAATAAAGGCAAAGAACAGAACTAAGAGACTGGTAGTCTACTGTAAACTACTCAAAAGGAAATCCTATTGAATGCAGCCTAAATGTCATGTGTCATTTGTGTACTCCAATGCTACGCTTTGCTTGTTGTTGTTTAGTTGTTTAGTCGTGTCCGACTCTTCGTGACCCCATGGACTAGTGCACACCAGGCACACCTGTCTTCCACTGCCTCCCGCAGTTTGGTCAGACTCATGTTTGTAGCTACGCTTTGCTAGTTAAGTACAAACCAACTTGGGTCAAATTTGGCATGCAATTTATACACTTCCTCACACACATAAGCCTCACTGGATCAAATTCAATTTTGTCAACAATAAAGTCAGCTTCTTTGAAACCCACAGGACCTACCAGGTGTGAACTTGCAATAGGACTGGACAGTTGTCACAGCAAAGGGAGCAATAGTTGGTTGTATATCTAGTAAGTTATATTTCTAAGGCTAAGCATAGAGTTGAGCTGGACTTGGTGGTTCATTTAAGTGCAGACATGTTATATGTATGGGCTAATATGGTATTTGCTGTCACAGTCCCATTCTGTGTTTGTCCTTCCTGTTGCTCTGTCCACTTTCAGGCTAAGTTTGCTGTACTAGGTAGTGATGTACTTACTATTCAGTGAAGAATCTGGCAATACCATATTGACTAATATCGTCTCTGCTTTCCAACAGCTGGCTCACTGCATCTTCCATATATGTGAGGACGTGTTGTTGAGCTGAAAAAGAGGGAACATAAGGAAACTGAAACGTATGACTAGCCTTGGATATAACCCTATGGCTTAAAATAGAGGTTGGCAAACAAGTCTTCAGGACAGTACAACCCACAGCAAACTTCTCCTTCTAAGAGCTCCCAAAGGGATGTTTTCTCAGGGGCAGTTGGGTACCCATCAAAGTAGCATTTATAAAAGTTGACACATTAGAGTCCAAATGGCTCACTAAGGAGAACTGTACATTTTCAAGACTGCTGGTATAAGGGTTGTTAGAGCTTGACAAAGGACACTATTCATTTGCTGTAGAGTTTTTGGACAAGGACAACTTGGTGAAATGCTTTAGCAACTTTACTGCTTTCACAAAAGGCCACACAAGTGGAAGGATATTGGCATGGATGTGCCCCTTTCAGCCACTTTGATGCCAACAACAAACAGAAGGCTTTTCCTGAACTGCTTTAGTGTTGTTCTAGCAGTACATCTGCAGTAATGTTCCTCTCCCCATGTAAGGAAAGGGGTGGAGTTATTCCTCCAACCTAAGAATAACCTTGCTTTAAACTGTGAAGCACAAGAGATAGAGACCAGGGTCTAGTCTGAAGGCACGTGAGACAGTTATTCTCCTGGGATTAAATTGGTCTAGGTCTGGTCAACAGGCGAGGGAGGTCTCCTGAGAACCATATGCATGCCACCTTCAATTATGTGATAAAAAATGTGTAATATAAATGTATATAAAAATAATTGTAAAAGCTCAAGCAAGGGAAAGGGTGAGCACACTAACACAAAAAAGAGGGGGAAGCGTTTTTCAAACGGTGGAATATTTCAAATGGTGGAATAAATAGATTCGACTTCCAGCGAACATTGTGCTGATGTAACTGCTGCATGCAATAAGTACCTCAAACACAGAGCTGCCACATTCTGCGACATCCAGCCAGTTATGCCTGTTGGGCTCCATAATCATGCATTACAAGCAATTCTAGTTAGTGGTGTGTGGATTGCTAAAGAGCACAAGAGCGCTTATTGGAACAATGGAATTTAGTTGGTCCAGCCATGCACAGAGTCCTCTCAGTAGAAGCCCAGTTAGAAAAGGAAGTGCATAAATCTGGACTGATGTATCCTTCTAATTAAAAAGAAATGCAAAAGACACAGTAATGTTCCAGAATCAACTAATAAGGAATGCAGACAAAGCAATCCTATTGAAGTTATCAGAAGGTCCATTCCTAATGCACACAGGTCCATCCTTAAACTATAGCTCAACAGTTCCGATACAAGATTGTCAACTGAAACTGGACGGTATGGTCATATTTAGAATCTTATCTGGGGTAGTTGTCCTTATCCTGCAAGTGAGCAGCTTCAGAAAGTGGTAAGGGATAAAAGGGACATCCACCTAGAGCACCTTATCAGCTGAATCAACCCTGGCAATCAGTGGGCTGACAGATGTTACAGGCAGATAATTCTCATATCCAGATAATTTCAAAATCAGATGATTGCTGGCTGATGAAGACAAGTTTATTACCAACAGCATAGCTTAATACATGCTAATACAGTGGTGCCTCGCAAGACGAAAAGAATTCGTTCTGCGAGTCTTTTCGTCTTGCGATGTTTTTCGTCTTGCGAAGCACGGTCCGTCACAACTGCGCCTCTTCAAGCGGCTTTAAAAAAAAAGCGCAAGACGTTTTCGTCTTGCGAAACAAGCCCATAGGGAAATTCGTCTAGCGAAACAAGGCAAAACCGAAAAACCCTTTAGTCTAGCGAGTTTTTCGTCTTGCGAGGCATTCGTCTTGCAGGGCACCACTGTAGTACAAAAAGTTACCAGCTACTTTTTCCACCCTGTACAGTGTTGACAGTCAACTGGGGTTTTTTTCATCTAAAATTATTTGGGGAACTTTACAAATTTAAGTTTTGGAAACTTGCATTTCTGATATGTTTAACTCACTTTTACATTGACTTGGGATTTGCTTGTGAAAGAGAGTTATATTGTAACAACTGTCTACTAACAATAGAAATCTATAAGCCTTTACACAAGGGCTTTGTCAATTGCACTGGCTTCTAGTCTGTTTTCAGGTCCAATTCAAAGGGCAGCTTGGGGTCAGGTTACTTTTTTTAACGTATTTTTATTAAAGATTTCTTGGTTTACAAAATTATGTGAAATGTCTCTTTTTTAAGTTACATTTTCTACAGATCAGTTTCATTTGTTGAGACATTAGTGTTACCTTAGGAAGAAAGGAGGGGGAAATGGAGGGGGCCATGGTGAGTGGGGGTGGAGTCGGGTGGTGATGTTTCTATTTTACTTAATGTATGTGTGGGGTTTTGTGTCAGCGTCACTTGTGCTGGTTCTCTTTACTATTCCCTTGTGTTTCTTTGCTGATGAGAGAGGTTGGGGTTGGCCTAGGGTGTGGTTGTTTGTTTGTGATTGGCTGTGGTGAACTTTGTTTTCATATTCAAAATAAAAAAAATCCTTCCTGTAGCACCTTAAAGACCAACTAAGTTAGTTCTTGGTATAAGCTTTCGTGTGCATGCACACTTCTTCAGATACACTGAAACAGAAGTTGCCAGATCCTTCTATATATTTGTTTTCATATGTGAGTGGGGTGGGTGGGTGTTTTTGAATCAGGTTAGCCATATTGATTTGTATGCTGTTGGTGGATTCTTGTCATTGTCTTGTTGGGCTGTGTATGTGATAAAGGGGAGCCATACCAGGTGAAGGCGTCTTCTTCCATTTATCCCTATGTCAGTTTCAGTTTATTGGATAGTTTTTCTAATACAGTGGTACCTCAGGATGCGAACGGGATCCGTTCCGGAGCCCCGTTTGCATCCCGAACGGAACGCAAGACGCAACGGCACATCTGCACATCTGTGCATGCCGCGTTTCGCCGCTTCTGCACATGCCCGTGACATCATTTTGAGTGTCTGCGCATGCGCGAGCAGCAAAACCCGGAAGTAACATGCTCCGTTACTTCCGGGTTGCCACGGAGCGCAACTCGAACGCGCTCAACTCGAAGCACATTCAACTCGAGGTATAATTGTAATGCTGTTTCCCATACTATTTGGTACCATTGGTCCATGCTTACTCCTGGGGGTCAGGTTACTTGAAGAATCACCTCCACCCACACGTGCCTAACAGGACTAAAACCACGTTTTGTAGCCCTTACAACTGTTTTTAAAACAGATTTTTTTAAAAAAAGAATAGTATTCTCTAAGAAAACAGCATGAGGAAACATACTTCTCGGTTAAGAATAGCTGGTGATACATTTGTTCCTTTCCATCTTACTACGGACTATATCCCCCCTCCAATATCTCTCTCACCTTCCCCAACATCCAGTCTGACTCAGAAGACCCACAGTTCTGCAAGCCACTGTAGTTGTGCATACTAACCTCTTCCACCCACACATGGTACTTATAATGGAAAGCTCTTTCATCTTGTCATAGCTGACAGGTGGGAAGGCAGGGCAGGTGGACCCAAGGAGAAGCCTAGAGAAGACGATTTGCTAGTGGGCACTATGATTAAAACTTCAGATGAGTTCTGATTGTTATCAGGGACTTTTTCTGTCTAGAACATTATTTAGTACAATGGCAGAATGGGTAAAGCACACCCTGGAAAATACCTTGCAGCTGGTGGTAAGACTGTGAGCCAGAGGTTCAAAGATATTATCTGGCAATAAAAGATACAGGGCGTAGCTTTATTTAATTATTTTAATGCAAAGGAATAAATTTTTTAATTTATGTGAGTGATTAAAGAAAAATAACTCCACGCACCTGTGATGCCTCAGGGAGGAACGAGTCGTGCAACTCAGTCACACTCCTAAGTTAACAGCAACCAGGTTATTTTCTTCTCCTCCTCCTCCCTCCCTTTCCCCTGCGTGCCCAAGTGCTGTGCTCAGTGATCTCCTCCCAGAAATTGTCTGAGCCAGCAATGGCACTCATTAAATCCAAATGCAACACGCTAGTAAAAAGTCCTCACCTCTCACCTAAGAACCTCTTACCCAATTACAACAGGGAGGGCTCCCCGCCCCCTCCACACTTTGGTCTTGAAGATGCTCTTCCCATCTGGTCTGGTCCTGTGGCCAAGCCCAGAGATCTGAACACAAGTTAACTGTTCACACAGACACTTAAAGTGTGGAACGAGCACCTTGTAATCTGCATCTACAAGATGACACTGCGCAATCCATATTTACAAGTTTATATATCACAAAGCACAGTCTCATAATTCTGTAATAATGACAGCATTCAGTGTTAGAAGATATCTCCCAACCAGCTGCAATTTCTGATCATCACAAGCAAATACATCTATTAGCTAAATGTTATAACAAATTCACTTGTTTTTAGAAGGCTTTGAATAATTAATTAACACTGAAATTCTTCTATCCACCTCTTTTGAAGTTTCCCTTTCCCTTTCTCCACTTTTTTTGTTCCTTTCATGGGGTTATTAAAGATAAGTGATCCATTTAAAGTAAGATGGTACAAGGTTAAAACAGTTAATCAACCAATGCAGATAACACATGCAAACATAGATATCTATACAAGAAAGGTCAGGTGAGAGAAAACAGGAAGGGTGGTGGGTGAAGCAGACAACAAAGTTATCATAATCACCACCTAGGTCTTATCAGTGAGACATGGTTATTTGTAACATTTTATTTTCATTGCCTCATTAAACCACAAATCTCGCTCTTAAAAAGGAAATAAATTTAGTATTAGTAAAGTTAATCTGTGTTCTGATCAGAGTTCTAACAAGCATTTTATCACACACCTGTGAAAGTTAAATCATTTGACCGCACTGTGGGCAGACAATGGGAAGCTGATAAGAATCAAGTTCTAATACACAGGATCCAAAGGAATCAAATGGTTCTGTTGCTCCGAGGTAAATCAGTAACCAAGCAGATGGAGGCACATCAAATAATGATTGGCATTATGGCAAATACAGTGCAGTACTAGTAGTGCTGAAGCAGAAAGAAAAGCAGCTGTGTTGCCCCAGGAGGGGAAAAAACACACACAATAAAAACATTAGCCTTGGGGCAATACCTTTATTTGGAAATTGAAAATATCACAACATTGTGTAAAGGTTTTTGAGGTCTCCAGAATTCATCATCAGACTAGATGGTGAACAGGAATACCCATGGCAGTGGTTGTTTTTTGTAATTACAGAGATAGGGAAACAACCATTGTATATATTTGCTTCCCAAGAGGTCCCAGTGTGACCTGATTAACATCTAATACAGCCGAATCTGACCATCTGATGCCTTACCCTGGGCTTGTCCACATTTTAGAATTTTTTAGCTGTTAATCTGCTTTCCCCCTATTTGAATTAGACCAGAGTAGTCCACAGCTGATGTATTTGAATTTGTATATGAAGAACAATCTTGGTCTTTCCTGTTCATACCAACAAGTATTTCCCCCTGCTTTTCAATTTGTTGATTCTATTATGCTAATTAAGTAGCAACAGGGTATGCCCACATATAGCTATGCGTGCACCTTGTTATGAAACAAATTCCCTACCCAACAGCTGTGCAAAAGCACACGGTCAAATTGGGCAGCTGTAAATTTGCTTGTGCAGTTTTCTGGTTTTGTTTAAACCTGAGGGCTCAAAAGAAAATATCTTGCCATATAATACAAACACAAGAGTGTCATCATGCTACACTTTGCTTGGCCACACACAGGTGGTACTGTGAACTACAGTGTGGCAATAGACTTCAGAGAGCTGTGGGGCCTTCACAGCAGTGTCTGAGGGCTACGTGGCCTAGGTGAGTCACAGAGCAATAGTCATGACAGGTGCGGGCAGTTCCTCAGCAACTGTCCTGGTCCACTGCCGCTATTGTTCACCTCACAGCCGATGCCATTTCAGCCTTCTCCTGTGAGCAGGATAGTTGCTGAACAGCTGACCTGATCTGCTGTGACTCTTCCTTTGTGGCTCATGTAGGCTGTCGGCCTCCCTTCATGGGAGAATGCATAAAGGGAGGGGGGTTCCTCTGTGGCTAATTTGAGCCTACTTGTGCTGCAGTTTCCCCCTTCCTCACAGGAGAAGCGGTAAGGGGAAGGGAGGTTTGGCAAGGCCCAAAGGGAGAGGGGAGGGAGATATCTATCTCTCCTTTGTGCCTTTCCTCTCTCCAGGTAAGAGCACTCTGTTAATGTTCAGAGGTACCTGATTTGGGGGTTCTCCCACTCTCTGCCTCAGGCGGAAGCAGCAGCATGAGGTGGAAAGGGAAAAGGTCTACTGGGTTACCTTAGGCAATTGAAAAATGGAGAGTAGGGGAGCAAGTAAAGGTGAAAGACCCCTGGATGGTTAAAAAGGTAAAAGTAAAGGACCCCTGACAGTTAGGTCCAGTTGCGACACTCATCAGTCAAGTTCAACTATGGGGTGTGGCGCTCATCTCTGCTTTCAGGCCGAGGGAGCTAGTGTTAGTCTGCATACAGCGTTTCCGCATCATGTGGCCAGCATAACTAAACCACTTCTGGCGCACGGGACACCGTGACGAGTGCCAGAGTGCACGGAAATGCCATTTACCTTCCCGCTGCAGCGGTATCTACTTATCTACTTACACTGGTAGACTTTCGAACTGCTAGGTTGGCACAAACTGGGACAAAGCAACAGTTCATCCCGTTACGCAGATCTGAACTGCTGACCTTCTGATCAGCAAGCCCAAGGGGGTTGTCAATGAAGGTTTTGTGCAAATCTGAGGGACCAATTCTTGGGCTGTAGCCCTCTCCTTGCACTGTTTATTCTGTTATCACCAGGTTGGGCACTGCTTTTCTTCTGGGTGAAGACAAAGGCCAAGTAAGTAGTTCTGCCTTCTCTCCTGTCACCCAATAGCATTTCTTAACCTTCTCCACGTAAAGGACCTACTACTACCTCGTTCTTCCTCTTGCTTTGAACATAGCCGAAAAAACCTTTAAAAAATATTTTTCACGTCTCTTACAAATGTGGTAGAGTATACTAAAAAGGGGCAAACACTACAAAGAAACAACTGTCGTGTAATGGGTGCTCCCTAGCTTTAAATGTAAAACAAGAAGACCCAATTATGAACTGAAAATTGTAATCATAATTTTCCTGACATTTTCCTTAAGGGGAAAAAACCTACCCACTCAATAAGCTGTCAAGTCCAGTGGGAGGTCAAAACGCTTACATGCTGCAGGGAGGGGGTAAAAATAAAGCCAGCAAGCCCATTACATATTGCCATATCCCCTGTCTCTCCCTCACAGACATTAGGACTCCACTATTGTATGTCTGAGCACTTTCTGTTATGCTGCTCGGTAAGAAAACAGGAGAAAGTGCTGAGGATTATGAAGCAGTTATTACTGGAGCTTAAGCACATGCCGCTCTTGCTGCAACTTTACTTAAAGTGGAATCGTGTGTCTACTCAGAAGCAAGCCTCATTAATTTAATGGGACTTACTTCCAGGAATATGGGTGAAGGATTACAGTTTAAGAGCTGTCAAGAGAACACTAAAAAGAGAAGTCAGAGATGGTGAACAACCGCTTCAGAAATGGACAAGGGATGGCCATTCAAATCTCTCGTATTAAGTTCTAAAAGGATTAAAACAGTATCACATAGCAAACAGTACTACTGCATATATCATCCTGTTTCCGGTAGTGGTTTTTGTTAAAGCCTAGCCATAAGAACATTTTTCAGTCTTTTCAAAGCTGCTACTGCAAAAGTCCTACATTTAGAACTTCATCTGTAATTATCTTCAAAGCACATTTTATTAATTATGTTGCAGATAAAAACTGTACCAGATACATTTCCCACTTAAGCATCTATTTACAGGAAGAAACTCGCTGGCTGTTTCAAATAAAAGAATAACTTGGCTCTAGCATCTTGATACATGTTTCCTGGTGCCTAAAAGTGACAAGAGTGATTCATGAAACTAATACAGTGGTGCCTCGCAAGACGAATGCCTCGCAAGACGGAAAACTCGCTAGACGAAAGAGTTTTCCGTTTTGGAGGTGCTTCGCAAAATGAATTTCCTATGGGCTTGCTCCGCAAGACGACAATGTCTTGCGAGTTCCTGCTGGTTTTTTTCCCCGCCCCCTTCTAAGCCGCTAAGCAGCTTATCAGCTGATCCGATCAGCAGATAAGCCGCTAAAAGCCGCTAATAGCGCTAATCCGCTAATCCGTCAATGGGCTTGCTTCGCAAGACGAAAAAACCGCTAGACGAAGAGAATCACAGAACGGATTCTTTTCGTCTTGCGAGGCACCACTGTATTTTGATTGCCAATCAGGTAACAGTTTGACAGCGACTGTTCCAGTGTGTTTTTTGAGCAAGCGTAACAGACACAAACAAACAAAAACACAGGCACAAACTGGGTTACTGCATGTAAAATCCTATGTTCTGTCTACAGAGGTACGGTGGTTTCAATCACACAAAAGCACCAAACTATGCTCGCCAAACGTGTCTCTGTATACACACAGGGTGTTAAATACTGCTATTAATATATCTGTCAATATCTGTATTGGATTTGAAACTGTTTACATAGATACATATTTTGACTGCTTTTATATAAAAGTTTTTAATTGTTTCTATATATGCAATTGTTTTATAAGTTTTATTCTATTGTTAAATTGCTTTGCATTGCTTCATATGAAATGATTTATACATGAAATAAATAATTGTGCTGTAAAAACCTTTTCAGCTATGAAAATCTTGATTTTTGTGCATTTATGTGACAATCACATGTAACCCAGTTGTTTTGCTTAAGCCTGCATAACAGCAGCAGAGCATACAACTTTTAAAAAAACCCCAACCTTATCCATTTAATATTCCACAGTTTTTATGCCAAAATCTTAAAACTGCTTTTTAAACCCAGGGAGTCTGGAGGTTAGTGGAACATTACCCTCTGGTCAGTAGGCTGCTAAGCACACATTTATTATAATGCTTTCATTTTCACGGTGCAGATTTCTTCCTTTAAATTGGGCCGTTTTTCAAGGTTTGTGACCTTATCTTCAAATGCCTGTAGCCAGGCTACTATAGCTGACACTCTAAAAACATGTCCTGCCACAATAGCTACAGTCCACTGAACTATTCAAGCTGTCAGCCAAGAGAGTGAGAGAGACATGCACGTGAGGGCAGTTTTGCCTTGGCAGCTGATCCCATGCTGGCAAAGTTGAAGGTGCTGATAGTCAGGAACAAGCTGCGCTGCATAATAAGACCAACCTTTGTTGGTTATATGCCTCACTGACCGCAATGCGACTTACTTCTGAGTAAGTAAGTCCTAAAACATGTATTTTTAGAGCACTAAAAATATTTGACACAGTGCAAGTTTATCAGATTCACCATTTCCTGTTTCATCCACTGGGATTTGGCTAGCGTTACAAGTTTTGAAAGCTAAACCCAGAATTGGAGGGATTAATTTGGTTAGAAGTCCCACGAGGCAAAAGATATACACACCTGGGATGCAGCTCTTAAAGAATATAAAACTTTATAGTTCAGTCTGTTTGCTTGGAAATATGTCCTTTAGGGAAACTGGTTTCCCCCAACAAGTGGTTGTGTGTTTGTGTCTGTAGTGGTAGTGGTGGTGGTGGTGGTGGTGGTGGTGGTGGTGGTGGTGGTGTGTGTGTGTGTGTGTGTGTGTGTCTTTTGATTTTGAGGCTTTATGTCATAATTCCTAAAGCACTGCCTCCAGAACAGACCTATGGGTTTCAATGGTAATAATTTGATATTTTTGCCTCCTCCAGTCAAACATTCTGTTATGTAAAGCACAAAGTCATACCAAAACACAGGAGACTGAATTTCTGAGTATTTCCTACTAAAAATTGCTAGGGTCATTTTGTTCATAACCATCACTTAAGACACCAGATACACAGGCGGAATTATAAATTCTATTCTACTGAACTGATTCTTTCCAATCATGTCTTAGATTCATACCAGACAGCCCTAAAGATTATCCAGGACAAGACGGGCAAATAACCAAGACAAACAAAAGCTCAACTATTGTATGCTGCCAGGACCGATCCTCTCCGTTTTACAGAGTTTTGTGACTCTGACACTTTGTTAACCTCAGTATCGCTCTTCAGAAACTCAGGGGGGTGCTCCTACACTGTTTGGCAAATGTGCTGGTCTGGCACGTCATTCAGCAGATAGTGTTACAACGCAGGGTATATGCTGCTGATCTGGGACATGTGTTGTGAGGCTATACAATCTGGCAGTATTTTACCACTAAGGACAACATGGGTCAAATGGAATCTAAATTAAGAACAAAAGAATTTCTCAGTCTTGAGCTCAACTGAAAACAAAAACTTCTGTGTTTAGCTAGCAAAGCAATGCCAATGCACAACCTTTTACAGATAGCCCATCCTCATGCAGCCATGCAGCCTGGTATCACACACCCTTTTTGTGTGTGCTCAGAATCAAATACTGGTATGTTGCTCTCCTCTATGATGGGAGGATGAATGACTTCAAGTGTACCTTGCCAGTTAGTATATGACGGCTGTGACACATTGTGACAATACAAGCCAGGGATGTCCCTCTTTTTTTTTAAGTGGCCCTGTTTTTTTGTGCTGCGCATGTCATTTTGGACTGGTACACTGCACCAAGGCGCTAACACTTTCCCCATGCCTTTTCTACTCAAATCATTATCCCAGGGTCTCCCCACATTTTTTCAGTCTAAAATATCAGGAACATAGGGAGCTGCACTGGCCTACCAAGCTCAGTATTGTCTAAAATGGTACAGAAATGGCACTCCAGGGTCTCTTCCAGCCCTACCTAGAGATGCTGGGAATTGAACCTGGGACCTTTGGCATGTAAAGCAGATGCTCTTCTCCTTCCCCTTCCCCATTTCTCTTACGACTCAAGAGGACTGAATCCAAACTAAGTTAGTTGCATTTAGGACCCACTGAAAGCAATGTGAGAACTCCAGTCCCACTACTTTCAATGGGAACTACGTGTAGCTAACCTACAGCACTAACATCCTATACATGTTTACTCAGAAGTAAGTCCCACTGATTTTAATGAGACCTATTAGCCCAAGGTATTTGGGCAGAGAGTTGCAGCCTTAGTCTGGAGCCGATGCAGAATCTTTAAGCGTTAACTGTGAATGCAATATTAATTACTATGTTTCTTTCACTAAAGTACTTATTATTTCTAAACTCCTTGCCAACCAAATAGTTAAATGTACGAAGGCAGGAGAGCAGGCAGGCAAACATGAAAGAAGGAACAGCTAGCTAGAAGAAAGAAGAAAGCATCAAACGCATCTGCAGTGCCCCAAGAGCTCGTTTTCATGCGCTGAGAGTCAAGGGCTCTCTGACTGGCAATGGCAGAACAGCTGCACCCCACAGCGCTTCCCTTTCGTAAGAGACGCCACAACTCTGGCATCAACCAGTCCCAGGCTTTACAAAACACAGACCTTCCCTGGCAGGGGGCTCATGTTCTCACATGTCCACAGCTGGCACAAGATGAAGGGGAAAAGGATTCTGGTAGAGAGGGGAAAGAGAGGAACTTAGCTCAAGAGAGGAAATAATTAAAAGTTTCAAAATCGCTCTGAGAAGAGTAAGCCCTCCATTAGACCTGGAGTTGGGAAAGCGCTTCACTGAAAGGGCAGCACTTCGTCAAAAGAACCAAGAAATCAAAGCTATGAAGCACATTCAGATATGGTAGAGCTTTGAACTGGGAAAGTTCCTCGTGGAACAGCCATACATTCAAGCTGCTCCGCCTCAACCCCACATCTACAACGGGGAGATATTGATGGGCTGGTACCATACAGAATGGTTGTAAGGATTACTGAAGTTCTATATTTAGAGTACATTGACCACAGCAGGTTTTTAGTAGTGTCCCCTTGGTTTGTATTGTTTAATGCTATTCCCTTTCCAGCTGCTGGTTGGTTTGTTTTTAGCAACCACTTTTTTAGTGGTCCTCTTGACATATTAAGTTAATACCATTTTCTTATGATAGCTGGTTGCTATATGTGTTTTCAAATATTGCATGATTACAAATATTGATTTCATTTCTTAATGAATCCATTCTTGAAATGCATTTCAAAAGGCAGGACATTAGTAACCATACCTAGCATTAATTTCGTTAATGTTTCTTCCTCTGCAACATCCTGAATTTTAACAAGTGGCTGAAATACTGTACTTTAAGCATACAAAAAGGGTTGATATCCTCATCTTCAACCCCATCTTTAGTCACTCCACATTAACTATTGCTTTCATATCAAAATGATCCTGTTTTAAGTTTACATTAATTTTGCCTTTTCTGCAGTCGGCTTATCCCCTATAGGTCCTTCCTCACAAGTTGTTTCTGCTTCTCTATGGTAAATCTTCCTCAGTGGTGGCTTGGGCCCATTGAGAATGGTATCCAGGCTGAAGGAATGGAGGCCAACAGTAGGTGGAACCAGAGCCAATGACAAATGGAGCCTACCAATTCCAGTTTTGTCTAGAGATGAGAAGGCACAGATCCATTTTTTAATCAATTTTTCGGGGGGGGGGGGCTTTTTTAAAAACACACACAAACGAACAGAAAATTGGGGTAGGCCTGTTTACCCTCCCCCATTTTTTCTGGTTTTACCAATCCCCCGCACCCTTCATATCTCTAGTATTGTCCCCACCCACCTCTCTGTTGAGTTCTACAAAGCAACACTGAGACTACAGAGGAGCAAGCTGACAGCCAGTGCTACCTCTAGGCTGCTTGTAAGTTAGACTGCTCACAAGTAAGAATGCAGGCAGGTGCCGGCTGGCTGAGGCTAGACTGGGAATGGCGAAGTAGTCCCATTTGCCCTAATGAACTAGTATCCACTATTTCCCCATATTTAACAGACTCAACTTTCTGGGTCCATTATACTTTGAATAAAGGCAGCTCTGTTCACTACATGGGGGCAGGGATTCAATGCTTTGATATAGGATGGAAGTCTCCATATACAAGGGTAAGGAAGAAAGGTTCAGGGCATTCAATTCTTTCATATAGGATGGCAGTCTCCATATACAAGGGTAAGGAAGAAAGGTTCAGGACAGGTTGCACCACTCCCCAAACATCTATGCAGTTGATGGAGGCAATTGCATTACCAATAGGAAGCAGTCAGGTTTTTTAAAAGCCCCTTGCTCTTTAACAACTGAACATGAATGGCATAAATGAGAACACTGAAATCCAAACACAGGACAGCCTTGTTCTGTTAGCTCAGTTGGTTACAGCGTGATGCTGATAATGCCAAGGTCACATGTCTGATCCCTGCATATTCCTGCATTGCAGAGAGTTGGACTAGATCAGAGGCCGGCAACCTAAGGCCCATGGGCTGGAAGTGGCCCATGAGGGTCGCTTAACTGGCCCATGGGCAGCCCCTGAACCGAGCCACCCACTCAGTGATTTCCAACGCACTGCGCTAAGCCAGCGCAGCGCGGCACAGGGACTCTATTCCATGTATCCAGAAATCGCTTCTGCGTATGCCCAGACGCCAAAAATTGCTTCTGCGCAGGTGCGGTTTTCGGCGTCTGGGCATGTGCAGAAGCGATTTCCAGCCCTGCGGACATACACAGATGCGATTTCCGGTGTCGTGCTGTGCCAACCCAGCCCAGGGAGGATCTCCACAGGAGTGATCCAGCCCAAGCCCAGTAAGCCTTGCCAACCCCTGGGCTAGATGATCCAGGAGGTCCCTTCCAACTTGTACCATTCGGTATGAATGAGGTTCTAATGCAGAGGTATGGACAAGACCCAGGTGCCTCCATAGTCCAGGCACCTCCAAGCACAACCTTGATCTCTAGTCCCTGAAAATATGTCACAGAATGTGTAACAGAGAAATATTGCAGCACAAACTGACAAAGGGGGTGTTCACTACAACAGGGTTGGGATGGGGGTTTAAAAGGACCCAGCTCGCTTAGTTCCTTCTCATGTGTGTAGCGGGGAGGGGGACGACTTACAAGACACTTCACCCATCCCAAGAGAGAGGAGGCTGAGCTTTGAGTCTCTTCAAAGAACACCTGATACACAGCCTGGGGCAACAAACAGACTTCTGAATGAGATTAACATGATTTGGTTTCTCTAATCACAATTACCTGTAGTCTCACAGCCAGTTAATTCTATTAACAAGGCCTTGAGAAACACAATAAAGCACCTGGAGAAAGGCTGCTATTCTCTCCAAAGAATTTTTTTTAAACAAACCCAGGTCAATGCCGAAAGAGATTCAAAAGCACTTTCCCAAACATTGCTTACTTTTACTGGATTCATATTAATCAAACAAACCCTTAGTCAACAGCTTTTGTGAAAATCATATAGGCGCTCCCCCACACCCCTGAAATAAAGTAACTCTTTTAAAAGTGTATCTGAAGAAGTGTGCTTGCACACGAAAGCTCATACCAAGAACTAACTCAGTTGGTCTTTAAGGTGCTACTGGAAGGAATTTTTTTCTTTTAAAAACAACAGACCTGAGCATGATCTATACAACACAGGGACGGGACAACCAACTTATTTTTTACTACAGCAGCAGCCTACTTTTGAGAGAACTGAACTTCCCAAATTCCACACAGTACAGAAATTTAAGGCAGGTAAAAGTCAACAGATTTTTCAAACAGTTTCCAAAAAAGTATGAATTTAAATGTAGGAGCACAAGTAAAAGGGATGAATGGGCTAAATAGGTAAGCAGATCAAATCCATCCATTATTTAGGAGATTATGACCTAGATTTAAATATATAATTGAGAACTAAAAGCAGATATTCAAGTTTAGGGGACAAAAGGCTGGGAGGCCTGAACTTCAACATAATGACATGAAATTATTATTGTCTCCTCCCACATAACAAGACCCTAAGATCTGGTTTGCCAGAAGCAGCTTAGTCATGCTGGCCACATGACCTGGAAGCTGTACGCCGGCTCCCTCGGCCAATAAGGATGAGCGCCACAACCCCAGAGTCGGCCACGACTGGACCTAATGATCCTTTAAGATCATTTTCCCAGGTGTCATGGCCAGATGAAGAGGAGAAGGCCAGTAGCTCGGTAGTAGAACATGCACTTTATTTGCAAAAGGTCTTGTGTTCAGTCCCTAGCATCTCCAGGTCGGGCTGGAAATGTCCCCTGCCTGAAACTTTGGAGAGCCAGTGCTAATACTTTTGCTGACACTGAGCTAGATTGACCAATGCTCTGACCTAATATAAGGCAGCATCCTATCACCCACCCTTGATGTCAGCGGCGTAGCGTGAGTTGTCAGCACCCGGGGCAACGCAAGTAATTTGCGCCCCCTAACCCGGGGCAAGGCAAGTAATTTGCGCCCCCCCAACCCCTAACCTGCGAGTTGCCGCTGGCGCTGCCGCGCAAACAACGCTGCTTGCCCGAAGGAGGATGGAGGCAGAAGCAGCCGCCGCCTGTGGCTGGGCCGAGGGGATGGCGGCAGCGGCAGGGTGCAGAGGCTGCCCGTGCCCGGCCAGGCGTCGGTGGCGGCGTCGGCGCTGCTGCAGCGGCTGCTCCTCCTGCGAGCAGTGAGCGGAGCGCAGCCACAGCGACGGCGGGGGGCGCGCGCGCTAGGGCGCAAGGCTGGCGGTGGCGGCGGGGAGCCCGGCGGAGGAAGGAACTTGTCCCTTCCCTCTGGACTCGCGCCCCCCCCCCAGATGTTGCGCCCGGTGCGGCCGGCACCCCTGGCACCCCCCACGCTACGCCACTGCTTGATGTGGGCGACTACTAGAGAAGTTGTATTTTCAGTGGTGGAGAGGCTTGCCTGGTGCCCAAGTTGTGGTCCTTTTAGCACCTTTTTATTTTCTAAAGCTTTTCAATCTTAATAAAAGTAATAATTATTGTTTCTTAGATTTTTTTTGCACTGTAGCCTTCCACTGACACTATTTTAATTCTGGTTTTATTCTCTTATTGTTTTTAGTTTTACATTTGTGTTTTATGTCATAGTTTTATACTTTTGGTCTTAATTTTTACTTGTAAACTGCTCAGAAAAGCTTTGTTTATTGGGTGGTATATACATGTTATAAAAAAGGGGGGGTACATTCTTTTAAAAAACCGAACACACAGAATCATCATATGATGACTGAGAAATTTGCTCTGAAATACTAGGGGGTAAGGGAGCTGGCTTCAATTGCATGTCCACTCAACAGAGTTCTTGGTTGGCCAAATCAAAACATCTGAGCCTTTGTTTCCTACACTTAAGATGTGGCATAACAATGACCAACCCCACTGGATGGAGCAAGATAATGAGCATTCAACTAATAAAATTAGCCAGTTTTATACGAAGTTAAAAAAGATAACAGAGCTGGATGGTGCTTTCCCACAGACTGGCTTATCCAGTGCCTTCAAAGAAAGGCTTTTCCTTATGGGGCTGTTACTTATTTGCTTAAATGAGTAGATTTTGAATCGTGTTACTGGAAAACCAAGGAGTTATCTCCTGATAAGGAGCTTATCGGGAGTTCCTCAATGAAAAGTTCAGCAAGGACAAACAATTTTACCTAGAAGACAGCTTGCACACTACTGCCAATCTGCTCCTGCAGGGGAATATTGGGCTTGTTTTAACCTAAGAGCATTCTCATTTCCATGCAGGATCAGCAAAGACCTGGCCAAAACCATACATGAGCGGAGTATACCTTTTTGATCATTCTGCTCAGTCATCTGCAATGTGCAGGAGTTCCTTGGCAGGAAGCCAATGTGGGAAGGGTTCTTTGAATATAGATAAATAAATAAATAATAGGTGGCTACATGCCAATTGTGATCAAAGAGATGTTTAAGAGACACACCTCACACTTTCCCCTTTGCAGTATACTATAGACCAGTTTTAATTGTTGGGATTGGGTATAATCAAAGGAGGAACTATGCTATTTTGAAGCAGGGAAATGATGGTGACGATGCAAATACAGATTTTTTAGTATCTGAACTCAATGTCCCAGCAGGATTAAGTCCCTCATTGGGAAGCCTGGAGACCACATCAGTCCTTCCAAACTTCTCCTCTTCTTCCCTTACTTCCATTAATCTTATACTTTTGTTTGCTAAGATGCTTCCAGTAGCTGCTAACACATAGCTCACTCAAGTTGCATTCTGCAACTCATTTAAAAGTATATCACACAACACATGCAGTTTCCTAAAGAAACACAGAAGCCATGACAGACATTGGTAGCCACCAGGTCATGAGAGATGAACTATTCCCAGAGCCTATTCAGCATGGAAGACAATTTCCCAAAATTTATTTGAACACTAGTTTAGATTACAGGATTACATGTGTATAACATCTCTGCTATCCATAGGCATATTTTGTACTGCAAATACTTTATCTTCCATTGCTTTACACATTTCACACGCACTTTCAAGGACAGAAGAAGTGTGCCAAATGACTGATGAGGAGAAGGCTGTGATCTTAATATATATATATATACCGTATTTTTCGCACGATTGGACGCACCGGACCATAGGACGCGCCTAGTTTTTTTGGGGGGAAATAAAGGAAAAAAATTTTCCCTTTATTTCCCCCCCAAAAGCAGGTCAGGGAAACCGAACCAGGTCGAGGAACAGCGGGATAGTGGCGCTGCGCCTCCCTGCTGTCCCCCGAGCTTGTGGGGCTGGCTGATGTCTGCCTAGCGCGCGGGGCGCTCTGCTTCAGGGCGCCCTACCCGCCGGGCGGCAGGCTGCTATCCGCAGCTTGGGGAGCCTTGTGGGGAACTGCTGCAGGGCTCCCCACGCTGCGGATGTATGCCTGGCGCGAGGGGCGCTCTGCTTCAGGGTGCCCCACCCGCCGGGCGGCAGGCTGCTATCCGCAGCGTGGGGAAGCTTGCGGGGAGCTCCTGCAAGGGTCCCCATGCTGCGGATGTGTTCCCAAAGCGCCGGGAGCTCTGCTTTCAGGGCGCCCGACGCTCCGGGAAGCAGGCTGCTATCCGCAGCCTAGACACGGCTAGCGGAGCGCTAATCCCGAAGCTTGGGGCGTGCGGAGCTCAGCGTGCCCCAAGCTTCTGGGCGCCGGCAAGGTCTCCGCTAGCCCTGGGAGAGCCCCGCGACGTCGCGGGGCTCTCCCAGGGCTAGCGGAGACCTTGCCAGCACCCAGAAGCTTAGGGCGCGCTGAGCTCCGCACGCCCCAAGCTTCGGGATTAGCGCAGTGGTCCGCTAGCCCTGGGAGAGCCGTGCGACGTCGCGGGGCTCTCCCAGGGCTAGCGGAGACCTTGCCAGCACCCAGAAGCTTGGGGCGCGCTCAGCTCCGCACGCCCCAAACTTCGGGATTAGCGCAGTGGTCCGCTAGCCCTGGGAGAGCCGCGCGACGTCGCGGGGCTCTCCCAGGGCTAGCGGAGACCTTGCCAGCACCCAGAAGCTTGGGGCGCGCTCAGCTCCGCACGCCCCAAACTTCGGGATTAGCGCAGTGGTCCGCTAGCCCTGGGAGAGCCGCGCGACGTCGCGGGGCTCTCCCAGGGCTAGCGGAGACCTTGCCGGCACCCAGAAGCTTGGGGCGTGCTGAGCTCCGCACGCCCCAAGCTTCGGGATTAGCGCAGTGGTCCGCTAGCCCTGGGAGAGCCGCGCGACGTCGCGGGGCTCTCCCAGGGCTAGCGGAGACCTTGCCGGCACCCAGAAGCTTGGGGCGTGCTGAGCTCCGCACGCCCCAAGCTTCGGGATTAGCGCAGTGGTCCGCTAGCCCTGGGAGAGCCGCGCGACGTCGCGGGGCTCTCCCAGGGCTAGCGGAGACCTTGCCGGCACCCAGAAGCTTGGGGCGCGCTCAGCTCCGCACGCCCCAAACTTCGGGATTAGCGCAGTGGTCCGCTAGCCCTGGGAGAGCCGCGCGACGTCGCGGGGCTCTCCCAGGGCTAGCGGAGACCTTGCCGGCACCCAGAAGCTTGGGGCGTGCTGAGCTCCGCACGCCCCAAGCTTCGGGATTAGCGCAGTGGTCCGCTAGCCCTGGGAGAGCCGCGCGACGTCGCGGGGCTCTCCCAGGGCTAGCGGAGACCTTGCCGGCACCCAGAAGCTTGGGGCGTGCTGAGCTCCGCACGCCCCAAGCTTCGGGATTAGCGCAGTGGTCCGCTAGCCCTGGGAGAGCCGCGCGACGTCGCGGGGCTCTCCCAGGGCTAGCGGAGACCTTGCCGGCACCCAGAAGCTTGGGGCGCGCTCAGCTCCGCACGCCCCAAACTTCGGGATTAGCGCAGTGGTCCGCTAGCCCTGGGAGAGCCGTGCGACGTCGCGGGGCTCTCCCAGGGCTAGCGGAGACCTTGCCGGCACCCAGAAGCTTGGGGCGTGCTGAGCTCCGCACGCCCCAAGCTTCGGGATTAGCGCAGTGGTCCGCTAGCCCTGGGAGAGCCGCGCGACGTCGCGGGGCTCTCCCAGGGCTAGCGGAGACCTTGCCGGCACCCAGAAGCTTGGGGCGCGCTCAGCTCCGCACGCCCCAAACTTCGGGATTAGCGCAGTGGTCCGCTAGCCCTGGGAGAGCCGTGCGACGTCGCGGGGCTCTCCCAGGGCTAGCGGAGACCTTGCCGGCACCCAGAAGCTTGGGGCGTGCTGAGCTCCGCACGCCCCAAGCTTCGGGATTAATGCAGCGCTCCGCTAGCGGTGGGAGAGCTGGGTCTCCCTCTGCTAGCAGATAGCTTCCTGAAGCCTGGAGAGCGAGAGGAGTCGGTGCGCACCGACCCCTCTCACTCTCCAGGCTTCAGCGAAAGCCTGCATTCGCTCCATAGGACGCACACACATTTTCCCTTGCTTTTTAGGAGGGAAAAAGTGCGTCCTATGGTGCGAAAAATACGGTATATATATATATATATATATGCTTTCGTAGATTTTCACGGGTACAGGAATGCAGGTTTTGGTGTCTTCGGGTGTCTTCCCGTGTAAGAGTTGGGGTGTCTAGGCGACGTTTCAACAAGAAACGTTTCAACAAGAGTTGGGGTGTCTAGGCGACGTTTCAACAAGAAGCCGAAAGCACCAGCCTGAAGATGACGAGTGAGACCTCGTCGAAACGTCGCCTAGACACCCCAACTCTTACACGGGAAGACACCCGAAGACACCAAAACCTGCATATATATATATATATATATATATATGTATGGAATAAACCTTGTTAAATCCAGTGGGGTTCACTTCCAAATAGCAATGCATAGGACTGTGCTGTAAGGCATACTTATCTGGGAGCAAACCCCATAGAACACAACAGGACTTACTTTAGATTTACACAAATTTAAACCAGCAAGTTCAAATCTTACCTTAGCAACAAACTCACTAGATAGTCTTAGGCAAGTCACTATCTCTCAGCAGCCCATCCAGAAAATGATATTAACAATAATACAGTTGTTGCAAATGTGAAACATTGCGAAACACTTTGGAACACCCAGAAAGTGCTACGTAAATACTGTTGTTATATAATCTCAAAAGTGCTAGAACCCTTCTTGGGGTTTGTTTGCTTTTTAGTATAAAGACTCCTAACTTGATGCTTAGTTTAGCTTTGTTCCACCCTGATCAAAGGCATCCCTTTTCGTATGGGATGGAAAAAAAATGCCCCAATGCGGTTAATAGAGAGCCATTCCTGGCCCATTGTGAACAACATTCAGTCATCCCAGCCCCCCACCCCCGTTTTAAACAATGTTATACTGAAACGTGTCTGCAGCGCTTCCACCAGCCAACCCATTCACCGGTAATATTAACTGGCTGTAGAAGGAGATGAAAATCACCTTCTGTATTTGCATTACAAGCCTAAAGGATTTTTGCAGGTGTTTGAAAGGAAGACGACTAGCATTGTGTTGCTGGCTACGTCGGCTTTTGCTTTCAAGAATGAATGAACACAGGTTGAAAAACACTGAAAGCAAGACTGCAAACCCCGCGGGCAACCATCCGACTCCCACCTCAGGTAAAGGAGGAAACGCTAGGGAGACTTTAAATCGCCTGCCCCACCCAAGACGAGCCGGGCAGCGGGAGGAGGGGCGCCCCCCCATTCATCCCTGTCTTCCTTCCAACCTGTGCCCGGGGGTCTTGGGGTGACCAATGCCCCACCCACCCCAGTTACGAGAAAAATGGGGCGAGCAGAAATCCGAAGAGCCTCCAGAAGGGAGGGGTGCAGGGAAGCCGCCTGCCTGGACTGCGCCGCTCCCTCCCTTCCTCCCTCGGCTGCTGCAGGGAAGGCGCAGCGGAGGCCACCTGCTCCGCGCCCGCCGGAGCCTCACCCAGATACTCGAGCCCCGATGGGGAGAGGCGGTCGGCGTTCAGCATCCTGTCAAACCTCCTCCCTTCTTTTTTCCCCTACACCGGTCTCTAGGACACCAGACGCTGCGGCCAGGAAAATTGTCTCCGGCCAGAAACAAGCTCCCTCGCAACTAGGATCCCCCTTGGAGGAAGAGGAGCAGGAGCGGGAAGGCCGCGCCCGGAAACCCCCCCCCCTCTTCGCGCTCCCCCGCATCACTGTTTACCCAGGTGCCCAGTCAAGAGGGCTTTGAGGGTTGGGGTGGGCTGTTTGTTTGTTTGAGATTGCTATTAATAAAGGTGTCTGCAGAAGCATCCAGGGTTAACTACCTGCTTTAGATAATACTTCACCAGACCCCTTCTTTTGAAATGTAGATGACGGCAGCAGGCGTCAAACTTTTTAAAAATTTATTAATTGAACAGTGGAACAATCAAAATCTATAAACCACTTAAAGCAACAACTAAAAAAGGCCAAACATCACAATTGGAGCACTTCATATTATATGATTAACAAATCAATACAGCATTTATGAAAATTAATTCCATTTGACATTAACAAAATAGTAACCAAAAAATAAACCAAGCACTGAATTTCATACACACTCTCCACACACCCCATGACTCATACTCTCTCACTCTGTTCACATGATTATAATACATTAAAATACACATGATGCCCATGGCAACTCCCTTCCTGAAGGTTCCTCAGGCTAGAGGTGGGCCAGCACAGGTGAGACCATCCACCACCTCAGGACAGACACAGTCTCTTTCCCCTCACAGTTCTTCCTCTGGAAACAGCTCCTTTATGAAGGGTGGGGGCAAGGCATGTGGAAAAATACATTACCTGCTGACCAGCACAGAGTCTCTGTGCATGTTGTTTAAGTAGATTACTTAAACAACATGTAGCATGCAATAGCAGAAATAACAAGGGAGCTTCACAGTTTCACTTTAGTTGTAGAAACATGCTCCCTCCCAATAATCTCCAGCTGTACCTAGGGATGCTCAGGATTTCGACCTGTGACATGCAAAGCAGAGGTTCTACTACTGAGCTAGGTCCCTCCCTAATGTCTTATAGCAAATATTAGAAAGTATTCAAGCCTTTATTTTCTTTCCTAATTGAGACATTACTAACATGTTTACCCTTGTCTACTTCTTGGAGCAACCAGTTATCAAATGCCAACACAGGTTACTGCCTGCTGTTGTGTGTATATTTGCCCCCTGGTATTTGCATTGATGTACTAGTTTAGCATTGCTTTGAAACAATCGACTACCCTTCCACACCTCTATTCTACACCTCTTGGTTTCAATACAACAAAACATTTCTTTCAAAAAATGACACCCAGATCTGTACTTTAAACAATATACTATAAATGGTTCTGTTATACAGCTACAACTGATACAATAAACTGAAAAGAGATAACTGTTTTGGTTTGCTAAAAAATGTGTGCCTGGAGGAGTTATTTGATCATATGCAATACTTCTTGATCAGTAATTTAAGTACAGTAGTTTCCACAGTTCTCTCTAAGATTCAAAGTACTTTAAATTCCTTACCTTCAGAGCCCAATTCTCTAAAACTACATGAACAGCAGAACTACACCTGCAGGGGCTTTTACCCATACAGATGACACAATAGAACCCAAGGCGGTCACTCCACACAGCACGGTCAGCTCCCAGTACCAAATAAAGAGGATAAGATGTTAGAGTCTGGTGTGGATTTCATGCTCTGCTACTGAAAACAGCAGAACATAGTTCTAGACTATTTATTGTTGCTGTTTTTTAGCTCTGTCTGTGAGTATGGTGCTTTTCATGTCTCTTTCCTAAGGAATTTGCAATCCAAAATTAGAGACGGGAACAACAGAGGAAGGGGAGGGTAGCAGAGGCAGGAGTAAACAAGGAAGCTTTATGTAATGGTTAACATTACATGTGCTTAGGCTTAGTAACAGTTAATTAGTTTGCTCTTTCCAAGATATTGCTGTTTCATCTGTCATTATATGGACCACTCACTTATACATGCTGTTTTGCATGTAGGTTTAAAAGCTACATTTGGAATTTTTGTGGGTATTTCTGTGGTCCTTCTTTTCTCTAGATCTTTTTGCCCAAAATATGTTTTGTTGCTTCTGTGAGGGTTTACTCTCTCTTAAGACCAGCTAAAGGGATGAAATCTTCCTTTCACACACAAAGCCCATTTGTGGTTGTAATAATGATAAGTTTGAGCACTACTGGCGCCTGACTGTTAATGACTCAAAAGAGAACCAAATAAAAACAAGATGTTGCGTCTTGAGCCCTTCACACACTTTATTCTGCTTTGTCACTTGCCCATTGGCCTGCCCCAGCTTGAAGCTGCTTATTACAAGATCCGCTACAGAGATCACCTGCTCTTCAGCAAGTGAGGAGAGTTTAAAAAGCTAAACTCTGATAAGTACATAATGGGTTTTATTATAATTGTGTGTTTTCAGTATATTTACCAGATTTTTTTCAGTGAATCTGGGGACTCTTTTTTATTATTATTATTTTGAAGTTGAGTAGCAACAGGGAGTCAGTAGTGGGGATGGTGAGGCGAAAGACCCTGGGCCCAAGCACACATGTATATTGTATAAAGGTGCAAAGCCCTTCTTTCGCACCCTGTGAAACATAAATGCACAGTTTTTAAAAAACTGGGCAACAACCACCCGCCCACAACTCCCAAGCCTTCCCCAATCAGTCAATATAAAGGGGGCAGGGGGCAGGAGATCTGTACCACCGGACATCCCCGGTTCCCCTTCAGCAGTGGTGGTGGCAGTGGCAGTCAGCAGTCCGAAGCCAGCCTGGTAGCGCAGATGGCTCTGGCTGGCTTCAGGAGCCACTTGCTGCTCGCTGCCATGGCGCCTGCCAGTTTGCCTCCCGGAAGTCCCCATATGATGTGTCTTGTGCGCAACACATCATATGGGGACTTCCAGCAAGGAAAAATGGCGGGCGCCACGGCAACATGCAGCTCCTGAAGCCAGCCAGAGCCAACTGCGCTACCAGGCTGCTGAGACTGCCGCTGCTACATTTCCAAGGGACAGGTTTGCAAATCTGGGGACATTCCGGGGACGGAATTTGTCCGGAGACAAATTTGCAAATCCGGGGGCTGTCCCCAGGAAACGAGGACGTCTGGTAACCCTACAGTAAGTCTATTTCTTACACTGAGGAAAAAAATCAATCCAAATCAAGACACTGATTTGCATCTGAGAGTCAATTCACATTACATGACATCAGAGTTGTGCTGATTCACAAATGGATAATTAGTTCATGCTTAGTATATAGGAAATCAATCACAGGACTGATGTGATGGCAAAGACAGTAAAACACTTAGCATATACTAGGCAATTCCTAACTATATTTACCCAAAAGAATGGGCAACACTTTTTGTTAGGCTTTCGGGTGAGAAACACCAGGGTTACACTACTGTTTCCTGCAGAAAATGTGGGATCGTCTAGTATCTTTATTACATACCTTTAGGCTACAGGCAAACATATTCCTCTTCAACCAGGCCTTTGGCTGATGAATATTGTACAGCCTTTTAAACCTGTTTGTGGGAGTGGGTGGTGATTGGTTTTGTTTAGTTTTGTTCTAATTATCTATTTGCACTTTTATCCTGTATTTTTATACAGTGAAGCACCCTGAGATCTTCGGATGAAGGGCAGTATATAAATTTAATAAATAAAGATATACATGCAGTGCTTTTTTTCTAGAAAAATAGGTGCCAGTACTCACCATGAAGTTGTTACAGTAAGCGCCACACTTTTTAACAACAACAAAAGAGGTGCTGGTACTGCGTACACTTGAGCACCCCTTGGGGTAAAAAGTGTTGTATACATTTATCTTTAAACACCTTTCTACAGTCGAACCTTGGATCTTGAACGCTTTGGTACTCGTACGTTTTGGCTCCCGAACACCGCAAACCCAGAAGTGTGTGTTCCAGTTTGCGAACATTTTTTGGAAGCTGAACGTCTGATGCGGCTTCCGTTTGAGTGTAGGAAGCTCCTGCAAGCAATTGGAAGCCGCACCTTGGTTTTCGAACTGTTTCGGGAGTCGAATGGACTCCGAGAACGGATTAAGTTTGAGAAGCAAGGTACCACTGTACATGCTTATGGAAACCATTACCCTGTCATGATTCCAGTTCCCATACGCAGGCATAAGCCTGGATGATGTCTCCACTTTATATATTTGCTGCACAAAACTCCAGTGTAATGTGAGCATTTCCCATGGCATTCCTTAGGTCTCACTGAAAGAGCAAGGGGGGTGCTTTACTGAGGTAGAATGGTGGTTAATGGCCACACGTGCAGAAGGCTGTGCAGAGTGGCAATGCAGGGATATGTCTGGAATTTGCTCAAATACGACATAATAAAGACTGCATACCAAGAAGAACATATGCTTAGACACCCTGATCTCCATCTTGTTGTGGGTTGTGGGTTTTTTTTTGCACTGTTTCTTCTGTTAAGTCACAATCTTAGCTCTATGGGATATTTGGCCCGTGAATGCATTCCTTTTTCTTTTTCTGTTTTGTGCCTTGCTTTTTGGCACAACCAAACCTAAGTAGAAAACTCTTTTTACTCATTAACTGAAGTTCCTTAAACACCAGTTCCTCATCCACAGCAGTAGGGTGAATGACACATAGAGAATAATAACTACGAATTAACATCATGCAACCATTCCAAGGGAAACGTCTTGTTTCAAAAAGGCTCAGTCACTGGAACATTTTCATCTGGCTCACACCACCTTCAGTCAGATTAAAACATTTGATTTGCCTAGGTCTCTGGCAATTATTGCTATAGTAGCTACATAACTGTGCTGGAAGAAGCAGTTTTCAAAGTCTGTACTAAAGCAAATGCCAAATATTTTTCAGCACCACAAATAGCCATAGAAATTGTAATAAAGATTTAGGAATACTTCCCCCCCCCCCATATGTGACTATGCTTTTCAGATGACCCAAAACAACATTTTCAAAATCCTTCTCTGAAACTATGAAGACTAGAAGTGTTTTGCACACACTCCAAGTGGTGAGAGTCTTCAGGGATGCCTGCATATATGCAGAATTTGGTTCCCTTGATAATGGAGACCGTGGTACCATTAATGACATATGGCTTAATGTACACACATATACAACCTAGGCATAAGATGGAAGGGTTCACAGCATTAACACACCAACAGATCTTGTCTCCTCATTAGGTTAATAGGGCTTCCCACAAGGGCATAACTTTGGGTTCAGCACAGCTGAGTCAGGCCTCTCTTCCAGCCTAGCCAAATGCAGGAACACACAGCCCCACTTGGCCTATCCTTCCCATTCCTAGGATACCATGGCATCCAGCATGGTGCTGTGGGAATTCCATCCATTTGTCTCTATGGCAACAGGGCTCACTCTTTAAGATGCTGGTGACAGACGCTTAGCTGAGTGGCTAAGGCAAGGAACTGGTCCAAGTTGCTCAACAGGTTTCTTCTTCTAGATTCGAATCACAGTTTCAGAATCACAGGCCAGGAAGGGACCCACCATTATTCACTCCAATCCTATAACAATAGTAGCATACCATTTTTCCATTGGTGCTCCAGAATTCAGCTGCACAGTACCTTGCTAAACTTGCAGTTAAGACAAATTTGATTTCACAAAGAAGACTTTCTCTTAAAGGCTGTATGAAATTATGACTTACATATATGAAGCACTCATTGAAGATTTGAAGCACTCGTTGCACATATTTTATATTGCCTTATCATCTTAAATACAGTGAGCTTCAATGCATGCTGGTTTGACACCCACATCAGCACAATCCTATACAATGTAAGTCCCTCTGAGTTCTATGCAGCTTATTCCCATGTTTCTGTTTATAGGATTGGAAATTTAGGGTGCAACCCTACACTTGAGAGATACAGAATACTGGTTATGGGGCTATAGGTTATAGTGGAAGCTCTGTTATGTCCTACTGCATAATGGTAAAATTTGCATTCTTTGCTTCACCCATTTTTGCCTCTTGCCCCGCTCACCCCCTCCATCTTAAAAGGGTCCTGCTTTGGAGCAACCTAAGAGTACTGTGAATATGCCCAGATGCCACCTAGGGTGACAAATCCTGGAACAAAGTGCATTATATCCTTTTGACCTTGCTCCGTCATGCTCTGTGTAAGTGATACAGTATTCTAGAAGGAGAGCCATAATTACGGTTCTGGCCTCTTAAGCCAATTGCGCCTTGGCATACCTTCCAGCTCATGTTTGCTGTACCCATGCTAACCACAGCAATCTAAACTGGGCCTGCAACACCCACTTTTTACTTTTGCGGTTCTCTAGGAAAATTCTAGGAAGCGCACACTGCAACCTTAGTGACTCTTGGTCAATACATATAACCACAAGCTGTTGTTGCAAGGACAGGAGCAAGCAAGTGGGATGTGATGCATAGATAAAGGTGGATGTAGATTTTTAATGGTGTTTTTATTTATTTGAATTCTATGAAAGTTAGATTGTAAAGCAATCAGCTACAGCAGAAGAAACAGAAGAAGGAATAAATATTTAATGTGGCAGATGTCTCACCTCCCATCTTCAAACACAGATTTACAGACATGCTGTAGACCACAAAGCTCATAGACCACTGGTGGTCCATACACCACATTTTGGGAATCCTTTAGGACTGCCATACGTCCGAATGTTTCTGGACATTACTGGGATTTCAAAGGCGGAATAGATGTCCAGCCCAACAATTTTGAGCTCAACTTTCGGGATGTCCTGGTTTTTACTTTTTGAAATATGACAACCCTAAATCCTTGGACTAGGCAATTAGAAAAATAGTACATGCTGCTTGCTCTGCACCTCCATCCGCATTTGCCAATTGGGACAGGGCGGATTTCTCTTGACCTCCACCTCCTCCCACAATGCAGTTGTAGCAAAATGCAGGCAGGCACCATAATGGCTCAGTCTGGGCAGTGGCTGTTCAATCTGTGGGACAACTGCCCCACCCCTGCCATGGATTCCCATGCAAACAGTGCCCCCCCATCATAATTGATCACTATTTTCTTACTACTTAACCATAACAATAATCAAGTTACGAATGCTGGACCAGGGCTAGTTCCACGCTAGTTGTGAAGAAAACGTAATCCTGCTGCTCTGGAGAAATCACATGAATTGTTTTAAGACATAAAAAAAATCAGATCACCTATGAGGCCTCACTTGTCCCAGACATGGTGTGTAACAGACTAGGATCTGAGCTATAAATCTCTTTGATTTTTCAAGGGGGATTTTTTTTGCAAAAAGTAGGGAATTGTTTCATTTCTCCCAGGATTAATCAGCCCATTTAGAAAGGACACACATCTGGCCTCACCATGGGTGATTAGAGATAGGTACACACTCTCTATTCTGGCCCAATCAAAATAAACACAAATATCTCAGTTCAAGCTAGGTCAGGAAAGAGATCAAAATAGACAAAAATGCCTCACCAAACAAATCTAGAGATAAGATCAAGGTGTGAACATAACATTGTTAAATATTTTAAAGGGTGTCTATAAGGGATATCTTAAAAAGTTATTTATACATACTAAGACAGGTCAGGATGACTTGAACACCCAGATTATCTTGATTCCTTGTTATTTTCCGAAAGCTGTCTTTTATATCTTTGTTCATGTTGTTGTACCTGAAAAATATTAATAAAATTAAGTTGCAAAAGAAACCTGCGGGTTTAATTGACAGGACCAATGTAGGTTAAATTTGAGGGAAAGCTTCCAAATTATACGAGCAGTTCAGCAAGAGAACAAGATGCTCAAGGAGACTAGAGAATCTCCATCTTCAGAATGGAATAAGAAGGCTTCTGAACATATTCTCAAGGAAGACATTTTCACCCTTAGTGAGAATTAGACATGAGGATTTTTTTGTAATTCTATGGTTCAAGCCTTTGTAAACTTACCTGTGAGATAGTCCTGCTGGTTCACACATAATCCATTGTTTGTTTTAACCTAACTATAGTTTGTTTGATCATCTAAAGCCAGTCCAGCAGACAAATCATGGTTTGTTTTCTTATAGCAAACCACAATGTGAAGCCATGGTTTGTTTTAACTATGGTTTGGTATTATATCCGCTGGTCTGGCTTAACCATGGTTTATGTGGCCACTTCAGAGCCTCATCAATATACAGAAGAACAATGCAAGAACTGCTGGAAAAGAATGAAAGTTTTGGAGAAACAATCCACTCCTTGTTTGTTTGTCTGTCAAATAACTCGTGGTTTGCTGAGCAAGCCATGCTTACAACAACCCATGGCTTAGTGTTTTGTGGCACATGGTAAACAAATCCAGTGCAACCTATTTTGGAGTAAAAGGTTCACACCTAGGGTGTGTTCACATTACTGCTTTAGAGCACAGTGAAACTGTTCCCTGCACTTTCCCCTCAGCTGTTCACCTTAGCACAGCTTCAAAGGGTTCACACCAGGGAACATTGGTGAGAGTACTTGTTTTTACCCAATGCAAAGATGTTCACACCTTGGCTAGAAACAAATGGCTTAAGAGTTCCAAGTGTGAAGCTGGTTTGAGAAACAGCACACCAAACAGCAGCATTTTACAGTACACATATGTGTTTTGGATAACATCAAGCAAACACCGATTTAAAAACAGGAAACCAAAAGAGCGCACACTAAACAGGGGTGTGAACACAGCCTTAGTGTTTGTAATACTGTGAAGAGCTGGACTGCTGTAAACTAAGACTTAGGTCTGCACTTTGTCACATGATAGAGTCCTTTCAAACTCAAGGAAGCTGAAGAAAGTTTGGGCATATATACTGAGGGGGGCACCAGTTAGCCCCAAGCAAATACCAATCTTGAGCACAAACTAATTCTATAGTGCAAACAGGTCTCAATTAAAAAAAAAAAAGTTTAGAAATTTCTGTCAATCTCACCAAATCACTTCATCTATTGTAGTCCCTCCAGAGTGAATATATTTAAAGCAAACAAAAATGTTTTTCTTTGTCATCTAGAGCTCAAAATCTTTGGGCTGCATTCAGAACACAAGGAATCTATATCCTGAGCCCTGCAATTCTTACAAGGCTGCATTCTCAGAGCCATCTTGTCATGGCTGATGATCACATTAAGCTCAGGGGAGGTCATCTTTGGGCCATGATGAGTTCAAGCTATGACAAAGGGGAGAAGTGGATTGGGGAGGAAGAAACTGAAGGAAAGTCTCTTGACAGTTTCTGTTCAAATTATCTGTTCAGTAAGGAAAAGGAAACATCTTTAAAAGTACTTAAGTACCAAGTGAGTGACCCTTCACTGCTGGAACGCTGCCTCCCTAATGATGCGGAGAAGAAAAACAGCCATTTCTGGCAAGCTTAGTCTCATGCCAGAGGGGGGCAGGGGCGGGTTTTAAAATGCCCGGTCAAAATAAATATTGCTTGGAAATCCTGGCATAGGAAATGTAACTGACAGCCAAGCCTTAGCTCATCCTGGGGGGGGCAACCGAGGAAAGCCTGTACTTCTCATCCCTCATTCCAGTATGCGGAGTAATAGTCCCTGTAACTCAGCAGATGTGTGGATATGGATGTTTCTGAGTGCAATGTGAAAAAGAAACTGGGGATAATGTGCTCCATCCTCTTGGGCAGTACTCATGGTTCCCAAAAGAACAGTTTTCAGACAGAAGCAAGTTTTCAACATGCAGCCCGCAGAGTCTTAAAAAATTAATTACGTCCTAAATTGTGCTGTGTGTCTGTGATGTGTCTTCAGAGAAAAACACTGAAGAGAGATAAAGAAGGTATGGGAAACATGACAGATCAGAGAGGATCAGTAAAAGAAAGATGTGGCAAGATGGGAAGGGTACCAAGGAAGGGGGAGAAGGACCTCATTTTCTATAAACACCTAATAACTTCCAAAAACTCTGTTTCATATGCTCCAAAAAACCACTTTGACAGCAGTGCTTGGGCTAATACAAAAATGTCAATTCTATGTTTTTTGTTCTTTTAAAATGTAAGTGATCTCTTATGTCATATATATTATTGAGAGTAGTTAAAGAAAGGTGTTTGTTTTCCCTTTCCCTTGTAGGCTGATTTGCAGCTGCAGACATCTTCAACAAGGTTATAGTGTTATCTGGACAAAATGCAAAGGCCTGGAGGTTTTAGAGCATTAACCACGGCTAGGGGAGAGAAGATGAGAAGCAGATGATTCAAAAAGGTAGGATTGAGAATCAGTTACACGGGAGAGGAAAACAAATAAAATTTAAACCAACCTGAGGACTTTTTAAAAATGGGTCTCCATATGATGATAAACAATGAGAGGCTTTCTGGATTCCTCCACCCAACACCACCAGACATAAAGGAAAGTCTTTTGGTTTTTATATGATTTCTGTATTTAAACTTTGTAATGTATAGTTTTAACTACATCTAAGAAATAGAACCTGAGAGTCCTGAGGGCTCTTCATCCTGTGTCTAGAAAGCATGGGTTCAAGTGGTTTTCTACTTGCCCTGGGTCAAGGCATGGGTCAGAGTGGTTTTGTCTTTGCCCCACTGCTTTCCCCTGGAAAACCCTCTCTTTACCACTAAGTTGGAACAAACAGCAATCTGTGAAAAACCCAATTTGTTCCGATTTAGCACTAAACCTTGGGTTTTCTGGGGCGGGGCAGGGCGTGAGTGACAGGGCAAACGAAAGTGCAGATCAGCCCTAATACTTCATGGTTGGAAGGATAAATACTACCATCTGTAATCCTTACTGCCCTTCCTACATTTGAACATGTATCTTATAATCATCAGTCTTGTTTGGATATTTATTTGGACATTGCTTATATTAATATATATGTTGAAATTAGGATTTATGAATAACTTTTGTTATTAATATGAGCTGACACTGTTTTTCTTTTTATCTCTCTGTGATATTTACAATAAAATAGGGCTACACCCTCTTAATGGCTTCCTTGATGGGTTAATGACTGGCCACCATCCACCTTGGATCCTCCAATGGCCCACACACAACTAGCTCTGCCAATAAGCCAAATCCAGGGGTTTCCATGTTTAGTCAAGCCTTGATTAATTCTAACTTTTGCTAAATCTAAAAATTATGGATGACTTGCACCCACAAACTCTGACACCCAGTATCTATAACAATATATGTATACTTTAAAAATTAAAAATAAAATACGGGAAACATAGGATGCCTTAAAACTGACCAAACAAAGCCAAGCCCAAGAAACTATTCAAATCTTTAAAATCTCACAAACACCACAAAATGTCAATGACAGTGAAATATTTTTTCATTAATAATGAGTTCTCAACTTTGGTGAGAGAGATCAAATACAAATCTAAACGGTGTGACTTGAGACCATATTTATTATTTACCAGCACATTGATATGCTCTGTATAGAACAAAGCAAAAATGACACAACCTCTTCGCTTAGATCAGACAATCCACAAATTTAAAAATGCAACGGATATGCACATAGAGCTCTAGAAGTTTAGAGTATAAAAATTCTTGTCCTAAATATGCTGTTTCAACCCCGCACAATTTAATGTGCAGGGTGTTTTTTAAAAAAGCCTTGCTTCTCCTCATTTTTGTTTACCACCCTCCTTTTCAAAAGTAACCAGGATCTTTGTACTATAAACCTCAAACTGCATTCAGAATGCCAGCAATTATTCCAATGCAAACTCCACACAACTTGTAGGAAATGAATTCCTAAGTGATGCCAAGGCTGGGGAACCCTAAGACTGATGCATACAGTAAAGAGATGGGAAGCCAGTGAAAGTCTGGCAGGAGGAAAGCGATTGCTTGGTACAAGTTTACCTTACCCCTCATGTGCCCACTCAACTACTTTGGTTGGCAGAATTCAGTTGGCACTACTGCAGGTGCCACATTTGTAGGAACTTGATTGTTGGGTGTGCCAGCACCTTCACTTTGGAACTCCCTGCCTATTGAGATCAAGCAGGTGCCTTCACTGTACAGTGATACCTCGGATTACATACGCTTCAGGTTACATACGCTTCAGGTTACAGACTCCGCTAACCCAGAAATAGTACTTCAGGTTAAGAACTTTGCTTCAGGATAAGAACAGAAATCGGGCTCCGGCGGCGCAGTGGCAGCAGGAGGCCCCATTAGCTAAAGTGGTGGTTCAGGTTAAGAACAGTTTCAGGTTAAGAATGGTCCTCCGGAACGAATTAAGTACTTAACCCAAAGTACCACTGTACTCTTTTTCTTTTTTTCCTTTTTTCTTTTTTGAGCCTGCTAAAAACATTCTTGCTTAGACAAGCCTAACCAGATGCTTAGAAAGTTGTGGCAATTTTAATCTGTTTTAGTATTTTAACTTCGTATGTTTTAAAGTACGGTTGTGTATTTTAAATTTTGTTTCAGCTTTTGTAAACCACTTGGAGGTTGTTGAGTTTTCTTGACTATTAAGCAGTACATAAAGTTTATGAAATAAATAAATTCTGTGTGGATTTGGAGATTGGGGCAGCGTGCAACAATATGTGTATGTCTGGAGATAACAGGAAAAGCAAAAAAAAAAGTAAAAAATAGCATCCTTGTTCATCTGGTGCATGATGCTGGCTAGTAGTGCCCTGTTCCTTATTTGCCCCGAAGTGCAGAGCATACCAGATGCTGATGGGTGAGAATTACATTGAACATACAGTAACAAATTCAGTATCTGTGCCTACATTGGAGGAAGAACTGGAAACAAAAAGAGGCTATGCAGTATATATATATAAGAGAAGAGAAGTTGAGGATGAAGGGGGAAACACTGTCCAGAAATAGCTTGAGGTTCCAGTAAACTGATGATTCAAACGAGCATAATGAGATTTCTTCCATGTTTTGAGGAGCTTATAATTTTCGTATAGACAGGGCATCTTTGTAAGTGCCATACACCTTGTGTACCAATATGGCACTGAACCATAGAAGAGTATACAGTTTAAAAGGGAGAAGAACATGGATGCAAAGAGACAAGAGAGCACAAATTGGAGAGAGACAAAAAGGGAAGGAAAGGACGAGCCATCCAACACAGCTCCAGACAAGATTTCTTGGACGGTAGTTGCCAAAATCAGTCTTATTTATTCTGTTGGTTGGTTGACCACAGGAGATCAGGGTCCTATTTCCACCTGAGGAGCAAAGGACTGGCCATCAGTCCTGAAGTTGCACATTAGGCTGCTTGGAGAGAGGAGCCATCATCATTCAGTAACTATTCCCTGTTGTGGGCTAGGTTGTTACGGTTGATAGCCTTGGGAGCAAAGTAATCGTACTGAGACCTACTTGTAGTGATTGCACTGTGAAGTTTGGTTGTATCATTTTCCTTTTGTGGTCTGTATTTCTGTTCCTGATTACATGGTCTGGTTAACCCTCACACTGACCTGGGTCAGTGCTTACACCAGAGAACCACATGCAAACGTCCTGTTAGGCAAATAATCCATCCAGATGCAATTCATCTAGCTCCAGCCACACAGATGTTATTTGAAAGTGGGGTGGTGATCATTACACATGCACTATACTGGCTGGAGAACAGAACCGGGTGGGGTATATAAGGCTGGTGGACATAAAGAACCTGGCCAATGTAAGTACCTAGCCACTTACAGCTTAGGATAAGGACAATTTGGTGCCGAGCTTCTCTTTATCAGGACACTGAAATACCTCAAGATCCCTAAACTGGCCAAGGTGGCCATGCCTGAACTACCTTCCTGGGGGTGATGAATCTATCGAATTTCTACAAACTACCGTATTTTTTTTTTTTAATAAAATTTTTTATTTGGTTTTCTGCTTTTATAAAAACAAAACACACACAAAGAAAAGACACAAAACAAAAACATGTATAAAATCAGCAAATCCCCATTTCATAACCTTGTTCCCTGACTTCCCCCCACCCCCCCCTCGTGCATCCCAGTTCCCAAGATTATATCAGCAAGTTGGTGTTTCTCCTCTTAACCATCTTATTCATCTTATTACCTCTTTTATAATAAAAATTGATTTTCCTAAGTTGGACTTAAGTTCTCTTCCATCGATTTTCATTTTGTCTTAATTAAGAGTCATATTAACCAAACCTAAAAGTCTTAAGAGTTTTTAAGAATCTCCTCTTCCCTCCCTCCCATCCCCGGTTTTTGTCCCTTCCCAATAGAAATCCAAATTCGAGATTCTCAGCCTGGGTTCCTCACGTCCGAGGCTTTCAAGTCTATTTCAGTCCCTCTCCGCCTGTCTTGTTGGTAGTCCTTTATGTCAATCGTCGAGTCTGGAAAAAGTTCTTTCACCATCAAAGTGTATTCTCTTCCCACAAGGAGATTTGAAAGTAACTGCTGAAAAATTTCCACAAAGCCTGTATCTTCAGAATCAAAGTCCAAACTGAGGCCCCAGTCATATTTCTTTATTTTAAGTTCCTGTATTCCATATTGTCCCGGGACCTCCTCCTTCTTCTTCTGTGTCTTTCGCAGACTTGTGGTAGATAAGTTCCCAGCGTCTCCTTGCTTGTGTTCCACAGATGTCAACTTTTGGTTGTTACTTCCCAAGGTTACTTCTTCTTTTTCTTGTTGTTTAGTCTCTTCCACCTCTGTAGATATTGTTTCCCATTCAGCTGTGGATTCTTTCTCATTCAGGTCCTCAATACAGAGAGCAGAGTTGCCTGTTCCCAAGGTCATAGTCACAAGTTGTTTATTCATGGCCAAGCTCTGCTCTTGTAAGGTTCCCACCAATTGAAACATCCTTTCGATTTCCACTAGTAACTTTCCTTCCACAGCCATTGTATCCATTGTAGTTTCACAGAATTCCCCCTAGAGGGAATCTGGTTACTTATTAGTCGTTTCTCCAACAGTCCTTTAACAAATTATTATTACTTTGTTTCCAACAATTTTGGCTCAATTATAACTCGTCTTAGTCCAGAGGGATCTTAGATAGCGATTTTTCCACTTTAAACCGCCCGTTTGACAGCTTTGACAGCTGTCAAACTCCGCAGCTCTTACACAGGCACAAAGGCAGGACTTTCCCGAGCCCGGGAGGGGGGGTTGTTTAAAACAAAAAGAAGGTTTCCAAAACTCCACTCTCCAGCCCAAAATTTCCTTTAGCCAAATCTTGAAAGTTAATGTCCTTTTTAACTCACCCCACCAAGGGTAGGCTCTCCAGCTTAGCTCTTATGTCGTTGCGTAGATCGTCTGCAAGGGGGGGGGGTGCGGACTTCCTTTTAGCACACCCCCCGGTCGTCTCCAATTCAGGGTAAATTTTTTTAAAGTCCCAATCCGTCTTACTCACGGGTGATTCTTTCAGTCCAAATTTTCAAGGAAGGAAGTCAGCGCTCTCTGGTCATGGCTCGCGGCTTCGCTCCACCGAGGTAGCGATCGACTCTCAGTGCCACGCCACCCCCGTATCCTCTCCGCAGCCTTTAAAAAGGCTCTTCGTGGATCAGGGGGGGCGCTTAAGGCACCCGCCGAGTCTTCAGTCCGCAGGTATCCGCGCCTGCGGTTTTTAAGGGTCCCCGCGTCGCCGGCGCGGCAAAGACCCGTCCTCGGTAGAGCCGATTCCCTCCGCAGCTCGGAGGGAATCCGCCATTTCCAGATCGCATCAACCCGGAAGTCCTGGGGGTGATGAATCTATCGAATTTCTACAAACTACCGTATTTTTTGCACCATAACACTCACTTTTTTCCTCCTAAAAAGTAAGGGGAAATGTCTGTGCGTGTTATGGAGGGAATGCCTACGGGTGGCATGCCTACGGATTTTCCTCCTCTAAAAACTACGTGCGTGTTATGGTCGGGTGCGTGTTATAGAGCGAAAAATACGGTAGATGTTAGCAGAATATATTTACAGTCCTTGACGTGGTTTGTTTGATTGTTTGTGGGTTAACTTCTGGTTAACTCCATGGCTTAACTCCATGGCTTAACACTGTGTGTGAAATATTGTTATCTAAACTTTCCCATCTGTTACATTCTGGACTGAAAATAAAGGATTCCAATATTTTTAAAAGATCCACAGGTGATCTTGAGGTCACTGCCTTCAGTGCCAGGCAACCTTAGTAGTGGCTAAAAGGACAAGTTGGCTCAAATCATAGATAAACATTGAGTTAGGCTAGAGCCAACAGATTTTGAAAGAGAGAGAGAGAGAGAGAGAGAGAGAGTGTCAAACACACCTCTTAGGCCTTTATTCAATAAGCATGTAGATAAAGGAAGAGCCAATCAATATGACACACAAAGGCTCAGAAGCCCTTTAACACCATCCTCATCAACGGCCTTAGGAAAAATCAAGTTATGGCATAAAAAGGAAAGTGTTTTTGTTAAGCACATATATCCAGGCATAACTGAGCACTTTCTGTAGTGGAAATACATTAAACACAAGAACATAAGAAGAGCCTGCTGGATCAGGCCCATGGTCGACCGTGTCCAGCATCCTGTTCTCACATTGGTCAACCAGATGCCTGTGAAAAACACATAAGCAGGGTTCGAGAACAAAAGCACTCTCCTCTCCTGTGGTTTCCAGCAACTGATTTCCAGAAGCTTTGCTTCTGAAGCCTATACTCCATGAATTTGTCTTACCGTCTTTTAAAGCCTTGTAGGCTGGCAGCCATCACTGCTTGTAGGGAGTGAGTTCCATAGTTTAACTATGTGCTGCATAAAGAAGTACTTTATCTGCCCTGAATCTTCCACCATTCAGCTTCATGGGATATCCATAAGTCCTAGTGATACGAGAGAGGGAGAAAAACTTTTATTATCTCTTCATTTTCTCCATGCCATGCATAATTTTATAGACGTCTATCATGTTAGCTCATACTCATCTTTTATCTAAGCTAAACAGTCCCAAATGCTGCAACCTTTCTTCATAGTACAGTGGTGCCCCGCAAGACGAATGCCTCGCAAAACGAAAAACTCGCTAGATGAAAGGGTTTTTCGGTTTTTGCGTTGCTTCGCTAGACGAATTTCCCTATGGGCTTGCTTCGCAAGACGAAAACGTCTTGCGAGTTTGTTCGCTTTTTTCTTAAAGCCGCTTGAAGAGGTGCAGTTGCGACGGACCGTGCTTCGCAAGACGAAAAACATCGCAAGACGAAAAGACTCGCGGAACGAATTAATTTCGTCTTGCGAGGCACCACTGTAGCTGAACTTAAGGATTATAGTTCTGCTCTTTTCAGGCTGTTCCCACTTTCCTGCAAGTATGATCCACTGAGCTCAAGTGAAAAATTCTACCAGGATTTCAGCAACTTCCATCTGACCATCAACCAGCGACCGGCACCCACTTAAACCAGTGTTTCCCAACCGGTGTTCCGCGGCACACTAGTGTGCCGCGGAACGTTGCCTTGTGTTCCGTGGGAGGGAGGTGGGCGAGTCGGGTGGCGAGAGGCGGGGCGGCGGCGGCGAGCACACGCGGGGCGGCGAGCGAGCTCCCTCCCACATCCCATCGCCGGCTCTGCACCAGGCAGTAGAGCTTGGCGAAGTCGCCGCGCTGGAAGGCCAGCAGCGTGCGCGCCTTGGCCAGGCTCTCGCCCGCCTGCGCCTCCAGGCACGGCGCCTCGGCGTCGGGCGGCAGCGAGCCCAGGAAGCGGCTCAGCCGGCCGGGGTCGCCCGCCTGCAGCAGCGCCTCGCACACGCATGAGACCTGCTCCGCCGAGAAGCGCGGCGAGCGCGGAGGATCGGGCGCGGCGGAGGCCAGCCCCGCGCTTGGAGAGGATGCAGCAGCCGTCGCCAAACCCGATCCTCCTCCTCCTGCTCCGCCGCCATCCTCTGGCTCTCGGCCGGGAGGAGCCTCCGGCGACGGGGCGGGCGCTGAAGTTGGCAGAAGTTGGCGCGCCTCCTCGGCAGCGCCTTCGTCCTCCTCTTCCTGCCTCTGCTCTCCTCTGGCGGCGGGGGTGCGCCGCCCTCCCCGGCCGGGGGGCTCCCCGGCCGGGGGGCCCCTCGCCCGCCTCCGGCCCGCTCCCCTCCCCCTGCGCGCTGCCCTAGCCGTGCGGTTCTCCTCCCCCTGCGCCGCCGTCCCCTTTCCACATCCTAGGAGCCGCAGTCCGCCTTCCGCCCCCGGGCCGCGGCGCGGCTCCCAGCCCGGGCTGGCTTCCGCCTCCTGGGACGCGCGCCCACCCTCGCGGCCCCCCAAACTTCGGAGCAACTCTCCAGACGCTTCTCCCCCGCCTCGGTCTCCCTCCTTTCCACTTCTCTTCCCCCCTTCCTTCCCTCTTTCTTTCTCTTTCTCTCCCACCCGCCTTTCCTTCTATTAACTTTCCTTTCCCCTTCCCATGTAGAACAGTCCCTGCAAATAAAAACCTAGCATATTTGGAAGAGGGATGCTAGCCTAACCATTACCTTCTATGCTGTTACTATTTTTTATTTTTATTTTTACATAAGTAAAAAGTGACCTTTCCCCATCTGGCATGGTGGTGTGCCTCGAGATTTTTTTCATGAAACAAGTGTGCCTTTGCCCAAAAAAGGTTGGGAAACACTGACTTAAACTAACAGGGTGGAAGGCAGAGAAGCCATAAGTAGTTAAGAGTCATAGCCAATGACACACAGAGACAACTCATTCCAGTGTTTTGCCCATCCTTCTCCCTGCTGAGTTCTTCTAGACTGACACTGAGAGTAAGGAGGAGGAATCTGACAAGCAATGACACTTCCAGGAGGCAGCCAAGTGGAGCCTGGCAGACGGCACTGTCAGATCGGTGGAGCAGTGCCCCCTTTGCCTAATGGATCAATCTCCAGTGCCTGAGCCTGGGCCATTCCACACAGCTGGCCCATCACCTTCTGGACATTACAGAGGCAAAGCGATAGGTCACTTGCTCATCAGGATTGGCTGGACACCACAATGCAACCATGCACCATCTTATACAGTGCTACCTTAATCCCCAAATGTCTTGGTACTCATACGCATTGGTTCCCAAATGCTGAAAACCCAGAAGTAAGTGTTCCTGTTTTTGAACGTTTTTCAGAAGTCAAATGTCTGATGTGACTGTTGGCTATTGTTTCCAGGGCACCTGCACCAATCAGAAGCCACGCCTTTCTTTTCAAACATTTTGGAACGGATGAAGTTCAAGAACCAAGGTAACCACCTGACTGCTGCACACGTCTACCTGTTTTTCTTCGAGCTACCTCTCAAAGCAAACCAAATGATTCATCATCTATAGCCAAGGAGTATATAAACACATTTGTTCCAGTCCCTAGGAAAGAAAAATCTTGGGCATTGTATAACTACAATATACACCAAATGAACTGAGGAAACAGATCAATAAGGTTTTGCCTATGACTGGACAGGTCCAGAACTGGAACTGATGGAACACATTTTTTGTCACCTCTCAGATAAAACTGCTCTGGCATATTATCAATTATCAGTAGCCCAACCTGGATAATGATATTTCTCTCATGCAGGCCTTGGCTTGTCCCTGCTTATAGGCAATCTAAACTGACTTCTTGCCCACAGCCACAGGCTACTTAAGACAAGAGGCCTAACCCTAGAGATTAGGCCAGGGGTAGGCAAACTAAGGTCCGGGGGCCGGATGCGGCCCAATCGACTTCTCAATCTGGCCCGCGGATGGTCCAGGAATCAGCGTGTTTTTACATGAGTAGAATGTGTCCTTTTATTTAAAATGCATCTCTGGGTTATTTGTGGGGCATAGGAATTCGTTCATTTCCCCCCCCCCCAAATATAGTCCGGCCCCCCACATGGTCTGAGGGATGGTAGACCGGCCCACAGCTGAAAAAGGTTGCTGACCCCTGGATTAGGCCCTGCAACAAATCCGGACACCAGTTCTGTCCAAGTAATGATGTTACATGACTGAATAACCTCAGCCACACAATGAAGAGCTAATTCCTTACAGAAGCAAGCTGTCATCTGTGCATAATGGGGGCCTGAACTGCACACACCTCAGCTTAACTGGGGCTTGCATTTTCAAATCAGATGGAAGGTGGTCTGAGGAGCAACACATGTAACCGGAGTATTGTTCAATAAACTACAGGGTACATATGGATTCTGGCTAATATCATGTGTACTCAGCTTCAAACACCAGAACTGGCAGCACACTGGAGCTGGAGTAAAAGGTAATGTGTACACAGTCTTCTTTTCCCAGAATAGGTGTGCATGGCATCATTAGAGAGATAGCATTAGCATAGAAGCTGGTGTTGTGAATAAGCCACTCTGTCCTTATCTTGTATGCATTTGCATAGAAATTTCACAGGCAGATTGCTGCATAGATTTCCTGCCCTTTTGAACCCACTGTTTACCAACTATCGCCCCCTCTCCTGCAACTAAGTAAATCTGCCAACTGAAGATAACACTGATGGAGTGAGCTCTTCTCCACAAAAGCTTAGGTCACAATAAATCTGTCACTCTTTTAAGGTGTCACAAGATTATTTGTTGTTTTCAATCTGATCAAGCAACTTTGTGTGTGAGAGACAGACTCCTTGTGGATTATGGCAACTTCACCTCTTTTGGTTGCGGCAAACTGGTTTTTAATAGGGTTCAGAGTTGTCTATCGCAATTCCAGTCTGTGAGACTCTGATTAAGCCTGCTGTCTGGAAGTAGTTTCCCCCCCAATAGTCTGCTAAGCACTTTAAATATTTAGGAATATTACATATATACAAAATATCTCACCTAGGTGTAGGTAGGGAGTTTCAAAGAATATGTGCTTGCTACACTAAAAGATTGACTCTTCACCAATATAGAAAGAACATTATAGGGCACTTGTAAAAGTACACAGATCAAAGCAGTAAAGTAGACATGGAAGGAGCAGTGCGATCCTGCAAGTAAATTAGCCCAAAGTTGTAAAGTCCTAACAGTATACAATAGTATACAACTTGGCCTATTAACAAACTGGCAACCACTCTGATCTTTGAGCAGAGATATAGCATGCTGATAGAATCTTGCTCCTTTCAGCAATTGTGCAGCAGCATTCTGCACTAAATCCAGCCACAATGGAAGCTCCACAATGAGTGCATTGCAGTAATCCAGGCATTAAGTTACCAATGCCTAAAGTTATCCTGGTTTAGAAATGGTCACAGCTGTCATACTACCAAAAGCTATTCTTGGCCACTGAGTGACACAGCTGGATCCAGGAGCATCCCAGACTGCGTACCTGGCTCCTCACAGGGTGTGTACAGCATACAATGCAGACAACTGACAAATAATTCACTCACAATGTTGCTGTCTTGCCTGATTTCAAGCTCAATTTGTATTTCCCTATCAAGTCCAATACTGTATACAGATTGTATGGAGAAATAAAGCTGTTACGTTTTTAGAATAATTTGTATAGTTTATGAAGCAATATCCTGCAATCGAGTACATTCTCATAAACAAAACTTACAATAACTTTGTAAGTACTATAAATATTTCAACAAATTCCACATTAAAAGGTTGTTCAGTAACTTTTTTCTTGGATGCCTCAAGTAATAGTTATGAAATAGGCAAACTTGCTATTAGAATGTATGGAACCAATGGCTGCCAAAGACCTAAGACCCAAAATTCATGTGACAATCACAGATCAGAGTTCCAGTTGCCTACCTCAGCTGTCTGGCAACATTTACAATTGCAGAATTGCCTTCATTCCAAAGTTATCTCTGGTGGTTTCACTTCATCAGAGGCGCCAGATGTACGCAAATTCTTGATTTCTATACAGAATAGCTGTTGTGGGTTCAGTAAGTAAGTTTTTATTTTCAGATTTTTGCTAGGACCAGAATCTCACACTTGATGAAACTTTAAATACAACAGATCTCTGAATTTAAAGGAACTGGAAGATGCAAGAGCGCAGGCTGCATGGCACACAGAACTATTCTCTCCAACCAACCCCTCACCATTTACCAGCATCTGCTGTCTAAGGCATCCATCTCTTTCTGCCTAAGGGTAGGGCTGGCCTTGCTAGAATTATTTTTAGGATAACTGACCTAGCATTAAAGAGAGGCATGAAATGCCCAGTGGTTTGCTAAGAAGTTTCCTTCCCATAGATTAGTGGTCTGTAAGAGTTATGGGAAAGATTGTGAACATTCCTCTTTTTTGATCTGGACTACAGTATTTCCCTTACTTTCTTCCATATCTCATGGTACTTTGCACAGTATTTTAAAAAACAAAAGCAGCCATGTTGTTCCATAACATCAAAGGAAAGACCAAAACCCACAGTCAAGCAATACTTTTATTGGGACCAACCAAAATGTCACAAAATTTACAATATTTTGAGGAAACACAGATCCTTGCATGCAGCAAAGGGACGGAATGGGGAGATAGTGTTGTCAATTTAACAATACGTTTTTTGGAAGGGGGTTATTAGTCTCTATTGGTTTTTATTGTAGCTTTTTGTTGTTGTTCACTTAAAAAGTTATTTCTGTGCAATGGTGGCTTTGCACTAGTGGGGAGGGATTTCATCATAGATGTTTTGCCAATCCTTTTATCCACTGCAGCCCTTTGTGTTATATCCCACACTATTCTGCAGCCCCCCCCCCAACTTCAAGTATTGAGTGAGAGAGGTATTGGTGAAAGTCAGGTACCCTGCCTTCAGGGGCAGATCTGCTATGAAACTAATGAAGTTTAAGCTTCAGGGTCTTTAATCCCAGAGGGCCCCAGAAGCGACTTTAGCCCAGGCTGCTTTTAAAAAATGAATCTAGTAGAAGACCCAATCTGAGTCGCACAACTCATATTGATTATTTTGTTGTTGTTTATATTTCAACAATCCTGAAGTTTGAGAGTTGGTAGTGCAGATGTTGTAGAGGTGTGGTGATCTGTCATGGAACAACCCCAGAAGATATCAGGCGTTACCTCATTGCTGGTTGTGAAGGGACCCCCATAACAGTTCAAGCTTCAGGGCTCCAAAAATGTAGGTCTGTCACAGCCTGTCTTGCACGAGTAAAGGGCTTTCTTCTAGTGTAAAGCCACCATTGCATACAACTCACTGTTATGTACTGAGTTGAATAGGATCCAAACTGCAGCAGTCTGATTGGTCCTAGAACAATAGGATTCAGAATGCAGCAGTCTGATTGGTCCTAGAACAATGCAGCAGTATGATTGGTTGGCAGGAACCACCCAATCCTGCTCCAGATAGAAGTGAATCCACAACCTGATTGGCTTACAGTAGAATTCCGGAATTAGCCAATCATGTTCAGCCCATTGTGTAAATAATGTATATAAAGCAGATACTGTGAGGGGACTTTCATTCATTCCTCCTCACCACTATGAGCTGAATAAAGAGCATGAAATCACTTTGCAACTCTTGAGTATATTTCACTCACTATATCATTTAAAGTTTTATTGAACTAGCTTTAAAAGTGCATACCACTTTCCCATTTTGATGAAGTACCAAAAGCAACCAGGAAGAGTATGTGTGAATCTTCAATACCTGCAAATTGAAATGAGTCCAGTGTTATGCATCTGGACACAGTGAAGTGGAACTGCCGTATCTGAGCTGAGAACAGGGGTGATGTGTACATTTGCACCTGCTGATCAGCAAAGGGAGGGGAGTTGTCCTATATGGTGTGAGCGAGGCAGTGGTTTGCAACCAATCTGGGCACACTATGGGAGAAAACTTCCACTTGTGTTCAAAATGCTCTGAGCCTGTAAGGGGTGCAGGTGTGGGATGGCCTGGTGCTGGTGGTGATTTGAGAGCCAGCAGTGGCGTAGCGTGGGGGGTGCAGGGGGGGCCGGCCGCACCATCTGGGGGTTAGGGTTAGGGGGCGCAAATCCACGGGTTAGGGGGCGCAAATCCACGGGTTAGGGGGCGCAAATTACTTGCCTTGCCCCGGGTGCTGACAACCCACGCTACGCCACTGAGAGCCAGTGTAGTTTTGTGGTTAGAGTGCTGGACTAAGATCTGGGAGATCAGGGTTCAAATCCCCACTCATCCATTGGGTAATCCCATTGGTAGGTTAGGCTAGGCTGAGAGGCTGTCATTGCCTCTCAGCCTAACCTACCTCAGAGTTGTTGTGAGGATGAACTGAGGAGGAGGCAAAGAACCATGTACACCACTTTGAGCTCTTTGGAGGGAAAAGTTGGGATATAAATGCAACAAATAAATCATAATTTGAAGGGCTCTAACCCGGTGGTAGAGCACCTCCTTTGCATGCAGAGGGTCCCAGGTCCCTCTCCAAAAAGACCAAACTAGTTTAGGAGAAAAGTAGGTCCCGTGTAGGAAAAGGTTGAAGACTCTTAGCGTAGTAGGGAGTCCTCTGAGTTAGACTACCTGAGTCAGTACACAGCAGCTGTGGGCTCTTGCTGAGGCGGGAAGGCGACGTCAAGTTGCCTTCGTCTTCTCCCTCTCGCAACTTGGGGAAACGTGCCCGGCCGTGTAGCCGCCGCCGCCGCTCCTGTCGGCGAGAAGCGAAGGCGGAGGTTGCCCCTTCGGGACTCCTCCTCCGAGGGCAGGGCCGGGGGCGGGCAGGCGGAGCAGGCAGCCGGAGGGAGCCCCAATCTCGCCGTCGCGCTCCTGCGGGGTGGAGAGAGACGTCGGCGCGGGGTCGAGTGAAGCAGCAGCCGCCGCCGCTCCAACCAGAGCCAGACTCACCGCGAGCCACCCCGGCCAGTCCTGGCGCCTGGTGGTGGCGGCCGCTCTTAGGAGGAGGAAGGTCGCCCGGCCGGCACCGCGGAGAGAGAGAGAGAGAGAAAGAGGGAGAGGGAGGGACAGAGAGCCGCGGGCGCCGTGCAGCGAGACGACTCGGGAGAACTCAACTTTCTGCTCGCCGCTCGCCAAGCAGGGGAGAGGCTGCGTCGTGCAGGGGCTGCGGGAGCTGCAGCAGGGGTCGCCACCATGAGGCGGCTCGGGGGCGTCCGCCCGCCTCCTCCTCCTCAGCCGCTGTTGCTGCTGCTGCTGGGAGCCCTTTTCTACGTGCGAGGTAAGCGCTTCCGAAGGGACACCCCCCCCCCGGTTTCCCGCGCTGCTCTCAGCCGCCGTGCGCTGTGAACTAGACGCGGCCGCAGCGCAGGGCACTTGCGTCGGGGAAAGGCTCCTTTCTCTCCTTTGCCTTTCTGCCGTGCGGCGTCCCGCGGTCGAAGTTGCTCCGGGCTTCCCGAAAGGCGCTCGGCCCATGCTCAGGCGCGCTCGTCTCGCTTCACGTTTCGGACCGAGCCCCGCCTTGAGCTCTCGCCAGGAATCCCCGGACTCGGCCAGTGGCGTTTTTCTGGCCCTCATTGCGGGTGCTCCTGTGTTCTGCCTATACAGAGCTGCCCCCTTTTTCCTAGACCTGCAGCCCTCTCTGGGCACGTACCTGCGAACAAATCCCGCGGAACAAAGCAGGACTTTTAAATAGCACCCAGCGCGCTTAGGTTAGCGTTGCAGGGAACTCCCCCCCCCCTTTTCTTTGCTCCCCGGGGTCCTTGCCCTCGTGGCTGTGGACCAGAGAAACCTCCTCGCAGTCTTCCCTCTCCTCCTCCCTTCCCCCACCCCTTTGTTTCTAAAACTAGAAGTGATGGCATCCAAGTTTCGGAGAGTTGGTGTGTCGGAGAGAGTTGCCTGTGTTCATTGGGCAAGGGTAGAAAGAGCACTCTGCACATGCTACAACCACGTCGCGTAATGATTTGGAACCCCCCCCCCCCGGCCAAATCCGGCACACACTGCCCGAGCCGCTGGTGGCGGGGAGGTGCTCTGAGGCAAAGCCTGGCTGAACTCTGGCTCAAATTAAGCCCGCTCCCTCCACGCGCAGGAGCAGCTGGGTGGAGCGGCGGCGGCGGCTTTGCTCATTTGCAAGAGGTGCTCGAGTGTTTCTGGCGCCGGCGCGCGGGGCATCCCGCCGTGCTAACTACCTGCTTTCTTCTTCCCTACTTGGCATTGTCTTTGTCCCATCCGTCACACGCACGCCTCGTTCTCCGGCGATTCCCTTCCTCCTCAGACTTCGCAGCTCATATTGTGTAGAGCATGCATCTGTTCGGGCCGCTGATCGGCTTTCCTGTCCCAGCCCTTCAAAGGTTTCTTCTTGCAACCCAACCGGATCCCTGCAAAGCCACAGCAAAGGGATCTCCACTTCCTTCATGTACTCTTGCCTTGAAACATGCTTGCTCTCCCCCCACTCCTCCAAAGGGCAGCCGCCGCTTTTGATGCACATACGCCCACCTCCTCCCCTCTGAAGTTGATCTACTAAATTTATCCCTTTCTGTTCACCTCCCCCCCCTTCTCTCTCTCCCTCCCTCCCTCTTTCTGTCTTGCCCTGCTGCGGGTGAGTGAGAGACTGTGGCATTGTTAAATTCAGTGCTGGAAGGTTGTATGTGTGCAGGTTATTTCTAGCCTTCTCTTGCGTGTTGGGACAGCAGCCCTTCCTCAGCAGGAATGCAGCTGCTCTTCCTACCAGACAAGCCCCTTAAAGGTACAGACCTGCTAGGGTGGAATCTTCGGCTCCGTGTACTTTCTTTTCCCTCAGATTTTTTGTGGTCTTGGGCGTGCTTTTATAGTAGTAGTAGTAGTAGTAGTAGTAGTAGTAGTAGTAGTAATAGTAATAATAATAATAAATGCTCAAAATGAGCACCCATAATAAATGCTATGTTGGGAGCAGGAAAGCATGTGAAGAAGAAAAAACCAGCTTTCTCCCTGCCTGTTGCTTAGAAGGAAGACTGTGCATCTTAAGTGTTTTGCAGTGCTGTATTTGAAACTGATGTAGAAAATGTGTTGTGGTTAGTGGTTCACAGATGTGTGCTGAGCACATTATTGGTGCTCAATAAACAGTGGCAGAGTAATAGTAACTGTGTTCTTGGAGGGGGGGAGATATGCTCTGCTGTTTATTAATAAATTGAAGTTGTTGTTTGGGGGGGGGAGAGCAAAGTTTTCCAGATGTTTGTGGACAAGTTGACATTTTCTGTAGCAGGAAGTCGGAAGCATAAATGCATCTTCCTCTTCTTTTGGCTGCTGCCTGTGTAATTTCATCCACCTGTCTCTCCAGATGCTGATTGGGAGTTGCAGGAAGTCTCTGCCTTAGAAGTATTGGCTCCCAATCATTCTCACAAGCATTGGCCTTGGGGCACAATGAGGTTGTGTTTAGCTTAAACAGTTCCTTTCTGATCAGAATGCTGCTTGCGCTCACATAACCCCCCCCCTTGCAGTGGCAGGAGCGATAGTTTGAAAATGCCGGATAGAACAGGCGGAACCTTAATTTATTTTTATTGCTAACCGGAGGAGTTTAAATTTCTCTGGCAAGTTCTGTGAGAGCGTAAAGGAACAATTTAAAGGCTAGACCACTGCCTAGATAGAGGACTGGGTGGGATTTTATTTTGGCTCTTACCCAGGTGCTTCTATTTAATGTGTCCTGGCAGTTAATGACTGTTGGGGGGGTGGTTTGCTGTAAAGTGTAGGTCATTTGTCATGCTTGCTTGTTAAGTGGCAGTGTGTTGATGTCTGCAGAAGGCACTTTTATGCCAGGTTGACTCAGGAATAGCAACATCCATAACTGAGGCTTCATTCCAGCATTATTCTCCTGAGTGTCCCTCTGGGGAAAAGGGCTGGCGTTTATGCTTGAATAAACAGTTTAACACATTTTCTTCCACATATATGCATTCTACTTCAGTTTTTCTACTTACTGATTTTAGTTTTATCTCCATTTGTTCCTACTTCCTTGCAGCGCTGAAGTATGCTAGATGAAATAAAATAATAAAAATTAATTGGGAAAAATAATTTATGCTTAAATTTAGGATACATGCAAGAGCTGGTGCCTCTTTGTTTTTGTGAACAGTAGCTCCAGTGTGATTGTGAAGACAACTTCATATGCTTAAAAGGTTAATAGAACGAAGGGCACAAGCAAATAATTTCAGATAAGAAACTCTTTCCTGTTTAATGTTGTGATACTGTACCGTGCTGTCAGGCTGCACCTTTATTTGTACGGCATCTGAGTGTGTGTACACAGGATATCTGCTCTCCCTATTCCTATTCACAGCTTTTATGTGGTGTCCCTGTTGTGCTGCTCCATGTCAGTATCTATGGGAAGATTTAGGTTCTTCAGAAGTGAGGCTACTGTGGCTGTGTGAGACCTGTTGGTTGGCCTTTCTGTGGTGCCGTTTGTTCGTAATCAATAAGTTTGTTAATATTGCATGCCTTCATGACTTCAACATGGTTAAAATACAGTGGTACCTCGGGTTACATACGCTTCAGGTTACATACGCTTCAGGTTACAGACTCCGCTAACCCAGAAATAGTACCTTGGGTTAAGAACTTTGCTTCAGGATGAGAACAGAACTTGTGCTTCTGCGGCAGGAGCCCCCATTAGCTAAAGTGGTGCTTCAGCTTAATAATAGTTTCAGGTTAAGAACAGACCTCCGGAACGAATTAAGTACTTAACCCGAGGTACCACCGTATAGCAATGATTCAAACAGAGTATAGCACACATATTGCTGCATTTTGTCAAGAATTTTGAATGACTGCCCCTTGACCTTAATTTAATAGTTAATAGTAGAGAGGAGTTGGCACTCCAATCAAATTTTAAGAGAGATGCTTGAACTTAAGCACTTGTGGAAGTTTCATCCTCTGTCCTGGTAGCTTTTATCTGTGACATGCAGTCACTCAGTATCATGAATGTACTAGCAAACTCCCAATTATTATGATAGATGAGATGTTTGTGGAGGAGAGTTTTAAGGACTCCAGAGTGGAAAGGTCAGCGAAGACCAGTTCCATCCAGGTTCTGGCATGGAAGACCCATCTTAACTTCAGTTCATTGTTGTGCCCAGGTGCATCCTTTACCTTTTCTCATAGGAATTCATGACAGCCATTAATTTAGAATCATAGAATCATAGAATCATAGAGTTGGAAGAGACCACAAGGGCCATCGAGTCCAACCCCCTGCCAAGCAGGAAACACCATCAGAGCACTCCTGACATATGGTTGTCAAGCCTCTGCTTAAAGACCTCCAAAGTAGGAGACTCCACCACACTCCTTGGCAGCAAATTCCACTGTCGAACAGCTCTTACTGTCAGGAAGTTCTTCCTAATGCTTAGGTGGAATCTTCTTTCTTGTAGTTTGGATCCATTGCTCCATTGTGTGCAAGAAAGTACAGTCATACCTTGGTTGCCGAACAGAATGCATTCCGGGAGTCCGTTTGACTCCCGGAACCATTCAAAAACCAAAGCACGGCTTCCAATTGGCTGCAGGAGCTTCCTGCAGCCAATCGGAATCTACACTGTACGATGGGCTTCCAAAAATCGTTTGAAAACCGGAACACTCACTCCCTGTTTTCAGTCATTTGGGAGCCAAAACATTTGGCAACTAAGCCGTTCGAGATCCAAGGTACGACTGTTAAGTGCATTCAGAAACAGACACCTTCTGGAAAGGGTGCTAAATCTACCGTATTTCCTGCCCCATGTGATTTCAACAATGGAGAACCCTGCCTGCTTCCATCTCTGCACTCTCACCATGGTTTCTGTTTCTTGGTCACACCAGAGTGTGAAAGAATATTGGGAACTGGTGCTCCTAATGCCTGAATCTCTATATACTTGTCTGTATTATATACAGTATTATTACCTCCCGTAATAGTTAACTTGGATGGTGAGTGCTAACAGGGTTGCAACCCAAACAAGGCTGCTGGAAACAAAGAGGGAAGGTATTGGTGTGCCACAGGGAATACTGAAGTTTTCAGGTGTACAAAAAAAATCATTTAAAAAACCCCCAAACCTAAGGCGGCATCTACTTACCCAGCCCCACAAAAACCTGCTGTATGAGGGCTGAACATGCTGTGTCGCCACAGAATGATGTGTGTTAGTTGGAAAAGAAAATCTGTGTATGAATGGGGGAGGGCCTGACTAGTTGACTAGAACCCTGAACCAGGAGCATTCCTTCTGGAAATTGAGGACACAGTGCTATGTATGTGTGAGTGAGTGGTACAACATTTCCATATATGGAGACTGAGACTCTTTTGGCAAAGTTCTCTGAAGTCTTCAGCGGATGTTCTTCTAAGCCCTGTTACCTAAAATTTGTTAAACGGCTCCTATCTGGGACCTTCAGCAGCCTATACATACCCTTTCCCTAGTGACCCATAGGAGCAGTTTTGGCCTACCTGTGCTAAAAAATGGTTGCAAACTTTGGGGGCTCTCCTGAGACTATTGCACATGATAGAAGAGGAAAGAGACCCGCAGGTTAATTTGACGGTAGCTCTTTGCTTCAGCAAGTACTATGGCAGCTATAAAAAGAAGGCTGATAAGATAAAAGTTGTTATGTCGGTCCTGAAGTTCAGAATGCTAGATAATAAATTTACCAGTGTACATGTCTGGCTGGTATGAATTACCCCTGCCTTTGATATTTGAGATACCGTACTTATTTATAGGACCCATCCTATTCCTGTGACTATACTTTTTTTTAAAAAAACTTTTAATATTGAATTTTAAATTGCTGTAACCCACCCTGGGATCTGCTGGCAAAGGGTTGACAATAAATGATGATGATGATGATATATGCAGCAAACCAAATTAACTGAAGGGTTCTGTTGATTGAACCCTTTTGATTTACCCCTTTAAGCAAGAAAGTATGTAGAACAAGGAGCCTAGTGACACCTAGATTCCTGCTTTTTCAAAGGTCTCTTAGCTCTTTGGACCTCTGGATTCCCATTTGACTTTCTTTGCTCTCCGAATCCCCCCCCCCCCCGCTTATTCTACTTAAGAATTTCTCCTCGGCTGATTGGAGATGAGTACTTTGAATTGTACTTAGAATTTACACCTTACCTTGTACGGACTGAAGTAATGGAAAATAATCTCTGTCTGGGAACTGAAGAATGTAGTTTGGAGGTTTTTAAGCAGAAGTCTAGTGGTCATCTGTCACGGATGCTTTGCTTTGATTCCTGCAATGCAGGGGGTTGGACTAGATGACCCTAGGGGTCCCTTCTGATTCTATGAGTATTGTATAATGGAGTACTTCACAGAGGCAAACTTTTCTAATCTTTAAACCACTTGGTAGACTCTGGAAGGCTACTATTAGGTCAGTTTGAGTTCACAGTTGTAGCTCCTTTTTAAAGACAGTTTTCCTAATCCGGATAAATTAAATTATTCCTGTACCATCTAGTTTAAGTTTTTAAAGGTTATTACACAGACAAAGCATATGATTTGTAGTAGACTCAAAAGGTGGGGTAAAAAAAATGGTGGGTGTAACATTCCCATCATTTTTAAATGAAAGGTTTTGCTAGTTTGCTGCAGGGTAATAATAGATATTTACAAATATTTTCAGTCTCAAACAAGTTACACTCCTCAATAAAAGTAATACCTATCTTTCCAGTTATGCGTTCAATAGCTTCTCCTCATCCTCAAAAGGAGGTGGCAAGTAACACCGTTTTTGTCTGTGAAAATGAGGCAGAAATGTAAATAGTTACACTTCTCCTTATGTTAGAATGCAGATTGTCTGGGATATTTATTATTATTATTGTTACTGTTTCTTTACTGACAGGTTTTGTTTGTTTGGAAAAATGCTATTCAAGGTAGCAAATAAAAAGGATTGGGAGAGGAAAACATGGAAGAAACAGGCCACCATTTACAAAAACTGCATGTGTGTGTGTGATATATATTAAAAGGGTGTACACACATAGTATTAATGGCAAGGCAGCCTTATAATAAGCTTGGGAGATTGGATTACCGAAAAGCCCCACCAGCTGAATCTTGGTAGGAGATCAAATAAATTCTGAGGAGTTTCTCACAATTTGCTTTCCTTATATTCTTTTTAAGGGGTGACAACCATGAGAAATGAATACAAATACAGAAAGATTAATTGTCTCTATGTGTTTATATAAAACGTTTCAGGTTATCAGAATTTTTGTTTTTACTCATTTAAAGCTATTGTAGTGTTGCTCGATATTTTTTTCTTATTTCCATGGAATACATAGAGTGCCCTTACTGGTTTTCTCTTTATGGGCATTGAAGTATGAAAAAAAGGTTCCCTTAATTGATGTGGGACTGAAGCATACTAATTATGGTGCTCTTACAGCATTCTCTCTCTCTCTCTCTTTCTCTTTCTCTCTCTCTCTTTCTCTTTCTCTCTCTCACACACGCTATATCCTATGTAAAATAACAGACAATAATGCAGATTATACAGTGGAACAAGTGCTTTAAGACAGATACAATATGAAGCTTTGTAAAAATCCCTCCGTGAGATCTCATGTTTGTGTTTCCATGCAATTTTTAATAAGCTCTTATTCTTTCTTCTTGCTGTGCAAACCTTTTATGCAAGCAGGAAAACTTGACCATGCAAAAGTCATGGTTTTGAAGATTTAACTCTTTGACTGCCGCTGTGATTTCATTTATTTATTTATTTCATAAAATTTACATACTGTTTGATTGTCAAAATAATTGAAATGGTTACATTGCAATGTTTTGGTGTCATCGCCACCGCCCCCCCCTTGCATGCGCAAATTTTGTCGTGCTTCAAGCGAAAACAAGGACTGGGGGGAAAAAGCAGTTCATAGGAGGATGGCCGGCACCGTTGCTGTATCTCTGCATACCTTTTATTGAGACTGCCACAGTGCCTGCTGAGTATTTGGTGCCCATTTTTTAAGTACAGTGGAACCTCTCTTGTCGAACGTAATCCGTACTGGAAGAACATTCGACTTCCGACAACCGAGGCGCAAAGTGGCTGTCTGCAATTTCCATTGAGAAAATGGAAAAACACGCAGCGGAAGCCGTTTTGACTTCCGAGGCATGTTCAAAAACGGAAGCATTCACTCCCGGGTTTTTGGCATTCGGGTTCCGAAATGTTCAGCTTCCAAGATGCTCGAAAACCGAGGTTCCACTGTAACACATTCCATTACCCTGTGCCCAAACATTTCCGAACAGTTAAAAAAGTATACTCTGTTAAATATTTATTATCTTTCTAGTTTGTGAAAAGCTGAATGCGCATCTACACATGCTCATGCTAGAGTGGTGTTTCTTTTAGGAGTGAAATACAATTGGTGTAGATATTGGTGTAGATACAACCACTATTGAGTTGTATATGACTTGGGGATGTAGCTGCAGTTAGGAACTCCCACCCTCATTTTGCCACTTCTCTTGTATTATGTTGTAAGCTGCCCAGAGTGGCTGGGGAAACCCAACTAGATGGGCGGGATATAAAACAATAAAACAACAGCAACAACAGTCCTGGAACAGATGCAGATTGCCTTGCTACTACTATCTCTCCAGATAAATAATATTCTGGATACAGTCTAATTTTACAGAGGAAACCATGAACCTGTTAATGAATTGTGCCTGCCAAACACAGATTAGATAAACAAAGATCTTTGCTAAATCCCCTTTATATTGTTGTTTCTGTGGCTGTTCCTTTAATATTACTTAAGGAAATCTTTTCAGGAATATGATAAACCATTTCCTTTTTGAAAGTGCATGCCCTTTAAAAAGTATGCTGCTGGCTTCACCTGATGGAGGAGTCTTTGAGCTGGGCTTCTCTTGGCATTCTGTATGCTCACACTGCATTAATTGGCATACTGCATTTAGTGGCTGTCTGCATTTCACACAAATCATGACAAAGAACACTAATTGCAGCTGTTGTCCATGAAGTTAATGTGTCTAACGGTTCGGCTTTTACCATTGAGTTTGCAGTATCTTTGGTTCACTGACATGGCTGTTTTGTTAGGCGTTGGTCTTCTATGGGATTTTGTTCCCTGTGCTGAGTGTTAGGGATATCAGTTTAATCCAGGGGTAGGCAACCTAAGGCCTGGGGGCCTAATCCGGCCCAATCACCTTCTAAATCCAGCCTGCGGACGGTCTGGGAATCAGCGTGTTTTCACATGAGTAGAATGTGTGCTTTTATTTAAAATGCATCTCTGGGTTGTTTGTGAGGCATAGGAATTCGTTCATTCCGGCCCCCCACAAGGTCTGAGAGACAGTGGACCGGCCCACAGCTGAAAAAGGTTGCTAACCCCTGGTTTAATCCCTCTTCTCCATCTCGACAAGAACAGAGTTTGCTAATATAGAAAGCAAAGTAAAGTGTATTCCCTTCCACTACCATTGCTAGATTGTAATCCCAGGCATTATTGGTCTTGTTTGTTTTGTATAGAGTTGGTAAGAGCAAAGTAGTGCCCTTTTTGATTGCTTGAATGTGGATGAGACCATACTTAGCTATTCCTCCAGCATTTCCTTTGGAGTGGTGAGATGATCTATTTCATACATGGGGGTCCTAGGTAAAGGTAAAGGCACCCCTAAACAATTAAGTCCAGTCGTGAACGACTCTGGGGTTGCGGCGCTCATCTCGCTTTACAGGCGTTTGTCCACTTCCGCAGACAGTTTTTCCAGGTCATGTGGCCAGCATGACTAAGCCGCTTCTGGTGAAACCAGAGCAGCGCACGGAAACACCGTTTACCTTCCTGCCGGAGCGGTACCTATTTATCTACTTGTACTGCATGCTTTCGAACTGGTAGGTTGGCAGGAGCAGGGACCGAACAACGGGAGCTCACCCCATCACGGGGATTCGAACCGCCGACCTTTCAATCGGCAAGCCCAAGCAGCACAGTGGTTTAACCCACAGCACCACCTGTGTCCCGCATGGGGGTCCTAAGGTTGCTGTAAATCAAGTGTTTGTGATTGCTCCTCTCCTCCAACAACACAACTCTTTAAAAATGGTTCTAGGGCATGTGAATGCATACTCATTTGATGATCCAGCATAGTCTAATTATACATAGTTAACTCTGTGAATTGATGGAGTGTAGTAGATTCTGTAGTTTGAAACTGAGTAGCTTCATTTACAGTGCCATCCTATACTCAGAAATAAGCCCCACTGAGTTCCAACGAAGTTTGGTCCCAGGTAAGTGGGTATAGGATTGAAGCCTCAACCATGCAAGTGTTTTTGATGACTAGAATTGCCAGTGTGGGAACAAATTTATTCCAGTGGAAAGCTTTATCATTGCCCCATTGCTAAGTAAGTTGCATCAATATTTGTGACCTTAGAATTGTAATGAACAATGTTGGCTCTTGCTGTTTTGTGGAAAGGTTGACATTATGCATTTTCTTTCTAGGCTAAAATCACACATCTATTTTCAGATGCTTTAATGACCTCCCTCCTCACAGTCCCCACGCATAAGTTACGGTTTTACTGCTTTAAATATCACCACAAACTCTCCAGTCATTGTGGAAGAAGGTTCTCTTTCAACCTGCCTGTGTTACCCTATAATTGAATGTGATCCTATCTCAATGCAGTTGGTGATGGTGTGTAACTTCTCTCTACCTTACTTTTCTGCCTCCTCAGTCACCATTCCTCCTTCCTATTGAAACCAGCCTGATACAGGGGGAATCAATTTCATAGATCCTTTAACAACTTTCTAAAATAATACCATATGCATCAAGGCTGATGCACATGCATGCTTTTTGAAAGAGAGAAGGCAGTGTAATTTTTTTTCTTTGGTTATATATTGATATTTCTTTTCACATTTCTTTTTTCTTTATATTTTCTTCTTTTTTGCATTATTCCTTTATAAATGAAAATCTTTCAATAAAAAGTTTTTATAGTACATGTTGAACTTCATTTTTGTATTTTATATATGTATATCCAAAGCATGAGGGTGGCTCAAAAATACTTTTAAGTTGCATGTATGAAATCCTCTTTCTTTTATAGCCAGGGTTGGATCATAAATGAGTTCATTCAATTGATTAAAATGTCTGCCCAGCTTGAATATGTGTTTGCACTGCCACTTCATGTCCCTTCTTTACAAAACATACAAAGGTTTTAAAATACTCCATCATACTGTTACCTCACATAAGATTACCCGTGGCTAATAGAGAAATTTATCACTTGCTTTTCTTCCCTAGTTACATCTGCTGACAAAAGAGTCCAGTCAAGCGGTTTCTGACATCCGTTGTGTCATCGTCGTCTCCGTGAAGCTCCTAAATCTCACATAAGCATCGCTGGTATTGGTTATACAGTTGGCCCACATCTTACGCAAGGGATTGGTTTCAAAGGTAACACGTATTTGTTGCAATTGTGTATAGCCAAAATCGTGTTACCCTTGGAACCACCCTGAGGCTAGCCAAGCTAGGCTGCCTTCTAGAAGGCAGTTGGTGAGGGGAAGAGAAAGAGCATCCCTATCCATCCTAGAGCTGGGGTGCCTTGCCCTGGAAGCAACAGCAAGAGCTTAAAAGCCATTTTCGTGGTGAGTCCACTCGTGGTTACCACGACAAGAGCTTTTAAGCTGTTGACCTTGCTTCTCAGGCTCATTTGACACACAGACTGTGGGACTGGTAGGGATACTCTCACGAGATCATAGACCACACCCGCCTTGCCCACTTATAGTTGAAATAGTGTAGGTTAAATGTGCTCACGGTGCACCCTGTTTGTTGATCAGAATAATGATCCTGTGGAAGCTGGATGGATGATACATTATTGTGATTTACTTTGGGAAAATCCAGTGCTTACTGAATAGCAAACAGTGAGTTCTTTTTAAAAACCAAACCAAAGTGATCAGCACAGAAGTAGTCTTCAAAACACATCTACTAATCACCAGCACATCAATTTATTCCTTGTTACTAAGATAGGCAAGAACTTTAGTATTCTTTCTGTAACTGGCTGGCAGTCCATCCCAGTTTACGGATTATTCTGTCCCGGTTGCATCATTGTTATTGTTTTAATATTGCATGTCTCATTAGTGTTCAGTCATAATCGGGCTAGCTCTCTGGTAGAGGGTGGTGACCTAGCTTTCCCTGGTTTCCTTCTTGCCACTCCTCTTTATGACCCCTGTTGTCTCTTTGTTTTCCCCTGTTAAATTTGTGCTGGTGATGTGGCATGTGTGCTGTTTTTCCAAATAGCCTGAAGTTGGCTGTAACCAAGAGCAGCAGTTAAATAGAGCCCAATTTCGCTGCTTCCTGGCGTTCAATTGTTTAACTCCATTTTCTGGATTTCTGCGGTTTTGATTTACAGAGAAGCAAACCTCCCTGGTGCCTCTGGGCATCTCTTAAAGCCATTAGAACAAGCTCCATTATTTTCTGGTGCTTAGAAATTCTTCTCTTCAGTCCGAGCATCCATCAAAATAATGTATTCCCTGTAAAGGCTTCTGGAAAATGTTTTAATGGGACCTTTTCACACTTGGGGACAGTTCTTGGATGGAAGAGAAATTGGGGGAAGAGGGAATGCGGGTCAGGCTCATAGATGGTCTGACTCTGCCTTGCACTGAGGAATGACCTGAATCCTCTCTGCCTTTACCTCTGTGCAGAGGGAGTGGTGTGAACAGAGCAGAACCAAAGCTGGCCACAAAAAGCGCTGGGAGGAAGAAGAAGAAAAAAGGCCCCACTCTTGACAAAGAGGCAATTGTACAAAGGTGCCGTATAATTTATCTCCAGGAGTTTATTCCTGGTTGCTTTTCCTGGAAAGACCAAAAAACTGCCTTCCTCTACTCACTGTTTCCCTCTTCAAGGGATATGCTGGAGAGGAAAAAGAGAAAGAGGAAACATTTATTAGTGAAAGACCCATCTATCTTCCACTCTCCTTCTCATGCCTATGCTCTCCCCACTCCACTTGAAAGGGCAATGCCTTTGGCAGGAAACCTACTCTTGCTATTGGTCTGCCAAATGATTCAGTTTCTTTTAAGTCTTTGCCTCTTTCCTAGTTCAACTCTTCAAAGTTAAATCGGTCTTGGAAGAGTTGTTTGAGGAGGTCTGCTTGGTGTGCACTTGAGGTCATGGGAACTTTGTTCCCATTGGGTTGGATAAATTGTTCAGCAGATATTTATTTTGGTTAATATGGCATACACGCAAAATGAGATACAGTCAATTTGCAATTTATACACAATTTAACTTGAATGAATTTAACTTCACATGCTTGAACCTAAAAAAATTAAAGTGGACAGTTTTTCTTGGGGGGGATGGGGGGACATTGGCAGTCCCACCTGCCATTGCACTCACCTTGGGAGAGCATTTGGATGTTCAGGGAGCATGTTCAGCAGCCTTTGGAGAGTGTGTGTGGCCTTGGGAGAGAGTTTAGAGGTGCAGGGACAGTTTCTTTAGACTATACACGATTTCGGCTTTTCGCGCTATCCCAGTACGTACTCCCTACATAAGTTGAGAGTTGAATATGCTAGTTAAAAGCAGTGCTGTTGATAAAAATCCATCTTGACATAGGGTACAGCAGGCATTGTCAGGGGGCACCCACGAGTGCTGGGTTGGCTCTGAAATCTTCCCCTGCCATCTGCAAAGCCTCTGAGCACACACGCATGCACACACACATTTACTGCCCCTTGGTCATGAGGTGACAAGGGTGTATACCCTTTTCTCCCTTTAAATTGACAATGAGCTAAAGGACGAAGTTGGAAGAGTGTTTTTCCAAGGCCAGGTTAATTTGACTGGATCTTACTTTTACCCACATCCCTTAGAAATGTGAAGTGTGTATACACACTTTGTCTCTTTCAGTCTTGTGGGGAAGACCTGATCGAGGGGAGAGGAAGGGCCAGAGGTGGGGAGGGGAGCCCATAGCGCTCACTCGAAAATCTAAATATGTGCATGGGCCAGAAATGGTTGGCAACTCCTGGGAGATGCAGAGTTGACATTCTGGCAATGTGGGAGCATTTATGTATTCTCTTCCATCTGTTTTCATATATGTTCAGTCATAGCCTTTAAGAAAGTATTAGCGTCAGAGCAAAGTGTTTATTTGAGAGGAATAAGAAGGAAGGGAGTTCAGAGACAGAAGGTGTTGCGGAAGAAGATGCAAACTTAGCAGTGAGGGACAATTATAGAGGTGCCTCATCAACAAAGAGAAGAAGGAGCAGAGGTGTTGGCAGGAGCCAGTCTGTCTTCAGGCACAGAAGCGCTAGAGCTTGAAGAGGAAGATTGAAACTGTAAGGCCTGAGTGGCAGGTGTGAGATGCGCTTTGCTGATTGCATATTGAAGTGCTAGATGAAGGGGTGCAAGGCATCAACGGAGGGGAAGTGGAAGGGAAAGGGTTTTAATGCTTTGCATTGAGGACAGATGCTGGCAGAGTTTTAATGGGGGGGGGGGAGAGTATCGAAACATATTCAGAATTTTGATTTGGTTTTGTATTTGCCACTTTCCCAGCCACAAAGCTGAGAACAAACTGGCTCACGGGGAGAGGCAAGTATTAAAAATAGCAAACCACATAATATATGTAAGATAAGCCATATCCACACAGGTCAGACCATCCTGTGTTAGGGTGCTAAAATATCAACAACTCAGCCAATGGTTTTGGTGACTGATTTTCAAGAAGCTGAGAGATCAGGGAGCACATGACAGAGGGCTGCAGAATACAATGAACAGGGAAGGTAATTTTAAAAGATAAATATATGAGAGTAAATGCTCCAGCATTGGTTCAGAATTAGGTTGTGTTTACTACATCAGTTCTGTGTGTTTTGTTTTCTAGTGGAATACACAATCTGCACATAATACCATATTTCATCATTAATATTTTAACAGTTTTTAGATACAAAAATGGTTAACTCTGTAAGTAAAATGTTTATTCTATTTAACAATATTTTTAAATGTATGGTGCTGTAACAAGGAATATATAGTTTTAAATAATAATTAAAAAACTGTTGCTATACTGGCCAGTTGTATGATTTGAGTATGGCTAATTTTATTTTAATGTATAATGTTTCGCACCATAAGGTTTCAGAGTGGATTACAACAATCTAATAATACAATTAAAAACAAGTAAAATAGTTTATACAATTTACGACATGGTTATTAGTTTTAATGTTGCTTTCTTTTTATCTTTGGGGGGTGGCTTTGGATTATGAGCTATCACAAGCTAATTGGCTAAGATGGGATATTTAATTTTATAATTAGGTATTGCCATTACTGAATTGTCCCTTAATTGCTAGCAAAGGCCATGTCAACAAACCAACAAACCACACAAAGTTGAACAAAACAAAAGCAAGCAAAACAAAAGCTCGTGCATCCGGGGAAAGGTTAGCATAGAAGATGATGCAGCATTCGCTGCTTTGTGTTTGAATCAGCTTTGAGGCTGCATCCACAGGAGCCTACCACTCTTTCAGTCTTCATTGTTTTGGCACATAGTAGACATCTCTCAGCCATTCCGTCTGTATTAACCACAAGGAGAAAAATGAAAGCTAAACTTTGCAGATAAGTGTATTAGAAAATGTATAAAGAGTATACATATTTTTATGAATCCCTGACCCAGGTAGAAGTCAGGGTGGTGGACACAAAGAGGTCAGAGCATAGATCAAGGACCTTTTTACCCTTACTGGGTTTTACAAATCCTGTCTAGCTATTCCCTTCCCATGGTGGCCATGGCTGCCCACTGTGAAAACAGGATGTGCGATGACATAGGCAATTGGCCTGATCCATCAGGGGCTTCTTCGATTTAAAAGGACCCTTTAAATAAGATGCAGAGTCATGTAGAACCCTACATGACTAATTGATTCTAATGTGCCCTGTATCTCATGGAATTGTAGAGGTGGAAGGGCCCACGAAGATCATGCAGTCTAACCCCCTGCCATGCAGGAATCTTTCACCCAACAAGGGGCTTGGACTCATGGCCCTGAGATGAAGAGTCTCATGCTCTACCAACTGAGCTATCCTGTTTCTCTTGTATATGCAGGCCCTATTCTGTAATGGGCTGAGAGGGCATTTTAATTGTAAATAACCCCCTTTTTGAAAGTGCCATAGGTGGCCTCACACCACAAATCAAACTTCAATGGTTGATGTTCTGGCTAGAACTGCAAAGCATTTGCAGGCAGCCAAAATGCAGTATTGGATCCTGAATTTCCAAGGGCGTACTTTTATGATTTAGGGATGCTTTTAGTTGTTTCCAAGATTGATTCATAGAGGTTATCGTGAAGTTCTTGTTTACACATGCTTGGTATTGCGTGGGGTGTTAGCTACATTCCTTGCTTACTATCTTGGATCATTGCTATGCTACTGTGTTTGCTTGCTGTGAAACACGAACCCCACCTACACCTGCCTGCTCACCTGTGGAAATCGCCATGCTAGTATATTGCATAGGCGCTTCTTTTGAGATGAAGCTGCAGCAAGTTTCCTTATTTTCATTCTGGTTCAGCCTTGGGTTTAAACCCATTTGATAGTGTAAACAGATTAAAGTGAGTTAGAGCAGTTGGGTTTGTTAAGTCACAATAAATGATCATGTAAACAAGCCCCCCAATCGTTTGAAAACATGGCCTTTGGCAAGTGGGAAGAATGACGGACTAACTCGCACTGAATGTGGCCGCTTATCCCAAGCCAAGTACTGAATGTTTAGGACTCCTGGGGAGTGTTTAGAGGGGGTCACTGGGGAGATTATTCAGATTTTGAAGTGGTCCTCATTGAGCACTGGCTGACTCCCACACCCCTTTGAGCTGCCTGCCTGAATGGACAAGAGCACTCAGAAGCACTTGCTACTTAGCAGACAATAGGGGCTGTGCACACTTTCCCCGCCCCCTTATCCTTGCCGTGCTATTGGGGCTCTTGTGCTTGCTGCCCTTTCTCTGCTTTGATTGGGTGCTCGCCCAGTGATTTGCTCAGGGAACAGACTCCGCAAAACCAACAATACCGGCTGTGCTGGAGGTCTCCGGTGTGGAGGGAAACACTCCAAAAGGAACTGTGACTTCTCATGGAGCCAGCTGATAAGAGATTTTGAGGCGGACCCTTTTAAAGTTTTGTGGTTACCGTTTTATAGATAGCGTCAAGATCTGTCGTGTGATTCTCCACATTTAGGAAACAGGCACAATCACATTCCCCAAGTTAGGAAAATCAGAGTTGCTTTGTTTAGCAACGAAGCACCTCAGTCTAGCAGGCTGCACCCCTTCCTGGCTCTCAGACCCTGATCCACTCAATGTGGTTCCTCCGTCCCATCCCAGTAGCCTCACATGCAGCTACCTGGGCACTTCAGGGGCAGTGCTGAAGTTCTTACCAGTCTCCTCTTCTTCTGTGGCCAGGAGGAGATGAAGGGAAGTCTTGGAGGTAGTCAGGAAGTGAGGTAGGTGGTCTGGTTAGTCCGTGTCTGATGGCTCCTCGGGATCATTGACAGGATGGAGATCTACTGGGGATGGGATCCTGCTCCTCTTGCTCTTCACTTGAGGAGACCTCAAGTTTGAAATCTGGGTAGGGCTGAATCCTGGCAGGCACATACACGCCTTATTGAACCTCTCCAAGTGAACATAGAAGCAAAACAAAAACAAAGATATAGATATAGATGGAAAAACAAGGGAACTTGAGTCTCACGGTTTTAAGGTCCTCGGTAGAAAAGCGTAAAGGAAGTGAAATGTCTGCTGTAGAATAGAAACTTGGTTGAAACCCACCTAACAATCAAGACAAAGTACAGTAGAATTGGAAAGGACTAAAACACCATGCAGGCCCTGTTCCTTAGGCCTTTCCTGCACATAAACACATGGAATCCTGAATGCAGCCCACATAGTGCCATCCTGCGAACCTAGAAGAGTGAGAAATCAGTGCTTCTGCCTCCTGGGCCACAATGATACACAGAAAACTGGGCAGAGGAGAGCTGGCAAGCTAAGCTTTGCTTCCTCAGCAGAATCTCAACATTTTTTTCATGGCAAAAACCAGGGGACGCCCTGCATTCTTCTCCCATGCCTTCCTCTTGGAATTTCCTGATTGGGTTAAATATATTTTTTCTTCTGGACAATCTCCTCTCTTTTCCTGTTTTTTGTATGAATAAACTAATCCCAGTCTTGTCATCTTGCCTGGCATTGATGAGGGGGTGAAAAAGAGAAAAGGCTTCAAAACTAAACATCAGTAGTTCTGTTTGTTTGCCGCTTCCCTCCTTCCGTATTTTGATTGCTTCTCCTCCTCCTATGCCGTCTTTTTAAACATAGATATGGTATGTTGTACTAGGATATTTGCAAAATGTCTTTAGGTGTTGGTACAAATGGAAAAAAGACAACCCCAGGTGTTCAATAACTTTCTGAAAAATAGAGGCCTTTTAAACCCCTCTTTCGCCTGAGAGAGAGATCTTTTAAACTTCTTGATCATGTAAGGTATTTAGAGCACGCTCGTCACCAGGGTCATGTCTAAACACTTGAGTAGGTGTGCTCAGACTGAATGGCTGAGTGGAAACTTGAACCTCAGTGTCCCTGGTCTTAATCCAACGCTAACTGCAGCACCACATCAGTCCTCTTGATTAGTTCACCCGATGCATTTGTAGCAAGTATTTGGGGAACCAAACAAATAAAAAGTTTAAAAAAGAGTGGGAGTGTTATAGAGTATATTTATAAAAACATTGTTCCCAAGTAAAATCCTTAATGTGCTTTGATTAATTTTCACAAATTATATAACAAGACAGATAATGTATCCCATACAATACTGGTGAATTACAAGGTGGAAAAGGACGCAGTTAAGAAAAGAGGAAAGGACCTGTAGTGAGGTGGATGGAAGTCACACCTAAAAAGTAGAAGGTTATTTATCTGTGATTTAATGTATCAGTGACATTTTTGTTGAATTGTGCTTTCTTTTTTGTATTTTATTTTGAATAACGAATGGAATAATTGTAATACTTAAGAAACAAAATCAATAAAGAGCATGGGGGGAGCGGAAGTATTTGGGGAACTTGTGAAATTTCTGCCTGCACATTCACTACGTGCTGCTGTGGTGAGGAAACAGCACAAAAATGTTTTATGGCTTCATCAGGCAGAAAGTCTTGGGTGTCTCTGCAGCAAATGTCTAGTGAAGCTGCACCTGTAGAATCTCTGCCTGGACATTTTACAATTCCCCCCACTGCCCTGCTTTTCAAATTGCTTTGTGCCAGAGTGTCTTTTCAAATATTTAACTTTCTCAAACCGTGTGTTCTCCCCTCTACCCCAAATTCAGCATGGACAATCCTTCCTGCATTGTCAAGTTTCATATCAGTCACTGGGTTCAGGCACATACTTTGCAACAAGTTGAGCAGTTTTTAACTATAAGTCAAAGAACCTATTCCCCCTATTTTTCATTATAATGGCAAAATCCAGTTCTGCCGACATGCCCTTTTCAACATAGGTCTGCTACTGTGGCTATATAATAATTGTAAATGGTTCATTGATTTCTTCGCTAATTTTGGAATGCACAAAAATATGGGATGCAGCAGCATTTGCCCTCCTGGTGCCCTCCAGTTATTTTGGATGACAACTCCCATCAACCCCAGTCCAAAAATTCTGGAGGGAACCAGGTTAGCAAAGGCAGGCCCCTCCAAACCATGACCCCCCCCCAAGAGCCTTACTTGCATATTTCAATTTTCAGGTTTCTGCTTTGCTAATAGCAACTAGAATTACCGGTATATATTTTATATGTATGCAGTATACATACATATGCACATACAAATGTCTTCAGCTATAATCAGGCTCTTGAATCAACCTACATATCAGATACTAAAACAGTAAAATAGTCAGTCAAATGAATCATAACAGCAGTGGCACCTAGATAAACAATTTAATCTGCTGTTGTCTGCATATAATTTAGGCCCAGATCCCTTTGACATACACCCTCTGTTGAATTGTGGTTGGCTATAGGTTTCCTCCTTCGTTTACCAATATCTTCTTTCAATTACCGGTCTTCAGAAGTTTCTTCTGCCCTCTCCATTTTTCTCATCTATGGGCTGAGAGGCTGACATTGGCTTTTCATTCTTTACCTCCTGTTTTTTGTTTGTTTGTTTTGTTGCTGAATGGAATGCTCTATTTGTTTTACAAGCCAAACTATAGAATCGACAATGATTTACAAATCTACAGCATGCTTCAGGAATGGCTTTGTAGTGTGCTCGGTGACTTGCTTCACCCATTGTATAATTCAAGGCACAAACCACTCTGTTTGAAAGCTTGGATAGGGGCACAGTTCCTCTGCCACCTGTACTTTAAAAATTCTGTTTCCTATGAGAGTGTGGCCCTTTGCTGTGAACGCTATAGATATTCTGATGACCCAGTAGGCGATTTTGTCACTTTTGCCTATTCTTAGCACAGCCTTTCACAACTTGGTGACGTCAGATCATTTCAACCACAATTTCCATCAAGGGGTTTGTAGTTCAAAACATCTGGATGGCAACAGTGTTGAAGAAGGCTGTCATAGCTGGACTACATTTGCTGTTGCCCATTTGGAGTTGGGTAACTAATCTCTCAAATAAAATGTATGTGCTGAGACATTAGTCTGCGTGACACAGGATTATTTTGTGCACGCAGAAAATATGTCCCACGAAAGCTAATTTATCTTTGTTGCTCATATCCCAATTGACTTTTATTGTTAGAATGCCAAGCTGGAGGTTTGCTGGCCATCCATCATGTATGCCTTAGCAAAGATTTCTGCATTGCAGTAGCTAACCCTTGCGGTCCCTTCCAACTCCACAATTCCATGCTTCTGTGATTCTATGATTCTGTTCAGCTAACAACAGATCAAGAGCAGAAACAATGCCTGTATTAATATAATGCTTAATGCAAGTCTAACTTTTAAATACTAATGTTGATACGTGCTCAGTTTACACACACACAAAAGTTGCTCTCTGGGTGAACCATGATTGGAGGGAAATTGCTTGGTACAATCTTGTACAAGGAGGCAGATACTACAAATGGAATGGGGTTTTGTAAGTAGCCACTTGCCTAGTTGAGAGGTAGCTCCTTATGCAGCCATGCTCACAGGACTGCAGGCTCTCAATGAACTCTTGAGTTTATAGCAGTGGGTCACTGCATCTGACTGTTAACCAGAAGGCTGGTGGTTTGAGCCCACACAGGGATGACTATGGGCAGGATTCCTGCATTGCAGTGGGTTGGACTAGATGACCCTCAGGGTCCCTTCCAACTCAGCAATTCTGTGGCACTCCAGTCTCACAGTTCTTCACAGGCCATGAAGTTATTATATCCCCAAACAAATCCAGACAGGCTCAGCTTTGCCTAACAAGTGTGACAGTCTTCACATTTGTACAGAATACCAGTTGCAAATGGATCCACGCCCACTCTGGTGGGATCTTTTAAATCATTTGTGCTGTGCACAAATATGACACACCTCCCTCTTGCATTGCTAGGCCTTCTGGTCTCACTTTGTAATAACATCCCTCCTCCTAGTCTGTACTATGTGTCTAGGTGTATATGTCAGAGGAAGATAAAGCTTCAGGCAAGTATCAAAATGGGCTCTTGCCCATGGAAACTTTATCTTAAAAGAGATTTGCCCTTAAGTAGTTTTTGTTGCAGCAGACTTATCATGACTATTTGGAAAGTACAGTAAAAAAAAAAAGAGTTTTCTGCGTTTTTTCATAGAATCATGGATTAGAAAGTGACTGAAATATAATTAATTTAAATCCCTAACATGAGTCAAAATGGTCAATTCAAAGATGAATCACAGTGTACCGCAACTTAGGAGCAAGTGCCTCACTCAATGTACTTCTAGCTAAGAAGGGCTGCACCAGAGGGAAACAAATTTCGCAATGGCTGTGGATACCGTTGCTGATAAAATATCCAAAACACCTAATCTTGTATTTCTGCCTCTAGGGCCGGTCATAATGTTTGAAAAGCAGAAGAACATAGGAAGCTCCCTTCCACTGAACCTGAACCATTGGTCTGTCTAGCTTAGTTTTGTCTACATTGACTGGCAGTAGGATCTCAAGCGCTGTCTGGAAACACCAGGAATTGAACCTGGGACCTTCTGAGCTTCCCAAAGATGAAGGGTAGGGTTGAGAAATTGGCTGATTATGCGGCTCCCTCGGCCAGTAAAGCGAGATGAGCGCCGCAACCCCAGAGTCTCCGCGACTGGATTTAACAGTCAGGGGTCCCTTTACCTTTACCTTTACCATTTTCCCCAGTCCTGTCCTCTATGGAATGATGTTAATCTGTCATTCAGGATTCTAGGGTGGTATTCTTTCGATGTGGCCTTATAGCCTTTATGTGTACTTATATCCAACTTTTTTTATATATTAAAAAAAGCCTTTTCTGCTTTTGCATCAGCATCTGCCCATAGGCATTTTATTATGGTTCTGCTTTCCTTGGCTTGGGTAGCGCAGCTTTTTCTCTGCACGTGCTCTCTGTTGCTCTTCTAATTAATCTTCCAGACTTTCATTTTTAAAACTCCCCTTTGTTTAATTTGTGAGAAAGGGGCCTCCCAAATAGAACTGTCCTCTGACAACATCTCCTTGGGGGGTGAAGAGTGCCCATGTGTAAGTAAGGAAGATTTAAAAGACTCGGAGATTGGCATAGGAACAGTTGCAAATTGCTACAGGAATATTGTTGTATGGAGCTGGCACACAGAAGCCCACTGGGCGCAAATATATTGAAGAAATCCAATGTCTTGCTTTCTTACCAAGAGGGACATGGAGGAATTCACATTAGCTGCCGTGCTGTCCTTTTGAAGCATTGTCTCCTCCCTGGCTGAGCTGCAGAATAGTCACTTATTTTGTTGTCAGAGAAAAGAAACATCCCAGATTTTTTGACCTCTAAATTCTGTATTCCTTTCTTTTGCTCTCTCTCTCTCTCTCTCTCTTTAAAATGTTTCTCCCCTTGGGCATTGTGGGAGAATCTTCGCCTCTGCAGGGGATTGTGGGAACCGTTCTGGCCTCACTTATCACCAGTGACAAATCAATGGCAGGCTTCAGAAAGCTGAACCCCAGGATTCCAGCTCAGCCCAGCCTGGGAGCAGTGGGAGGCTTCCCTGGTGGATAAAAGGCTCCTTGCAGCTCTGACTTGTTGCCTTAAATCTAACGGAGGAAACCTTTTCACTCCCTTTAAAAGCAGCCCTCCCCTCCCATCTCAATTTGTCTTGAGGAGGGGGGGAGGGAGAGAAGGGAGGGAGGAAAGAATTGCTAAAGAGGGAGAATGGAAATGGGGGTGGGGGGAGAGGGTTTAGGTTGGTAATGGTTTTTCTGTTTCCTTTTCACAATGGCCCGGCCAGTGCATGCAGAGCTGGACTCACAAAGCCTCCCCGAAGTGGCTGGATTCCCGCAGGGCTCCTCACAGTGCAAGTTTGCTGTGTGTATTCCCATCTACAATACAGCGAGACTCTGCAACAATCTCCAGTTTGGGGCAAATATTTCCACAGCTTTCTCCTAATGGCTCTTTTTAAGGGGGGAGTGGTGGTAACAAGAGGAGGTGTGTGTAGAAAGAAGGATAAATGCATTGAGGGCGGGGGCTATCTCTTGCTTTGCTAATTTGTGTTTTTGGCAGGGTTTAATTTCAACAAGACTTGCTTTATTTTTTATTAGTGCTTGAAATACAAAGCTGACCAGGTGGAAGCCCTGCGAGATGCCTGTGCAGATTTGGTTCACCCAGGGAGAGGGAAATGAACATGGCACATAAGTAGAGAAGCTCTTCTTTTTAATACGAATCCACAGATTCCAGGAATAAGGGCTGCCGGTGTTGATATGTCTTGATTCAGGGCTTTGGCTCAAATGAGTTCCAGTGTTTGAGTTCTAAGGGTGCATTTAAATTAGCTGTTACAGCCAAGTGGCACTTGAAAATTTACTATAAGCTATTGTGGCTTATGTTTGCGCTAGCTATGGATATGCAGGTGCCTCAAAGTAACTTTAAAGGCACAGGTAAAAGTTAAAGGACCCCTGACGGTTAGGTCCAGCGTTCATCTCCGCTTTCAGGCCGAGGGAGCTGGCATTTGTCCAAAGACAGCTTTGCAGGTTCTGTGGCCAGCATGACTAAACCGCTTCTGGCACATGGAGGACCATGGCGAGTGCCAGAGCGCATGGAAACGCTGTTTACCTTCCCGCCACAGCGGTACCTATTTATCTACTTGTACTGGTGTGCTTTCGAACAGCTAGGTTGGCAGGCGCTGGGACAGAGCAACGGGAGCTCACCCTGTTGTGCGGGGCCCAAGAGACACTGTGGTTTGGACCACAGTGCCACTCATGTCCCTGAAGTAACTGTAGCCGATAAAGAAAGGTATATATAGAAACCTCTGCCCATTCCAACCCACGCTGACCCCAGTCAGATGCATGGGGGGGGTAGGGTTTGGATTGCAGCCTAAGCCAATTGTCTAAGTTACCCACTTATATCTGAGCAAACATATTTATGAAATGCCTTGCCCACTGCTTCACCTAAAGCTTACTCACTAAACAAGTTCTTTAAAATAACATAGAGGTGTGGGTATATATGACATCTTAGGTGTGCGTATTATAGGCTCTGACCTTGAGAAGCTTATTTGACACCACAGGAACTTAGTCACTACTAAATTGCAGCATAGATTTGTCACATAGATTTGAATGGGTAAAACATTTTAAAAATTGGCAAAACATTTAAAAAGATATATAAATGATGCAGTTTTAAATCTTCACACAGAGCTGTAAAATATTCTGTCTCATAAATTGTGTATATAATTTACTAGCTTTTAGATTATCTGTCTCTCTGAGTAATGGGGTTCAGGAAGATTTTTCTTTTGTTGATGTGCGTAGGGCAGAATTGCTAGGGACAAAATGTCATCTAGTGAGGTAGGATCATCCATCCAGCAGTCCCTCGCAAATAATCCAGCAAAATCCAAAATACAGTGTGTGTTTGCCATTGTGGGAAAGTGTGGATGAAGCACTGAGAGGGTGATGTGAAGCACCTGGCACATGCAGGACTAGTGGCTTACTCCTAGCAGAAAAGATCCTGAAGCTGTTAGTAAACTGTGACAAAATCTGTGGGAATCCTGCATATGTGCGTGCAGAGAGAGGTACATGCATATAACAAAGTAGTACAAAATGAAGTTGCTGCTATCATTTCCTTTTACAGCTGGGAAGCTAAATGGGAGAGAGTAACTTGACTGAAACCTCATAAGCAAATATGATAGCACTGCACTTAGAACCTTGGTTTCCCAGATAAACAAAACAAAACATTAGAGTCTCTGTTTGGCTTTTGGCTTAAAAAATATGATATGTACCATATCTTTCCTTTGTCTGTTTGTTAGATAAACAAATGTTGCCCTCATGCAAAGTCCACAGATTAGAGGTTCTATTTTTATATATATAATATTTAGTAAAATGAATTTTCCCAGGTTCACACTCATCTGTAAAACCAGATGAAACAGTCTCTCCTTTAAAAAGCCTTGGGACATACTTTCCACCCAAATGCATATCTAGGAACCTGGCAACCTGTTTACAAGTTCGCTGAAGGCCTGCCATTTGGAAATTATTTATTTATTTGTAGAATTCATTTACTTTATTGTTCACTTTCCATTCAGAAATTATCAAATTACACACAGGGATAAAATTTCCAGTATGCAATACATTAAAAAAAGCAAACCCAAATACAAAACACCAACATGGTTAAGCTATTTAAAACAAATCCCCCCATTCTTCAAACAGAGGCTTGACCACCAGACAAATGACCCAGAAAATGGCATCAACTGCTGCAGAAAATTAACATTCAAATGCCTGAGAGAAGAGAAACCTCTTTGTGTGACACCAGAAAAATGGTTAGTGTTTGCCAGGTGAGACTCCCTGAATGTTCCTTAAGGTGAGGGGGGGGGCACTACTCAAAAGGCCCGTTATCTTGCCACCACCCTCTGGTCTTCTTGCCTCAGAGTCCAGCATGGTTCCTATGGAGAAAGGTGTTTTGTAAGGCTTTGTAGGTTTAAAACAACACTTTAAATCTTCAGCTTGAAAAGCTGTCTGACGGAGAGCTTGAAGGATTGAATTCTTTGCTGTAAAATTCAGAACAACTGAACACTACATAATGAGTCCTTTGGCAGTTTTGATGCTTACGATCACATTGGTGGCATAGAGCTGTATCCCTTTTATGAGCCACTTCAAATGAGAAGAGACAATGTGAAAAGCAGGCAGTTGTATTTAAATAGTGTGATTTTCTATAGGCACTGTTTTCCTTCATCCTGTGCCTGTCTGTAAGCAAAGACTTCTGCAATACTAATTGATAAGAGTTTACCTGACTGGCCTTGTTACACCACTAAATTCCAGAGGGAGATTAATTTAAGGAACCAATGGAAAAGGAAACTGACAGTTAATATAGTGAGGTGAGAGGAGCTTCCTCTCCTCTACACAATTACGTTGATTTCACTTGGGACATCGTAAGTGTACAGTTCATAATTTTTGGAATAATTCATATAGTTACTAGCAGATTTACCTGATGTGTAATATTTGGTAGCTTCAGAATGGCAGGACAATTAATAACCTACAATTTCCTGAGTAACTTGATTTTTCGGACCCATTTAAGTGACCTTTACCAGGGGGTAGATCCTGTGATTCTCTTGGACCTCATGGCAGCTTTTGACACCATTGACCCATAGTATCCTGAACCAGCTGTCTGTTTCAGTGGCATTTTTTGGCATTGACAGTTGTATTCATTTATTTATCTGTCTACATATTTATGATCCTCACTTCTATAAGAAATATTTCAAGGCGATGTACAACATGTGAGAATAAAATGAATGAAATGTCCATAAAATGTCACTAAGAACATCAACGTAATCTAAGTAAATACTGACTTGCACAACCTGATGGGAATGTGGCTGAAGGTACCGCTGGGGGATTGTGAACAGTCTTGGAAGTCTCCCACCTGGTTCAATGTGCTTTTCGACATCTAAATGAAGCTCCTAGGGGAGGCCATTCAGAGCTGAGTGAGTGGCCCAGATTATCCAGAAATGGTTGTTCATCCTCTTTGTGATGAGGACCCTGCCACTGTGATACATGCCATGGAAACCTCTTTTGGATTGCTGCAGTGTACACAGTGCTACCTTTGAAGAATGTTTGGAAACCAGAGCTGGTCAAAAATGCTGCACCTCAACTGACTTGAAGTGATTACCATGTTATTTCTGGGCTCAGTTCAAAGAGCTGCTGTTAACCTGGCCCCAGGCTTTAAACATCAACTGCATAAATGTATTCTACCATATGCTCTCAGTCATGCCTTAACAACTGCTTAGGAGTTCTTCGTTTTCTTAGTTGTGTTCAGGAATTTGCCTGAACATGTTATGTTGAAAAGTGGGAACAGGTGCGTGCAGGCGAACCTGCCCCAACATCCCCATGCGGAATCAGCCTTGCCTGTTCAGTTCTCGAACAGTTCTAGAGCAGGGTCTCTGGTCACATGGAGGGTTAATCCACGACTGAACGCACCTGCAGAACTACCCCACTCAACATAGGAAGGTTGGGCCAAGGTACATGGGGACGGATGCACATGAGGATGTTGGGACATGGCTTGAACGCATGCCCTTGCCCCAGCTCCCCACTATTAGACATTGTTCTTATCCAGAGGTGCCCAAAAACTGGGACCAAGGAGCAGGGTATTCTTGGCTGTGGCATCTAGTCTCTGATACTTCTTAATGGAAGTTTGCCTGCACGATTCTGTTATGACTTCTCAAAAGTTGTCAAAACACCTCTTTAATATTTGGTGCTCTTCTTCAACACGCCAGCAGGCTTTTGCTCGTCTTTCTGCTACTTATTTCCCCTTGATAGTACAAGAGCAGTAGGTTGAGAATATGGGATGGTCTGTATGCATCAGGGTCAGCACTGAAAGTTGCCTGTAGCTGATCTTTCTGTTACCTGTTACTACAACTTTGTGTTTTCTTTAATAATGCAATTTGAAGGTAAAGGTGCTTAAGTGGCTTTTGCCCAAAAAGCTGCTAGCATGCAGAGGCCTTGTCACCACACCTTCCCATGTGTAGCTTTCTGCCCTCCCCGCCCCCTAGGCTTGTGCACCTGGCCGATGTCAAAGCATGCATGTAACTGAAGAGACTAGTCAAGCTGAGTAGACAGCAGGTTAAAAATATAACTGAAGGTGCAGTTCACACCTTGGCCCTGGGATGAAATTGTTTCTGGGCGCCTGGGGCAGGGTTGATCATAGACAGGGTATAGGGTAAGGAGAATTTGACTTCTCCCTCCCTGTGTTCAGCTGCTACCTTCTCCATGTCTACAGCATTCAGGTGCCAAGGTAGGGCCTTGCCTTTCTTATCCAACTTTTTCATTGTTCTCTGCCTCTCTGAGGATGAAATAAATTACCATATTTATTTCACATGTTTAAAAAAGTCACACGTGAAGCTGCCAAAAGTTGACAGCTGTTCAATGTCAAATGCCAAATAAAGGATCCCCCTCCACACATTTTTCTTCCAGAGCAGTTGGAATTTCCTATGTTCCATGGACTCCCTTTGTGCAAAATAGAATCTGTACACACAATTATTGTATCATCTCCTTATCTCTAATCTTTCTGTAACGTTAGATTGAAAGCAAATATATCTATATTGTTCAGTGATGTAGCATCATTTATTGTTAACGTTATGAGCTTGTGAGTTTTGGATTTCTAGGCATGTGGTGTGTTTTTTAAGGCGTTGAATGGATTCTGTTTTAGGGTGAAGTCTGAGAGGGCAGAGAGAGAAAATGTCAGTCCAGCAAATCTGGGTGCATATATAGAACTGCCGAACCCCATCTTCAACCTCAGAATGATCTATTACATTTTGCACCTCCCACTTTCTCTTTTTGATTCTCTCCTTTTTCTTGCTGTCACCCAACCAGTTTTTATTACATCTGCTACCTAGTTTAAAATCTACATGCACTCGAAACATGCCAGAGATAGTAATCCTTTCTTTAAAATCAAAGTATTTTATTCTTAAGATGTTCTGTGGGCATGTTGCAGAAATTCATCTGATTCATGGGGGCAGCATCAATCTATTGTCCCCGATCTGCAGTGAAACCAAAACTCTGCAAGTACTAACAGCATGCAAACACATGTCATGGCCCTATTACCGGTACTTTATTTGAAAAATCACTTCTGAGTGAATGAAGCAGGTTTGAGCAGTATCCATCCTCTGTTTGAAGGTGTCTTCTATCTGAAGGGATGCCTGGCTTAGAGATTTTTTCATTTAAAAAACCCTAAGAAGGGCGAGCAGCAGGGTGTATTTGATTTAAATCAAATCTAGTAGTCAGTAAGACTTGATTTAAATTTTAAAAAATTACAGAAAGACTTCTTTCTTGCTGGTATAATCTTTACAACCAGAGGAAGGTTTCGTTTTTGGAATAAGAAATTTTTGGAGTAGTTTTTACAGTTATACCAAAAATTACTGATTTGGCTATACTATTAGAAATACATAGACAGATAACTTATTAAACCTCATAATAATTTCATAATTAACTGTTTAAATTTGGACAACTTTTCTGTACTTTATTGGAAGGAGAAAAATGATAATTTCCTTAATAACAATTTAAACAATTTAACTAAAGCAACAACATTATAGCATATGTATCCATGTTTGTTAACTGATGTGGTTAAACGATTTAAAAAAAAAACTTAGACTGAGTTTTAGCACACATGAAAAACTTAAAACAAATCCTATTTCCTGATGAATAGCCTTTGGACTATAATGTAGCTTAAATAGAAAACTATATTTACAAAGATTTTTCCTCCAAAAGCATTATTACTTTAAAAATCCCATTTAAATATTTTTTTTAAAAATAGAAATCATTGATTTTTATCCACCCTGGCGAGCAGGGACCTTGAAGTCCCAGGCACCTAGATAGCACTTGGGCAGCAGACTGAGCAAACACTTGGGTCACCTGCTCCCAGGCTTCCCCACTAGGGTGAGAGGTGCTTCCCCCATTTAAATTTGAAATATGCATCTATACACATAAATTTCCATATTCAAAGTACATGCAAATCAGTGTCACCCTTTTGCCCTCCTTTTTTGTTGATGCAATTCTTTATTGACAACATATGAGAGGGGCCACCCTGATGAAAGAATAGGGAAGGAAGTAGTTAAGCACCTCTTCTCTCATTACTTCTCTGCTTTAGACCTCCCCTAATGCACCAGAGGGTTCTTGGGGAGAGGCTGGCAGATTGGTTATACAAATTCGCTTGTAATATATAAGCAGGCCCATGAAAGCGGAAATCATGAGTCCTCCTTTCCCATTCACCCTCTCTTTTTTTGTATTGCCACGCTTTTTGGTTGGAGGACCAACCAGCTGATGACTGATGACCGGGACAGGCTCCTCCTGCTCAAATGCCTGGCTGCAGAGGGTCACGACTGAATGTGTTCCTTCTGCAGATCCTGTTGGATTCGCTCTCTCTCTCTCTCTCTTCCCTGTTTTAGTTTTGTGTTGTAGCAACTGCCTTTTCATTTGAGCCACTTGGTCAGGGCGGGGTGCTGTTGAACTGCTGGTGGCTTGGTGCTTACGCCCTCCTTCCCTCTCAATGATCCGAAATGAATGAGAGGGAGAGGATGAAAGGCCACATGCTTGCACACAAAACAGCACTGAGTATGAGCTAGGATCCATGTTGATTTGCACCAGGAAGCTGCCTCTCAGCAATTATGTAGTCCCCACTTCCTAAAGAAGAAAAGAGTTTTGTTCCCCTATGACCCTCACTCTCCAGCAAATTCTGCACTCCTTCAAACGGAGAAACCAGTTCTGGAATGGAACGGGTCAGCTGGGGCCTGAGAACTTTGAGGGGGTAGTGGTTCTGCCTTCTATCTGCTGTGCAAGGGAATGACTACACTTCTTGTCTTTTAACCTTAACCTCCCTTCTGATAAATAATAATAATAACCCCCCTGGAAATATGAAAGATTCTTCTTCTTCTTTTTGTATTGTTGCCAGTCGGTTGGGCTTCTAAAAGCCCCTCCCTGTAAGGTGAAAAGGGACAAGAAAGAACAAAACAGTCTGGCAACAGGAGGAGATGAATGACACTGGCAGAGACTATTGTTCATTTTAATGCTGCAGCAAGGGCAGAGGGAAATGTTCACACGCCATTTTTGGGCATCCTGCTGGGCAAGCAAGGGAAGGGGCAATCCAGCTGGTCATGAGATTTGGCTGGCCAGATAGAGTTGGGCTGAATAGATTTCTGTCCATTTAGCTCATGTTGTGTTTGGCTTTTTTTATATACTTAAATAGTAGTGCACTGATTAACAGCAATGGAACCTGATTATATGAAAAATCTGAGACCATTGTAAACCACTGCAGACACAAGAGTTGTCAGGCTACTAGTACGTGACAACCAGGCTTTAACCCCTTGCAGGTTGACAGATTTTATTCAAGAGCAAAAATATATTTGTTATTGGGATAATTTGTGGAAAAACCTCAGTGGCCAAATACCTAGAAACAAAAACTGAGACGACTAGTCCCTGGAATGTTGTCTTTGCCAGACGACTTGCAGGCCAACAATTTCTGTCAAATCATTTCCCTTGGTGACTGTTCTATAGAATTGGGACATATTCCTATAGCTAAGCCTATTTTCTTCACTGTGTTCCCACTTTGTGCAGATCCATGTAAAAATATGGAGGATAAGTAGATGAATGGCATACAAGCAGTATAGACCTGAATATCAGATCCTGGGGGACAAACCACTGGAGAAGATGATCTACCATCACACACCGCTTGTGAATGCGACTAGAAGCATCTCAATGGCCAGTAGCAGAATGGTTGCTAACATTGATGAAACCTGGTCTGAGGAACTAAGGAAAAGTTACTGGGAATCAGCACAGATATCTAGGACCCAGGACTTTTTTTTCAGCCGGAACTCACCAGAAGTCAGCTCTGGCACCTCTCAGGTGGATGCCATTACCATTCTACTAAGAGAATGATGGAGGTGTTCATGGTGAGTTCCGGCATCTAATTTCTAGAAAAATAACACTGCTAGGGCCTCAAATGCTTCCTTGATGGGAGCAGTCAATGCTGTAAAGATGACCTGAGGGTTTTTGTTGTATTTTGTTGTATATGGGCTACTGGATGAGAATAGTTGTACGTCTAGACTTCCCCTATAGAATAGCATCAAACCTTCTTTTATCAAATGAAAATTTAAGGGGGGGGGGGCAGAAGGGGCTGGTTGGCACAGTTAGTTGCCAACTTTGGAGAAGTGCTTGGATTGTCAAATTTCCCTTCCCAAGTAAAGCATTTGGGCTACTGGATGAGAATAGCTGTACGTCTAGACTTCCCCTATAGAATAGCACGAAACCTCCTTTTATCAAATGAAAATTTAAAAAGGGAAGGGGGTGGCAGAAGGGCTGGTTGGCACAGTTAGTTGCCAACTTTGGAGAAGTGCCTGGATTGTCAAATTTCACTTCCCAAGTAAAGCATTTGTGTCCTTTGCTTTTGGGCATTTTAGACCCTTGGGAACGTATATGGTCACGCTTGACAAATCCTCATTGTTCTACTCTCACTCGAATAAGAAAAATGACCGACAGCTAGAATAAAGATGGGGAGCTTGCTTGTCCATGTCTTTCCTGTTTGTCTTATTTGTCTTGGTGCTCTGTCTGAGCAGCTTGTTAGTGAACTGCCGCTGTGTCTGGAGACTGCCTGATCCATGCCCTCTGCTCCTTCTGTCACTTGTTTAACGTGTTGTTCATTAGTTAGTTTGCGCTGCAGAGGAGTGCAGCTGATCGTTTCACACAAGCTACTGGAGCCTCGTGAAAGGGAGCAGTGTGCTGCAAAGTAGAAGCAGGGGCAGGCGGTCCTCTGCCCTTTTCTCTCCCTCTCCCCTACTCCATATATACTTTCCAGCTTTCCAAATAGGAATGTGGGCGGCGGGGAGGGTGTGCTAACAGATAGGACTGTAGAAACACTCTCAGGAAAGTTATCCAGTCATTCTACACTCCCTCCGTCCCTGCAAGGACACCCCCCACACACACACGTGTGTGCCCACTGGTTTGGAAATGTTTCTGTAGGGAGGTGAAAAGAGCAAGACACAATTGGGAGGAAAACAAAGGTCCTTTGTGGGCCTTTGGGAACATTCTCAACGGGTTTGTTCGGTGTCCAGTACACATTTGGGGAGGATGGGGAACTGTTGGGGCAGATGCAAGCTTCTGAGGTGGGTTATATTGCCTGTCTCAGATAGAAACAGCAGTATTGCCAATTACTCCCAACTGGGTGGCCTCCCAAATAAATAGCATCTATCTGAAACTGAAGGCCATTCCACCTTGAGTAAAACTTTGAACAGGAGGGTATCGCCCACTGATAGCCCCTCCTAATTATTAAAGCCATTTGATGCTGTAGAGCTCAGCTCACCTATCATGCAAATTTGAGAACATGAATTTCGAGCTGGAAGTACCTGGTATTTCTTAGTGTCTGCTAGCTTTGTCTTTACTATGACGATCCTAATATTGGTTCTGCAGGCTTCCAGAAAGGATTACAATGAAGTGCTTTGTGCTCTAAGGAAAAGTGGTATATAAATATTAAGTATTGCATGAAATTTGAAATGCACAAACAAAAGCACTGCTGTGTTTGTATAAGATATATTTTTTATAAAAACCTTCAGTAGAATCTGGCAGATGTTGTTCTGTCATGAATCTCATCCTACGCACCATCTTGAAGTGCTTTCACAGTACAACAAAAACATGCAACAAATACATATATAAAAACAGTTGAAACCATTGTGTATATAATAAACAATTTCAGATGCAATTCAGATATAGATGAGGACAGAAATATTCACCTAGGGACTATTTGTTGACAGAGGAAAGTTGACATTCTTGCTACCCAGCTTTTTCCTCGTATGTGTGTGCTGTAATTGCTCCTTCTACTCCTGTTCATATTCTCTCTCTCTCTCTCTCTCTCTCTCTCTCACACACACACACACACACACCAGATAGTTTGCTCATTTTGCCCATCAGCTGATTGCCACTTTGGCCTTAGTTTCCGAATTTGCCTACTGCAAGATTACCTTGCAATAAGATCAGTACTAAAACTGTGAAGCACTGAAATACAGAAAAATCACTGTCTATAAGGACCTCCTGTCAGACCATATGTTTCATTTTGGTCATTTGTTTCCTGCTGAAGCTGCTGTTGAGCAGGACCAAAAGAACAGGTGTGCAAGAATCATAGATACCAGAAATGTGGCAGCTTAAACCATTTTTAAGATTTTGCACCAAGGTGACCCAAAGTTGGTGTCAGGAAGAGCTGAATTCTGTGTCCTGTATGAATTGTGCTTATTTAGTGGAATTACACAAACATTGTTTGTGTGTGTGAATGTGGGTTGTAGTTATGTAAGGGTGAATTTTGCACCGAGTTGCAAATTCTGTGGTGGCTGCATCAGCAGAATAGTAGCTGGTATGCTAGATTCTGGACTGTGAACTACGCTTAGAGAGGTTAGAAGCACACTTGCTTCACTGTTTTCCTGGATGTGCAGTAATGGGTACTGAATAAAAATAACTGGTTATGTCCAAGTCTGCAGGAGGAACTAACCCTTCTATCATGTGGCTGGAACTTTCCTCTTCTTCAGTTCCCCTGTTTTGTTTTGTTTTGTTTTGTTTTGTGTGTCTTTTTTTAAAAAAAAAAATCTCCCGGTGTTTCTTGGTAGCTTTGCTGAAGTTCCCCTCCTGTGGCTCTGTCAACGTTTAACAAATTTTCCTCCAGTTTTCATGTTTCCTTTGGCTCTGGATCAACACAAACTCCCCAAATCCAAAACTAATTCAGGACTCTAAGTAACAGTAGCATTTAAGTTTTGGAACTGTGCCAGTCAGACGGGCAGCCTCTTCATGGAGGAACAATCTAATTCCAGTGTCAACAATTGCTGTGGAGCTGGCCTTCCCTTTTTAATGTAAGCCTTTCAGTAATCTAAACACTACTACAAGAGATTGGGACCTGCATCAACATCTCTAGAGCCTAACTGGCCTTTGTTTTCCGGTATCACAGGATGCAATCGCACTTCATTCAGGTCAGAGGCCAAGACAGGAAAGACAGGCCATACTTTGATTGCTGAAGTGGAACAGGAGGCTTTATTTTAATTTCCTGAGTTAAGTGTGGAACTCCTGACACACAACTGTGACACTGAAGTGGTTTCCATTAGGGTTTGCCTAATGATGTGTTTAGTCGCAGAGTAGATAGGGAAGGGTGGGGAGAGGAAGAAAAATGACCTTCTGAATTAAGCTTGGAAATGCCTCATTTCAGTTTCCTGCCCTGTCCCACAGTCCAGGTGGGTCCACAAGCATATCAGATGAGTTTGAACTTCAGAGGTGAAGAATAACAATGGCTTTGGCTTATATGTGCAGCACTCAGAAATCGGTGTTGCAGTGCTTCTGAAGCAGGATATAAAACCCTGGTCGTACCTGACTGAGGTTTGTAAATGTTGAGGTGGTTTCTTTTCTCCTTGCTCTGTAGCTTTTCTCTCATGCTGAGTCTTCTATAACAACTGAAGCCATTCTCTCACAAGCTCAGGGATGAAACCATGATACAGCAGTTGAATTAATGTTGAAGTGAGGATCATAATGGATTAGAGAACTTCCCAGCGGACAATCAGCTGAAAAGCCCCGCTGAATCAGGCCAAAGGCATCCTGTTCTCACAGGGGCCAACCAGATATTTGTGGGAAGCCTGAAAACAAGACTGAAGAACAATAGTCCTCTCTCCACTTGTGACTCTCAACAAATGGCATTCAGAAGCGTGCCGCCTCCAACATTGGAGGTAGAAAACTATCATTGTGGCTGGTAGCCATTGATAGTTTTATCCTCTATATATTTGTGAAGAAGTACTTCCTTTTGCCTGTCCTGAATCTTCCAACATTCAGCTTCATGGGATTTCCTCAAGTGTTATGCGAGAGGGGGGAAAGCTTTTGACTGGTGGTGGCTGCAAACCTCTTTGGTCCAGCCACTTGTTTACCTGCCCCACACATGATGTCATGTATCATGTTAGGACTAGTGGATGTGGCTTGGCTAAAATGGCCTTAGCAGGCCAAATGGGTAGGTCCGGCGGTCTAATTAGGTCCACTGGCCAGGGGTCCCCCAACCCTCTCCTCCATCCGTAGAGTCAAGGACTGGATCTTGGTGAGGGCCAGGGCAAGCTTGTTCTCTGTACTGAGGAAGACTTTTTGCAAGGGAGACTGGAGCCAGGAGGCAGTGAGAACTGAAGCATGACTATTTGCAAGCTCTGTAAAAAAGCAGGTGAGATGTGGGTGGGCTGAACAGGCCTGAACTTCTCTGCTTGCATGGCAGCTGTGCAGTAACTTCCACCATGGTGCATCTTGCTTTTCTTTCTGGCAGCACTGCTGGAAACATCTAGCCCCATATGAACCCATAAAAAGTATTTATCATTGTGGTTTCCCCCTGCTCTCCCACAAAAAAAAGGGCCAGGGTGCCTTTTACTTTCAAGTCTTAATTTCTTCCAGTTTTCTGGTTAGCAGTGGGGGATCTGTGATGACATTGTGGTCGTGTGGTGCCCCTTATTTGATGAGCCTGGCCTAATTCTGCCATAGTCAGCTCAGTCTGGGCAGTTAATAATTCTCCCTATTTTGCTCGTTCTCTAAGGGAAACATAATATGTACTGTGTATGTTTGGTTATATGTTTAAAAAAACTTTTATAGAGTAATTCTTTTTCCCAAGATAGCTGCATTTATCTTGTGGTTCAGCTTTTGAAGTTCCTCTGCCTGTGGGATTGCAGAGTAGAAGGTTCTGTCTCAATTCTTGCCACAAATGGCCGCCCTCTCCTTCACTGGAGAACTAGGCTAGGCCACTGTGGTTTGCCTTCCCAGATTCTGGTGGAATAGAGAGTAGCAGCAGAGTAGCTGCTATGCACAGATGCTCCACCGTTGAAGTGTTGACATTCTTATTCCAAACTAACCCCTTTGCTGACCCTTTAGTATAAAGGTTCTGGTTCAAGTTTTGCTTATGTCATGCCACAATAATGAATAGGGTTCTCTTGCAGCCCTCAGAATCCTCAAAAATGTCATATTGAGCCTGAGCTCTTGTTTTCTTATCCTCTGGCAATTGCAGCTCTGCTGGTGAAATTGGTACTTCCCTGCAACACAAAAAATGGGTTTTCTCCAGGCCCCTAGCGAGAAATATTGTGCCGTGTTGCCAAAAGCACACAGGCAGTTGGGGAACGTGTTACACGGCATTGTACAGTAAGTTGGTATAAAACTTCAGGTAGTCTAATATGCCCAGGTACTCATCAGTCTTTGCAGTGCATGTATACCTATTGGCCAGTGCATTGGAACAGAAGACAGGTTTCCTTTCTACCTAAAGGATTAAATGGAGTACTGTACTGCCTCTGCTCATTTCCTTGTCTTTACATTCCACCCCCATATAATCTCCATGGCTACACCTTTGCTTCTTTCCCTTAAATTGCTTGTGTCCCAGTTACCTGAAAGACTCTTTTCTCCTGCATGGACCTCCATTCTAAGACCACCTTCCGAGGCCACTCTTCCAAGTCCCCTGACTTTTGAACTCCTTCTCTGTTGTTGCCCCCTGGTTGTGGAATACTCTCCTTGGGCAGGTTTGCTGGGCAACTTGGATGTCTTTTCAGTGCTTTTTATTTGCCCTGGATTCTGATGCAAATTTTTAGACCTGTTTTTATGGCTGGAATTTTACTGAGATGATTATGTTGCCCCTCTTTTAAATTTGCCAGGGGCATCATTTTTCCACTTGTGATTCCAGTCTTTACACTACAGACTCTGAATCTGAAAAGATCCCACGTCAACTTTGCTGCTGGTGTTGTTCATGGACTGCATCCTTCAGTTTGGTTTCGGGTGTCAGAAGGGTCTAGAGCAGGGGTCGGCAAAGTTTACCCCACCTGGGCCGGTTCACTCCAGCAGAGATCCCTCCGTGGGCCGGATCATGTGTGTGCCTGAGCATGCGTGGCCGCAATTTCCGACATCTGAACATGCACATACACGATTTCCAGCGCTGCAGAAGCGAGTTCCTGCGCCGCGCTGCGCCAGTTTAGCGCAGCATGCGGGGACTCGCCAAGTGGGCGGCTTGGTTCGGGGGCGGCTCGGGGGCCGTTTAAAGACCCCCGTGGGCCGCTTGTGGCCCATGGGCCTTAGGTTGCCTACGCCTCGTCTAGAGTGAGCTGCAATTTAGTGTTAGGGAAGGAGTATCACAGCACAATCCCAGGCAGATTTGTTTGGGAGTCCTGCCATGTTCAGTGTGGCTTACTCTCAGCCAAGTGTGCCTGGTGTGGCAACCTTGATAGGCCTCTTCAGGTCAGGATTTTATGATCCTCTTCTCTTGGAACAAGATTAATAGGCTGGAGAATACGTATTCCCCTTCATAATGGTGGTAATGGTTTATTAATTATTGTAATGGGAATAGTAATTCTAACAGCGTTTGTATTATGAAAAAAATATGATTAATGTTCCTCAGCAAAAGAAAATATGTTTTTAACTCCTAAAGTGCTGGACAAGAATAATAAGAGAAATGGCTTCCTAGATGTATGGACAGAAAATTTATTTTCTTGAAGAAGGTGTGTAAATTTGTTGAAGTATTCAACATCAAAGGGATTTGTTTGGCTCTGAAGGTTTTAATGCATATCATGACATAATAGCCAGAAGAACACCCTGCCTTTTAGCTTGCGTGACCTGGGATAGCTCAGACAATAGAGCATGATAATCTTGACCTCACGGTTGTGGATTCGAGCCCCATGTTTCCAGAATTACAGTGGGTTGGACTAGATGACCCTTGTGGTCCCATGCAACTCTATAATTCTGTGTTTCTTTGCACTTCAATTTTCATATAATTTGCATGATATGATAGATGATATGCAGTGTTTGCTGATTATGTTCCCCTTATTCTGTCATATTTTGAAGCTGACAGTGGTGTAAGACAGCTCAACTTGACTGAAATATGCTGAAGAAAATTTATTAGTGGTTTCCAGTTTGATTTGCAGTTCTTTATGTGATATACCTGATAACATCCTGATGTCAAAGCTACATAACATGTTGGTGATCATGTTGTTTCCGAACCTTAGATGTATGGAGTGAGGAACACATTACTGAGAGGGTTGGGTGTTAGAAAACCATTCCTGACTAGTGTTTGTAATTTGAATATGAAATACCACCTAAAGATTAAGCGTGTTTTTCCTATTCTCCTTGAAGAGATAGTTTGCAATGTGATAGCATTTGACATGAATATTTAAAACATGTCTAATGGTAGGAAATGCATTTGGCAAACAGGAAGTTCAGTGTCCTCACCGCCTGGAGTTCTGTATCCTATCTACAACAAATTAAGCAACCGGAAGAATCTGACCTCTGTGAGTTAGGACGGATATGTAGTGATGAGATCTGTCTTAAGAGGCTGGACTGTAGCCAGTGCCTTGGAAGTCAGTACCAAAATATCAGAGCAGGGAACAGAGAGAGATCAAGCACCATCAAAATATAAGAACTGAGAAAATGAAGAGACTGAGCATCAATTTGCAATGCACTGGAAGCTTAATGGCGTAGTTAATTTGCATAAATTTGCCTGAAAATGGTGGGTGCTGGGCTGCCAGAGTGGGAGAAAATTTCTCTCTCCCAGCAAGTTGGGTGGACTTTTTAGAGCCATTCTGTAGTTACCGCCATATCTTAAAAATCCAGATTTATGCATAACCTGTGTTTTAGAAAGCCTTGACATGTAATATACATTTAGAGGAGGAGCTTTTACTATTTGACCTGCATCTTTCCAAGTTTTTCTCCAGGCGTGAGATACAGAGAAGAATTGTATATTAACCATGTTTTTAAGCTTTCCTTTCAAATCATGCACATCCTTATAAAATGCCAACTGTACTACAGGTTCTAAATTGAACTCTGAATGAATGGCATTAGTAAGTGCATTATTGGTCAATAATGCCCGATGTCGTGATTATTAGATTAATTAGAGGTATTAAACATTTTGTGCCAGTAGTAATGCATACAAAAGTTGGTGCAGAAAATGTCAGGGAGTCAGTGCAGAAGCTGAAAGACAAAGTTGGGATTGCAGCAATGGGTAAGAGTTAACTTTAGCATAAGCAGCATTCTGATTTGCCCGAAAAGTGCAGAGATGATGAGAGCAAAGGCTGGTAAGGAGGGAGGTTGCAGTAGTCTACGTAAGATGTGACTGGAACATGAATTAGGGTTTTAGCAGCAAATATAGAAAGAAAGAGGTACCGTATTTTTCGCACCATAGGACGCACTTTTTCCCTCCTAAAAAGCAAGGGAAAATGTGTGTGCGTCCTATGGAGCGAATGCAGGGGGGAGGCAGGCGGGAAAAGCCCTCAAGAGCCGCACACAAGCTTCGTGCGCTCCTGCGGGCTTTTCTCTAGGAGGGAGAAGGGAGTGACTGGCTGCAGCAGTCCCTTCTCCCTCCTGGGGGAAAAGCCCCCAAGAGCGGCACCCTCTTTAAAGGCTGCGCGGCTCCTGCGGGCTTTTCTCCGAGGTGGGGGAATTCCCCCACCTCCCAGAAAAGCCAGGAGAAGTCGCACAGCCCCTTTAAAGAGCGCACGGCTTCTGCGGGAGGTGGGGGAAGCTGCAGCAGATTCCCTCCTCCCGGGCTCCCTTTGAAGCGGCAATGTGGGAGGGGAGCAGCTTACACTCGTATAAGCAGCTCTTCTCCCACTTTCCTGCTTCAAAGCAACCACGGAGGAGGGAAGGAAGGGGACCATGGATCCTCTTCGCTGCTGGAGGCTTCAGCGGATTCCCTCCTCCGTGATTGCTTTGAAGCGGCAATGTGGGAGGGGAGCAGCTTACACTCGTGTAAGCAGCTCCTCTCCCACTTTCCTTCTTCAAAGCAACCACGGAGGAGGGAAAGAGGGGACCCATGGATCCTCTTCGCTGCTCGAGGCTGCAGCAGATTCCCTCCTCCCGGGCTCCCTTTGAAGCAGCAAAGTGGGAGGGGAGCAGCTTACACTCGTGTAAGCAGCTCCTCTCCCACTTTCGGATTCCTCCTCCGTAATTGCTTTGAAGCAGGAAAGTGGGAGGGGGGCAGTTTACACTCGTGTAAGCAGCTCCTCTCCCACTTTCCTGCTTCAAAACAACCACGGAGGAAGGAAAGAGGGGACCCATGGATCCTCTTCGCTGCTCGAGGCTGCAGCAGATTCCCTCCTCCCGGGCTCCCTTTGAAGCAGCAAAGTGGGAGGGGAGCAGCTTACACTCGTGTAAGCAGCTCCTCTCCCACTTTCCTCCTTCAAGGCAACCACGGAGGAGGGAAGGAAGGGGACCATGGATCCTCCCCTGCTGGAGGCTTCAGCGGATTCCCTCCTCCGTGATTGCTTTGAAGCAGCAAAGTGGGAGGGGAGCAGCTTACACTCGTGTAAGCAGCTCCTCTCCCACTTTCCTCCTTCAAAGCAACCACGGAGGAGGGAAGGAAGGGGACCATGGATCCTCCCCTGCTGGAGGCTTCAGCGGATTCCCTCCTCCGTGATTGCTTTGAAGCAGCAAAGTGGGAGGGGAGCAGCTTACACTCGTGTAAGCAGCTCCTCTCCCACTTTCCTGCTTCAAAGCAACTACGGAGGAGAGAAGGAAGGGGACCATGGATCCACCGCTGCTCACGGCTGCAGCGGATTCCTCCTCCTTGATTGCTGGGAGTTTCTCTGGGCAGGAATTCCCTCAGCTTAAGTGGGGTGGGGGAAGTGTAGCAGGTAGGGGGGTACAAATTGGGAGTGGGCATTGTGTGAAGTGGCTGTGGATCTCCTGCCGCAGAACTGTAGGACTGTATAGAGTTGGGAGGGCCACCCAAGGGTCATCTAGCCCAGCCCCCTCACAATGTAGGAATCACAGCTAAAGAACGCCAGGCAGATGGTCCCCCAACCGCTGCTTAAAAGCCTCCAGTGGTGGAGACCCCAAACACCTTCCGAGGTCATAGAATTGCAGGGTTGGAAGGGAACCCCAGGAGTCATCTAGTCCAGCCCCGGTGGACAGCGGGCGCAATCCATCCCATTGCGCAAGACTAAAGATGCTGTGCAAGGCTAAAGAAGAAGCCAAGGCAGTGAGCGGGATGGATCGCGCTTGCTGCCTTGTCTTCTTTAGCTGCACTGGAGAGGTTTAGCTCCTGGCTGGAGAGGTTGCGCGGCCATGGATCCCGTGCGCTGTCTTGGCTTCTTTGCTCTTTGGGGCTGGGGGGGGGGTAACCCGGGCTTCCCCCGCAGCCCCGAGAAGCTCTGGGAGAAGTGGACAGGCTGCATGCAGCCTGTCCGTTGCTCTTTGGGGCTGGGGGGGGATAATATTTTTTTCCTTGATTTCCGCCTCTAAAAACTAGGTGCGTCCTGTGGTCCGGTGCGTCCAATAGAGCGAAAAATACGGTAATTCTTGGATGGGTGTTGGAGAGTAGGAAGTGACAGCACCCTAGTATTTCTGGAAGGCAGAGGAGATCACAGCAGTTTCTGCAACATGATGGAGAAGGATCAGGTGAGAAGACTGGAATTTCCATTGCTGGCCTTATCAGTTCCAGGTGTCAGCAGCATAGTCTGGAGTAAATGCCTATCTATTAGTTAAATATTAGTTTAATACAGTGCTGCCTCTGGTTACGTACTTAATTCGTTCTGGAGGTTTGTTCTTAACCTGAAACTGTTCTTAACCTGAAGCACCACTTTAGCTAATGGGGCCTCCCACTGCTGCTGCGCCGCCGCCGCGCGATTTCTGTTCTCATCCTGAAGCAAAGTTCTTAACCTGAGGTACTATTTCTGGGTTAGCGGAGTCTGTAACCTGAAGCGTATGTAACCCGAGGTACCACTGTATATCAGATTTCCTGTATATGTAGATCCCCCCCCTAGATTTTCTTGTTAAGTAATGGGGCTTGAATTTAACTATGCTTGCTGACATTACTGCTGGAGGCAGCGGAAGACAGGAGTGCCTGGTGTGCTCTGGTCCATGGGGTCACGAAGAGTCAGACACGACTAAACGACTAAACAACAACAAGCTGACATTACATTGGAATTAATGACCAAATGATGATGCACTCCTGATTTATGTGGGAGTCAGTTCCATTGAACTCATAGCGACTTACTTAGTAAACAGGTTAGGATCTGGCCGAAACAACCTCTCTAAGATTGCAGCATTTGTATATTTTAAAATCATTACTTGTAACAATGACATACCGGCATATCAGGAAACTTTGCTATTGCAGCATTAGTATTTCAATTTTTCTCTCTTCAGATATTTATGTTAGATTGCTGCCTACCGGATGTGAATTATATGACACTGAATTTTCTGCCTCTTATCTGATGCTTTTATTTTGCGCTCTCGTGGGCATTTGCTGCTTTTCCTGTTTTGGTGTTTTCTGAAAGCACCTCTGTGGATAAGTTCCCCTTTTCCAGGTCACTAATGAAGATGTTTTAAAACAATGGCTCTAACAGTGATCCCTGTAGTTTCTAAGAGCTCCATCCCTCCTGCAGTTTGGTATGTTGCTGTTTCTCATTACCCTTTGTTTATGGTTCTTCAGCCAGCTTTTGACTTTTGTGTTCATATCCAAGCCAATTATAATTACTTTTCTGAATAGCGGGCCATGATATAAATTATCATCCTGCAAAGCTTTCCCCAATATGCTCTGAGCCCTTGGAGATATTGCAGCATTTTCATTTCTAAAGATGTGGTGACTTATGAGATATTTAAAGGGAAGCTGCTCAACCCATTGTCACACTTAATTAACATAGGGTAGACATGGGAACTCAGTCTTGCTTTTTAATCAAAGGTGCAGCCACTTAGTCTTTTTAAAGTGAGGGTGGGGCAGAGTTATTCTTCTTTCAGAGTAGCCGATTCTTTCACTTCCACATGATAGTGTGCTTGCATATGCCTTTCAGACCATTGCTGCTTTACCAGAATAAATTGCATTTTTATTGGCTAGCCCTGACTTCCTTAGAATTGGCAGCAGCTTTCAGTGGGTACTAGAAAAGTTACCTCCAGTCATTGGCTTTCAAGGCAAATGTTTACAAGCACTCTTTTTCTCTCCTTCCCGTCACTCTTCAGTTTTGCTACCCTTGAGATTTATTGCTTTCCGTGCTCCATTCCTTTATCATGGAAAAGTACTTTCCTCGGGTTCCTGTTAATCTTTATAGTATGTGTGATTCCTGCCATTTATGCTTACCCAAGCCATAAACCTTATCTGACCTGTATAGACTTGTTGAATTTCTTTTCCTTGTCTGTATAAATCAGACCTGCTGAATTTGCTTGACATATTCCCTTAAGCTTTTAAAGAATAAAAAGGGAAACTTCTGAATGTCAGAAGTTTCTGCATCAGTGTCTCCATGAGGTTTAGTGAAGGTGAGGGAATAGCTATAGCTCAGGGGTTGGCAACCTAAGGCCCATGGGCCACAAACAGCCCACGGGGCTTGTTTAACCGGCCCACGAGCCTCCCCCGAACCGGCGAGTCCCCACGCGCTGCTCTAAACCAGCACGGAGCGGGGACTCGCTTCTGTGGCGCCGCAGAAGCCAAAAATCACGTCTGCGCAGATGCAGACGCTGGAAATTGTGTCTGCACAGACGCTGGAAATCGCAGACGGGCGCGTGCGCACGATCTGGCCTACAGAGGGATCTCCGCAGGAGTGAATCTGCCCAGGCAAGATAAACCTTGCTGACCCCTGCTATAGTTGGTCCTTGGTGCAAGCAGGAAAATATTTCCACGAGTGTGTTATGCCTCATGTATTCGTATAGCATTGCATGAATGTGTTGATTGTACAAGGAGAGGTGGAAGCTTGCATGCTTCCAGCTCCAGACTGGGGAGCTAAACTAGCCTTAAAATCTTCCTTCATTATTACCTTATGTTTCAGAAATGGTGGAGTAAACATTTATGTTTAACAACAACACCACACATAAACTTTAAACTCAACATCTCCTTGGGTGTCCTGTGAATGGCAGACCAGGAGTTTAAATCCCCACTCAGCCATGAAGCTCACTTGGGCCTGTCATCAACTCTCAGCCTGACCTGTCTCAGAGCTGTTGTGTGGATAATATGGAGCGCCATGTATGCCACCGTGAGCAACTTGGAAGAAAGGTGGGATAGAAATGCAACCAACCAATCAAAGAATATCTTATGACAGAGATACTGTAATTAAGCTTGGACTGTGCCATCTTTCAAAGGTGCCCATGGAGCATGATACTGAGCCAGTGGACCTTGATACCTGTAAAATTGGTGACCTACAATACCACATTACATAGCTATACTTCTAAGTAGGTGGGATTCTGGTCAGGTGTTGGACCCCTGGTTGAAATTAGTTCTGCTTCTTATGCTGTGTTAACAGATCTTTGTGGACTATATCAGTGAGTGATGTTTCTTCTGTCATCAGAACATATGAGTGCAGTGTGGCCTTCCCAGTTTCTGACAGAAAAGTTCTCAGTTAAAACAACGGGCCAGCAAATCCCTCTATTAAGACTGGATTAACTGTACTTTTCTTCAGTGGGAAACTGCTACTTGAGGTTAAAAATCACTGCTTCAAGTGACAAGCGAAGGAATAGTAGCCATTTGCTTCTGAAGTTCATTTATGGAAAGAATATCCCTTCAGATCAAAGTCCTGCTAACTAGCATGTGTGTAAAAGTACAGCCTTCCTCAATTGTTAAGCTTCCTAAATGAAGCAGTTCTCCAAAGAATGTAGAGCAATGGCATGTTAATGAAGAGCCAGCAATATTATCTTGCTGTAATGATGTCTGATTGATAGCATCAGTAGAGAATTAATGAAAGGTTGTGGGAAGCAGACCCCCTTCTTTGGAGTAAGGGGTGAAATATCTTCTTCCTTGTCTCTAAGAAAGGTGATACAATTTTTGGACAAACGTTGGGTAAATTGCTTTTCCCTCTGACAACATGAAAGATTCTAAAGAAATACTTTGCACTTAGAAGAGATACCATAGCTGTTACCGGATTTAAAGTCTGCATCAGCCCAAACAGCAGCAGAAACATTTTGACTTGATTACGAGAAGCGTATATTTTATCCCCTTAAGCACTGCTTTGCTTGCCTAATAGGCAGGTGCCCTGACTTCCTGCTCATTTCCGAATCTCCTTAGTTGACCAGGGATGGAACATGAGACTCTGAGAGGGTCATAATCAGAGGCATGGATCCTGTTCTGGGTTTCTGAAACACATGAGTGAGCTATCACACGTGTCCTATTTTTAGAGGCAGAACTTACTTGCAAAGAGTTTGACTTCACTCAGTCCGTTTGTAGCTGCTTCCTTGTTTCTATTCTTGATATGACTTGAACATATCTCCTGTTTCAGGTACAGTATCATTATAATATCACTATAAGTCTGTGAGCATTTCAGCTGTGAGAAGGTGAAGGAAAAAATGGAAATCAGCACATGACAATGTTGGCTGAGGAGCGGCTGCCTTTTTTATGAAGCAGAAATGATGGCATGTGTGCACTGTGGTTTTGTGGAATATCCTTCTGCTTATCCCCTTTCTGGAATCAAGGGATGAGAGTAAACAGTTAGAAAGCCTATAAAAACCTGCAGGCTTCCCTACTTTATTTAAGTCCTCATATATCTGCCAAGCACTCTGGGAATTGCCCAAATATGGGATCCATGCATATATGTGGTGGTGATGGGGAGATGGAGGTGTTGTAAATAGGATATTGCTGTAAGCTGCTCCAGATATTTGGCCGTGGAACCAACCCTTAGATTTCCCCCCTGAATGATTGCTTTTCAGTCGTTGCTTCCAGTCAGTTGCATCTCGGGAATCTTAACACACAGTGGAATGCTGGGAGTGTGTGTGGTTCTTAGGAATATTCCCAGTGTCATTTTGCACTGCATTCATGCACATTAACGTGATGCTAGGTGTCCCTTGCTTTTTCTTACCTCTAAAGCGTGTCAATTATTTTCTCCCTGCAGGTGCAGACAGCAGCAGCAGCGCAGAGTGCGCTTGTGGACGAAACCACTTCACCTGTGCTGTTAGTGCTTTTGGTGAATGCACTTGCATCCCTGCTCAGTGGCAGTGCGACGGTGACAATGACTGCGGGGACCACAGTGATGAAGACGGCTGCAGTAAGCGAACAGTCCATTCTTAAGAGGGAGGAAGGGAGGGAGAGGGGAAGGACTGAGGCGAAAGAAAATTGGTGTGTGCCTGGGTGCTGTGAAAAGTCACAGGTCACTTTTTGCCACCACCGTGGCTAAGGCCTGTGACAAGTATCTGCCCTAAGAGTTTCTTCCAATCCAGCAGAGTCAGTGGCATGTTGCTGACTTGGGACGTGTTGCAACATGTCCCTTTTCCAGACATTTCCTTTGTTGGCGTTCTTGGAAGGTTGTGGCTGTGAGGAGAGCTAGCTGCTTGCTTAATTAGCTTTTGTGGCCCATGCTGTCAACAAAAAGAAAACAAAACAGAGTTTGCAGCCGGTGTGGGTGGGGGTGTCTCCAACCTTCAGTTTTTCCTTGTGGTCCTAAAACAAAGGAGAAGGTCCTCAAGAGCATTAGAAACAACAGACAAAAATCACAGGATTCCCCCAAAACAAGGAAAGTCGTATAAAAACGGATTCATATACAATTTACAATTTCACCACCCTTACAAGTGATTCACATAGACGTACCTTTCAGCCCCAAAAGTCTGAAACAAGAAGCAGGTAAAACATACCTTATCCTTGAATGTGGGAGAATGTGCACTGAGAACATCCACATTGAAATGTGCAACAACCATGAAAAACGTACAGAAAAGCTTCTCATTTTTCGTTGTTTTTTTTTTGCAAAACTATCCGTACTCCTCTCTAAAAAGAATAATTTCATTTCTACTGAGGAGCAAGCATCCTTGGTGAAATAGGAGTTGAACAATGAGACAAGCTACTGCAAAAGATGCCTGTCAAAATCCATAATAGCAAACGACTCTTCTATTTTAAATGTCTAGTAATGATTCTCCATGTACATCAGTTGACTTGAAAGTTGAGTTTTTGCATTGCAGAAAAAGGACAGAACCTCCCTCAGAGAGATATAGACTTGAATCATAATTACAGTGCATCCACAATTCCAAGATTTGCACTTCTGCAGACAGACTGTCCTATTTGCATAAGAACTGCCATCACAATGACTGCAGAGCCAAAACAAGGATGCTAATTGTTAGTATTTTTAATATCCAGAAGTACATAGTAATGAAATCCCAAAGTAAAAATGCACTTCATCTGAATAAAGATTCTCAGCCCTCAGATTATGAAATAAGGAGCAGCGATTCCTGAAAAGTAGAATCTAGCCATTTTACTTTTTTAAAAACATCCATACTTACATGTGTGCACGCAAACACATTTATGTATATATATCTGTCTGTCTTTCTGTCTACATGTGTGCAGTCATTGTACATGCACACATACATTTCTGGACCCCATTTTCAATGCTGGATTTCTTTACATTTCTAAACTCCTTGGGACAACGTTACCTGAAAGATGTATTTATTTATTTAAATAGTTATAAACAGCCTTTTCCTATAAAATATTGCAAGGGGTTATACAGACCAAAAACAACAGTACGCATTTCAATGAAAACATCATCAAGCACACGGTAAGAACTGGTTGGCAAAGAATCTCTGTTTTGAAACACCTGTCTGAATAATACAATTTTAAGAAGACTTCTAGAAATGAGGAGGGATGGCTCTTGCTGAACTTCTTTTGTTAAGGAATTCCACAGGAGCCATCAAACTTCCCCAGAAGAAGACATGACTGATCAAGGAGGAGCATAAAGAATCATGTGGTCATGGAATGGCCTCCCCCAAGAGGCTCTGGTGTCTTCATAGTGTCTTTTTAAACGTGGTTTTAAATAAACTTTACTCTAATGGTGTGGTCTTAAGCTGTGCTGCAAATAATTTTATATTGTTTCTGAAATAACTGAATGCGCTTATGTGCAAAGGGAATGTATGAAAGGTTGATTGAACAGATATAGTTATGAAGCCTGAGGAGGTAGTGCACATTTCGACAAGGGATCATCATGGTGCTCTGCATCAGGTGCAAACCTTAAATTATTGCTGTATATTTGGTAGTGCAACTCAATTTTCACCTTTGGTAACTGCCCAGCGTGTCACATGCTGTGTGTCTAGTACGTCTGTTCAAATACTGTGATGTGAGAGTCCCCTAGCTGTGGTTTTTTTAAATGAGTCTTGCATGTTACTTGCCTATGGTGATGGTTTAAAAAATGCATACAAAGCATTTTTCTGAATCTCCTTGCACCTCCTTTGCAGTTCTTGGTTTCTCATATAAATGGTCTTGCCGGTAAGCAGTGTCACTTCCTTTTTCATCTGCAAACTTTACATTTGAAGGATTTTCATCTTTACCACACCAGTGTCTGCTTAGTTTCCTTAGTTGTCTTCTTTCTTTTCCTCCAACTGAATTGGTCTTTTTTGATGTACTCATTTTCCCTAGGCCAAAAAATAAAAATGAAATCCATTTGCCCTCTAAATATTTAATTGGGATGGGCTTATCTGAAGACACGAGGAGGCACATGGGTACCAAGTCTTAATTTGTGGGGGGAAATATTTTTGGTTTCTGCTCTTTTGTACCTGTTGAAATGTGCCTATGTGGCTGAAAAAGCCATAGAGAAAAAGGAGGTAGAGATGCTTACATTTTCTGTGGCTTGCACTTCTGCTTTATTAAGAATATAAGATGAGCTTGGTGGATGAGACCAGGGGCCCATCTAGTAGAGCATCCTGATCTCACAGTGGCCAACCAGATACCTCTGAGAAACCATCAAGCAGGATTTGAGTGCAAACCTCTTGTGGTTTCCAGCAACTGGTATTCAAAAACATGGCTGCCTCCAAGTGTGGTGGCAGAGCATAGCCATCATGGCTAATAGCCATCAATAGCTCTCTCTTCCATGAATTTGTCTAATACTGTTCTAAAGCTATCAGAATTGGTGGCCTCCACCGCCTCCCGTGGGACTGAGTCCCATAGTTTAAAACTAAGTGAAATTAGAAGCGCCATTGCTGCATACTTAGAGAAATGAATGCACGAGCCCCTTGCCTTGCCTCTCTGGAGCTGCAGAGTGCCATCATCATTTTCAAGGAGGGGGAGCCAGCAAGAGTCTTTAAAATCAAGTGTGGCAGAGAGCAATGAATTAGAATGTGCCCTTACAGAAACAACAACAACAACAGCCTTCTTAAAAACAAGGGGGGTGGGAATTAGCAGCAGCGTATGTGAAGTGCAGAATCATGTTGAAGTGAGCAATGAACAGCATATGACAATCAAAGCATTGCTTTTCTTTTTTTCCTTTTGTCGCTAGTCAATTGCAGAATGAGCTTATGGATGCACTCACCCATATCTTTCTTGTTAACGGCTGCTCTGATTTTGTGTCTTTCCCTGACATACTTCATCCCCTGAAGTATTCTCCTTGTTCTCCTTGTTATCTGATATCATTACTTCAGAGTCAGTCCTTGGGTATGTGGCTTTCAAGGAGCACCTCATATCTCGGGGAGTTTGCTCGTCCCCAGTGTCGCCGTTGTGCCGTGGGGTTGGGGTGTTTTCAGGGAGTGTGTCCCTCAAATAGTAGTCCACCATCCAGAGTTCAAGAGCCCCTGGCCCGACCTGGTGGCTTGCAGCCCTTCTCTTTCCATCCTCTTGATGTCTGCTGCTCTTCCCTCTGACACAGCTCCATTTATCCCCCAGACATTGCTCCATCACCTTCTTCCAACAGGTCCCTGCTGCCTTCCATCGCTCTTGGTCCTCACGCAACTCCTTTCCCAAACATCCACCCAGGGAAGTTGTGTCAACAACAAGGATGCTCGACCTCCTCATGCCTTAAGGATCCCTCCCACTACCAGGTGTGCCTTGCGCCTAAGGGAGTACAGGTGTGGGAGTTGCACACCCCTCATCTGCAGCTTGCCCACCCACCTGCCTGGCACATGGCACTAAAGGACTGAGTCAGTCTTTCCCACCTGCTCTCAACTTTCAGTGTCATTGTGCTGATGCTCATGTGCTGCCAGACGTCCACTGCATTGCCAGAGCCACCAGCGTGACTCCTCCCTCCTTGACAGGCAACGGGGAAAGAGGTGCTAGGGTTCACCTCCATCCTGATCAGCTCTGTTGCTCCCACTTGCCCCTGGTCTGTCTCTCTCTCTGATCACTTGGGGAGGGTGCCCCATAACCCCCCCAGGTCCCGCTGAGGCCCTCCCCAGGGTCCTCCTCCTTGGACCTGGCATAGAGCGCAGAGAGTTCCATGACAACCACAGAGCTAGGCAAAAGTGCAGAGCTGCCTTCGCTTCAAGAGTACCTGGGCATTCAGCTTAGACCAGGCATCTCAGCTGCTTGGATGCTTGACCCAAAGCAAAGTAGAGGAGAAGCACAAAGAGCTGATTTTTGCCATCTTCTGGAAGCCTGGCTGATCCCTTTCTCAAGTCACAGTCAACTGTGGCCTTACAGTTCTTGGGTCACAAATGAAAGCCAATTATGTGGGTGAGAGATAGCACATGCATTATTTTTGTTTAGTTATTACATTTATATCATTCCTTTCTTCCGCAGTGGAACACAAAAGCAGTGAGCACAGGGGTTTTTTGTGTCTTTAATACTTAACAACAACATATTATAAATATGCTTAAAGTTGTTCACAATGCAACAGCAAGTGTCCATTATCCATGTAGGTGAACCAAAATAAAACATGCCACGCAATGATATTCAGCTAAGTTTTACTTAGAATTCCTATTGGAATTCTTGGACCCAAGTTAGTCATGGTCATTTGTTTCAATGAGTTTACTCTGAGAAAAAAAAGAGTTGAATGCCATCCACTATATATGATAGTATACATGTTTTTACCTCTCTGCAAAGATTAACCCTTTGATGCAAATATAATGCAAATGAAGCTGCTCTAAAAGATTTTTGGTTGGGAGTGAGAAGAAGATTTAGGCTGAATTTAGTATGTTCAAAAGGGTTTAGTTGTGCCAGCGTAAAGGTCAGCCTTGATAATGAAGTGTTTTGAGAGGAGAGGCTTTTGCTGCTTTTCTGCTTTTTCACCCATCCTCATGTAGGAATCCTTCATGGAACTTATAGTCACTAATGGGATTACTGATTGCCTTTGAAACCGCCTGCTTTTTAGGCTGAAAACTTAATGCTAGTTAAGTACAGTTTTTCCCCATTGTGAAAATGGGCAATTTGGCACTTGAGAAGTTATCAAGCATAATTATGTGCTTTTAGAAGGGTTTTAGAAAATCAAACACCTTGGAAATACAGGAGCTCCTTACAGAGGCTCTTGTGAATGCTGTCTGAGGGATAGGAGGAAAAGAGAAAGGTCTTTTTTATTTGGATTTTGCTGGTTGATGGCCATTGATGTATGTGGGTATTTCCAGCATGGTTGAATGAAATGGGAAATAATGAAGAATATAGGATATCTATTTATTGGCTGCTAATCCCAAGCTGCAATATTGGCTTTTTCATTAGTTTCTAAAGCAAGGTTTTGTGGTAGGAAGGAAGCCAATGGCTCTTGAATCTTGGATTGACTAGATGAAAAGCCTCATAACTTAAGTCTTCTTTTACATACAGTGCTACTTCATGTATGCAAAATATAAGGTATATGTGGACTTTTGGAAAAAGTGGTCAGCTTATGTTATAGATACCGTTAAGAAGGGCTAGCTGGATGATGCCAGTTGCGCATCACAGTGGCCAACCAGAGCCCTGTGGGAAGACCATAAGCTGGACCTGAGTACAACAGTGCTCTACTCTCCTGTGATTTCCAGCAACTGGTATTCAGAAATAGACTTACTCTGACAGTGGAGGTAATTTTCTCTCTTTCTCCTTCAGCTCCTCAAAGTTGACCGCCTCTGGCCTCCAGGGTATGCGCATGTTTTTGGAAAGCCAGATTCTTTCCAATGAGCGCATCCTCTGTAATGCTTCTGACTCTTGATGCAAAACAGTAGAGAGCTATTCTCCTTTTTTTAGACTTTTGCTGATACCCTTTGACCGCTGTTAATTGCAGTTTCCTGGATGGAACTCTAGTGTTTGGTTTATTTTTATTTTTATTGGCAAGGATGCAATCATTTTATAATTACTATTTAGTCAGACACTTCCCTTGGTTTTTCACCTCAATTGTGTGTACTCCGGGACCTCCTCTAACATAGGTGGAGTGAAGGAAGGAAGGAAGGGCTTTTGCTTTCATACCCATTGCATCACTTTCCCAGACTTGCTGGGGATGTTTCTAAAGGGCTAAGGAAAGGTGAATGTGATTTCCACTTCAAAACTGGGAGTAATTATTTCACTGAAGACCTAGGCTGACATAAGAGTTGGAGCGGTTTGCATTTTCAAGGTAGAAAATGGGCAGTGATTCTGGATGTCCTGGACTGCCCCAAACAACGAGACACCCCCCAGCCCACACTTGACCTCACTGAGGCGGTCTAAAGGAAATCAGAGGAATACATTTGCCACCAGCTTGCCTGCAGGAGTTGCCAGAAGGAGGCTCCACTCCATATTTGTGTAGGATTTACTCATTAGCCTTTTCTTCTCCTGAAGATACCACACAAGGCAGCAGAGGTTTAGGACCCGAGTTTTCCTTCCCCTAGATGGGTCCCTTTCTGTCCCTCCCTTCCCTCTACAGAAACCGTCTTCTTGACCATTGGACCCTATATAATTTCTCAGCTGCTCAATCCACCAGAACCTGTCTTCACACACAGGGGAAGTCCTTAACTCACCAAGGGTTTGAGACCCATCAGCTACCCTCACCTGGTTAAGCTGGCCAGTCAGAATTGTTTCCTGGCGTGTTGCTGCTGTCACATGCTGACAGCTTCTGGGAGTTACAGGTGAGAGCTGAGTGCAGGGTGAGGACCAGAGGTAGACCCCAGAAGGAGCATGACGTTTCCCCCGCCAGAGGTACTATCCCTCCTCTAACAGTCTACTTTGAAAGAAAAAGCCTTCTGTTGTTGCCATTGTCAAGCATTTAGTTGTCAAACTCTTCCTGATCTACTGCAATTTATCCAGCAGTTCTAATATCGTAGCACTTTGCTTATGTTCTTCTTAGGAGCTTACGTTCTTCTTGGGATCTGACGTTCTATGATACAGGAAGCAAACTCCTGGACTGAGGATGTGCTCGCACCAGCACCCCATTCCTTAATTATAACTGTGTGTCCATCCACCCTGAGCTATTATTTTGCACCTGGCTCTGGTTGGTGGAGCTTGAAGTTCTAGTAAAAATCCAAAACAGATCTTGCAAGTCTGAAGATGGTCCACCCATGGCCAAGTATGAACACACAGCCTGACTTTGCTGGATTGGCAGACATGCTGAAGAGGGAACAAGGGCCCCTCTTTGTGTGTAACCGTTTCCCTGTGTCACTTTCCCTCTCCCCCTAACTTGAAGCTCATTTTTCATATTTAAGGAGGGCTTTACATTGGGAGGAACTACTCCCTGTAGGTTTGGAATTTCATTTTGAGCAGTTGCCTCATGAGAGTAGCAGCAGTTCAATAGGATAATGGTATCCGCTATGAACCAGCGCTAATGGCCTAACCCTGTGGGAGCCAGAAGAATTCTCCCCCAGAGAGCCAGCATGCAAATTCCCTTCCAGGCGGCTACTGCTCAGACCTTTGGTGATTAGTCATGCTGGGGCTCAAGGCTGCATATGTTGGGAGGGGTGGGATTGTGTGTGTTTGTGCTACAGCTGAGGCCTGGGAGAGTTTGGTCTGCGCAGAGAAAGTGCTATCTCCTCTCCCATCACATCAATGTGCTCTGCCTTTCTAGGTCTTAAAACACCTCCCCCCTTTTTTATGGAGAGGAAGACAGTATTTCCAGGAGTTAAGGAAATGAAGAGATAGTTCAGAATAAATAGGCTTTCTAATTATGCCTTACTCTTCATTGGCCAGGATGGAAAAGTAGCTTAAGTTACATTAGATATAGAAAGAGCAGAATTGGTATGGCTTATACATTGTTTTGAAAGTGCCCTAATCACAAAACTTTATTTTTCATACTGCATTTAACCAGTAAGGGGTTACAGAGTGCTGTAATTGAGCCAATAATTAAATGTGCATGATCTTAGATTGTCAACTGGCAGGTTTACATTCTTGTTTTAACCTGAAATATATGAAACAACAAATATTTCTTCTGCTGTTCATGCAAGGCAAAATAAGGGGGTACTCAACCTCATATTAAGAGATCCGAAGGGAAAAAAAACAAGGCTTGATGGTTTAATCCAAGTGTACCCTTGCAATTGTGTTCTAGGAGTTGTGTGATATGTGAAACATTGCTGTTTGGATCTGTGAAGCATTCAATTGTTTCATCATGAGCATAGTTTGCTGGTCCAACCCATGAAAGCAGTCATTTGAATGGTACCTAATTGCTGTTGAGGAAGGACTGGTCTGTGGATTTAGAAAGCACATAAAATGGGCCTTCTGGAATTATACCAATTCAGAATGCAAATGGGGGGTCCATGTTTGAATTTTCCATCATGTTAAAAAACAAACTAATAACACCGACCATACCTCCCCATATGACCTGTGAGGTGGTTATGAGAAAACAAGGCCTGCCACATGGAGCTGTTTGACATCAAAGCCGTGATGCCAAATTTGTAAGGAAGTATTGGGAATGTACCAGTGCATTTCTCCTTCTTCTTTGGTAGCTCTGGCTTGTAAAAACCTTATTTTCAGCTTCTGTTCCAGAGCTCAGAGGTGAGTTTGGGGCCAGCCAACATAATCCCATTCCACCTATTCACCTGGAGCATTTTAGAAAAGAGGAATTTTAAAGCCACCCATTGGAGGAGCACGCGACTACAGTGGTGCCTCGCAAGACGAAATTAATTCGTTCCACGAGTTTTTTCGTCTAGCGAATTTTTCGTCTTGCGAAGCACGAAATCCCATAGGAATGCATTGAAATTCAATTAATGCGTTCCTATGGTCAAAAAAAGTCCAAACAAAGCCAAATTTGGTACAAGAGTTTATTAAGTGCTCTTTAAAGTCACACATACTGTAAAGAACATTTCAAAAATTGAAGGAACAATAAATTAAGTTTCTAAACATGGCAGAAAAACATTTAAAAATCAACGAAGTGTACAGTACATTTTCTAAGACTCTGGGGGACAACTCGAAGAAGGTTCCTCTTCCACTCTTTGCTTCTTGCTGAAGAACCCCCTCCCCAACTGTTCCCCCAGCCGCCCACCACACAGAAATTCAAATCCATATTTTTTTAAAAAAAAACAGCAGAGTGGCCCAATGGTCACAGAAAATCATAAAAATGCAGAAAAAAACCACACAAGCTTCCAGATTCTTGCAAACCCCTCCTCAACTGTTCCCCCACCCACCCACCACACAGAAATTCAAATCCAGAATTTTTTTAAAAAAACAGCAGAGTGGCGCAATGGTCACAGAAAATCATAAAAATGCAGAAAAAACCACACAAGCTTCCAGATTCTTGCAAACCCCTCCCCAACACCAAGTCCTTGAATTCCAAACACCCCAACCCAAAATCCAACCCCCCCCCCAAAAAAAAGTTTTAAAAGTTTAAAAGAAGTTTTGGAAAAGCTTCAAAAATCACCAAAGTCTTCAAAAACCTCAAAAAAGGCTACCACACTCCTCAAAGTCAAGTCGCAACTGTATTAACGGTGTTAAGAAAAAGGAAACAAACTTGCAAGACGTTTTCATTTTTCGTCTTGCGAAGCAAGCCCATAGGGAAATTCGTCTTGCGAAGCAGCTCAAAAAACGGAAAACCCTTTCGTCTAGCGAGTTTTCTGTCTTGCGAGGCATTCGTCTTTCGGGGCACCACTGTAATTTTGAAGTTCATCTTCCAATAACAGTCTGGTTATATGTTGTAGTAACTTTTGCATTCCTTTCTTCCTTGGCTAGGAACAGTTTTTCCTTCCTTTCATTTATTTGAGCTACGAGTCTTCAAGGCTGACAAGGCTGGGAACATGGACTTTGCTTTCCCATGTTAAACTTGCAGCCGTTGCCTTAGATAAAGTCAGGTAAATGGGGAAATGGAAAAGGATAATCTGTACTGTGTGGGTTAACTGTTGTTTGCACTGGACAGTGGCAGGCAATTCCAGTTGATGCGGAGCTTGACCATCAGCAACACTGACCATCCAGTTCCTAGACTGCAAGGGGACTTCTCTTTCCTCCTGCTCCTTGTGTGTGTTACTGCTGCATTCATTCCCCTGCCATTCTCTTGTGTTGGTAGAAGGGAAGAAGCCCAGGTGATGACAGCTGGGAGATAGTATCAGCAGACCAGGCAGGGATGAAAGGGTTTCACAATCTTCATCTTCTCTTTGCTCTGTTCTATTCTTCCTTTCTTTTTTAAAAAATAGTTGGAAGTAACATTGTTCCTTTGGAGAACACACCTGTCAGGAGCAAAGTCCCGGTGCTACTCCCTTCCAGTCATAGTTGGCAGCCCTTGAAAGCACAGCCCTCCCAAAGGCTGAGAGTTTCTTTCAACCCTGAGGGGGGAGGCAGGGCTGTGATTGATTTATGCTGTCCTTTTGAATTCCGGCCTTTTACGGATGGCAGCTTCACCTTTCTAAGGGATTATTCTTCTTGCTTGCTTGGGGATGTGAGGCTGCCAGTACTGAATAACCGCTGAGAATTGTGGACGCATTCTCACTGCGCGCGTCTTGGGATGTAGTTGGGGCCTCTCCAAATGAACAACTAATAGAGCAACAAGTGTGCCCTTGTGGCTCATTTGTCGTCTGGCATCCGCACACATTCTCTTGCTTAGTTAAAAGGAGGAGGGGAGAGAAATAGGTTTCCCCCTTTTGCCAGGAATGTAGGAAGCTTCCTTATACTGAGCCCAGACCATTAGCCTGTCTACACTGAGTGACAGTGGCTCTCCAGGATTTCAGGCTGGGTCCTCTTCCCAGCCCCACCCAGAGATGCCCTACTCAGGGATCCATCGTGGGACATTCTGCATGCAAAGCAGATGTTCTACCAACTAAGCTACAGCTCTTGGCATAGCGATTCCTGTTCTACATTGCTTTTATGTCATGCAGCTTTCACTTTTGGTGATAGTGTGCTTTTGGAAATCTCAGGCTGAGCTACCCCTCGAGGTATGGTTCAGCAGCATTTGGGATGCGGCCATCTCAGAGCGACTAACCAGGCTAAGAAGGGCAGCAGAAGGTGTGCAACAAAAAGAGATACCCTTGTTGAAACCTTGTACTCGTTCTACACGCCTGTTTTATAGTTTTGTTTTTCATCTTTTCATTTTCACCAGTTGTTATATCTGTTCTCTCTGTTTTATATACATTATAAAAAATGAAATACAAAATATCGACCAAAAAAAGAATCCTGGTCTTCCTTCTTTTCATATGCAAGGGATGAACATAACAATTCTCTCCCACCAACTACTCAAATTTGTCTGTGGAGAGCGATATTAACCACTAATGCCTTAAGAATATGCTTGAAATGACATTACATAATCAATGTAATGTTTTATTTTTGGTGGAGATTGTATTACATAACTAGACTTACACCCAGTTTTCCTTGTAACCGTTTTTATTATTTTGAAAAAGAAAAAAATTAATGAAAGAAAAAAAAGCTTGGATAAAGAGAGCCCTGCCCAGACAGAAGTATCCTGGGTTCATTACTGTTACTAACTTTGTTTTAGTAAGTTGGTCATGTGTAATTTCTCTTTTATTGTTCCTAGTTCTCTTTGCACAAAAGGAAAAAAAACACCAAACCCATGTATTGGTGAAACCTTTTGGGTGCGCTTAATCAGTTCCCTCTCTTCTCCTCCTTCCATTCTAGTGCTGCCCACTTGCTCCCCCTTGGACTTTCACTGCGACAACGGCAAGTGCATCCGTCGCTCATGGGTCTGCGATGGAGACAATGACTGCGAAGATGACTCTGATGAGCAAGACTGCCGTAAGTTCACTCATCACCGGTCCTCAGAAACAGGGCAGAGCCACTACTGCTGTTCCACCCTACCTGGTAGGAAGCTAGCATAGTGGCTCCAGAGTCGTGACGCACCTGCCTGGGAAGCTGGCGTTGTGGCTCCACCCCCACCTGGCAATCTGCTTCTGCAGGTCTCGTGTTCAGAATTGTTTTCCAAGAGCACAAAGAGCATAGCTGGCGTATCTCAAGCATAGCTGGCTCTTTGCAGGAGTAAGACAGGTCACTGAAAACCACCGTTGTTGTTATTAGCAGCAGTTGTAATTAGTGTGGTGTAGTTTGCAGTCCCAGCCAGCCGAGCTGGGCATTGAGTGGCCTCCTCTGGTAGGTGGGATGTGCTGCCTCAAGCCCTTGTCCTCATGCTGCTGTTTGCTTGATGCTGAGCTCCTGTAATAAGGAAGTGCCCCATAAATTGAAAGAGGACACAGTTCTCAAGGATGCTGGGCAGCACACAAACACTTTCCCGGCTAAGCGAACCTGTGTGTGTTTCTGACTTTGCTCGCCGTTTGTGCTTCCTGTGTCCTTTACAGCTCCACGGGAGTGCAAGGAGGATGAGTTTTCATGCCAGAACGGATACTGCATACGCAGCCTGTGGCACTGTGACGGTGACAATGACTGCGGAGACAACAGCGATGAACAATGTGGTTAGTAGCCAAATCCCACAGAGATTGCTAGAGAAGGGCTTGCGTGGACTTTTGTTGAAGGCAGTGGGCTAAGATTTCTGCATTTCGGAACCTTTGCAGGAAGACTGCTGGCGGTGGGAATTTAGTGTAGCAGATAGGGCTGGCTGGTCACTGCTTCCAAGTCAGTGGGTGAGATCGAAACAAAAAAATGCTCATAAAGTATTTGCACAGAGGGAGAAGGCTGGGAATTACTCTCCAACCAGACCGTTATTGTATATGATATGATGTTAAAGTTATATTTATATAACCTGCAAATCCCGCCTTTCCTCCAAGGAGCTCAAGGTGGCATACGTGGTTCTCCCCCCCCCCCCAATTTTATTCTCACAACCTCGTGAGGTACATCTGGCTGAGAGACAGTGGCCTGCCCAAGGTCACCCAATGAGCTTTAGGGTGAACCCTAGTCTCCCAGTTCCTAGTCCAACGCTTCCAACCATTACACCACACTGGCTACCTCAGAGGAAATTAAGATTACACATTTGATTATTCTGGGCTGAGCAACGGGAACTATGCTGCATTCCTTTGTTGCTAGAGGCTGCTCCTGGAAGGCTGGGCCTCTCCCAGACAAAACCCCATTGTCGTGTTATCACCAGCCTTGTGTGAACCTTCTTGTATTTCTTCAGAATTCCTGAAGATCCATTCAAAAATTAACCCATTGCCTAGTACAGTGGTACCTCGGGTTACAGATGCTTCAGGTTACAGACTCCGCTAACCCAGAAATAGTACCTCGGGTTAAGAACTTTGCTTCAGGATGAGAACAGGCGGCGGCAGCAGGAGGCCCCATTAGCTAAAGTGGTACCTCAGGTTAAGAATGGGCCTCCAGAACGAATTAAGTTCTTAACCCGAGGTACCACTGTATTAAAAAGGAAAGAGCACATAAGCAGTGAGCACATTTGTGGGCTAGCAGATGATGAGGTGGGCACATTCTCATGTTGACAGGTGGGTCGCCTGATCAGAGTCTGGTTCCTAGGAGGGTGGGATGGGATGGGGGAATGGCCTTTCCATTGAACTACTCCTTGTCCTGCCTTGCAGATATGAGGAAGTGTTCTGACAAGGAGTTCCGCTGCAGCGATGGCAGCTGCATTGCTGAACACTGGTTCTGTGATGGGGATACAGACTGCAAGGATGGATCAGATGAAGAGAACTGCCGTAAGTATTCTCTCTCCCCCAAGCCGTACTTTCCACTCTGATGTCACATGATATCTTCTGTAATGAATGCTAGGCATACGTCAGTTTTCTCTTGAAATAAGGACCTATTGTGACTTCGAAGCCTTGCAGTGGTGTAATAGAGCATATAGATTAGCAGTGCAAATCTGTGCAGGCATTTTGCCAAATTCATACTCCTGAGCCCAAAGCTCTGCTTAAAATTACATCACCCCTCCTCCCTTTGATAACAGCATGCATCTCTTAAGCTTTGAAATGATAATGGGCTGCAGCTAGAACAGCTGTAACCTTCTGCAGCACCTTTCTTCTCTTTCTGTCTTAAAAGAGCAACGCGTTCTCCCACACTGATGTTTTTAGAGAGACTCGTAATAAATGCAAATGGTGAAAAGTCACATTGCAGTTGAAAATCCATATTCATTATTCAAGAAATACCTGTGAGCAAGGACGAACTTTAAAGGGTCGGATATGCTGCTGAAAGAGAAAGCAATAAGATTTTTAGTTGCAACGTCACCATTTCCATTCATATTCTTCCTTGAGTGTTACTCTGGAAACACTTAGGTGAAGGGGAGAGTTGTGTTGGACTTGCCCTTTTCTTCAAAGGAAGGGCATGTTAAACCCCCCCCACCCCATTATGCAGGTTGGTTATCATTAATAAAATTTCTTCCAAGGAGCTCAGGTTGGCTTACGTGGTTCTCCCCCTCCCCATTTTATCCCCACAACAATCCTGTGAGGTAGTTACAGATAGGTAGCCGTGTTGGTCTGCCATAGTCAAAATAAAAAAAATTCCTTTCAGTAGCACCTTAAAGACCAAGATCAGTAAATCTGACTCCTGACCGATTTACCAATAGCAGCGTGAGTGGGTAGGAAACTCCTCCCTCTCTAAATTAGACTGCTGAAAGAATGAAACCCTGGTATGAATGAAAATCAAAGAGTAATTTTTTATTTTTTATTTTTGCATTTAAAAATTCAACTTTGTTCTGGTACGACAAACAAATTCTGGGGTCACACACATGCTGCTTCCACAATTTGAAGTGCTTGCGTCCTCCCTCCCCACTAAGCCAATGTTTTGCACGTGGCCCTGGTTGTAGGGAAAAGGGTAGAGCCTAAAACCTCAACGCATGCTCATCATCACCTCTGGTCCAGACGATGCTTGGGGTCAACCGTTCTGGCCATGTATCTTTTTCCATTGCAAATACTAACCAAGAGGGATGGGGAACTTGGGGGCAGAGAAGCACAAATGATGTAGCAAGGCTACACCTTTCTAAAAGGAGGAAACACTACTCACCTTGGGTGTGTTTTTTTAAAAAGCTATTAAGGCAGATTTTTAAGAAGTACCCAGGCCTAAGAAGATATCTTTACTAATCCCTCTTTTACCCTGCCGCTAAACATGGCAACGTTTGAGTTTCGTTCCTCTCCCATCCCTGAGGCATGGATGTTTATTAATAACCAGCGAGGGAAGGCCCAGCCAATGAACAAGAGAGAAAGAGAGAGGTTGGCTTTCTCTCTCAGAGCCTTTTTCCTGGCTCAGAAGTCTTTGCAGCTTTGGCTGCTGGCCAGCTCTTATTATCTGGGGAGATAAAAGACAACCCCACACAACACCGTTCCCCACCCTTGCCCTTCAGGAGCTGGCAGCCCCGGTCGTCTTCCCCACCCCCACCCCAGACCTTTTGAAGTTTCCTCCTATCTAGAACAAATTCTGCAAAATGCCCTTGAGACAGAAGTGGAGGAGGAGGAAGAGAGAGAGAGAGAGACTGCTCAGACACAGAGGTAAGGGGGGAAACAGAAACCTGATAAAAAGCGCTAAATGACAGGCAACCCCACAATAGGCTACAGGCAGCTCCCCCAATACTCCCAGCAGCTAACTCCAAAAATATTTTAACTCACTGGTGATAAAATTTAAGGACCAAGGAAAGGGAGACTACGGCAGGGATGATTCCATAGGCTGCAGCCAGGGGTAAAGTCCTGGGAAGGAATTCATCGAGAGTGCTTCCTCAGAATCTTTGGCACAAATTCAAGCAGATCCTCTTCCGCCACCCGCCCACCCCAAAAAGTTGAGCCACTTTCCCATGCTCACAAAAATCTTTGCTCAAGGTGTGGTTCAAAGCCCCATGAACAACATGGTGGCCTTTATGGGACCAAGAAAACAAATAGACTAACTTAAAAGAAAAAAAGCAGCACTACTTTCTTTAGTGGTAGCAAAAGGTTAGCCAAATTTTTCCTATCAACAGAGAAACAATACCTCGTATCAAAAGATACAGGCCGCTCAGGGGGTTGCAGCCATCTTAGTCTCACAAATTTAGAAACACAGATAACTTTTACACACACCTATCAGTAAGAGAATGTGGTTGGTAGCTTAGTTTGGCTGCAGATGTTGAAAATTTTGCAGAGTGGTTTATCCCCCCCTCTCCCTGCTTCTACAGGGGCAGCAGGTCAGTGTTGGGAACTGGGAGCCCAGGTTTCAAATCCAGTGTCAGCCATGAAGTTCACTGAGTGACCCAGGACCCGTCCCTGTCTCATAACCTAACCTACCTCACAGTGTCTGAAGAAGTGTATCTGAAGAAGTGTGCTTGCACACGAAAGCTCATACTGCCCACCCTTGGTCTGGATTCCAGTGTGCTAGGCTCTTGGTGGCCGTTCATTTGCCTTACCTAATCTAATGCTGTTAGTTGTGTGTGTGAGAGAGAGAGAGTGTGTGTGTTTGTGTGTGAACATTTGTGCATCCCCTGCTGTGGCAGTTCTGCTCAGGCTTCCTCCCAGAGTATCTTTTCCTTTTTGTGTTCCGTGGTTCTGGTTTCTTCCCTCTTTGAATCTTACAGTCCTGACAGCGGTGCCTGGGCACATTGTCCCAGCACACACAGAATGTTCTTGTCCTGCCTAATTCTCCTTGGAGGGCTCTTTTCTGTGCCATAAAGAATTGCCGTGGAGAAGGGCTTCATTGTAAAACCTTTGTCATAGATTATGCTGGGTGCTGCACAGGGTCAGAGTTCTTGGGAAGAATTCTTACAATAAAAAAAAGGGGGAGAGAGAGAGATGTTTGTTCTGGCATCATTTTGAGAGAAGCCGAATTCTTCAAAAGCCTGGCACCGCTCAGGATGTCTTCTGCTCAGCAGTGTTAGCAAGATTTAAACCCTCAAATGTGCCCTCTGCTTTTCAGCCTTAGCAACTTGGCTCACATCAGACCTTGGCACAGTCAGCTCTTAGGTGTATATGGGTGTGGTTCCAGGGACAGGGAAAATTATAGCTCTGTGATGGCCTGGAGCTATCTCAAAAGGTTAGCTTGCTTTTTAGGGGCCTTTAGAAAACAGCGGGCTCTGAGCACTTGATGAACACTTGGCATGCTTGCGGATCGCCAGAAATCAGTTCACATTATGGTTCCCACATGGATTTGCCCATGTGCTGAAATCTGCTGTTCTTAATATGTGTGATGTCACACACACACTTCTGCGTCTGCCTGCCCAAATCTATTTTTGGTAGCATTCATCAGGGTGTGGCACCACTGAACAGCAGCTACAGGGTTACTTTTCAGGGACATGATATTCCTGCTGCACCTGAATGTCAGGAGGGGACTGCCTCTTCCACGACACCCAAATTTTCAGCATGCTCATTGTATGCACTATGTTGGCTTTAATGTGTGGGGCCACTAGTGGCAGTTACCATGCGGAAGGTGGCCTAGGTAAATTAGGCAAATGCCCTTATGTGGGACCTGATAAGATACAACATCTCTGCTGCTGGGCATGACCACTGCAAATATCAGAAATATGCCCTGTTTTTCATTTTTCTGGTATGTAGTATTGGGATAACAGTAGGGAAGTGCTGCAAAGGTTTCATTCTTGGTGGATACTTGCAAAGCAATGAACATTTCATCCAGAAATAAAGACTCCTTTGCCGCAGTGCAGGTAACACTCTGACGCTTTTCAGTGTAGTGGCAGGCTTCTATATGTGTGATGCCTTCCTCTTTTGTCTTTCTGTATTTGAGAAGGGCCACAGTTTAGTGCTAGGTCATCTGCTTTGCATACAGAAGGTCCCTGTTTCAATTCCTGACATCTTCAGGTAGCGCTGGGAAAGATTCCTGCCTGAAGTTCTGGCCTAGGTGTACCAAGGTGTGACTTGGTTTAAGGCCATTTTCTGCTTTCCTGTGTACCTTGTTGCTTACAGTGCCAAAAGCCCGGGGTGGCTAGCCTTACATAAGTATTCTTCATCCTTTTTATTTAGCATCAGATATTCCAGCAACAACATGTAGCCTGGAGGAGTTCCAGTGTGCATATGGGCGCTGTATCCTGGACATCTACCACTGTGATGGAGACGATGACTGTGGGGACTGGTCTGATGAATCTGACTGCTGTAAGTTACCTGGGGCAATGGTGTGCTGGGTGGGTTGCTGCATTGCATTTTTTTTTTTTTAATCAATTTCATTTCTGAGAAGACAAAACTGTGCTGCATTGAGACTCCATAGCTTCTACGCTCAGAAGAAATAGTACAAATCCAAGAATACATTTGCTTCCAGCGATTCTGTTTGCAACAAGGGATTTCCCCAGAATTAACACTGGGATGGAAAGGCAGAAAAGGAAATGTCCTAGGGAACATGAAGCGGAGGTACCTGAGATTTACTCTAATTTGGGCTCAATAAAGAATGGATTGTAATGCACTGTCTTCTCTTTGCAGCCTCTCACCAGCCATGCCGCTCAGGCGAGTTCATGTGCAACAATGGTTTGTGCATTAATGCTGGATGGAGATGTGACGGTGACTTTGACTGTGACGATCAATCGGATGAGAAGAATTGCAGTGAGTGCCTTGGGGCTTGCAGAGGAGGTTTAGTGTAGGGGCAGCGAGGGGGGTGTCTGGCCCTGGTGATATCAGGCAGGGGGCAACTTTCAGTTTTGGATAAGACATGCTGGCTTGTGGTTTGGATTATATATTTGTATTTCTGTTGCTAGGAATTCATTTAATCTTAGTATATATTCATTAATATGTTTGGCCTATTGATGCTTGCATGGCTATTTAAATTTAGGGATGTTTTGCAATTAGTGAATAATATTTAAACGTTGCTGTGTTATGTAAACTTTTCTGATACATGCTTATTTGCCTTATTCAATATTTGTATTATTATTATTATTCCGCCCTATACCCGGAGGTCTAAGGGCCGTTCACATAAAAATATCACAGTATATAAAATAAAAATGAGACTTTATTTAAAGTTAGGGATGCTTTCCAATTAGTGAATTCTACTGAAATTTTATCTAAACCATTTCTGATGGTGTGAGGCACTTTCGGGTAAAGTGACATACAAAAAACCATGATAATGAAGAACAGGTGGAATTCACTGAGTTCTCTCATTTTTATTTCCTCAGCTACATCTATGTGCACAGCTGACCAGTTCCGCTGTAAATCCGGCCGCTGTGTCCGCCTGTCTTGGCGCTGCGATGGGGAGGATGATTGCACTGATTACAGCGATGAAGAAAACTGCGAGGATACAGGTGAAAACTGTGAAAGCAAACCGTTGTGTTGCAGAGTTTTGTGTGTCCCCCACCCCAATCAGCCTTCCTGTATTAGAATCAGTTCTTAAATATAATTTACAGAATTGGGAAGGGAGTTCCAGAATTTGGTTCCAACTACTGGATGAAGCAAACCAGTATGTCCCAATCCTTCATTTTAATACTTGTTTTTATTAAAGGGTTTTCATAGTTAACAATGAAATCCCATTGAAAATAATGGATCTAAGTTAGTCATGTCCATTAACTTCAATGGATTTACTCTTTGTGGGACTAGCATTGAATACCACCCAATGTATATAGTATTACTTCAAGTTACAGTGAAAGTTGAGGCTAATGAGCTAGATACAATAGGTCAATGTTCTGACTTGGTGTTAGGCAGCTCCCTGTATTTTACTGAGGCTGTGGAATCTTCTAGAATGTGACTGCAAATGGAGATAAACTAGTATCCTTACTGTACATGAAAATTAGATTACCTTCTCTTAACTGCTTCTAACTTTCCTTATTGCCCCTTTAGGAAGTCCCCAGTGTGCCCCAGATCAATTTCTGTGCAGAAATGGACGCTGCATTGGTCAAAGAAAGCTGTGCAATGGTGTAAATGACTGTGGAGATGGCAGCGATGAGAGCCCTGACCAAAACTGCCGTAAGTCAGGGCTGCCGTACGTCCGGAGTTTCCCAGACATTTCACATCACATTAGACCATACCTAAAATAAACTGTGGTTTAGTGTGGCCAAGAAACATGCTTCCACGCACTGCAGGAAACACAGGGGCTTTGTTCCTCCTCTGCTCCTGCTGCAGTGCCCTGAGACAGGTCACGGTCTGGCTTCTGGTGTAATCTGAACCTGTGCCCATGGTTTGTTTCCTGTAAACAGACCATAAGCAGTAAGCCAAGAGCAAACCTTGGCTTCCACTCATGGTTTGTTTGGAGAGAAACAAACCATAAGCCCTGGGTTCAGACAACACGCCAGAGTGTGGATTGTTTCCAGCAGGAGTGGAGAAGTAAAATGTGAGCAGCATGCATCAATATACTGACGATTTACATTAAGCCATATGTTGTTTTTTTTAAAAGCTGTGGTTTAATGTGATGTGTTAACCTGGCCTTATTTTTAGAAAAAATAAGCAGCTGCCTGGTGAGTTTTCAACTTAATGTGCTTCTTCTGCAGGTCTTCGAACTGGAGAAGAAAACTGCAACCTCAACAATGGGGGCTGCGCCCAGAAGTGCCAGATGACTCGAGGGACGGTGCAGTGTACCTGCCACACAGGTTACAGGCTCCTGGAGGATGGGAGGTCATGTCAAGGTCAGCAGCCTCATGCCTTGGGCCATCTGTTGGTAAAATCATGCATGTCTACAATATGAGTGGATGTGGAATTTAGATTCCTGCTCTGGCCTCTACCCCAGTGTTGCCAGGACTGGGGTTTAAACAAGTGTAGGGCCAACGACGTAATTGCTCTGGGACTCATGTGCTGTTTGCCCACTGGATATACTGAGCTGAAAGGCCTGTTGGTCTGGGCTCTTAAGTTCTTAGCTCCCCTTGCGACCTCTGTCATGTAGTGAGCTGAAAATTAACAAGTGTGGAATCCAGAGCATAAGGAAGAGCTTTCCAGTCCCTTTTGCACACCTGAATACTTTCTTCCTTTTCCCTGCTTCAGATGTGAATGAGTGTGCAGAGGAAGGCTATTGCAGCCAGGGATGCACCAACAACGAGGGCGGCTTCCAGTGCTGGTGTGAGCAAGGCTACGAACTTCGCCCCGACAAGCGCAGCTGTAAAGCCCTGGGTAAGAAGGGATTCTCCGCTCTGGTTGGACGGTCACTACCTAAAAAACACAACCGTGCCTGATGCAATGTTGTCGGCTTAGTTTGGAGCTTCAGCTTTTATTTGGAGTTCAATCCTGAGTTGCTGATTGCACCATTAGAATAAGACCCATGCTCTTTCTTTATCTCCCCCCTGCCTGCATGCTCCTGTTGAAAACAGAAAGTGGGTGTGTTTGGTGGCAGTGGTGGAGCTCTATGGCTGTGCTTTGAGCATTTTAGCAGGCAGTTGCACTTCTGGGTAAGAAGCAGCAGAGTGGGTGTCAGGAAGCCTGGAATGAAGAGCACGATTGGATTTTTAGTGAATGTTTGCTTGTCAAAGGCTTTGAGGTGGCTGAGCCAAGAGATTTGCAGTGCTCATGTGAGCCTTTTTTGCTAGGATTTAGATATGCTGATTCATCTGATTCCTGAGAAACCACATGGCAGCTGTGCCAGTCCCATCAGCAAGGGCTGCAGATTCTGACTGGAGCAAAACAGAGGAGTTACGGGAAGGGAGGGTTGACATGGGTGCTGTGGCCCATATGCAACCCCACCCCAATAGGAAAAAAATTCACAGATTCCCTTCCCCACATTTCAGATTGAGTTTATAAGGAAGGAGTTGAAATGGAAGGCGTCTGCTGATTCTGTATCGGCAGAGCATTCCAGAGGGCTGGGCCAATGACACTAAAGGCTCCGTTTCTTGTTATTGTCCAGTGAGCCTCGCTAACATGGGGAGCAACCACCGACTCTCCTGCCGACATTCTCAGCGATCAAGCTGGGATAGAAGGGTTCAAGAGATCCCTGAGGTACCCTGGACCTAACTTGTTCCAGGGCTTCAAAAATTAATACAAGGACCTCGATGGGCAACCAGCACAGATGTTTTAGCAATGGCGTTGGCAGGGATCCCAGTCGCCAGTCTGGCCACTACATTTGGCTGGAGCTTCAGAACCAGACCCAAGGGCAGCCCCATGTAGATTGCATTGCAGTAGTCCAGTCTTGAGGCCACTGACACATGTACTACAGTGGTCAGGCAACATCCTGATATTGGTACAGATGTTCTTGTTAACATATTTCTCTGTGTGTATTTCCCTGTCTTTATGACAGTGATGGCTTCCAGTCTTACCAGCCCCCCTCCCTTTGTCTGTCCATGTCCTTCAGGGCCGGAGCCTGTGTTGCTTTTTGCCAATCGGATTGATATCCGGCAGGTCTTACCCCACCGGTCAGAGTATACCTTGCTGCTGAACAACCTGGAGAATGCTATCGCCCTTGATTTCCACCATAGCAAGGAGTTAGTCTTCTGGTCTGACGTCACACTGGACCGCATCATGAGGGCTAATCTCAATGGCAGCAACGTGGAGGAAGTGGTGTCCACAGGGCTGGAGAGCCCAGGTGAGCGTCTTTGAGAATGTCAGAGTCACAGGGAATAGAAATATATTGACGGCCTATATTGAAGTGGGGAATGATGAATCTCTAGGTCAACAAACTAGTGGTTTTGCTAGTGCTTTGATTTGGCAAGGCATGGCGAAGGAAGGACTCTGCTCCCCTTTTCCTTTAGGAGGGGAAAAATTATGGTAGTTGCTTCATGGGATTCTCTTCGTTGCACAGAATACTAATCAGCTTGACTTCCCTTCTGTTTTGTGTCCCAGGTGGATTGGCCATTGACTGGATCCACGACAAGCTGTACTGGACAGACTCTGGAACATCTCGCATTGAAGTGGCAAACTTGGACGGCACCCACCGGAAGGTGCTTCTCTGGGAGAACCTGGAGAAGCCTCGCGCAATTGCCCTTCACCCCATGGAGGGGTGAGTGAGGAGGGGTTGGTTTTCGGGATGGTGGTTCCCGTGTTAATTTATTTGTCCAAACATACTGAACTGAAACTGGCCAAGCTGACCTGCAGACAAAACTAGCTGGAGGTTCCAACTAGGGTGTGTGTGGTTCTTCTTTTTTTTGCTAATTTCCCTTTCACACCTGCACCCAACCCTCCAGCGTGGCTTTTCGGAGGGCTGCAGGGGAAAATGAAACTTGCAAAAATAAATAAATCCTCTCCCTTTCTCCAGTAGCAGGAGCATCTATTGAAAAGAGTTCTGCTCATGAGAACTATTGTACTAGCAGTGAAGCTGTTGCCATTCTCCTAGGCCTCATGAGTGCTCCTCAACACTGAATGCATACTCTATTGTACCAATCATTTTGCCATGGATATGCCTGGTTGCTTTTCACCTAATCCAGGAAGATCCCATATTTCCAACTTTTCTCTTCTCCAATAGCACCATCTACTGGACGGACTGGGGAAATACTCCTCGCATTGAGTATTCCAGCATGGATGGCTCCAATCGACGCATCATTGCTGACACTCATCTTTTCTGGCCAAATGGGCTAACTATTGACTATGCAGGGCATCGAATGTATTGGGTGGATGCCAAGCATCACGTTATTGAGAGGGCTGACTTGGATGGACAAAACAGGAAGGCTGTTATTAGCCAAGGTGAGATAATGGAATGCCCCTCCCTCACCAAATTTGATGGGTTTTAGGCGCCTTTTAAAGTAATATCTTTTCAGTCTGGCGTTTGGATAAATTGTTTCGAAATAGAGTAGAAGCTTGCCCTTGCTGATTCTGATTTGCTGTTACGGATTTTGATGAATTTTTGCAATGGTTTTTATTGTTGAGTTTATTCTTGTACTAGGATTTCTTCTTGTGACTCACTCTGGGATTGAGTTCAATGGAGAGCAGGCAAAAAGTGGCTCTGATGAAATAATGAATAAGGACAGTGGGACTGTTGGCCACTGGACTTCCAGCGCTAAGAAACTACAGACACAGTGCACACCCTGCCTGTATCTTGCACACATTTAATTGTATGAGGCAGAGTTAGCAACGAGAGAGGCCGCTACCCATCTCCTACACTAGTCAAAGTGACGTTTCCAGTCACATAGAATAGGAATGCACTGTATGCAGTTTGTTCACAGCTCTGATCTAAGCTATCCTTATCTTCTAAAATCAGCAGTCATGTTTCTCCTTGGAGTGGGCTTCATCTATGTCTTCTCAGCTTGTGGTAGTATATACTAGACTTGGCCATGCTTACTCCTTTAATTGGAGACAGTTCTGAGTTAGGGGTAGAAGCACTCATTGGAAAGAGTGGCTTTGTTTTCTCTGGAGGCTAGAATAATCCATGTGCCTTTATTGCACTCTTACTGCAGGCCTTCCACATCCGTTTGCCATCACGGTGTTTGAAGACAGCCTGTACTGGACAGATTGGCATACCAAGAGCATAAACAGCGCCAACAAGTTTACTGGCAAGAACCAGGAGATCATCCGCAACAAGCTCCACTTCCCCATGGACATCCACACATTGCATCCTCAGCGCCAGCCAGCAGGTAACTTCAGAAGGAAAAGGGCTATGGTGACTAGCACCTGCTATCCGGAGACTCTCTTGGACCAGATTCAGCTAGCCAGTCCTCCTAGGAGATGCCAGCACAAGGTCTTCTCCTAGTGTAACAGGGCTTTTTTTTTTTTTTTTGCTCCTCTGCGGGGGTGGGGTGGGGTCAGGGGAACTCCTAGATCAGTGTTTGGGGGCGGGGAGACAAGGCGAGATGGTTCCATCTGGCAAGCTGAAATGCTTGTGTTGACTGAATGGTCTTTTTAGTGGTATGTTGAACTCCTCCCATTATATTTGCACTGACATGGTTAAAACATGGAGCTTGAAAAAAATAGCTATCCCCTGTTGTTAAAAAGCATTTGTAGAGTATGTGTCCTGTTAGAATTCTGAGTGGGTTAAGTTTCATTAAATTAACCCCTATCAAAATAAATGTGGGGTGCTTTCGGACCTCTCAAACCCTCCCTTTTTTATTTTCCAGCTTATTTTCACCTAGAAAAAAAGGGTAGGCTTTAAAGGTCCAAACCTTGACTCTTTATTCTGAATGTTTGGGCAGAGCAACTTCAGGGATCATGGTCACATGAGCTATCTTTGAAGACCCAAAGCAGCTTTTCCAAAGCATGCCCTTTTGAAGCCCCGAATCTTTCCCAAACACTAGCTAAAGCCTTTGCTTTCTCTACTAGTTTCCTTATATGTGGTTGTTTTTGGCTATTTGAGCAGGGAGAAACCGTTGCGGAGCCAACAATGGGGGCTGCACTCACCTGTGCCTGCCAAACAACACGTCCTATACCTGTGCTTGCCCCACAGGCTTTCGGAAGACCAGCAGCCACACCTGTGCTCAGAGTAAGTGTGATAAAGAAGAGCTTTTACACCTTAATAGGTGTCTGTGCACACACACGGACATGCATGTGAAAGAGAGAGAGAAAGAAAAAGAGAGGAGGGTTGCAGGCAAAACAAACAGAAAAAAGGCATATTCTTTACTATGGACAATCAGGGAAAGGATTGAAGGTAGAATGGCAGTATTGTAAAGTGTTTATGTAAACAAAATGGCTAGTATGTAAAGTGCTTATGTACATTGATGGCAGAGCTGCCTTTTAAATGTTGTGTTGGATTCCGGTTGAATCTATAAAAAATACTATAGAGCTGGAAAAGATGCAGGAGAGAACTTGCAAAATGATTGGTGTAATTGAGCCCTATATGAAAAGGTAAATGTGTTTGAAGGTTTTTTGCTTAGAACAATAAAAGACAGCTTTGTGATTTTTTTTTGTTAAATTGAAAAGTGGGTAACATCACAATAAAGAGGTGGAGATGGAACACGACATGAGTTTGTAAAGTGGTGTGGAGAATGTGGATAGAGGGAATGCTTTCTCTCTTACGTCATACTAGATTTCAGGGTCACCTAATGGAATCAGTCATGATTCGAGACAGACAAAAGACACAATGCACAATTCACTTATGAAGTATACTATCACATGCCACTTGAATAGTTGTTTCTTAAACAGGGTTCAGAAAAATTTTACACTGAATTTATACTGTTCTGTTTCCATGTGGAAAGGATTCACCTGTTTTATACTTTAAACAGTTTTATCTGTTTTATAATTGTATATTCTGTTGTTGCCTGCCCTGGAACCTTAAGGCAAAGGACAGATAGGAAATATTATAAATAAATTAGTAAATAATTTATGGGGCATATGTTTATGAACAGCTCCTAGCCATGACACTTAACATGGACCCTCCTGAGTCAGAAGCAGTATACCTCTGAATGCCAGTTGCTAAGGCAAATTTGCTTTCGTGCCCTGAAGCATCAACTTGGTCACTGTGAGACACAGGATACTAGGCTTGACGGACCCCTGGGCTTATCCATCAGGGCCCTCACGTCCTTATCTCATATATATAGGAGACTGATGAAAGGATGATTCTCCCCCTCCTTTTAGAAGGCCTGTCAGCCCGCTTTCGTTTTGTGTCAGACTTGCTGCCCTTGGGGAGATGCTTTCCCAGCAGCACGTCCTCCTCTGTCCCCATCCCAAGAATCCTCTGCCAACGGCAGATGTGCACAGCATCCTACCCACTTGCTAGCCATGCATTGTCTGTCCTCCACTATATACTATACACGTATCATAGAAGTCCATGCAAAAGGGGCGTGGATGCAGCAGAGCTTAAGACGTAACAAGATAATTTTCTGTTGTCTGTTACCATGTTGTTGAACTTAGAGAAATTAAAAGAAGACCTTTCGACCTTTGATCAGGTCTTGACAAGTTCCTGCTTTTTGCCCGAAGGATGGACATCCGTCGTATCAGCTTCGACACAGAAGACCTGTCTGATGCCGTCATCCCCTTGGCCGATGTGCGCAACGCAGTGGCCCTGGACTGGGATGCAAAGGATGATTACGTCTACTGGACGGACGTCGGCACTGATTCCATTAGTCGGGCAAAATGGGATGGAACGGGACAGGAGGTAATGTGCTTCTGGGGTGGCGAGGCACCGCACAGCGTTGTTTTGGAAATTTAAGCCTTTTCGAAGATGAATATTTCATTTGATTGACTTCTTTGTATTGCTGGCTTGGCTGCACACCGGCATGCGCATGCCACCTTGCAAGTGTCTGTGGGCGGCTAATGCAATCAAACATTGAAATGAGGGCATCTGCGCCGTCCAATAAATGAGTGAAATGAAGATAGCTAGAATATGATCTAGACTGTCAGGAGATAATTAGAGTGTACCTTTCTCAAACAGCTGGGACAAATTAAATTTTAAGTCCCGCTAGCGCACATCAATTCTCTAATCATCTTTCGCGTGCGCCCACAATTTATCATCGAGGCAGCCAGATGATGGCATGCTACGTCTTAGTTTGTTCTGCATCCATCTCTTGGACGTTGATATTCAGTTATCTATGAACATCCATTTGTAGCTGAATGTGGCTAGTACATGTTTCTGCTGCTGAGCAGGATCCAGCAGCAAGTTTGTTAAGGGTACCCCTCTCTCCCCCTAAGATTCCTTCTTGCTTTTGTTTCTTGCTAGGTTGTGGCAGATAGCAGCCTGGAAAGCCCTGCTGGTCTGGCTGTGGACTGGGTCACCAACAAGTTGTACTGGACAGATGCAGGTACTGACTGTCTAAAACCACCTTAGTCTCTGGAAGATTGCCTCCTAAATCCTAACTGGGCCATACCAAATAATGCATATTTGGAAGTATGAACAATATCACCTCCCCCACAGACAAACTGGTTGGCATATTACATCCTTCTATGGACATGCAGTGCTATTCTACGTGGATTGTTTTCAGGCATCACAATAAATCTGTGGTTTATCAGCCATGACCCCCGCCTCCCTGGGTTTGGTACCTCCCCACTCCTGTCTCCTCCTCCGGCATGGTTGTGAGGATAATAATGAAAGCTTCCTCTCCCAAATTCTATTACTTTCATGTGTCACATCTGAACCGTAAACAGTGGTTAATCTTAACTATGGTTTGTTGAAACGAATTGGATTAATAAACTGTGGTTTGAAGTTGGCTGTTTTGAAACAAGGTTCATCAGTTTTGTAAGGTTTGAACAGCACAGCGAGTTGTCGTTAATCAAAAATGGGCCAAACGCCTTGTGACTATGTTGGGAGGCAGGGATAGCTCAGGGGTAGGCAAGACTCATTTTCTTCACATTAAAAATTAAACCATGGTGTCGAAATGCAGCTTTGCTGCTTTCCTAGAAATTCAGGGAGTATGAGCTCCTGTTTAATAATCCAAAAAAGTAAAGTTCTGAAATAGGAAATTTCCACAGGACGTTCTCAATAGCCGCACAAATGTCCTTGCATGACATTTCAAACATCTTGCCGTGCACCTTATTCCTATATGGATTTGTTTGTATAAACCACAGAATTAAAGCTTTTCCTCAAGCCGTTTCAGATTGTGGCTTGAGGGCTGCATGTTTGGATGCTTCCCCATAGGGGAGGCATGATTTATTTTCTCTGCATGTGGAAAATAAAGTGTGCTCAGATGCAGAGATGATCCAGCTTCCATTTGTCCCTGACATGCTATTTTTCTATGCACAGAGGTCTCCATCCCTCCCTCTTCACGGTGTAGTGTTCAAAACATGCAGCCCGTCACCTGCGACCTGAAGTGGTACAGTCCAGGACATGATTTACATTTAGCTATGATAATAGCACCTGGTTCTCTGTTTCACTGGTTTTAGTGGAAGTTGCTTCCGAAGTAAACTTGCTTCAAAATGCAGCCTAGTTGACTGAGAGTTTGTACAGATGTGGAGTGGGATTCTAAAGCAAACTTCTCAGGTTCGCTGAGCAATTTAGCTTGCTGATAATTTCTGTTTGGGTGATGGGAGTGAAGTGGAGACTGTACTTTTGTATAGATGTTTCTCTTTAATGGTCTCCCCTATGACTCTGGAGGCTTATGGTCTTTCCATCCTCTTCCTCTAATCTATGCAGGAACAGACCGGATAGAGGTGTCTAACACAGATGGAACTATGCGGACTGTACTGATCTGGGAGAATCTAGACAGACCCAGGGATATTGTGGTGGACCCTGTTGGAGGGTGAGAAGCTACTTTCGCAGGAGTCTGCATAGCAGGGTCTCCTTTGTGCTATTGTGTTTAAATTTTCCATGCCATTGCCCTGCGAGGTCCCTGCTGCAATTCCTGAAAGGTTGGGGGGGGGGCTGGACGCTGATGTGGATGGCTCTGCTAAAACAGCAGGACTGGGAGCGATCAGACTGCCCTAGTCCGGCCACCCTAATGCAAGGCTCCTCCTCCTTGCAAGCCAAGAACAGAAGGGGCCAAAGCATACCTGATCAGAGTTGCCTGTAGGACAAGGTTCAGTAAAAATGTAAAAGAAAACGAACAAAAGCCAAATAAACCACATTGGTCTTTAACTAGTCTGCCCTTATCTGACCTGGAGTTTGAAATGTTCTTTCTGGTGGCAAATAGTGACATATCTTAGTTCGCCAAGGTCCCACAGAAAGAAAAAGAAACCCATTCCTAGCTTTTTAACATTGATAGCTCAGCCAGTAGAGCGTGATACTCTTAATGTCAGGGTCATAGGGTTGAGCCCCGTGTTGGGCAAAAGATTCCTGCATTGCAGGGGTTAGACTAGATCCCAACTCTATGACCTTCACTGTTTGGGAAGGGCTGTAGCTCATTGGCAGAACATCTGCCTTGCATGCCAAAGGTCCCGAGTACAATCCCTGGCATCTCCAGTTTGCGCCGGAAAAGTCCCCTGCCTGAAACCTTGTAGAGCCACTGTCTGTCAGTGTAGACAGTAGTGAGGCTAGGTGGATCAGTAGCCTGTCTCTGCATAAGGCAGCTTCCTATATTCCTGAAGCTCTGTCTCTGGCTATGGCCATTTCATATTGCTTACTGTCACTACCTGGAAGGAGACATTGTGAGAAAGCAGTGCAAACTAGGTTTGCCTACAAAAACAGACTGAAGAGAAACTGTGTTGTCTTACTTTGCTGAAGTTCATGGAATGGTCTGATGGCACATGGAAGTTCTGAACTGCTGCTGCTTCTTCTTCTTCCATAGATTAGGAGTGAAAGTCCTGAAATTCTGTTGCCTCATTTTTGCAGAAGAGAAGGCCCACATGATAATGGGATCTCTTGGCAGCCTTTATTATTATTATTTTATTCTTCCTTTGCATGGAGCCTTAGAGTAGGGCGTATAGATTCTGGTTTAGGAGAGTAGTCACTATGAAAGTTGAAGGCACTTGCCAGTTCGTTTGTGGAGTTCATTGGCAGGGGAAAATAATTCTGCCGCTAAAGGAACAGAAGTCACATGCAGTTTTGTGTGCGTGTGTGTGCAGATTCATGTACTGGACTGACTGGGGGGCTAACCCGAAGATTGAGCGTGCAGGCATGGATGCCTCTGACCGCTTGGTGATCATCTCTTCCAACCTGACCTGGCCCAATGGACTAGCTATTGATTATGAATCTCATCGTCTGTATTGGGCAGATGCTGGCATGAAGACAATTGAATACGCTGGCCTGGATGGCAGCAACAGGAAGGTAAGAAACCAAGGTGAATCGAAGGCTTCTGGGAAAGGAGTTGTAAATAGGAATTGCTTGGGGATTAATAATAATACTAATATTTTTTTTATTTATACTCCACCCATCTGGCTGGGTTTCCCCAGCCACTCTGGGCAGCTTCCAACCCAATATTAAAAACAATACCGCATCAAACATTAAAAACTTCCCTAAACAGGGCCACCTTCAGTTGTCTTTTAAAAATAAAATAGTTGCTTATTGCCTTGATATCTGCTGGGAGGGCGTTCCACAGGACAGGTGCCACTACCGAGAAGGCCCTCTGCCTGGTTCCCTGTAACCTCACTTCTCGCAGCGAGGGAACCACCAGAAGGCCCTCGGCACTGGACCTCAGTGTCCGGGCTGGACGATGAGGGTGGAAACGCTCCTTCAGGTATACAGGACCGAGGCCGTTTAGGGCTTTAAAGGTCAGCACCAACACTTTGAATTGTGCTCGGAAACGTACTGGGATGTGTGTTTGCCACTTGGTCCAATGCAACTTGCTTCTGGTCTCCAAAAGGTCTCGGCTGCTTAGATAATTAGCCTGAGGGTAGGGACCGTCTTGTTATTGACCCAAAAAATAAAAAAAAATGCTTTGAATTAATGTCTGTCTGAACCTGCAAATCAATCTACTCCTGAGTGAAGAATGCATACTGCAAAAAGTACAAGGAGAGAGATGGATGCATTGCTGGGGCTACCTGCAGCCTCTAGACCGGGGTGGGGAACCTGGGGCCCAGGGGCCAAATATGCCTTCCAGGTCTCTCTGCCTGATCCTCAGACCTCTTCCCATGCCATAACCCTCCCTGGTCCTATTTTACACCCCCTGTGCTTTTACCTGGCTGGAATGTGTCCTTCAACTCTGATAATGTCTTTTGCTTGCCTGGATGGAGGCTAGAGAGGGTAAAATGCAGGCTACTGTACAAAGGCAAAAATTTGTTGCACAGCCCCTTTTTGCCTCTGGCAAATAAAACCAATTGCACGTGGCCCCTGGGAGGTTGCCCAGAAGGATATGTGGCTCTTTGGACTGAAAAACAGCCCCTTGGGTCCCTGTTGCCGTGCCGGCTGTGTGTTGTTACTAAAACTTCTTGCGGGTCTTTGTTTTGGGGACTGACAGGTGCTGATTGGAAGCAACCTGCCTCACCCCTTTGGGCTTACTCTTTATGGAGCTCGGCTCTACTGGACCGATTGGCAGGCAAAGAGCATCCAGAGTGCTGACAAAAGGACGGGGCAGAATCGTGAAACTCTGCAGGACAACCTGGAGAACCTCATGGACATCCACGTCTTCCATCGGCACAGGCCTTCAGGTACATGGGAGGGGATGCACCATCCCTTGCTGCTTGGCATGACCCTATAGCTAGAGAGCCTCTATGGGATGACTGCCTATTCCTGCATTGCAGAGGTTTGGACTATAGACAATCCTCAAGGTTCCTTCCAACTCTACAATTCTGTGATTCTAAGCACCCTGCACCCCAACAGAAATTTATCTCAAAAGTACATGCGAATGAATCCTTTGTGACTCATTTTCATGGAAAGAGCTCCTCTGTGCCGTTTACGTTCCCGTGCATGCTTGTAGAATTTTGAAGCATGCTGTTGCTGTTATCATCATCATTTTTTATTTGTATACCGTCTTTCTATCTTATAGTACTCAAGGCGGTTTACAAGCTGAAGAAACAAAAAATGTACATCTTATAACAATCTAATGCAATACAAAAATGTGATAATAAAACATAACTTTAAAATAGGCAACCTACATCAAAAAAGTAACATTCAACAATCATTAGAATAATATAAAATAATAATATCAAAATATAAAAGTTAAACAGAAATCCACTCAACAGTTATAATAAATAATATCTAAACTATAATCAATAAAATAACGGCAAGCCACAGTACAGTGGTACCTCTGGATGCGAATGGGAACCGTTCTGGAGCCCCGTTCGCATCCAGAAGTGAACACAACCCGCGTCTGAGCGGGTCACGACTCGCCGCTTCTGTGCATGCGCGTGACGTCATTTTGACTGTGCATGTGCGAGTGGAGAAACCTGGAAGTAACGCGCTCCATTACTTCCGGGTCGCCGCAGCGCGCAACCCGAAAATACTTATCCCAAAGCTACTTCAACCCAAGGTATGACTGTACATAAAACAATACAATACACATTAAGAAGCAGAGACTAGAGGGTAGAGCAAGGCTGGTGGAAGGAGGCCTTGCCTGATGGAGTCTCTCCCCTCACAGTTCTTCCTCCAGGAACAGCTCCCTTATGAGGACTCCTAGGGCCGGAGGGTGGGGCAAGGCAGGTGGAAAGAGGCTTTGCCTGATGCAGTCTCTTCCTGACATACTCTGCATTGGGATTCTCTTCTTTCTTTCTTTTACAATGTTTTTATTGGTTTTTACAGTTTACATTTTTATTCAGATGGGTGTGGTATAAATAATAAAATTATTATAAATTATTATATTACTATCATAATCATACATATAAAGGATTCCCTGAATCCTTGGACTTTCCTCCACCCCTCCATGGGTTCCATCAACATTCCTTTTTTCAGCTGCATCTTATAAGATTCTCCATTTTCTTAATAATAAAAAAGACCTTGTTTTCCCATAGTTCTTGTCACATGACAAGTATTGTTACAATCCGGCCAAAGTTTTTAGTTGCTTTTAGTGTTCTGCAAGATAAATTATAATTTCCCCCCATTCCTTAGTAAAATTTCTATCTTCTTGATTTCTGATCTACCCAGTCATTTCTGCCATTTCGGCGTAATCCATCACCTTTATCAGCCGTTCCTCTTTGGTCAGGACTTTGTCTTCCTTCCATCTCTGGGCCAAAAGTATCTGTGCTGCCATCATCGCGTACATGAATAGTCTTTTCTGCTCCTTTGGTATTTCTGCATCTAAAATTCATTTTTTAAAAAAGCTTCAGTTTTTTTCACAAAAGTTATTTTAAACATCCCCCCCCCCAACTCATTATATATCATTTCCCAGAATGCTTTGGGCTTCTCTGTCTGGCCTTGTCGTGATGCATTGTTCTCTTCTCCTTTTTTTCAGTACATACAGCATGCACAGTTAATAATGGTGGATGCAGTCATCTTTGCCTCCTGGCTCCTCTTCCTAAAGGTTACAGCTGTACTTGTCCCACCGGTATCAACCTACAGCCAGATGGCAAGACTTGCTCACCAGGTAGGTCTCCTCACATTCTGCAGCATCTGGGTCTCTAATCCCCAGAGCCTGCTCTTGATAGGCCTCTAGGTACAAAGCCCTACAACAGGGATAACCAGTGTTTCTGCACCCCATCTCCCATCATCCCTGGCCAGTAGCTGTGCTGGCTGGGGCTGGCAGGAGTTGGAGTCCAACAACGTCTGGAGGGTGCCACATAGGCTTGGGAAACACAAAAAATGCTCTTGGTATGAATACACCCACCAAATAAATCTTGGCCCAGATTCTGCAATCAGAATATATTGTGCACATTTAGCATGATTCTGCCTGAATATTTAGGATTTATGGTAAAGTAAAGAATGTCAAAAAGGGACACGGGTGGCGCTGTGGGTTAAACCACAGAACCTAGGACTTGCTGATCAGAAGATCAGCGGTTCGAATCCCCGCAACGGGGTGAGTGCCCGTTGCTCGCTCCCTGCTCCTGCCAACCTAGCAGTTCAAAAGCACGTCAAAGTGCAAGTAGATAAATAGGTACCGCTCCGGCGGGAAGGTAAACAGCGTTTCTGTGCGCTGCTCTGGTTCGCCAGAAGCGGCTTAGTCCTGCTGGCTACATGACCTGGAAGCTGTACACCGGCTCCCTCGGCCAATAAAGCGAGATGAGCGCCGCAACCCCAGAGTCGGTCACGACTGGACCTAATGGTCAGGGGTCCCTTTACCTTTACCTTTACCTTTAAAGAATGTCAGAAGGCAATGAAACAAAGCAGATTTGGCTATTAAGATAGCCAACAGGGCAAAAGAAACCAAAGGAATGGTAGACACGGCTTGAGATCCAGAAAAAGAAATAAGATGCTGTCCCCTGAAAACCAGAAGTCATATATTTTCTGAGGATGAGAAGTAACGTATGCTCAAAGTAGCAAATTATATGCTTGTGCCACAAGAAGCATGGAAGATGCACAACCTTTATTTCAGAGCCCTAGAGCTGTAACTCTTGCTTCTACTCTTTCATTCCACATCCTCTTTGTCATACCATATATGTGGTCTGTAACAGATCATCCAGTGACATCCTTAGCAGAAGTGGTTTTTTTAATGTTTGGCAATTACTAATTCTTGAATTGCCTTTCACATGAGTCTCAAGACATTTTACAAGCATACAATAAAACTACCAAACTTTTTTTTAAAAAAAGCACCAAAAACAAATAAGATTCAAAAACAATATTTGAAAATATCCTTGTTGCTTCTCGGTTAGCTCAGAGATGGCATATTTGAAACTGCTGAGTAGAACAGTGTTAAATGTGGAATATATTCTTGTCTTCAACTCCGCAGGCATGACTAGCTTCCTGATCTTTGCTAGAAGGTCGGATATTCGGCTGGTTTCGCTTGACATCCCGTATTTTGCCGACGTAGTTGTGTCAGTCAATGTCACCATGAAAAATGCTATTGCCATCGGAGTGGATCCTCAAGAAGGTCTGAAATGTGTCATTTAACCATTTTAAGCACTGATCCAGTGGGGGCTGGTTGGAGTCAAAGTCTAACAACATGTGGAAGCCTTGGGTTCTCTATCCCAGATCTACGAATTGTTAAGATGTAGACTGAGAATTGGTCTTTAGTAAAAAGAGAGAGAGAGAGAGAAGGAGAAGGAAAAAAGTAGAAATATTCCCCCCCAAAAAATCCCTTATGCTTTTGGTAATAAACATACTAATAAATAACTTTTCATGTAATGCCAATACAGTTATAGCTTCTGCCCTTTTGAAGAGCATATCACAATGTCTTCATTTTTTAAGAGTATATGTTTCATAATGCCTGTGAGTGGTGTGCTCCATCAGTAAATACCTGCATTAACAGGTAGCACTGCTGCTGTTGTATTTTAACTGGGCTTAACAAAAGCACACCAAATGGCTTTCCCCATTACTTTCCTTATTTGCTAATGCTACTTCCTTAATGCCTATTTTTAGGATTTTCTATGTAGATGTTGCTGATGTTCTCCTATTTCTTCCACAGGAAAGGTCTATTGGTCGGACAGCACACTGAGGAAGATCAGCAGGGCTGCCTTAGATGGATCTCAGTATGAAGATATCGTTACTACAGGTAATAGATGCTTTACTGGAATAGCCACCTTCAGGCTGCTTTCAGAGATGGATTTTGCCGAGTGATGTGAGCACAGTCTTAATAGCATAGTCAGTTCTTTACTCATGGAGTACCTAGGAATATTTATGTTAAGAAATGCCTGGCGAATCTTGCGGATGTTTTTAAGGAGGGAAGATCCTAAACGTGATGGTTAGTAAGTAGCAAGAAACAATGACATTGCTACTGCTTTTTTACTAGGGTTGCAAACCACAGATGGACTAGCAGTGGATGCTATCGGTCGCAAAGTGTATTGGACTGACACAGGGACCAAAAGGATTGAAGTGGGCAACCTAGATGGGTCAATGAGGAGAGTTTTGGTATGGGAAAACCTGGACAGCCCAAGAGCCATTGCCCTGTATCACGAGATGGGGTGAGTGCTGGCTGTAGTAAGTCTTGGTCAAGGGAAAGGGAAAGGCAGAGGATGGAAAGACATGGGAATAATTCCCATGCTGGCTTCTCAGTTGATCGGTTACTAGCTTTTACTCTTCCTTCAGTTTTATGTATTGGACGGACTGGGGAGAGAACGCCAAGCTGGAACAAGCTGGCATGGACGGCTCCAGGCGCACGGTGCTTATCAACAACAACCTGGGATGGCCGAATGGACTGGCTGTGGATCGAGCAGGATCACAACTGCTCTGGGCTGATGCACATACTGAGGTTGGAACTGCTACAAGGCGTGCAGAATGTTTTCTTGGGGTGGAGTTCATAACTTTATATCTGAAGGAAGGGATGGCATGAGAGGGATTAAAGAGTCCTTGTGGACTAAGGGAATTCATAAGTGCAGGTTCATCGCTCAGCGGTAGCAGTGGCACATGCATTAAGCCATAATTAATGTCTGACATTCAGCTGTGGTGGAGCACAAATGAGCTGCTAAGCCATTCGCTGTAGTGCATCCTGCTCAGAAATTTCCTGCTCTGGTCCTTCCTTGGTCCTCCTACCTGTGCTATGCCAGGAGCAACAATCCATGATCCCTTGGCTTGTGTCAGTCTGAACCCGGGATCATGGCTTGTTTGCCCCAAAGTGAAAAATAAAGCTAGGCTACCACTTGTGTCAAGTCAAGTCAAGTAACCTTTATTAGCATCACATAAGAACATTCAGAATAGATAGGCCAGTGCGATCTCGTCGCCACCCCAACGACACAGTCACCCACCAAAGGGCAAAAGAGGCAAGCAATACGCCTCATCTCTGTGGGTTTCCAGCAAGGGCAGGATCCTGTAGCATACTTTGGCGACAAAAAATCAAATAGAGGAACTTAACTACTGTCTTGGTGAGCTCCTGGTCTCTCCCCTGTAATAAGAAGTGCATAACCTCCATCTCTGGTTTCCATGTTGGAATACATAGATGGTCTAGAAATTGTTGGCGGAGATCATCATACATTTTACATTTAAGTGCCATGTGAGCTAGAGTTTCTACCACTTGTGGTTTGCTTGGAGACCCTGAGTCTGGGTTCAGACAGCACAATGCACCAAGACTCGTGGCTTGCTTCTCCTGGTGCAGCCGGGAGCAGGAGCGAAAGAATGACTTCTGAGTATTGTGAGCAGTTTAACTATGTTTTATTGTAACATGCAAATGAGGCCAGTTATTGCAACATCTCTTGGTGACTTCCATATCAGAAATCCCCATCAGGGTTCAAGTGCCAAAGGCAAGGCTTTCATGTTGCCTGGCGTTAACCTCAAACACTGCGTTTTGATGGGTATTGCTCACGTGTTGTTACTTAATAAACTGCAGCTACAGTTGCCCAGTGAAGAGGATAACCAAGTATGCTTGTGAGATTTTTCTAATATGGTAGCTTGGAATCATAGCTATCTGGGGCCTTTGTTTTCAGCTTTCTGGGGGTTTTCTCTGTCTCTCAAAAAGGGAATAAACATTCCATCTCTGTCCTTCAGCGCATTGAGGCTGCAGACCTGAATGGTGCAAACCGCCGCACCTTGCTTTCTCCAGTACAGCACCCTTATGGCCTCACTCTGCTGGATTCCTACATCTACTGGACAGATTGGCAAACACGTAGCATCCACAGGGCTGACAAGAACACTGGTGCTAACGTCATCTTAGTCAGGGCAAACCTGCCTGGCTTAATGGACATCCAGGCTGTTGACAGGAAGCACCCTCTGGGTAAGTCCCGTCCCCCCCCCCCCCCAGATTTCCATCAAGCCAAACATTGTTTGGAGAGTCCTCTTAGAAGCTGGCATCAAGGGAGTTCTTTACTTCTCCTCTGTACCCCCAAGCCACTCCCAGATACTGTTCACTGCAATGCTTTAATTCTTTGCATTTCTTCTTCAAGGACTTGCGATTTTTTTCACGTCAGAATTCTTACTTGGCCTTTGTGCCTTTTTTGCAGATCTTGCTCCGTTCCCTAATCTAGCCTTGCCAGGCTATGTGAGCCAGTTGTTGTTGGACTACAGTGCCCATCAGCCTTGACCATTGACCATGCTGGCTGGAGCTGATGGGAGTTTAGGTCCAGCAGCCTCTGGAGAGCACTGAGTTGGGAAGCCTTGCTTAATCCTAGCTACTCAAACTTTTTTTAAAAAAACCAATCTACATTCAAACCACTCAAGCACTTTGAAGCCTTCCATTTTATTTGAACCAGCTGTCTTGTCATCCTCACATTTACAATCTTCTCAAGTGCCTGTTCTGTGCGTTTATTTAGTTGCCAGGAGTTCATCTTGCTATTTCCCCTGTAGGGCTAGGGTTTCCCCACAGTTTGAAACAGCATTATTGGTGCCATTGTGCTGGCAAATGATAGTTCTTCAGAGACACTGGCAGGCTTTGCTTTCTGAAGTTCCATCTTTCTGTGGTCCCTTTAACTTTTTATACGACCCTTTAAAAAAATACCTGAGGTACACTGGGTAGTAGTAGCCTTAGTCAAGGCCTACAAATGTTTGTGCCTACTTTTGCTTGAGAATCTCCTGTTTACAAGGACTGTATAGGAGAGTACTGAATTAATATGGACCACAGGAAAGTCCAGTCTGAGAGACTTCCTTTGTTTTCCCATAGGTGCTAACAAGTGTGGAGTGAGGAATGGTGGGTGCTCCCATCTCTGCCTGCCAAATCCTGAAGGCTTCTCCTGTGCCTGCCCTACTGGTATCCAGTTGAAGAGTGACGAGAGGACCTGCGATCCTTCTCCTGAAACTTACCTGCTCTTCTCTAGTCGAGGCTCTATCCGCCGCATCTCACTGGACACTAGCGATCACACTGACGTGCACGTTCCTGTCCCAGAGCTGAACAATGTTATCTCTCTGGACTATGACAGTGTAGATGGCAAAATTTACTACACAGATGTCTTCTTAGATGTCATCAGGTAGGAACCCATTAGCTTCCTTTTGGTGCATTACCGTATTTTTCGCTCTATATGACGCACTTTTTCCCCTCCAGAAATGAAGGGGAAATGTGTGTGCGTCCTATGGAGCGAATGCAGGCTCCTTGGCTTCGCGGCGACACGCCTGTCCTGGAAGCTGGAGGAGGAACAGAAGGGTCTCCTTCTGTTCAGCTTCGCTGAAGGGTGCTGCACCTTTTCCCTCTCTGCGCAACGCCTCTCCTGTGAAGGAGAGGCGCTGCACAGAGAGAGAGAGAGAAGGTGCAGCGCCCCTTGAGCAATGCGCTTATCAAGCGAAGCCCGAGGAGGAACAGAAGGGTCTCCTCCTGTTCCTCCTCCCGCTTCGCAGCGACGCGCCTGTCCAGCGAAGCCCGAGGAGGAACAGAAGGGTCTCCTTCTGTTCCTTCTCCAGCTTCGCTGAAGGGTGCTGTGCCTTCTCCCTCTCTGCGCAGCACCTTTCCTGTGAAGGAGGGGCGCTGCACAGAGAGAGAGAAGGCACAGTGCCCCTTCAGCGACGCGTCTGTCCTGGCTTCTGCTTTAACCCTGCGCAGCCTCTTTGGGCAGGGGGAGCCTTCATCCCGCTGCCCTGAAGAGGCTTGGCGGGGTTACCCCAGAAGCCAGAACAGCCACACGGTATCCCAGAAGCCAGATCCCTCTTGCTGTTCTGGCTTCTGGGGTTCAGAATAATTTTTTCTTGTTTTCCGCCTCCCAAAACTAGGTGCGCCCTATGGTCCGGTGCGCCCTATGGTGCGAAAAATACGGTAATTCATTAATTACATGAGACCTTTCACTAGCTGGTCTTTGTGTTGCAAGATCTGCCTTACAATGTGGTATTTTAATAGGCAGAAATTCTTACTTTCTTTGGTATCTACTGTTTTCTAGGCGAGCAGACCTTAATGGCAGCAATATGGAAACAGTTATTGGTCAAGGACTGAAGACTACAGATGGTCTGGCTGTGGACTGGGTGGCTAGAAACCTCTACTGGACTGACACGGGCCGCAACACTATTGAAGTTGCAAGACTAGATGGCAGCTGCAGGAAAGTGCTAATTAATAACAATCTGGATGAACCCCGAGCAATTGCTGTCTTTCCCAGGAAGGGGTAAGTTGGGGGACAACTAGGGGCAGAATGAGATGGAGGCAGGAGAGTAGTGCTTCAAAGGTTAAGCCCCTCCTTGGGCCTAGAGGAGCATCTGGTCTGTTCACCAAGTAGGCTCCTTTACCAGCAAAGCTTTATGAGCAAACACACTATCCAGCCAGTTGTTCAGCTGTAGCACTTCATCAAGTGGTTGCAGATTAGATTGTTGGAGCCCCTCCTGCCTGTGGTTCTGTTCTTGCCTAGAGGTGAGCGTTGCTGGACCAATAAGAGTTAGGACTACAATCTGACTCTTAGAACCAGATGATCTGTTGGTCTTGTTGAAGGGTTGAGCTGGCCAGATGGCTGGAGGAAGATGTTTTTCAAAAGGCAGTCACCAGCCCTCCCCACCAGCAAATCTACTCCCTAGTGAGGGGTCTAGTAAGAAGAGACATTGCAAATAATAGCAGCAACAAGTTTCAGATGAAACAGCTTCTCCCTTCATCTCCAAAAAAAGAACTACTTGGTGCAGAAGCAGCCTGTGGTTTTTTTTTTTTTTGTGTGTGTGTGTGTGTGTGTCAGTCATCCTGTGTTTGGTTTTTCCCCAGATACCTCTTTTGGACAGATTGGGGACAAGTCGCTAAAATTGAGCGCGCAAACTTGGATGGTTCTGAGCGCAAGATATTGATCAACACTGACTTGGGTTGGCCCAATGGGTTGACCTTGGATTATGATACTAGGAGGTCAGTATAACATAGTCCCTTTCCACGTGCAAAAGTCATTTCTCTGCTTTTAAGGCAGCCTGGAGCTTCTGCATCACATCAGTAAAGAAGTGCAAGAAGGATGGGGAATCATTTTCTTTGGGATAGGAGGTTATGGTGGAGGTTGGTTTCACTTCTCATACTTTCTGTTCTTCTAGGATTTATTGGGTAGATGCTCATCTAGACCGCATAGAGAGTGCTGATCTCAACGGGAAGCTGCGTCAGGTCCTGGTCAGCCAAGTATCACATCCCTTTGCCTTGACACAGGTACAAAGGACCTTGGTGGGAACTCTGCAATGTCACTAGATAGATGAGCTCCCAAAGAAATAGTATATTTTTTTAATTTCTGGGTGTTGGGAGAAGTTGGTGTTCTCATTCTTCCTCCTGCCATACACTGGAGAAATGGTTTTGTTTGAATAAACTTATGTTACCTTTCTACATGGTTTTTGTATCTTCCTAATCCTTTATCTCTTCATTTCTGAGCAGCAAGACAGGTGGCTCTATTGGACGGACTGGCAAACTAAATCTATCCAGCGAGTGGACAAATATTCTGGTCGGAATAAGGAGACTGTGTTAGCCAATGTTGAAGGACTTATGGATATCATTGTAGTTTCTCCTCAAAGGCAGACAGGTATATGCAACAATCTGGGTTTCCTCACTTTATATATAATGAGAGTCAACAGGGTGCATCTTCCAAAATATATTCTAAATGTTTCCTGCAAAAATTGCAACACAGAGAATCACTTGTTCAGTCGCCCCCGTCGCCCACTTGACCACATCTTCAGATGTGCCTTCATGACTCTAGGGTGTCGTGGGAAGAAGTGGTTATGAGAGTATAACAACTCCGGCTAGTAAGGCTGGTACATGGATAATACGGCATCACGGACTTAGGACTGCTGTTGTGGAGTTACGCAATTTCCCTTCAAACTTAGAGGTTGGGTGAAGAGTTGTCATAATAAAAACAGGAATAAAGGGGAATTTTTTTTTTATTTTAGTCTGGGATATTAGCTACCCCTCTCCCATACTGTTTAAATAAAACATAGACTTGTATGCAAAACCTGCGTCATGCTAGATGGATATTGTACTCCAACCTCAGAAATCTGTGCCTCCTTTGCTGCTTGTGGGCTGAGGCCATCCATCATGTCTCTGAACACCTGTCAGGTTCTTTTAAGACATCTAGTAGAATGAAGACCATTGGTATTTAAAATAGGCATGGGGCAGAAATTTAGAAATCACTCTGGCAAAGCATTCTTTAAAACGTTGCTATTTACCTACATATTAAAAAGCCAGTTCCAAAAGAAACCGAAGTCCCAGTAGGGCCTGGTTAGTTTAGTTCTCAATGGCTCCCATTCACTTCTAGGGGATATAGTAAATGCACTGCAGTCTAGGACACAGCTGAGAAGGAGCAGTCTGCTTTTCTGTCCAGGTAGTTAGATCAGTAGGGCAGGTTAGCCCCTGCTCAGTGGTAATACGTACACATTCCTTTGTTCATTCCCATATAAGTGAAGGTCTGATACTAACTTTCCTTACCCTGTGGGGGTAAGGAAAATGGCTGGACTCTGAAAGCAACCATGTAGTGGTGGTCGAAGTCCATTACTCCTGACACCTGACATCCTGGCTTCTGTAGGGAGCTCATAGATACACACACACACACACACATACACCTCTTTAACACTCTGCCTGTCAGTAATGATAAGTAATTTGGTTATATTTATTAAGAAATATTACAAGTCATCTTTCAGGTGAGTTCCTTCTTGTCTTTGAGAAAGCACAAACTTAATGGATTTTGTAATATCAAAGAAGAATGGGAAGGTATTGACTAAGGAGCGATATCAAGACAAGGAGGATACCTGCATTGTGGCCCATTTATTCTCCCTATTTGTCTAGTCCCATGATTACTTGCCAGGGTTGCTGCAACCCTGCACCAACAAACAATCCAACAGTGACCCAGCAAACAGGAATTTTGTGATCCTGTTCTTTTTTTAATGTTATTTTTGTATATCTTTTAGAGGTTTTTAAATATTACGTGGTTTAGAAGGGCTTTTCAATAAATAAAATAAGCTTGCGCATGAGAGGCTTTGGTAAGAACCATTATTCTCGACCATCAGCCACTGTGTCTTGCTGATAAGAATGTGAAGCCCCCACAGTTGAGGACAGAAAACGATGTTTTTCTGGTCGTAATGTCAAATACACTGTTTGCATCTTTTAGGCACCAACGCTTGTGGAGTCAGTAATGGAGGCTGCACTCACCTCTGTTTTGCCAGAGCTTCTGACTTTGTTTGTGCTTGCCCAGATGAACCAGATGGACGGCCTTGCTCAAATGGTAAGTTGCTTGAGCTGCAGACCTTCAGACAGGAATCACGATGTTTTTGCTCCTGCTTCATGAGGACTTTTTCTGTGGAGTTTTTTCTGTGAAACCTAAATAAGCCACCTTCAGATAATAGAACAGCCTAGGCGGCAGAATGCAGTCTTGTCAAAGCATTCAGATCAGTGCAAGAAATCATTATCCTGTCTCCTCTGGACTTGGGCTCCTTATGAATTTGAAAACTTCTCTTTGAAATTCCCTTCCGTTCTCCAGATGTCCCAGATGCATATTTTAGCATTCTGGATGGATCTCTGAAGAATATGGTTCAAAGCAGTTCGTTGTATTTCATTGGCATTTTGTGTGCAGTAACTTTAAAAATGTATGTGCATATAACATCGGGGATGGTTGGAGATTGGCAAAATAAGAGCACGCCAATATTTTCTGCTGCTCCCATACAGGCTGTAGCAGCCCAGTTAACCACCTGTAGCTACACTGCAGTTTTTGTTTTCTTAGGAGCAGGTCACTGTTAGAACCACAGACAGAACCTTAACTGCCTGCTGCTGCATCTGGGGGAACAGATTGCAGTTTCTGCATTTCTGCAAGCTGCGTTTGGCTTAACTATCTCCCCTTCCTAAGCTTCTGTTTCCCTTTCTCTTTGCGTTCTGTGTAGTTCCTGGCATGGGGCCTTCGATTCCCGAGACCACTCGTGCAAGCAAAAAGAGCCAGACCCCCGCTGGTAGATCTGGCTCTTCGACAACCAAACCCCATATATCTTTGGAAACGACAGAAGCAAAGTGAGTGGCTTTAAAAGATGATTGTGACAAAAGGTGGTGTCGAGTTCCTCACTGACTCTCCTGCCCCAGCAAGGAGGAAAGAGACTATGCAGGAATTTTTGCACTTCTTAATAGGATGGTGATATTGGGGGGGGGGGGGGCAGAGCTGTTCCATTCATGTGTACTGTTCAGCTACTGTATTCTTTCCCCCTCCTGCATGTCACATTAAATGTGATTCAAAAACACATTGGGCATCTGGACCACCCTTCCCCAATCTGATCTGTTGTCAAACCTCATGTCCAGCTGCCTCGGTTGGGTTCATTCTACTTGGCCAGAAGTTACGTTGCAGAGGTTTGGACTAGATGACCCTTCCAACTCTTAATTCTGTGACCTTTCACTACTTTCCTTTTCCCCCTGTGTAGCTGCTCTGACAAAAAGGTTGGCCAAGGCTTGTGCAGCCGAGCAAGCGAAGCTGTGCCGGCAACCACTGGTGAGTTTTGACATTATCCCGCATTGCCCTAGGCTGCACCAGATCTTTCTATGTATCATGTTGGAGGCCCAGACACAAGACCGATAAACAATAGCGTTACCAAGGCCTCAGTGTGGGTTAAATGCATGCAGATTTATTTTGGCTCATAGCAAAGTAGTCATGCGTTTGCCCAGCTACACACCCACTGTAGCCTTCTGGAATGATGGAACGACTCAGCACATTTTGACTTCTAGTAAGGAGATGTTGGTGTACAAGGGAGGGAGGGAGGAAATCAAACCACTTTTATTGCGAATCCAAATACTGCATGATATAATTTGGTCTTTGCTTATCAGCCCTCCCCCCAAAAATGCTAATTACTTACTTCCTGATAAAAGGTCTTGGAAAAGTTTCTAGGGAAGCGTAATGAAATTAAAGAAGAAAAAGAGTTATTGGGAATAGGTGTAGATGGTTTAGCTAAAGCAGATTGGAATTATAAGCAACTCAGATGAATTTTAGGTTGCTTGTTTTGTTACCCAAAGGTGTATACAACATTTACACAAGTACAAAATCATTTCGTTCTTTTGGCTGACCAAACACATGCATCAAGAGTTAAAGAGATGGGCTAAAGGAAAACACTCTTGGAATGGAAGAATTGCCACGATAAAAATTAAAAGGCTGTCAATATTGTTGTTGCCTTTTCTGACTTTCTTGTAATTCTGTACAAAAACTAGGGCCCCATCAGCACTGTCAACATGCACACATATTTACACACAGGAACACAGAATGTCATCCTCGATCTAACCTGTTGCCCTCTTTCAGGAGGACTGCACGTCAGTTACATAATCGGAGGCCTTCTCAGTATATTGATCATTCTGCTGCTAATTGGTGCTGTGATTATATACAGGTAATTTCCTTGCCCTACTCCCTCTGTGCTTCTGAATTCATCTTTTTGTTTGAATACTTCTGACAAAGCCCAGGCCTTCCTTGCTGTAGTTAAAAATGCCTCATTGAAACCAATGCCAGAGGACATAGGCATGTTGGTCTGCCACAGGTGTGGTGGTGGCATTCCTGGAGACGTAACGAGTAAAAAGCAAAGTTGTAACCATAAACAAGGGAGGCTGAGATGCTAATGCTCCTAACTTACAGTTTTTGCATAATGTTGTGGACAGTTCCTCCTCCTCTCCCATTTACCTCTGAAAAAATGACAGCATTGGTTTCAGGGAGCAGTGAAGGGTAGTTTTAACTGCAACAAATACTCGATTCAATTTTTGCCCTGTAGAAAGTTTTTGTTCCTGGGAAATTGTTCAAAGGAATCCTGTGGAAATTTGCACATGCCTTGGTTTGGTTCTTACATATTGACTCTTTGAACTCTGAACATTTTGCATGAATGTGATCTCTCTTGCTTATCAGTGGAATTGCCCCTGATTTTCCCACTGGCATACAAGTAAATAAATTTTTGCTGCCTCCCATGAGTGCAGTTGTGATTTGCTATCTGGGATGTTTGCTGTCTGATATAAAAGACTTACTTATGGTTTGAGAAAGGAGAAAATACAAGACCATAGTTATTTTTCTGATAGAGTAGTAGTGCAGAGTAGGGCTTTAGCAGTTGAGGCTCTTTGTTGACAGTTGTATTCCTGCAGGCACAAGAAGTCCAAGTTCACAGATCCTAGCCTGGGCAACCTTACCTACAGTAACCCCTCTTACCGGACATCTACCCAAGAGGTAAAGATTGAAACAGTTCCCAAGCCAGCCATGTATAACCAGCTATGCTATAAGGAGGTAAGAGATGCCTTTAGAATGAGTCATCTGTGTCAAGCCACTGTGGTTTTAAACATCAAATTGCAATAAGCCTAACTAATTTGTCTTATTCTCATCAGTCCTAGCTACCCTAAAGAACCCTGTCCTTCACCTCTCACATTATTAGAAAGCCACTGACATGACTCATATAAGTTAACCAGCAATACTATTTATTTGATGCTTTTGTCTTGGGGCACCTGTTGCCCAAAGGAAATGAAGAGTTCACTTATTCAGAGTTTTAATTCCTCTATTCAGCCAAAAAAAAAAAGGAGTCCAGAGTGGCTTGCAAATCACTGCAACAAGACAGTCCCTGCCTCCAGGCTTAAAAAGATATGGCACAAAGGAAAAATGGATTGGGAGAGAGGAGGAAGTGAGACAAATTCTTAGTCACAGTTTCTGTTAATGGCCATTGGGAGTGGAAAAGTTAATGGAGAGGAGGTGCCAGAAGTTGCTGTCCTCCCAGCTGTTGGAGTGGCCCTGCATCCCTTCCCTTCCATCCTCTGCTGCAGCCTGATGGCAGGTGGCAGTTGATGGAGGGAAGAATCAGACTTCTCAGCAGAGCTCGGGGTGCTGCTGCTGCTGCACCTCTTCTCTTCCCCTTCTCTCGTTCAGGCTGATGTAAGATGACACACTCCCAGTTCCCACCCCAGTGCCTGGTGGGATCCCTGTAGTTCAGTAGTTCTGAATGGCCGTATGCAGCTAGACAGGTGCGCCTGTGCACTGCATGGATCGCCAGTGGGAGGGAGAGCAGACTAATGGAAAATTGTTGCATTTGGAAGGGCACATGATGGGCTGTGATGTCTCAAAGCACTTAGTCTCTCTGTCTTTCCTCCTCAGCATCTTTCTCACCCCCCTGATAGCCTTTCACCATTCCTCTTTTGACCTGCCCACAGCCTCATATCAGGTATCACAGCTCTGCATTTGTGCAGCCTCTGCCTGCCTTATTCCTGTAGTGCTGATGAGTGGCCTAATGCTGTCTTATATTACTTGCTTCTTGGCTGGCTTTCTCTCCCTCTCTTTTTTGTGTGTGTGAGTGTGCGTGCGTGTGCACACGCACCCCTGAAATACTTGTGTGTTTGTGTGCTGGGAAAGAAAAGTGTTTTTGCCTTGGTTAAGTAATTTGAAACTGCTTAAAACTTTACAAAATATTTGTACCCCACCATCATACATGTGCAGGGTATGATCAGTAAAGAGGTTTTCCCCCTCCTGGAATTGATGAAACACAGTTATTGCTAACTTTCCTTGCCTCCATGTTTCCTTGCCTCTAATTTTCCTCTCCTCCATGTCGAATCTGTGTGCACCTTGCTGTTTTTATGAGAGTGTTCTTTAAATCTTTGCTATTTTAACATAATTACTGGTTGGACTGATCTGTGCAGCGCTTCTTAACTTCAGTGTTTATACCCATCAGACACATTTTGCGTAGAATTAACCAGGGTTGGCTTCTGTGTCCCACTCAAATATAGACAACATTTTTCAACTGTTTCCATTTCCTGTACTTTGGAACAAAGCTCAGGATACAGAAGGGTGACTTATGAAGCATCTAGTGCACCCCACCAGATGCTGTTGGTCTCAGATTCCTATCATCCCTAGTAAGCATGGTCAGCACCATGGTTGGCTGCCCCTGGTGTAGTGGGAGACATCCTTCTAAGAGTCAGTGCCTGCATTCTCATAATCTAATCTGCAGCGGCTATTCTGGAGCTGAATCTTAAGTCTCCTAGTTTAATGCTTGATTTCGCCAGTGCTCCTTTTCACTACTCATGATTTGGGAGATATTACTTGTCCTCCCAATTTCTTCACTGCCTGTAACATCTTTTCATGAGTTGATGGGATGCACAGTTTGTAATGGAATTGCCAGTAACAGCCGGTCTGCTAGGAAACGCAGCGCGTGATGCATCTAGATAGTATTTCATGCACACAGACATTTGAGTTTGGCAAACCTGTGAAAGCTAGCTCTCTTTTCTGGTGTCCCATCCCATGACCCTGGGATTTTTGCTCCCTTTCTTAAAGATAGGTCAGGGACCTCCACAGTGAAAGAAAACGCCTGCATGGTATGCAGATAGGTGTCAATAACACCTTTTTGTCTGCAGTGGGGTTTTTTTTGCTAGCTTTTGAGATCTACTTTAGCACCATATTTGGGGGGTCAGAAACTGTTTTTTCTTTCCTCTGTTCAGTCTGGCTAGTGACCTTCTTTCCTTCCCTCCCCTGCTGTGCCCAATATTAACATAGTGTGTGGTTACACCTGGTTAGTTGGAGCACCTGGAGTCATTTTCTCTGTAAGCACTTCCTGCTTCGTGGCTGTGTGGGCTTGGTCCAACAAGCAGAAAGTTGCAGTGGTCATCTCTTTAGTCCCTCCCAAGTGTACAGTGTGACTTTGTTCACATAGTAGGGAACAGCCTCTTGTGGGTTTCCTGCACTTCAGTGTTCTGGCACCTACTTTTTCCTCTTCAGCTCGCATGTCTCATGTTATTGTCTCTATCCACAGGCCGGCCCTGATCACAGTTACAGCAAGGAAAAGATCAAGATTGTGGAAGGGATATGCCTCTTGTCCAGCGATGAATCAGAGTGGGACGACCTGAAACAGATACGGAGCTCTCGGGGGTGTATCCTCCGTGACCACGTCTGCATGAAGACTGACACGGTCTCTATCCAAGCCAGCTCTGGCTCACTGGATGACACCGAAACTGAGCAGCTGCTGCAGGAGGAGCAGTCAGAATGCAGCAGCATCAATGCGGCAGCAACCCCTGAGCGCCGCGGCTCCCTTCCAGACACAGGCTGGAAGCACCAACGCAAACCCTCAACAGAGAGTGATGTCTAAAGCACACAATGAGACGCTTGTCCCTCCTCTGTCACCTTTCGCACTGATGAGATAGGATCTTGCCCGCAATTCCAGGAGGAACTCAAAAGAGACTTGACTCTGTGTCACACAGAGCCCAGAGACTTTCTTTCTGAGAGGAGCCTGAGCTTAAACTGCCTTTGTGGCAGGTGGGAGACAACCTAGAGACTCTTGGCTCACTGTTCATTGATGTTTATTTATATGTCCCCTTTTGCTAGAAGCTGTGGTGTTGAATTCAGCAGCAGTTTTCCCAGCTGTGTCCGATGCAGCTTTCATTCGGTCTAGTGCACCAGCTAGCCATGGACTCCAACACCACCAGGGAGGGATGAGTGTTTCCGAAGTTCCCTGCTCCTGATACTACTACCTTTCTTCAGAGTCTGTTGGCACTAACTAGGTTTTGCACTGCGCTCTTTCTGTCTTAAATGAAAGGGTTTGGGGCCAGGTAGAAGTGCCTGAAGTGAGAAAGGTGATGTAACAGCGGGTCACTTTTGCAGATACTTGTGTGGGGAGAGCAAACAAACTTCACTGGAAGGGGCACTAAATTTCCATGACCATTTTTTTTAAGCTGTGGGGAAACACCTGCGAAATCCAACCTAGGGTGTCAGGAGTTCAGAGGGTAAAGCATTTGAGTCTGTTGCTGGCAACAGAGGTTGCTCCTGCCACAGTTTGGTGTGGCAGAATGCCCACTCCCTTCCTAAAACATACTTCTGGTTTTTTCAGATTGAACTTAACACATCTGTTCCCTGGAGGGACGGCTCGCTGTTTTTATTGCACTTCCCATTAGCTTTGACTTCCGAGGAAAGCACCGGGTGCAATGGTATTTTATCATAACCTTCCTTAGTTAGTCAAGTCACAGGCCCATCCTGTGGAAATGTGTGCTACTGAAAACAACGTTAGCCTGTGGAACACAAGTGGGCAATATGTTTTATTTGTTTGTCTGTTTTGGAAATGGAATATAAGTGGTCAGCGGGTGTACCTGAAACATCAGGTGCAAGTTCCAGCTCCAACATGCTGCTGGACAAACCCAGTAGGGAACATTTGCTAAGCCTTTTCTTGCCAGCGTTCCTGATTGGAAGTTCTGGGCGGATGGGTCTGCTCGCACCTTCTTCTAGGATCTGCTGTGTGGGTTGAGTAGTGTGGTGTCAAAAAGTGGGTGTGTGCAATTTGAGAGATGATGAATGTGTGTGGCTAGGCAAAGGCAGGCAGACGGGGAGTCAGGCAGGGCACCAGAACTGTTTGACTGTGTAAAGTTCCTTTCCTCCTCAATGCAACTAGGTTAAGATTTCCATGCTATGAAGGGAGAACCAAGGCTAAGAAACTGCCTTTTCAAAATGTTTTGCAGGTGGTGGTTTGTGCAACCAAATACTTCCTCCGCCAGTTCCAGACATGATTTGGCAAGATAGCACTTACATTGAGGGAAGTCCTATTCAGAGCTGATAACCACATTATTTATTCTCTGGGAATATGCACCACTATCCCCTCACCTTGCTCCTGCAAGTGCCTCTCTTGTGATTAGTGCATGATGTATAGACTCTGCTTGTGTGAGTGTGACACTCTGACGAGCAGCACAGGTTCCCTGTGGCTAAACAGTTACGTGATCTGATTGCTTCCTCTCATCTAGTCAAAGCAGGGAGGATGCAAGCATTAAAAAAACCAGCGATCCAACTCTAGCAACCTGCCCCCTTGCAGCTTTCCCTCTATAACAGGTCTATATTTCCGTCAACAAGGCAACCCTCCCCCTTATGTGTCTTGTTGAGTTAAATATTTTATTGCACACCTAAAATCATGATACATGAATATGACAATTGTGCATTTTTAATCGCATTCATTGAAGGAGTCCATGCACAAGAAAGCTAGGGTGGGTGATGCGGTTGTACAGTGGCAATTGTGCTGGTTGCTGCGTAGTGTGTGAAGCAGTTATAAGTAGTGCATCTTTGTCACAGACACCTTTTCTTTCTAGATGGTCCACAGAAGACATGTTGTGCTTCTGTCTGTTCCCTCTACCATCTCCATCCCTGCTCACCTCTGCTATTTCCATCATGTTTCTTTACATTTGCTGCTGATCCTCTGTTGCCTTCACCCACACATATTGGGCATGTTTGCACACACTCAGTATTGTAAAAATAAAGCAGTGGAATTTTGGGTTGCAGCAGGAACGGTGCAAGCCAATCATGGTGCAAGACCAGCATTCCTGACAATTAACCCCAACCTTTCCCAACTTGTAGCTAGGAAAACCTCTTGCTTTCTCATCTTGAGGAAGGTATAAATTGGAATTATTTTGGGAGCCGAGTTTTGTATTTCAAGGAAACATGCATAAAGCTCTACTTCTGCAGCATCACACAGCAAAATCAACCTGTGCTTAAAAGTTTCAGTACTGTGAGCAAGTCTTTCTAGGACATGTTTATATTCTTCCATCAAAGACACTCTCATTCTGACTGTTCAACCTCAGAACTGTTTTCCTGTTTTACCTGCTATTACTCTCTCTTCCTTTATTTGCATGTCATTTATTGTGCTTTGCTCTCCTAGCTATCCATGTGAACTAAGAGTTGCATTCATTGCTGTCTCTGCATCAGCAGAAAAGACTTTTCTCTGTGCAATAAGACTTTACTTTCCACTCTTCGCCCTTGCATCTACTCAAAATCTGCTCCAGAGTTTGGGGGGATGTGGGGACTGTGGGAGACTAGAGAAGAATGTGAAGTTCTGTTATGCGAGCAGAAGTCCATTTGTGCAGTGTTTAATTCCACCCTAAGTCTCTCATACTTTCATAGAGATCCATGTATTGAACCACACCAGCTCTTGTGCCTGCATTCATTAATCCATAAGTGACTGCCACCCCCACCATGGTGTTTTACCATTTTCTCTACATTCTCTTCCTTCAGCCATTATTTTCCATTGGCATCTGATTCTGACCCATCCGAAAAGATAGAACTTGAGGATCAAAAATGTAAAAACGGCAGCTTAAAGTCCAAATTAAACCAATTAGCTGTATTTATGTTATTAAAATCACTCATCTACAGGAGCCATCCACACTAGGCTCACTTTATTTTGGGGGAGTCTGGTGAGGGGAGACAAAACAAACAAACCCTGTAAAAGACAATGTGGAGAGCACTTGCAGGAAGGCAAACAGTTACGCACCCTGCCTAGCCCACTGGTGATCTCCTGAAAAGGCAGTAGCATGACAAGGGACTTTGGCTTGAGGAGATCTCTCATTTACATCAATTATATCAGTTTCATGGGCCATGAAATGGTAATATGAACAAGGGCAAAGTCAAGTATAGCCCTTTTGAAAAAGACAGCACTGGAGATCACATTGTGCTAGTTGTATCCTGGTGCCTTTTGTAGGAGGCTGGACTAGATCACTCTGGGATCCCTTGCTGTTGTGCATCCCTATGAAAAGTTGGTTAGAACTGAGGCTTGGAGCAATGTTGTTATTAGGCTTTCCCCCTACTTCCAGGGGAATATATTAGATTTTAATTTAAATATATTTATTTGGGTTGGCTCCAATGAAGCTTCGTCAGGCTGAAGGGATCTGTGGGGGTAGGGTAGCTCTGCTGCTGAAACCATGGACAAAATTAAGGCCATGTGCATTTGAAAAAAGAGTTTAGGAAAGATGAAACCAGACACTTGGCACTGATGAGGGCCACCAGGCCAGGGTGAAGTGTTGAATATAGGCAGTTGCAATTAGAAGAAAAAATATTAAAAATGGAGGCTGGGAAATAACTGAAAAATACTTGTCCTCTTACAAGTTCAGTAAATCAACAGAAAGAGTGCCACTGCCACTAATGTCTCCCCTTGTCTTTCTCCAACTTTTTATTGCACATTCCAGTCTACATAATGACCTCCTTTCTCAAACCCCTTCCCTTGACCCATCTGACCCCTAGCAGCCCTCATAATGGCTGCAGAAGATTGGAAGAATGGTACCTACAGCTTTACTCCTACTTGTGAAGTAAGCAGCGATGAGATGTGCAAGCAGCCTTTAGCCAATGCTGCTGGTAATATGGGACTCTTCACTGCCAATGCTGATGAAGCAAAGTTTCATTGCACTTGGACTTTGCAAAATGTGGAAAGCCAGAAGTGGGGACAATCTCGCGAACACTGATCAACTATGTAACTATGTCTGTCTTGAGTTGTTGGCAGCAATTTCCCTACCTTTCTGTGTAATGGTTTTAAATGTTACTCACTGGAGAGATTGGATTTCCCCTTTCCCCCCAAGTTATTTAACTACTATGCTCAGTATTTTAGGTTTGATGATAATTTAATATAAATTTAGCTTTTCTTAATCGCTCTGCTGGACTTGTGAGTTGTGAATCACGAATGCTACCCAAACAGGCCACATGAAGGCTCATCTCGTTTGAAGAAGCGACAGAGTTGGGACAAGAGCAAACAGATCCCATCACACTCTCACCTTTGAAGCAACAACTGGTTTATGATTTGGGTGAAAGCAGGGGAATGGGAATTAACTGTTACGAATATTACATATGGCAGGTTATGGCACTGCCAAGGACTAACACCAAAAATGTCTGAAGCTCAAATTAGTAGGGCTGCTGCTTGCTTCCCTCTGGTATTAACTTGGCATTTCATAGAGCCTATTACGACCCCATGAAGCTTAGAGGGTTTTTGCATTTCTCATGCTGGCAATTTAAATGTTTACAAATGAATCTCTTAGAATGTACACACTTCTGCTTCTTGTCCCTTAACATTTCCGTGCTTCCCTTTTAGTTCAGTGTGTGTCCCTGTTTCTCAATATACTGATTGATCCCAGAATCATGAGTCATAAATCAAACCAAATTGAAAGTTTACAGTGCTTTACTACATTTCTAGATGAGCAGATTACAATAATTCAAAACGTGAAATGATTTTTACAAATAAAATGAGAACTTACAGAATAATGACTAATTACCTTATTAGCTTCCTTAACAAATCTAAACACTAGTCTAATTTAAAAATAATTACTAACCAAAGTTTGTAGCTAGTTAGAAAATTAATTTCTATTAACCTGGCCAAGATTGTTCCTAGTTACACACTCCACAGCTGGTATTGATGTAAAGAAGTCATTTTTAGTCCAGAAGCAATTATTTGACCATTTTGGGGTCCATTCTATTAATGGACAAAACTATGATTTACAGCTTCAAACTTTAAACATCCAGTACCTAACTGCCCCAGACTAATTTTGTGGATTTGATGACACCTGCAGCTGCATCCATAACTTGATGGCTTTTCCCCATCTGCTGGTGGTCAGCTTTGACCTTGGCAATGGTGCCTTTGGCATGACTTTTCTGTCCTGCCTTGCACCCAGTTTCTCAAGTGTAGATGTAAAATAATGTTCCCCCAAAGTTCAATATATCAGTAAATCACCCATGTACCTTCTGTGCAGTGACAACCAAAGAGGCTTTGTGTTCAAATGGGAGCAGTTTCATCTTCTAAAGGCCAACCTAAAACTCATATTTCCAGCACTTGACATCTAGCCTACATTCATCCTTAGATCTATATATTTCCTCACATCAAGGTAGCATAGATAATGGCAGCATATATATTTCAAAAATAGCAAAAATATGTACCCCAAGCAGCATAAAATATGGCGATGCATCATGTAAGACCCTTGGGATAAATAGCAAACATGATATAACAAGACACATTACATACAGACACTGGCACACAAAAAACTATAAGCGTGGTTTATATGCACCAGAACCCTTCATTGGCCCTGTAAGAAGTATATGATCAGTATTCACAAAGGGCAGGTTGCAGTGTAAAAATTCACAATATCATTTATAAAAATGTCCTCATTTTGCATCGATAGCCTTATGGTCAGATGTGGAAGACATTTTTATTAACATTATTTAGCCTGCATTTCCATCTACACACAAGAACCTCAAGACTTAAGCTTTTGTGTAGCTGCAAAAAGAACACTTGGTATCATTGAACTTTATTGGACTTTTCATTATTGTAGTTAAGTTTATTTACTGGGTATCAGATGAGAGGAATGTATTTCTCATGCCTGAGTATTCTTAATTTACTCTATAACATACAGCCATCTTAAAATGTTATAATCACTAAAAAAAGAAAAGAAAAAAGATTTGGTTTACTCTTCGTAGCCTGCATATAAATCTTGAAATATCAACTCTACCCTTTGCAAGACTACTAAAATGGAAACAACAGTGGACTTCTCCCGTGCTGCTTAGGGATGTGCATATCATTATCCAATGAGTTACAGATATTAGAAATAACTTCTTTTCTCCTAGAAGAGAAAGGAAAAGAATGCGAATATCCTCATACTTTCTTGGTTGGTCCCATTCCCTAGTAGAGTGGATAAGAATATTTCTTATACATACATATTGAAATAACTTTGGTTACTTCCATGTCCATGAATATGGACTATATGAGCAAAGATTCTGAATTATGCTGCTAGGTCATATAAACATTCTATTTAATTGCAAACCAATATGTTTTAGTTGTTATAAAAACCAGATAAAATCCATGTTTGTTTAGGAAATACATTAATTTCAAAAAGGAAGCTTGATTAAATCTCTCCACCCTTTTCCTTAACCACTGGGAATGTGCTACTCCAAACACAAAGTGGAACTATCAGCATATAATTCTATGTAAGAACACTGGTGATTCGCTTATGGTAAACCTTTTACATCGCTGGTTCGTGAATGTGAAATGAGGAAACAGCAAAATGCTTCTTTCCAAACAGCAGGATTCAGCTGTGGGACTGGCAACTGTCCATTCCAGTTTGTCTAAAAGGGCTCATTGTTCTTGTATCTTGTTATATCATCCACATTCTGGCTGGAAAAAGCAGCTCTATTCATCCAGCTTTAGAAATTCTGCCATAGTTGACAAGGCTGTGCCTACCACCTACCAAGACAGTAATGGCAATTGCCAAACCACTTTACTTGGAGTAAACAGATTTGAATATTGGTACCAAGGAATCTTGAAGACTGTACTGTTCTTTCATCTTCATATATCACCTTACTGTAAGGTGGAGTTGAAAGTTAATGTAGTTAAACGGTGTTGAGTCTGTAAAGCATTTTATAGAATTGGAAACACAACAATTCACATCTGTACCAGCACTGCCTTACACTCAAAAATGTTCAGTACTAAAACAGGTGAGGCACCTGTAACTACCTGATACAATTTCACTACAAGGCCAGAAGTAGGAGTAAAGATTGCCTGATGAGGTACATGTTAATTTAGAAGTCCTATTGTTTTCAACAGAATAACTGTATAGGACTACAGTCTTAATATGACACAATTGTAACATCTACGCAACATACATTGGGGAACTGCTCATGTATCACACTCTGAATTGCTTCATTAACTTTGGTATAGACCAGTCTGCTATGGATTAAAAAATGCAAAGCAGGATCCACAAAGGGATATAATACCTTTGTATCATTGCATACAATTATCTAATACCCTTCTGGAAGCTAAGGGAGACTCAGTACAGCCTAGATTCCTTCAAATTAGTCCAAAAGAAATTGAATGCTAGAAGGCTCATAGACAGAAGTGTGTTTGTTGTCTTGTCAATCAATCTTCTCTGTTCTGGAAGTCATACTCCTTGTTAACTTGCCGATAAATACAAATAGGCTGGAATCTTTCCAGCAAGGTGCGGTACCAGTCATGCCATAATCAACAGCTGATTCCGGTAAAAATGCCAACTCGTCATATAAAAAGTTTTTGTATCACCCAATTAAATCTGAATGTAAACATTCATGGGATAGAGGATATCCTTTTTAGAAACTGTTTTCGGAGTTGCTGATCTTAATTGCCTGCCCTAGGCTGATGATGGGCAACTTAATTGATTACTACCTAGGGATTCAGAAAACAGCTAAGATTTCTTAATGGACTTAACTTGGTCGTGTTGATTAATTTCTACGCGGAGTAAAACCTAGTGAAGACCTCCCCCTAAGATTAAGAGGCAACGATAAATGTGTTAAAGCAGAGTGGGTGGATGCCGATAGGAGGTGGCTTACTACTTAATGGCATCCACTGAGTTCTATGGGATAAAGTTCAAGAAGACAAAACTTGCATTTCAACAGTGGGATACAAAGGGCATCCTTTATTTATCTCTGTCCCACAATGTCTCCTTTATTTTCTCTCATATAAGGGAATGGTGTCCATCATTAATCACTTGCTGGAATTCAGCATTTTATCACTTTATTATATAAAGAAGCAACAGGAACACACAAGTGGGTGGGAGAAGGAAGCAGGACACCGCTTTTCTTGGGCCCTCCTGAAAAAGGCCAGGAGACAGGAGAGGAAGAGGCATGTTGCCTCCACTCTAGAGGCCTCAGAATAGCTTTTGGCTTGGAAGTGGTGGGAATTAGCAAGCTTTCAATTTTTTTCAACACTGATCAGACCATAAAGAACGACACCTTCATTAGGGCAAAAAGAAGTGTGCAAACTTTTGAGATCCTCAAGACCCTTCAGCAGGCTGGATAATCTGCAAAAAGAAATGGGGGAGAGGAGAGAAACTGATAACACTGGGTATATACACACACCACTATGCATGCATGAGTAGGGCAAAGGATAAGTCATGTAGAGTTTAAAAGTAAATGTGTATATGACTGCCGCCTTAGGTTAGGCGATATTTGGTGCAAAAATGACTAGGTTGCACCAAAGACAACAGTGAGAGTGAAACATACAAACCGAAAAACTGCTAGTTCTTACTATTCTCTGCACCGGTAGCCTTTACTTCAACCTGAAAGGTTTTGCATAAAGCAAAACTAGCCTAATTAGAACCCAATCCTATGCACATATTCTCTGAAGCAAGTGCTATTATGTTTAAGCAAGCTAGGATTGCTGTTTTAGTCTATGTAACATTTTAATGCTGTTTTTAAAATATTATTTTATTTAACTTAATTATTACAAAATATAAGCAAAATATTGCAAATACATACATACATACATACATATATTTCTGATAAACACACATAAAAAAGAACAAAAAGAAAAGAAAAAATAAGGAGAAAAAGAAAAGTTGGAAGAATTTATTCCAAATTTATTCTACAAATATCTCAATAATAACATTTCATTGATTGACTTCCATCGCTTACACTGCACTTCCTATATACATTTTAAGCAAGATTGTATCTGTTATTCCGTATTTTTCCCATACAATCTCACACAAATATTCTAATCCATAAGTTTTCTAAATCTTTCATAAATCTATTCTAAACACAACCAATACCTCACACTTAATCTTTGACTGTTTTAACTTGGCGGACTTTTTCATCATGTCCTCTCCTCGCCCCTTCATTTGCCTAATCCAATCAGATAAAAGTCTCTTGAAGTTTACATCAACTGGAAAGCTTGCTCAGTGCTCGGCGCTCTTTTACTGGCCCTAATACTCTTGTTATTTTTGGATCTCCCCCAATGAAACAACGTGGCTGCCTACAGTTGTGGGCTTTTTAAAAAGGTCTTTGGTATCCACCCCTTCAGGAAGGGAAGGTGAAGCAAGAATAAGAAAAGCATGGCCCCTGACAACGTCATGAGTCAGGACGAAAGAACCTGTCCGCCCTGATCTTATTATTCTGTCCTGATCGTCATTGTTGTGACGGAGACGGCAGAGGCGGCATCAATCCAGCTGCTCTGCTTAAAATACGCAGGGAGAAAATGGACTTCTCCGCTCGTCTCTTGATTGGCTGCTCGAATCTAGGAAAATGTCATCTGTGAAGCTTCCATTGGTCATCTTGCGCCGTCACTCAAAGCCTGTATGCTGCTAGCATGGCAGAAGGCGGCGGAAAGGAGTGCTGTTGAAAGACTGGGCAAAAGTGGCGAGAACTGAGCGGGTGCAATAAGAGTATTCCACGGTGTTTTATAGCAGAAATTGCTCACTTTGACCATCCAGGTGATGTTGAATTACACCTCCCAACATCCCTGACTGGCCATTAGCCATGCTGGCTGAGTCTAAGGGGGGAGTGGGGAGTCCGACAATATGATGTGGTTGATTTCTCTTTTATAGAGCTAGAAGGTTCTTGTTGAAGCACATACTCAGAATCTACTTTACATATCTTTTTCCAAAATTTATTTCCCATTAAAAGATCTCTTAATAAAGATGGCATGTCTTATTTTTAAAATAATGGATGTAAACAAAAGAGAAGCAGCGCCGATGGGAGTGATTGCCTCGAAAATTATGTTTATGCATTGATACAGCAATACCTTCTGCTTCCTTTCTGCCTACGCATAACTGGGCAGCAGCGGAGTGCGAGGTGTAAACTCTCCTGTCCCCAGGACTCAGCTATACAGCTGCAAATAAAACGTTTTCAGTGCAATATACAATGTGATATCTTGTAAGGCGATGGTGAGCCTTATGGAAAATTCAATATATATTTTAAAAACGCATTAAAAAAACACAGTTTCAAAACGATTTTTATATTTGTGTAGATTCCACCAGGTTCACTTCTCTCCCATACCCCACCGCCCTTTCCATTTATTCCCTTGCTCTGCACACGTTGCATTTTGAATGTGAGTGTTCATGGATGCATGACACAGCAGTTCTATAAAGGAAGAAGGGAAGGGGGACTGAACAGAGAAGGAAAGACAGCTGAACAGAGCCACATGTGACTGAACTAATGAGAGATTAGTAAGTGATGCCTCCAACTAGGGATTTGGGAAAGCTGTGAAATAAAATTGGGGGGGGGGCACCCAAAGCAGTAATTCTACTTGGCAGTAAACTCCATTGAACCCAGTGGGACCTACTTCTGAGTAAACCTGCAAACAAGGCTGACACACTTGTCATGCACTCAACATCTCAGTACTGTGTCTAAACAGTTCAGAAAAAGAGGAAACATCTTATGACTTAAATTAATTTTGGAGGAAATACAATAAACAAGGTGTATTTTGTTTTCACAATAATTAATGCAGATTATAAATATGGCTTTGTGCTTTCAGAGCAGGCGGTGGGGAGAGTTCCCTAAAAATAAATTCCATTGCTGCTTAAAATTTCAAAATACTTTTTTCAGCCCTGCTTTAAGATGTCTTCAAATCATGACAGATCTTATATATTAACACACTTTCAGGTACTATCAACCGCGCCAGGATTATTAAGGCAGTCTCCAATTCCTTTTAACCCTCTTCTTTCCAAACTTCCAATAGTGCCTGTTAGTCTCTTAAAGTGGTTGTTTGTTGCATTGAATTAGCTTCTGCTGGTGAAATGTTTATGGTCTGAATTATGCTTGTCTTAACAGTCTACTTGGTTATGCCCTCTGCGCGGACAGACTCCTCTCCTATCTGGGGCTTGGCACACAAAGTGCCCCTATTTTTATCTGTGAAATGTTGTGAGAGTAAGCTTTAACTATCTCAGTAATAATCAAGAAGGCCTTTGCCCTCATTACTAAGACAACAGCCAAGCACCACCCAGCTTCCTCCCCAAACTCCTGTGCCTTTTAGCAAATACACAACAGGCAGAAATACAAGGGGGGCAAGGAGCTTTCTCTGTTGCACCATCTCCATGCCAGAAAACACACAATCCGAACATCTGCCTGTCACGCACAGGGCTGGATTTAGGTTTGATGAGGTCCTAAGCTACTGAAGGTAATGGGGCCCTTTTTACGTCCAGCTATGGGGTTTTTTTGCCACTGTTTCTTGTGTTGAAATTGCTATTTCTTGTGTTGAAATTGCTATTTGGCAATTTATGGACCTAATAGGTATCTAAAGCCATTTGCACATAACAAAATACGTATTTTATCAAAGTAATTGTTGAACTGAAATACAATTAAGAAGTATATTAATCGTAAGATATAATTAAGAAGTAGTACAGTGGTACCTCGGGTTAAGAACTTAATTTGTTCTGGAGGTCCGTTCTTAACCTGAAACTGTTCTTAACCTGAGGTACCACTTTAGCTAATGGGGCCTCCTGCCGCCACCGTGTGATTTCTGGTCTCATCCTGAAGCAAAGTTCTTAACCCAAGGTACTATTTCTGGGTTAGCAGAGTCTGTAACTTGAAGCGTCTGTAACCCGAGGTTCCATTGTATATTAATAGTGAAACAATTATTAAGCTCTAACTTAAAATGATTGGGGACCCATTACTTACATCACAGGAGTCTACACAACACAAAACACTGTTGCTGTATGTAGTTTTTATTTTATTTGTTTTTTATCTTATATTTTGGAAATGTACATCTAGGTTTTTCCCCCTTTACATTTTTTTGGGGTCCCCAAGAGAGTGAGGCCCTAAGCTATAGCTTGTTTAGCTTATGTACGTAAATCCGGCAGTGGGGGGCGGGGAGCTGTCTCTGTTGCACCATTTCCATGCCAGAAAACGCACCATACGAACATCTGCCTGTCACGCAGCTATGAAAAGCCTAGCAGCGATGAAAAGGACATTCTAAGGTAGCTGCGAGGCTTTTATCCAGCTCCCATTTCAGAAACTAAACAGAGCGGAAGAGCGCCTTGGCTTCCTCCTCCGCCACTTCGTCTCTGGACTCTCCAAGCAGAAAGCGGTTGAGCACGAGAACTTCCGCGAAATTCCGGACGTCTCCCTCTCGGCTGGCGGCGTCGGCACCTGCTCCAAGCCGAGCCGGCGTCGCTGGGGAAACAAACGGCCGAGGGGCAGCGCCCGCGAGGCGAGTTGCAGCTGAAGGCAGCCCCCCCCCGGTAGGGACCCAGGCGCAGGGCCGGATTCAAACCGCCCAATGGAGTGTCAGATTGGGGGCAAGGGCGGGCATAGCGACGGCCAATGGAGAACGAGGATATTGGGAGGTGTGGCCTGCGTCGGTGATTTCAAACCCACTTGAGGAGCGGCCCGAGGTTTGCCTTACCGACTGGCCGGTCGCGGCCTAGGTGAGTCTCCGCCGCCTGCATGAGAGGGGGGCCTCAGCAGGTGCATGGAAAGCGGGGCTTGGGAGAGGACGGCCGGAGCTCCGAGAAAGGCCGTTGCTCTGAGGCGCCGGGCTCCGCCTCGTCCTTACTGCCATTCTAGTCCTCTAGTTGCTGTTCCTCAGGATGGGCTCCACAACACAGCTCCATCCCCACCCCGCTGCTCTTGAGGGGAGGGAGGGTTATCGGTTTGCGTTTGTTCTTGGTTTTTGTTAAGCATTTTGTGTGTGTTTTTTATCTTGTGTTTTTTATGTTGTGAACCTCGCCGAGATCTACCGATGAAGGGCGGCATACAAATTTATTAAGTAATAATAGCAGCAGCTACGGAAGGGCCTCCACCGATCTCGGCGACGCCTGTAAAACGAGCCCGCGCTCTCCGCACTCTCTCTGAGGTGCACAGCGGAATAGGGCTTCCCGCTCGAGTCATCTCTATCTGCGTGTGGGCATGCGCTGCTGCAGGTTTGGGATGGGGGGGGGAGGCTCAACAATTTGCTGTCCGGTGGAAGCCCCATGCTTCCCTAGGCAAACTCACTCACTTGCCTCTCCCCTCCCATCCCTGGTCAAAGGTTAAGCACGGGGCAGGGGGTAGAATTTTGCTTACTGCCAGTTGCCCACTTGAGCAAGCAGGTAGTACCAGTCGCTACTATGAATATACAAAAGTCAGGTCACTGGTTCATCTAGCTTAATCTTGTTTGCCCTGACTGGGAGCAACTTTATAGGGGTTCAGGCAGGTGTCCCTACCTGGGACTTTCTGCAGGCAAAGCAGATGCTCCACTACTGCTCTTCTAGTGAAGGGGAGACGTCAGTTGAGTGAGCAACTGTAGACACCATACCACTCTCTGCTGCCATTGCTGCTAGCTCACTTGCCCGGTAGGGTGAGTGACACTGATGACTAGAAACAGGACCTGCTTGTCTCTCCCTTTCCCTTTCCACCAGTGCTGCTTGCTTGCTGCATGTGTGAGTTGACAAACAGACACTAGAAGTTCCTATCTGCTTCACTGAGGGATGAAGAGAGGCTATAACAAGCATTGGTGTTCACAATGTTACATGTACCTAATCTAGAGGGGAAGAGGAGTAGAACTTTAATACCTTCAGGAGAACCCAATCATGCTGCTGTGATGGATACTTCTACAGACAGGTTGTGGTTGGCAGTGGGCTCTCCTAAGGCCATGGCAGTTGCCAGAAGAATCTAGCCCTGGGCAGGGGCTTCCCAGAGAAGTAGAGGAACCCCTGTTGGCTCTTTGCTCACCCATGACATAGGGAGCAGTGATGAATGCTAGGGCAGCTGTCACCACTGTGAACCGGTGATGATTGTCAGTAGCTGCTTTTAGGGAGAAGTGGGCAGAGGAGCTCACATCAGCAGTTGCCGTTCCCAGAAACCATTGGTGTTCACTTGCTCTGGTGCACTAATGAGCAGCATTGATAGTCCGCGAACCAACAGCCTTTCTTTTCTTGGCAGTCATTGAATGTTGTTGCTGTCAGTTTGTTCAGGTGAACTATTGGTGATAGAAGTGGCAAACAAGGAACAACCTCCATTCCCTACCCTCCAATGCAAGAGGGTGAAGAAGACAGTGAGCCTTATGGTGAGGACAGGGGTCCCCTAGACAGCAAGTTGGCATGGGCCTATCAAACCTGGAGCTGGTTCTAGTCTAGTAGAGACACTTAGGAAGTATTCTGTGAAGGAGTTTTCCTCCAGTGGGCCTTACATCCAAGCCATTTGCTAGGGTTTCTATGCTTAGAATGTTTATATACCTATAGGTATGAGTGGTTTGATGGGCATTGTTAGTGCCTTCTACAAAGTGAGGTGCACATTAATGCTTATTGTGGGCAATAATACTTACATATAATCACACACCTAAGAGGTACCCCATTCAAAAAGTCTTGCTGGATCATATCCAAAGATCCATGTACTATAGTCCAATACCCCCCTTCCTGATGCCTCTGGAAAGCTAACCCTGATCCCCTCCCCTAAAAAAAGTTTCATAATTAAGACCTTGAGGTCCTTCAGTTTAAGATACCTGGAAGTATTACTTGTTTATGCAGTATATCTTCATTTGACTTCTCTCTTGACTGGGGAAAGCAATATTCCTTTTGTAGAAGGAGAGGTATGTTTAAATGCCAGCATCTATGTCCCAAGGAGGATTGGATTAATCCTAGGCATCTGTGCACTTACATATTTTATACTGACATCTTTATATTGGAGATAATTTGGCTCTGCAATATTGGTAACTACTTATAAAGAGGATAAGCTATTAAAATGTTATATCTGCGCTGACCCTTTCCCTAGGCACCTGCCCTGTTCTGAAAGTAGCTTTCATCATGGTTGCTAAGTGCACTTTATTCCAGAACTTGGAAAGTCCATAGAACATAATGGATCTTCTATTTCAGAACATGCTTGTTCTTTTAACACTCTCTAGAACATGTTACAACTTCAAAATGTCTTACTTTGACATTTTTACCCCCTATTGCTACTGCACACTTAGAGACTCCATTGTTTCTAACAGCAGCTTCTGTATGGTCTAGTAATAACATTTCTTCAAGTCTCCTGCAATCTACTGGTGGGTACCTCTTTCATCATTTAGGATAATGAACTGAGAATCTTGAATAGCTTTGTGGGTCTAGACCTGAGGCATTTCCTTTTAATCTCTGAATACAGATACTGTGTTATACTTCTAGTGCTTACAAGTAGGTTACCAATTACTGTTTGAAAATGTTTCATCTGAATTTGGTTGCAAATACAGTGAAAACATTTTTTTCTGGATGAAGCAAAAATGTGAATATGTACTGGAATATTATTCTGCAGACTGTAATTACGTCATGCTCTATTCTGTTTATGGTTTTGCAGGGTTGGGCTTCATCATTTTAATCATTATTGTTTTGTATTGTGCCATACACAAATGTCAAAGGAATTATTTCTGTTTAAGAATATTGTGTTGGTGTATGTGAAATTTCTTGCTCATAGTGTAATGATATAATAATAATAAGTTTTTATTTATACCTTGGTCTTCCCGGTTCAGAAACCCTGGCTCAGGGTGACTAGCAACAAATTTAAAACACTTAATTGTAATACAACATAAAAGCAGCATAAAATACAGTATAAAAGCATGAATAATAATAAAATTCAAAGTTCAAAAATCAATTTGAGGGAAATCCATCCAATAAGCATTAGATAGTCACCTGGGCTAGCTGGCTAAATTAGACCTACAGTGGTACCTCGGGTTACAGACGCTTCAGGTTACAGACTCCGCAGCGGGAGGCCCCATTAGCTAAATTGGTACCTCAGGTTAAGAACAGTTTCAGGTTAAGAACGGACCTCCGGAACGAATTAAATTCTTAATCCGAGGTACTACTGTACTTGGGCCAGCGAGGAGGCCAGGGGAGAATTAGCAGTGGGGTCCCAGAAAGGGTAATCTTCATAAAAAGGGGGGAGGGGGGAAGAGAAGGGAAATAAAAGATCAGGCTGAGTTCAAATTAAAGGCCAGGCGGAATAGCTCTGTTTACAGGCCCGGCGGAAGGAGATTAAATCCTGTAGGGCCTAGTGTCATGGGACAGAGCATACCACCAGGCCGAAGCCATCACTGAAAAGGCCCTGGCCCTGGTGGAGGATAGTCTGACTTCCTTAGGGCCTGGGACCTCTACACCAGTGTTTCCCAACCTTTTTTGGGCAAAGGCACACTTGTTTGATGAAAAAAATCTCGAGGCACACCACCATTACAGCCCTGTGACGTCAGCGCGCAGTGTCACGCCGGGAGGGACGCACGAAAGTGTAAGTTTCAATTTTTTTTCCTCCCCCTTGCCGGGGAACCTCCAAGCTTTGGGGGTGGGGGGAGGAGGCAGCAAAGCGAGGCAGGAAGGAGAGCGCGGCTTGGCTGGGTGAGCTTTGGCAGGGGCAGGGAATGAGAGCCGCGAGACGGGCGCTGCGGACGGAGGCGCTGCCCGCCGAGCTCGCAGGCAGCCAGGCAGGCAGACGGCGAGAGCCCCGCGCTGGGCGGCCTCTCCTCGCCGCCCCGCCTCTCGCCGCCCGACTTGCCCGCCTCCCTCCAGGCAACATCTCGCGGCACACCAGGCAACATCTCGCGGCACACTAGTGTGCCGCGGAACAGTAGTTGGGAAACACTGCTCTACACAATGGTTATTCATGGACCTTAAGGTCCTCTGCGGGGCATACCAGGAGAGGTAGTCCCATAAATACGAGGGCCCTAAGCCACAAAGGGCTTTAAAGGTCAAACCCAGCACCTTGAACCTGACCCTATACTCCATCAGGAGCCAGTGCAGCTGGTAAAGCACTGGATGAATATGCTCCCATGGCAGGGACCCCATGAGGAGCCTCGCTGCAGCATTCTGCACCCGCTGGAGTTTCTGGGACAGTTTCAAGGGCAGCCCCGCGTAGAGCGAATTACAGTAGTCAAGCCTGGAGGTGACTGGTGCGTGGATCGCTGTGGCCAGATTGGGGCTGGAGAGGTAAGGGACCAACTGCTTAATGCAGCGAAGATTATCAGTGTTAATGACAATCACCAATAGACACTCCCCCCAAAAAAACCTATTACTAGCTTTATGTATGTATGTATTTACTACAAGCATTTCCACTTAGAAACTCAAGGCAGTGTGCATGATTCACCCTCTTTTTATCTTCTCAACAACCCTGTGAGGTATATGACACAAGCCCAATGTTGCCCAGTGAGCTTCATGGTTTAGTGGGGATTTGAACCCTGGTCTCTCAGGTTTGACAGTCACATAGAGAATTCCAGCAGAATGAATGATTGTTTTTGCAGTGGTAAATGCTGTTTCCTTCAACTTTGTGGATGTTGATTTGTTTATTAACTTTGTTTCCACCTGGTAAGTTCTTGTTAAAAGGGGAATTATGGTTACACAGAACTTGAATGCATTTCAGAAGCATGGAAACGTGCTAAGGTTTGGATACATTAACATGTTCCTATTTTTCTCGACTTGTATTTTTTAAAAAAATCTTGAGGTGCTTTCCCCTTGCTGTGTAGGGTATTGCAGACATTTGCAGCCATAAAGGGTAGAGCTTACCTAATTTCTCTGACAATGACCTAGTTGCTGATTTCTGTAGTACTGTCTATTAAAGCTGTGAAATGGCACGTGCAAATTAAGTGGTTGTTGCAGTATTTATCCTTGACTGGTATTAGGATTATGAGCTTCATTTTACTATTGTAGGTGGAAAGCATTTCAGCATACTGATGTGTTTGTGTGCACCTTTCATTATGTTCCTTTGAGGTTAGGTGATTGTAAGAAGGCAGGAAAACCAAGCTTTGATGCTTATATAAAACACGTGATTCTAACAAAGCATTGAGTAGTGCTACAGAACGCTGAGCAGTTAAAGGTGTCTCCTGAACAGAATTGAAAATTTGAGGAAAGTTGTTGCACTTTGAACAGGTTCTATAAGGCAAGACGTTGTAGTTGGTTCTTCTTAGGGAGATGGGTCTCGACGTTTTTCAAAGGCCATTTATTTTGGCTTACCAGCGCAATGTTACAAAAAATGTTTATTCGAAAGCAGTTGGAGGCAGAGTAGTTCTTTTCGCAATTAAACGTATGCTTGCGGATTCTGTTTCGGACCACTATTTTTAACAGGTTCAATTTACGGTCCCTAGTACAGAGATCACACATAAGCACAACCCTGTACATACCGTCGGGCTCCTAGCCCCGCGGGATCAGCAAGACTTAAGATACGCGGAAACCTCTTCAGGAGCACGACTCGTCAAGCTAGCTAGTCTGAACATAAGTGGACGACTGGCCTTCCTGGCCAGGCCTCTTTTTCAGCTTGAGAACCCGTCTGCGACAGAAAGGGAATCAAAAAGGCTTGCGAACTGGTTAGGGTGGGGACCCTCCGCGGCGCGGAAGCCTCCGTAGAAGCGCTCTGCCTCTCTGATCGGGGGTGGGGGAGAGCGAAGGGGCGGAGTGCGCGCATGGTCTGTCCAGGGCGGGGATCCCTGCCTTTGTTTGTCACATGGCCCGGGGAAGGCCCTTCGCTCAGGTGCGGCGGGAGGCGGAGGTTGGTGTCGCCGGCTGCGACGAGCCCCGCCCTTTGGGGAGGCGCCTCCTTCTCTGCCGGTCGGAGATGCAGCTCTCCGCCCGCTCCTGCTGCTAAGCCGGGCCGCGGTTGCTGGGCAAGCGAGAGTCCGGCCTAGTCCGGCCTGGGGGAAGGCGACGTTGCCCGGCGCCCGCTGCAAGGTAGGGCGGCGGCACTGGTGGCGAGGCCTAAATCCCCAGGGTGAAGGCCAGCTGGGGCGGGCGACTGTCATAAACAATGCCGGGGGAGCGGCCTGCTGCCCCGCTGCATTCGGTGGCCAAGTTGTACCGAGCAGCGTCTCTTGGTCGGTCGTTCCGGCTGGCGAGCGGCGTCGGCCGATTTGTTGTGCTGGTGGTTGTAGATGTCGACTGGCTCCGAGCTGCAGTAACTGGGGAAATGTGGCCCTGCTGGGCATAGAGCGGGAAACGGTGTCTGGGGAGCCTTCGGCAATTCCTGTCGCAGGGGAAGGGGACGTGCGTTGTAGGTCTAGACCGGCAATGTGATCTGGAACAGAAAGGGGATCCTTGACAGGGAAGGGATTCGGATCATCTTTTGAGATTCCCCTGTATGTGCTTGGAAGACGCTGGGGTGGCATGGGCGCGAGATTGTATTGAATGAAGAAGGCCTGTGTCAGGAATCCCCAACATCGAGCGCTTGAACATTTTGAACGGAGGTGTTATGTTATGCTGTTCTACTCTGAATGTTCACAACAACAACGCTGGCCCTATTTCAGGGTGCTTGCTTTTTATGCTTCTTGGAATTTTCATTCTTTGAAATTTAAACCAAGGATGCTTAATTTTTGACTCTCCAGATGTTGGACTACAACTCCCACTAGAAATCAAGCAGGGACTATCTCTGTTTGAGATCGCTGGTTTAAAAGGTTTTCCAGGAAGTCCTTGTGTTATGAACTTGTTCTAATGTTTTCTACGTTCTGATGTTGTAACTTAAGCGTTAAATTCAGTCTGTTGTATGTTTTGCTCTTTCCTGTAAACAGCTGTGAGATACGTATTAAAAAGTGGGGTATAAATATCTTAATCATCCCTGACTGGAATCCAACATCTGGAAGGCCACAGCCTAAGCAAACTTATTTTAAGCTTTTTGTATCTGTGGTGCTTTGCAGAGCACTTTTTTAATTAAAAAAATGATTTCTTGAATAAAAAAAGTGTTATCTTGCCTCCATGTCAGTGACATTCACACATGCATGTAAATACTAGGGCAAGATGCAGGGCTCTACAGCATTAATTCGATTTTAGAAAATAAGAGGTACTCGTGGAGGACCTATATTAGGTTTCACTAGAACAGAGTTGGGGAACAAATGGGACTCCCAACTAGCATTGTACCGTAAATGGTTGTGGATGATAGGTGGCATTGTTCAACACCATCTGAAGCACCATGGGCTCCCCACCCTGTTTCCAGGACTTAGTCATAGAGCCTACCTAGAATATTTCCATGTAACAGCTCCTGAATGCAGATGCAGTCAGGTACAACAACTCTTATTTGGAAGGAAATGTGATTTAAAATAAGTTGTGGAAAAACTCAGTAAGCAGAGTGGCAGTGAATAGAGCCAAGTGGTCCTGTCTCAGCATAAGGATTCTCTGCTGGCACTCTTGTTGTGTAAACAACTTGCCTTGCTTCTGCAAGTGGTGGGAGTGTTTTTTTCTTGCGCTCCTCTTCATAGAAAAGACTTCCAGGGATGTATTGTATCCCAATTTGGTACAAAATTTGAGGAATTATTTTTTGGGAATTACAGTACAAGTTTTTGAAAATGGTACTAAACAATATTTTAAAAGGCTTGTGGCACTGTGGGTTAAACCACAGAGCCTAGGACTTGCCGATCAAAAGGTCGGCGGTTCGAATCCCCGCGACAGGGTGAGCTCCGGTTGCTCGGTTCCTGCTCTTGCCAACCTAGCAGTTCGAAAGCACATCAAAGTGCAAGTAGATAAATAGATACTGCTCCGGCGGGAAGGTAAACGGCGTTTCCGTGCGCTGCTCTGGTTCGCCAGAAGCGGCTTAGTCATGCTGGCCACATGACCCGGAAGCTGTACGCCGACTCCCTTGGCCAATAAAGCGAGATGAGTGCCGCAACCCCAGAGTCGGCCATGACTGGACCTAATGGTCAGGGGTCCCTTTACCTTTACCTTTGACAACAAGCAGTTCCTAGAGTTATAGCAGAATTCTATAATGTTTACCCAGAAGTAAGTCTCACTACCCCATGCTTCAATTTTATTAAGACTGTTACAAAGCTGGCTGCCTCCCACTCTCTCTGCTGGGTGGTGGCAAAAGCCCATGGGGATTGAGACACAGCAGAGACTGTTGTAGCTTTAAGAAATATGGGTTATTCATTCATTTACACCTTCAATCTGCATTGAGGGAGTCCAGATCTTACAGCATGGTCATTTCAAGAGGGGCTTGTACCCCACAGCATCTCTCCCAGTAATTTTCTCAAGCAGCCTGTCCAAAAAAGGCTCCCAACCCTTCTTCATCCTCTTTCCCAGAACCCCTTACTACCAGACTCCCTTTTCCTGTCACCTCAAACATTGTTTTGCTGGCAACCTTCCAAATCCCCTGTTCACCTGGGGTGGGGGGAAAGGACAATTCCTCAATGACTCTCTATTGTTTCTTAAAGGCCCTAGCTTGGCCAGGTTGTTTAGCATAGGCTAGTCCAGGAATTGATCTGCAGATTGTATTTCTCCCTTCACACACCCAAATCATCAAAATCCTACCATTTATTAAATTCTGAGAGGAACCCTAATCAAGCACTGTGTTTCTGGCTTCTGAAAACGTATGATTACTTTGTTGGAGTGCTCAGTTTATTTGTTCTCTCTCCCCAGTTTTTTTTGATTGGCTGTTTTCTTTTAGAAGACATCTGAAGGCAGCCCTGTTTAGGGAAATTTTTAATATTTGATGAATTGTATTTTAATCTTTTGTTGGAAACTGCCCAGAGTAGCTGGGGAAACCCAGCCAGATGGGCGGGTTATAAATAATAAAAATTATTATTATTGTTGTTGTTGTTTTATATTTGAAACAGCAACTGCTATACTGTAAAATATTTCAAACGATGCAGTCAAATTTAAGCACTTTTAAGTCCCCATTGTCTGAAAGTAGGAAAAAGTTAAGCATGTCTGTTAATCCTGTTGAAATTGAGGTCATAAAGGTGCTGGATCATTTAGCTCAATCTGATATCTTTAGCTCAATCTGAAGATGTTTTCTTTGAAATAAATCTTACGGATTTCAGTGTGGTGTACTCTGGAATAGCTGTATGTAGGATTGCAATTAGATACTTCAAAGTCACATTGTGTATTTAAAACACAATCAATTCTGTACAATTCTGATACAGTGGTGCCTCGCAAGACGAAAAGAATCCATTCCACGAGTCTCTTCGTCTAGCGGTTTTTTCGTCTTGCGAAGCAACCCTATTAGCGGATTAGCGCTATTAGCGGTTTAGCGGCTATTTAAGGCTTAGCGGCTAAAAGGCTATTTAAGGCTTAGCGGCTTAGAAAAAGGGGGGGCGAAAAAAATCGCAAGACTTGCAAGATGTTTTCGTCTTGCGAAGCAAGCCCATAGGGAAATTCGTCTTGCGAAGCGCATCGAAAAACGGAAAACCCTTTCGTCTAGCGGGTTTTTTGTCTTGCGAGGCATTCGTCTTGCGGGGCACCACTGTATTAGAAAGCTTTTATCATTTGTGTCCTCAAAGCAGCTTCTGTGAAAAGTAACATTTTGAGATGGCTTGGTTGTGTTGTTATTTGATAGATGAATCTTTGTGCCAAGTCTTGCTGTGGGTGATGGTGGAGGTCCATCACAATGTTAAACAGTAGAATGCACTGGGTAATAAACTCTTGGCTCACCATACTTGCTAGGTGGTCCAGAACAAATTACAATTCCTCTGCCTAGCTAATGTCATAGAATAATTATAAAATTAGATGTGAGTTCCCCATAAAAAGCAAAAAAAGAAGGGCAAGCTGAATGAACAGATTTGATCTTCAGTTGCTTCATCTTTTAAGCATTGGGTAGCTACAGGTGAAGTTTTGCAAATAGAATTGGAAAGGAAAGTTTTATTAAAAATTAATCTGAGGTTTTGCTTCTAAGTGAGGTCTTGAGCAAAGCTTTTCCTTGGTTGCAGCAAAACAATAGTAACTTACGGAGTAATGACAACAGTGGCAGTGATCCAAGTATCAGTTCAAAAGTAGCAATCACAGTGTGTACTGCAATTAAACACATCTATCCTGAGCTACCTTTGGTTCTCCCTCCTTTTCTTCTGTCTTCCTCACTGGCTCTGTTCATATCTCCGTTCATGTGCTGTGGGTTCATTTGCTCCCCTCTCTCACCTCAGTTTTCTTTTTCAAAATCAAGGGGCCTATGACTATTAACAAGGCATTACTTCCAAGCCACTGAAGATTGAATGCATGACATTTTAATAGAGCCATTGTCTATTTTAAGCGGGGGTAGGGGCGCTTATGAAGCTCTAAGATGTCATGTATTCTCATTGTGTTGTAGCAATAGCTGATTCATAAAATGCCTGCTTCATGCCATGTTGATCGTTGGGTGGGTGGGTGCACGACTGTGGTTTGCCCCTACTGATGTCTGGGATCTGCTGAACAAATGCTGCCTGTTTATGCAGCAGCATGATTTTCCCAGCTTGAGATAAACATTACCAGGACAGAAGTGATGTGGGACAGCTGACTGCATGGTTTTGACGCTACCCCAGCTGCAACATAAGCTGCTTCTATGGCAAATGCAGGAAACCATCCAGAGGCAGTTTGGTCAGGGAGTGCAAAGGAAAAGAGTCTTGCACCATCCTAACCTATTTTGAGTCTTTCCAAGGGGAAAGACTGTGGTTGTGAGAGCAGGTAAACCTGTTCAAGGTGCCCCAGAAAGGAATTGGAAACCAGAACAACACTAGAGGGCATCCCAATTTAACCAACCATATCCTTTTTGAGCACTTGAACACTGACATTACAGTAGCTTTCTTCTCATAAAGGGAGCTGACTGCTTCCATCTAAGGCCAACAGGCGAGGAAAATACTCGTTGGTAGTGGGGGGGAAACTACTTTAAAAGCATTGTTTGTATTGTTGAAATAGCAAAGGACCGCAAAATATTGTTTTTTTAAAAACTTCATATTTTTTGCAGGTACTGCAGTGCTTCACTTAAAATCTTATGTACTATATTTAAATATAGTAAAGTATAAGCGACAAGTAGCTTTTCTACATTACATGTAAGGAAACTACCTCACATTTTGAAATTAATGGATTAATGACTAGTTTATTGCAAACAAGTTATATGCTTTTAAAATTATTGTTAACGTTGACAGTCATTATCCTGTTTTGTATGTCATTTTAGTGCCTGGTTCACTGTTGAAATCTCATATGTGCACTTGTTCTTTATACAATTTTTAGGGACCTGGTGAGCATTTTCTGTCATAGTTTTAGTTGCCAGTGTGAGGGATTGCCCTATATAACTTATTAAATTAGGAGCCTGAAGCTTGTCCTTTATTTTTGACTGTTTGGAAAGAGAATTGCACCTACATTCTTTAACATTTAACAACTGACACAAAGAGCCTTATAGTTTCAGTGCTTATGGTCTACTGGTATTAATGTTATTCTTGTTAACTATTTCAATAAAATACTACTATTGAATTTTTATTTTGTTTTATAAGAAAATTATACCAAGAGAAGGACAAGGAGTAAAAATGCGAAAAGGGAAAATAAAAGAATTCTGTGATCTGTGAAGGTTGTATATATTAGGTGCTGAATATCAATGACTATCTTGTAATCCCTTCTGTAATAACTGACAGTGGGAGTACACTTTTGTAGCAGAACCAGTAATTGGGATGCCTGTGATTCTTAAAATGCTGCATAAACAATCCTGAAGTGCTTTGGGGAATTTGCCTCATAGTTGGAAATGGATACTTGTTCCCATTTGAGGTAACTCAAAGGCTATTCTATAAAAAAATAAAATAATGTAACATTATACAAAGTTGACTTTTTTTTCTTTTAATTCAGTATATGCTATCAATAAAGTAGATGCTGTTACCCCAAGTTTGCTGGTGATGCTGTTATCTTTTTGCCTCCTTGAGTAGATTTTGGCATGTCTGAATCTTCTAGGCTTTACTTGTCATCTTACCAGTGTGTCTATACCTTATTGTTAATATAAGAAAATCTTATTTATACTAGTTGGACCAGATAGCCTTCAAATACATTCCAACTCTTTCTTTTGCATGAAGAATAGAATAAAAATGACCTCTTTGTAACTATTCTGGAGAACCTTGAAATGTTTTTAGCATTATTTAATATTTTATACATTAGTTCAGACGTTATACAGAATGTGAAGGAGGTGTTGGAACAGGTATTGAAATTATTGGGTGGTGCTCGGCTTCCTGTCCATAATTAATATTACCGGTAGGTAAGGCAGTCTCAACCTACTGTGGCTTCTGTGAAGTAATTCTGTGTAAATAGTTGACTTATTTTACCAGCTTAACCTCTCCTTTCAACCTGGCCACAGAAGTTACCGTATTTTTCGCCCTATAAGACGCACTTTTTCCCCTCCAAAAATGAAGGGGAAATGTGGGTGCGTCTTATGGGGCGAATGCAGGCTTTCGCTGAAGCCTGGAGAGCGAGAGCGGTAGGTGCGCACCGACCCCTCTCGCTCTCCAGGCTTCGCGGACCTCTCCTCAAGCAGCGGGAACGTTCCCACTGCTTGGGGAGAGTTGCCGGCATCCCGAAGCCTGCAAGCGCTGATCCCAGCACGTGCAGGCTTCGCGGATCTCTCCCCAAGCAGCGGGAACGTTCCCACTGCTTGGGGAGAGTTGCCGGCATCCCGAAGCCTGCAAGCGCTGATCCCAGCACGTGCAGGCTTCGCGGATCTCTCCCCAAGCAGCGGGAACGTTCCCACTGCTTGGGGAGAGTTGCCGGCATCCCGAAGCCTGCAAGCGCTGATCCCAGCACGTGCAGGCTTCGCGGATCTCTCCCCAAGCAGCGGGAACGTTCCCACTGCTTGGGGAGAGTTGCCGGCATCCCGAAGCCTGCAAGCGCTGATCCCAGCACGTGCAGGCTTCGCGGATCTCTCCCCAAGCAGCGGGAACGTTCCCACTGCTTGGGGAGAGTTGCAGGCATCCCGAAGCCTGCGCGCGCTGATCCCAGCACGCGCAGGCTTCGCGGATCTCTCCCCAAGCAGCGGGAACGTTCCCACTGCTTGGGGAGAGTTGCAGGCATCCCGAAGCCTGCGCGCGCTGATCCCAGCACGCGCAGGCTTCGCGGATCTCTCCCCAAGCAGCGGGAACGTTCCCACTGCTTGGGGAGAGTTGCAGGCATCCCGAAGCCTGCGCGCGCTGATCCCAGCACGCGCAGGCTTCGCGGATCTCTCCCCAAGCAGCGGGAACGTTCCCACTGCTTGGGGAGAGTTGCAGGCATCCCGAAGCCTGCGCGCGCTGATCCCAGCACGCGCAGGCTTCGCGGATCTCTCCCCAAGCAGCGGGAACGTTCCCACTGCTTGGGGAGAGTTGCAGGCATCCCGAAGCCTGCGCGCGCTGATCCCAGCACGCGCAGGCTTCGCGGATCTCTCCCCAAGCAGCGGGAACGTTCCCACTGCTTGGGGAGAGTTGCAGGCATCCCGAAGCCTGCGCGCGCTGATCCCAGCACGCGCAGGCTTCGCGGATCTCTCCCCAAGCAGCGGGAACGTTCCCACTGCTTGGGGAGAGTTGCAGGCATCCCGAAGCCTGCAAGCGCTGATCCCAGCACGCGCAGGCTTCGCGGATCTCTCCCCAAGCAGCGGGAACGTTCCCACTGCTTGGGGAGAGTTGCAGGCATCCCGAAGCCTGCAAGCGCTGATCTCAGCACGTGCAGGCTTCGCGGATCTCTCCTCAAGCAGCGGGAACCACCGCTGGGCTCCCACGGCTTGCAGAGAGCTGCCTGTTTGGGGGCTGGGGTCGGGGGAAGCTCGGGCTGCCCCAGCCCCGCGCCTGGGGGGGAAATAATTTTTTCCCTTTATTTCCCCCCCAAAAAACTAGGTGCGTCTTATGGGCCGGAGCGTCTTATGGGGCGCAAAATACGGTAGATTAAACTGGTAATAGGTGTATGGTGTTTTTGTTAAGCATGTTCTCTTTGGAAGATGAGAGGTTTTTCCACTGCTGAACGGTCTTTGGGAGTTATCCTGGGGCCTCCTCCAGCTCCAATGTGGTTTGAAAGTAGTTGCTGAATTTGGATTTCCTTGTGTATTTTTTCCTATACACAGGAATAGGAAAAAAAATACACCAATAAGATCACTTGAAGTTGCTTAAAATTCTGTTTCTCTTCCACAGTCTTGCATAAAAAAGCTTCTTAAATCTGTTCTTTGGGGCACCACAGACTTGCTGTTGCTTGCCAGGAGCTGTTGTGATAAATTTCCACCAGTTGATAGTAGCCCATTTGGTTATGGTACAGCAATAATCGCTTGACTCTAGGGTTAATATGGGATGAGGGCATGTTGATGCAGCCGTGTTGAGTGAGGTGACAGAGGGTTGTGAGATTGCATATCAGCAAGTGGTGCAGACAGGAAATAGAACAGGCAGTAGGAAGGTAGAGGTGCTTCTGCAGTCTGGAAAATGCTGGTTGTCGGGATTAAAAGTGCAGTTAATTTAGTGGCTTAATAACTTGCTCTGTATTGTGCATCATTAGTTGAATTTGGCATTTAGAAATACATTATTGACCTGATGAAGTTGACTCTGTATCAGCTCTGAGAAAGGCATTTATGTTAAAATACTACTATACCATGTAAACTTGCATATGTCTTGGAATGATCTTACAGAGTTGGGTGTGTTTCAGAATATATTAAAAGCACTTTAGGGGACTGAATGAGAGTCCGATTAACTATGTTCCTTACTACAGAACATTATTGCTACATCTATATAATTCTGAAGGAAGATTCCTGTTGCTTTTGTGTCTGCCAAAAGAGGAACAGCAAATTACTTAATGGTATATTTTCTCATTTCATTGTAATTTCTATAGCCCTTTTATGGTGGCATTGATAGTGTATTGACAGTAAAAATTGAGGTTTGTGTGTATTTTGCAAAGGCAACTATGACCACTGACTGTTAATTTTACTTTCCACCCTCCTACCTAGGAATTACTGATTTACAAGAAACTAAAGCACCATGGGGGATGATAGTGAATGGATGAAACTACCCATTGATCAGAAATGTGAACACAAGGTAAGAAGATTGTCTTAAACTGTAACACAGGTTAAGACAAGATTGAGTGTATGTTAGCTGCCAAACTTGTTAATGGATAACGTCAAAATGACTTGTGTATACACTAATCTTTTGGGCAGAGTATAAATAATAAATTATTATTATTAGAAATTGTTTGGTCTTTTTGTATAATTATTTGAAATGTTTGATGTTCTTCTGCATGTCTTCTCAAATGAGACAGGTTTGCTCACTGACTTGCATTGCATGTGACTTTGCTTCCATCCATAACGGAAGACCAGTTTTACGAATACTCTCAAAATCAGTTATAGAGGCTATAGAAAAATAGCTACTTTGTTTGATTTTTGTCTTATGGGGTCACTGATAAATGTTTAACAGAGCAAAATGGAAATGGCTGGTAGTAAATATGTCCGTTATGTGAGAAGCTATAGAAAAAATTTAGGTGCTAGTTCTCACTTGCTGCTTTTATTGTTCTAATAAAGGGGGGGCTGTTCTTTTAGAGAGTTAACATCTTGTTCAAGTTAAGCAGAAATCTTCCTGATATCTTTCTATTCTAGTTGTGGAAGGCTAGGTTAAATGGCTATGAAGAAGCCTTGAAGCTGTTTGAGAAGATAGATGATGAGAAGAGCCCTGAATGGTCCAAGTATCTTGGACTTGTAAAGAAATTTGTGACCGACTCTAATGCAGTTGCTCAACTGAAAGGATTGGAAGCAGCCCTTGCCTATGTTGAAAATGCCCATGTAGCAGGAAAGTAAGTTACTTGGTGTTTGCCTTCACTCCACATTTTCTAGGAAGGAACTCTATCAGCTCTTGCCTTGCTACAAATAATTCACCAGAGGAAGCATTAATTAAGTGACTTTGACTTTTCTTGAGACTCTAGAAATGCTCCAATGAAAACCTCATTTTTTACCTATTCTCCTTGTAATCTCCCTATTGTAAGATTTTGTTGCTCTTTCATAATTGACCCAAAATTTCATTCCTTTGTAATAAATGCATGCGTTCAGATTTGTATCTTACACACCTTTTAACAATAGTGTTACTTTTCGGTATACTTTGAAAAGCAGAAAAAAGTTTCAATCGTAGACAAAGATTTGGAATTAAAAGGTACAAAATCCAGTTGCAGTTTTTAAGCGAGCATCACATTGCTGCTGCCTTACATCAAGTGGTTTATGGGTAGCCTTAGAGCTGCTGGTCAAGCAGAGAAAAATTAAGTGATGCATATACATGTCTGTAAACCAACATTTGACATGTACTCTTGAATGACAAGGGAACCTTATATTTCAGGGTGATCTATTTGCCTGTTGCTTAGGGTTGGAATGAGTCATTAAAGGACACTTCAGATACACTTCGCATGAAAATTGTCTGTGATCAGAATAAATGTTTAAATGGCTGCCTTAGGTCATTTAACAAGATATGTAAGAGTCCAGCATTAGACCGAAGAACATGGATGGAGATTAGAGGTGTGATTTGTTTGGAGTAGAGTGCATTCCTGTACATACAACAAACAAAACTTAATTCCCCCAGGGAACAGAATGGTTAATGTTTATGTGACCTAAAAGTGTTGCCTTCTTTTTCTTTTTTTAAAGAACAACAGGAGAAGTGGTGTCTGGAGTTGTAAATAAAGTGTTTAATCAGCCTAAAGCTAGAGCCAAGGAGCTTGGCACAGACATATGTCTTATGTTTATTGAAATCGAGAAAGGGGAGATAGTACAAGAAGAGCTTCTGAAAGGCTTGGACAACAAGAACCCCAAGATCATAGTTGCATGTATAGAAACACTGAGGAAAGCACTAAGGTAAGTTAATCTGAAGAAGCTGTCATTCCAGCCATGTGAGGAGAGGGGTGTTTGTGGTGATTAATAGAATTTGGTATTGGTATCTGAGAGTGCACTGAAGCAATTATAACAATCTACTAGAACAGAGCAATACACTGAATTGTATGACTCTTGATGAACTCTCTTGTAGCTTACTGCGCTGCCAAGGAGAGAAATTGATCCAATTTAACAGATGGTTTCCTTAAAAACATTCCTGCTGGTAGCATAATTGTTCAACAATTGCTGCTTTCAGATTAATAAAATAATTGTTAAAGACAAAGCAAAAATATTTGTCCAGAATCAAAGAAGCCATGAGAGTGTCACATGCCCATAATGGCTTTGAACTTTAATACTAGCTCATATAGCATGCTAGGTCACTTTAAAAAAAAATATGGTGGTTTCAAAAGTAGTTTGTGACTTTAAAAATGGGTAGCTCCCACTTGATCATGTTGTGGATGCATCTAAATAACTATTCTAATTCCTCTCTGACTTCTTTGGTTATATTTTGTCTATTAAATAATTGCAAGTCTAATCACAAATACTCAATTTTCAAAGTGTTTTTAGTGAAGGAATCCATGTAAAAAACTAATTTCCATCTTCAGTACTGTTCAGTCTTGCACCATTCATATGTTCAGACATAGAGATTGTTAATAAGCAGTTGATTATAATCCAGGTATCTGAATTATTGTATATATACTTGATAGTTATAAGCAGGATTATTGTAGCTGCTGCTAAATTAATCATTGCATGAGCAGAACTTTACTCACATGACATTGATTCAATCCATTGCCCATGTTTGTATGACTCAAAAGTAGGCAAACATGAAATTCCATAAGAGGGGAATGCAGGGAATCCAGTTTAACAACTATGTGCATTTAAGGCTGCAATTCTAAATACAGTTAGGATTGAATTTGTGTGAGAAATTCTTACAAGTGCACCTAGTATTGTGTTGTGCATTGTATTCAAAGACTCACACACTTTTCAAATTAAATGTTAAGAGAAGGTTTTACATATTGGCAGTTTAGCATGAGTAATCTCAGACTAACAGTGATTGAAATTGTTGCCAGTACAGATCTGCCAGATGAAAGAGCTAGTATACATAGTAGATAGGTAGCCGTGTTGGTCTGCCATAGTCAAAATAAAAAAATTCCTTCCAGTAGCACCTTAAAGACCAACTAAGTTAGTTCTTGGTATGAGCTTTCGTGTGCATGCACACTTCTTCAGATACACTGAAACAGAAGTTGCCAGATCCTTCTATATAGTGAGAAGGTGGGGAGGGGTGTTACTCAGAAGGGTGGTGGGAATGGGAGATAGGCAGATAGCTGAGAGAGCCTCTTGACGACTCTTGACGACTCTTGACGACTCTTAACGACTGTAATAGGTCTTACAGGAAAAGGCAAGGGGTGGGAAGGTGAGAAATGGTTTAGTTGTGTATAGTGAGATAAGAATCCAATGTCTTTGTTCAGTCTAGGTCTTTTCATGGTTTTAAGTTTGGTAATGAGTTGTAATTCAGCAGCTTCTCTTTCCAGTCTATTTCTGAAATTCCTTTGTAGTAAAACAGCTACTTTGAGATCTTGTATAGAATGTCCTGGGAGATTGAAGTGTTCTCCTACTGGTTTCTCTGTTCTGTGATTCTTGATGTCAGATTTATGTCCGTTTATTCTTTGGCGTAAGGTTTCGCCTGTTTGTCCAATATAGAGAGCTGAAGGACACTGTTGGCATTTGATGGCATACACAATGTTAGACGATGAGCAATTAAATAGTCCCGAGATGGTATGTGTGATGGCCCCAACAACATCACACATACCATCTCGGGACTATTTAATTGCTCATCGTCTAACATTGTGTATGCCATCAAATGCCAACAGTGTCCTTCAGCTCTCTATATTGGACAAACAGGCCAAACCTTACGCCAAAGAATAAACGGACATAAATCTGACATCAAGAATCACAGAACAGAGAAACCAGTAGGAGAACACTTCAATCTCCCAGGACATTCTATACAAGATCTCAAAGTAGCTGTTTTACTACAAAGGAATTTCAGAAATAGATTGGAAAGAGAAGCTGCTGAATTACAACTCATTACAGGTGGCGCTGTGGGTTAAAGCTTCAGCGCCTAGGGCTTGCCGATCGAAAGGTCGGCGGTTCGAATCCCTGCGGTGGGGTGCGCTCCCGCCGTTCGGTCCCAGCGCCTGCCAACCTAGCAGTTCGAAAGCACCCCCGGGTGCAAGTAGATAAATAGGGACCGCTTACAAGCGGGAAGGTAAACGGTGTTTCCGTGTGCGGCTCTGGTTCGCCAGAGCAGCGATGTCACGCTGGCCACGTGACCCGGAAGTGTCTTCGGACAGCGCTGGCCCCCGGCCTCTTGAGTGAGATGGGCGCACAACCCTAGAGTCTGTCAAGACTGGCCCGTTCGGGCAGGGGTACCTTTACCTTTACCTTTACCAAACTTAAAACCATGAAAAGACCTGGACTGAACAAAGACATTGGATTCTTATCTCACTATACATAACTAAACCATTTCTCACCTTCCCACCCCTTGCCTTTTCCTGTAAGACCTATTACAGTCGTTAAGAGTCATCAAGAGTCGTCAAGAGGCTCTCTCAGCTATCTGCCTATCTCCCATTCCCACCACCCTTCTGAGTAACACCCCTCCCCACCTTCTCACTATATAGAAGGATCTGGCAACTTCTGTTTCAGTGTATCTGAAGAAGTGTGCATGCACACGAAAGCTCATACCAAGAACTAACTTAGTTGGTCTTTAAGGTGCTACTGGAAGGAATTCTAGTATACATAGTTCTCCTATTATAATAACGTAAATAAGCCATGTTCTAATGTCACAGTAAGACATAAACCATTAAAAAGTGGCATTCTAATGTATGCTGTTGAATCACTCCTATTCTGCTCTTCCCTTTGTCAGATTTGGGAACAGCAAACCATGAACCTTGGGCTAAGTGTAACATGAAAACCAGCCCTCATTGTTAGTTTTCTCCAAACAAACCAGTACTTGTTCTTGGCTTACCAAACACAGTTTGTTTGGAAGGAACAATGAGTGCTGTTTCGCACATTACGTTAAGCCAGTGGTTGTGGTTTGTTGCTCCTGGCTCAATGAAGAGATTCAGCCAAGTTCACAGCTCATTCACCGGAAACCATGGCAGTGGCTTACCATGACGTGCAGGCAGGACCTAAGAATAACCGAGTCAATGTGCATTATTTATTTAATTATTTATTTGTCTTGCATTTCAGTGAATTTGGTTCAAAAATAATCTCACTGAAGCCAATAATCAAAGTGTTGCCAAAACTCTTTGAGTCTCGAGAGAAGGCTGTTCGAGATGAAGCCAAACTTCTCGCTGTTGAGATCTATCGGTGGATAAGGGATGCTCTCAGGCCTCCATTACAGAATATAAACTCTGTTCAGGTAAGCTTGGCAAGTACTGTTTTCTAGCATTCTTAGTGTAAGTAGCCGCCCACCAGTAGATCAGGGTATATTTTTGTTACATCTTTTGGCTTGAGCAAAAGGGAGGAAATGAATAAATCTTTAACCTAAGCATGAGGGAGGGCTGGGGTTTACCCAGAATTCATGCGGAATCTTTCCAAACAAGATGCTACTTCACATAGAGGCTTAATGTGACCAGGTAACCATGTCCCTTTCTTTAGCTTTAAGCTTCAAAAGGTAGAGTATCTCCCAGACCATGTTCTAAGTATGAAGTGGCTAAGTAAAAGCAAGAGAGCAGGTATATTTGAACCCCAGTGGTGTATCTGTGTTTTCATTGGGCTTTCCCCCCTTTAAGTAGAGGAGCAATTCATAAATAAGAGCACTATTATCCAGTAAGCAAAGGAGATACTTGGAAGTAGGGTCTCGGTTTTAGGGAAAGTAAAACTGTAACTGAAGACAGGAGTGCCTGGCGTGTTCTGGTCCATGGGGTCACGAAGAGTCGGACACGACTAAACGACTAAACAACAACAACAAAACTGTAAATATTGTTGTACTAGGGGCTGCCAACCCCATACCCCCACACGTGGCCACCCCCTCTCCTCTTTACATCTTGCCCATCTCTTTGCCAAGCCCCACACAGGACACCCACATCTCCCTTCACCTCACAGCTTGCCCCAACTCTCACTCCCTTTTAACAAACCACTCTCTGAAACTCCTCTCACCCTTCTTTAAACAGCTGTTGCTTAAACTTGCCTGCTTGCTGCTCTGTCGTTACATTGGCCTTAGGCAGCTACACAAACCTCAGCATGACAGGCTTACAAATTTATTATATAATAAGAAATGCCCACCAGACCCTAGCTTGAACTGATGTTTAACTAATATTTTCCATGAGAAATCTCAGATGTAATATTTTGCTGCATGTTTTTAAGATCTGTCTCAACATTTTTATCTATTTTTAAACTGGCAGATAAATTCACACATTCAAGTGAAGTCACAGCATTGTATAATAGATTTATCACTTTTAGCTTATGCCTGCATTGTTAGCTGCCAGACTTGATAAAATGTTGCATAACTGATGTGATAGTAATTCATATGTTCAAGTTAGCAAGTAATAACTTGAGTTTGGAATTGTGTTTGACATGGTCCAAAATTTGTCAGCTCTCAAATAATGACTGTCATTTTCTTGTCTTAAGTGAAAGTATACTGCTGTGAATCCCCTCCCCTTAAGACAGAGTTTTAAGAGTCCGCTGCACACTAATTAATTTCCCTGAATTTAATTTGGTGAAAAAGCAGTTAAATTGAACCTAGGTAATGAAGAGGTGTTAATGATCTTCTGCTCTAGCTTTCCTACAGTAGCTCGGGATTATGGCAAGGTTAAGGAACAGTTTTACTTGTGACAAGGGAATGCACACATATCAGTAGGACATTTTGTGTTTTGATTCTTGCAGTTAAAAGAGCTGGAAGAAGAATGGGTCAAACTACCGGTATCAGCTCCCAAGCAGTCACGGTTCCTTCGCTCCCAGCAAGAAATGAAAGCAAAGTTTGAGCAGCAACAGGCAGCTGGTGGAGATGCAGATGGAGGTAACTGTTGACTTGGGACTTCACAGTAGATAACTTTGCTGACTAAGAATCAGATGAAGGTGGTCAAAAAACATAAGCTGGCATAAAATGTTGATGCACATCAATCTCTAGGAAAAGTCATTGATTGCAGAGTTAATACTCTGCTTCACAGCTTATTATTTTACATATAATAAAGTAAAAAATGGTGACATAATTAGCCCATCATGGACTAGTGCCATGCTGTTTTTATTGAAATTATTTGTATGTTTTAAACGTATTTAGAACATATTATAACGTATGTTTTAAACATTTTTTAAAAATTCTATTGATGTTTAATCATCTTTAAGCTTTATTGAGTCTTGTCAGAGAAGAAGGCGGAGGATAAAATATATATAATAACAGTGTCTGGCTATATATACTAACAATTCTTTCAATAGGAGGAGATGATGGTGATGAGGCTGTTCCACAGGTGGATGCCTATGAACTTCTGGAAGCTGTTGAAATTCTCTCCAAACTTCCTAAAGATTTCTATGACAAAATTGTAAGTGGTGATTCAGTTAACCATTATTCCTTCTGTAACCTTAATAATAAATACACAAATGAATAATTTTTTCTGAACCATAGACACTAAACAATCTTCCCCATTTTCTTTCACAATTAACTGTCATGTTCTATGTATCTACAAAACAGCTTCATTTTTCAGCAGTCTTAATTAAAATGGCTTCAAGTTCAGGGACATTAAAGTATTTGGTGGGAACTCCTGAGCTGTCATTGAATGAAAATAATAAAAGTGCTTTTATTATTGTTTATCTTGGGTTTCTACAAGTGTGTGAAGGTGCTTCTCTTGTACACAGAGATGCTGCCTCAGCACAAAAGCGCATCATGTCCAATAATGCATATACATAGACATAAATCATGTTGTATATATAAGGCTACATGTTTTTCCAGAAACAGTGCACATCTATTTGCGTCTATGTCTGCTGGTGGTAAAAGTTTTCCCTCAGCACATGTAGAAAAATCTATACTGTCAGTGTAAAAAACAAATGCCTGAAGAAGGCTCTGTCTGCAAGTGTTCTGGTTAACCTTACAGGATTTGCAACAATTTCTGAAGACCAAGGTATATATAATTTTTATGTTTTGCATTGCAGGAGGCCAAAAAATGGCAAGAGAGAAAAGAAGCTTTGGAAGCAGTGGAAGTGCTAGTTAAAAATCCCAAACTTGAAGCTGGAGACTATGCAGACTTGGTGAAAGCGCTTAAAAAGGCAAGGACCTCTCTAATACCCAAATAGTCCTTTCCAAGCCAAATATGTGGCATCATTATTACTGTATTTAAAAAGAGGTTTGATAATTCATTGGTTAACACAGAGTGTGATTATAAAGTTCATTCATGGGATTGATTTGATCATGTGACAGTGTTTAAATTGCTGGAATGGGAATAGAAATGCTGACATTCCAATATGTGGGAGTGCAATTGATATAGGTGGTATAAGAAGGGGTTGGGTGGGGAAACGCAGTGTCTAGTATGGTTCTCCTGAGTCTGCAGAGGTATACTGCTTCTGCTTGTTTAGACATCCCATCCAAATAATCTGAGATCTCAGACTATTGGATTGTAATGTTCCTCTTCCCCCACAGGTTGTTGGAAAGGATACCAATGTAATGTTGGTTGCTTTGGCTGCCAAATGCCTTGCTGGACTGGCTACTGGTCTCAGGAAGAAATTTGGACAGTATGCGGGTCATGTAAGTATGCAGGTCACTACACAGAATACAATATCTGAGGTTAGCACTGGGCTGTTACTGGCTCCTGCTGCTTGAATATGAAACTCTTCTGTTAAACTTCTAACAAAGTGAGATGAAAAAGAGCATCTACAGGAAGGCTTCCCCACCTCGCTTTCCCTCTTTTTTAAAGGAAAAATAAGAGGACTTCTTAATTTTTAAACTTATTTTAAAGGGCTATCTTGAATAGGCTACTCGCACAGTGTTCCTTGAAGTAGTACAAGTTCAGTGTGTTTGTTTTTCTGTGTATGGGGCAAACAGGAGTTTCCTTATTGTGCACTCTCCTAGAGCACAGTGGGAAATCAAACATTAATTTCAACTTCTTAATACCTTGGTAACAATTTTTATAGGTTGTCCCAACTATCTTAGAGAAGTTCAAGGAGAAAAAGCCTCAGGTCGTACAAGCATTGCAAGAAGCCATTGACGCAATCTTCCTGACTGTAAGTGCATGGCTAGTAGTGTTTTAAACAAGTTTAGCAGACCATGGTTTCGCCAGAACTAATATCCTTTAACCAACCATTCTAGACCACGTTACAAAATCTAAGTGAGGATATATTGGCTGTGATGGATAACAAAAACCCAACCATCAAGCAACAGACATCCCTCTTCATCGCAAGAAGCTTTCGTCACTGCAATTCTACTGTCCTTTCTAAGAGCATGCTGAAACCCTTCTGTGCTGCGCTTCTCAAGGTAAAAAAAGAAGTTCTTAGCATTGTAGAGGTCTTTGTTTGGCTGAAAGTAGTATGTGGAACTGGAGAGTGTTTCTGTAGTGATTCTTGTGCTGGGAATCACAACAATCATGAACTGTTTCGTAGAAGAATTTTATTTCAACCAGGTAGGAGAGCAGGCACCTTGTCTTAACTCTGGAGAAGAAAGGAAATCATAGAATTGTAGAGTTGGAAGGGACCCTGAGGAGAGATGAGACCGGTATGAGAGCAGTAGCTCTCCAAAGGAAGGAAAGCCAAAATAAGCCAAATAAGCTTTGTAGCCTTTAACACAATTGCTTTTTTGTGCTTGGTTTACTATGAAAAGGGCTTACACATTGTGCATGCTTACAATAAAAATCCAGGGCTTAAGACAAATTGTAAGAATCAATGCAGTTAATAATTTCTGTCCTTTTGCTGCAATGCTTAATAATAATCAGTGGTGGAGCATCATCCATTTTTTTTTGTTAGATTACTGCAATATGTTATATGTAGGGCTGTCTTTGAAGATAGTTCAGAAGCTTCAGCTGGTGCAGAATTTAGCAACCTGGTGCTCACCAAAGCAAAACAGCTTGAGCGTATAACACCAATCCTGGCCTGACTGCACTTGCTATCAATTGGTTTTTGGACCTAATTCAAAGGGATGCTCTTGACCTATAAAGCTGTATGTGGCTCAGTTCCCCAAGGACCACCTATCGCCATATGAACCAACCCAGGCTCTGCAGTTGTGATTTGAGGTCTGGAGGCTTGACTGGTGCCAGGCAGAACTTTTCTCTGTAACCAGACCTTTGACCTTTAACTACATGTGGTGTTTTAGAAGTGGGCATGATTTTTTAATGTATCTTTCCCTCCTTGGTTTTAATCTATCAATGTAGGATTGGTCCCCCCCTTTTTCTCTCTCTCTCTGTTTGTTTGTTTGTTTGTTTGTTTGTAAGTCGCTTTGGGTTACCTTGGGCAAAATAAAAAAATGAAGATATGTAATAAATAATAATAGTGTGAACAAGAAATCTAGTTGGCAAACTCTTCAGGTCTTGTGTTTTTGCTACAGCACATTAATGATTCGGCTCCAGAAGTTAGAGATGCTGCATTTGAAGCCCTGGGTACTGCCCTGAAGGTGGCAGGTGAGAAAGCGGTGAATCCTTTCCTAACAGATGTGGACAAACTAAAACTAGACCGGGTAAGTCTCACTGTTTGACACTGAATCATCAGGCTTTGGCAGTTTCTAAAGACATCAGCATTGGGGAAGGCCTGTACATGGGCTTTAGGCCACTGGTGGAGAACCTCCACAGTTCGGGTGCTGCATTTCGGCTTGTAACCAACTTTCATGTGGCCCAAGGCAAAATCATGCTCTGGGGCCTCCACCCCTTCAGTCCTGAGCCTTTCCCAGCAAGAGACAAGCAGTACATAGTGATGGGGAAGGAGCTTCTTTAGGAACGAAGGGGGAAAAGATGGTTAGACTTAAAGGAGCTGTGCTTCCATGTCCATGAACATCTTGTTCCCAGTGCAGAATTTGCCACCTCTGCCTGAAGGAAGCTTTCAAGGAGGCAAAGTCTTTTCTTTTCCATTCTGTTGAGTTTTCCTGTTGCTAAGTGGCCCTTCATATAAAAAAGTTCCTTACCTCTGAGACTTCACTAAGCTTCTTTGATTCCTCTATTTGCTTTAAGAGTGGCTGGGGCAAACCAGTCAGATGGGTGGGTTTCATATAAGAAATTATTATTATTATTATTATTATTAACGTTATGCAGATAACACCTCAAAGTAACAAAATGCGTTAGCATTCATAAGAAGAATTATAAGTGAGTCTTGGAGGCTTTAATGGTTACATACTGAAGATTTATTGTAACTCCTTTGGTCTTCTGATCTGTCCACTAGATTAAAGAGTCTGCTGAAAAAGTGGAGCTGGCTGGTGGTAGTAGAGCCAGTGGAGGAACCGATAGAAAAGAGAGCAAACCTGTTGCTGGGAAGGCTCCAGCTCTTTCAGGGGCTGCAGGGGACAAAGATACAAAAGATAATTCCAAATCTGGTGCACAGAAAAAGGCACCTGCGGCTAAGGTAAGGGAAACGTAATCAGTTTAATTATTGAGTAGACCTATATAAAGAACTAATTCCATGTTCACAGTGAGAAAGTACACCAGCTACATTGGCAAATGAACAAATAGGGAGCCAGATGTTTTTCCCAGGGGAAGGGAGTGCTCTATCTTGGGAGCTACAACAGATATTGGATCATATGGACATAGACTGACTGCCCTTTAATAAGTATTGATGTAAACTATTTAGGGTATTTAAGGGTAATAACTGACATTTTGAGTTGCTATCAAAATAGAATTGTTTTGGTACAAAAAAGGGAAACCATTGCTATTGAATTTTGCACCAAATGAAGTATCCAAATGCATCTTCGAATACAGTCCCAAGGAAAGTTAATTACAGTATTCCAGTTGGTGCCTATTGTCACACATACCTTAGTTGTATTGATATGCCCTCAGCCTAAAACATCACATTTCGATGGCTGAGTATATGGAAAAACCAGAAATGTGATGTAGACAGATGCTAGTCTTTTGAGAAAAGGCAGTCTCGAAAATGAGAATCCCTTTCTTTTTTTACTTTTCACTCAATTTCCTACCCTCATCCCAACAGCTGGCGTGGTCATCATTTTAAAGCATCAATCCAAGCTTTGCTCAAGTTAATTCAGAACTTTAACTGACTTTACCTGCTGCTTTCTTCCTGTGTAGTCTGGTGGCCCACCCAAGAAGGGTAAACAAGCTGCAGCTGGTGGGGCAGGAAGTACTGGAACAAAAGGCAAGAAAGGATCTGAAGTAAAGGAGATATTTGAGCCAGAACTCTCGGTGGGTGCTTCATCTGTGTTAAAATTCAGTGTAAAATGCTATTTTTTAAAAAATACCTGTTCATTATTTTTTTCCTGTGAAGGGTCAAAGCTCAGTAGTAGAGCATCTGATTTGCATGCAGAAGGTCCTGGGTTTAGTCCCTAATGGCATCTCCCCAGATAGTACTGGGAAAAGGCTTCTGGAGAGCTGTTGTCAGTCAGTGTAGACAGCACAGAGCTGGATAGACAAAGAGGTTTGATTTGGTACAAAATAATGTTCACATTCTAGGACGCGGAGTGGCGCTGTGGGTAAAAGCCTCAGCACCTAGGGCTTGCCAATCGAAAGGTCGGCGGTTCGAATCCCCGCGGCGGGGTGCGCTCCCGTTGTTCGGTTCCAGCGCCTGCCAACCTAGCAGTTTGAAAGCACTCCCGGGTGCAAGTAGATAAATAGGGACCGCTTACTAGCGGGAAGGTAAACGGCGTTTCCGTGTGCGGCTCTGGCTTGCCAGAGCAGTGATGTCACGCTGGCCACGTGACCCGGAAGTGTCTCCGGACAGCGCTGGCCCCCGGCCTCTTGAGTGAGATGGGCGCACAACCCTAGAGTCTGTCAAGACTGGCCCGTACGGGCAGGGGTACCTTTACCTTTAATGTTCACATTATTTGAGTCGCTGTTAGGTCTAAACAGAGTGGTATTTCCCTAGAGTAAGTCACAAAATTAGCAAAGGCAGCCTTTTTTTTTTAAACCAGGTATAATACTTTTGTTCTGCATCTAAAGATCAGTGTGCTTATGAATATGCTGAAGACGAAAGGGGGAGAGAACATAAAGGGATTAGAGAAGGCCAGAATGGGAATTGTTTGCTAAATTACATAGTAGTAGTATTCAGGATCAGTTGAAATGTTCTAGCCATTTGTGTGGACACCAATTTTAGGACATTTTAAAAGCAGTCTTGTAGTTTATACACCTGCCTACCATGGATGTGAAATGGCTTGGCTATTCTTGGCCCAAATAAAAGGGAAAGCATCAGATGTTTTATAGCAGTCTTGCAAGGCACAAACCTAAAGTTTGTGCACCACAAGTACAGTTCAGTGTAGTGTTAATTATTGCACCATTTTGTACAAGTGCTCTCATGGGTATGGTTTTCTTTTTAATTTAGGTCCCTTGGCTATATAAAATATGCTGCAGCACAAGAATAAGCTACCAAAATAAGAATTTTTTCCTTTTCTCTTTGTTTGCAGATAGAGGTTTGTGAAGAGAAGGCTTCAGCTGTCCTACCAGCTGCTTGCCTACAGCAGCTAGACAGTGGCAACTGGAAAGAAAGGCTTGCTTGCATGGAAGAATTTCAAAAGGTAATCAAGAGTGTGGTGTTTTGGAAGTTAGCCTGAATCAGAGAAGTGGTCTCTTGAGCTGTAAGCACCACCTGTTCATAGTCTTTGAAGTCCACAGAAACCCTTGGGCATCATACTATGCTTCATAACCTTCTGGACTATCCCTTTCTTACTAAATGCAGAGTTTGTTCTGATGGGACATGCAAACATCTTTTTCGAAGCTAGAACACTATTTCTGGGAAATTGCATTTCCCCCTCTATCAAACATCCCTCTTCAAATTCATTAGCTAGTCTTGTAGCTTCGCTGATGGAGAGCTGTGAATTGCTCCTTCCCCCACACCTTTGCTTAGGCTATTTCAAAAACAGTTACATTATTGTTCTGTTTTGGTGTGTTATTTCCTCTTGAGGCTGAGTATTCCTTGCTTCTACAGTCCAGCAAGTACTTATGAAGGGTTTAGGGCAACCAGTTTTGAATCCCCATATGATGTTGGTCCCATCATTCCTGCCCATTGGTCACATTGGCTAAGGATGATGGGAGTCCCAACAATAATTATCTTCCTCTCTCCCCTGCTCACCCTTGGTATCTTGCTATCCTATGTTCTCCCCTTGATAGCTGTGGAACACACATCTCACCTGTTCATGAAAACTTTAAACCAGCCCACACTGTTAGCTTTACAAAGATGGAACCAAAGTGATGGGGTTGTATGGTGAAGATTTATTACAGTCTTCATCTCAGTCAGCATATACATTTTGTGTGTTTCAAAGTCATTTTGACTTTCCCTTTCCTTAAGATAACAAGGGGAATGGGGGAGGATATTTAAAATCCTGGCTTAGAATTCAAAATCTCCAAAACAGAGAAGCTGCTTTTGATAATTTTCATGTGAAACTTTTAAAATTGAAAACTCCCCTTCCTAAAATGAAGGGAATAATAGATACATCTTTTGTTAAGATACAGTGGTGCCTCGCAAGACGAAATTAATTCGTTCCGCAAGTCTCTTCGTCTTGCGAGTTTTTCGTCTTGCGATGCACGGTTTCCCATAGGAATGCATTGAAAATCAATTAATGCGTTCCTAGGGAAACCGCCTTCAGACCAGGTCCGGGGACAGGAGTTCCCGCCCCGCCGCCCGGCTTCGGAGCATCGTTCCGAAGCCCGGCGGCGGCGGGAGGAGGCGTTCCCGCCCCACCGCCCGGCTTCGGAGGAGGTCCGAGGACAGTGGGGAAGACGCGCTGCGCTTCCCCGCTGTCCCGGAGATTTCCCTATGGGCTTTCATCTTGTGAAGCAAGCCCATAGGGAAATTCGTCTTGCGAAGCGCCTCCAAAACGGAAAACCCTTTCGTCTAGCGGGTTTTCCGTCTTGTGAGGCGTTCGTCTTGCGAGGTACCACTGTAATAGATTCTGTGGATGCTAAATGGAGACCTGACTATAACTTGAAAAAGAGTTCCCTAATGAGTGCTGGATTGTATAATGTTTCACATTTTCTAGATTTTAATTATCATCTTCTCCTACTCTCTAAGGCTGTTGAGCTGATGGATAGAACTGAAATGCCTTGCCAGGCTCTGGTAAGGATGTTGGCCAAGAAACCTGGATGGAAAGAGACCAACTTTCAGGTAAAACAACACTGTTGTGCTATTAATGGAGCTACTGCTAGGAAAAGCTGTAGCATTAACTACTGTAATCTTTTATAGCAACTGAAGTCCAGCAAAATTACATTGGTGTTTAGGAAAACGTTGAGAACTATTCTCTTCAGAATAGTATGCTGAATCAACCAAATCAGACCTGGGTACATACAGCCAAAGCTACAAGGCATGGGCTGAAGCTACATTCACATCCTTTATTTTTCCTATGCAGGTGATGCAGATAAAACTTCACATAGTTGCTTTGATTGCTCAGAAGGGAACCTTCTCCAAAACATCTGCACAAATTGTGCTGGATGGTCTTGTGGACAAGATTGGTGATGTGAAATGTGGGAACAATGCAAAAGAAGCACTGACAGCAATAGCGGAAGCATGTCAGTTGCCTTGGACTGCTGAACAGGTATGTGGAAGGCTAACAATAGTATGAAACCAGTTTTTACATGTTTATCGGTTGTTTATTTTAGTTAGTCTTACTGCCATACTCTTGTGGCTGCATGAGTTCTAGCTGTATTTTCAAAAGCAGTAATTCAATCAAAGCTCTCTTCATTCAATGTTAATAGAAGTTTTTTTCTCCTCAGTTTTACGTTGTCCTCCTTTTGAGACTAAATTATTGGGAGCAATTCGCTGATACCACCGGAGGGGAAAGTGCTCTTGAGCTCAGAATCCCACTTGCTGGTTTCCCACAGGCATCTGTTCGGCCACTGTGGGAAAAGAATGCCGGCCTAGATGAGCCATTGGCCTGATCCAACAGGCTCTTCCTATATTCTTAAGATAATTGCAACAAGTTTGTGTGGCCATGTGCCATAAACTGCCTTCCAACCTTTTCTGTCTCATGGGCGGCTTAGGTGAAACTGTCAAAGGTGCCATTACAAAATGGTTGCTGCAGCAGTATGGCTAGCCTCAAAACGACTGGTTCATGGGTAGACCTAAATTGCTCTGTTCATCCACCACCGTCACACTCCCTGTACACAACAAAAGGCTTCTGCTTACCATGTGCAGCAGCTGATATCTTGTTAGCAACGGAACTGCCCCATGCTGCTTCCTCTGACTCCCCCCAAAAAGCCTTTTTGCAAAGCATGGGCAGCAACAAGCCAGATCACCAGGTTGGAGGGACAGGGTGGTGCGGAGGTGGGGGCCAGGTTTGTTATCACCAGAGGATAAAGCTCTGGGAAAAGGTCATTGCTTCAGATTCTTCCAGCCCACTGCACAGCTAAGCAATGGCAGGTGCAGGAAGTAGAGGCCTTGTCATTTGGCTAATTTTCTTTTTAAGGCTTTAAAAAATCCAGTAGAAGGGAGTGGAGTGCCTCTTGGGTGCTGTTTGCAATCTCTGTTAGTGTCACTGCACTCATAGGTATCATGTCTATTTTAGAAGGTTGCATGTTCCTGATTTGTGGAGGTGGGTAAACTCTTACGTTTTCATTCTAGGTAATGTCAATGGCCTTTTCTCAGAAGAATCCAAAGAACCAATCGGAAACCTTGAATTGGCTTTCAAATGCAATTAAAGAGTTTGGGTTTTCTGGGTAAGTTTTAAAATACTAGAATAAAGAGCTTTAATATAGAGGAGCCATTTGACTCATAGATCAAGCACTACAGTCAGTTATTGTATCATCTGGCATCACCTAAAATGGGTGGAGAACCTCAGGCCTGGGAGCTGAATATGGCCCTCCCAGTTTTTCCATCTGGTCCTCTGGACTCGCCCCTGTCACACACCCTCTTCCTAGGCCACATCCTTCACCAGACTTGTGTTGAGTATATTTGTCTGGCTGAAATGTGTCTTTGCATCCCCCATGTGATAATTCTTTGTTGTTTTCCTGGCATTTCCAGCAGTCACTAGGATATTCTTGTTGGTGTTATATTCCATTAATCTGGTGTAATATCATTATTTTATAACAATTTTCTTAAATTCAGGCTTAAGGAGAACCTGTGGGATTTCCTTTAATGTTTGAAGACTCCATCATTACCCCATGGTTTATTAAGTTTCTATAGCTAAAGAATTTCTGGTTGGTTCCTGTAATTCAGTTATAGACTTACCTGGGTCAGAGAAACTACTCTAGAATTAACTACAGGCTTATCTAGAGAGATTTAAGATGGCTAATAATAGTCAAATGATGGTCAGAAAAGACACATGGCCAATAACTTTCTGATTCTTAACATCTAACCTTTGAAAAGTAGTGACAGTAAGGTGAGGCAATGTAGTTGTTCCAACTCTGAAAGAAAGTTGGAACAGGAAAGAGGTTTTTTTTTTCTTGCCCTACCTTCCATTCTTTTGTTGGACTGACATCTAGTCTTTCACTAAAAACTAAATACATCGGGCCTGTTTACCCACTATTTCCCCTGTCCCACGTTTCCTGTATAATGTGCAAATTCTCAGCAAGGAAGCTTCAAACCACCTGCCTCAGGAAAATGGAACTAGTTCAGTTTTCACTATTATCAAACTCATTTTCTTGTAGGTGCCATTTGAATTGCAATCCCATTGTGAAAACAGACAAAATACATTGTGTAAATAAGAGCTGAACAGAAAACTAGAGATTTCAATTCATTGGCAGTTGCTTCTTACAAATTGTTCCAAAACAAACAAGTAGCTGTCCCGTATCTTGCTACTTTATATGCATTGTTGTGCTGCTTTCAACTAACCTGTGTGTTCTCTCCCCCCCCCCCCCCCAGATTGAATGTAAAGGCTTTTATCAGCAATGTTAAGACTGCTCTTGCCGCTACAAATCCTGTGAGTAAACTTCTCTTCAAACTTAAGTTCTAAATACAGTCTGAATGGTTGAAATTGAGCCTTTCTTTTTCCTATTTGACAGGCGGTGAGAACATCTGCAATTACCTTATTAGGTGTCATGTATCTGTACGTGGGGCCCCCTTTGCGGATGTTCTTCGAGGATGAGAAACCTGCTCTTCTTTCCCAAATAGATGCTGAGTTTGAAAAAGTAAGCTTCTTCCGAAGTGCTGCAAATGATTGTATTCAGCAGCTTATTGCACCAATTTAGGAGCCTTAGCTTGTGTGACTTTCAGTTAAGATAGTGTTGTGCAAGCATGTGAACCAAGATGATGTGACTGTCTAACCACTGCTAACACCCACCCCCCAAATATGCATTCTCTTTTGACTTTTCAGATGCAAGGACAAACAACACCTGCTCCAACTCGAGGCAATACCAGACACGTGGCTGGCAGTGGAGATGATGGGGAGGAAGGAGATGAACAAGAGGATGCAGGAAATGATGTTGTGGATCTCTTGCCAAGAACTGATATCAGGTTTGTATGGCTTCGGCATGCCAAGGACAATTTTTATAGCTACAACTTCAACATGCAAATTTATAGTTACTCATCTGTAAGCTATGTTGTAAATTTGTATTCTCTGTATGCACTGTTAAGATACTTATAGTGTATTTCATCTTGTTTAACAGAAACTATAATCTGAGGTGCTAACTCTTCCTCTTCTTTTTAGTGATAAGATCACATCTGAATTAGTGTCTAAGATCGGTGATAAAAACTGGAAAATCCGAAAGGAGGGTCTGGATGAAGTAGCGAGCATAATTAATGAAGCCAAATTCATACAGCCAAACATAGGCGAACTTGCACCTGCCCTGAAGAGTCGTCTTAATGATTCCAATAAAATCCTGGTAGGTTATTTTAAGTTGTAGAATTGAAAATAAACTTTTTGTAGTCTTGTCATCTTTCAGTTATGAATACCAGTTTCATTTAAATCTTTCATGGAGGATTGAAATGACAGTGTTATCTAGTATGACATTTTAATGCAATTTAATCCCTTTCCTACAGTAAGGAGCTCTAGAGTTCTACAATTGCTAGTTTGTCTATTGATGTTGATGTTCTTTTGGCACAAACAGTGGAAATGGTACAGCTATAAATATACTCTGTGCACCTCAGAGAACCTGCTCTGTGGCTGTCAAAGCAGAGGAAATGCACTATACTACTGAAAGAACAACATTACTACAATTGAGCTTTGTTAATCCCTTTGTTGCACATTCTCCAAAGCACAGCTGGGCAGATTTCATAACTCCCTGTTAATGGTGCTTCTGTTTGTCCTGAAAGTCTACTACAGATGATCATGGTTCTGTGATTTGAAACAAATGCAAATTTAAATTTAAATTACAACACTACTTTGATTATAAATGCCCATAAAATATGTGTGTTTGTAGCTTTCCCTACAGTTGCACATGCCGTTTTCCATGTATACACATTTGTTTTCCAGTGTGTGGACAGTAATTTAATTATTTTGTTACTTTTTCCGCTTCTTATCTATCAAAAACAACAACAACAACAAGTCTGTCTAAACGGGCATCTGTTTGCAACCAAGTTCCATATGCAAGAAACTGCCTAGACTGCTTGGTTTTGTACTTGCTTGGAATAGGCCTTACACTTAAATCAGTCTTTGGGGAAGCCAGAATGTGCTCACCACCCTATGATATGTTCGTTGCTGGTTTTTAAAGTGACCTGTCTTTAAAGACCCAGAATTGCATAGCTCCCTGTTATAATTGGAGAGAGGCTGACGGAGACAGCAATTAAGAAAGAATACTTGTGAGAAAGTACCTGAACTCTGTGTTTTACTGTTGTGAACACACACACACACACACACACACACACACACACACACACACACAGTGCGGGGGGGGGGGAGCTTGGAGGCAATAAGGAGAGGGAATGCTAACCATTCCGCAATGCTCGATTGGAACCAGTATCCCACAACTGATCAGAAAAAAACCTACAGTGGTACCTCTAGTTACGAACTTAATTCGTTCCAGAGGTCTGTTCTTAACCTGAAACTGTTCTTAACTAGAGGCGGGCTTTTGCTAATGGGGCCTCTTGCTGCTGCTGCACCGCCGGCACACGATTTCCGTTCTCATCCTGGGGCAAAGTTCTCAACTCGAGGTAACTCTTCCAGGTTAGTGGAGTTTGTAACCTGAAACGTTTGTAACCTGAGGTGTTTGTAACTCGAGGTACCACTGTATTTCTATATAGATTCACAACTCTGCTGGCTTTTATTGTAAGGGTACCTATACTATCCAGTCATTTGACCAGCATGGGATCACCAAATGGCTTAAAACCTTAACGTTCCAAAGCTCCCATGCTCACCTCACTTCAAATAATCTAGGATGTGGCAGACCCACATGGCTTTAGATTCCTCAATTCCTTCTTTCTCCTATGTAGTCATCCAAGGAGGAAAACAGTTCACAGAGAGAGCAAGAGATATGGTCCTACCTCTCTTTAAAACCTAAAAACCTTGATGATTAGAGCTCCACAGACTTGGGCAAATCATGAATGACAAAAAGCCCTGGAGTAATCTAAGCACCCTTCTGCTAGTAACACTTCAGTTAAGAATCCCAGGAAAACGTTGTCGTCCCTCCCCCTTGTGTGTGTCAGAGAGAGAACAATAGATAGGACTGACACCCAGGGAAGTAAACATACATCAACATTTCCAGTTTCCTCTTTTTCTGATGTTTAGGCTACAAGTGTTTACATAGCAAAAAAAAACCTGCATTCAAGAGGGAAATGTTGGAACCTCAGGGTTTGCATAACTGCAATAATTGGGGGGGGGTCACAAAGGGGAAGGAACCCCCCAAATCAGCTGAATGAGGACGGAGCATCCAAAGTATCCACAGAATACTGATTCATCGCAGAAAATCAAGAGAAGGGATTGAATGTTGTCACTGGGAATGTGAATAGTAGCACTCCACAATGCAACATTTTATTATCTACAAGTTAGAACATACTGCTTCACAAGCTTCTGAAAAAGAGAGATATGACACACTGGATCATTAAAATGGCCAGAGCAGGTAGACTTAAGACAATTTCAGAGTTCAAGTTCATGTGTTTCTTCTGTTTCCAGGTGCAGCAAACCCTGACCATCCTTCAACAACTTGCTACTGCTATGGGCCCAAATATCAAGCAGCATGTGAAAAACCTGGGCATTCCCATTGTCACAATTCTTGGAGACAGTAAGGTAGACTCCCATATTTCTCAGTACAGCCTGTAGGAATGAAGGCTATTTGAGACCAAAATCACCTTGTTTCTTGTTTGAATATGACCTCATTTAACACTGACATATACCACTGTCCCTTATTAAAGTTACTGTCCTCCTCCTCCTCTCTGTAACCACCAGTGTTGTGTGGTGTTGGGGAGCTGGGAAAGCAGTGTGGCCTTATTAGCTGTGTATAAAGAGTGCTGTGCAGAAAGAGTGCGGGGTGGACACACCCACCACTGGCATGCAGCGCTGCTAATATTGGATAGCATTAGTATACTCAGGATTCAAAGTTTTGTGTCTCTGTTGTGGGAAATGTACACTTTTTTGTATGTGCTGTAATTTCCACGTCAAGAAAGAGGTGTAAGTTGAATATTTTGCTGAGTTCAGGTGCTGTCTGTCCACAAAACACTGAGGTGTTTTGATAGGTCACATTAGCACTAATCCTCGTTTGACATGCACCATGGTTCCTCGTTCAGCAAGTGATTAGTGCATGGAAGCTGAGTCAGAGTGAGAAGGTTTGAGGTCAGTTAGGGAAGAGTGGGGAGTACAAGGAAGACTAAATTCCTTTCCTTCTCCCTCCAAAATTACTTTGTAAGTATCATACACAAATGTGTTAGACAGGTAGGAACTCCTTATAAAAGTCATGGAATTTTTTAATGGCTTTCCACTTGGGCCTGTATCGTGAGAAGCCATTGTTCCCTGACCCTTGCAGTCTTTCAAGCAATCTGTGTACTGTAATAAAAGTACCTTTAATGGGAAACATGGAGGGAGAGAAAAATATTTGCAAAAAAAACCCCCAAACCTTGCTCTGTTGATTTTCTTACCGCTGCTGAAGTTTAGCATGTGTAAATCTTGTTTTTTTTCTTCAGAGTAATGTCCGAGCAGCTTCTCTAACAACCGTGAACGCCTGGATAGAGCAGACAGGCATGAAAGAGTGGTTGGAAGGGGAGGACCTTTCTGAAGAGCTCAAGAAGGAGAATCCTTTCCTAAGGCAAGAGGTAAAAGATTGTTCCATGTAAATGAACTTTGCATTTATCCTTTGTCAAGAGAAACTGAGAAAAGCTACTTTATATTATGTCAAATTAGGTGGGTAAATTATATATGTAATGTAGTTAAATGAGGCCTTTCTTTGTATTGTACTTTTGGATGCTCCAGTTCCTTTTAGTGTCCCAAGAGTGGCAAGTATCAAATAGGAATTTTCTGAAGCAGTTTGAGCGTTCATTATTTTGTTCTTGAACAAACTGTAAACTTGTACAAACAACTATTGTGTTTCCTGCGCACACCTGAGCCTGAACTCTTTGCAGCTCATTCGAGAGAGGGGGAGCAAAAGTGGAGGCCTTGCTCTGTGAATGGAAGTCTGTTCCCCTCAAGTGAGCAGGAGTAAGCCAGGCAAGAGTGGATTATTCCCCTAAACCAACTACACCAGACAAGATCACAACACACAGTAATAGTGATGAATATCTCAGCAATACCTTTCTCTCCCCTTTAGCAGTTACTTTTACCCCTCACTGCAGTTTCAGTCATGCATGCTCATATCTTCTGAACTGGGAGCAGGATATTCCTATGACCACAACTAAATAAACTGTGTCATCATTTGGTTGTTACATTTGAGAAATGTTCTGTAGGACATGGAATAAGATTTCTGGGAACCTTCTGAAAACATTGGATTGGCAGAAAATGTGTGTATTTATGTCTAGCCAAGGTGTCTATCCAAGTATTATGTCTATCCAAGGTGTATTGCTTTCTGCAGAATTAAGGGATCTTCTTTCTTTTCTCCCAGCTTTTAGGTTGGCTGGCTGATAAGCTCCCCACTCTCCGCTCTGTTCCATCAGACTTGGTTTTATGTGTGCCTCACCTATACTCTTGCCTTGAAGATCGAAATGGAGATGTCCGTAAAAAGGCACAAGATGCTCTGCCATTCTTTATGATGCATCTAGGCTTTGAGAAGATGGCCAAAGCCACTGGCAAGCTTAAGGTATAGCAAACAAACAAAATAGCTGAGTACAAATGGTGTGTGTGTGTGTGTGTGTGTGTGTGTGTGTGTGTGTGTACACATCTGCAAATGTCTCTCTGTGTGTAACATTTGCTTTATGGGAAATTAAACAATGGAGAAAATATAGTTCAGTAGTAGAGCATTTGTTTTACATGCCAAAGTCTTGAGATCAATCCCTGGTTTCTCCAGGTAGAGATGGGAAAGAATTCTCTCTGAAAACCTGGGGTCAGTATAACCAATATTGAGCTAGCTGGACAGATTTTCTGATTCTGTATAAGGCAACCTATAAAACTGCAAATTAACAACTTTGTACATTGGATGAAGCATATTCACAATATTGTTGGTACTGGGAATGTGATCACTGTCTTCTTTCAACTATGTTGACCCCCAGATGACTGTTAAGAAAAAACTATTTTCCATGTATGTAGTGACTTGCAAAATAGGAGGCATGTGCCATTAGGTGCCTTTTAAATTCTTTCTTTTGCTTTCTAGCCAACTTCCAAAGACCAAGTACTGGCCATGCTTGAAAAAGCCAAAGCTAATATGCCTGCCAAACCTGCTCCACTTTCCAAGGCATCTTCCAGAGCAGTAGGAGCTGCTGCAGCCAAATCTCAAGTTGCATCAGGTAATCTTTCTTCATTCCATTGACATCCCACATTGAGCAAACCTGTATTTTAAGAGTAATAGAGGTTCTATTATATTTATAAGCCAGGTGTGTCTACAGATAGACACTGCAAAATCTAGGAGATTATAAACAGGATCCTACTGAAGTTCCTTGGGTCTATAGCATAGAAGCCTGTAATCACAATCTTATGGTCATGATGTGCTGTGTGAGCAAGGAGCAGTCATTTTAAGCATATTGTTTGTAAGTTTAGACCTATCTGAATTATTTCCACAGTGGTTTCACATTATAAAATAGAAAAGGCTTTAGTTTTTTGCCTATCATGTTTCTTCTCAAAAGACCTGGGAGACTTACAAGTGGCTTGGTCCTATGTTACCCTCAGAATATGTGTAATTTGCAGGAGGTCTCTTGTGGTCAATTGACAAGAACAATTTCTTTGCCTATCTTGGAATACTAGCTGAGCAAGCCAACACTAAAGGAATGGTCCCCCCCCCCTTTGTATAGATAAGGAACATTAAGGGTAGAGCAACTCTAAGCACTCAATCAATCTTAGATACTTCTGGATGTACAATTTGCTGCAACAACCAGACAAATATAAGTTTATATTGTGTCTTAGTGATGGTTTCCTTCCTAATAAGAACCAAATTAATGCCTGGATTCAAAAAGGTACTTCTCAAGGGTATGAGTATGTCTTGTGTGGATTAAAGAGTGTGGATTCTTTGAACAGGAGACATATTCTGACATAAACAGAACATTGCAAAGCATTTGTGAAAGTTGCTTTTAAAAGTAGTTTGCAATGTGACGTGGTGCAAGCTGAAATCTGCTTTATGTGGGGGGAACTTGTTGCATGCTGGGTGTGGTTCCAGCCTTATTGTGTAGTTAAAATTATGTTGATCTGAAGGTTCTGGTGAAGATTATTCGTCCAGCACCATGGAGTCCAAGGCTGATGCCAAAAAAGCCAAAGCAGGAGGAACAGCCCCCAAATCCAAGGTAAATTCTACTTCAGCACAATGGAAGTGGTCTACAAGGTTGAAGTCTAGGAAGTTTCATTGTGTTTGTGTATATTTTACATTTAGTGTAAACTATATGGAGATTTGATAATTAAGAAGTTTAGCAATCCTGTTCTATAAAATAAACAGTTTTGTGGTAATAATGTGCTCTCTGTCTGGAGCAAAATCTCAAAATATATTGAGGGTGGGGTTTGTTTTAAAGGGGGGGACTGGGTAGCTGGGATAGCCAGAGTTTTTTAAGAGCCACTACTAGGAATAATAGATATTATTGGACTGAAAGGGACCCATCTGATTCCATGTTAGGCCAGATGTGTATGTCCATTTACATCCATACTACTTTTAGGAGCTGCTTATTGCGAGTGATGGGAGCTCAAGTTGGTGGGCAGAGCCAGAGCTGATGGTGGAGCACTTTTTCGCTCTGTCTCTGCTGCCACCATCACTCTTCCTCTTCCTACCCTGCAGCAGCACTCAAGTAACCTTTCCCCCCTAAGCCTAGTGCTTCCCCTCCTCACCCCATCCTGTAGTAATGAGAATAAACAATGAGTGAGAGAATGGGAATTTTATCTCCAAGTACAATTGCCATGTCAGGGATTGTGATTTGGAAGTGGGGAGAAGGATGGTGATGCACAGGGAAGGTTTAATCCTCCCTTCCCTGTTAGGCAGTTAGGGTTTTAAAAAGTCCCAAATGGGTCCTTTTTTCTAAACCTAATTGCCACGAGGAGCTGAGGAGAGGAGTCTGTGGGCTGACTGTTCCCCAGTCTTACCTTTAGATGCATTGTAGTTCCTATTTGGACTTTGTAAGCAAGTACAGCAGGCTTGCACATAACAAAGAATGGTCCATATTTACCTTATGCAGCACTCAGAGGGATTAAAGATATTGTTGATGTGGCATACACCAGAAATATAATGGTATGATTTGGAGCCTGCTATTAACCACTGAGCATTTTATGACTTATTTCAGCATTCTGATGCTAATACAAGCCTCACCAAAGGCAATAGCAATGTGACAAAGAACAAGCCTACCAAACAGGTAATAAGTGGGTATCACCTGTGACTAGTGCACTGATGAGGAAGGAAATCTTGCTACACTAAAAACCTGCGCACTATGGTGGGCTTTTTCTTCATAGTACTAAAATATACACCTGAAGGCTTCAGCACACATTTTAACACAACTTATGAGTGGGCAATCTCTTTCTCCTGCATGCTAGCGGGATAGTGTTTCTTCTGCTGAGTAAAACATACTTGGAGTGCAGTGCTACACTACCTGCTCAGAAGTAAGTGCTATTGAGTTCAATGTAGCTTACTCCCAGGTAATTGTGTAGGATTGCAACCTAGGAGATTGTGATTTTGAAAGAGTGTATTCAGTGTTGTGGTTTTTTTAGGGTATACAGGGGAAGAAAGTACCAAGTAAATCCAACTTGAAGGATGATGATGACCGATCTGGTCCAGTTTTTATCTTAGTACCAAATGGGAAAGAGCAAAGAATGAAAGATGAAAAAGGATTAAAGGTAAGAGAAATTAACAACCTCTGATCTCTAGCAGTAGCAGATACCTAACTACTGTAAGTTAAATGCTATTCATTTTAGGAGTAACCTGTTAATGCTTTTTCATTTAAAAAAACACGGCTGTGTTTTCCACACAAAAGTGCTAGAGAGGAAACATATGAGCTTGATGCTTACTGCTTTTTTGTATAGCACTAAACTATGGTTGCTGGTTAGGCAGGTTTTGGGTTTTTTTAGGCGGTAACTACTGCACTTTGTGGTAGAGGACTGCTTTACCCTACCACAAAGTGTTATGGCTAGAGTGGCCAACGTTGCTTTTTCCTCCTTTTCTTGCTGCATGGGCCACTCTAGCTGCACCACAAGAGTGGTCTGCATGTCAAGTAAATGGCCGCTCTAGTCACACCACTTTGTGGAAGATCCACTTTGGCGGGTCTTGCCAAAATGCCTCTTGGGGCGGGAAGCAGTGGTGGGGGAGGGGGTGCATACCAGCACCTCCTTTTTTCAAATAAAGCACTGTTATTGAGTATGAAATAGGTCAATGCAATTGGCGTAGGTTCAGTCTAATCCACTTCAAAGGTTATTGTGAGGGTAAAATAATACTGTAATAGGAATTGAAACAAAATTTATTGTATCCATATTTAAGTCAACAGATACATTTGTGAAGGAAAATATTTTCCATCTCTCTCCCAACATGAATTCGTTTTGATATCTATATAGTTAGAAGACAGGTACTATTTACATATTTTTTTAACCTAAACCACCTAACACCAGATGTGTTACCAACCAGATAAATCATTATAGGTATATTTTCTTTAAAATAAGCAGTCTCCCTCTCCTCTTCCTAACCTTGAGGTGATTTTTTTAGGTTCAGGGACTGAAGTTAACGCTGTTCACACCTTCTCTTGAGCAGGGTGCTGATACTGTTTCCCCCCCTCGCAGGTTTTGAAATGGAACTTTACTACTCCTCGTGATGAATATATTGAGCAACTGAAGACTCAGATGTCCAGCTGTGTTGCCAAGTGGTTGCAAGATGAGATGTTCCATGCAGATTTTCAGCACCACAACAAAGCTATTGCTGTTATGGTTGAGGTGAGAGGACTGTATTTGTGGTTGTAGATGAAGAATTATAGTACAACATTGGTGGTGAAAGTATAAAGGAGGTTTCCCAGAGCATGCAAGCTTTGGAAACTCCCTGTTCAACGCAGAGCCCTACATTATAGTCTCGTAAGAATAGGGCAATTAGTATCAGCCTCCCAGTTTTCTCATCTAGGCCTTGTGCAACAGGTGTATACAGTGAAGCTAATTATAGGAGCCGACGCAAGTAGCTATTATGCATATGCGGGCCAGCCATTTTTCAGTGTCTGGTACCAGGAAAGTTTCAGAGTTTCTGTTTTGGCTTGTCAGATGACTCTTTAATTTTATTTTAAGTGCTGCCTATTTGTCTGAACTTGACACTGCAATTTGCTTTTTCTTCTAGCACTTGGATAGTGAAAGGGATGGAGTGATCAGCTGTCTGGATCTAATCCTGAAGTGGCTCACACTGCGATTCTTTGACACCAACACAAGTGTCCTGATGAAGGTCCTGGAGTACCTCAAGCTGCTTTTTGCCATGCTGAACCAAGAAGAGTACCATCTAACTGAAAATGAGGCCACCTCCTTCATCCCCTACCTTGTTTTGAAGGTATCCAAATCTGGCAAAAGTTTTTGAGTCACGTCACTCACAAAATACACTAAGCCCACCTTTCTCTGGAGCCTGCAGAACCAGAACTGGAAAACAGTTACCATTCTAGCCAATAGGAATGAGTATTCCAATTTCCATCAGTTCTGCCTTTCATGGCGTTTCCCACTCAGGGGGAATATGAACCTTTCTCCCTCCTTGCTGTATCCAGTGGTCCAAACACCCAGGGTGTTCTTTTTTTAAATGGATTTTTACAACTCGTGTATATATATCATACAGTATCCATCATTTATCCCTTATCCTCATACTTCCCAGTATTCTTTTCCCCCAGTCACTGGAAGGCACAATGTTTGAGAGAAAGACTTGGCTGGGGTGGACTAGGAGCCAGCTCCCTCCAGAATAAGCATACAAATGGCTTCTTCCAGCTTCTGTAAATTTGCAAATATTTCCTCCTCACCTTCCAGGTTGGGGAACCAAAAGATGTTATCCGCAGAGATGTGCGTTCCATTCTAAACAGGATGTGCCTTGTCTACCCAGCCAGCAAGATGTTCACTTTTATCATGGAGGGAACAAAGTCAAAGAACTCAAAACAGCGGGCAGGTGAGATGCTTTAGCACAGAGGTTTCCAAACTTTTCATATTGGTGACACACTTTTTAGACATTCATCATTTAACGACACAGTAATTCACTTTTACTATCAAACCAGAGGTTAAACTAACCCCTTTCCAGCCCTGGGAGGAGTGTGAGGATCATTCGTGCAACACACCTACACACTGCAGCTGACACACTCAATGTGTTGTGACACAGTTTGGAAAGCTCTGCTTTAGCAGAAGCTGTTGGTCACTAAAATGCGCTGTTTAAGTTTACAGAAACAAAGCCTTGTGGTCCCTTATACTACAATAATAATGTCATAAGATTTTGTGGACTTGAATCCATTTCAACATAGGAAGCTGCCTTATGCCACTGGCCCACATAACTCATTATTGTCTACCTTGAGGGATGGCTAATGCATTGCCCTCCAGATGTTGCTGTACTAAAGCTCCCATCATACCTGACCATTGCCAATGTTGGCTGGAGCTGATGAGAACTGTAATTCAATAATATCTAAAAGGGACCACATTGGCTACCCTGGTCGACACTGACTGGCAACAGCTCTCCATGATTTCAGGAAGGTGTGTCCTGATGCTAGGATATCCTGGCGTTCGTAAGCTAATTTTCACCCATTATGCAATTTTTACAAAAATCATTATTTCTATTCAGCCAAAGGAAACTGAGGTTCTTGATGAGTTGTAATTCAGAGGCTTTATGCTGGAGTTTTGGATTAAGTTTTTCAAGCAGTGCTTTCTTGAAAACTTATAGGCAAATGAATGAAGAATGTGAACTAGCAAAGGCTTAATTCTGGGTTACTCAGCATTCTTGAAGACAAAGGATTGCATCCATTTTTCTTCATATACACAGTAGAGCAATTGAAAGTAATGTACATTTGCTAACTAACATAGGTCTAATAATTTAATTGATTTTGTAACTTAGTTGGATACTACTCTACCTTTCCCTTGCAAACACATGGGGTTCATAAAATTACTATAAAAGTTCCTATTTTTATTCATAATCAGATTTAGAATATACAAAAGCATCAACAAGTATTTTGTAAACCAAATGGGTGTAGCCTTTTGTTTTCATAGATGTCCATTTCTGTTTGGTTTCTCTGTAGAATGCTTGGAAGAGCTGGGATGTCTTGTTGAATCATACGGCATGAATGTGTGCCAGCCAACTGCAGGCAAAGTCTTAAAGGAAATTGCCATTCATATTGGTGACAGGGACAACACTGTCAGAAATGCTGCACTCAACACCATTGTAACAGTTTACAATGTTCATGGAGACCAAGTGTTCAAGCAGATTGGAAATGTGAGTAAACCAAAATGGACAGGCAATATTTAAAATATTGAATGTTTAGTAGTGTGTCACTCAGGTAATGTCATGAATGGATAATCAAGTTCCTCAGGTCAGTTGCGATTAATGTTGAAAGCTCTGTTTGAGTGTCAAGAGCAAATATACTTTTCTTTTTTCTAATGATGAATTCTGAACTCTAGAACAGTTATGAATTGTGAAGCAGGAGTAGGTGCTGTCTTCCTTGTAAGGAATGTGTATTTATAAACAGCAACATACAAAAGCAGTTTGGCTTCTCTGTTTGCTTTGAGCCTTGTAATTCAAAATACTTTAGGACTATTAGAGCAGGGAGGAGCTGAAGGTAATTGCATCAGTCACAGGAGAAGGCACATACAAGCCACTCATCCTTGTCTCACAAACTGGCCGTGGCATACTGATACAGTGAGACAGCTTGAGACACAAAGCAGAAGCACATAATATATTCCATGATTCCTGTCTGCATTGAGAGGTGCACTGGGAGTAATAGGAGCACCTGGAATGCACCATAGGTAACTGCAACGCAAAGAGAATAGGTTGGTTTCCAAAATTGACAAGGAATTTGGGGAAGCAGTAGCCCCTTTGTTTTATTACATAGTTGTGCATATAGGAGAAGATAAAGTTGCTCTCAGATCTTATTGAAAAGTAGCTTCACATGGTTGTCCTCTGAGGTGCCATTTGATAAGAGGGGCTGGGGTGCACTTGCCTACAGGAAACTAGAAGAGGAAGTTCCCAGGGGAAATGGTTCCTTCAGTCTTTGGTTCCTTTTAGTCCATAACCACTCTTTTGATTCCTAATCAGGATTATATGGGAGGCAATGAAGCTTTGGCTTTTCCTTCCGTCATGAATACCTGATTTCTCTAATTCCATCAAATTCTTCATAAATAGATGTTGCTTTTTCAGTGGTTCAAACTATATAATTCTTCACTAAGCAAGTATTATTGGAATCATATTTTTCCCCCAAAATTGCTGCTTCTCCAAATTCCTTTAGCCTGTTTCCCAAACTGGACTATGTTTCCTTCACAGTGCTGTAGAGGGTGGTGTTGTGTTGGTATTTTATTTAATTAAATGCCAGATTCTGCCTGTTCCTACTTGATGCTTGAAGGAATTTTGGTACACTTTATAACTAAACAGGCAGTACAGCAGTAGGCATAATTGCTGAGTACAGGAACTAGGCTAAGGGGTGGGGTTAGCTGTATTGTAAGTCTAGTAGTACACAGGAACAGCAAAGGTTTTGAAACACTCTTAATGGCATTGGAGTCTGAACTAAGGAGCATACCTGTCATAGCACTGAAAAGTTGCTGCTCTTGTACAGCTTTCGGAGAAAGACCTGAGCATGTTGGAGGAGCGAATAAAGCGGTCTGCTAAGAGGCCAAATGCCACTTCAGCAAAGCAGGTGGAAGAGAAACCACAGAGGGCTCAGAGTGCCAGTGCCAATGCTAACATGCTGAGGAAAGGACCAGCTGAAGACATGTCTTCCAAACTCAAGTATGTAAAGTGGGGAAATGCAATGTTTGCCTGACATTTCCACAGTCTGTGCAAAAAGCATACCTTGCTGTTGCCTTGTGTTTTTGTCTTTTGTTTTAATCATCTATGTCTGTATGTGTCGCAAACTGCAAAAAAATGCTGCAAATCAAAATGTTTGAACCTTACTTCATTTGTTTTGTCGTGTCTTGAATGCTTTCTAAATGGTATTGTGCCTTTTTTCACTGCTTCTCCATGGACAGAATTATGTATCGCACTTATAGGATGTAAGTACTGACCACTAAATCCTTGGTAGCAGGGCTCTTATAGCTTTGTCTTACCTTTCCCATGCCCTAATCCTAAACATACTTGAGAATAAGTCCCATTGATTTCAATGCAACAATTCATATTAAGTGTGCTGTTTGAGAAGCCTGGCTTCAAGTTCCATCTTTGCTGTGAAAATCATTGAGTGGTGTCAGGCAGGTTGCTGTTTCTTGGCTATGTTTTTGTTTTTTTTAAATAATACTGATAAAGTGGCTTACCTCTCAGCTGTAAAAGAGCTAAACTTTGCAATTTTCAGGAATCTGACTAGTGTCAGCAGGGATACATTGTAAGACCAGATTGCTTTAACCCTTCCAGTCTTGAGTCACTGGTAGAAGATTTGAGATACCTGGAGCCTGAACAGCATCAAATGTAATGCAACAGCTATTATTTGGGAAGCTCATATAAGGAAATTAAGAAGTAAATCTAAGCTTAAAACCACTTCTGGAAATGGAACGCTTCTTGTTCCTAATGCCATGTGCTTTTTTCTATTCTAAAATGCCCTTTTGTGTAGGCAGGCTCTAGCAAAATAGGCATAATAGGGAGTTGAATTTGGAGAGTGCAAAATTCATTCTAGGGCATTTTGTGCTTGCTGGGCTGCATTTACTGTAATGTCTTTCCCTTATATGGGAAGAGAGCCGAATAATGAACCTACCGGGATTGTTTTACTGTCACATTCAGTTTAGCATTGTGCAGTAGAGCATGTCTTTGCTGCTGCCCCTGCTGCAAGGCCTATAGGTGTTGAGGGGAAGCCAGCAGCATCTTATCAAAAAGTTCTGGATTCCCAGCACCTACGGTAATTGCTGATGGGGCTGAATAGATTTCCTTATCTATGTTGATATGGAAGATTAGGAACTAGTGATAGATGCCAGCATGGATTGTTGCATCAGCCATAATAATCGGGTCCACAAATGTTAGCTTGGCTTAATAGCCAACCCTTACTTGTGATCACTATGAACTTTTCCCCAAATCCTGCAAAAGCCCAGAGAGAAAGAGAAACTTATTTTCTCTCTAGAGTCCTCTGTGAACCGCAAAAAACTTGGGGATAGGATGGGTAATTGATTTGGCTGTGCCTCTTGCAAAATCCTATCAGGAAGGGAGAGAAGGCACTGTTCTCCAAGTTATATGCTGCTTATGGAGAACTTGAAAAGGTTTGTGTGCGCTGGGGGTGTGGGATGGAGGGGCAGTCACCACGGGTGACGTGATGGGTAGGTTTGTGGAACCCTGATAATAAAAAAATGCTTTTCTTGGTTTCTGTAGCCAAGCCCGTAACATGAGTGGCCACTCGGAGACGACGCATGCAGTTCCACGGGAGTTTCAACTGGATCTAGATGAGATAGAAAATGATAACGGCAGAGTGCGATGTGAAATGCCAGCACTTGTCCAGCACAAACTGGATGATATATTTGAACCAGTTTTGATCCCTGAACCCAAGTGAGTGCAGATCAAGGGCTGCTAATGAGGCAACGGGGGGGGGGGGGAGAGAGAGAGAGAGAGAGTGTGTGGTTTAGGTATATCAATCTCCTATATGAAGCCAAGTTCCCTTATATAAAGGAAGCTTCAGGGAGAAGCTTTAAAATGTGGAAACTATGTGTCAAACCAGGAAGGCTTTCAAACTGTACTTTATATAGCTGCTTATTCTTTCAAATATCATCTCCCTTCCCCAAATATTTTTATTAGCCACATGTACAATGGCTAATATCTTCATTCACATTTCATACTAAATTCTTACCAGAGGTATGTTCAGAATGGTGTGCATTAAACATGGTATTGCTGTGCAGCTATGGAATTTACATGTTGCTACACTGGGCATCCTGAGAATGGTATGGTTCCCATTGAGGTCACAGGGCATATTTTTTCTTTCTTACAGGCTAAGGCAAAGGTTGGAGGTTGGGTTGGGGTATGGAATCTTAAAGCTTATTGTGGACAGTACTATCTCCTGTTCATAGCCTTTGCCAAAATGTTCAAATTCTTTGAAAGCCTGGATCTTGAAAGCAGAATAATGATGGAAAGGGTCAGATATATCAACATTTTATCTGCATAAAAGGTTTTATGGTTTACTTTGCCAGTTATGCACAGCCATTGTTGTTATGTGACAATACTCTCTGGTAAAGAGTACCAACACCCCTCTTTTTGCTGCCTACAGCAACCTTTTTCTGCTGGCACCCACAACATTTCTTTATCAAGATATGAGTACCGGCACCTTTCCTTAACCCCCCACTCTACACAGCCCTTGATAAGAGAGATCCAAATATAACTCTGGGGACAACATACTGAGTGGGGTAGGGTTGCCCCCATTAAGGTGGCTTTTGTGTAATACCACAGACATTAATCAACTTGCTCCATCCACTTTAAAGAAAATGGGGTGCTTTTAATCTGAACTGCCTGGAGATGACAAATTGCTTCTAATCTTTTAACCCAGGGACCTAAGTGACTTACTGAATCTACTGCCCTTTAAGCTATAACACTGTTTCTCCACCCAGGATCCGTGCCGTCTCTCCACACTTTGATGATATGCACAGTAACACAGCTTCCACCATCAACTTTGTCATCTCCCAGGTAGCCAGTGGTGATATCAATACTAGTATCCAAGCTCTAGCACAGGTGAGTGAAGCCCCCTCTGGTTGGCAGCTACATAACACTGATGGGGTCAGCAAGTAACATGCGAGAGTGATGAGTTGCACATTTGGTGGAGCTGAGTCTTGGTGACACAAGTGCCACTCAGAACCTCCCTGGTGACAAAGCCAAGTGCACAGGGGCCATCTGACTCGCTGTTCTCGACGAGAAAGAAAAGAGTGTGTTAGTGCAAAATGTCCTTTTCCATCTCCCAGGTGGATGTCTGATGCTTGCTTCAGCAGCACATATACTAAAAATCTCACTACCATAACATAGGCTGGTTTAAGCTTGATGGGGCCTTGGGTTGCCTGTTGATGAGATACAGGCAAGATGGGGCAGGCTCATTGCTTGCCTTGCTATGTGTTGCAGCGATGGAGCAGATTTCATGCATGAAAATGAAACACCAGAAAATGTTATAGAATCATTGATAGGCTCTTAATTAAGCTTTAGGTAATTAAACTATGGTCTGGCTTACTTGGGTTGTAAAAGTGGGTTTTCTTAGGACGTAAACAGTATGTCTGTTGGTACAGTAGATAACAGGAAACTATATGGAATAATTTCTAGTTTATTGCAGCAAAACCAGAGTTTTATGGCAGTTTATATATTTGTTATACTAAATTATTAGCCTTTAAGGGGCCACAAGACTCTTCATTTTTCATGCTATTCATGGAAATGATACCATTATTAAAAACTTGCTATAATGTTGGGTTTGTCTGCAGATTGATGAGGTTTTGCGACAAGAGGACAAAGCAGAAGCTATGTCAGGCCACATTGACCAGTTTCTAATAGCTACCTTCATGCAGCTGCGACTCATTTACAATACGCACATGGCTGATGAGAAACTAGACAAGGATGAGATAGTCAAGTTGTACAGTTGCATCATTGGAAACATGATTTCGGTAAGGCTTTTGATCGGGAAAACGTGGTGGAAGTTTCAGCCAGTAGAACCAATTAATACTGTCTTTAGTTTAGTTTTTGTTGCGCTATACAATTGCCTCTTAAAGTACTGTAACACTTCTGTGCTGCAAACTATTTTGGTATCTAGTTAGTTTACAGCTTTGATCCACTCTGGATGGACTCCTGTACCTGCAAGTTTCATCCTGCTTTGTGAAAAAGGAGGAAAACTTGCAGCCATTTAAAAAAATTCTATTATAGAGCTGGGGACTTCTTTGGATTTAACCGGAAAGACACAAGAGCAGTTCTGAAGCATATATGGTTTCTTACAGATACAGATTAAAAGCAAATCCTATACTGATGCTAATCCCTAACTTTTATCAGTATTTTTATCATTCTTGGCAATAAAAAGCTTCAGTGAAATGTATGAAAATAGGTATTTACTTCCCTCAAATCAGTAAAAATGTAGGTTTTTCTCTTGTAACTTCTAGGTAGCAGCAAGAAATGGAGTTTTGGGGTGCTAATCTAGACTGTAGTGTTTTATCCTGAATATATCCTGGTATCTAACACTTGAATTCCATTGGCAGTTGTTCCAGATTGAAAGCTTGGCCCGGGAGGCCTCTGCAGGAGTGCTGAAGGACTTGATGCATGGCCTCATTACCTTAATGCTGGATTCGAGAGTTGACGATCTAGAGGAAGACCAGCAGGTTATCAAATCAGTCAACCTATTGGTGGTAAAAGTTCTGGAGAAATCTGATCAAACAAACATATTGAGGTAAATAGATTTTTGCTAAGGGCAAACATCTTAAATCCCTCATCACTGCAGCCTCTTACCACAAGACTTAGCATGTGCTACAATTTGAACACCTGCTTGATGAGATATTATTGGTCTTCCTTGTTATAGTTTATTACCGCATTGTCAGATCTTTCTGCAGTTGCTGATCAAGTTACACTAAACCCAGGCAGTCTTTTAACCTTGAGGTTTGTTCAAATCTCTGTGCTCTACGGGTACAAATCTGAGATCTGATCCAGTCTTATCTCTAAAAATGCTGAATGATCTCATTCCCTTTATCGGTATTTTGAATAACTTGAGCAGTCTGAACCTCTCTTTAAATCTATTTTAATTTTGATGCTCCAGCAAGTTTTGTTGTATTTATATTGGATTCTCTCCCCACCCCCTTTCATGGTTTTATGTTTTGCTTTGTATTTCAGTAGTTTTTTTTTACCTATTTATTGTAAGCCACCCAAAAAGCTTGAAGTTTTAGAACAGCATGCAAATGTAAATAAAAATAAAATTACATTAAATTATAAGATAATAATAATGAAAATGTTGGTATTGTGCAAGAAATTGCATAGCACTGTGTTAAGAAGCTGAACTGGCCAATCAGTTTGTGTTGTCCCATGTATTTCTGGAGACACTTGTGGAGTTTGTATCGTTAATGCTGCTGCATTTTTTTCATCCTAGTGCCCTGCTTGTTCTTCTCCAGGACTGTCTATTAACAACAGCAAGCTCTCCCAAGTTCTCAGAACTAGTAATGAAGGTGTGTATTGTTCTTGTTCTGTTTTTTATTTCAATTTCTTATTGCATAGTGATTGTGTATTAGCAGACTCTCTCATTACACCTCTTCATGGTCCTTCTACAAAAAAGTGTGGTTATTGGCTGTACTGGAAATGACTCTAGCATGAATGTACAACTTAATATTGCTTGATTTGCAAATCACATTAAATCTCAGTTTAAAACTATAATGTGATGTGAATGCAGAGCATGCTTGTTTGTGCTGTTGAAAACTTACTGCTTCTTTTCTGCACAGCTTCTGCTCCTGCCATGCTTCTGGGGAACAAGCCATAATCTGACTTGTTGTGGCCTCTGGGCTTGTGGCTTGTCTCTCTCCAGCCAAACAAGAGTACTAACCAAGGTTTGTTCTTTCCTTAATGCCTGTGATTTGTTTGGGAGAAAACAAACTCGGGCTCAGACATCACAACATGTCAGGTTCCTGCATTTACCTAGACATGTGAATGCTCAAAAGCATGAAAGGGGACATCTTCATGGCCATTGTGCCCTCCTCCCACTCCCCAACCTTCCCTGCATTGTGTGGGAAGTCTGCAGGGGGCCTCCGCTCACAAGTGCAGGATGAGTCTACTCCTATTCAAGCAAATGCAAGTAGAAGCCCCGTGCAAACTTCCCCACACAATGCAGGGAAGGCTGGGGACTGAGTGGGAGGTTGTAACATTTACAAAGATATTGCAGACAGGACTTGGAGCATGTCTTATGTTTGGGCAGGCACCTGAACAAGCCCATTGTGAAGAAATAATCCATGCGTTATATCATTTTAAGCTCAAAGAACCAAGTTCAGAGATGACATTCTGAGATTACTGTGAGGACTTGCTTTGTCTTAATGTTTATCAAAGAAACCATCTACCTTTCCCCCCTCCCCCACAGTGTTTATGGAGAATGGTAAGACTTCTTCCTGAAACTATCAACACTATCAATCTGGACCGAATCATGTTGGACATCCACATCTTTATGAAGGTCTTTCCAAAAGAGAAACTAAAGCAGTGCAAGAGTGAATTCCCAATACGGACACTGAAGACTTTGATTCACACCTTGTGCAAGCTGAAGGGACCCAAGGTGAGAGCAAACTGCTTCACCCCAAGGTCCTTATGATCTCTGGAATAACAAAAGGTTTCTTAATTAAAAGGTATCCCACTTCTTCCTAGCTTTTGGATCATCTAACAATGATAGATAACAAGAATGAGTCGGAGTTAGAGGCCCACCTGTGCAAAATGATGAAACACTCCTTGGACCAAACTGGAAGCAAGTCTGACAAAGGCACAGAAAAGGGAGCTTCTCGCACAGTACGTATTCCATATTTTAAAAAATCGTTAAACATGACACCCAGGTGTGAAGCTCGTTAGTTTACTGAGCACACAACTGGAATATTTTCTGAATTGTGTCGTGCTTTTACCTCGGACCATTCAGAAGACTGATTAAGCTCTTCAAGTATCTCTGTTCACTTTTAAAGGAAGGAGAATGCAGCATGATCTGCCTGTCTTGCCTTCCTCTTCCCCTTTCATGTGTAGCCAACAGAAGAGAAAGCTGTGTGAAGAGGGAGTGGCTTGCTTCTTGGCATAAACTTTGTCTCCTCTAGGACAGTAACATTGAAATTCAAATCCATGCAAACTTGGTGCAGCACAACTGCTAACAAGTACTAATGTTAAAATGTACATTTTTAATTTAACATAGTTGCAACTTGTGCCTCTTTAATTACAAGGTTATTCTTACTGGTGTGTGCTAATGCTAATGCCCATTGGCTTCTTATTAGCTCAGCTGGTTCCCTGAACAGCTGGATGCTAGGACTCCTCACCACCACCACAAGGTTAAAAATGTCTATGTTCTGTCCAGAGGTTCATCTGAAACAGAATGTGGAAACAGTGATTCTCACCACCCCATATGTATGTATGTATGTATGTATGTATGTATGTATCATAGGTTGTAGAGGTTCAGAGCAGGATAGCCAAGAGGTGGAAGAGGACACATCTGTTTCTTCGCCACAGTACATCTTTAATCCTGCTTGGGGTTGGATTCTCACACAAACCTACAGCTAACCATAAACCTGTATCATTGCATGGTGGTTGATGCAAGTTTTTCCCAGTCCAGTAATCCTGTGCTTCCAGGGCACCTAGTGCATTCATGGTTGACCAGGTCTTGACTTATACTGCAAGACCTGGTACAGTTCTTGGCTATTGAGCACCATGTCGTTGCATAGACTTACTACTTGTTGGTGTTGGAGATTCCTAATTGTGCAAAATATATGGAATCTGCAGCTGACCACTCTTACTCTAATAGCAATAGCAACCAACACCTACTAGTTCAGTCAGGACAACTTATCTGCCCTTTATTATATTTATAGAAATGCTTCAACTGTCTAAACTGTCACCCCTCTATTTTGGTAATATGTCTCAATTTCTTTTTATAGGATGAAAAGACACCAAAGGCCAAAGTGAATGATATTTTAGCAGAGATATTTAAGAAAATTGGGTCTAAAGAAAACACTAAAGAGGTGAGGGCTTTATTACCATGGTGGGAGGTGAAAAATTAGGAACATTGGTACTTATAATGAATTCTCAAAGGGCTCATTTGGGAGTGTTGTCCATCATGAAATAAAGAATATAGTGAATCGGCTTGAATTTGATTCATGAGTCTTAATGAAAACCAGCTATTGGTTGATTAGCAAAGAAGAGTGGATCCTAGATGCACTCTGCATTCCAGCAGGAGGTAATCTTCACGGTAAGTACCAGTCCTCCTTTGCCTGTTGGAGTAGGATTCTTTCCAGATTGGGATATTTTTTTTAAAAGCACTTTGATCACCTGGATGATCTAAATCACTGTTCTCTCATGGCGCTCCAGTGCTACTATACACAGAGATTGGGACATTTTAATGAGAGGGGTGCTAAGGTGGCAGCTGTTGGAAAGTGCTATGATGCATAGTGCCACAGGGTTACATTGTGCCTTGCATGCCAGTGTGATGTATGCTGGCTGATTCACCTGGCTAAGGGAAAGGTAGATATGATTGTTTCCTCATCTGGATGGGTTAAAGGAGTCAAAATGCTCTGTTGTTGAAAAGCAAATGTGTGTTGTGTGGATGTCATTCTGTGGACTAATTCTAATTACAGTGGTATCTCTGATTAAAAACTTAGTTCGTTCTGGAGGTCCATTCTTAACCTGAAACTGTTCTTAACCTGAGGTACCACTTTAGCTAATAGGGCCTCCCGCTGCCGCCGCGTGATTTCTGTTCTCATCCTGAGGTAAAGTTCTTAACCCGAGGTACTACTTCCGGGTTAGCGGAGTCTGTAACCTGAAGTGTTTGTAACCCGAGGTACCACTGTATTGTTGACAGTGCTCTGGATGGTGGTAGATGTTAGGCGTGTATACCAACCACAGGTTTAGGTTCAGACCCTGATACGGCACTTGGGAAAACAACCTGCCTCAATCTGAGGTGCCAAGTCAGTCCAAAACCATTTCAGATTTCCTCTTCCCAGTTAATTATTGGGAAGTAACACACACACACACACACACACACACACACACACACACACACACACACCATTTGACAGACATGGATAAAATTTGCTGGCATATAAGCCCCTCCAAAGCAAATAAATCCTGCCAAATTAAAAGCAGTTTGGCCCTGGGCCTTTTGTAGTGGACACCTTCAAACTCTGTTGTGTTTACCAGTTTTGCAGCACACTCACCTTTAACCCTAAAGCTGGTGATGATTTTGTAAACGTGTAACTTTTGAATGACTGAAGCTCTTCTTTCTGCAGGGTCTGGCAGAGCTTTATGAATATAAAAAGAAGTATTCTGATGCAGACATTGAGCCCTTCCTAAAAAACTCCTCACAGTTCTTCCAGAGCTATGTGGAACGAGGTCTCCGACTGATTGAAATGGAAAGGGAGGGCAAAGGGCGCATTCCTTCTACAGGTAACTCCCAGAGCACTGTGACAGCATGGACTAGAGGGAGCCAATGGCTGCCATCAGGCTTTCTTTCTGTAGGGGGCTTCAGAAATAGTTCACCTGTTCTTTTGTAACTGGTGGTATGAAATATAGGCATGAAATTAAAACATAGGGCAATTGCACAATAGTCTCTCACCAAGCATTTTTCTGTTGGCCTCAGGAGGTAATTGCGTTTAACTTTCCCCCCTAAGAGCTGGTTCCTGGGCTGCGTAGAAGCAAAGAAAATTGTATCTCCTGATCCACAAGCTTCAGATCAGCAAGTCCCACCATCCCATGTTACAATGCAAGAGGGGAAAGCAGCAGCACGAGTCATGGGTCACTTGCGCATTGCCTTTCCTAATTGCTTTGTAACATACGTGAAGGCTTGTTCTCAGCCTTCCTATCCACGAAAACATTAGTAAAAGCAAGTAGTCTGCAAAGTGAATCAACAATGTCACTCCCACTGCAGAAGTAGGCATATTAAAAGACCTCTGAACCAATAAGGACATGTCCTGGCATCTGAACTACACTGGGGCCACTGCTGCTTGGCTCATTTTCCTTCACCTCTTAATAATCATCAGAAACCTCAGACTGCTACATAGGAAGAACCCACATCTTGGTTCTTTCCCATAGCCAGTGTTGCTCCCGTTTCAGGACAGGCAGTGCTGGCAGGAGTAGGAGCCATGCGGTGGACTCATGGTCCAAGGCTTCTGAGGTTATCCCCGGAGCACAGAAAGTGCAGCAGCTCCTACACCACACGGACCCTGAGAAGCATCACAATCCTCAGTTGGTGTCTGCTTGGACTCATTTTTTGTGTTTGTGTTTGTTTTTTGTTTTTGTTTTTTCCATATTCCAGGGGTTTCTCCACAGATGGAGGTATCGTGTATCCCTACTCCCACCAATACAGTCCCTTCATCTATAGGAAATGCCAATGGGGAAGAGGTGGGGCCTTCCGTCTACTTGGAAAGGCTAAAAATCCTCAGGCAACGATGTGGCCTTGACAATGCAAAGGTATTCTCTCGATTTACGTATGCGGCAGTGTCTGTGTTTCAGCTTCCTCTCTCTTTCTCTAGTCCTTGGTGAATCCTTTTCTCTCATGGCATGTTTGCTCTTGGGGCAGAAGGCTTGACACATCTTTGCTTGCAGACTACTTGCTTTCGCTAGACTCCTTGGGGCAGCCAGTTGGGACAGGAAGCTACTTCAGGCGCTGCACAGAACTGAGGAAAGACAAAGCACGAGTGATATCACTTGAGCTGCTGTTTTCCCTGTAGCATAGGAGGGGCTTGCTGATCTTGCCTGTCATGAAACCATTGAGCCTCTTGGGTGATCAATTCTGAAGTTCATTTGATCTCTCAACCAATGATACACATTTTTCTTTGTATGTAGTGCATGAACTGTCTGATAGGGGAAGGCCTAATGTATTTTTGCCTCCAAAGCTCTAAGCGTCAGGCTTTTGCACTACTGCTTATTGTTCTATGAGCATAGGCTGCACTTGAAAGAATGGTTTTGTGGCAATAAAATATTTGATTTGCAAAAAAATAATAATAATGTGTAAAGGTTACAGAATTAATCAGTGCATATTGAGCTGTGACAACTAATAAAATTGTAAAGAAACATACTGTTTATATGGGGCAGAGATGCTAGAACATTAATGCCTGATAAATCACTGGAGAAACTGACCCAGGACCACATCTAGATAAACTTTGGAACAGTGTTCAGTGGTTCCTTAGATGTGTGAACCATCTAGAAGCTCCAGTTGAGCACTTTCTAATGAGAGTGGGGGAAATGGAAGCTAACAAGTTGTGACCTGATTTCTCACACTGTCTTTGAATTGTTAAGATGTTTTTGGTTCAGTCACAAAGGTATTGTTAGACGATTGTTTCTACAAAGACTGGCTCCCTCTCAGAATGGAATAGCATCAAAGTTTCAGCTTTGTGTCTGATGTGGACTCAAACAAATGCCATGTGTTAATTTATTATGCATCAAGCGCGCTTGAGCAAATTCCTTCCCAGCTGACAGATGCTGTATGTGGTGAAAACGCAATTGGTGGAGGAGCAAGCCAAGATGCTGAATCGTTCACTTTAGCTATCCCATAATCAGGATTGCACTATAAGCACGGGAGTATGAACCCACTCATTATTCTAAACCCGTAAAAGGATCAGCACACCACCTTTTTTTGAATGGTTTCCAAATAGCAAGCAGAACAGAAAATGCTCTGGTATTGATAATTTTTGCTTTAGAACAAGTGTTTTGAGCATTGTTTCTGTCCACAGCAGGAAGACAGAGCACCCCTGACCTCCCAGCTGTCCAAGCCATCAGTCCCTACAGTTGCATCCTCCACAGATATGCTCCACAGTAAGCTTTCACAGCTCCGTGAGTCACGGGAACAATACCAGCACATCGATCTGGACTCCAATCAGACCCACTCTTCTGGCATTGGAACCACCACTTCCTCCTCTGCAGCATCCAATATTGATGACTTGAAAAAAAGACTGGAGAGAATAAAAAGCAGCCGCAAGTGAAATTGCATCAGACAGCGTGGCTGTTGAAGAGCTGTCCATCTTTAGTTTACTAAACTAGAAGTCTTCATAGTTAAGTGGCCTCATGTAGGCCTTCTGTATACAAACTGGTTTATGTGTATAATACAGCAGATCTTGGAGGAGGATCCAAGTCATTGTGGCACAAGTCTTTGTACATACTTTGCTTCTCTGTGAGCATTTATTGACCGTAGAAGACTGTCTGTATTAGTTTTAGTGTACAGAGCTGTAAACAACCATTCTCTTCAATCCAGTTTCTCATAACTTTATTTGTAAAGTTGTCTTCTCTTTCTTAGCTCTTAGAAGCTCTTCAGTGGTTTTCCTTTTATTTTTAACAACTTCTTCTCCATATAATCCTTGAACAGTTTCTGTACGGACGCATGGCATGACTTAACTAAGTGTCTTTTTGTAAATAAAGTTTGCATTAACTCTCTCTGGGAGCAGCAGTGGCTGTTGGTGAGAAATGTCCATCCATGTTCTTAGTTACAAGTGACTCAGCATTTCCAGTTGTCTGTGAGCTGCTGTCTAAACCTTCACAGCAGATTTACTTTCATGGAGAAGCTGAGACACTAACATTGCAAGCATGCTTCAGGTTGAAGAAATCTTTGATTTCTATTGAGAGCACTGTTAGTCTTACCATGGCTTCCAGAATAGCATGGGGCAGAGGCAGAACATTTCACCCCCTAAAAAACCACTTTCCAAGCCCTTCTCTGTATTTTAATCTAGTTAGCCTACAAGTGCTAGAATGCTCAGGTTCCTTTTGAGGATTTAGTTTCATCCATTTTGAGAACTGGTTTTTTTGACATGGTGGATGATCAGTATCCTACACTAAAGACATGTTGGCCTTTCCTCATATGTCAGTTGCTATACATGCTGGAGCCCAGAATATTTCAATGTGCTCTTAGATATATTTTTAGCTCTGCTGTCAGCCTGAAAGTTTTGTAGTAAATGTATGATCAGTGATTGCTGCTAGTGGTTGAGAACATAGTCTTGGGGGCACTGTTTCCAAAATACATGTGTTCTCAGAAGGTGAATTATACTGTGGCAGTTGACAGTCATGTGGTTGTGGGGAATTGTTCTGGAGGACTTGCTGCTTTTATGTATGGGTTACGCATTTGTGTGCCTCTTACAATCTGAGACTCAGAACTGCTATAGCACACAGTTGTTGGAGTAATTTCTAGGTTAATCTTCCCTCCTCTGCCCCTGCCTTGGATATTTTGACATAAGTGGCATTGCACCGGCTTTAACATGCTCCCAGAAATACCAGCTCTTTCCTGTGGCTGACAGAGATTTAATTTCATTTGCATTTCTTCGTGCTTGTTAGACGTTGATTAAATAGCATTTACTATTCACCATAGTTTAGTGTTGCATCAAATCAAACTGGTTGTCTTTATAAACTTTGTTGGTCATTGTGTACACATTATGATGTGTATGCTGATTTGGAAGCGATGCCCATAAGAGGGCGCATCCCAGAGTGTGCATTATTTGCCTTCTGGGAGGACTCTGCACACGTCCCATTTTTAACTTGCAGGTTTTTTCAGTGGATGCCACTTCATATTGAATCAGCTGCCTTAGCTAGGGCTATGAAAGATTGAATCAGCACCTGTCAGCCACATCATTCTATAGCACTTTGGTGTGCCTTGCAGTGGTGCAAAATGCATACAGTTTGTGGGGCTCTGAGTTGCTGCTTGTGCACATCTAGTGATAGCCTCCTCTTGTAACTGATGCCCTGTTCCTTACTCTTATGTTGGAGCTCACACTGGTATAGTAAGTGCAAGGAACAGAGAGGTAATGGTCATTAGAAATACAATTTGCAGGGGGGGGTGTATGCGTGTCATTAGTGAGATTTGAAAATGCAATGAAGTCTCTGGCAAACTTTGTTTTCTCTAAAAAGATGCTCTCCCCACCACTAGGTGTGGCTTTAGTTTTGATACATTCTCCCCTTTCAGTGCTGGTTTCAGAAATGCCCTATTTAAGCCACGTTTAGCTTAACCTAGAGCCAATGGAAATGTTTCTACAGTATGTTTGAATAAATGTTACATTTTACTACTAAAATTCTCTGTACTCCCTCAGTCTTGGTGATCTACCTATGATAGGTACTCAAGGAGAACTAGCTCCTTTGCCTACCTGTGTCTGAAATGACAACGTCTGATCAGCTTTAGTATAAATAACAGGTTTTTTATGAATATAAACTATCTTAATGGCGTATGCACCATATCCTTATAGCACATTCGAAGCACATTCTTTCCTTCAAAGAATTCTGGGCAGTGTAGTTTATCGCTCCCAGATTTACAATTCTCACCAACCCATAACAAATAGGGCCCAAAATTCTTTGAGGCGGGAAATTAAAGATATAGTATGTATGCAACCTTTGTCAATATTCATGGAATTTGACTAGTTTTCTCCATTGTATCTTTTAATGATGCCTCACTTAGAAATGGTTCCTGCTGTAGAAAAGGCTCAATTTAACAGCCGTGGCAATGGTGGGGTACATTTCTTTGCTTGCAGACACTACTGTTTTTTGTTTAATGGGATTAAACTGCATCCCACAGCAACTACATCAAAGAACACACAAGCTGCCCTTTGGTTTACTCCCATGAATATCATAGAGTGGTGCTTGTAGTTTCACTTTGAACTATATTTTTTGTATTGAAATTGCTGGAAGAAAACATACTTCAATCAAAATGTATCTGCTTTCTGCCCAGAACCCCAAAACCGATGAACTATAGGCAACTTCTTTTACTCTCTCCTTTTTGAAGGCAAAAACGCAGGCTAAGTGTACTCCTACCTTTGTTACTCTAAGATAAATAAGGCTACATAACTTACAACTTCTTATGCTAAGGCTGTAACCCTAGCCACACTTGAGGATTTCCCATTGTATATTGTGAGGCTTGATTCTAAAAGATCCTGCGTAGGGTTATCCTGCACAGCTATTTAACTTGCTCATTCAACCAGATACAGTACATTCACCTTAGTCACAGTTTTGCTTTGCTAACTTTTCAAGTAGTACCTGTACTGCTAAGTTCCCTTTTTTGCAATTGACAACAAAGGAGATTGAGTACTTGGTCCAGAACCTTTATTGAGGTTTGTGCCAAAATACGTTTCCTTCCTTAGGCTTTTAGTTACCTGTCATATTTGACCACTATACATACATCTCTAAATCATTGTGCAGGTGCTGAGCTTAAGTTCTTTAATGCCCATGTTTCTCAGTAACCTTTTGCAACCATTTCTTCAGGCGGAAGACGTGGGTGTAGAATCCATATTTGCCATCACGATCACAGCCTTCTCCCCATGAGACGATACCTGTCTGATACCACCGATTATCTGTTGGGTTCTGGAGAGAGGAGAGTGCAAGAGCACCAAGGAAGAGTCAGCATACTGGAGAAAAGCATATAGGTCAGATAAAGAGGGCAAGCAGCAGCAGTAGGACTCTGTTTTTCAAGACTTTCAGAGCCCATAGAAGGTCCAGATCCAGGTATTTCTTACAGTGGAGCTTTATGAGTATCTTTTCTAAAAAGAAATCTCAGCCTTAATCGCAAAGATGTGGGATGGGGGGCTTGTTGCCCAACAATGCGTGTGAAGATTGACTTATCAATATAAATCGGATCCACAAGCTTGTTTCTATGTCGGGCGGGTGGAAAGCTCCCCCCCACACACACACAGAGGGCAGCATTCACTCAGAGCTGTAACGAGTGACCTGCTGACAGTGGGAGGGACTGAAGCCCATAGTGGGTAGGGCCAACCAGTCTCCATCCTGCTCAGCAGACTGCCAAATGACGAAGAGGTTTCTCTTGCCAGAGGCTGAAGTGATTGCTTTGCTTACTAGGCTCCCTGCATCCTTGCTGAAACGTGAGCACTGTTCCTCTCTAATTGATCCAGTATTTTAAGCTCAGGGCCCACCAAAGAAGTCATGACATATGTCACCCTTTTGCTGCCACTTGAGATTGATGTATTACGTCACTTGGAGCATTACACATACCTTCATGACAAAAGGGCCTCCACTGTCACCTTCGCAGGCGTCTCCTCTTTGAGAGTCCTCAGGACTGTACCCTAAACAATAAAAAGGCATTTGGGGTTGACTACAGTGGATTCAATATCCTGTTTTCCTTTTGCTGCTTTTCACCACCTGATACTTAATCTTTTAGAAATCAGTGCCTGTGTACTGCCTTCTCAAGCAACCAGAAATCTCTTTTTCCAGAAAGGGGGAATCGGCCCTTAGTTAACTAAAACTGGGATCTAGCTCCATAAATTTCCCTGTTGCTTTCACTATTCTTCCATTTATTGTCATTTCAGTATGAATTGGGATTGGACTGTGTGTTTCTGTACAGCAATGTGAGGTAGATCAGATATGCTAGGGGACCCAGTTATGGATCTCTGCGGCCGTTTTCATCACTCCATGTATTTGCTTCACCATGTGTGTATCTGCCTCGTGTACAGGATACAAGCAAATACCTGCTAAATGTATGAAGCACTCCTGTCTCACCTCTTGAGCTTCAGCCTACTTTGTGTTTCTTCTCAGCTGAGCTTTGTCAAAGGCACAGCCGTGTGTCTAGCCTGGATTTTCATCACACTGCCCACGCGAATACATTATTTCCTCTCCCCACTCCAGGCTGGGAGTTCCTGGCCTGTTGCAATTTTGCTCAGGGCCTGGTGCTAGCTTGGCCAAGTTTCTCACCTGACTGGTGGTGCCTTTCTTAGCATTAAATTAGAGGACATCATGTAGGCTTATGGGTCTTCCTATTTTGTGCAGCAGCTTCACTCAGGGAACAGTACTAGCCAGACCAAAGGGAAATATCCCTCCCTTAGACACAGCTGGAGGCCACTGAGGTATTGCCCAGTTTGTGAGGGGAGGCCACTTGTCAAGATTCTTCAGTCTGGGAGTCCAGATTGTCACCAGCCAAGGGGGTTGGGGGTAGGAGTATTTATATGGTGAAGGACAGTTCCAGCTGTCTTACTGTGGTAATCGTATCTCATCCCAGTTCAGATTGGCTCATACTCTCCTTCCCTTGAAACGTGGCTTGGCTCACTTCCAGTTGAAATCGTTGGCTTTTCCTTCAGTATTCCCAACCACACAGATACATAACCTCACCAGTTTCTCCCTCAGTTGAAAGAACGTATCAGTTGCTAAAGAAAACGTACCTGCACAGAACATGTTGTCTGTGACTCTAATCTTGGTGGATGCCTTGCAAGTTTCCCGTGGCACAATAGGGAGGTTCACCTGCTGTAGTATGCCAGGCAGAGGTGACCTGCCAGAGGTCCATGTCTCTTGTAGGTTTCCCCAACCAGTCACACGCCCTTTGTATCCCGTTAGCATCAGGCTACAGAACAAAAAACAACACAAACCCCAGTAGCTTAAAATCATTTTGGCTGACATTTGTAGGCAAAACATGTTTCCTTTTGTTATGTATATGTAATGGTTTGTCTTAATCCTAATTACACTGCTCCAAACAAAAAACTGGTGTCTCTTGTGTGTGCTGAATTCTTCAGCAGAGACCAGGGTGCTACAGGAAGGAAGGCACCCATGGTGAAGTCCTCTGTAGGTATCTAGAGCACATAGGGAAGGAAGCAAGGCTAGACTCCAGAAATAAATGGCAAGTTACATCAAACAGGATGTTTCCATTTTGCTCTTTGCAAAATCCCGAGTTTTCCAGACTGGCTGTGCTCTCATTGTATTTCTTCAACCGTGGGAATAGAAACACTCCTTAAACACACACTGTCTGTCTCACGTGTGCATGACCCCTGGCCTACAAGGTGCAATGGCTGTGGATGTACAAACCACGCATACTTTACTCTGCATTCGGCCTCTTTTGCACACAGCTGCCACATGTGCATTCTATTAGGCAAGAAGAACAAACACCATCCCTACCAGTAAATCCATCATTTGTCTTAAGGTTCAGATCTTCCACCCCAGGTCTGCACATGGGGCTCCTTTTGCAATCAGTACTTTGGACTAGGCACTCACGGTTAAGATCCGTCTAAACTTAGGCTCCCTATTCATTTTGTACTCTTTGCCCATCTCTACTTTTTAATTCAGCACAAATGGCTGGGAAGTGTGTGTCCAGCCAGCTTCCTAAAATCCTTCTGCTAGGATATCAAGTGTTCTACCTATTCTCTTTAGGCAACCCACCTTCTGTTGCAGGCAACTCCCTTCAGGAAACAGAACCCTTAAAGCAGGGGTGGGGAAAGCTTTTCAGCTTGAGGGCCACATACCCTCATAAACTGTCTTCTGGGGGCCACATACCAATGATTGGTGGAACCAGAGGCCAAAGTAGATCAAGCAATTGAGTTGTAACCTTCTGCACACTTAAATTGGAAGTAAGCCAAAGTGGGACTTATTTAAGGTTACTTTTAAGCTCTCAATATCATGTAGGTTAGCCGCACCCTACCCTTTTCTAACAGTTATATTGCATGCTGTTTTCTAATAAAGAACCTATTGAAGCTACTGCTACTACTGGGAAAATATGAACGGTTGTGTCCTATATATAAGAGCTCCAGCTTCATTTGTCTGCCTTATTCAGTTCATGGCAACCAGCGCCTGTCCAATAAATTTTGCTGCCTGAGGCAAAGAACCAAATGGTGTCCCAAGTATAAAACCCGACTTGACTAGTCTTTGGATTTTACTTCAGTAATGGCAACAGGACAGGGTCCTCTACCATGTCTGAGGACAGCAGGCTAGCTCAGAAGATGCAGGACAGCTTGAGTGGTACACAAACATCTTGCTGCTGCTCCCTACCACCCAGCATCCACTGCCTCAGTCTGCCTAATAGCAGGACCAGGCCGGGTGGCAACTTGCATCCTGCTAGTGAAGACTACCCACCTTCAGTGGAAGGCAGAAAGGGATTCATTAGTCAATCCCAAGGTTGCCTTTTCCCAGTGTTGCTGCCATTCCAGATTTTATCAGTGGTAAGACTGGGAAGATGCATGTTTGAGGACACTCACAATCTACTTAGGCGATGACACAATGTCTGGATGGGCCAACTGTCCCCCTCACCAAAGGTTTACAAACCACTAACTTAACTTGACAGGTTCCCTATCATTTTGAATGGGGCTGCTCCCATTACAACCATCACGTTCTGTCTCCTTACCTTTGAACAATCTCTTTAGTGGGTAAACAGACTGGATGTATATAGTTGCTGAACTCAACAGGCTTCTTCAGTAGTAACAGTGCAATGTCCCGGTCTAGATTCTCCTTCCAATTGTACTTGGGGTGAATGATGACTTTCTCTATCAACATAATTTTCTCCATGGTCCTCTCATAGCTGAAACATTTCCCCAAAAAAGAGAGGGAAGCAATTGACATATTTAAATATTGTCATCAGGATGCCTTCAATTTGACTACAGTTTACAATAAGCCCAAGCCAAGTAGATGGTGAAATAGGACTTCTGGAGGCTCCTTAATTGTGGCAAGGGGGAAAAAAAATACAGGTTGTATGTTCAGGTAATGTGTCTCCATGGGAACTAATTGCTAGGGAATTACTTTTTGATACAGGAACACTCTGGGATGTACTGGATAGGCATGAAAGATCATAGAAGTGGGGGCATAAGCATAACCCCCTCCCCTAAGTAAGAATGATGTAATCTAGGTCTGTGTTTTTTTCTGGGCAAGGGAACGAAGGAGACTACAGTTTTCAGTCAGAAAGAGCTGACTTTATGAGCTATTCAAGTTCAGAGAACTTGCCTTCATTAGAGTTGCCTCTCTCTGGAGGTCAGGCAATCAAACTGGCTTTCTGTTAGTGTGTTTACCCTAAATCTATGCTCAACCTGTATATTTGTCAATAAACTTTAAAAATGCCATAACCTTCCAGAGACCTCCATACAGAGGAAACCAAAGCTAAGCCCCTGGGACTTCTGACCATTTGGCATAGTGGGGCAAGCCTAAGGATGATATTTAAAATGTGCATACTTTGAATTTAGTGTGTGGATGCATGACACCTTGGACCCTGGAAGATTTCCCTTGACACCAAGAAGCATGGTTAGTGTTCTGCATGCCCAGAATCAATTCTGACTAAACGTCAGGAAGAACTTTCTGATGGCAAGAGCTGTTTGGCAGTGGAACAGACTCCCACAAGAGGTGGTGGACTCTTTCCCTGGAGGTTTTTAAGCAGAGGTTGGGTGGCCATCTGTCACAGACGCTGAGATTCCTGCGTTGCAGGGGGTTGGACTAGATGACCCTCAAGGTCCCTTCCAACTCTACAATTCTAGGATTTTTGTCTGCGTCCCCAAATGGTTTCCCTTTTCCCATATAGAAAAGAGGCATTTATATAGAGCTCTTATGGACTATGGTCAGTATGTAATTTGAAAGATTTATAATTTCCTTTCCAATCTCTTACACCTTCCGGTCGTGTTTGCCAATCCGTACAATGATGTCGTCTTTAGTGAAATTCTTGTCCCAAGGTGGGTAGAAGATGCAGTGGGCAGCAGTTAGGATCCAGCGATTACTGATGAGACTGGCTCCACATAGCAGCTCCTGGGGGCTCTTCCTGAAGAGCATCACTTGCCTAGAACAAAACAGGCAGGGAAAGAGAGGCAAGGCTCAGCGTCTTAGCCGAAACAGCACATGACCAGAGCACAGGCTGCAGAGAACAAAACAGACTAGCATCTTTCTACTGCACTGACAGGCCATTCTTGTGCTTCAAAGGAAGAGCGAGGCAGAAACACAAATTGCAAAAGTCTCTTCCTAGGGTTGCTGGTGCCATTTACGGAGTTCCGAAAGGTCACCCGTCCATGCAAAAGAGTAGACAGGCATGGGAAAGGAACATAAGCAAACCTCAGTTATGATGCTTACCACGGGGAACTGCCTTTTTCAGCATCGGATCCCTTCACAATTCGGCCTGCCAGATAGGAGTCCAGCAGCTCCTGCTCAGTCTTATCAGATACGTGCAGCTTCTCAAACAGAGGACGGGAACCACAGTCTGGAAATACAGATCCATTCTTCTGTAACTACCCAGTTCTCAAATATAAACATATCTTTCATAAGCTAGCATTTCTGCTACAAGAAGATAATAATTGGTGGTGACTAAGACATTGACCCGGAGCTGGAATTTTATCTCATCTTGTTGGAAAGGTGAATAATGGGAGTTGATTTGGAGCATAGGTTCAGTCCTGGACAGTCTATATAAAATGCTGTTTTTATTCCTTTCAAAAGGTTTACATGAGTGCCAGCTAGATTATCGGACTTATGCTATTCCACCCTTAAGTTAAGGGATGCTAAACTCTGGCTGGATAGGACCATGTCTGAATGGATGGGGAGAGCATCCCCTTGTAGCCCACCTCCTGAACGTTCTGGGGGATCTTCTGGTTAGATGCTTCTGTTATAGCTCTGATCTCGCTGGGGAATGGACAGGGTCATCAACAGTATCACCCCTAAGTGCCCACTCTGGCACTGCGGAGCCTGAAACACACTTGGTTCTCCAGTGAGCTTTGGACATGCGGTCATGTGACCGCAACAGTACAAGTGGCATCTTGCACCAAGGCCAACCAAGTACAGGTCAGAGCATGTGACACCATTGTGTCCTTGGGTAGCTGTCTGGCAGAGGTGTTTTTTGGGGGTTTTTTGAGCTAGTGAATGTTGGCTGCTATTAGTTAGTTAGTTAGTTAGTTAGTATACCGTCCTTCATTCACAATATAAAAATACAAAATGAGAACACAAAATACATAATAAAACAAACCAACCAATAAGTCCCCTCCCACAAAAACACTTAAAAGGATATAGGATGTTAATCAGCCATAGGCCTGGTTGAAAAGGAATGTTTTTGCCTGGCAGCTAAAGGTGTACAAGGAAGGCTGTGAGTGCTTGGAAAGTTTCTGATCAATTAAAAAGGTGCCACTGATTATATGAGGGGGGATATATTCCTAATACCCCCTCCTACACACTGTGGTTAGCAGCCACTGTCTGAAAAGAGACATTTCCCTCCCCCCATTCACTCAGGAGGAATTGCCTCTTCAAAAATGATAGTCTGCTTCTTGCTTCAGCAGAACTGGGTTGAGCCATTCTCAGGCAGTGTGTGCTAGAGAAGCAGCTGGCACTGAATGGACTTCAGGTTCTTTCATCAGACGGCATCTCCCTCACCGAGGCTAGTCAGGACCACAGGAGAAATGGGATTTCATCAGGTCCAACCCATGCCATAATTTTCCAAAAATGAGATAAACAAGAACATTCACACCAAGTAGGGAAAAATTAGCCTGAGGAGAGTTTGGAGAGCTAACCGCTAACGGCTGCTTCAATGAAGGCAGGAAAGCAAACTGGATTCTAGAAGACCCTGCTTGCTTTTCTGCCTTTGACCACAAGGTGGAGCCAGTAACCACAATCAGCAAGAAGAGAAACCATTCCAGCCCCTGTTCCAATACAGTATTTAAAAAGGGTCCTATTATTCAGCAATGTGTTGTACGAAGAAGTTGTGGCTTAATTAATTGTTATTTTTCTTTCTTTTGACTTTATCTTGGCCCTCTCACCTGCTTCGCCTTGACCAAACGTCTTAGGATCAAAGAAGGTTTTGTGTTCTTGGGCAGTAGTCCGGCCTGCTCTTTGCTCATCCTCATAATCGAAATCATCCACAAAACTTTCTGAAAGAGAAGACCAGGGCGGAGAAGAACTTAATTCACAGACGAGTCAGTCTCCTCATTCCTGCTAAATCTACTTTCTACATTGGCCAGATACAAGCAGGGGCAGCGGGCTATCTTCAGGAAACTTCTGCACTTTCAAAAGTTATGTGTGTGTGTGTGAGGGGGGTGTTCAGCAGGTGTTGACTGTATGGCCATCTCCTGTTCTACAACAGGGGTAGGCAGAATAAAGATTGGGATCTGTGGGGAGGTCTTGGGGTGATTCGCAATCTCACTCCCAGTTGTCTAACAATAGCAATAACTTAAGCTTCCCATGCCGTGTTCTAAAAGGATGAAAAAGAGTGATTGGGTGAAAACCCAGAGCAGGTTTTGGGTTCTGTTTACTGATCACGACTTCCTAGGCTCAGCATGCATTCTTAGCATATGTCTGCCTGGCTGGGACATTATTTTGCACCTGGCTCTGGCTGGTGGACCTCAGGGTTCAAACACACACACACACACACACACACACACGCACTGGTAGATCCTGCAAGCCTGCAATCTGCCCATCGCAGCTCTACATAACCATGAAAAGCCACAAGAGCCCTGCCTTCTGTTCTTCCTGGCCACCCTGTCTACTTCCTACCTGCAGGCCACCAGAGAAAGCGATTAAGTGAGTGGAAGCCCATCAAATCCATGGGAAGCTTTCAACACGTGCCCACCAATACCAGCATGCATACATGACTCCCAGCATGCACCTGGCTCTCCCACATAAACCATCCTCCCGTCTCATCTTAAGAAACTCCTCTTTACCACAAAAAGCAAAGGCCCGTCTCTTTCAGGCTCCTTACCGCAGTAGTTCAAGTCACAATAGTCAAAGGTCACGTTAGGATGGTTGATGTAGCACCAGACGCCTTCGTCGTCCTCATCAGGGTTGCGGCAATAATTCTGCACCAGGTTAGGGTTGCCATGGAAGGGTTTCCCGTGGCTCATCGCTCTCGCTTGTTCAGAGGCCCATGGCAAGCACTGAGCCCCGGAAAGAGTGACGGAGAGGGTCCCCGTATACTGCAGCCCCTTGTTCGGCACACAAGGCCCTTGCTTCTTCTGCTCTTGCCCTGGGGTCCTTGGGGAAATTGGAACCGAGGTCCGGTTCTCACCTGAAAAACGAGGAGCAAGGGAACCATGACCATCGTTTTGTTTAAGAAGTTCTCCTTCACCGTATCTAAAGTGGTTTTAGAAGGGAAGCTGTGCACATATGCCTGGAATTGAAAGGAGGGACCTAATCAAACTCTACTTCAGACATCTTTAGGCAGCCCTGTTTAAGGAAGTTTTTAATGTTGGATGTTTTATCGTGTTGGGAGCCGCCCAGAGTGGCTGGGTGTCAGGGACTGTGTTGAGGAAGGCTGCACTGAGGAGGAATGGTAATAATAATAATAATAATAATAATAATAATAATAATAATAATAATAATAATAATTTATTATTTATACCCCGCCCATCTGGCTGAGTTTCCCCAGCCACTCTGGGCGGCTCCCAATCAGTGTTAAAAACAGTACAGCGTTACATATTAAAAACTTCCCTGAACAGGGCTGCCTTAAGATGTCTTCTGAATGTCAGGTAATTATTTATCTCTTTGACATCTGATGGGAGGGCGTTCCACAGGGCGGGCGCCACTACCGAGAAGGCCCTCTGTCTGGTTCCCTGTAGCCTCACTTCTCGCAATGAGGGAACCGCCAGAAGGCCCTTGGCACTGGATCTCAGTGTCCGGGCTGAACGATGGGGGTGGAGATGCTCCTTCAGGTATACAGGACCGAGGCCGTTTAGGGCTTTAAAGGTCAGCACCAACACTTTGAATCGTGCTCAGAAACGTACTGGGAGCCAATGCAGATCTCTCAGAACTGGTGTTATGTGGTCCCGGCGGCCACTCCCAGTCACCAGTCTAGCTGCCGCATTCTGGATTAATTGCAGTTTCCGGGTCACCTTCAAAGGTAGCCCCACGTAGAGCGCATTGCAGTAGTCCAAGCGTGAGATAACTAGAGCATGCACCACTATGGCGAGACAGTTCGCGGGCAGGTAAGGTCTTAGCCTGCGTACCAAGTGGAGCTGGTAGACAGCTGCCCTGGACACAGAGTTAACCTGCGCCTCCATGGACAGCTGTGAGTCCAAAATGACTCCCAGGCTGCGCACCTGGTCCTTCAGGGGCACAGTTACCCCATTCAAGACCAGGGAATCCCCCACACCAACCCGCTCCCTGTCCCCCAAAAACAGTACTTCTGTCTTGTCAGGATTCAACCTCAATCTGTTAGCCGCCATCCATCCTCCAACCGCCTCCAGGCACTCACACAGGACCTTCACCGCCTTCACTGGTTCTGATTTAAAGGAGAGGTAGAGCTGGGTGTCATCTGCATACTGATGAACACCCAGTCCAAACCCCCTGATGATCTCTCCCAGCGGCTTCATATAGATATTAAAAAGCATGGGGGAGAGGACAGAACCCTGAGGCACCCCACAAGTGAGAGCCCAGGGGTCTGAACACTCATCCCCCCCCCACCACTTTCTGGACACGGCCCAGGAGGAAGGAGCGGAACCACTGTATGACAGTGCCCCCAGCTCCCAGCCCCTCAAGACGGTCCAGAAGGATGTTATGGTCGATGGTGTCAAAGGCCACTGAGAGATCCAGCAGAACTAGGAAACAGCTCTCACCTTTGTCCCTAGCCCGCCGGAGATCATCAACCAGCGCGACCAAGGCAGTTTCAGTCCCATGGTGAGGCCTGAATCCCGATTGGAAGGGATCCAAATGGTCCGTTTCCTCCAGGCGTGCTTGGAGTTGTTCAGCAACCACCCATTCAATCACCTTGCCCAAGAATGGCAGATTTGAGACTGGGCGATAGTTGGCCAAATTGGCCGGGTCTAAATATGTTTTTTTAAGAAGCGGTTTAATGACCGCCTCTTTCAGCGGGTCTGGGAAGGCTCCCTCACGGAGGGAAGCATTCACCACCCCATGAAGCCCATCGCCCAGTCCTTCCCGGCTAGCTTTTATAAGCCAGGATGGGCAAGGATCAAGGAGACAAGTGGTTGGTTTCACTCGTCCAAGCAGCCTGTCCACATCCTCGGAGGTAACAGATTGGAATTGATCCCATGTAACAGGACCAGACAGAACTCTAGCACTCTCCCGCCCTGGCCCTGCTCCCACGGTGGAGTCTACCTCCTTCTGAATCTGAGCGATTTTATCTGCAAAAAAACTTTGCAAAAGCACTGCAGGAGATCTTGGGGTCCCTACCAGGCCCCGGTGGTACAGGTGGTTCCGATAGATTGTGAACCACCTGAAAAAGTCTCCTGCTGCTGTTTTCTGCAGATGCAATGGAGGCAGCGAAGAAGGCCCTCTTCGCCGTCGCCATTGCCACTTGGTAGGCTCGACATTGAGCTCTAGCCCGTGTCCGGTCTGATTCAGAGTGAGTTTTCCGCCACCGGCGCTCTAGCCGTCTCAACGATTGTTTCATCACCCTCAGCTCCGGGGAAAACCACGGGGCTATCCGGGCTCCATGCAATCGGAGAGGGCGCTTCGGAGCCAGACAGAATGGTGGGAGCCTCCCCCTACCCCTGCTCCTGGATCTTCCCAGGAGCAGGAGGAGAGTATAGATTTGGAACAGTGGTTTGCAGAGGGACATAGTTCAGAAGGCAGAAGCTGGGAAATACTGGATGGGGATCAGCTAGGAGAGGAAACACTGAAAGAGAGAGAGTTAACAGACTCCCTTTCACTGGAAAGCGTCCATCCACTCAGCCCAAGGTCAAGGAGAGCAGATAAGGTGGCTGCTCAGAAAGCACAGTGGTTGCAAGATCAGGTTGCGAGATGCGTTGACGTGGGTGACTGGGGGGAAGTGGGTAGAACCCTTAATTGGGAGCACCTTATTTCCTGGAAATGGATTCTTTGTTCTCTCACTGTGATCATAAAAAATTATAACTGGCAAGCGACTCCTTTCGCTTTGTTCCGCTTATCTACTGCCAAAGGGGGGGGGAGGGGGAAGCTGAGTCCCTGAAGCCTGACACTGGGGAAACCCAGCCAGATGGGCAGAGTATAAATAATAAATTATTATTGTTACCACTACTACTACTTTTACTATTATTATTATTATACCTGGAGCATCAGCACTGAGACTCACCACACACAGGTACAGCACACTCTTCTGCGCGCACGACTGGGTTTCGGGTGTAGCACCAGGGACCCCTTGTGTTGTTGTTTGGATTCCTACAGTAGTTTTCACTGAGGTTGGCACCTGGATGGCTTGTCGTGTTGAAGCTAAAAGAAAGCATGATACATTAGAGCGATACAGGGAAACAGAAAATCCCTCCTCTTATAGTTGGGCTTGCAGTAAGGGAACTCTGGATCTTGCGTGCAAAAGGGCTGCACTGCAGTTTATGGCATGTTCTACATGAAAAGCACTCCCTCGGAAGAAGAAAAAGAGGTGAAGCTCAGACACAGAGAGTCACATACAGCAATCACATGTCTGCATTTCACTGTGCACGTCCATCAAGAACAGCTATGACTGGCTATGGCTTCCCGCCCAGCATGTGCACACCGCATGTTCATGTACACCAAAATGCACATATGCGTGTGCACAGATTTCAGATTCCACCCCCCTTCCCCTGGGCATGTCCTCCATTGGCTATCTTGCAGCTCACGGCTATTGGGAAGGGCCACTATGCTTATCTGAAGACATTCAAGCTTTTACTCAATTGTCCCTGTCGTCCGCATTGTTTTCATTCCCCTCAAACCACATTGCTTACAATCCCCCCTACCAAGGGTAACTGAGGATAACACTTAATGCGTTTGATGACGCGGATGCTAGTCCTTGAAAGTTTTGTTTACGTGGTTAACTCAGTGATTCTCAAAGCTTTCGTCTCCTTTCCTCAATAATTTATCTTCCCAGGAACTGCCATAGAAATCCTACATATTTCAAAGGGTGTGGTTTTTTTTTGGGGGGGGGGAGGTTTCACATTATTGTCATGCTACTCGCGCCTGCAGATCCCCCTTTTCCCTAGAGCACACCAATATTCCCCTGTACAATACTCCTTTGCACTTTGTGCTTCCAGTTAAAACCCAAGATGCACAAGATTCAATGGGCAGGCGACTGGATCCTTATTCTCTGCTCAGTCTCTCCATCCAGTGTTGTGTGAAGGCAAGTGGAAGTCAGGCTTGAGTTGCCTCCAGTTCAGAGGCTGGCCCTGCAAGCAAAGGGTGGCACAGAAATGTTTTTTTACCAAACAAACAAGCAAGCAAACTTACTCAGGCTTATGAGGAAATTTGCTCGACCAGTACTGGCATTCAATTCCTGACTTGGTGAACGAAATGGATCCCCTATAATTCTGCCCCTCATCTTTGACACAGTCACCTGTTGGAATAAAAAATACAGGATGCAGTGAAATGGAACAGCCAGCAGCATATTCAGAGAGTCAAGCCATCTCAGGGGCTTGGATGTAGGCTGATACACACAACAAGCGCTAGTTCAGAGGTGCTTCTATGTCCCCTGGTTTAGCTACACTTGATTGCTCTACACTTCAGAAGGGGCAGATGAATCTGGGAACTGACTCCATTGAAAAGCATTGTGTTTAAAGTGTCAGTAGAAAGAACACAGAGAAAACAGTGTGCTTGAAAATACATGTTCTATCAGTGGTGAGAGTTTGGGATAGACCATTCATATAGGCAATAGTTCATTCATCAAGACACATTTGGCACCCAAGCGAAACACAGGCCTTTATATTATTGTATTTATATTTGTTTATATATTTTTAGGTCACCTTTCAGGGTACAACTCCTACTGAAGATTATATCAACATGGAAAACCACTGAACTATGTTCAATATACAACAGTTGCTCCTAGGCTGCCCTTGGTGCTGAAAAGAAAATGAAGAAAGTGCTGGGCAATTTTTATTTTGTTTACATTTTTCTATTTCATATGGGGAGGAGGGCTGGATCCATGCTATACTCTGGAACAGCTAAGATGCCCCATAGAAGGACCCCAACTAACTTCTTAGGCCAGCGCAAGGATTTCCATGTGCACAGTGGAGCATCCCCTCTTCTCCTTTCCCCACCTTCCTCAAACCCCCCTCTCTCCCCAAATTGCTCTGGAAGGATGGGGGAAACCCCAGAACAGGTTCAGGAGTGGGGTGGAGAGAGGAGAGGAAGGGAAAGATGTTGAATGAACAGGAATCCTTGTACTGGTGAAATTGGTTCGATATCCCTGCAATGGGTTTGTTACAGACTATAATAATGTTACGCATTTATTATATTTGCTAATTGGTTTTCTTAACAGATCACCCAAAGTGATATTTGGGCACATCACACATTGCAGGAGACAAACATGATTTTGTTTTTAGAGATACGCATGTGCAGCAAGGAACCAGGCTCTGGCTTCATCTCTTTTATACTACATTTGAGAATTTCAAAACCCATCCTGTCTCTCACACAAGTAGAGTATTGGTAGTGTCTACATTAGGCATCAGGTCTCCCCCATGCCCCGCTCTGCCACCAGCTGCCCTATGGGCAAGAATCCTGATGACTTGTTCTATCTTCATATTGTTTATTGTGAAGTTATGCGCGTAGTTCAATGTTCCTTTAAGACATCTTGCAAGGATTTGTATCCTGAAAGCGGGGGGTGCAAGTAGCTGCAATGCATGTAATAAATGGTATATAAATCATGCACATCTGCTAAAATGTGATTTGCAGCAGTGTCCCTCTGCGAGTTTAGGAAAGAGACAGGGACTCTCCTGAGAGGAATGCTTCTCAGTGATCTTGCCTTATTTAGAATTTGCCTCCAGTCTCTTAAGAGAAAGCAGATTCCTTGCACTCACCATCACCAGGGCATCACAGATTCACTGTTAAGCTGCTTACCTTTCAGGCACTCATCGAGAGCTGCTCTGGGCTGCTTCTGAGACTTGCATACTGGGGAGAGAATAATACAATTCAGCTTAAAGGGATCTTCAGCTCATAAGAACAGCTCAACAGGATTGACCATGGGAAGCTTGCAAGGGGGACTGAATGCAACAGCTCTCTCTGCACTTGTGATTTCCAGCAACTGGTACTCAGAGGCATGCTGCCTCTCTGATACTGAGAGCAGCACACAGCCATTGGGAGATAGGAAAGCAACTCTCATTTTCCTGGCTCCAAAAGCCCCCAAGGGGTGAAATCCAACTGTGCCTGTCTGCCAGTGTAATCAACTTCCGTTTGTGCAGCAGATCTTCCTCTCTTCTCCACTCCCAATCCCACAAATCTGATATGGAGGATTAGGAGACCACTCACATCAGATTTATGGGGGCTTCAGGGGGAAAGAGAAGCAAAAATTCCCATTGCACAGATGTCACATGACACTGGATTCCACCCAAACACTGGGCAAGGATGAATTAGGGAGAAGTTTCTGTTTTGTAGTGGTTAAGAGCGGTAGTCTCGTAATCTGGGGAACCGGGTTCGCGTCTCCGCTCCTGCACATGCAGCTGCTGGGTGACCTTGGGCCAGTCACACTTCTGTGAAGTCTCTCAGCCCCACTCACCTCACAGAGTGTTTGTTGTGGGGGAGGAAGGGAAAGGAGAATGTTAGCCGCTTTGAGACTCCTTAAAGGGAGTGAAAGGCGGGATATCAAATCCAAACTCTTCTTCTTCTTTCTCCATTTTTAAAACAGATGAACGGTCCAGCCTTGCCAGTAAGAAACCTTTGGCAGCTGCTGTCAGTGCCATCTTAATGAATATGATGTGTTGCTTAGGGATAGGCAAATAGGAAGGGAGAGAGTGCTAGTGAAAGGATCAATCCTATGCCGAAAGAGGGATCTAGCCAATGGGTGGGAGGACATTGGCGGCAGCAGGAGATGCAAGTTGACCAAGTCCAGTTGACCAAGAACTAAACATGAATGGATGAAGAGCAGCAACATGAAAAACTTTGAAGCTTGGTGTGGTGATAGTAGTTACTGAAGGGACAGGAAGAGAGAGGAAACTGAAGGACACGGCTGGAGGAAATTAGTTGACACAACTGTGGGGAAAGTGTGTGTATGTATGTTATGGCCAAAGTAGCCCTTAATAGTTGGGTCAATTTAAATGGTATGACTGGTTTAGTTTGTGCAGTTGGACTTCCGCAGCAAGAGCTCCAAGATCAAATATGGTAATAGAAGAAGGAAGAATTAAGATATGCTACTATTATGCTTGCAACTTTATCATCCTATGCATGTTTACTTGGAGATGTTCTGCTGATTTCAAAGGATTTAACACCAAATAAGTATTTGCAGGAACTGCTGCTCTGGGATATGCAAGGCTAATACTGGCCAGTGATGTAGAGACATAATTCTCCAGAGCCTGTGAAAGCCAGATCTTGGAATAAGGTTCAGTGGTAAATAATATACAAAATAGCAAGGGTATTTGACAGGAGCTTTAGACATGCATACCTGAATATTGTGCCCAGAATATATCCTGCAAAACAAAAGTGCTCACTTAGAAAGAAATACCCAAGAATGAGTAAGTCAACTGATGCAGTTCTACAGTACTGCTGATGCTAGAAAGGTCTTACCCTGTAAGCTGTCAGGATGAGACACCACTCTGAGCTCTTTGGAGGCAGCATGAGATATGATTGTCATGACTCAGCAAGAGAGAGGACACATCTGATTTTGCTTCTGCCATCAAATTAAATCTACTGCAATTATGAGATGCATAAAGCTCAAGGGTAACTACTGCATGAATTAAACAAGCCCTCCGCCAGCCTTCCATATGTTGTTAGACTCCAGTTCCCATCAGCCTCAGCTAGTGTGGCCAGTGGACAAGCGATGATGGGCATAGTAGTCCAACAACATCCACCCATTTTAGAAGTACAAATTTAGATCTTTGACATGGCTAGCCAGTATATTTTAATATAACAACCTTTAAGGTTTGGCTGAATAGGGTGGTGGCATCTGCACCAAGCCTGTCCCCACTTACATCCTACAGCAGGCTTCCTCAACCTCGGCCCTCCAGATGTTTTTGGCCTGCAACTCCCATGATCCCTAGCTAGCAGGACCAGTGGTCAGGGATGATGGGAATTGTAGTCTCAAAACATCTGGAGTGCCAAGGTTGAGGAAGCCTGTCCTATAGTATCACCCAGTCTTTAGGAACAAGGGGAAGTCTTACGATAATGTCCTGTCAACTATATTGCTTAATGGATTATTATTTACATAAACCGTTCCTGTTGTCTATAGCATATATAAAAACATGTATGGGGATAAACGCTTTCCCTGGTTATTGGGCTTCCAGTGGAGGTCATTTCTCATCTGTTCCTCTAAGAGAAGAGATGCTACCAGACAACGGACTCCTTTTGAACGACTGGTCAAAGATCCAACACATTATGTAAAGGGACTGGTTTCTATATTATACAAATTTATTATTAATGCCTCATTTGGGGCCCAGAGTCAAAAATCATGATGGGAATTTACCGTATTTTTCGCTCTATAAGATGCACCAGACCATAAGACACACCTAATTTGTGGAGGAGGAAAACAAGAAAAAAATATTCTGAATTTCAGAAGCCAGAACAACAAGAGGGATCGCTGTGCAGTGAAAGCAGCGATCCCTCTTGCTGTTCTGGCTTCTGGGATAGCTGCGCAGCCTGCATTCACTCCGTAAGACCCACACACATTTCCCCTTACTTTTTAGGAGGGAAAAAGTGAGTCTTATAGAGCAAAAAATACAGTAATTGGGACATACAGATAGATGATGAGAAATGTAGTGGTGTAGGAGAGCTGGAAAAAAATGTCACATCTGGCTACCAATGTGCCCCTTTTATTTCAGATAGTACCTGGGTAGATGAGTCTAAAAAGCTCAGGACACAATTTTTTCACAGCCCTCTAGCAGCTATGGTGGCTAATTTACCAGAAGTAACTTATTTAGTGTTAACTCTGGAAGTGCATACTTGATTCTAACCAAACTAAGCCTATTTTTAGAAATCTTTATTATTTGTAAAGGGTATCTTTGTTTGAACAATTTATTATCCCTTTAGAGCTGCACTGGGTCTTTGTACTTTGTCCTTCCAAGCTGTGATGCATTGTGGTTTAAATCCCTTATTATTTGTTTCTTTTCCTTTTTGCTATGTTTGCACTTTTTGTTGTTATGAAATTAATACATTTTATTATAAAATAAAATAAAATTACAACATCTGGAAGGAGACTGGGGGAATTAAAGAAGAAATCCACTGTGAAATCCTCACAATGGTTGCTGGGCCCTTGAATATGTGACTTAACAGGCCTTGTTCTGCAGGAAGGAAAGTGGAATGATACCTACTGTTTGGGCATTAGACTCAATGGCTTCACGGGCTTCTTCATAGCTGCACACTTCCTCCAGGCACTCCCGTTCTAGATTGCCTTTGCGCACCTCTTCTAGGTATCCTTTGTTGGCTCGCCTTGAGCGCTTCAGCAAAGAGAGTGCTTGCTTCTGATCGAGAAAGACTAGCAAGAGCAGAACACCCATCAGTCAGTCCTTAGTGTGGAGGCTCATTCACTGGGGCAATTGTAATTCTGAAGGACCATTGAGTGGGAAGAACCCTACAGCCAGCCCTCCTCCTCCAAGACATGATTAACCACCACAACACAAACACAGACAGATCAGATGACACAGTCTGGATATCAGTGGTCTAGAAGCAGAACTGGGCACCTGCAGAAAGCTGCTACGAAGAAAATTTCCAGATGATTCAGCCCACGGAGGTACACCACACATGGTGGAGAAGGGCAAGCCATTGTCATGTTTTCAGTATAATGTTGCATATTTCAGGATATCAGCTCTGCATTCCTACAATGCTCTCCCCTTTGTAGGCTCCAGCTGCCTGATTACAGATGTAATGCATTGCCCAACCATTGACAGTCTTGTGTTACAACAGACCAAACAGGAAATTGTGTCAAATGCCCAGTTTTCACTTCTAGATCTCAATGGGGCTGATCCAACACTACTGTCAGTGGAACTCCATGTGTGCAGCGCTGGATACAACCCAGTGTGGATTTCTCACCTAATCTTCACCTTTATGGCATTTGTTTATTTCAACCATTTGCATGCCTCTTGACTGCAGTCATTTCTAAGCAGCGTGTAGGAGACCCAATACAATAGGAATAAACATGAGTTTAAACTATAGAATCAGAATTCAATAAAAAAAAGACTGCTGGAATAAGAAAAAAAGTATTCACAAAGCACCAAATAGAAAATAGTATTTCTAGTGTACTCTGGTCTTATGGTGGTAGAACCAAGACTCTTGTTCAGTTTAGTATCAAGGTTGTGCCCAGAACTGACCACTTCCAAATGGCAGGTCTCTTTCTGCTCTCTGGACACTTACCCTATTCCTGTTTGCACAGAAAAACATATTTACTCAGCCCTCGTCCTGTGTGCCTCTTTGCTGGCACGTGTGCTGGTCTCTGTTTGCCCACCCCAGAATCTGAACCTTTGTAGTCCTCTCATTTCCCTTTTTCACATTCAGACATTAGAACTTTCAGTCTCGGTCATGGGTGGGGAATGTCTGGCCTATGAGGCTAAATAATTAGGCCATGTTGGTCAAGCCATGCCTACCTGCCAGTCACTTGGTGAAACCAGGCTTTGATACTAGGTGATACTAGGTTTGGGCAGGTAACAAGGAAGCTAGGCTGGAACAAAAGAGGCTCCTTAAGATGATTGTTCAATGTTTCTGAAGTCCTGCCAACCAGCTGATTGGTGGTGCTTCAGAAGAGTTGCACACTTGTCTTCTGAAGCACCAACAATCAGCTGTTTGCTGGGACCTCAAAGCATAGGACATGGCTCTTTGCAAGCTCCTTTCAGAGGCCTGTATGCTTTGAACACCCAACAACCAACTGATTACAGGGAGTTAAAAGCACCATGTCACCTGACATAATTGTAACATCAGCTGATTGGCAGGTATGTCCCCAACCCACCCATCAAATTTGGTCTGTGGGATGGGTAGGGGTATAAATCCCCCCTCCATCTGATTAAGGTCTAGCAATGGTTGCTGAAGGATGAGGAGAATCACAGAGCTACGCCACAATGGAAAGCGTCAAGCTAGGGGTTGGGTTGGAACAGAGGCAGCCTTCTCCAATCTGGTGCCCTCCAATATTGTCAGACTCCTACTCCCATCAGCCTAACAACAAGTATAGCCAACGGTCAGGGATGATGGGAACTGTAGTCCAGCAAGATCTGAATGGTATCAGGTTAGGAAAAGGTGAGACAGGGTTTCTGACCAGGTCTCCTCTATTGGAGAGAGAAACAACAGGGTGCCCTGTGGCAGCTTGAAGGCCAACAATTTAGCAGAAGCTTTCATGGACTAGAGTCCACTGTGTCATTTTTTTAAGATGCCACAAGACTCTGTTGCTTTGGCTGCTGCAATAGACTAATACAACTGCTCCTCAGGAAGCTGCCATTGCAGGCATAAGGCTGCATCCAATGCAAACCACTGAAATTGATGGACGTGAGCAACATAAGACAATTTTTTTTCAGTGCATTACTTAATGTATTGCTTAGTTGGATATAACTCAGAGAGCACACCCTGTTTCTGAAGTGGTTAAACTGCATACACATGCCCCTCCTCAAAAAGGTACTTGAGGAGTACATTTTAATCTTTTGGTAAGTGCCATGTTCCTGCTAACTCTATTAAGAGTAAAGAAGAACCTTCCTGTTAAGATAAAGAACTCCAACAAAGAGGTGTCCATTGGGGAACCTCCCCTCCCCTCCCCCCCGTCCCATCAATCTTCCAGCAAGAAGCATGGAAAAAGACACACTATCATGTGATGTGACTCCTGTGTGTTCTGTTATTCAGGTGTGCATTCACAAATACAAAAGCTAAATGATAACTGGTCTGGAGAGAGAGAGTTCTGGCACAGCGCTGCCCTACCTCCACCATCTTTCCTCAATTATCACCCGAGATCCTTCCTGCTCCAAAGCTGGGAGTCTCTGAAACATGGAGTGACATGCCTGCCTCTCTATACAGCTGCCACATCCTCTCCACCTCAGCCATGCCATGATAGTCTCTTTCAATGGGGCTGCTGCTGGGATTCAGGGCTGTAGCTCAGTTGTAGAGCCTCCCTTAGCATGCAGAAGGTCCTGGGTTCAACTGCTGGCATCTCCAGATAGGGCTGGGAGAGACCCTGGAGAGCCACTGCCAGTGAATGTAGACAATAAGAGATAGATGGACCAACGGCCTCAGTATAATAAAGCTTCCTATTTTCCCTGGATGCTTGATCTGCCACACTGAACTTCCAATGTAGGAGGCCAACAGAATGAGTATTGCTAATCTGCTCTACTAGTCAATTGCAGCTCAAGCCTACACGTTTTCTCAGAGTTCAACATTCATCCCCTTCGCACATGTTCTTAGGATTGCTGCCTGAGCTGAGCAGGCTGATTTCCTTACCCTGGTTGTAGCTCAGTGAGAGGTCCAGAAGAATGGCAAGGAGAAGGGTCCTCAGCATTCTGGTTCTGCTCTGTCCCATTGCGTGTGCGCCTGACTGCAGGAAGATTGCAGAGGAAATGGATGAAGAATGATTGCAGCCCAGCCTGGGTTAATGTTGAACCAGGATGAAGAAACAGGAACCAGGTCACAGTATGTCAGGGACAGTAAGTTTGAAGATCTCACTATCTCACCCATCCTGGTTTTCCTCTCCCTCTCTCCCTCCCTTGCATTTTTGCTTTCAGGTGCCTTGGTGGCACAAGCAACCAATGGAACAAGAACAATTCCATCCATACATTTAGATTGCTTGTGGTCTCAGAACACCAAATAAACATAGACTGACATTAGGAAACAATATGCACGTCTTATTATTACGTCATTATTTCATAAAGCAGAGGACATTTGGCTATCCTGGCTTAAAATAAGGGAACTGCCATTTGTTTAGAAAATCCTCCTGTTGCAGATATTTAATCCAGATGCCAAAAGGTCTATTCCCTGTCTTTACTTCTGTGATCCTGTTCTAGAATACATTGAGAGACTGAATTTCTTCTCCCTTCCACAATTTATAATTCTTTGATTCTTGGATGTCTCTCAGCAAAAATTCAGTGAGATCCCCATGACTTCTTTCTGAATGCCCAAAGAGATGTGCTTGATTATATGTGTGTTGGAAAGGAGTCCAAGAAGTCAGCACAGATGGAAGACACCAAGGAGTCAATTCATTAAATATTTGCATCCTGTTTCTGTTCATTTGTATCTTTTAAATTTTCCCCGTTTAATTGTGGTTTGGACATAAATTAATTTAAAACAAATATTTGGTATATTGACCAGCCACATTTAATGGGTAAATGTAATTTTCAAACAGATGCATGTCATAAACTCTTCAAGATTGTAGTGCAAGTCCTGTAAGGTGAATACAGATGAATAATTATTGTATTCACTGAACACGATATTCGATACTCATTGAATACAATATACAAAATTGAATACAAAAACTTCATTGGGTTCAAATGGGTATGGAAAGGCAGCTAAACTCAAAGGCCCAGAGCACCTTTCAAATGAAGAAAGGCTTGAGAACATGGGGTTTTACTTTATGAAGGAACACAGAAGTTTGTAAAATCATGATTGCTTGGAGCGAGCAGCTAGAGCGAAATGTCTTCTGTTTTCATAACACTTATGTACACTCAGTGTAGCTGACTGCGACTAAGTCCAGGACTTAAAAAGGAAGCACTTCTTCACACATAATGTAAGACAATAAGATGTGGGGATAGTCACTAGCAGCTTGGCAACTTCTTAAAAGGATTAGGCAAATTAATAAAGGCAAGGCTCATCAAAGTCTATTTTAGTTAAATGCAGTGCTATTTTTTGAGAAAAAGATGTGCCGGAACTCACCATGAAAGCCTCCCTCATTCTCTTAGTATGGCAAAGGCACCCACCTGACAGGTGCCAGAACTAAGTTTGAGTGAGTTCCCCCTGAAAATAGCCCTGGCTAAATCGAACCTCCATTTTCAGGGGCAGCGCAGCTCTGACTATCAGATGAACAAAACACCACAGAGTGACTACTACCTTGCTTATGAGCTTCTAGAGACATCTGACTGGCTACTAGAAACAGAATGCTGGATTGATAAATCCAGCAAAGCAATTCTTATCTTCAAAATTATTGAGATGAGTCTCACTGATAAAATAATTAAATTAGGAGTCAGTACAGTTAGATCTTGAAGTTCTAAGGCCATAATCTGAGCCATATACTCTTGATCAAAATAAATTAGCAACATCAAATTCATCACTTGGAATTTAGGTCTTTGGAGATTCCAAATTAGTCCACCGTTTAGTAAAACAGGTCCCTACCCCGTCCTCATCTGAGACAAACTGTAAGTGTAGGAGGAGCTTAGAGAACTACCAATCTCAGGCCCCTTTCTCTTGCTCTTCTCTGTCTCTCTTCTGTAATGGTCTTCTAGTCAGTATTTGTTATCTCCATTGTACGCAAGTAAATATTAGCATTAGGGTAGCTGGGAAGTGACTCTTTGGCCACTTGTACAAAGAGCAATTGCACAGTCCCCACCTCCAACAGATTGCAGAGTTTGAAGAACACAGAGTCTCTTTCTAACACACAATAAAGCAGAGAGATTTGAGAAATGCCCAGTTCTGGGTCTAGCTTACTGGGATATTTAGGCAGAGCCTGAGTTCAACCACAGGAGAACATCCAGACAAAGAGTTCTGGCCCATGTATGAAGGGAAACGTTTGAAGAACATTCACAAGCTGTCAAGACTACAACACTGCTTCCTGTAACATCTTCTCAAACCTGAACCTTTGTGAAGGCTGAGATCAGACTAGTAGCCCTCGTTAGTTCAGCATTTCTAACTTCCTGAACAACTCCCCTTTTCACCTTATAACATCTGCTACAATCTCTTTCCCATCCCTACATACAGTGTTACCTCGGGTTACAAACGCTTCAGGTTACATACGCTTCAGGTTACAGACTCCGCTAACCCAGAAATATTACCTCTGGTTAAGAACTTTGCTTCAGGATGAGAACAGAAATCGTGCTCCGGCGGCGTGGCAGCAGCAGGAGGCCCCATTAGCTAAAGTGGTGCTTCAGGTTAAGAACAGTTTCAGGTTAAGAATGGACCACCGGAACGAATTACCGTAAGTACTTAACCCAAGGTACCACTGTACAGATCTAGTAAATATTAATAACTGCCAATCCATCAGGTTGCAGCAGATGGAAAGATGGGAAGCAGGGCCACTCAATTATCTCAGCTGAGAGGCTTTCTTCATTTGGCTCCACCTATCCTTGACTTGTTTACGTTCAGGCTGGTCTTTGCAATAACTTTGTAACTTAAAAACTGGTACCCAAGTCTGCTTAATTCTCGCCACCTTTTAAACATGACACAAAAGATAGTAAACTATCTTGTGTGTTCGAGCCCTTACATAAGTGGCTCAAAGAGTTTTTTTATCTGAGGCATTATCACAGGACCCCCAACCCCTTGTTTTCAAACCATGTGCATCATGCAAACAAGTGCATATGCTTAAAAGACTGGCATAAGACACCTCCATCCAATCCGTGATTGGTTGGGATCAGCGCAACCAACAAACGTGCTTGACACCACATCAGCAATGATAGAAGATTGATATTTTGACTCATGCGTGGATTTCTTGGGTTTTGGCATCAGCAAGTCACTTTGCAGCTGTGTCAATATTGATACATGGAAAAGCTGCACCACTCTCTTGGAAAAGACAAAAAACATACATGCCATCCATTCTAGATCACTGCTCCAAATCCTACTGCCTCAAAAGACTGCTTCCTTTGTGACTGCTTGTAAATGTACCACTGGGTGAGCCCAACAGTAGGAAGTCAGTACTGTAATCTCAAGCAACTGTTTACTTTATCAAAACAGTTTGGAAATGTGGGGGTAGCAGAGACATAGGAAAAGCAACAAGTGTAGTTATGTGACCTATTGCTACCAGCACCAAATGACAGCTGGCCCATCCTAAGTATTCAAGAAGGAAGCATGTGGTAAATGAACACCACTTTGCAGAGGCTGTGACTATGTAATAAATTATCTTGTTGACAATGCAAGCCACCTAGCGAATGAATAAACCCAAGTGCGTTAAACCTCAATGTATTTTCTGGAAATAGCAAAGCACTAAGGAAGAACTGTTAAAATATTGGACCACAGACACTCGCGATCCAATTTCTACCCAGCCGTGAAGTTTTGATTTGGCTTTGGGCAATTCAGACTCTCTTGGCTCAGTTTCTTATGTGTTAAAATACCCGACTGGCCTATCACCACAGGATGCTGGGAAGAAGAAAATTACTCTCAAGTAGTGAATACAACCGCATAAAGTGATACAAAAATGGAAAATAAAAAAATTCCCATCCAACATTAATTCAAATTAGCTTGGACCAAAACTACTAACTATACATTGCAACACTATGGTGCAACATGACCTCCTGACAGGAAGTCTGTGATACTCACCATCAAGGAAAAGCTAAACAAAACAAAAGTAGAAAATTTGGCAAAGTACTATGTTAAAACGAGACAATGTAATTAAGCATCATTTTCATTTGTCAGTTTTTATATACTGTAATGAAATGCATTACAGGCATAGCAAAGATCTTCCTCATTGATTTACTTCCATGTGAATGAAAACTGTCACCATTTGAATCTTGCTCCTGCAGTATGAAGTGGTCTAATCCAGCAACACAGGTATCATATGCAACTGCTGAGATGATATTTAGCAGATCCAATGAAATGGTTTTATTTTAAAAGCAAACCTTTGGATTACAGTTGCAGCCACTCTGAGATCTACAATTCTCACTCAGACTGCAATGTGCTGACTTGGGCAAAACCCAAACACCATCTTGGTAGGTATCAAACAAATGTCTCTGGGACTCCACATCATGGTAATAATATACATAACCAACAACCACACTGTGGCTAAATTGCATGGTGACTATCACAGCATCACCAGCACAAGCCCATGGAGAGGTAGAACTGGCAAAAGAAACACCTATATGTTCTGTCTGAGTCACATGATTGACTGCATGTGCTACCACAATGTTTTTGAGAGCTGCTTACATCACCAAGCTAATGTGGGAGTTGGATCTTAGCCAATGTTGTCGTTAGCTGTTATTAAAGCAGGCATCTGATGGCTTCATCCCCTACTCAGATGCAGCAAGTATCAAGTTAAAGCACATTTAAGCACAGTTTGGGCAAATGAGTCAGGAGCAGTAGCTTCCTGTTATTTATACCTTTGAAGCTAAAGAACTTTGAACCCTCACTGGTGTTGACATAATCCTTGCACACCTCAGAAAATTGTTGGAAGTTCCTGCTCTTTTACTTTAAAAAAGATATACTTCCATACTTTCTATTGCATTAATTTTTGGACCATATGTGCATAACCATGTGGAAATCTGCAGACGCTTCACCACTCAGTTTTGCCACGTTTTCACTAAACATATGTAACACACAAGCAGAACCGGTGCAATTCCTGACACTGGATCAATTTGAAACAAATTCTGTTAGTATAGAAGAGATGCATAGTGAAGACTTTCTTCCAGGCATAACCTCATCTATCAGGCAGACCCTTTTGGCCAGGCTTACGGGCTTTGGAAATGATGGTGGGAATCCAGCCATAGCCTTAGCCAAACTGAAGTCACCTATTCCCTTCTAAACATCCCAGTATATATTTCATAACCCGCATGCTGTTTTCTTGAAAAAACACATAGAAAGAGCACACTCAGACTTCCAAAGATGTTTTAATGCTATCTGCAAAAAGACTGACAGTCATGTCCCTACTTCCACCTCCACCACCTCCGCCACTGTGCTAAAACTGACACCCTCTTGAATAATGAACATGTCACTGGCGGAGCCCTGCTCCTGCACAATGATGCATTCTTTCTCCGTGTCCGAGACAGCAATCTCAATGACGTTCTTGTGCTTGGCAGAGCTCTGTGGTGCGGTAACATAGTGCCCATCATTGGTGATAAGGAGCTCTGTGTGGTTTCCAGGCCCTGCCGTGTCCACAGAGTGCACTACCAGCACAGGTGGCTGCTCTGAAGCTGGCAGCTCCTGGGGGGCTTTTGTGTCCCTTTTGGATGGATCCCCATCTAGGTTTCCTTTGTGCTCAAGCTGGTGACGTCGCAGGCTCTGGGGGAGGGCGTAGCCCATGCCACAAATTTGGCACTGGTGCGGCTTGTCAGCGTGGTGGGCTTTCTGGTGGCGTCGCAATTTTGTGGCCAGAGGATAGGATTTAGGGCACAGATGGCAGCGGAAAGGGCGCTCGCCTGTGTGCAAACGTTCGTGAGCCCGTAACGTGTGGGGATCACGTAGTGCTTTCCCACACACTGTGCACAGGTGAGCCTCACCTGTGTGGGAGATCAGGTGACGGCGCAGCTCAGGGCGCTGTGGAAAGGCATCTCCACAGAAGTGGCAGCGGTAAGGGCGCTCCCCTGTATGCAACCGAAGGTGCCCACGGAGATTGCCCTGCTGGCGGAAAGACTTGGGGCAGTAGGGGCAGGTATATGGGCGTTCCCCTGTGTGCAGCCGCATATGGTTGCGCAAAGACCCAGGGTTGGCCAGCTGCCGCTCACATATCACACACTGGCAGGCGGCAGCAGCAGCAGATGGCCTTGGCTCCTTAACCTGGTGGGTTTTGCGATGGATCCGAAGAGAGGGCCGGCGGGCAAAGGATTTCCCACAGTCAGGGCATACAAAAGGGCGCTGGCCCGTGTGCAGCACTTGGTGTTCTTGAAGGTCCCGTTTGGTGCCATAACTCTTGTGGCACTGTGGGCAGGGGAATGGCCGCACCCCTCGGTGGCCCAGTGTGTGCGCTTTAAAGCTTTCTTCCGAGCTATAGCTCTTGCCACACTCTGTGCACAGGAACGGTTTGTGATCAGTGTGCACAAAGTGGTGCTTCTTCAGGTGGCAAAGCTGCAGGAAGGCTTTGCCACACTCTTCGCACCGGTATCGTCGCTCGTGGTCTGCCTCCTTGAGCTGTGGAGCACCACCCATGTTGCTTGGAGACACTTCCTCCTGCTTGGGATTTTCACTCTGCTCCTCCGCCCTGTCCCTGGGTGTAGACATGGCACATCCACTGGGGGCTCCTTCAGCACAAGATTGGCCCCTCAACACCTCCACCTTCTCAGCCAAGTGAGCACTGGGTTGAATTGCACTGGATGGGGGCGGCCGTGAACAAATGTCAGTTGGTTTTACCTTGGATAGTGTCTCATTCACTTGCTCTGTTTGTGGATGCAGCACACCATCCTCTTTACTTCCACCCTCCTCAGCCACAGAGCAGCTCACAATGGGCTGCTTCTCTCCATGCTGCTCCTTGGAGTCCCTGAGCTCAAGTTGCAGGAACCCATCTTCATTCCTTTTCTTGTGATCATTTTCCAGGCCAGGAGGTTGCTTGACTGGCAGCTTCTTATCCAGCAAAGGAAGACAATGGGCTCTGGCTTTCTGCTCCACAACCTTGGGGATATCAAGAGCACCTGCAATTTGAACCAGTAACCATTAGCTCCCTTAACAAAGAAAACAAAGTAATTATTGACACTTCAAGGTGAGACTTCTATTTCTATGCACTGCTCCACTCCCCACCCACTGCCTCAATCATGCTGAACAGAGATCTTTTGCTGAGCACAGAGGCTCAAGAAGTCCCACTAGTTATCAAAGCAGTGCTTCTGAGAATTGAAACATAGCTGGGTTTAGCTAGGGAACTCTGCTTGAATTTAAATATCCTAAAAGTTTAGACTTTGGGGAGGAATATTTTAGTATCTTCTGTAAGGCTCACTTTGGAAACACAGCTTCCTTAATCTTTTTGACGCAAATTGGATTTCTCTGAAGTGCTTTACTACATAACTTAGAATGAGGTTACAGAAATGTGTAGAAACAGCAAATTTCAACACTCTTATCATTTGTAATCTTTGCTGTTTTCTTTAGAAAGCAAGAATTGCAAACTAAAACAGCTTATCCACACAGTCACAATACCAGGGACCTGTGTTTCCCCCTTATTTACAACAAGCAGAGTTACCTTGAGCAGTTTAATTCACCTAAGAAAATTCTTAAGGAAACAGACATGGATATAGAATGTCACAGGAAAATGAAGTTCTGTGTGTGAGAAAACCAAGAGAGAGTAAGGAGCTTGACTGATTCCAGCATTATGGACAGGAGTTGCCCACATTATTTGTGGGTGCCCATTATTGTTAAAATGGTATAAAACTAACGTAAGCTTCTAGTGCAGACATACCCTCAGATATTTGATCAAATGTACTCTGGCATGATAAACATTCTGATTCACCATGTGCACTTCTCAAAGAAATCGCCTCCTCCAGCACTGCAATAAAATAGCAAAGCACTGTTTGCAAGGGTGGGGCTGGCCAGTGCTGTTGAGCAAAATAAAGGCCACTGGCTAGAGGAGTGGACATTGGCCTGAGTTCCACTTCTGCCTGGCTGTAAGCTGATTGAATTGTCCTGGGCAAGAATATGCTTCCACACTTGGTTCCCAATCAGCACTGCTGAAATATTCCTTATTCACAGCAAGAGAGTCTATACATTCTGAACAAGTTGCCTCCCACAGTATCATTTGAAGTAAAACAGGAACCCCTAACTTTCAAGTTAAAATATTATTATCAGTCTGAGTTTGTTCACAGACAGATGACAATTTAGGTCTGTGAAAATCAAATCATGTACTATAAACTCTTTTTGTGAAAGGAAGGACAAAACACAGGGTGCTTCAACTACAGCTGCCTGGGTGTGCAGTTTGGCAGTGGAGTTCTTTACTTAAGGAACATGGTTTCTATTACCAAGTATGTTAGGTCAATTTTTTAAAGAATAAAAACCCTTCCTGTCTCTGATGCTGCTTAAATCACCTGTGACAACCTTTCTGACTAAGTTTCTAGGAATTCAGGTACAGTACCTGCAAAGGAATCTATTGCATCGCCATCTAGGGAAGTATCTCCTTTCTGTGTCAAAGTCTCTGCTTCCACATCGGTGGTCTTAGCTAGCTGCTCCTCTACCGTTTTCCTCTCTGTGACAAACACCCCATCTGATATATTTGCTGGTGCATTCTTTTCCAGGCAAGCAGGACTAGCCTCTGCTATCCAGTACAGCAGTTCACTGCCAGCAGCAATGGGACAGCATACTCGGATGTGGAGCTCCGCATTGATCCATACTAATGCCACATTTGCCTCATCTTTATCCTGGCTTTGCTTCACCAAGCTGTAAAACACATGCCAAGCATCAGTATCCAATATGGGCTTTGTCCGAAGCACAGGGGCATGACAAGGCTCTAGACAGGCAGTGCAGGTGGGTGTTATGCGAGACTTAAGGGGGCCTCAGTCAGGTCTATCAACTACAATGTCTATAGATCCTGATGGTATTTTTGAGCAGACTCCTAGGAAAAGTCAATTCAGAATACTTTTTCTGAAGTTACCTTTTGTTGAGACAGATTTTTTAGTCCATCTAACTCAGGATTGTTCACATACACTGACTGGTAGTAGTTCTCCAGAGTTTTAGGCAGGGATCCTCCTTGGAGGTGCGGTGATTGAACCTTTAAACTTTCCTGAAAGCAGTTTATGAAACCATACAGGTAACAAAACACCTAGTTCAAACAAAACGGATTCTTGATAGTGGCCATGCAAGAGTACTGATTAAGGGTACAAAAGACTTGTGGCTGCTTCAACGTTTGTTATATTTAAAGTCACATATAGGACGTTTCATCAGCACAAAATTGCTGGCTCATGACCGATTGGTTAAATTGCCCTCTCTGAAGGCTAAATGAATATATTTAGCTTTACCATCCTATTTTTTTAGGGAGATGAATAATTATTTAAGAGATCTTTGTTAAACTGGATAGAAATTTATTGCTAGCTGCAAAATATTGAGTTGTATTCAATTAAGTCCAGGCAGAATAGAGCCAATGAAATTAATGAGCCCAAGTGAGTCAAGTCCATTAATGTAAACAGGTCTACTCAAAATAGGACTAGCACCGAATATCACTTACTGATTTCATTTATGTTTTTAAGGGTGGAATTCATCATAGAGATATTATAATCCTATCAGCAAAGGGATTTCAGTTGCTGGACAGAACAATCTCCCCTCTCCTTCCCCTGAACACTCTTCTGGGGATTCTGGCATGAGAATTTGGCATGAGAGAAGGGAGGAAGTTCCAGTGCACTGGCTCTTATTAGAACACCTGCTTAGTTGAATATGTCCCCATTTTTCTTCTCAATTTTTATGAATTTAAGTTTTTTTTCTATGTAAATGGAGTTCATTTTTTAAAAAGCTGTAATCCACTTAGCTTCCTTTCCAGAGGAAAACATGGAATGCATGTATCATAATTATTGATAAGCGGCAACTTAGATGGATTAACATAGAGGTTTTTTGACAATACAGCCTAAGAGACCAATAAGCCTGACATTTCAACTCGCCCAAGAATTCTCTAAGGAAAACTTGACCATCCTTCAGGGAGGGTTCATGTTTCTGATTCTGCTCCAAGAAAACACAAAGCATATACTTGTTTATTTTGCATAAATGTATTACATTTGTAATATTTCTTTGCCAATATTTTAAAGGAAGTTGAACAGGATGGGAAGAAAAGTGAGATCCTGGGTGTGGGCAGGGAGTACCAGTGAGGAAGAGAAAAAAGGAAACCACAAAAGGAACTGAAACTTACAGTGCATTCTATGTATCAGGAGTAGCCAACATTGCACTTGGTAGGTGCTGCTGGAGTTGCAGTCCAATTTTGGGAGGGATTATTCCTTTGCTTTTAGATCAGGGGTGGGGAACCTCCAGGCTGAAGACTAGATTTTGACTGCCAAGGGTTCCAGTTTGGCCCAGAAGGCAGTTCTCCCCAAATTACACCCACCTGCCCCATGACATCATATGTGGGGCAGGTAGAGACACAGACACCAATGCACATTGGGAGCCTTAAAGTGCATTCCTGACTGTGCATTGGTTAGGGAAAGCAGGCTTCAGCTCTACTGCCCAGATAGGTGAGAGCCAATGCTTCCCCTAGAGTTCCCTGCAAGGAACTTGTTCATGCAGCTGATGCCTGCAAAAAGTAGGATTCAGCTCTCCTGCCCATCAGCTGACTGGTGGAAGAATGGAAGCCTGCTTGTTGCAGGAATCAGCTGCCTGCTGCATTGCCGTGGGGGGCTTATAGAGCTGCTTGCAAGCCCCGCACAGCAATCCAATTTCTGCTTTCCTGCCTATCAGAACCACATTACAGCTTCTGTGACACAAGATAACCCAAGGAGAAAGGACAGTGACTCTGCTGAGTTTTTCCTCATTCTGTTGGTTGACCTGCCTGCCTACCCCGTAGCTGATTTCCTTCAACATTAGGGAAAAGTTGCAAGATGAGAAGAAAGACAGCAGAGGAGCTGCTCAGCTCCTAGGGGTGACAGAGGAAAAGAGCAGAGCTAGTTGCTATTAAACAGGCCAGTTTCTACATCTGCAGCAAAAACATTTATTGATCACACATTTATCACCCATTCTTCAGTGGCTAACATACCAGAACCTATATATCCACAATATCACTAGTTACTTTTGGATTTACAGAGGCATACAGAGTCATCTGTATTCCAGGATCATATCTGATTTTGGCTCACTTGACTACAAGTTGGTCCCAGCCGTGGAGCAAAATTTATCATCTCATTGCTCTGTTATATGTCTGGACTGATTTATGAGATGTGTGAGAATAAAGTCCTTCACATCATCATATGCTGAAAATTCATCTGGCTGCTTGAAGAAACCATCAAGTGATCACTGCACTACAGTTTGTGATAACAAACACTGAGCTTGTGGTGCAGCCACAAGCTTTTCAACAGAAATGGTCCCATGCTGGTTGCCGGAAAAATGTTAAGTGCTGTTGGTGAGATAAATACTAAAGTCTGATTCTCACAACTTACATAATTTTCAGCCTGAAACAAGCAGGATTGATAGTAAAAGATCTATGTGGTTTACACACAAGTTAAAAAACAGTTTGCGTGAATTGACCCTAACTTGTTCATTATGGTTTGAATGATCGTAGCCAACAAACCACTTCATTAGATGTATGAAGTTTGCTGAGAAAGTTGTAAAGCAGAACACAAGTTACCCACATAGTTTTGCTGTTCTCACCTTTTCCAGCTTGCTATCCTGTTGCAAGCAGAAGCCTCTTTCCAGCAAGCTGGTGGAAGTTCCTGAAACGTGAGAGTAAGGGGAGTCCCAGTTAGAGAGGTATTTTAATTCCCACAGGCAGATCTTAAGCCCAGAACTAATGGGCTAGCTGTCCTTTTCACCTGAGGGTCAATTCAACAATCAAGCTGGCATATTAAGAATGAGTGTGGTGGCTTATGCCCTCAGGGCCAACATACATATAATGTAGGCAATATGCTGTGAGGTCTTCCAATGTCTTTTTATTTACTTGAGAGCAGCTAGCTATGCACTCTCATCTGGATCACAGCCTTCACACAGTTTCCTCTGTTGAAATTAACATCCTAAGTTTAAATGCACAGCTCACACCCTCTAGCAGCTGTGCCTTCAGTACTGTGGGCCCAATTTTATGGAACTCCCTTCTGTTTGAGGTCAGACAATCTTCCTCCCTGTTGAACATTGGGTGCCTACTGAGGAGTTTTTATTCTGGCAGACATTTAAATGAAATTGACTGATTTATGGTTTCAACTGATTTTTATCTTTATTGTATTACACTATTGTACTTTATTTAAGAGACTACCGTAATTAAGCAATACATAAATTGTCAAAATAAAAATAAATGAATGAGCTGTTGTTTGCCCTCCAGGAGGTGGGGAGGAAGTCAGGTAATGTCATGGGCCCCTCGGTCCTATCAGGATTGGGCACCTGGAGGTGGAGGGTGTGGGTCGTCTCCATGCAACTTTACAGTGGTGCCTCGCAAGACGAAAATAATCCGTTCCGCGAGTCTCTTCATCTAGTGGTTTTTTCGTCTTGCGAAGCAACCCTATTAGCGGCTTAGCGGATTAGCGCTATTAGTGGTTTAGCGGCTATTAAAGGCTTAGCGGCTTAGCGGCTAAAAGGCTATTAGCGGCTTAGCGGCTTAGAAAAAGGGGGGGGGAGCGAAAAAAAATCGGAACACGCGCAAGATGTTTTCATCTTGCGAAGCAAGCCCATAGGGAAATTCGTCTTGCGAAGCAGCTCAAAAATGGAAAACCCTTTTGTCTAGCGGGTTTTCCGTCTTGCGAGGCATTCGTCTTGTGGGGCACCACTGTATATGTCAGAAAAGGGGAAACAAAGCTACATCCTCTTAGCTCTTGCCACCTCTCCTCTTGAGAGGTGCAGATAATCATTAGGGAGGGAGGACGACTCTGACTAGCCAGTGGGAGGAGCTGAGCAAGAGCAGCTCGAGGGACAGGGGCAGGACAGTCTTGTGGCCACAAACCCAGTACCACTTTTGTAGGTGGGATCAGCTGCATCTGCCCCAGAGAAGCACACATGTGCACGCGCAGCTGGCTAGTGAGGCAAGACAGTCTCGTGAGTGAACATACTCCACCTAGTCTTTTTAAAACTTGGTGGGAGGGGTGTGACAACCATTGGGACATTTTCTAGCATCATTCATAGAATCAAGAATTGTAGAGCTGGAAGGGAACTCGAGGGCAATCTGGTCCACCTCTCTGCAATGCAGGAATCTTTTGTCCAGTGTGGGGCTCGAACCCACAACCCTGAGATTAAGAGTCTCATGCTCTACCAACTCAGTTATTCAGTTCTAAATCACTTATCTTGCTCTTGTAACTTGAACTCTTTACGACTGAACCTGTGCTTGCTGCTAGCCTGAGTAAAGATCGCTTCCTTACTATGAAGTAAGCACTGTGTGATTTCAATCATGGAAATAAGGGGAAAGAGTTAATCATCTTCCCTAAGCACTGCTTCACCATCCCATTATCCTCCCTCTGCAGTATGTTTTTTAAGCTATTAAAAAAATAATCCCAAGATACAGTGATTGCTACTATATCACATACAGTTCAGCCATCAGATCTACAGTAACAATTATTGGTAACTACTGTAATTCAACACATGTTCAACTGAGTTGTCAGAAATGGGATGAGCTTAGATTATTATTTGTAATACTACTACTACTACTTGTAAAGTCACTTTGGGGAAATATAGCCAGGTGGTGAACTGTTTGCCTATAGAGCTTCAGCAGCTACAAACTATCCCCCCATTTTCATTCAGTTGTAGTAAATACTTGCCTCGCTAGATGGCCTGATACTACAGATGACCAACTCTCCCTACACAGTTGCGGTCACTTTGCAGTGACCTTTTAAGCAGCTGGGGGTAGTGCGCAGTAGTGGCTAGACTATGTAGGAGACCAAATGTTAAAACTGCTCAGATAATAGAGGAGTAAGTGGCCTTGAGCAACAATAACTTTCAGTGCCCCTTCACAGAATTGTTGAGTGGATAAAAATGTGTCTGACTGTAAGTTGTCTTGAGTACTTACTAGTAAAGTGGAATATAAACTAAGCAGACATCATGCCACATTCAGTCAGTTTCAACCCATGCAAGGAGCAGGGATATGCCAAGTGAGGGCTGAGTTGTGTGCATGATGGAGCAGATACATGAATGCTTCATGAAGAAGGGAGAGAGAAACTTCACCTTTGAAGCACATTCTCAATGGGTCAACTAAGTAACATGAAGTGACTACAGTTCAGACTTCTATAGACAGAAAGAGGAAACTGTGGCAGTAGAGCTAGATGTGTGTGCAGTTACCTTATAACATGAAAAACCTTGCTAGTTTGGACGAAGGTCCCTCTAGCTCAACATTCTAACAAGTCTGATATGAGGGCAATAGCCCACTCTGTGATGGTATTCAGTGGCATTCGGAAGCCGAAACACTGTGGCTAATAACCATTGGTATTTATTCCCCATGAATTTTTTAAATCATCTTTTAATGTCATCTAAGCTAGTGGTCACCATATAGTGTGACAATGAATTCTGCATATTAATTATGTAAGTACAGTACTTCCTTTTCTATCCCGTTTTGTTAGCTTACTGGGAAGGTCTAGCATCATGAGAGAGGGGGAAATGCCATCTATCCCCTTTCTCCCACCCATGCGCAGGTGTCAAGGATACCAGAAACCAATCAAAGCTATTTTTTGGCCGCCCAAAAGTGACTAGATAACACTAAGACCAGGACAGTTGCACTTTGAAGAGAGAAATTGGGCAAGCAAGCTGCTTTCTTAACTGGTGGATAGAACAAGCTGCGCCTGCCAGAATCCCTTCTCCCGGCAACCGAGAAGGGTCGGGCGTCTAGATGTGGTTGGCTGGGCAGGGGGTCGCGAGAGGGCGCCCCCACTGGCCTGAGGGCTCTGACTGGAGGCCCAAACTTGCCCGCCCATCGCTCACCGCCGGGCAGGCGCCCGCCTCCTGCTCCTCTTCCTCCGGACCAAGCAGGAGCAGCAGCGCCCCCGGCTGCAAGGGGCTCCCCACACACCACACCCCAAGGCCCCTCTCGGCGGACAGGGAAGGGCCCAGGGCTAAGCCCCGCGGAAGGCTCCACACTGGGCAGCAGGACCAGCCGCCGCCGCCGCCGCGCGCGTCCGGGGGCCGACCTGAAAGGGAAGCAGAGACACGAAAGGGACGGTGAGAGCAGTCAAGGACGCGGGGCGGCAAGCGCTCTCCGCTCCCTCCCGTCTCCCGAAAGACACCCGCTCGCCCTCACTCTGGCCGGGGCTCTGCTCCATAACGGCTCCTGGGCGGAACGTTCCGCGCAGCGCGCCGTGTTTGCGCCCGGACTGCTTTTCCTTTTCTCTCGCCGGCCTTTCCCTGAGGAGGCGGGAGCGTGTTGCCACGGAGACTCGTCCTTTTTCCGGTTCGGAGGCGGATGTTTGTGAAAGGGGGGTTTGACAGGCGGGAGTGGCGGCTGCTGGCGAGCGGAGGAGCGCTCAGGGAGCGCGCAGCGCAGGAACTCCGTACTGGGCGCGCGTCGTCGGGGCTGCATCTCTTCCCTTCCCCCCACCGCGCACACCTTCATGAGATAAATAGTGAGTGGAGGCTTCGAGGGCGGGGCTCCTTCTGGGTTTATTCCCTTGCTTATGGGGGGGGGGGAGAGCGGGGGGCTGGGGACGAAGTTGAGGGAGGGCGCATGCGTCGACTCCAGCCTCAGCGTGACTTTCGGTGGGAAGGAGGGAGGTCTCTTGTCAAGCGGGGGCCGCTGCCAGGCTTCTGGGCTGGGCTTCTGTCTCGACCCTCCCACCATCTCCGTGGGTGTCGTCGTTCTCAGGGCTGCCAGTTTCAGATCTATGTCAGATTTTAGAAGACGCCCCCCCCCCGTTCCCTCAGCAACCCAAGGGGCCCCCATGCCTTTGTTGTTAAGGACCCCCCCCCCGCCCTCGGTCCTTTCCTGGAGATCTTTTTTTGTGCTGGAGGTGGAGGTGCCTACACTGGGGAGGCTTTTAGGAGTGTGCGCGTGCGTGCAGGTGCTTAAAGGCGGCGGGGGTGGGGAGAGATGGGAAACGTTCGTTTACGTTAAAGTGAACTGATTTTAGGACCCAAACCCTTGCCACCTGTGCACACTTTTTTTTTGGGGGGGGGGAAATACTTGCAATTTGGGAAATACTTGCAACTGAATTAAGCAGGGGTAGTAAGGTCAAGGGGTTGTGGGTTGCTTAAAAGTAAACATATAAAGACTTTCCCGCTGCAAAAATAGTGACAGAACTCCCAATTTCTATTGAATGGGGCTTGTCAGAGTAGTGTCGGATGACTGCGTGTTGGCCTCCTGTCCCTTACGCAGAAGGGTGCTGGAGTGAATTGTGATGTCTCCACTGCCATGTGTATGAAGCTGTTGGGTTCCACTAGGGACCCCATTTGTCCCATGGAGTTAAGCGTATGCTGCTGGTACTCCATTTCTCTGTTACACCTGAATCAAGTGTGACTGTGGAAGCCCTGGATGAGTATGTGGTATGCACAGGAAGTGGGGATGAATCCTGTTAAGACCAAGGCCCTGTAAGTGACTAGCTCTGTGCATGGATTTTTTCTGGACCAGGGTTCTACTCCCTCTGCTGGAACTGGAATGTCATATGGGGGTGCTCCTTGATCATTCTTTGTTTCTGGGGAAACAAATGACCTCAGTGGCTAAGGGTTACTTTTGCCACCTTGTACTCTTGCACTAGCTGTGACCATTCTTGGACCAGTGCAGCCAAGCTACAGTGACCCATGCATTGGTAAGCTCAAGACTGCATTATGGCAGTTTGGTCCATGTGGGACTGGCCTTAAGGCTGGTTTGGAAGCTGCAGCATATAACATCTGTGTTGAGGGACTTGTGCTGCTGAGCGAAGTTGAAGGTTTCATTATACCTACATATTCCTAAAAGTAAGGGGAAAAAGTTTGAGAGACTGCCTTCTCACATATAGATGTGTCTGTTTGCTAAGGTCTTCAGAGAAGGCCCTATCACTTATGCTGTGGCCCACAGAGACTTACCTCATGTTAAGCTGGAAGAGGGCCTTCCCCTTTTTGGCCTCCAGCCTGTGAGATGTACCTACTGTGGTGAACTTTCATCTGCTGTTAAAAACACAGCTACCTTATTTGAGGCTTCCCTGGCCTCTGATACAATGACGTGTTTGTGTTACGTTTCTTTTATCGGACTGTTTCTATTGTATATAGAATTGCTTTGTTACACTGAATTATTTTGTTGCACTCCATCTTGATATTTTAAAGAGGTGGTATGTAACTATTTTAATTTAAACTTTCAAAGTTTCTGGAGCCCTTTTGGGGTTTTAATCTGGTAATTCTAAATGTATGCTTTGCTAGTTTCAATAAATCATCTCACAGAAACTGCTTTATCCCGCTTTTATCAGGATTCTTACATCATGCTTCTGTGGTAAATGTAACCCCACAAATACTTGAGTCTACTGCATAAGGCTTTGTGGCCCATCACAAGATTGTCACTAGGGCTTTGTGGTTTACGGATTTGAGCTGGAAAGAAAGGGGGAGTTGTATAGTTCTGTAAAGGAGAAAGAGTGGGAAGTGTGGGATGTGGTAGGGGCTCAGTAAAACTAGAGAGGTGTGATAGCACTTGTTTAAGGAGAAATCATTATTTATTGTGTTTTGGTTCATGCATGTCCATAAACAGAGCATTGAACTAGGATGAAGCCACTTATCAGATTATTATGTCTGACTTGTGAAGAGCATTCTGAAGAAGGAAATATGACAGGAATGCCCACTTTTATGACAAATTTTTGCTTTAAGATAACGAGTGAAAGAAATTAGAGGGATTATATAGCCAGCTTGGAAGTCTTTGATGTTCAGCTGTTCCTGCTGAACAAAAGCAGTCAAATTTAAAGTTCTTTGGTTTAAATGAAATGTTTGAGATTATTCTATGCATCTATGTTTTCATGTCCTTTGAGCTTGCAGTAAAAACCTTAAAGCAAATAGACAGAATTATCCTGGAAGCAGGGTAAGTATGTGCGTTAAACATGTGGCACAATTCTTCTCCATCCCCCACCCCATGATTGAATTTGTGTAACATTTCCAGAGTCTCAGTGGAAGCTCAGCTGCTGGAAAAGGTTGGCTGAGGCAGGGCTGAGTAGTCAGGTTTATGATCTGACCGGAAAGGTGTGGTGTCTTTTTAGTTCTGTCACCTAACTCAGTTCTGGGAGTTCAGCAGATTGCATTGTTCAGTGAGTGTATCCTGTTATCCTGTTTGATTTAAGCTGGTAGCTTCTGAGGGGAGAGAGGATCTGAGGGAGGGACTACCTTGGCTTAACTCTTCTGCTCCCTCCCCTTGAGGCTGACAACAGTGTTGGCTAGGTAAACGTAATGGCTGCCTTTCTTTACCGTACTAAAATATGGATAAAATTAAGTGGATTTCACAATCAATGCAGCACTGGAGGCCCAAACAGCTGTAGTGGACACTTCTATATTGAGTCAGCAGGGTTGTTGATAATATGAAAGAAATAGGGTGTGATGTTCCCATGACCTAAAAGCAGGAATCTTAACTCACCAGCTGTTAAAACTATGATTAGTTGAAAACCTCTCTTGCAGTTAATGTCTTCAGAGAGATCCCTTTTCCAGTTATCATTTAAGGAAATTTGGTTTATGGAAGTATGGAACAAGTTGTTATAACACTGCATCTATGGAATAGTTTCCCTGTGGAGATTTGCTGTACAGCAACACATAAATGAGGGTCAGAGTAGGTTTAAATGGTGGTGTGACTGATGCTTTTAGAATGTTGTGAGGAGTGAAGCAAGGTTACATTATGGCTCCCACTCCTTTTAGCATTTATATGAATGATTTGGTGCCGTATTGAGCCAATGCAAATGCCCCTCTCCAGTAAGGAACAATCTCAATCTTGATGTATGCAGATGATTTAGTGCTCCTCTCTCGTTGCCGATTGGGTCTCAAAAAGCTCCTGGAGGTGTTCAGCTCATACAATAAATTGGGAAGCCTATCCATAAAACACTCTAAGACCAAGATTATGCTTTTTGGCAAACACAGTCCTAGGCAGTGCTATTTAGAAAAAGAGGTGCCAGAACTCACTATGAACAGCTCCTTTGTTCTTATAATGACAATGATGCACACCTGAAAGGTGTGGGACCAAGTTCTGGTGAATTCTGACTTTAAAAAGTGCCCTGGTTCTAGGTATAAATGGTGCTTAGATCAGAAAGCTACAGAACACACTTGCTCATTTAGATACCATACCTGGGCCTACTCTTTAGTGAAACCCTCTTTTGGAAGTGCCATATGGAGACAGTAAGGCCAAAGCACAAAAAACCATAGCGGCATTGATGAAGTTCTGTTACAATAAGGGAGGGAAACTGATTGAACCTGCCGTAAAAAATATTTGGTAACAAACCATTTATTCAAATCCTCTTTGTAGCATTGAAATATGTGGCTTTGATTCAACTCCATTAAAGTTTTGGAAATTGTGCAGAATGTCCCCCCCCCCAAAGCTATACTCTCTACAAACAGGAATATCAGCAGCTCGTCCTCATAAAGAACCAGTTAAGGCAAGAGTGGGTAGTTAAAGTATATTTTTAAAAATACTACTATGCCTGTTGAGAGTTCTCCTGTACTGTGCTGTATGGAATTGGGTGAAAACCAACTCTGGAAAGCAGCTTGTCAAGAAGTTTTAGATCATTATTGTTTTCTAGAATTGAGCTCTGCTTTGACCTTGAATAAGTGTCAACTAAGGGATTGGCTCTGCTGGATAGAATCCAGAAAGGACCTGCAGCTAATTAGAAATACCACATTCTCTCCCCGAACCCCCCGGTATCCACTCTTGATAACTATTGTGAAGCATAGATTGGAAAAAGCCTACTGCTAAGTAATACAACAAATGAATGGCCATGGTATATGAAGCTTAGGGTGCTTCAAATGTAACACCAACCATAATTTGGTGTTATGAGAACGTAGTATCATTTTCAGGCAAATGGAAATAATGGTTTTCCAGTTTGGATGAAAAAGCAAGCCAGCTAAGTTTCAGTCCTGATTTTCAGTAATCAGTTACTGATTTTCAGGAATCAGTAATGTACAAGGGGAGGAGAATGTGCAAGTCAAAAACTCCTCAGGCATTCTTACATTCCTGAATGTAAACCCATGGTTGAATAACCCATTAAAGTTGTTCAGATCTCAGTGATGTTTGTCACATGGGGCAAAAATGAAGTAGAAACACCACAAAGTCTATATGGCAAAGCTGTGGAATTTTCAACACAATATTCAGCAGTCAGATTCAACCATAATCTAAAATCCTTTAACATCTCATGCCTCAGGAATGGTGAGCCTGTGACCTTTCAGACGTTGTTGGACTCTAACCTTCATCTTATCCAGCCAGCATTGTCAATGATCAGGGATGATAGGAACTGTAATCCTACAACCGAAGGGTCACAGGTTCACCTTTAACATCCCATGCTCTAGGAATGGAGTCTAGATTATGGTTGAGTCTGAATGCTGAATATTGTGAGTAGGTGGAGTCTTGTGCAACTCTTTTATTTTGCTGACTTTTGTGTAAAAGCATTTAGATCTGGATCAGATTTTTAAATGAATAGGCATATTTAGCTACAACACAACCTGACACTAGGGAAAATGAGATTTCAAAAAATATTTTCACTGTGTCTGCCTCCAAATGGAGAACAGACCTAGCTGAAAGGTCCAGAGTAAGAGGAGTTATTTCATAATATGATAGGAAGAATTAAGATATGCTTAACTCTCTGCTAGAAGTAGGATCAGTCTCCACTGAACACTCAAGTTTTTTAGGTGGTATGAAATTTGACTATAGTGTTTGGTCTGTGGTGGTCATTTCAGTAAGCTTCTCAGTCTAGTGATACCAACCTTTTTTTGGACCTGTGGGTACACATAAATTGGATAAACTGTTGAGAGTGTCACACACCTCATCCAAATGCACACCACATGTTCTGTTAGCTACAACCGGAATCCTTTTTTAAAGCTTAACTTAGCAGGGTAAGGTGCTCCAGGGAAGGCTTCTGTAGGTGTATGTGCACACCCAGGAACCACATTGGTGATTCCAGTTCTAAGTCATCAAGTGAGAAAAATGTATATGTAAATTCGTCCATAAAGCTGTATAAACAAATACCACATGAGTTTTGTCCACCAGAATCCCAAATACCCAGTACTCCAAATTCTTTCCCATCCACTAGTTTGGCAATGTCTACATTCAACAACCAGTTTTCCATGTTCAGCAAGAGTCTTCTTTCTGTACATGGGATGTAAAAATAATAAATTCTCCTGCTAAAAAGAATATCAGTAGCATATCTGCCTCATAGAGCTCATAACTTATTCTTAAGTGCTTTGCTAGTGCAGATCTGGCAAAAATGTAGCCCCCCAACACTGCAGTGATCCAATTGCGCATCACGAGTTGAGAATATTCAGAATCCCTTGGTAGAAGAAAGCTTGGGGCTGTCTGCATCCTGCTGCCAGGGTAGGTTTTTTTTTGGACAATTTCAGATAACTGTGAGAGTAAGTTGCTGGAGCTAGAGTTGTTTCCAAACGAATGAGTCACGGCAAATGCTGGTTAGAGTTTCCATAGAAACTGGGTACATTGCTAAGGGCAGATGGTTGACTGCAATTTAAGCATGGTTACAGCATTAGCTAATAGCTCAGAGGAGCAAAGTGTCTTGCTCTTTACCCCCACTGAGGTCAAGCATCTCCTCCAGCCTGGAGAGACTAGCAAAGAATAGCTGTGGCTGACTTTGCTGATCTGCTGTGCCCTGAATACTTCCTGATCTGCCTTGAAGATCATCTGCCCATATATGTCGTTGTTTTGTCTGGTTACAGGAATGCGATTTGACTTGCTGCGCAATAAGCTTACAGCCATCTGGAAAATAAGGACAATGAAATAATTGTGTAAGCATTGAAGGAGAAGGGAAGAGGTCTTGTGCAAATCACAGCTCCCTTCAACACTCAGAATTTGGACAAACACTGGTGATTTTTTTGGGAAATGTCCAGAGATTCCCTTAACGAAGCATGAGTGACATTCATTTGACCTTCTCTGACCATATATTTATTGAAATGCTAATATTGATCTCTGATCTTAGCTGTAGCATTAGCTTTGGTCACAGTAACTTAACTTCTGTTTGAGGGCTGATGTTTTAGACCGGTTGTTTTCGGAGGCACTTTCTGTTTCTTCTTGTTTCATGATAGAACTGTGTTCATGTCCTACCTCTTGAGAACAATGATTAACCTTTCTAGTGATCTCATATATGCGGTTATTTATTGACCAGTGGTGTGCCTCCTTTGGTGGTGACTCTAATCAGGAGTCCATTAATGTTTTAGTGAACATCTAAAATTCCAAAGCTGTTGTCTTTCTCAAGCTAAGAATGACATTTCTTCGTGGAGAAGGTCCAAAAGTACTAGGAACTGAATTCTTCTCAAACTCCAGAACTCTTTGGCTGCTTTTTCAACATGCGCCACTCAAGGACAACCTGTCTATTGTTGAATCTGCCCTCTCACAGTTCTGCTTGCAGCACTGTGAAGAATCCTCATGTGTGTCTCTGTTGTTGGTTTGATAGGCCAGTGGGGGAAGGAATATTTGGGCACCCTTCCAGTGCAACACCTTGCTGTGCAAGCTGTTTGGCTATATGCCAACTCTGCCAATGGAGCGCAGGAAATGGGAGCCTTTAGAATCAATGCGTCAGGCAGGGGGTTGGTGTAATCTGTTGCATTTCCCTGCCGTTTTGGCTTGTATGCTACAAACAGAAAGCAACCAGGCCGTATTTGCACAGGAGGGGGAAATGGATGGAGTACAGCCAGTGGTGTTCCCCTAGCCAGCCCCCTCTCACCTTTGATATGAGGAAAGGTTCTTCTGGACAAGACATCTGTGGCAATATATAAAGGAGCAGCTTTGGGAGATGATATTGAAGATTGCTATGTATTTGCTTGCTTGATCTGTGAATCCCTGTGCTCTTCCTTCTGGGGTTTTTAGGAGAGCAGTTAAAGCTTGGAAAACATGGAGCAATATCCAGATCTACAGGAAGACCTGAGTTTGGAGGATACCAATGAATCCCTTAATCAGCTCAAATTGGCCTCTCTAGATGATAAGAACTGGCCACCAGATGAAGTGCCTGTTTTTCCTAAGTCAGGTGAGTACTTTTACTAGCAATGAAGTGACTAGAAAGGAATCTATATGCTGCAGCACTAATCTTAAAATATACCTTTAATAGCTTTTTATTTATTAGATTTATTTATATCCAGACTTTCAGGATAGGCAGCATCCAAATGATATCAAAATAATTAATAACATAATAAATAAGTGGAAAAATAACAAGATTCAGGGTTCAGTAGGTTCTTTTTGTGTTATATTCTTGCATGATAGTTGTATACAGTATAGCCCTGTGGGGGCAAGGGTAGTCTAGTGGAGCACTCTCTGAGGTCTTTGCCTGTCTGCGTCTCTTTCCTCTTTAAGATGCTGCAGAAGTACTAGTTAGCCCCTGTATCTAAACTGGGATGTAGATCTTATCTAAATGGGGTGGTGAGAGCATGGAATGCTACAGACCTTATATGCCAGAGAAGTATCTGTCTCTCTGTGCAGTGTAAATAGTTTATTCTAGTGGATGAATGTGGAATTCTGTAGTGGAGAATTTTAGATCATTGATTACTTTCCACTTATAGTGTGTTTATACATTTGAGGCAAATATTGACAAATAAGCTAGCACAATTGGTCTGAATGCATGCAATGTTTTGTATTGAACATAAAATGAACAATTGCACAAAACTAATGCTATTCATCACAGTTCCTTCTGGTTCCGTGATATACCTGATCCCTTCTCTGTGTTTTTGTATCTTCGTATAGCTGTTCTGGTTTTTATGTTCTCTGCATTTTCCTCTCACCCCATCCCCTTTATTTTAAAATGTAGATGACTCCAAGGGCTCCCCTGACCCTGTCACTCACTTACGATGGGATGACCCATACTACGACATTGCTAGACACCAGATTGTGGAAGTGGCAGGTAATGGGTTCTTTTCATTTCTTTGTCTTCTACTTCAGAAAGCATTTTGATACGGCATAATGACTTGGGATATAGGGTCTATTTTATTGTTTTGCTGTTTTGTTTTATTTATGTTCATGTTTTTATCCTGTATTTTATTCTGTAAACTGCCCTGAGATCGTATGATGAAGGGCAGTATATAAATCTAATAAAAAAGTAAAAATAAAAATAAAATAAAATAAAAAATAAAATAAAATAAACAAGCCCAGCAGTGGCCCAACAATAGGTTGGATCCCAAGTTGTCTTTTAGTGAATGATAGGATTCCTTCTGTTTGTAGAAGGAGCCAAGATCCAGCAGAGGCTCCTGCTGGAGGAAGCAAGCAGGGAGGAAGCTGTTTTTGCCTGTTCCCCTTGCAGGTCACGGCACAACTGTCCATGCTGTCCTGGAAGATTCTTTGACTCGTAGGTGCAGTTCTGCCCATGGGTAGTCTGGATCCAGCCAAATAGCTTGATTCACATAGTGGTCATCGTCGTTGTGAAAATAGCAATTGTACAGAGGAAGAGAACTTTGAGAACCATGGGCCCATTAGAGTTATTTGATAGTCACTTGAAGCAGCAATCTGACCCCAGACTTACAAACTACGTTATGAACTCCTCAGTCAGATGTTGCATTGGCTGATAGTACCATGAGTTACTGAGATTTTGTTGGCTGGGGTCTGGAGAAGGGCCTTTTCTATTGTAGCATCTGCTCAATGGGATGCACTCCAGGGTGGATGGGTTCCAAAACTGGGATGTTTCCTGGAAATGACTGGCAGAATCCGAGACCAGGGAGAAGAGGTGGTGGAAGAAGACTGGAGGAAATTTAAAATTTATCTGCAGAAATATTGTAAAATTTTTGAATGCTGATGACATTGAAATGAATTGCAGGGGCTCTAGGAACAAGGTAAAATGTAAGATTGGATCAATAACAGATAAATTATCAGGATATGAACTTGCTGAACTAATTTTTAAAAGGGATACAAGAACGGGAGACGTGAGGAAGTCAGGAAAATAAGTTAATTTAAGATGAGAAATTAAGAAAGAGGGAATTTTTTTTCTATATGTGTTTTTTCTTTTTTCTTTTTCGGTGTTTAATGTCTGTATTTTTGTATTTTGTAATTTGTATTTTGTGACTTTGTATTTTCTCTGTCTTTGTATTTTTTCTGAATTTTTCTATTGTTAAAATTTAATAAAATACTTATAAAAAATAATTAAAAAAAACTGGGATGTTTCCACCAACTGTTGAAGAACTGTCTCTTTCCCCTGGCATTTCCTGACAATCACCAGTTTGTTGCTCCAGTTACTGTGGTTATTGCAATAATGTTTTTACTTGATTTTAATTGTTTGTTTTACTTGATTTTAATGGATTTTGTGTATTGCGAACTTCATCAATATTTTTGCTAATGAAAAGTATCACATAAGCTTTGAGAATACATTCTGATAAATAGTTACTATAGCATACTGGACTTAGAAGAGTTCAAATTCATGGTCTGCCATGAAGTCTACTAGATGACCTTGGGTCATTCATTGGCTTGTATCCGACTGAGTCATACTCAGAATAATTTAATTCCATTGATTGCAGTGTGTCCACTGTCAGTATGACATAATCAGATAGAACCCATTATCCCTCATCCTGGCCTACCACATAGAGTTGTTATGAGAATAAATAGCAGGAAGGGAGGACCACGAACACGTACTGTACCTCACATTGAGTTCTTTGGAGAGAAGAAGGTGGGAGAAAAATAGTACGTGCAAAACTGAAAACTCATTCTCCCGAAGAAAAACTGTTTTAACTTGTTTGCAGGCTAGAAGAGACTCTGCATGTGTGCCTCTAATTTTCCTGAGCCATGGCAAATCCCTCAACTGTCTAAACAAATCAGTCAACTTTAGGTGACTGCCAAGTCACACTTGAGTCCAGGGCATCAGTGGGCAACCTGTGAACTTCCCTATGTTGCTGGACTCCAGCCCCAACCAGAATTGCCAATGGTGATGGAATATGAGAAATGTAGTCCAGTATCACCTGGAATGCCACAGGTTCTCCACTTCTCCTGTGGAGCATCCTGGAGTGTGGAATTGTGCCACAGCTGCAAGGAAAGAGTTAAATCTTAATTATTTTTTTAAAAAACTTATTGATAAATGCAATACTTACAAACACAAAACAGAACGCTAAACAAACTTATTATACATAGATACACACACCTCTCAATTTAAATTACAAAAAAGAAAACAAACAAACAAAACATACAAACAAATCTTGACTTCCCTCCACCTATGTGTGGCTTCCTTTATTTCTTTTCTTCTTTTCGCTGTGCTATCACTATTATTTTTGACTATCTCATCTTATACCCATTTCTTCTTAATTTTTTACTCTATAAGTTTCATTCATTGCATATTGATATATTAATACCAGAACAATGTTTTTTGATGTATTCCTTCACGCAAGTCCACTCCTCTATCAGTTTTTGGTCTGATTGGCCTCTTACCACTGCTGTAAGTCTTGCTGAATCTATATATTCACAAAATCTTATTTGCCATTCTCTTATTGAGGGAGTTTTTTCTCCCTTCCATTTTTTTGCTATAATCATTCTGGCCACAGCGGTTGCATATAAGAAAACTTTTTTCCTAGTGGCAGGAATGTCAGTCGATATAATTCCCAAGAGGAACGCCTCTGGGGTTTTTTTTACATGATATTTTAAGCATTTTTTAAAGTTCCTCTTGAATGTCACTCCAAATTTTTTAATATACACACACTCCCACCACATATGATACATGGTTCCTATCTCTGTTTTATATCTCCAGCACAAATTAGATTTTGATTTATAAATTTTCGCCAATTTGACCGCGGTTAAATACCATTGATATCATTTTCATTATATTTTCTCTGATTGTGACACAGGCTGTGAATTTGATATCATATTTCCATAATTTCTCCCATTGATCTAAACAAATCATGTGGCCTATATCTGTGGCCCACTTAATCATAACTTCCTTCACCTCTTCATCTTTTAATTCCTATTCTAATAATAGATTATACATTTTAGATAATATCTTTTTAGGATTTTTTAATAACTCTGTGTGTAGTTTTGATTCTTCTTTGCCAAATCCGATAATCTTATCCTGCCTGAATAGGTGATCAATTTGATAATATTGTAGCCATGTATTACAATATTGGCCAAGTTCTTCATAAGATCTTAACCTTAATTGGCCTTGATCTTCTTTTACTAATTTCTGATATGTGACCCATTTGCCTTCTGTATTTTTCTTTTTTCTTTTTTCCTTACATTTCACTAACATTCCTGGGTTGTCCTGTATGGCTGCTTCACTTACATTGTCTGCAGTTCAGTTACTGATTTTAGCAAACTTGGTTTCCTGCAAAGAGGAAATTTGCTGTGTAAATGATTGCTGGCAGATTGCTGGCAGTGCTGTTCAGAAACTGGAGGCAGGAATAAATGCTGGGAGTTTATTTATCACCAGCTTTTGCTATTGGCCATTATGCCAGGTATTGCAACAGTACATCCTCTTGGCTATACAGACCATTATTCCTTATGCACATTGATAGCTACTGCCAACCAGTGCAATATAGAAGTGAAGACTGGTTAATTTATAGCAAGCAATTGATCGTTAGAAAAGGGAAGAAATTGAAATGGCAAATGATCTGGAAGAAGTAGGAGCTGTGCTTAGCTTTTACTTACGCTTTTACTTACATTTTACTAACATCTGCGTGGAGTTCATCTCCTCCCTTCTTGGTAGCAATGTTTGTTTTGGGCTCTAAAATTACTGAATTCTCTGGAGTTTCTCTCCTCCAGACATTCTGGCTGCTCAGGATAGTTCAAGGAATGGTTATTTCCTCTGAGACAAAACACATCTTAACAGTTTTTGAATTTAGCTTTGATTTTCAGTGTGTGACCTGAGAAGTCCTCAGGATGGGATAGTTCTCTCCTCCCATAGCAGATACATTGAGGATATCTTTCTATTCCCTGGGATGGTGAATTGACATTAAACAATTTAATCAAACAAAGATCTGCAGTGTTAAGTGACTGGATGAGTTCAAACAAGATATTTTCTGATACGCATTGTATTCAAATGTATAATAATAGCTCTATTGCTGACATTCCAGGATTTCAGCCAATTGAATGAGCTTCACTAACATCATGCCCAAGTCTGGCAGTATTGCACATTCATATACTTTGATAAATAAAGAATTCCCTAACAACTGACATATCCTTTTCCACTATTGATAACATTAGTTATTTCTTTGTTCGTATAGATGTATTTTGAAGTGCTTTCCCCTGTAGGACTATGTATTACTGAAGATTCATTTCACTTAATATTTTTTTAACTGGCAACCACATGCCTTAGATTCCTCTAACATCTATCACCCAGAGCGCTAGCACTATGTTGGCTTCTGACATACTGAATGATGGAAAAAAACTCTTCACTGTGGGCTCCCTTAGCTCTCAACATGGTTCTGTGAATTTTCAGTGTCAATAAGGCTTGTGGGTGGAGTTGCAGTGTGAGCGAAGAGCAAGCTGGAATTTAACTAATAGCTACATTTCTTTAAAATGTGTATTGCGTAGATGCATTTCTAGCACCACTAGTATATTCAATATTTAGAGAATCATCTCAGAAAGTAAAAGCTTTGAATACACAGAAATGTGTAGGCTCTTTATTACTATACTTACAATAGAGGCACATTGGCAAGGGTTGTGTGGGATTGTATATCCTGCCATAGCCTCCATTTACTGAAATTCCCTGTTCAGAGTTCTTGTCCTAATTAAGAAAGGTTAATTTGTCCACCTTATGCCAAAAAAAGCACAACTAAACAAAATGACTGCAAAGAAATAGTTTGACTAGATGCTGTATCTGTTAGCAGCTATCAATGTCTTGAAGGCATTTCAAGGCTGATTTTGTTTCTTCTATCTCCAGGTGACAACCTGAACCACTGCTTCTACTGACTGATAGCTTGCACAATGGAAGCAGGAGGCTCTTTTTAATCCTCTAACCTGTGCCCTTTCAGATGTTGTTGGCCTCCTGCCCCAGCCAACAATGCCTGTGGTCACAAATGATGGGAGCTGTAGTTGTAGCTAAATATTAGGCTAGTCTAGGTAGATATGCAACTTCCTTGTTGAACTAGGGATGGTTGTCTGATGCAGAGACGCAACCTCAACTTTGGGGAAATGTGGTCATTTCTGATACCAGGCAGTGTTGTAACTTTGGTTTCAAAGACAATGGAAATGCCATGTCCTTATCCCAAGTGATCATCCAGATTACATGCCACAGGCTATTCTGAATTTAACCTTTGAGACGCCTATCTTTTATTACTGTGGGCTTGGGGCCCTTGATATGCCTTGACAATTTTGGGGTTCTCTGGAGTCTAGAAGTATGAAAGTTGCTGGAATAGCTTGTGATGGGGAGCATTGATTAGTAAATCTTTTGGTTTCCTTTCTTTGTTTGATTCTGCTTTAGGCTGAATTATTGGAAATGATTGTTAATACTTTTGAATTCAGTTACTTCAGTGTCTGATGAGCAATTATCATGCTGTACTCCAGTGATTGATTTGGGGAAAGCCTCTTAAGGCTATCTTTCTGTGTTCTTGCAGCAGCATTTTTAAAACTGGGAGACTGCCATTGAGCATGCGTCTATGTGTTGTAGTGGGACTTTGGGACACACTAGGTAAAGGATAGGGAACCTGTGGCCCTCTAAATGTTGTTGGTCTACATCACCCATCAGTCCTGGCCAGCATGGCCAATGGTCAGGGATGATTAGAGTTGTAGTCCCAACAACATCTGAAAGACCCAGGTTCAGCATTGTTGCTCTAGGATCTGGCCTAGGGCTGTCCTTTTGCAGTGTACATCCTTTTGCCTCAAATGGAGCATGCTTACTTTCCTGTAATCTACAGGAACTCCTCTTCCTGCTTCTGCCTGTGTATGTTTGCTGGCTTTTCAGAGGTATTGACCAAGTAATGAGGGATTTGATTTCCTGAATTATTGTTTTGTTTTTTTTAGTTCTGCCAAGCAAGAAGCAGTCCTTGATCCCAGAAGTGTTAGGAACTGAAGTTACTTCTTAAACTCCCCTGTGACTGGCTACTCTTGGGTCTCAAAACTTGTGTGAAAGAGGAGTGGAGCAGGTGGTGGATCTGAGTTCTTAAATCCTAGAGCATTCTGTTTTCTGTATATCAGGACCAATATTAAGGACCTTGAAATGGACATGGGAGCATTCAGTTTTGTAACTGAAAATGGGTTCACTGACTTTTCAGTATTAGCAATATCCTGTTGTTTAAATGTCTGGTAGTATGAAAAAGCTACTGTTTACCTTTTCATGCATACCTTGTATGGGAAACCTGACATATAAAAAAGCAATAGTTCATCCAGATTGTAGCAGAGTCTAGAAAGGGAGGAGGGGGAAAAATCAACTTCTAGATTTATCTAGTTAACAACTAGGTAATAATGTTTTTGAGCTCGTTGTAGTTTTGAGTGTATGCAACTCTGTGTGTGTGTGTGTGTGTGCGCGTGTGTGTGTGTGTGTGTGTGTGTGTGTTGGAACTTTTCTGTCCAGCCCTTTCAGCTCGGTCCTTAAGATTATTCTGGTTAAAGGACTTCGGTTATTATGGTATAATGTAACTTTGTTTCTGTTCCTCCAGGGCAGGGTGCACTTCATGGGGTCCAGCCAGGTAGGTGGAATACCTGGTGTCATTGGCATTTAAAGAATGTGGCATTCTTTAGCATGACTGTGGCCTGTGGCTGGGTTATCTCAGGGGAGCCCAAATTCTGCAAAGCTGAGGGTGGCATCCCAGAACCTCAAAGTTGCACTTGATGTGCATTATGTCAAGTAGATTGCAGCCATGCTTCTCTAAGCTGGTGGTATAGACATCTTGGTAGCTTTCCAAACTGGACATGTGGCTTGGAATTTCCCTGGCAGAGCTCTTTGTGGACTTCAGCTTGCGGTCTTCACTTTGGGTGCCGCAGTTCTCATTTGATGCTTCAGCCTGCCTTCTTTTTTTCTTGGATGGTGATGGGTGTACTATCCATCAGGACATGTCTCCCAGGCAGTCATTACTGCTAACTTTCCCAATCAGAAATCTTTTGCGGGTGATTTCTTCTGCAGCTAAGAGTTTGCAGGATATTGCATGACAGTGATGTGTGATTTATGTTATTTGGAATCTATGCAGGATGGAGCTGTTGTTGCTTTATTCCCACTATGGCATCATCCAGACACAAATCTTTGGCAGAACTTGGCCTTCTTTATCCCCTGTGACCCAGCAGTAGGCTGAACCCATTGTTTGCTGAACAGCCTATGCAAGTACATTTGCCTGCCATTCTCTGTTTATTCCGTAGTAGGTCTTCCATTCTTCATCATCTCTTCTTGCAAGTGGTCACTGGCCTGCTGTATCTGCAGATCATGTCTCTGATTCTATGCTAATCATTTCTCCACCAATTTTGATGCAAGTAAATGGTTACTTTGAAACACTGACTAGTGTCAGTTCTCCACTGTGCTATTTTTCTAGAAGAAGAGGTGCCAGAACTCATGAACACCTCCCTCGTTCTCTTATAATGGCAACCTGAGAGGTGCTAGAACTGAGTTGTGGCTGAAAAATGCCCCAGTTCTCCATCTCTAAATGTAGCCATTGACTTTTGGCTTCCTCAGGCATCTCTGCATATATCTAGAAGCTCCATGAAGGTCACTTTGATCACAGAAATGGTGTAGGGGAAGCACCTTGAACTGCCACAAACCCTGAAAATTGTCAGCCTTGTTTATGATGACAAGACTGTTTCCGCTTTTGTATTTTTTATAATGCTTTTGTACCTTCAGAAATATAAATACCCTAGACAAAGAGGTGCTAGCTCTTAACTATACCACGATTGCTTTAATTTCTTTGCCTGCGTTATGTCTCAAGCCATTTCCCCGATCACTTTAAGGGCTGTGTCATCAACTTGATAGTGCAGGAAAAGGAGCAGCTTCCTGTTTAATCAAGAGCTGTGACAACTCACTGTGTTATTTGCAACATGCAGTTCTCCACATTCTGCATTCTGAGAACTTCTCTGAGGCTTTTTAAACAATCTGTTGTTTCCTTACTCACTTAGGTTAATTTAGATGTATTTTCCCCCGCTACATGGAAAGAATCCCTGCTATGGGAAGTGCAGTTGTTAACCAGAGTATTCTCAGAGGAATAAAAGAACTGCTGCATGTCCAACAATGTGACGTGGACATGTTTTCCTAGATGGGGAGAATGTCAGTGTGTATGTGTGTGTCTGTGTGAATTATAAAATGGTGCTGTGTTATAACTTAGGGTATTTTACACTTTTTATTACAATAGCAGAACATTTCTAATTAAATGGGCTGTCATGTGCAGATGAGTACTGTAATTCCACACCTGAGGCATTAATCAGGTCATTAAAAAATAGCTTTTCTCATTTGATTTGCATAGAAACTTGACACATGGGTTATTGTTTCATAGAGTTCCTGAAGTTTATCACACTTTGGACTTGTTGCTCAAATTTCAAATGGCCTGGGCATTTTTCTAGATAATGGAATGAAACATGGAAGTGCTTTAGTTTATTTGAAGATAGTCTTGTAGAAGTTGTTGTTATTGTTAGCTTTGCAGCTGTACCTGGTAACAACAGGGCCACACACCACAACTGTGCAATGGAATTTCTAATGCATACAATATTTTTATGGTTCAACCCCAGCAGGGGCTTTATTTCAGATTTAAGCAGGAGCTTTTATGATAATTACAGCAAACCCGTTTGGGACAAAGGCAGTTGAATAATTGCTTACTGTTGGGTGCATGCTGAATGCTCCCTGCATGGACTGATGGGACTCTATCTGGTTGTGTCATACAAGAATAGTGTTAGGGTGCATATCTGCATTTAATGGAATGTTATGCTACCTTGACTAGAGCTTGGTCTAGAAGTAGAAGCCTATAGAAATAAGCCTTGCTTAGTCTATGAAAAACAAATAGAACAATCAGGAGATGAGCTAGAAAGAATCAGTGACTATTAAAAGGCTTCATCACCTGATTTGAGATTTCATATGGGATGCTTACTTCAGGTAACCAGAAGCTTGTGGGGCAAGTGTAACCATAAACTGGCTTTTAATTGTCCGGGTCCTGAGGAGCTAGGTTTGACCTGAAGTTGTAGTCTTTTCCAACTTTAAGACCTTGAAGTGGAACCATAGTTATATGTGTTCCTTTCTCTTGACACTTACAGCTGGCAATTTGAAGATCCATCCTAAATACCCCATCTGCCTGATGTTGTTTTCTGACCCACCAGTTGGAAAATGCTGCTCTAAAGCAGTAGATGTCAATATAGTTTGATCTTGCATTGTGTTCTATTTATACACTGCCAAGTTTTAAAAATCAATTTCTCAATAACATCTGCACAGGACTAATTATCATAAAATGTTGCATTGGTGAAAGTGACTACTATAATTCCACACCTGAGTTATTAATCTATTCAGGTTCTTTTCCCATTTCCCATTACAGAAATTCATTTGTCTGAAACTACCTCTTTGTCAAAGGAAGATTCTCCATTTCTTAATAGAACAGCTGTGGTTTGCAGAGTCAACAGATACTACCATTCAGGTCTTGCCACTCAGACTTATTTGGGCAGGAGCATTTCTTCTTCCAACCTAATAGGGTTTCTTTTCATGATATATTGCACCATCATGCGTACCGGGAATTATTTTTGTTCTCATCAAAAAGGGGTGCAAGGCTGCAAAATATCTCATAGGAGCACCATTTTACTACATTGGTCACAAGATTGTGACACCATTCAATATACTGCTAGGAGCATCTGCAATCTACTCCAGTGCATACACTGGATGTGCGTACACACAGTTTGTGGCCATTGAATATATGGGAAGCTGTTTGGAAGTCCCTTGGTTAGGTACTCTATTTTTGGGCAACCGTGGGATAAACTGTTGGACATTGGTCTTGTGATCTGGCTGTAGTTTTGTACGGTCGTTCCAGATGACCTCTGCATTGCTCTTCTTTTTTTTCTGTCTCTGGTGGGTGCCATGTTGTCCTGCAATGTCTTCTACCTTCGCATGCTTCACATGTGTTCATGTGATGGTATATCATCCTTGCATCCCCATGGCATTTACCTGGTGCTCCCCCTCTACCTTAAGCATGTCCTTGACTTCCCATGCTGCAGCTGTTTGCATATTGAGGGGTGGAGTAAGTTTTATAGCTACATAATCTCTGTTTATGTGTTGAAGGAAGTCAAATGAGAAGAGGAAAATAGGCAGGATGAAGGGAAATCTCTTATTATGGTTAGGGTTTTAGGTGGGTAGAGTAGCATACTAGATACATAGCTTAATTGACTCTTTCTGTTCCTGTGATATGCAGGCTGTCATTCCTTTTGTGTGTATACAACATACTAGAGATTGCCACTCCTACTTTCTCTGTTCTGTGAAGCAAAACACTGAAAGATGTATCCATGACTTTTAGTTACTTCCCTCTCATGAAGGCATTTGATTTGTTTGGATCATGGGTTGTAGTTGGTATATTTAAAGCTTTTCTACCTTGCTTTTTAGTTTTTTTTAAAAAAAAAGCTACTAGAGCAGCTTACCCTAGAGATCAATAAAAACAAGACTGTCCCTGCTGACTTTCTTAAAAACACAGAGAAGGGGAGAGAGAAAGTGATAAGGAAGGAAGAGGAAAACATGTAAAGTCTGGCACCAGTTTGTAAAGTTACAAAGCTATTATGAAGACCAACTGGGATAGCAAGGGTCCAGGGAGAAGAAGAGCCAAAAGGAGCTGGTTCCTTAGAGTTTATGGAATGGTCCTGCTTATCTCCCTCATTTGTAACTTAATGGAATGGTTGCTGCTAAGTGACAATTGACGGTAGAGGGAAGACCAAAGGGTTGCCTTCTAAATTAGATAAATCTTTATCACCCATGAATGAGTTTCATTTGCCATCCAGTATGTGTACTGAACAGACTTCATGCTTTTTGTTCTTTTGAATATGTAGAACTCACAGAATCCTGAGACCATCTTCCTTATTTTATTTTACTTTTAAAAAAACAAAACTCTATTCCCTTCTGAGCCTGGATTAAGTATAAAGTGGGTTGGTAGTGGTAATAAATGTAAAGGTAATCAATGATGGTGGCTGACTTTGCAGCATGGAAGGTATATATTTTTAACATCTTCACTGTTATGGTAGTGAAAGCCCCAAAGAGCCTTGTGGCACAATCTAGTCCCTCCTCATATGCAGAAATGTGTACCTTTGCACACATAGGAGATGGTCATTGGTACACAATTTCTTCCTCATGGGTACAGGTTTGTGTGCGTGAAGAGATTGATCCTGAGAGAGGGTGATTTATTTATTCATAGAATCATAGAATCATAGAGTTGGAAGAGACCACAAGGGCCATCGAGTCCAACCCCCTGCCAAGCAGGAAACACCCTCAGAGCACTCCTGACATATGGTTGTCAAGCCTCTGCTTAAAGACCTCCAAAATAGGAGACTTCACCACACTCCTTGGCAGCAAATTCCACTGTCGAACAGCTCTTACTGTCAGGAAGTTCTTCCTAATGTTTAGGTGGAATCTTCTTTCTTGTAGTTTGGATCCATTGCTCCGTGTCCGCTTCTCTGGAGCAGCAGAAAACAACCTTTCTCCCTCCTCTATGTGACATCCTTTTATATATTTGAACATGGCTATCATATCACCCCTTAACCTCCTCTTCTCCAGGCTAAACATGCCCAGCTCCCTTAGCCGATCCTCATAAGGCATCGTTTCCAGGCCTTTGACCATTTTGGTTGCCCTCCTCTGGACACGTTCCAGTTTGTCAGTGTCCTTCTTGAACTGTGGTGCCCAGAACTGGACACAGTACTCCAGGTGAGGTCTGACCAGAGCAGAATACAGTGGCACTATTACTTCCCTTGATCTAGATGCTATACTCTTATTGATGCAGCCCAGAATTGCATTGGCTTTTTTAGCTGCCGCGTCACACTGTTGGCTCATGTCAAGTTTATGGTCAACCAAGCATGAATGTTATTGTAGCATGAATGTTCCTAGAATAGAGCTAACATTGTCAAATGCAACCAGCTGCTGATGAGGAAACTTCTAGTGAGAAGTCCATGATCAACCAGAGCATTTAATGGCCATTCATTAATATGACCCGCTTCCTTCTACAATTTTGTTTTACTTATCAAGTGCTTTTAGCTCTGCTCAGTGTAAGTAGACAGAGAGGCAAGACCTGTGTTTATGTGTTGTTCTACTGATAAGTCATTATTACTGGTCTTAGCCATGGATTATTGCAAAGGCTTTTACTGTTGTCATAAATTTCACATTAGTGGTAATTTCACTGTCATGAAATAACCAGAAAAAACCCATGATAAGGCATTTATTGGACTTTCATGTGACAAGAGCTATATAATCACCCCCAGGCCTAGTTTGTAACACTGCTGAAGCAGACTTACTAGGTCATCTGCCTCATTTGGGACTGGGGAAGAAGTTAAAGATTATTTTACAGAGTATTTGTTCCAGGCTGATAGCACAAAATCTTGTGCTTCTGCAGTTTGCTGGTGGCTTCTTCTCACAGCTGATTCGCTTTCTGATCCATACTGTTTCAGGCCAATTTGTCATTGTGCAGTCCTTGATTTTGTTTGTGTTCTAGTTCTTTCCTTATCTACAAGGGCAGCAGGTGGTATGGAACTGTGGATACACTGGGGGGAAATGATGGACAAGGCCAATACTTTGTAAAGCATCAGTGACCTTTTCTCTGAATGTTTGTGGGGGGAGTATTGTCTTTCCTCCCCTCTCCACCTTGGAATCACAAACCTCAGCAATGCTTACTAGAATAACCCTGTGGATACTCTGCTCCTCTGGGGGTATTTTAGGCTGTTTCCTGCTTGAGAATCATTTCAAATTGTCTGCTCGTGATCCAAGAGTATGTGCCCCTCATAATTTCTTTTCATCATGCCTTGCTCTATTCCACTTCTCACCCTTGGGTCCTCTCAAAATGCAGCCTTCTCTCCATACTGGTGAAGTTTCATGTTCCATTGTTAACTTTTTTGACAAAGCAGAGCCTTTGAACTTTCCACTAGTATCACCTTGGAATAGTTGAGTACTCCACAAGCAGTGCTCCATTATTTGCCTATTGTGGTGTCTTCATGCTTTGTCTTTCAACCTGCTGTGATGTGTGGCATTTTTTGTCCTCAGGTGACGACAAGTATGGGCGGAAAGTAATCCTGTTCAGTGCCTGCCGGATGCCTCCCAGCTATCAGCTTGATCATGTGAAACTGCTGAGGTGAGTGCTGCTGGAGCGAACCACCTGCTTTGGTGAAGATTAGACCTGAGACTTTCCCCTGATCATTCAAATCTGTAATGATTTTGACTACATGAATTTGGGTACCAATTAACCCCCAACTAAGATATAAGTCAAAATTCCTTAAGCACTTGGTTAGGAGTGCCCTTCATCAATCTGACCCCACCCTCTGGCTGTATATTCATTACCTCTGTGCCTATGTCACCTATATTACTTTCCTTATGCTGTGGCTGCAGGAGGCAAAGAAGCAAATACATATTTTTTAAAAACTCTGGAGCTTAGGTATGTCCATCTCTCCTTAGCTATTTGAAGTATACATTGGACCAGTATGTTGAGAGTGATTACACCTTAGTCTATTTGCACCATGGCCTGACCAGTGAGAACAAGCCATCCCTGAGCTGGCTGCGGGATGCCTACCGGGAATTTGACCGCAAGTAAGTGTGTGTGGCTGTGGATTTTGCAAGGGTCAAATTGCTGTGCGGGAACTTTTTTGGGTGAAAGGGTTGGCTTGGCTTCTCATCTTTCTCTCATTATTAGATACAAGAAGAACATCAAAGCATTGTACATTGTGCACCCAACGATGTTCATCAAGACACTGCTGATTCTCTTCAAGCCCTTGATCAGGTAGGAAAGTGCAAAGGTACTTTGCTCTGTGGTGGAACTCGCTTTGGTATGAGGAGGAGCCTTAGGAGCCAAGTGGGGTTTTATCATCAGAATCCTGAGACTTTTTTGTTAAGTAGGTTGCTGGTAACTTGTGTATTTGTAAACACTTACTGTGATGACAGCATCTGATAACACCTTTCATTTAATTTTACATTTTTATCCATGTCCTCCTTCCATGAAGCTTGAGGGCAGCATGCATTGTTACCCCCAGTTTTATCCTCGTAACAACTCTATGAGATAGATTAGATTGAGAGAGAGAGAGAGAGAGAGAGAGAGAGAGAGAGAGAGAGAAAGTGACCCACCTTGCAGATTCAAATCCCCACTTTGCATCTCCATGGCTTGTCACTACACAATATTGGCTCTAATTTCTATAAGCTATAATTTCTATAATGTGGGGCTCCTAGAGGGTTTGTTCATTGCAAGGATATGCATAGATGGCTCATCTTGTATATTCCATATCATTTTTAGACAGCTGTTGCTCACTGATGTCAGCTATATCCTGTCATAGTTGCAAGATCCCCTCCATTTTCTGTCCAAAGCTTTCAGTGTGCACCTTGAATTGCATTATATAGTCCTATGAGGTCAGAGGAAAGTGGGTGTCATGTTCCTGCATACTCTTGATCTCGATCTGAGAGTGTGGAAATTGTCCTGCAGATTAGTACTTCACTGGAGCTTGTTGCTTCCTCTCTTCTGTCTAACTGAAGAATTAGGTTTGATAAACTTTGCTTCTGACTTATGCTGAGTGACTGACCCTGACATGCAGGCCCCTGCTTGCATTGTTGTCCTTTAGTTGGCTAATAGCCCAGACTTGCTTCAGATATTTCCTGGCCTCTGCCAGAGAATGAGGAGGAAATAACAATGGACATAACTTGTATTGTCAGCAAAATCCCCAGGTTGAGGCACCAGAGAAGTACCTTTTAGCACATTGTCAGGCCTAGCTGGGGTCTTTCAGTAATGGACAAATCCCTGCCTATGTGTTGGGGAACTGCAGAGTGGTGCAACTGGTACACAAGCATTGCCTCACAGTTCTCGGTACCATTTTTACCTCTTCATCTCATCTCTACAAGCCACCCACAGATGTACTAGTGCTGCTACTCTGTACCCTAATTTCTTTCTTACTGGTTTGTCACCTGTCTTGCAGCTTTAAGTTTGGACGGAAGATTTTCTATGCAAACTACCTGAGTGACCTGGAGGAGCATGTGAAACTGGAGCAGCTGGGTATCCCAAGCCAGGTGCTAAAGTGAGAGCATGTTTAATTATTTGCTGGTGTTTAATTTTACTGTTTACTATTAGATTCTGATGGATTGTTTAATGTTGCTTTGTTTGACATAAGTTGTTTGTTTTAAAGGTATTGTGACTTTTTATATTGTATTAGATTGTTATTGTTTGATGTTTCATTATGCTTTTATACCTGTTGTTGTTGTTGTTGTTGTTGTTGTTGTTATTATTATCAACATCATCATCATTATCCACTTTGCCTACTAGCTTACCTTTTGTTTCTGTAGAGGAGGCTGTAACAGGGAGGAGAACAGGGTGAGCAGAGCGGGAGTGGGGTGGCGAAGGGACACTGGGAGTCTGACTTGTCGGCACATACAGTATGATGTTGTGAGCTGCTGAGATGGCTCTCTCCTCTGCATGGCTTGCTCTTTATTGTCATGTGACCCTCAGAAGGTTTCCCAAGAGGGAGTGTGGCTTCGGGCTAAAAAAGGATCCTCGCAACTCATGTAGCAGAAGTAGCTTGTAAGTACTTCTTAGAAGAAGTAGCTTGTAACTAGCGTAGTGCCAGGGCCTCTGGGCTTGTGTTTACAGGATAATGGGACACTGGACACCAGCTTAGCACTTTTTGGTGTAGTTTAGAATGATTCCATACATACATGTTTGTGTCTGTCTCTCACTGTAGGTATGATGAATATCTGAGATCCCTGCAGAAGCCCCCCCAAGTGCCTCAGAAAGTAACCCCACCACGCCCACCTCTGCCAAACCAACAGTTTGGAGTTTCTCTCCAGCAGTGAGTATCCTCATCTTTTTTCTATTCTTGGTGGACCAGTGATACCTATAGTCTATCTGTGGGTAGTTCTGGAAATGCTTTCCAATCATCTTGAATCGGCACCTGTGGTTAGCTTGACTTTTGCCAGCCTTGAGCTTTCTAGATCAGGGCCAGTGATACACTGGATATTATGTCTGATTCAAAGATGTTTCTTTGTGGGAAGTGACAGGAAGAGTCTAAGCTTCTACTTTCTCAACAGCTTACGGGAGAAGAGCTTGGATCAGAATCCCATTCCACTTGTGGTAAGGGAGACCATTGCCTATCTGCAGCAGCATGGTGAGTGAGCTAGGAAGACCCCTCTTCTGACTTGTCTTGTTGCTACATCCACTGTCCTTTGTCTCCCAACAGCACCCTTCTGTTGCATCAGCCTAGCCTTTTTAAGATGCCTTAGCACAGACTCATTCTTTTTTCACTGCCCATCTTACTATCTTTCTTGTCATTTGATTCTGGTCTTCAGAAAGACACAGCAAAATTGAACACTAGGGAGCTGAGGGATTCTACTAACCTAATTCCCCAAGTGCCTTCTGCATAGCTGTTCCCATGCAAGTGTCCCTGTGCATGTGGCTTTCAGGATGTCCTTGTCCTGTGATATTGGAAAGACTTGCTGTTATGTGTGGTAGGTCTTCCCTGAGACTGTGCTCTTCTGTTTCTCTTTGTCCCCAGCTCTTAACACAGAGGGGATTTTCCGACGATCAGCAAACACCCAGACAGTCAGAGAAGTTCAGCAGAAATATAATATGGGTAAGTGCCTGCATTAGGTTCCAGAAGTCTGCTTAAGCTACTCCACTGCCCCTTACCACCATTCTTTTTGTCTAGGCCCCAAATCTGCCCTTAGCACTTTGGACTTGTGCCCTCCCACAACGTGCTTTAACTTCTGAATAGATCTCTGTTTGAAACTTGGCTGGAATCCAAGGAGTTTATTCCTTTTGACATAAACCTATTCCAGTCTAAATCTATACCCCCTGGATAAAGGAGGTGCTTAACCTTCCACAGCAATTATGTTTGATCAATGTATAATGTGTTTCCTCTGTTTCATCCTCTGGGGTGTGTGTGTCTCCATTTCCCTAATATTTGCTGGAATCCTGTTGCTGGTATTTTTGAAGCAATTCTTCCAATGCTCCTAATGATTGCTGCTTTGGAGGAGGATTGAGTACCACTGATCTTTTTTTTTTTTTGACAGTGTGTTTACCTGCTCCTGCCATGCATCTGCCTCTAGTTCCCAGTCTTTGGATAAGTTCCTTATTCTGCCAGGTGGAGGGGGTTCAGCCCTGGTGCTCTAGTTATGGCTTTGAACCTATCCACTTTCTTACCAGGGCTGCCTGTGGACTTTGTGCAATATGAGGACGTGCACCTGCCAGCTGTGATTCTCAAGACCTTCTTGCGGGAGCTGCCTGAGCCTCTCCTCACCTATGGTCTCTACAATGACGTCGTCAATTTCTACAGTGAGTTGCTACCAAGAGTGTCCTGATCCCAAAGCAGAAAACTCCTCTAAATATGCTCTACCCAGAGTTGTGCTGTACTCTCACAGCAGATTGGCTGTATTACGCTTCCCAGGGCAGCATAGTAAAAGTCCTAATTCTAGTACAGTCATACCTTGGAAGTTGAACGGAATCCATTCCAGAAGTCTGTTCAACTTCCAAGCTCCTGCAGCCAATTGGAAGCTGCGGAAGCCCCATCGGATGTTCGGGTTCCAAAGAACATTCACAAACCGGAACACTCGCTTCCGGGTTTGCGGCGTTCAGGAGTCAAAACGTTTGACTTGCAAGGCGTTTGGGATCCAAGGTATGACTTTTTGAGGGCTTTTCATCTGCAATCCACCTCTCCACATGAAAGCTAGGACTTTGCTTGCTGGTATAAATGTCCCACTTGCTTTCCTTTCCAGGTGTAGAGGAAGAAAAGCGTGTAGATATTGTTCGCAAAACCCTCCAGAGTCTCCCGGAAGAAAATTACCAAGTTCTGTGTTCACTGATGTCCTTCCTTGTGCAGGTGAGCTGTCCCAAAGCATTTCTTTGCACAGCATGTATGCAGCATCTGAAATTTGCTGCCACAATATACGATTATAGGAATGGGCTTAAATGGCTTTCAGGGTGAATTAGGCTTTTCTCTCTTGTGAATTTGCGAACTATAGTAACTAAATGGTGCGTGTGTGTTCAGAAGCAGAGTACATCTGGATACTTGATGATGGGGACAGCCAATGGGGTGGGGTTGTTGCTGTTACACCCCGCAAAAGGCTATGATTTACAACATCTGTTTTGCCATTTAAGTAATCTGTTAATGCTTCTCTCTGAAAGCTTGAAGCCTAAATGATTAAAGGAGGAGTTGATGCAAAGTAGGTTTTATTTCCATTAATCAATAGAAGAAAAGAGTTCCAGGCTAAAATTTCCAGCCAGTGAAGGAGCAAGAATTATTGCAGCCACATTTTAGTGTCTCGTCTGCAAGTTATCTCTTCATGCATGCTTTCCATTGGCTGTTCCTTTGTTTATAAGCTAGAGGCTTCTAGAGGCAGATGGTGAGGAACTAGGGAATATATTTGTCTCTAAAGTGAAGTATTTTCTTCCTCCCTCCTACGTAGGTCTCTGCTAACAGCGACATCAACAAGATGACCAACACTAACCTGGCCGTCGTTTTTGGCCCAAACCTGCTGTGGGCCAAAGATGCAGCCATTACCCTCAAAGCCATTAATCCTATCAATACGTTCAGCAAATTCCTACTGGACAACCAGAGGGAGCTTTTCCAGAGCTTGGAGGCTTGATTGAGAGCCTCTTTGTGCTGACACACCATGTGTCCACTGTGACCACTTCCTTCCTTCCTTCTTCCCTCCCCCTCCCCTTTTCCTTTCTACTTTATCTTGGAACCGTGGCCAAGCTTAGAAAAGCATAAGGTGATGAGTGGAGTGAAAGAGGAGCAGGAGATGGTATTGAGAGTGTGTGTGTGTGAACATGTGCATGAAAGAGGGAGAGAGAGAGAGAGAGAGAGAGAGAGAGAGAGAGAGAGAGAGAAGGGGTGGTCAAGTGGGCTGGGAAGCTGGCCTCTCCATCTCTAGAAGTGGAGTGTCCAGATTACTCTTAATTCCTTCAAGTAGCTCTTCTTGTACCCCAGCAGAATCCCTACCTCTTGGTGCCTGTGTGATCTGGACTAATACGTGTTGCTGCAGTGGCCCTTTGGCTGAGAGGAATCTATTTCTACTTCTCTTCTTTGGCTCATATTAGTTCTCCACATGCACCCAAGTCAGTTCTGAGCATTCCCATTTTTACTGAACACAACCAGCTTGCTACCCTTGATGGAAAAGCTGACCCCCTAAGCCCTATGGAAAACATGGGGTATAAAAGAAGATTGCTTTGTCCTGGAAGTGCCCATGTTTATGAATAGAGAGCTATTTGTACATTTCAAGGAACTCTAGCACTTGTGGTAGGTGCTGTTACAATTTCCCTGCCATGATTTAAAGGTTAGTGCCCTCAGATATTGTGGAGCCCACTCTATCTTTTTGTAATGCCCTTCTGAAGAGAGTGTCTCTGCGAAACTGGCCTTGCCATTAAGGTTTTCCATTTGGGGGGGGGGATAGTGATTTGTGTGTGTTTTGCTCTCCTCCCTGCCAGACGGTAGGAGTCATGCAGGGGGTGTCTGCTGTGGTGGTATTAGCTCTTCAAAATGCCAAAGGCCAGATTAAAACACTGCCCATTCCTGTAACTGAAGCACAGACATCCGTGCCTCTGGTTGCTGCTGCCTTACCATTGTGATGAGAGCATACTCAAGCAAATGACAGATCACTGAGGCCAAACTCAAGAACCTTATGCAGAAACCTCCTTGCCCCAATCTACTGGGCAATCTTGTGCCAAAATTAGGGGAAGGCGAGTTTTCTCATTGAAGGACCACTGCCATTGTGTCCTTGTTGAGCTGAAATATAGTTGTTTTACAAATACCAGAATGGCTCTGATGGACCCTTGGTTTCCTTGGCACATGGAGATAGGAAGCATTGCTGCTCTTTTCTCTGACCTGAGAAAGGTTATACAGCCATGCAGTATGGTTATTCCATAGATTCTTGCCTATGTGAGTTGTTCCCCCTTTCAGATCAGAAAGCTGAGTTATTCTAAACTCTAAACTAGGCTAAGCCATTGGCCCAAGCACAATAAGTTTTAAGCCAAATGTTTTCTCTCAAAAATAGCAGTTTTCTGCTGGGCCTATAGAAGCTTTTGCTTTTTAATAGTGTTGTAAAAGTGCATTTTCACAATGTATTACTGCCAACTGTCGTAAGGCTATTTTGTCCACACCCAACCCATTAGTTGGCCCTGTAAAATGGCAAGCTTGGAGTTCACAGGATTAGAGATGTTGGGGGTACTTTTCTCCGCCTTCCCAGAACCTGTGGCTTTCTGTCACAAGACAGTTAGAGGGAAGCTGGCAAGGTGAGTTTTGTAAATGCACAATAGGCTACTGTTTAAAATTGAATAAAAGAAGGACTGTGCTATGGTTTAAAATTGACAAAGTGAGCACTAAAATCTGCATGTGAATTATCAGTGCCCGTAGCCCAGCCAGATCCTGTGAACTGGATTCCACATCTGTCACAGATGGCTGGAAATGGTGAACTGAAGTGCTTGACACTATTATGAGGAGCTGACGAATGTGTTGGTCAGAGTTCATCATCCTACGTAAGTTACAGGATCAGTCAGCATATAGGAAGTGTTCAGTCTGATAACATATAAACTTAGTTAGAATTTTGGAACAACACAGCAGTTGGGAACATTGATTTTTCTGTTTAGCTGAGACATGGAGAGGCTTTCACCAATAACACTAACAAGTGAACGGCTATGGGAGGAGCAAGAGCCTTTTGCCTTCTAGTATCTCTTGTATAGAATAGTTTAGCATGGTTAACTTGCTCACTCCTGTTCAAAGTTCCCAGGTTGGAAGGAGAAGCAGCTGGTTTCCATGGGAATCACTGCCTCGGAAATGGAAGGCCCAGGCACTTTAGGACACAAGGCTGCAGGTTCAGCCACTGCACTGTAACATTAATTCCTCATCTTCTTTTAGGATTAGGAGCAAGATCAGGCAGGAGGGAGAAAGTGCTGTCATAGCTGCCCAGTAACACTTTTATGAAGTCCACAGATTCCCAATTTGTGTGCATGTGTGATTTTCCCCACCCCCAAACACATTGCAAATCTTTGTATTGCTAGCTACTGCACACAGTTAAAAGTGCACTCACAAAGCCCTGCAAGTAAGCCAGTGTAAAATAGCTCTGTTGCTTTCCCTACTTTGTGGGAGCTTCCAGGACACCTGGAGTACATACATGGCAGCAATGTCTGCTTTGCCTCATTGCCCTCTCCCCTCACAATTTTTTTCCCATTTTCAAATCTCTTACCATTGTGGGCGATTGGTGGAGCTGCATGCTAGGCCTGACTGCACCCTACGAATTAAGTTTGCATCTTTGGCCAGTTAACTCCGAACTTCCTTCCCCTTCCCTTTTTTTGATTGCTGCCATGTGTGCTGTCTGAATTAGGATGGTAGGCATCCAAGCAAGTGGTTGGAATTACTAGAAGACCAGCATCTCAAAGGGCCAAATATGTCCTTCCATGCTCCTCTTGTAATAGAGGCCAAGAGCTGGTTAGATCGCCATGGCTGCACATTGTTTTCTGTCCTCCTGCAAACTTCCAGTGCTACAGCTGCTTGGCTGCCCCCTTGTCATGTAGCTTCCATGTTAGATATTGGCCACGGTGCTTTTGTGGGTGGAGCGCTCCATCTCTATTGTATCCTTTGCTTGCCTAATAAAGCCCATCAGTGTCTTGGTACCCCCTGAATACACTCTGTGCTCTCACCTCTAGCAGTCAGTCGTGTATCTGTAGTGAGAACAGCTTATGGGTGGTGCTGCTTATGCTGAAGCTAATTGGATGCCTTGTGGTAGGAGTGGGAAACCTGTGGTCCTCCAGATGTTGGACTCCAGTGCCCATTAGCCATAGCCAGCCTGGCCAGTTTTCAAGGATGATGGGAATTGTGATCCAGCAACATCTGGAAGGCCACTGGTTTTCCACCTTTGCCTTATGGTAAGTCTCTTTGCTGACTCAGCAGAGGTCTTTGATGGCCAAGTGACCCCGGTTGTGTGTTCTCCACCAGGGTCTGTATGCAGAGTTTACAGCTTTGCTTTTTGTTGCTGTTATCTTGCATTTTTGTTCTCATTGATGTTTATTGGGAGCAGGGCTGGGGTTTTTTATTTTTATTTTTACTGTGACATTAATTTACACACCCATGTTTATTTCCTTCTAATGGTACCAATCTTGTATTTCACAGTTTGCACTTTTTGTACTTCAATAAAAACCCAAAGCCAATACCAGTTTTGGTGTTTTTCTTCAATGTGCTGTTCTAGAATCAGTCAACAAGAGACTGGTTAGTATCATCCACCTGGTGCCTATACATCAACAGAGTATGTGGTGAAATGCAAATCTAATCCCCTTCAGGGAGGTTATTTGTTCATCCTTGAGCTCATCCTTTGCCCAGTGTAGCATTGTCTGGTAGGTGTAAATGGATCATGGGACTTTTCCACCTTTTATTCAGGCTGTACTTTGTTACATTACTTGCTTCATAGCTGTCTGTGCTATATACAGTAAACCTGCAACTTGTGCTTGTTTTACTTGTGCAATCACCTTATGCAGATGAGGAGTAAATAGAGAGCTGGGGAAACCCTACCCTGTGCATATTTATCCCGCACCCCACACACTCAGCGGGGTATTCCTTGTTTAGTGGGCTTGGGGAAGGGAGTGCATAATCTTGACTTTGAGTGTAGACCCCTGGAACTGAACCCTCACGTGGGCCCACTGTATTTAATATAGTATATTCATCTTCCAACATAACTAGCACCAAGTTCCTAGTTTTAAGGTTTATTCAGCTTAAGTTCACCAACCTGAACTCCTAGCTGATCATTTCCCAGGCAATCATGTTCCCCTAAGTGAAAGCTGGTGAACATCAATCTTTGCTAGATAATGGGTATGACAGATGTTTTCCCCTGTGTGAAGGGAGGATGTGCCCCTGCCTTTGACCCCCCCTTTTTTACTGGCTTTTGGTTTAAGAATGACACTACCACCAACTTCTGTGTTGGTAACCTCAAGGCTGGATCATTCCAATGAACTTTCTGTGGCTAGCCCTTGGGCCTGATGCAGAACCTCCAGCTGGTGCAGATTGTGGTAGTTAGACTGATGGGGAAACATGGCTGACAACACTAATTAAAACATCTACACGGGTTGCCTGTGAATACAAGGATGTTGAACTTGGCTTGGTAGTTAATTTACAAACACTAAACAACTTGGGCCTGAGGTTCCTTTGGGACCATCTGAACCAGCTCAACTACTGAGTGCCTCTGTAGGCACATTGCTGGTCATCCCCTGGTATGGCTTATTTCACACTAACAAGAAACCAAGTCTTTCATGCCATTGGCCCAATCCTGTGGCATACTCTTCCACTGGAGATTGAATAGGCATATTCAATATTCACCTTCAAAACATTTTGATGGCATCAGACATATGCATAATAAGAAAAACATTGTCTGGAATATAGGTAAGTTGATGACCTGTGATTTTAAATGTTTTTTTTTTTTGTGTGTGTATAGTATTGCTGTAAACCACGTTGATTTAAAAAAAAAATTGCAGTATACAAGTTTCAGTAACTAAAGTAGTTGAAGAGTTAGCATTTTCCAGCAGCTCGACCACTTATCTCTTTGAAATAAGACTTTTCACTAGGCCTCTGGCTGACAGCTGAAGTTATTGGAAAGTATATGAATACATGTTGAAGTAACTCTTGAAAATTAGTTCTAAAGAAATATAATTGAGGACCCTTCTCCTTTTAACCAAAACACTTGTAAATTATTAGCTATGTACAGTGGTACCTTGGGTTACAGACGCTTGAGGTTACAGACTCCGCTAAGCCAGAAATAGTACCTTGGGTTAAGAAGTTTGCTTCAGGATGAGAACAGAAATCGCGCGGCGGTGGTGCGGCAGCAGCAGCGGGAGGCCCCATTAGCTAAAGTGGTATCTCAAGTTAAGAACAGTTTCGGGTTAAGAACGGACCTCCAGAAAGAATTAAGTTCTTAACCCGAGTTCCACTGTATTCTCATTTACTGCAATAAAGTACCACATAAGGAGCAGTAAGATACCTTTCTTTGAAAGTCTGAAAAAAACTGGATCCCTGTTCTACATTAGTAAATTAATATCTTGATCAGGTCTAACTAAGGAATAATGTACTCTTAAACTGAACCAAGTAGCAAGACTTGGAAAACCACAAAGAAAGCAGTATAAAAAACCCAGCAGCGCTGCATATTCTGTGCATAGAGGCACATCTGTATTTATTAGGCCCTTCCATGGCAGTTCTGTGCAGACATATATTGGTCTGAAGTAACTGGGACAGGCAGCAACTGGCTAACTTCCTTTAACTATTGCAGCATCTTGGCGTGAAGAGGAGAAACTATACAGGCATTGCCATCATATGGAGAAACTTCAGGGGGAAGCTGCAAAAAATAGTTATGAGTGATCTAGTAATTATAATTTGGCTGGTGGGGAGGCAAATGTCACTTGATCATTGCAGCGGGATCAGCCACTCTGCAAGTAACTAACCAGAGAGCAGGCAGATGTTCCCGTAACAGATTCTCTTGTCAGTGCACTAAAGCCAACTTATGTAGACAAGATTATCTCCATAGCAGTACAGTGGTACCATACTTTGAGCTACAAACGCCTCAGGTTATAAATGATTCAGGTTACAAACTCCGCTAACATGGAAGGGTTACCTCGAGTTGAGAACTTTGCCCCAGGATGAGAACGGAAACTGTGTGCTGGCAGCGCAGCGGCAGCAAGAGGCACCATTAGCGAAAGCACGCCTCTAGTTAAGAACAGTTTCAGGTTAAGAACGGACCTCTGGAACAAATTAAGTTTGTAACTAGAGGTGCCACTGTACTATCATCATCAGCTGGTCTTGGGAAAACCATTGGTCACCTTGTAGGTCATTATAGGAATATAATTTCATTGTGCTATATTCCAGTATGACTAGAAGGATAAAGAATTCCCAAAGCACCTAACAAACCACAGAAGGCCCTGGATCAGACATTATACAGTTTGTGGCATTTTGCAAGAGACTTTTAGGGGTAGTTTTGATATTGATATTACTTCTGCCAAAGACAACTACCCAGAAGCACTTTTGGCCAGAGACTGGGGTTAGATCATGTATTTTCATGGACCAGTGTCATGCAAAGGCATTGCCAGTAGCTACTTTGAATACAAACTGAAATGCCATATTTGAGCACATAAATAAACTCACAATTTTGAGAGTTAGTAATGCAAAACAGCAACATGCTTGAAGGCAAGAAATTGGAGCTTCAGCTCATTTCTGTCCAGCAGTAGGGGTGAGAAACCTAGAGAGGTTACATGGTTAGATGATGGCTGTTGCCTAAAACAAACAAACCCCCTTCATCAACAAGAAATGGAACCATATACTTCAGGAAGTTAACATCTCATTACTTTAATCAGGAAACCATAAATGGTCCTTCATGTCCGCAGTCATAAGAAATAGTTTATAAGAGAACAGGTTGCAGGGAATGGTCTTCGGCATTTTACAGTACAATCCTAAGCACATTTCCTCAGAATTAACTTCCACAGAGTTTAATGGGATTTACTCGCAAGAAAGTTTGCACAGGATTGCAGTCTCAGCTTGGTTTCTAATGAAAAGGAAGAAATAAGTTGTGCCCAGAGTCTAACTTATCCCTGAGCTGATGCTTAGTGTTGTTTTTCCTTCCCCATATTTGGTGAAGAACAGAGCAGGCAGATCAAACACATAGCAATGTCAGCCAATCACACTGCTTAATGGCTAAGTCATTAGAAAAATAAACTTTTAGCCAATCAAAACCCCATCAATTAAAATAAGTACCACAAACGTCTTTAAAATGTGCTTGTCTGAAAAAGCTACTTTCTAACTAAGTGCAGACCACAGCGAATGTATAAGCCTGTCAGAGACAATCATTTTAGAAACTTTCTACCAGTGCACTGCATCAACGTGCATTTTTATTTATGACATCCACAGACCCAACAGGGCAGAATGGAAATCGAGTCACCAGAAGAGATCACTTTGAAAGCATAACCATGTCTGTTTCTGAAAATAAGTATTATAGTTTACCCTGCAAACGGGAGTGGGGGAAATGACAGCTGTTTGGAACAACATACTTGCAGTGACAAAGGACAAAGCAGCCTATATGGCTACTTTACAAAGTGAAAGCATCCACATACATTTTTTTTAAATATAGGTTTCCTTTAGAGTAATAAATATTTCTTATTTTATGATAGAGCAGCAACATTTGAGGGGAATAGAGGAAAGAACTTTGGACTAAAGACCCCCCCCCCAAATTAAATAACCCTAGAGAATTAGGATTCCTAATTCATATTTACAACTGCTGACTGTAAACACAGCCTACAAACTCTGGATCTTCTCCAAATGCCACAGACCATGCTTGTGGTCTTGGGGAGGCAATATATTGACACACACCGTGTTGGCAGGTAATATACAAAAAACAATTCTTTTAGCGTCTGTGGCTTACTTTGAAACTGCACTAGACAATCAGGTCAGGCCCCTCAATTCTTATTTCCACACAGATGTGCTACATTATGTTTGCTTTGTTTAGGGCACCACTGGTGAAAAACGGCCCCTTGCCCTTATGCTTTAGCTGCACTTGCTGAAGGCAAGCCGGTGTTTGAACCACGCTAGCAGAATCTACAGTGCTCACAAGACAGTTACATTTCGTCAGAGTTATTTCTGCTTGGCGTTACTGCAGATGCAGGGAAAAAGACTGTCCCCAGGAAACCAGACTGTAGAGCCCTGTTGAGGGAGGAAGAAGCATCAGTGTCTCTCAACACATGAGAAAATGGAAGAAGAACGGGCCTTGATCTTGTTTCCTAATGCACTGTATTCAATACGAACCTCACACGGGTAGAAAAGCAAGTCACACCCTTCCCAAGGACTAGTTCAAAGAGATACAGACCACTGTTTCTGCACCTGACAGAGCAAAGCAATAGTGCCTACGAAATTGGGGGACGGGGACAGAACAAGACACTAAGGGAAGAAAGGCAGAATGCATGGGCTTCCTTTTCCAGGGTGTCTAAAAAGTTCAATGCTGCTGTAGAATAAGCCGTTTTACTGTAAGGTCTCTACAAAGGCATCAAATTCTTTGACATTTTTCTCATGGACAGCCAGTTTATCTGGTAGAGAATCCTGTGAAGACAAAGAAAAATTATCAGTAGCTACATTAGCCAGTTCTTTTTTCTTTCACATAATACACAGCAGGTGTGGGGGCCCTCCAGATGTTGTTGAACTCCAACTCCCATCAGCACCAGCCAACATGGTCAATGGTAAGGGATGATGGGCATGGTAGTCCAAGAGCATTTGAGGGACCACAGGCTCCTCACCCCTGAGACACAGGAATAAAAGAGGTAGTTCAAAAAACATAAAACAGAAGAGCAGAGTAAGGCATAATTAATAATAATAATGCTTTATCTGAAGACAGATTTGATTCAATAGATTCAGCACAACATTACTATCAAACTATGAAATGCTCTCAAGATCTCCCAACCTGTATGCACAGCTACCCTGGAAGGGAGTAAAATGCTGTAAACAGCATCTATCCACGTCCATGGCTTGTTTGTAGGTGTGAAGGTGCATGAGATTGTGGCCTCTGAAATTTGCTGGAGCAACTTTAGCACAATTACACTTGTCAGCCTGCTGCTAACAGATGGCAACTTGCAGGCATTTTCTTTCAAAACCTTTTGTACATTTTACAGGGTTTCAGAGGCAAAAACAAACATGTCATTAACCATGAAGAGCATATGATCTACAATAAAGCAGAGAAAACAAAAGGGAGGGAGAGAAGAGTGTGAGCAAATGCAGTCAGACTTGCTCAGCTACAGTTGGGAATGAAGACTGAAGAGTGAAGACAAAGACCTCATGGGAAAGATATGCTCAAGGGGAGCACTGTGCTTAAGGAATCAGTTCTGCACATAGGAGAAAATATTAAGTTGTGACTGAGTGCAGGATACTGTCTGAGGGAGCTAAGGATGATACAATTCTGAGGATGTAGGGAAGCAGGGAAATGAGAACCAGTGTCAGAAAACACCTTGGATCATCTTGTAACAACATATTTATGTGGTACTTCAAAATGTTACTTCTTCATATACTGTGCTTTATTATCTCAAGGAACCCTACAAAACCCCTGTAAGGCATGTCAAAATGATTATTCCAATACATTGTGTGGGTGGTCACTGGGGCAGTCTAAGGTGATGAGAAAGTGGCCTGCCTAAGGCCATGTATTTTTATAGCACTTACAAAAGATTTGAACTTGGCGCTTTGGCACTTTTGAGTTCACAGCACAATTATCTAACACATTAAATAATGAATGACCTGTTTGATCAGTCCTCTCAAATAAGGCATATTTGGTTTATGTATGGCAGGGAGCAATGCCCCCAAACTGAAATCCCATTTTTGCATACCAGATCTTCTGCCATGGACTGAGCCCCAATGTCAATGGAGAGGCTGCTGAGCTGAGGAGGATTCTGAAATTCACGGTAGAATGTTCCAAGGTCTATTGGGAGAATGTCATCCTTAGAAAATGCCGGTTTCTAGAATTAAATGGACAAATATCAGTCAGCTGTACATTGATAACACAACAGTGCTCTGTTCAATCATCATCTGATAATGTATTTAACCAGTATCAATGAAATGCATTCCATTGTTTCACCCAACAACAGCACAATGTATGGCATATAGTAGAACATGTTTTCATCTTTCTCCTATCAAAACTGGTCATCTGGCTATTTTCTGGACTGCAAGTGAACCTGTAGTCTGTAATGTTATATTGCTTTTACTATTTTTGTTGGGAGCCGCCCAGAGTGGCTGGGGCAACCCAGTCAAATAAGCAGCATATAAATAATAAGTTGTTATTATTATAACCTGTGTTGTAGACCACCTTCTTAGATACTGCTCTTTGCTCATGTCACCCTATAATCTGAGTAACGTAGAGAATTTGCTGAGATTGATTTGGGGTGAGAGTTTGTGAAAAGGGCCACTTTTGGACAGAAGGCTGCACCAAATAGCCTTTGAGTTCTAGTCCTATGAGTAAAACTCATCATGGGTTCTTAAGAATAAAAGTTTCAGGCCTCTCAAAAGGGTCCAGTATGCTGGAATTCCTGCAAGCTCAGTCTCTCAATATTTTGGGAGGCCACATCAGTACACTTCTGCTTTTTAATGAAATAATATCCAGAGCCATTTGCCCCACATTGGTTCTGTGAAGATGCCTTTTCCTAAGGAATTTCATATATTTTAGCATTTCAGTTCTCCTTCAGACATTGAGGCGAAGGTTGTATGTGTATGTAAAGGGCTGCATCAACTTACGAAGTCAACCATAACAAAATCGTCATGGATGTTCCCATTGCTGCTGCCACTGGAGCCCACTGAGTGTAGGCTGCCCTGGAGGGGAGACTCTATTTCTGGAGAGTCAGGAGGATTCACCTGTTGAAGAAATCCAAGTGTCAGACCAACATACCCAAACACTGGCATGAGGGAATTAAATGGATGCTAAAAGTTACGTTTTTCAGATAGAAAACAGAAGCATGCTAATGGCTGGGTTAGGAAATTCAGACCCACTCAAATCTGAGAAGGCAGGACTGAGCAAGACTGGCATTTCTTACCATGGGGTCATTATCTTCTGGCTCAATGTTCTTGGGAGCAAACATAGCAAAAGGAATGTCCAAACTGGCCATGGTCACCTAGAAAGGATCAAAAGACAGAATCCCAAATGTTCAGTCAAATGCCGCTCCTCTTACCCAGCATGCAACACAGAACTGTGAATCTTCAAACTATGATCAACTAATGTTCAAAGAAGAAAGAAGAAAGAAACAGAAAGGCTGCTGTTGTTTTCTGCCTCCTGTGTCAAGGGAGAGGATATTCCTTGAGTTTTTTCTTTCCTAAAGAACAGCACATCATAGAATTTCAGAGCTGGAAAAGACCTCGTCCAAACCCCTTGCTCAATGCAAGACTTGCAACCACCATATTTATGACACAAAGTCTCCAAGAGCAATGAATTTAAATTACCTGGTTGATAGGTTTATTGACAAAGGCTCCCACCTTCCGCACAAATATTGTCTCCCAGAGATCATGTGGGGACCCACTCTTTCCTTCACTGCTGTTAGATACAGTTTCTGTGTCCTCACTGAGAGAGAAAAGAGAAGGGGTATTAATTGATTTCCTTTTGTTTTTCTTGCTCTGCACGAGCTCTGGAATGAAGCACTGGTACATGAGAGTGTATTATTTGTTTACCCATATGTGGTACTGCAGGTACAAAAGGCAGTATTCTACACACAAAGGACAATGCATAATGTGTAAAAAGTATCAGCAAAGTTCATGGTGAATCAAAGTTATCTCAGTAGTCATCCCAAATAAAACTGAAAAGGCCCTCTCCTGGGTACCCACTTGCTGTATTTCAGATAGTGGTGAAGGTGGTGGTCCCAAAGGAAGGTCTCCAAAGTGGAGTAGAAATCCTGGACAGACTCATTTGCAGGCTGTGTGTGTCTTAACATATTGTGGTCCCAAGATTTTAAATATTGAAGCCAACACTTTGAATTGAGCCTGAGAACAAACTGGTAACCAGTGAAGTTGGTGGAGGATTTGCGTAATACAATTTGAACAGAACACTCCCAGCCACATTCTGGATAAAAGACTACAAAACTGTTCCCATAGAATATTTCACTACTCTTTTCTCCTTCAAAATGGATTTTGTTTTCTTAATATTTTCATGGGTTTCTCCCCACTTCAAGTTGTGATTTGTATGTTAAATTAATATCCACACCATAAATGTCTTCAAAAGGCAATGTCATTCCAGGCCTCTGGAGGCTCCTGATCATATCCCTCATGAATGCAGGTACAGGTGTGGAGAGGGAGATTACAGCCATATGAACAGGGGCACCACCCAGAGATTATGGAATACACGTGAACAGGCCCTAGACCAAATAGTGCCCCCTGCACCTGTTCAGCTTTTGAAAGCCCTATTTTTTATTGCATTTGTATCCCATTTCATGACTTTGAGGTGTAGTATGCATGGATGATTTATTCCTGTCAAATATGGTGATTAATTGGCACATGTGGATCTGTCAATCTGTATATATTGATATCACACATAAACATAAAAAACACTAAATTGGCTTCTTCTAAGCTTGTGGGAGCTTCCTAACATTAATTGAAATGTACTAACATCAAGAAATTGAACTGTACAGCAGTGCTGGCTGGAGCAGTATTAAATAGTGTTACAGCTTTACAAGTGAGGATGAAGTGTTTGCATGTTTATTTAAGTTTATTTAAGGGGACAGACAGTGGGCAATTTGAGACTAGCATCCCAGGCGCTTGTCTAAATTACATCCTCAGGAAAAATAGAAATGTTAAGTTTGCCAAAGCTACCAGTATTAAACTGCAAATGTGAGTGTTGGTACTGTCCTCAACTCTAAAGGGCAAGGTTTGTGCTTAACCCTAACAGAAGCTCAGCAGGAATTGGTGTTTGAGGTATTCTTGTTAGAAGCTACAACTATGCTTTAGTACCTGCATTCAGAAATGAAACCAAAACTACTTTATTATTACTAATGAAGAGTCTAGTATGTGGAACTAATGAAATGTCACAAGGTGGAAATAGTGGCATTAAAAGTAGCTGGATCAGACAGATGTAGATCTTACCAAGAGTACAGCTCCAGTTCTTACATTTTTTGCTGCTACTGAAATTTGTAAAGTTTCCAAAGTCCAAAACAATGCTGAACTTTAGGTGCTGATCCATCAAGAATAGTGAAAGTTACTGTAATTACTGAATACTAAATAACTGAACTAAATAATGTTGATTTTATGTGTGTAGATGCATTTTACTATGAAAACATTCTATCAAACAGCTGTTGGATTTGGAAAATTACTGTCCTATCTTCCTACAGGGCTGTAGTTACTGCAAATGTAGGAGAACCCTACTTACACATGCTTTCTCTGCACTTTCACTTTGGGGGGAAAGAAAGGGAGGAAAAAGAATCTGAATTAGGGAAAGTTAAAATCCTCTAATGATCTTCCTAACTGCCTCTTTCCAGAAAGCTGCTTATAGCCTAGCAAATGAATTATTATTTTTAAAACCTGTAGTAAGACTATGAATCACCACGAAGAGATGGAAAACTTACCTGCTAGCTGGAGTAACTGCAGAGTAGTGACCCCCATCCAAAGGGGTGCATGTTGCCATTCTCTCATGATCAGCCTGAGTGCCATGAACTGGTTGGCTAGGAATCAAGGGCACTCCTCCATCCTTCCCTGGAACCATCAACTGGAGGAGAAAGGGATAAGAAAATTAGATATTTTAGTATTCATTTAAAAAAGCTCTAGGCTCTTTTATTTTCAAGTGTATGGTTGCCTGACTCTCAATGATAGGTAGCTGACAGCTGATTACATGTTATACTCATGATATGAGAAACAGCCTGGTTCTGCCTGAAGGCTTCCTACCAACAGGTAAAGAGAGCTGGAGAGGATCTCAGTCACTTACAATGAAGTTAAGACAGGGAGCACCAGAAGAAATTATCAACTAAGGAGAGTGATAACCAGACATGACAAAGAAAGCTGGGCATTGGCCCCCCATTCCCAGCACTTGACTATGATATCCTCCAGTTTTCTTTGCTTTATGGCAGAAAGCCTTCAAATTTCTTAACAGGCAAAGCAAGGCTGCTTCTTATGTTGCTCAGCTCTGACTGTACCCTACAAGTAAAATAATGGGGTAAGAATGGATAGAGAAATATGTCAACAGTTAAGGAACAGAGTTAGCTATGAGACATATAAAACGGTCTCAAACCTCTAAGAATACCTGGTGAGGATGTGCAGCACTCAAGCCGCCAGCAAAGACTACTGGGTAGGCCAGGTCAGCTGATCCAACTCCCAGGGCTGTAGGCTGATAAGAAAGACGAGAGCTGGAGAGCTAAGAAATGAGAGGGGGAAAGGGAAAGGGAGAGAAAGGGAAAACCCCACACAGTCTGAATAATTTTCAGAATTACTGGAAAAGGCCAGGAAAAGAAATCAGATTTGCAGAATAAAATACTAGGCTGGAACTGAGGTAGTCTGAGCCACATGCACACACAAAACCAAACCAATCCTAGACATCTTTACTTAAAAGAAAAAGTTGCCACTGATTTCAATGGAACTTATTTTCAAGTTGTGTTTAGGATTACCAGGGACCACTCTCAAGCCTGGATTTTGCTTAAAAATGATGCACAACACCTACAAATTATGGAGATGGCATTCATATAGGACTGAGAGGATAGTATGAAGTGTGTTGACCAATAACATGCTGGACAAGAGAGCTATTACTTAAAAGCTGTGTTTATTATTTGTTTTCTATGAGGGTTTTTTTTAAATGACTGTTCTGTGTTTTATTGAAATGTTTTATATATTATTGTTATATGCTACTTCAACTTCCTATTGATTTTCACTGCCTTTATTAAATAAATGCTACAGAAGAAGCCTGGAAAACCACTGCTCTGACAGCAGACTCTAACTGTGGATATAGGTTCATTGTCAAACAAATCATGTGACCAACTGCATGCCTCTCTTTGACTCTCACACCAAGAAGGGCAAAGCCCGAACATAAAGCCTCACATTCTGCATCTCAGTTATAGAGGCAAAAGTTTCCAGAGCAGTCATTTTATAGTCCTCAATGTGAAAGTCCACCTCATAGCCCAAACCTTCCTCTGCTTAATATTTTAAAAATCTTTAAATTGTATATATAACCTAATAAACAATATCATTAAAACAAGAATACTACATCAAACCCTTAAAAGAACAGTTGTGTAAAAGCATATAAAACAAATAAAAACAGGATTTCAGGGAATTCAAACAAATAAAAACAGGACTGTTTTCAAAATGACTCAGGTAACATTAAAAAATAGAATCTATTGGTATCACACCCCCAAAGCACAGTCTGAAACAGCTACAGAAAAACATTGGACAACAAAATATTAAATTCCTCACTGGGCTATCGGAAAGCTCTGGAAAAGAAACAGAAGAAATGCCTATGTGGAATACTGGGCTCACAGTAATTAATTAATGTGCTCCAAAAGCCAATGTCTAAGGCCAACTGTAACAAAATTAATCCACTAGAATAAAATTCACTCCTGAGGTACAATAACTGCTTCAGCCCTTTATAATGGTGACAATAAACTTTTAATTTCTTCAGAGGTGAAAAATACTGTTTATTTCCTGTCCCCTGGTCAACTCAAGAAAACACACAGCAATTTCCAGAAAACTCTATTCCACGAAGCGATCAGTATTCTACGATTGCTCTATAAAGTTTGCCCTGTAGTCTAAACTACATCTTTTCATTGCTTCTTTGCAAATTTCCTGTTCAGCAATAAAGACAATAAATTTATAACTTCAGAGATGTTTGATTCATTTTCTTTTCTAAAAGGTAGTCAGTAACTGAACAGATTTTGCAAACCTCTAAGCACATTAAACTCAAATGCATGTTTCATTTTAGGCTAACCAGCCTAAAGAGCCAAATCTAAGGAAAATTATTTACTAGTTAGTGAAAAAATACTTTTGTCATGCACCTTCTTTATTTTAAAGGTGATGTCAGGCCAAACATATTTTTTTCTACTATGAACTCACTTGATGTGAAAAGGTCAGCCCCATCAAAGGGCCCTTCAATGTATCCGTCACGACAGGAGGAGGGGTCTGAAAATATGCTTTAGTGACAGTAAATACACACTGAACACAGACACACAAAAGGAAAAGAAAGAAAAAGACTTCAGAAAGAAAAACTGAAAAGGGTTGGATGAAGTGAATGTTGGTGAGGACTGTGGCTACAGCTATGAGAAACATTCATACATGTCAAAGAGTTGCAGAATTGCAGGGGAGCTGCATGCTTTATAAAGGGTTTAAAATGTCAGGAAACTGTTGTCCGCTTTTTTAAAAAAGTGTTCCTAGTTGTAGTCTTTATCAATGAATTCACTGCTGATCATATATAACCAACAGCCTGAAACTCTCTTCTAAAGTCAGATGTTGTAGGACTTTTATTGATCATCTTAACAACTAGGCTTGAATAGCTGTTGGTGACAACTGAGCAAAGGGGGAGCTATATAAAGTGGAGATCACTCTACGTCCTCATGCATCTCAGTGATCAAAGCAATCTCCAGTTGCACTAGGCTTGAAGGTTCAATACAAACAGTAAGACAATAGGCTTTGTCAAACACTGGTTTTTTTAAAAAAAGATACCTCACCCTGTTACAGAGCAGCTGAACACAAACCCTAGCAAGAACAGAGAAAAAGCCTTGAGCCACAAACTCATCAGCTGTGCTGGCTGTCAAAGTCAGAAGCCATGTGTCTTCAGACTAGAGTTTGATTGAGACAACTGAAGTAATAGATTCAGAACCTTTTATAGGAACTTGTTTCTTTTGTGATATTTGACTGGGCAACCAGGAGAGCCCCTAAGCATAAGGCAAAAATCTTTAGAGTGCCCCAAAACATACATAAATTGGAAATGGACACTTTGATCCAGGAAAACAGGGGTGAAGCAGAAGGCTGTGCCCAACCCACAGTTGCCTGTAGAGCATGCCCTCATCCTCTAGCCTGAAGTTAAGATATGATCCTCAGCAATTTCCTAGGATTATGTGCACCACAAGTGTTACATGCCTTCTCCTTCCCTAACAACATCTGTTTACATATCTTCTCTTCTGGAAATGCAATCAGAAACTCATTTCCACGCCAGGGTTGCCCTAGTGAAGGAGATTCGAAAACTAAACCTTCAACACCAACTGCACAGCTCCAAAGGCTCTTTGCCAGTCTTTTAAATCTATGGAATACATCGGCCAGAGTATGCAAAGTTTTAAAAGGAAAAGAGAAGAGAAAAGTGACCCAATCTTTAAGTATTTTACACTTGCCAGGTATAGAGAAAGGTTTTTAAATTGCAGCAGGATGGAAACAGGTGAATACTATGCAATCAACAGATTGTCAGCAAAATTGATTCAGAACTTAAACTGCACTCTGTGCAATCAAGTGTGACCAATACCACATTGTTTTATCTATAAAGAGACAGAATTTTTGTATGCACAAGGAAACTTATCATTAGGCACAGATGTAGTAAACTATCATTTAGTTTTCAGTAACCTTCATTTTTGTATTTGTCTAACAATCTGTAATATTCAATTTTTTAAAATGTTAACTAAAAATACAAGTGTCTGTAAACTAAAACGTGCCTTGTTGACAAACATGACAATACAGCTAGCTGCCTCTCTGAAAGAGGCATGCTGGAAAACATACAATGGTCTCTGAAAAATTGTTTACCTGTGATGGTGGAGAAGTAGAAAAAGAGGTGGTGCAGGCTTCTTGAGAATCTTCCACTGATGGGTATGCATTTTCCTCACCAGCTGTTCTGTAACAGAAGGAGATAAACTTCAAAATGGGAATGCTCAATAAAACGTAATATTTAAAGTACATACAGAGACAGACATTGTAGACAGACCCAGAACATCTGAGTGGAGTTGAAAGGAGAATTATGAAGGAGCTCTAACTCTTTCCTTATCGGGGTTTAAATAAATGCTACTAGAGTGGATTATGTCTGGATTTTATTTGTCCAGGAGAAGTATGAAACATTATTCACCTATCTGCCTTTTAGTTTTTGTTAGGAAGATTCTTCCTGATAAATGTTACCTATGCTACCAGCTGTAGAACATAGCTGTCAACGTTTCCCTTTTTTAAAGGGAAATTCCCTTATTCCGAATAGGATCCCTCACAAGAAAAGGGAAATGTTGACAGCTATGCTGTAGAGATGTACAAAATGTAGCTTCAAAGCCACTTTAAAGCACCTTATCATTGCTTTTGGTCTGACTGCAAAGGAAATGTTTATAAAATAAAACCTTTTACTAAAACAACTCTTTGATTTTGATGACCACTTGTTATGTATGCTTCAGTTGAGATTCCAGCACTGCAGAGGGTTGGACTAGAGGACCCTTCAAACTCTAAAATTCTATGATTCTTTGTCAAAGTATTATACATTGCAATGGGTTGGCTCTAGGATTCCCATAAGTGGAATTCCACTGGATAAGGAGGGGGTAGTTATTCATCAGTTCCTAGTTTCACTGCTCCTGAGGGTTGCAAAAAGTGAGGGAGATGGCATACCTCCGGTCCCTCTTCCTCCAGCAGAAGCATCTGCTGGTAAACATTCCCTTTCACAAATTAAAGTAGACCCAGTATTTGAAAACTATATGAAATAAATGAACCACATATGCTTTTGAATGCTGACACTTGAGTGTACAAACACTAAAATCAATGCTTGCAATGCACTGTGTTAGCTTTCTTCTGCAACTCATTTCACGTAGCAGTTAAGAGTTTTCACTCTGCATAGTATTTTTTCTGATTATATACTAATGATGCAAATGAGAATTCATGTGAACCGCTGTCTACGTGAACTGGAGAGAGTCTGAAACTCTAAGAACCCTCTAGACCATATGCCATTCACCCACTTATAGAATAGAAAATGCAGGGTTTTCCATTTCATGTAATAACTTTTTCTTTTCTCCACCCAGCTGTGCATGGTGTAGAGGCTCTGTATTTGGGAAGAACTGCCTTCACCTATGATCTGTGATTTGTATTTCCTCACCTGTAATTGCAGGGATGCATGGGTGAGGAGCTGGGGTAGGGACGTTCCACAAAGTGATCAATGATAATCCCCATGATAGGTGGGGTCCTCTCAAACTGCCTGCAATGCAACAAGCAAATGGTGTTATTCATAAGACTGTGTTCTCTTCTCTGCTGCAACCCCAATTCTGACAGCTAGACTGCTCTTCTGCATCAGTTAATGGGAAGCAGAGCATCCCCACAATTCAACCCTACAACTCCACACATGAACAAGGAAATTGGTGTTCAGGAGCATGACTCAGGGCTACCAAACAATATCACTCCACAAAATCTGAGAAGCCCAGGATTTTGGGCTTCAGAAGTGGAAAGTGTCCTGGAAAATGTGGCTTAGTTTGACTCTCATGCTCTCACCTGGTAGACATGAAAGCTAGGTTGATTCTGTAGGCACAGGACAAAGTAATGGTGCCTAATGGAGTACCCACTGTCCCAACACGGACGGTCTGAAATCCTATGGAAATAGAAAAATTATCAATAATAATAACAACAACAAATTAATAGTCAGCATTAAAGATAAAGATTGATTTGCCATTTCTCTGTTGCTGAATGACAGTTTATGTCATTCTGCTAGCAACAAAGGGATAACAATATGCTTTCCTGCCATATCCCTTACTGAAGGCATACCTCTTCCTAATAAATCTCTCAGCACCTTTTTTAAAAAAAGTTATTTTACTAATTGTGCTAGTCCATGTAGGGACTGATGCACTTGCTGTTAATAAACGTTATACTGCTATTATTGTCCTCCAGTAAGGGAATATCCTAATTCCCCCTACATCCAAAATCCTTCATTTTCTTCTTATATTCTCCCTGACTGTTATGTTACTGGTATATAGTACAGTGGTACCTCGCAAGACGAATGCCTCGCAAGACAAAAAACTCGCTAGACGAAAGGTTTTTCCGTTTTCGATTTGCCTCGCAAGACGAAATTTCCCTATGGGCTTGCTTCGCAAGACGAAAATGTCTCGCGGCTTTGTTTCCTTTGTCTAAAAACAAAGACATGTTTTGTTTATAAAGTTAATTTATTTTCCCTTCAATTTTTGAACTGCTCTTTACAGTATGTGTGACTTTAAAGAGCAGTTAATAAACTGTTGTTGTACCAAATTTGGCTTTGTTTCGACTTTTTTTGACCATAGGAACGCATTAATTGATTTTCAATGCATTCCTATGGGATTTCGTGCTTCGCAAGACGAAAAATTCGCTAGACGACAAAAATTGCGGAACGAATTAATTTCGTCTTGCGGGGCACCACTGTAGTTGTTTTTTTAAGTCTTCAGCTAGTTTGTTCATTGCCAAACCCGTACCTTCTCCCAAGCCACTCAGCTGAACTTCTCCGAAGTATATCCTATGAGAGAGAGAGAGAGAGCACATTAAACATAGTCTACTAGGTAGTATAAAGTCAGGTGCACTAAGTGTTTATCATTGAGCTGTGTCTTCTGATTTACAAAGTACTTTACAAGATTAAGATTCTTTACCCATACAATATTTATCTGAGTATTATTGCCTTTTACTCATGAGTAACTGGGACTGAAAGACAGCAGTTTGCCCAATGCCATCATCCAGTAAATTCATGGCTGAGCTGGAAATCTGAACCCACAGCTGATATGCTATTCACTGGTCAGCAGATGAACCAGAAATATCATTGTAAGACCCAATTCAGGCTTGCCTTTTCTATTTAAAAAGGATCCCCCCTCACCCGCCAAACCTTTAGCAGTTCGAAAACTTTCTACCAGACATGTTCTAAGACAAAGATGGGAGAAAAAAGTTATGTTTTAACTAAGGATCCTTTTAAAGGAAACAACTGAGGAAGCAAGCTGGCTTTTAAAGGGTAAGATATTCTAAGAATATGGAGAAGCTAAAGAAAAATAATGAAGCGTTGATCAAGAATTGCAAAATACCATAGGAAAAAATGAGTGGGAAAAGTGCATGAGCCAATAGTTCTATTGTTTCTATTTCAATATTTATTACCTGTACAATATTACATATTCATGACCTTGTTTCCTAGAGAGTCTGTAGGCAGGAGTCACCCTTGTTATAGCAAGTAAAGACTTCAGTAATAGAGACAGTCTGTTGTACACAGTGTAAGAAACTTTGATTTCTTTATCACACCTAAAAAGCACACAGAAAGAGTTAGTCCGATATTCTCAATGAAGTGACACAAAGTACACTAATACAAGCTAGAGACAGTGACATTTGGGGTCTACACTAGAATTAGCCATGTAAAATAGAAGCAATTGAGATTACAACCTGCCCTTAGAAACACAATCTATTCATATACCTTCATATACCTTATGCAATTTGTTCCTAAAGAATATTTATCGAATTGCAAAAAAGTATTTGCAGAAGTTACAAATAATCTTGTACTAGAATTAATTACTGTAAGTTTTTGAGCATTTTTTAGCTTATTTTATTACCGTATTTTTCGCCCCATAGGACGCACCGGCCCATAGGACGCATCAAGTTTTTTGGGGGGAAATAAAGAAAAAAAAATTATTTCCCCCCCAGGCGCTTGTGGGGCAGGCAGCGGGGAGAAGCGCTCTTCTCCCCGCCGCCCGCCTTGCGATCAGGTCCGGGGACAGCAAGGAGACGCAGCGCGTCTCCCTGCTGTCCCCGGAGTGGTGGGGCAGGCAGCGGGGAGAAGCGCTCTTCTCCCCCCCGCCCGCCTTGCGATCAGGTCCGGGGACAGCAGGGAGACGCGCTGCGTCCCCCTGCTGTCCCCGGAGTGGTGGGGCAGGCAGCGGGGAGAAGCACTCTTCTCCCCGCCGTCAGCCTCCAAACCACTTCGGGAGACAGCAGGATGGCGGCGTTCCGCCTCCCTCTGTCCCCCGACCTTGTGGGGCTGGCGCTGGGGCTCTCCTGAAGCCTGGAGAGCGAGAGGGGTCGGTGCGCACCAACCCCTCTCGCTCTCCAGGCTTCAGCGAAAGCCTGCATTCGCCCCATAAGAGGCACCCACATTTCCCCTTCATTTTTGGAGGGGAAAAAGTGCTTCTTATAGGGCGAAAAATACGGTATATAGCTTGTAGATACCTATATAATTATCTTGCATAATTCTTATTTGTAATCAATTAGAAATCCTTGTACTTCAGCACAAGATACACATGACTTTAAATACTGAGCAGGTATGTTCTGTGAAAAGACACTTGAATTTCTCAGCTAACAGAGACCAAGAGTTCTCTCTTACTTGAATGATAAATGTGATAAAATCTTAAGTCCCTTTGCAATTTTTCTAGTCTAGGAGACAAGTAAAAGCTGCGAAGCAGCAGATGCTTGTGGCTAATTATGTTTGCCTGATGCAGAATTTAAAAAAAATCAGAACTAAACTGCTGACTCACTGTAGATAATTTAACTCCAGTGTCTTCTACAACACTGTTAAATCAAAACAGGCCATTTATATCATGGGTCAATAGGAGGATTTATTTTAGAGCTTTCTGCCATCTAATAATAACTGCCCTTTTAGATCCAGGGTGGATTGATTTAAATCAGTCATTTAAAATCACCAACAACCAAAACAACCAGCAGAAAATAACCTAATTTAACTCAACTTTCCTATTTTGTAATTCATGCATTTCCTAAACCTGAGTGCACATGAAGTGGTTGCTATTACCATTTAACCATATTGGCTTGCAACTATAGTCATTGAAGATAATCCAAACCCCACATGGTTTTAGCTCTACCCTGTTATATCTGCTTCTAGGCAAGTGGGGAAACTGTGAACATGACTAAGAACATAAAAAGAGTCCTGCTGGATCAGACCAAATAACTATTTAGTTGAGTATTCTGTTTCCCACAGTGGCCAACCAAATACATATGGGAAGCCCACAAACAGAACATGAGTGCAACAGCCCTCTCCCATTGTTGTTTCCCAGCAACTAGTATTCAGATGAAGTCCTGTGCCCTTATGCACTTAGTCAGCCAAGAAGTATCTGCTTATTGGACAAGTATCAGCAACACACACTTACTTTTCATTCATTTCCAAACACCAAATTTCCAACTCCATGGAATCCCCCTGCAGTGGAAAAAGGAATGTTTAAATAACATCTTTGTGAGATGCTCAATGAATGGGAATAACCTGCAAAATAAGTTTATCATCATATGAATAATCATTTTAGATCTTACTGTGGTCCCTTTGGAAGTTGAATGGAGACACAAAATTCAAAATACTACATGTAATAAGGAATTTGTAGCTATGGTTTGCTCCTTCTGATTCATAAGATTAAAGATTTGCATATATAAACAAGAGACCCTTTCCCCCTTGTGAGATGCACTCAGCTTCCTTTTGACTTCAAATGACAAATATACCATATTTTTCGCTCTATAAGACGCACCAGACCACAAGACGCACCTAGTTTTTGGAGGAGGAAAACAAGAAAAAAAAATTCTGAATCTGCGCAGTGAAAGCAGCAATCCCTCTTGCTGTTCTGGCTTCTGTGATAGCTGCGCAGCCTGCATTTGCTCCATAAGATGCAAACACATTTCCCCTTACTTTTTAGGAGGGAAAAAGTGAGTCTTATAGAGCAAAAAATACGGTACCTACAAATGGCCTCAACAGTTTGGCCCCATCCCACATGCTTCTGGTGGGCTGTTGAGTTTGTTGAAAGCAGCTTGTTTGCTTGTTTAAAGCTCACCCCTATACGTGGTAACCATCATACAGTTCATTTTTTATTTTTCTAATGATGATTATTTTAAAAACAGATACTGTATTTAGGCTGAAAAACTATTTTGGATAGTTAGGGTGCCTCTACACAACCCTCTATAAAGAATGTGACAACAACATAGTAACTGCAGTTTATGACCTAGGGTGGCTCTTTTTTATGTATAGTCTCTCCTTAACAGTGCCAGTAGTGTTGTGTTAAAAAATGCTTGCAATAGATATCATGTGCATAGTATGAAGACATTGCTGACATGAGCCTTAAACCATGAAGATGGCAAAAGTGTAGTTTTGCTTAGGCTTTACCTCAGAGGTTTTGAGAGAGATTTCCACACACATTGACCGTCCAACAGCAGGCAGCTGTCCTGCCAAGGCTTTTTTTGCTTCATGGGTAACTTCTGGGATATCTTTGATTGCCAAGTTGAACTGCAAAATTAAGAGAGTTGATTTTACTTTTGAGGAACTTATTTGAGAAATCTACCATGTGTCACACAACAGGAATGTATGTATTGGAACTTACAACTTATTGTATTTACTCAAATGTAATGCACACCTTTTTTTGCCAAATTTCATCGCAAAAATTAGTGTGTGCATTAGATTTGATGGCGCATTTACATTCGCAAGGAAATACTTTTTTGGTTTCCAGGTTTTGAAATTTGAGGTACACATTAGATTCGTGGAAAGACGACAACAGGTCAAAATATTCTCTGCTGTCACACACTGATGATTACTAATAACAGTCTTGCTTTACTTTCCTTTTTTTTTGTAAAGCAGATAATACCATCACAAAATTTCCCAGCTCCTTCCTTGTTCTCTCTATTTACAGTTCCTCTCTTAAGAGCTTTTATCAGAGCCACAGATGAAAAGCAATTAAGAGAAATCCACCCAGAATCAGCTGAGGTAGAAACTATTCAGACATATATATTATTTGTATACCCAGTACCACAAGATGCCCAAATAGTAGTTTTATGTGGTTAAAAAGAAAAGGAATACTGTTTAAACATTTTTGCATGGTTCTATGTCTGCAGTTCTGCTTCAGTCTTTTGTTTCCTGTATCTTAACATGGCACAAGTATGGGAATAATGGGATTCCTATGAGGAATATAGTTTACCCAGTCAGAGCCTGTTGGCGAGGATGATGATCGAGTACAGATTTTTTCACCAAGTCGGGCCTGGACAATCACTTGTACAGTCTGAAAGAGAAAATATGAGATTTGTGAGAAGTCAAGATTTGTTACTAAACAGGAGAGAGATGAGATGAAACACAGAAACAAAAGTAACTGCTTTCACTACTTCAGTGTTTTTGTTGGTCTTCCATTATTTTATCCTTCCCCTCTTGCTGTTGAGATCATTCACCTCTCTTGTTAGTAAAACCATACATTTCTCCTTTAATCTATACACACGCTTTCCCAGCTTGCTCTGCAACATCTATACTAATCTCAGTCAATCAGCACAGGACAATCAATGGGTGTTATAGGATGCTGTCTATAAGCAAGGCTTTGATATCTAGATACCTCCCTTCCCTAACCTGGCATCTTTCATATGTTTAGACTCAAGCTCCCAGCAACCCTGGCCACTGTGTGGCTTCCTGCTTTGTCTACCTGGAATGCCAATTCCAAACTCCCTTTCCTTGACTCTTAAGCATGTGTGATTCAGTCTCAAGGTCTGCAGACGGGTCACCTGACAGTCAAATAGGAGCTTGTCATATTCAAAAGCTGGATGACTATGGGGCTTTGTTTTGTTTTGATACTATAATCTATATTTTTTGAAATCCAAATGAAGTCAGAGATCAGCAAAAAATGTTGTTTTAAAAGGTTTTGACATTGCATCAATCAACATTATGGCTCGGCAGCATGGGGCAGTGTAATAAGTACAGGGAGTTTTGGTTTGTCACAGTGCAACAGGAATGTGGATTATTATTTTTACTTCTATTCCAAAAAACAATAAATTACCTTCAGGGCAAAAAATTTGATGAACTTGTCCAGGTCCTTCCTGTCCTGGGAGCTGAGATCAGTGTCCATTTCATATGGAAATCTAGAATAGAACAGGCATAAATATTCCAATTTGTTACTAACAGGAGAGAGAGCTTACTATATTATTTAAACTAATCAAAGTTAATGAACTTCAGGAAACTACAGTAATCTTAAAGAGACATAAAACTAATCTTAACCTTGCTGAGATAAATTTGTGTGATTTACATTAATACACTACTAGCTACGAAGAGAATACGCACCAGTGAAAAGTTTATGTGCATTTTCAGAATCAGCTCAGTTGTTGTGGGAACTGGAGCAGGAAAAGATCACATTTCATTTAAGCTGCTGAACTTGCTAGAACTAAGTGCCAAATGAGTTTGGTCATTATATGCATTTAAAGAAACTCTAGCATATTTGTACAAAGCAACAAGAGTCTACACATGGAAGTCATTCTTTCACATAAAAATTGACCTATGTAGGCAGCATAGCAATATTGGCAGGTGACTGAGCCCCTGATGGCAGTATAGCTGATGATATTTTTATTAAGTCATCCAATTGTGTTGCTGGAGTGGAGATGTGGGCAAAGCTGGCATTTGTCATGTCACAGCCCTACTGTAGCTATGTGCTAAATAAAAATAACAAGTCATACTTATGAGCAGGTGCTAGTCTGTCAAAGTTCATGCCATAATAAATGTCCTCAAGATACCACCAGTCACTCCCCACCATCCCATAATGCTTCACAGGAACATTCCTTGCAACAATATAATGTTAAAATGCAATGGACTCAGCACTGGGCAAAAGTGCAGAGTATACCTGAACAATACTGTCTCTTTCACTAAACAGATGTGATATTTGATAAACTATTTCATTTCTTGATAAATGAGCAATGATACCTACCTAGTTATCATGAAACTGTGACAGATAAAATGCAATGTAGAACAAAAAGGGCTAACAGATTTTACCTAAGCTGTGGTTAGGAAAATTTGCATGTTTGCTTGTTGAAAATAAAGTTTTATATATCAGAATTTGACCAATATATGGATCATGAGCTGGATACAGACTAAGTCGTGCCTGAGAAGACCCACTGAAATCAATGGAACACAAATTGACTAACTTGTCCTGTGAATTTGAGGGGATCATGCTAAACATCACACACTATTTTCCTCAGTGATCTACCAATGTTACTGAACACAGCTGGAGCCTGAATGTCAGAATATTTATTTCTAGCCCAGAGGATAACCAACATTATCTAAAAGGTGAGATTTTTGTACCTATGAGCCAGTCAGGTCAGGGAACTATTGGGTTCTATGCTTCAGAAAGCCATATTTTTTTGGAACTGACACCCCCATCACCACATGAAAACCAATACACACAAACTGTAGCACTTATAAAAAATTTCATTTTTGCAGTTTTGAAGAAAAACTTCCATTATATAATGGAAATCTAACACAAATTCACATATGTGACACACCTTCTTTGTGATGGTCTATTGTATATTTCAGACATGCTTGCGCTTTAATGCATGGTGGTAATTTCCACAGGACCAATCCTACTCTAAACCCTTGTTGCTTTTAGTGCCTCTTTCCTGAGTAACTATAATACACAGCATATCTAAAGCAAAATATTTCTATTTCTGTTGTTGTTGTTATTTATATAACACTTTTCAGGTGAATCTCACGAAGCAGTTTACAAAAAAAATTAAATTAATAAGTGTTAATTAAAACTATGTAATAAAGCAGCAAAAACAAATTACAATGACTTTCCCCCCCAAAAGCTAGATATCGCCTTCTCTCAGGTCAAAACAGTTCTTTAATAACACTGTGGTGGCAGGTTTCTTTTTACAGGGTAAGGAAACAGCTTTCTTTGCTCTCTATTCTGGCAGACACATTTAAAACAAAGGGTGTTAAGAAATGAGTAACCTCAACCCATATAGTATTTCAATGAGAAGACAGGATGGACAATTATACTGTTCAAGTCTCTCAGTGCAGTGATTCTAGAACCTTCACAAGGTACTAGAATATCAGAGATACTTCATGATTCTCAGGTTACAGATCATTCGCTTTGGGATGAACTGTAGCTCAGTAGTAAGGCATTAACTTTGGAGGCAGAAAGTTCCAGGTTTAATCACCAGTTAAAAGTACTTGGGTAACAGGAAGATGTGAAAAACTTTGGATCAACAACTTTGAAAGCTACTGCCAGTCAAAATATCCAATACTGGGCTAGATGCACTCAGTATAAGACAGTTTTATATTTCACAAGGCTTTCCAATTAACAGCAGCATTGCTTTCTCTAGTGCAAACTCCTTAAAAGCAGGAAAACATTTTAAAAGATCCCAATAAAAAAATTCAAATAAAAGCCTAACACTTCTGGGTGACACACAAAGCATTTATGAACCTGCTCCTCCTTTGCCTGTTTACCATGTTTTGAGAGTAGGGAGCAGTTGTCTTGGCAACATTTGCATCACAATCTCCTAAGAGGAACAAGAAACACTAGATAGAGCTCCAACTTAGGGGTTGATTCTTTCAGGAGAAATAATTATCCTTGAATTCAAGTCCAGGCAGATCTAATGTATGCCACCTCACCATTAGTCTTTCTTGGACCCAGAGAACTGAGTGTAATGTTAAAGTTAAGAAATTTTAGCCTGCTCAGTACCTGGAAAGGAGAGTTTGTGGGAATCCACTGTAAGTTACTGATTTCCTGAATTAAAAAACAACAACAGCTACATGTAATAATAATTATAAATTATTTAACAACATTAGAAGAAAACTGACTATATAATATTTTGGGCCAGTAAGAATATGTTGCAGTATGGAGTGCTTCTGTATAGTGCTCCAGTCAGCCAAGCCTTCCTTCCTTACACTCCTGGCCGTCACCCACCTCAGTCAATGTACTCAGCCTTCAATAGGCTGTTTTGACTCCCCTGCCTCAACCTAAAGATTTTTAGTACTTTTGCAAGCTGGGATACCCAGAAGCCTGCTGATATCTCTCTCTTGTGCATGCATGGTAATGTTTTGATTACATAAACACTGGCCCTTGGATAATTGAATTTGCTCTTAGTACAGATTCTATGATAGAAAGCATATGTCTATAAACTTGACAAGCCGGATCTCATTTTGTTCTGGAATGAAAATTAATTCTGTTACATCATGAACATATATTTCTAAATTTGGAGAAAATACTAAATATGATGTCCTAAAGACCTATGGTTCACTTATCCCCATTTATTCTGTTTCCTAAAATAGTGAGACAGCTTACAAGAATTCCCCATTTTGTACCTCCTGAGGGCTGCTTCCAGCGTGTCTAGTATAATTTGTGTACCTACAACACTGCCCACTATGTGCAAGAACCATTTAATTCTGTTTGATTTGTGTGCTCTCTACAGATGTCATCAAAAGCCACGGCTGGCTCTGGGGTCCCTCAGTGAATGCAGCATACATGAAAATCAACTAGAGCAGACATAAAATTCTAACGCTTTACAAGGAACCCTATTGGCAGATATAGCACACAGAGGCATATGCCTTAATTCCTGTAAATATGAAGCAGCCCAATTTTAGGTTTTGTGGTAGATTTTCTTCTTGATAGGAACCAAACTATGATTATGAACTTTTTTATTCTTGTTGTTACAGCAAACGGGAAGGCAGCAAACATTGATTAGTCCCTAAGTTAATATAAATTCTAGGGGAAAAGAAATGAAGAAATGTAATTTTAAGGCAAATAAAAACATGTTTCTAAAATGCCTTTTCACTTTTATTGAAATACAAAAAAGCCAGTGATTCTAACTAAACTATTTTTTGTTTATGTGAATGGCCTAGTTTTTCCATTACGCAATAGGTATTTTAAAGACCCAGAGCCACATTCCAATGCAGAGTTAGGCACACCAAGACTGAAATACTAAACATATTAACTAGAGAGAAAGTCCCACTCCTCGTAGCAGAATTGCACTGTTTTGGTTAAGATTTCAGTGAACTTAAGCATACTTGAATTTGTGTTGAATTGTGGCCCAAGAGTTTGAAAATCCTCACATTATTTCAGTCACATTTTTGCCTGAAAGATTTAGAAATATCTCTAGATCAAAAGTCCATGAGGTCAGATCACATGATGAAGACAAAGTATGCAGCATAAAGACTGGCAGCTTGATCCTCAAAGGAAAACATGATGTAGAACTGGTTAGTGAAAATAGGTCCTGTGTTGCTGGAATTCTTTGAAGACTGTTGCTTTAAAGCAGCTTAATCATTTATCAGCAGCAGATCTGAAACAACCTCAGTCAACAAAACTCCCTTTTGACAAGGTCATGAAATAAGTTACAGATATATTCAAGCTCCCACATCACACATGCTAAGAAATTTAGTGGTGCAGCTGGGTTTAAACCCAAGGTCATGCACGTGCCACGTCATACGTTGACTACATCACATCCTCAAGGAGGTTTTATTTTCAGTACTCCTTAGGTTCTGAAAGGTTTGTCTAGAAATAAACAGTCCTCACAGCCCTATTTTCCCTACTACCCACAACTCTATACAATCAGACTGTGATCCGCTGCTCTCCCCACCCCTACCTACTCTGTGGGAGCAGACCCCTCACCCTACCCCAGCAGAAGCCTAGTCGAAACCCATCAAATTATGTGCATCTGAGGTGCAGGGGGGGGGGAATTACCTGCGGGAAGAAGGCTGAGGTGATGGCTCGGGGTCTCATTCCGGGGACGAGCCCGGAGGCTATCCTAGCCCCTCCTCATGGTCAGACCCAGTGGGCCTCTCCGAAATCCTCGCGGGTGGTTTCGACTCGAAGGGCTGGAAGGGGCCGCCCTCGCCGCCTCCTGTGGCTTCTTTTCTCGGAGAGGAGACGTGGCAGTGAACGTCCTTTGCTGGGTCACCTCAGGAACCCCAATGGGGGCTCGCAGCACCAAGACCCCTCCGGCCCCGCAGACTTGAGGGCCGCCCGCCTCTCGTCTCCCTTCTTCCTAGCGCACCTTTCGCGCTCGGCTCCGCTGCCCAATTCCCGCGCGGGACAAGGCTTTCCTCAGCCCCCGTCAGGGAATATGGCGGGGGTGGGGGGTGCGCGTAGATTCGTAGCCCAAGCCTGCCGGGAAAACAGCGCCTGCTGTTGGGACCTTTAGTCCCGAGGCGGGTGACCAATATCCGGCCTCCACTCGCCGCTGCCCAGTGCTTGGTCCAGCCCAGGGAAGGGGTTGGGAATGCCCGAGGCTGGCTGGCCCGCGTACGAGTGGAGTCTCTGCTTGCGCCGCCCCTTCGAGGAAGGCTCTGAGGAACCGGCGCCGGCCTTCGAGGAGAAGTCGCTCAGTCTGCCGGTCCTACGAGCCGACCTGCCCGTCGTCGCAGGTTACACAGCCAGAGTGTCCCTCACGGCCGCAGACTCCCCCTGCAGCCGCCGCCGCCGCCGCCATTGCTGCTGTTTGTTTTCATCCGCTCAGGGCGAGCGGGGAGCGCTGACTCCGCATCCGCCGCGGCACTTTCCACAGAGACGAGGACCCGCCTCCCGTTATCAGCGCCCCCCCCCCCGCCCAAGTGGGCCAGCCCGCAGCCGTTAAGTATCGGCGGGAGGCGGGAATGCCCACCTCCGATGCTTAAAGGGTTGAAGGGCCGGTCTCGTGAGGAATCTGCGACTGGGAATGAACAGTCCGGGCGTCGTGAGAGGGACTTGGAGCTCCGCCTCGGGATCCGGGTGCTGGGAAGGGACTTCGGGACAGGCTCCCCTTGCGCTACCGGGGTAAATCGGGGGCCCGGCGGAGAGGGAGGTGTGGACGCATAGACGCGCCGCCAAACATGCTTATATCCTGCGCTTTCAGTCTTCCGCCAAGCGCAGCCCCCTCTCTCGCTTCCGTCCTCCCTGGAACACCCCCTTGCGCCCCCCCCCCCAGTCTTCTCCCCGCTTCTCTAGGGAGGAACTTGTAGTCCACCACAGGGCCGGAATAAGGTTTGATGAGGCCCTAAGCTACTGAAGGTAATGGGACCCTTTATATGTCCAGCTGTCCTTTGTCAACAACAAATTGCCGCTGTTTTTGTGTTGAATACTGTATATACTATATGGTAATGTATGGACCTAATAGGTATCTAAAGCCGTTTGCACATAACAAATAGGAGCCTACACAACACAAAATACTGTTGCTGTATGTAGGTTTTATTTTATTTGTTTTTTATCTTATATTTTGGAAATGTACATCCATTTTTTTTCCCTTTAAATTTTTTTGGGACCCCCAAGAGAGTGGAGCCCTAAGCTATAACTTGTTTAGCTTTTACGTAAATCTGGCACTGGTCCACCAGATGGTGTTGCACTACCGTTGCCACCATTGGCCATGCTGGCCGGTGCTGATGGGGAGAGTTGGAGCGGGTGAGATTTCCCACAACTACTGTTGGGTTACCCTGCTGCATGTTCCGCTTTCACAGCATCCTCCAATAAGGCAAAGTCATGCCCCTTTCGCAGAGACCTGCCTGCTTTTCAGCTCTCTTTTGCAGTTCCTGCTTCATCAGGTGCCCTTCACTTCCCACCACAAACAGTTTAATGCCTCGTTGCCATTCTTCTCCCTCTCTTTTACCCCTTCACCTTCCGTCATTCATGCTTTGGGTCCTTTAGGAAAGTCATTCCTGGTGGCTCAACCGAGAAGCGTGAATGAAACCTTGAAAGTGACACATGAGAACCCAGCTGGATTAGACCACAGGCCCATTTGATTCTGTATTGTGCTTTCACACAGTGACTAACCAGATGCCTGGAGATGGCCTCCTTCTTTGGGTGCACTCTCTTCTTCAAACATAGTCTTGAGTGTCAGACGTGTATTTTGCTGCACAAAGGTTATTGCATGTTTTTGTAGACATACCCATATAGATGTGTCTCATGTATGTTACAAGACAAAACATTGCATTCTCAGACATTGATAATGATGCTACATTTCCTCCTAAATCTATTCATCTCAAAATGATGATAGGGATATTAATGACATATCAGTTACAACAGTTAATTGTGGGCTTAACAACTAGCTGCTAAATACCAGGAATAATTTTTTTAAGTAGACATATTGCCTCAGCTGTTACTGAGACAAAATAATATATTACACATATGTCAGTTGCAACTACTTTTGTATTCATCGCTGGAAAAAGGAAAGCATTTATCTTTTAGTCTCTTGGCTGGAATCTACACACATTTAGAAAACACTATGAAAATGCTTTTTTTAAAAAAGTTTTGAAAAATACATTGAATTTGGCATAGCTCACTCTCGCCATCTAGTGTCACATTTGTATATTGCACTCTACAATACATTTAAAATATTTTATTTGCAGCTGTGTAGCTGAGTCTTGGTAGCAGAATCTGTATGTATGCTGGCACGTCTTCTGAGTTGGTTTATTGACATAGGTAAAACCTGCATTGTTTTTGACAACTTGCCTGGTACTCATGGGTGACCAGGAAATTCATGTAGGTGAATGAACAGGTTGGTGGAGGAGGAGTGGGTTACTTGGTCTCTTTTCTGCCACTCCACTTGGTTTCTTTGCTAGCCAGGCAGGAAAGGAAAGCCTATTCTTTCATAACCATGAAATAGGCTAGTGAAGGAGGAGCAGATATACCCTTCCTTCCTACATGCCCTTTCACTTAGCAAGCTGATTAAAAAAGCTGCCTTCTAAGAGTCTAGTAGCTTGCATTTTCATGTTGGCCACAGAAGAGGGGACTTTCCCTCCTCCATGGCCACCATGGCAACACAGACTTCTGGCTTCTTAATAAGCTGTGGTGGTGAGCTAATTACTTTTGTGGGCTTATTTTCAATGATGGCTAATACTAGGTAATCCCTCAGTTGTTTGGGGGAATTCACACCTTTGGTATCAGATGTTCATAGAGGAACCAGACCAGATTCAATCCATTGGTTTTTGGTTTTTATTATTATTAAATTGTTAATCTTGTGAGTGCACAATAACACAACTATTATGAGAGAGGGGATGACAATCAAGCATTGTTCATACATTCAGAGGGACAGAATGTTATGTTTATGTAATGCAGCACATGGGTATATGAAGAGGGGGAAATGCTTATTACATACAGGAATGAGGAGATAATGCAAACTATTAACATTTTGGCTCTTTCCAGCAATGGACTCCAACTGAGAACAGAAAAATTCTCTTGTAGAGATGCCACCCTAAACTTAATAGGCTATATCTGATACCAAAGTGCCCCTTACATTGCTATTTAATTAGATACCTACCTGCCTCCTTTGTATTATAACTACTGGGAGTCACTGGTCGACATTGAAAAACAGGATACAACAAAAAAACAGTATTACTTTGTTGAAACTTTGATTTTGCAAGAATGGAACTCCTTGGTTCTCAAGACAGCTCCTTGCCACTAGAATATGACTGACTTGCTTAACAATGGAAAAGAGTGGTTGGGTGAAGCATCCCAGTTTATATAACTTGTTCTTCTTAGGCACTTAGTTTCAGTCCATTTATCAACTCCAGTTGTTCCAGAATTCTAGATTGTGTGTGCACTTGGACAAACAGAAAAAATATCCTTGAGGGACAGCACAGCTTATTAACAAGCATTAGAACAAAGCAACTCTTTGTTTTTCAGTGCTGCACGTTTCTAAAAATATCACCAGCTTAAGTTTTGCCAATTCACACCCTCATGCCTCATACAGCCAATTAATTTTAATGCAGTAACACATAAAGCAAGAAATTTTCCTAGTCTTGTTTAACCGGTTCAGAGAGAGAACGTAAACATAGCACTAATTTCTTGTGAAATATGTACTCAACAGTTCCAATTTTGCGTATGACCCAAGGTCAGTACTAATTGTGCATTCTTGCTTTCTCAAGAATGTCCCACGACCCTGTGTGAAATTATATACAGCTCCAAAAAAAATTCCACTGGAAATTTCCCAGAACTACGACCATGATTCATTGGCTCTTTCATTGAAATTAATAGCAGAATCCCATGGAGATAATATTGTCAGCTTTTCTGGTAGAATGTTATCTGGTAGGACTCAGCCACATTAATAGGACTGTGGGAAAGTTTTCTATATTTCTTTTCCTTGTGTTCTCAGTTATATGATCTGGTCTCATAGCAATTAGTGTAAATGCCAAGTTAAATTAAAGTGTACATTTGTAAACTAATTTCAAAACCCTATTTACTTAAGCCAATAGGTTTATTTGTGTGTAATTAGTATGAAATTGACAGTAGAGTCAAGTAGGCTGTTAGGATCCATGACCTCAATTTTCCTTTTTTTTGGCTCCAATGTAGGTGAGTAGAGAGAAGAAAGATCAACCCATCATGGCTGTTCCCATAGCCATTCTTGATTGTGATCTCTTGCTATATGGTCGTGGGCATCGAACACTTGATCGTTTCAAACTGGAGGATGTGACTGATGAATATCTGGTGTCTATGTATGGCTTCCCACGTCACTTCATTTACTATCTGGTGGATCTTCTGGGTGCCAGCCTTTCTCGTCCTACACAACGATCAAGGGCCATTAGCCCAGAGACGCAAATTCTTGCTGCTTTAGGTTTTTACACTTCTGGTTCTTTCCAGACTCGCATGGGAGATGCCATTGGCATCAGCCAGGCCTCTATGAGCCGTTGTGTTGCCAATGTTACTGAGGCCCTGGTGGAGAGGGCATCTCAGTTCATTCATTTCCCAGATGATGAAGTGTCGGTGCAGCATCTGAAAGATGACTTTTATGGGCTGGCAGGTATGCCAGGGGTACTAGGACTAGTTGATTGCAACCATGTCTCAATAAAGGCACCCAGTGCTGAGGACTTGTCATATGTGAATAGAAAGGGCCTTCATTCTTTAAACTGCCTGCTGGTTTGTGACGCCAGGGGAATGCTACTGAGTGCGGAAACACACTGGCCAGGCAGCTTGCAGGACTGTGCTGTGCTGCAGCAGTCAGCCCTCAGGAACCAGTTTGAAGCTGGCATGCACAAAGATGGCTGGCTACTTGGTAAGTTCTTTCTCATGACTGGCATCTTTGAAAGTCTATTTTGGTGGAATTTCTGTTTGGTTCTGTGACATGCCACATAACAGTTATGTGTCAAAACTGCAGATTTTACAGTTCTCCCTCTATAAAGATAAATCAAACAAAGGTAGCATGAAACAGAATAATAGGGTAGCATAAAACATAGAATCTTAGAGTTGGAAGGGACCCCAAGGGTCATCTAGCCCAACCCCTTGCAATGCAGGAACCTCCGCGGAAGCATCAGTGACAGATGGCCATCCAACCTTTGATTAAAAACCTTCAAGGAAGGAGAGTCCACCACTTCTCGTGGTCAACAGCTCTGACTGTCTGAAAGTTTTACCAAATGTTTAGTCTGAATCTCCTTTCTTGCAACTTGAAGCTAGTGGTTCGAGTCCTACCCTCCAGAGCAGGAGAAAACAAGCATGCTCCCTGCTCCATGTGACAGGCCTTAAGATGGCTATCATATCTCCTCTCACTTTCCTCTTTTCCAGGCTAAACATACCCAGCTCCTTCAGGCACTCATAAGGCTTAGTTTCCAGACCCTTGATCATCTTGGTTGCCCTCCTGACTTCATACACATTTCTGGCATCATATAGATGCCTGGTTTTATTATCAGGTGATGGAATTATTTTCACTCTCCTGTCCCTGTTTGGTTTGTGATCTTTCTTTCTTTCTTTTTCTTTTGACAGGTGATAGTTCATTCTTTCTTCGCACTTGGCTAATGACCCCTCTGCATATTCCTGAAACGCCTGCAGAGTGCCGGTATAACATGGCACATTCAGCCACTCACAATGTCATTGAACGTACATTCAGGACAATTCGGTCCCACTTCCGTTGTCTGGATGGGTCAAAGGGCACGTTGCAGTATTCTCCCGAGAAGGCCAGCCACATCATTCTGGCTTGCTGCGTGCTTCATAACATTTCTCTAGAGCATGGACTGGATGTGTGGTCTTCCCAAACGATGGGACAGATGGAACAGCCAGAGGAAGAATATGAACATATGGAATCACTTGACTCTGAAGCTGATCGAGTTCGTCAGGAATTATTACTCACTCATTTTAGCTAACATTACAAGACATACTAAGTTGGACATATTAAAAGACATGCAAACAGTTATGATAGATCCTGATTTCCCTCTTACATTCAGCAAGAGACATAAATGGGGATGCAACTATTGAAATTGAAATTTTGTGTTTGTATAATATTTTGCATTTAATATTTTGGTTTCATTGTGCACATTGCATCTGATTCCGTCAGTACTCAGTATTTAAGTACCTGCTACTTTTTAGTGTCCAGCCTTATTGGAGGACCATTTATCAAGGACAATATGATATGGGAGGAATGCATATTCAGTTTAATATTGTATTTTTAAGTATTTAAAAATAAAAAAAATGTATTTTGTGTATGGTGTAACAGATTCGGAACACTTTTGTGTCAGTTATTAACTGAAGTTCACCCATATTGGTCTGTACAGACACAGCAGGCGCTGTAATTCACCCAACAGTTTAACTTTACCCTTGATGGTGCACTTTTCCATTGTCTCTTGAGACAGACGAATGCCAACTAACTAAACTGTAAAGGTGGCTTAAACATGGTTAAAAATAGAAGCATTCCTCTTTTTTTGCTTGGTAACTTATCACTCTTGTCTACCTTTTTTCATCCAACAGCAACTGGATTTGTGTAACGGGATTTGTGTAAAGGGATGTTGTAACTGGATTTGTGTAAAGGGATGTTGTTATTACATAGATTGAGGCAGGAGGGAAGGAATGGTTTGTGGTCCATTTTGTTGTCCCAGTTACAAAATGGGAAAATAGCCAACATTGAAATGGACATGTAATTCCTGAGTCATCAAGAATGAGAGGTCAGAGCAAAAATAGCCTCAACAAATCTACAAAAATATTCCCTATGATCAAATATCCTTATTTCTGCCCAATGTACGAACACAAATCTATGTAAAGTCTTAGTAAACATTAACCTAGAGATTAACCTCTCCCTGTGGGTGTAAGAAAGGTTTATTGTAGAGACCCCTACATTCTTCACAGAGACTTGCACTCCATGGAGTCTATGTTGGTGTCAGATTACGGAGTCGTCTTCTTTGGCCATCACTCATAACCGAGTAAGATTGTCTTCCATAAACACGGTTTTGGTTTTTTATAACAATTGATTAATTTTCCAAAAAGAACATAAAAAATAAACATAAAAACAACAATGTATAATGGAGAAAAAAGCCATCATAATCAAAAATTTTAAACCATTATTTTTGCTTGACTTCCCTCCCCTCCCCCTCTTGGTTTCATTGTTTAATACTTGTTTGTGCACGTCCTTATAACCTTATAATCTTAATAATGCAACTTTTAAACTTTGTTCATCTTAATACAAGTGAGTTTTAAAAGTTATACTAACGTGAAAGTCTGTACACAAAGCTTAAAAGATGAGCATTAAACCTTTACCCCTTTTTTATTATTCAAAGTCCTCTTTCTGTCTTGGGTTCTACATTAACTAGTTTATCCTGTATAGTTCAGTACCGTAGTTTAGTTTACCAGTCTTCTTCGTCTTCTTTAACGGAGGCTTATTCCTTCTGTAGGGGCTGGCTGGTCTTGGCCTGGCGTCCAATCTTGCATACAGGAACAATGTCTTTTGTTCAATAAGTCCAACAAGTTCTGTACATCTCCATGTCATAACTTCAGTTTTTTTAACAACAATCATTTCCCAATTTGTTTTCAAATCTTTATATGTCTTATCCCAGGCTTTTTTAATGATTTTACATTGCCACCACATATAATTACCTTTTATGCTTTTTGTTCTCCCTTTTAGTTTTTTCTCTAACACAGTCAAAGCCTCTTCACACAGGGCATCATTTTTATATTGGACCAAGTCATAGACCTCCCAAATCAATTCACACAAGGTGTCATTAACTCATAAACACGGTTTTAACAGTGAGTCCATAAGGGACTGTGGAGGCCATTTCTGGATCTACATGTCCTTCCACAGCGGGGACATAGGTTTCCAGGCAGGAGTTGATCACTGGGAGGGTTTGCCAAGTGTGCCTTCCTCTTAGCATGTTTCTCCTTTTTGTCCTGAGTTCAAATGTCTTCAAAGCCCATGACACCTTTTGTAAAGGCTGTTCTCCAGCTAGAGTGCTTGCAGGCCAGTGTTTCCCAGTTGTTGGTGTTTATGGTTTCCAGTGATGAGTTAAGGATTTGGTTCCAGAACCCTTTTTCCATTCTTAACTACTTCCACCCCAGGTGAGGCCCTGGCCTGGAAAAGAAGTCCTGATGTCACTCCATGCCCAGCTCTGTACCCAATCTCAACAATCGGGAATCTGCCCCCTCAAAAAAAAACCAAAAAAAAAACAAAAAACCCTGAGGTGGTGCAAAGAGCCTTGGCCCCTTAAAGCCAGTGCCTATGATGGGAATAAATTATTACCTGCTTACAGTATTTGCCCTGCTCTAGATTCCATTTCAAACAGTGTAAGTCAATGCATGTCTACTCGGAAGTAGAGTTCACTGGGACTTACTGCCAGGAAGATGTACCTATGATAATTGGTTCCCAGTCTTCGTAATGTTGCAGCTGGATCTAACTGTGTGCCAAATATTTAGAAAGCTAGGAACCATGGTGAGGAAGAGCTTTTTGAACTCATTTGTAGAAAAATTGACTCCATATTCCAAAATTTATTTTACAAGATATGTAAAGTACTTCTGTAATTTTAATTGTTTGCTATGGTATTTGAGAACATGCAGCAATGCTAGGATGTGCTGCTGGAACTCTGAATGAATGTTTGTCAGGCTAGCATTTAGGCAACAATGCTAATATATGCTAAACTCAGAAACCAGATTGAGGCAAAACTCAGGGACAGACTTTGGTAATCTGTTGTAATGTGGTACCTTGGGTGAGGACAAAATTTGGTGCCATTCAAAATGGATCTTCTCAGTTATGGATCTTCTCATTTTTTCTCCCCCTCGGCTTGGTGCCCTGTGCAGGGGGAATCACCCACACCACCCTAAATCTGGTGCTGCAAAACTGATTAGAAACGAGAGGGCCTTATGAAACTCAGACACCTACATGTACAATATATTGTTGCACAAGCAGGTGATGCGGGACCTTCATTAAGTACCTGTCCTTAATTATATTTGTGTTGTAATTATGATGCATAGCTCCTGGTGAGATCATGGCAGAGCTGTCAGTGACTCTGAGAACTAAGAGGAAAAGATGGGAAAAGATGGGAAAAGCAAGCCTAAAGAGAGCCTAGCCTTAATGCAATCCTAACTTTGTCTACTCAGAGAAAGTCCTATTGAATTCAATGGGGTTTACCCCCAGGTAAAAGGGGTTATGATTGCAGCTGTTGCACAGGGAGCAGTACATTTTGCTTTGTGAGTTGTTGAATACAAGCATTTGCTTCTTGTGCCTTTTCTTAGTTTATTAGCAGAACTAATATCCTCAGACACATCTAGAAAGTCATGCAGCACAACCTTATGTAGGCTTACTCAGAAGTAAATCACAATGTGGTAGCAGTAGGAGGCCTCTTAAATCTCTGTTTCAGCGTGGATCTACACACAGGAAAAAACACGCTAAGTAAGTCACAAATTAAATCGTAACAAAAGAAAAAACACTATGTAAAATATCATAGAAAAAGTTTGTTCTACAGTACCATCTGGTGTTGCATGTTTATAACATTCAAAACACTGGTTTTTTTTTTTTACTAATGTAGGTGAGTCATCAATGCCACCGTTTTAACAGCAACCCTGTGTATATTTACTTCATAACGAGTCCTGGTGAGTTCATTGGGCTTATCCTAAGCCAACGGCCATACATATAAGGTGCATGGTTTTCCCCAAATCCTAGCACAAACTATGGGGAAAGCTTTCAATGTGTGGTGTGGATGTGAACCTTTTTTACAGCATGAAAGAGTGTGCGTTCAGTATAGAAAGTGGAATTGATAGTGTATGGGAAAATTTGGGAAATGTGGTTTGTTTTTTGGGAAAAAAATATCCAGTGCGCAGTCATGGTTTGCCAAATAAAGTTATACTGATTTATTTTTTTTAAGTCTTACAATAAAAATGTATTGGAGGCAGTGGTGGTTATTTATGGCTTTGATTTTGCGGGGGGGGGGCGTGTAGCCATTTTTAAAGAACATGTGTTGTACTTTATGGAGGTCCCTGGCAGATGATTACCAAAGGGACGAGGGCGATGTGAAGGTGAACATCTCCCCTCCACGTATCCCTCGGCTAAGGGCTCGTTTCGAATCAGACGATCTCAGAGCCCGGAAGGAGGCGCCTCCTGACGCAGGCCTCCCCGTGGGCCCCGCCCCTGCCTTTCCCCGCCCTCCCGGTCGCGAGGACAGCGCCGATCCCGCTCTCTGCGCTCTATTCGTCAGCTCTGCTCCGCTTTTTGCGCCTGCCGTTCGATTGGCTCGGCACTCGGCATCTCCGTACTCGGCTGCTTAGGTGCTCGGCTAGGCGGCCTGGCCTTGGTAGTAACTCGGAGCAGCAGCAGCGGCGGCAGAAACTGCAGGGGGAGAGGCCGCCGTCGGATTTGGGTTGTCCCTCCCTGGAGCAGGCCCCGACCAGCCCGGAGCGTGCCTCACGCCACCGCTCCGGTCCTCTCCGGGATTCGAGGGCGCCAGGCCTTGGCCAGCCCCCCCCCCGCCTCAGGTAGGCTCTGGGCCTAGAGGCTCCGGGCCTGGTTCCTCTCTAGGGGGGTTGCCGGGCTCCCTCAAGCCGGCGGGGAGAGAAACCCGGCGGGTGGGGCCGGCCGGGGAGTTGGGGAGCCTGAGGCGAAGGGCGGGACGCGTTTCAGGAAGGGTCGCCTGGCGTCGAGTTCCTCCGCTCCACCCCGCCCACCGCGGAGCCTCCTGCGGCCGCGTCTTTCTCGCGAGGAGGCTGCCTGGCTGTGGCCCTCGCGTCCTCCTCGCTCGGAGAACCGGCCTGCCAGACTCCTGGCGGCCTTGGCCTTCCTTCCCGGGACCCGCAGAACGAGGCTCTGAAGGCCCGCCCTGTGTTGTTTCCGGAGCCGTCGGTCTGAATACGGGGAGGCAGCGCTTCCTTAATTTAAAATACATTCGGTTCCCCTCCGCCCACGTAAACACTCGGCCGCACGGTTTTTTTCCCTTTTCAGGGATGCGAGGAGGAATTTTCGCAACGGGATATCTGTTTTCCTGTGCGAATGTGGCTCCGAGCCTGCCCGCGCTTCCTTGAGAGTAAGGCCTGGTGGGCACGGGGACCACGACGGCTTGGCTCTGAGGAAACGAGCACGAGATTGCAGGGAGAGTTGGCTGTTAGCTGGCTGGGGTCTCTCTGTACACGGGTCTTAATTAATTATTGTTAATAATAATTAAATGTGAAGAGGGTTGTGAGGCTTTGCATGTAGAAGAAGGTATTTGGTTCGGAGAACTCAAGCCTGTTTTCCCCAATGTTTTTATAACTCCATCCAGCCATATATTTAACACCATAATTGGGATACAGTTGTTTTTTCCGGTCACCAGGATTTTACAGAATTGTGGACTGGTATATGTTGGTGTGTGTATGTTCTGTACCATGAAATTGCTTATTAGTTTTTTAAGCTGTGTGTGTTTGGTATGCTTTAAGGATTTGGACTTTCAGTGTGTATTGCGAGGAGAGAGTATGGCAACTAAGAATAAGTGGGTTATGGAGATAGAAGACAGGTAGCTTGGAGAAGAGAGTGTGCTAAATAAAATACTGAAGCCCTATGTAGCTCCCCCCCCCCACCAATTCCAAGTTTTATTCGAAAATGGTTACTTTGCCCTCCCCCCCCCAACAAAACACATTGCAAGTTTGCAGGGAAGTACACTTAATTTTAGATAAGTTAGTTTGATGCTTTCTGTCTGAAACATGGCTAAAATTAAAATGCCACTTTGGTTATACTGTGCAAAACTGGTTGTTGCAACTTCTATAAGCCATGAGCTGATCCAAAAAACGTCTTTCTGAGGAAAGTGACAACAGAGCATACGTTTTCATAAATCTTATTGGTTTTGCCTGTGCATAAACCTGTAGTATTTGAAATCTCAGTAGTTCATGCTCACCTGTCCTCCTGAGTTTTTCTGTAAATCTCAAAGTAAATTCCACAAGTGCCTTTCACATTTGATTCAGATTTTTAAATACTTAAACAAATTTCCTAACATGTCACCTAACTATGTTTTCTTGCAGTTTGTATTAACTGCTTCTTAGATCCAGAAAATAATTTTTCATTTACTATTTTCTGGAAGCTTGTTAATATTTGAATACTGGCAGCATGTTATTCCTATCTCAGTTCTTAAAAGGCAGATCCCTTTAGTTTGTCTTAATATGACTTGCTTTCTAGACTGCTTATCACTTTTGTAGTTTTTCTCTGAATCCTCTTCTGCCTATCATCATCTTTCTTTAACAGGTATCTGGGTAAACATAGCACACTGAATGAAACTCTGCTCAGCGTTGGGTAGTACAGAAAGAACTACAGTACTTAATACAAATCTAATGCAGATACAGATCTCAGGATGGCATTGCACTTTGGAGCTGCATCATTGTCTTCATTTCTCATATCATTTGTTTACATTTTCTCAGAAGTGTTATTGAGTATTGGCACATCTGCTTTTATAATTGTATATTGGATGGGTCTCGTATAAACATTTTACATTTGAGCTTGTTGAATTTTACTTGATTGTTAACTCCTCAGCTCTTCATTTTGAAACTATCTGGAGTTGTTTTGCTTTTCATCCAACATGTTTACTGTTACTCCTATTTGTGTTGTACTTCCAGATCTGAATGAATGGATAACTACTTCATCCAAGTATTTTTTTTTAAAAATAAACTTGATGTTGTCACCACTAAAATTATTTGGTGGTATACCCTAAAACACACAAATGGTTTTAGTTACAGATAGGTAGCCGTGTTGGTCTGCCATAGTTAAAATAAAAAAAATTCCTTCCAGTAGCACCTTAAAGACCAACTAAGTTAGTTCTTGGTATGAGCTTTCGTGTGCATGCACACTTCTTCAGATACACCTGTGTATCTGAAGAAGTGTGCATGCACACGAAAGCTCATACCAAGAACTAACTTAGTTGGTCTTTAAGGTGCTACTGGAAGGAATTTTTTTATTTTGACAAATGGTTTTGTATGATAAAACCAAGCAATAGGCACAGGAAGAACCAGCAGAGCAAATATTTTAGGTCTAAAACTGATAAATAATTTATTATTATTATTATTATTATTATTATTATTATTATTATTATTATTATTATTATCATCTACCTTTTCATCAGATGGTCCCAAGGTGGCATACCACATTAAAAATAGATTAAAACAGATTGATGTTGCTAGTCCCCTTATAAAGCAAATGAAACTGAACTATAATTGCATTTTAATACAGTTTTAAAAATTTTTTGTCTGTATATGCACAGTTGTAAAAATTAGAGGATTGAAATTTTTGAAGGGTGGCTATATAGCTGGCCTTCTAAGGGAAGCTGGGTGAGAAAACTTATGTTGAGCTTCCTTTAAGGATGAAATCTTGAAGGAAGTGCCACTGAATTCTGTAGGATTTATCTTACTTCTGTAGGAGTAACCTTACAGAGGATTGGAATGTTGCTTGATGAAGCTCCAGTAAGGCTGAATGGCCAAAAAGACTGGGTTGTTAAAAAAAGAAATTAAACAAAGACATATCTACAGTATTATAATCTTAACTTTGAAACATAGGCAGGTGTACAGATAGATTCAAAAGGGTGAGCAAAAAAATCATTACAAAAAAGGTCATGGAAAGTTTAATTTAATGTGAAATTGTCAAATAGCACTATTGTGCTCTTGACTGAGTGTTTATGAGAGGCCCCTTTTGCAGAGGTGACAGTATTGTGGAGTGCCTTGTTTAGGGTTTTCTACTACTGCAGTCCTTCAGATTGGGGTGCCCAAACTTTTTTCAAAGAAGGCCGGATTTGATGAAGTGAGCATGCATGAGGGCTGACCAAAGTGGTTGAGCTTTTTTTATGATTTTACCCCAAGGTTGTTGAAGTTGTTTTTTAGGATTTGACCCCAAGAAATAAACTGCCACAGGGGCCGAATCAAACCAGATGAATTAAGCTAGATGAGCCCCCCCCCCCAACGGACTTTGGACATACTTGCTTTAGAACAGACCACACTAATGCAGTTTGAGTGTCATTAAACCATATTTTAAAACAGACAACGGCTGCATGTGTTGGTTTGTGCTGCACAAAATTTCCCCCAGTGCTCTTTCCCCATTTCTGCCATGTTGCAGATGAGATCAGCTGGCTTCTGTTTTGTCATATTTGAACCTGAGCTTATGGTTACTTCTCTTCAAACAAACCATGAATGGTAAATAAAGCCAAGAACAACTTTGGTTAACACTTTGGTTTGGAGAGAAGCAAACTGTGAGTCCGGGTTTGGACAACACAACAAGCTAAGCTCTCTGTCTTGTTTCATTTTCAATGCAACAGGAGCGGGGATGAATGATGTGGACTCTTCTCAACAGTGTGCACCAGCACATTGCTCATTCACATTACAACATCATTAGTTTAAAATACGGTTTAGGGTGATGTGTAAACTGGGCCATTGTGTAGTATTACTGCAGTCTAACAATGTAATGTGTATATTACGTTGTATAATATATAGTTTTCACAAGGCCTTGTCTCTCAGAATGTTCTTTCTGAGCTGACAAGTTCCAGTCTGTGTTCTGTTGCCTTAACCCAACTCAGCAAAGTGCTATTAAAAGTGTGCTTACTAGAATGATCGTTTTATTATCTCTTTTTCATTTTGTCTTCGTCATTTTTGCCACTGTGAAGTATAACCCAAACTTACTTTCCCTCCTTCATGTCTTCTTCAGATTGTCATTCAGGAATGCACTAGTTCCAAACCTGCCAAGTTCTATCATCTGTGGATCTACTTTTCCTTTGTTTTGGTAAGAAAAATCTTAGAACTATTCTTTGATCTTTTATGTATTGAGTTGCATTGTAAACAACTGGACAACTCATCAATTCACATTCAGTTAACATAAATTTTAGGCTTGAGAAACTCCATGGTAAGTCTCTCCCTTGAGTATAGGAGCTGGCTTTTTCTGCATTCATTCTTTGTAGAATTTTAAAAAAGATTCTCCTTTTCTTAACCATGTGAGCATCAGCGTTCAGACTTAAAAAGAGATGCATTGTTTTTCGTGTTTTCTCTGTTGGCTTGAGCCTGACTTTAAGAACTTTCCTCCCTTTTAAAAAAAGTACTATATATAACTCATTTAACTTGAGTAGTCCCTACTAAAAATAAATAAATAAATAAATAAATAAATAAATAAAGCAGAATCAGTTCTTCAAATGTTGAAAAATTTATTTGGGGAGTAGGGGAGACAATTATTTGGCAAGTGTGTGTGTGTGTGGGGGGGGGGAAGTTTAGTATCATTACCAAATCCTCGTGATTCAGCAAACTTCTATAGCAAATGGTAGGACCAGGTTTCCCCTGACTTTTGTCTCTGAGGAGAAGATGGCATTTCAGACTATAATGATGTAAATGTGCATCCAAATGTGCATCCACAGCAGGAACATCTGGGCACATTTTAAAACTAGCTTTTGCTATTGCAACATTGATTTTCTCTCAGAAAACTCAAAATTGACCAGGCCTGCACTTAGCTGATAAGAGAAGACTTATTCTACTTCAGTTTGGTAGGAAATTGTTTCTCAAACTGAGAGTGCCAAACCACAGCAGAGACATTGCATGTGGTTCCACAGAAATAAAACTTGTCTATTATGACCTATTACATGGATACAGATGCATGGATTGTATGAACTGAAATGGGACAATTAGTTGCAGCCCTCCAGCTTTTTAATACAAAGGCCTTTGGAAAATACATTCTCATATGTGGTAATATGACTTCCCTCCCTTTTTCTCTAGAGTTGAGGCACTTGCAAGAAGTGGTACTGGAACTAACCTAACTCCCACTGTGCCAGAGGCTTTGATTGTTTTATTGTTCACTCATCTCTAGCATATGCTTCAACTGAAGTAGTGTCCACAGTTCAGAAACTATAATAAAACGTGGTTAAAACCAACCAATGTAACAAGATATTAAAGACATGTAAAGCAGCTGCTGAAAGTAAATTAGCTCAAGAACAGATCTACAGCTGCTGCTATTTTAGCCCATCAAAAGCACCTTCTTAAATATTCACTGCCTGTGAACAGTCATCAGAGTAGGGGCAAAAGAGACTATTGTTAGAAGGGTATTCCATAGACTGAATGGTACAGTGGAGAAGACCTGGATCCGTGCCTTTCTATTTCACATGTGTGTAAGAAGGGACATGAACAGTGTCTCCCCAGCAGGTTGGGAAATTAGAGATGGGGAGGTATTTATGGAGGAAGAGACTTTCACTGGTATGTAGGATCCAAGCTGTACACTGCTTTAAAACTGAGAACCAGCACTTTAAATTGGGCCTGGAAGCAAATAGGCAGGTAGTGCAACTGATAAAACAGGAATAATATGTTCTTTATAAAGTGTACCCATCATAAGGTGAACGGTTGGCTCTTGCACCATCTGCATCTTTCAAACAGGAGGCAGTCCTGTGTAGAGTTCATGGCAGTAATCCAAATAGGTTACAAATGACAGAGGCTAGGTGCCAGTTTGAGAGGAGCAGCCAAAATTCCCTCAGATGTTACTAATAAAGTATATTAGGGAATTTGAACACTTGTGTGCACATACATACAGATATCTGCCATTTTGCTGCCTATTCTCAGTGCTGTGAACAGTTTTTTAAAAAAATACTTTCTTTTCCACCTTTGGATCCGGAAGGATTTTCAAGGTGGCTTATATAAAATAATGGAGTATAATTGCGTTAGGGCTGCTTCTGCGCCTTGCAACATGTGCTGTTCTACAGGCAGTACTACAGGTTCTTCCAAAACAGTTTTCATTACTTCATTCTTTCCTTTCATCCTGCAGAATGCAGCTCCCATGTTTATATCTAGGGCAGCAAGATGGAATCATGTATAACCGATCCTAAAAACTGCACTGGTGGTTTGTGTTCCACTGGGCCTAATTCAAGGTATTAGTAATGGCTTGCAAAGTCTTCAATAACTTAGAACTCAAACCTCCATTTCCTGCCAACTTGATCCTTAAGATTAGCAATGGGAGGCTATTGCAGCCCCCCATCAGGATTTGGGGAGCAAGGATCTGTAGAAGGGTCTTCTCCATAGTGGGACCCGAATTCTAGAATTACCCCCATAGGTATGCCTGTCACCCCCACTTTGGTTTTCAGACGTCAATTAAAGACATTTTAATTCATCTAGGCTTTTGTAGTTTAAATGTTTAACCCTTGGCAACAGTACTGGAACCAGTGTTTTAATGAGTTAATAATTGTTTTAGTGGTACATTTTTACTGTTTGTGTTATGATGGATATATGTTTGTACATCACCCTGGGCTCCTTTGGAGGAATGATGACAAACAAACAAACAAACAATAGAATGGCATCTCATTCTCATGGTTGGCAAGTGATTGGTCCTTTGTCTGGTTTCATGCTTATTATTCTCTTTCCCAGGACTCTAGGACTTGTTGCTGAGCAGGGGCAGAGATCCAAGTGCAGCAGCTGTACATTGGGTCATCCACTAAGCAATAGTAGTTGGTCCTGTAACTTTTCTCAGTACAGTGGTACCTCGGGCTACAAACACTTTGAGTTACAGACTCCACTAACTCAGAAATAGTACCTCAACTTTACCTCAGGATGAGAACAGAAATCACGCGGTGGCAGCGGGAGGCCACATTAGTTAAAGTGGTATCTCAGGTTAAGAATGGTTTCAGGTTAAGAACGGACCTCCGGAATGAATTAAGTTCGTAACCAGGGGTACCACTGTATACTTTTAGACTTGCATTTCTTTGAAACGCTGCTAATTATTTTCATACAAAATGCCATTAATGCACAAGATGCTTTTGCAGGTTACAATTCATTCATTCATTCATTTGGAGTATTTACACCCCACCTACTAACCAAAGTAAGCGACTTACAATGTATTTAAAATATAGCAAAATAGGCAAGAGTTACCAGACAGGCAAAAGTGTTACCACATTCCCCCACCCCCAAATGTCCCTGCTACTACTTTGTTTTTGAAAATTTGGGCTAGAGCAGATCTAATGTTGGTTAATAAGAAAAAGGTCCAGTTCAGAGTTTTGAGGTGCACACCTCTGTTCATCACTGTAAATTAATGGTTACCTTCTGCTTACTGTCTCTAGAGCCATTTACTGTTCATGTTCTTATTGTCTTGTACTTTTATTACTGAAGAGCTATAGGACTCTAAATTTGATTTGCTTTCATTAGCTAATCCAGTTGCTCACAGAATGTTGTAAGACGTCTTTGAGGAAAACAAGAAAGCAGATGCTGTTGCAATCTGTGTGAAACTACTGGGACCTGTTTTGGCTATTGGTAGTTTATGCTAATACTGGCCTGCTGCTGTGGACCTTAAAACAGTGGGTTATAGCTTCAAAATAACAAATGAACTTCATTGCATTAACGAGTTATGGCAAGAAGCATGTTCTGATAAGGGAATTAAGTTATGCATGGCAGGAAAATGAAATGTTGCTGGAATTTTATTGTTTAAAATTTGCAGTTTCTTCCATTTGGTTGAGTGAAATTGAGGTTCTCATCCTCTTATTTAACTTTAGAGGACCTTGGTGGGCACAATTGCCTTGGAAGTACCAACTGCTAGCAGGGGACAACTGGCCTTCATCATGGGGCTGAGTGAGTTCCAGCTGCTCACCTCTACTACTATGCCTCAAAGGACCTGCTGCCTGGCAACTGCCAGCAAGAAAATACTGCTTCCCTCATGGAATGAGCAAGAGCCAGCTGCTCAGCCATGCTCCTTTGCCTCAAGATTTTAGTGAGGGCTGTTCCTGGTATGACACCATGGAAGAGCAAGGATGCAAGCAGAAAATGCTGCCTAAATAATTCTGGTTCCATGCAGTTACTGTGTAGTTTTTATTTCTGTAAGCCACTTTGAGAGCATCTCAGGGAGCATCTTGGGATTATAGAATGGGGATTGAAGTATGGTGGTACCTCAGGTTACAGACGCTTCAGGTTACAGACTCCTCTAATCCAGAAATAGTACCTCGGGTAAAGAAATTTGCTTCAGGATGAGAACAGAAATCGTGCGGTGGCGGCGTGGCAGGCCCCATTAGCTAAAGTGGTACCTCAGGTTAAGAACAGTTTCAGGTTAAGAACGGATCTCCAGAATGAATTAAGTTCTTAATCCGAGGTACCACTGTATTCTAAATAATAGTAAATATGGATAGGGATCTTCACTCTCTCTTGTAACATGATGATTTATTCTCTGTTATTAGGGGACATTTGGTCTGCTTCTCCCTGTGTTCTAAAAGTGGCTATAAGAATAAAAGAAGGACAACTTTTCAGTAGGAATTTTGCAGCTTGTGGGGCAGCTTTTGATTTTTATGGCAAGGATTTTTTTGGGTACAGTAAATGCTGTCAGGGAGTGTGGAGGTTAGCAATTTCTCAGTGCAATACTGCCTTGCCAAGTCATCCTTGTTCTGGTGCCCCCCCCCCCCTTATGGCCATTTATATAGCTGATGAATGCTGTATTGTGACCAGTGTCTTGGATTTAACCATGTGTAAATTGCCACTTTTGACCTGATACTAATATGGATACTACAATATGCTCTGAGATACGGATGTCTGAAACGAGTGCAACACAATTCTAAACACATTTACTGAGAGGTAAGCCTCATTACCCTCAATGACTCATACTTCCTATTAAATATGGTTAGAATTGCAGCCATGCAACCCATGCCAGTGTTTTTGGTTGATTGTTCAGATTTCATGTTGGTTTTGCTCTTTCTGTGTTGAACAAGTTCATGGATTACATGAAACAAATGAAGTAGAAAGACATCAGATTTAAGTTTTGAAATAGGGATAGCCAATGTGGTGCTCTCCAGATGTTCTGGGCTCCAGTTCCCATTGGCCTCAGCCAGCATGGCCAATGGTCAAGGTTGATGAAAGTATAGTTCAAAAACAAATGGAGGGCATCACATTCACTACCCATGTCTATTAGTGAAAGAGGCTTGGATTAGTCAATAATTACAGCAAAAGATATTAAGATTACTGATTGCTGAATGTTTCCTGCAGAGCAGGGGTAGCCAACATGGTTCTCTCCAGAAGTTGTGAACTGCAACTCCCCATTGTTTCTCACCTTTGGGCATGCTAGCTGGGACTAATGGCAGTTGTAGTCCACAACATATGGAGGGCACCATCTTGGTTACCACAGCTGTAGATGATACTTTGTGTGTTTGGTATCCCTAAACCTTTTGTTGCTGTTTCTGATTCATTGTATGCTTTGTGATACTCTCGGTTTACAGCAACATTGATTTCCCCTTTCCTACCTTTGTTCACTAAATAAATGTGGGCTGATTGGCTAAGTTGCACATGAAGAGCATTGGAAACATGCATGATATGAATTGGAGTCTTATGCTCTCGAGCCAAGGCTCTTCCATGTGCTTCTGTTAACTTATCCTTAATTTGTATTACCTGTTCCCAGGTGTGTGGAAGCCTTGATTTGCACCATCAAAAGCCTGGAGGAAAAGGGAAGTGTTTACTTGGTGCCAAAAGTATGTCAATAAAGGTATCAAATGGACCTTACTTAGAGATCAGGGCAGGGCTCATTATGTGGTTGGATGGATTATTTTGGGTTCCGGGCAAGACATTTATGAGCTGAGGCACTTTGGATTTTTTTCAAGTTCTTCCAAGTATTAAGTATTAAGTACTGGGGTGCTCCATGACATCCCATGCTTCTTCCTCAGAGGAGGTCTCTGGTGTTTTTGCTGGCAACTGGCACCTGCATTCATTTATTCTGCTCTTGATTAAACAGGCTTTCACACAATTGCTAGAACTATTCTGTATGTACCTGGAGTTGAAAGCAGTAGAAACACTTTTCCAAAATCTGATAAACATTAGCAGGTAGATATCTAGCATTCTTTCAGAATATTGATGAGTGAAACCAATGTATAATAGTGATGGGATATCCCTTGGAATGTCCAGGGCACACTCTCATGCCAGATCAGATTCCCAAAGGGGTTGATGTATGTGTATTTGCTTTTGAAGTGGAAAGAAAAAGTGTGAGTGACTCCAACTTCTTCCTATTATGGAACAAGTGTGAAGGGGGAGTTTTCTCTGTTCCCAATTTGCACAAGGAATAGAAACAGGACATGAGGAAGTGCAGTTGTAAATGGTTGAGGGTAGAATGAACACATTAATCTTCTGCATAATGGTATTTGTATTTTCTTTGTAAAAGGTTTACTTAGATTAAATCTTAAAGATGACTGGCTTTACCCATGTGACCATACAGTTGCATAATTCTTTTAAAAATTAAAAACATCAATGTTTGAAACAAATTAAACCTAGGTGTTCCGCCCATTCCGAGCACCATCACCCCCGAGGCCAGTCATAAAGGAAGAAAGAAAAACCACTCTCAGATTGCACTCAGAATGGATTATGAAAGTTAATCAAATGTATGCACATTAACTTTATGTAAACTTGATTTATTACACTGGTGAGCAAAGCAATTCCTCAAGAAAATTCCCTTGAGAACTCTCTCTGTTAACTTTCCTTAGTAAGGAAAGTTTCTTTTCTTGCAATTGATTAAAAATATCCGTCTTGGTAAGCAGCTGTTGTCTTGGGTCAGCAGTCTGGAAGTTCTCAATAAAGTAAAATTTGTAATGAGAACTCCCCAGTTTCATATTATGCTTGTTAGTTTGTAGCATTTGATGAGACCAGCTTTTGTAAATCCAGTTGATAGTGTGCTTGACCTGGAAATATATTCAGATCCAACTTGGTGGTGTATTTGCTATGTGATTTGGGTTAGGTCACTTTATTCAGCCTGTGACATAACTCATATGGTGAGTTTTATGATGACAGGACGTGATTTAGCAGCATTACAGTGGTACCTTGAGTTACATACAGTTCAGGTTACATACGCTTCAGGTTACAGACTCCGCTAACCCAGAAATAGTACCTCGGGTTAAAAACTTTGCTTCAGGATGAGAACCGAAATTGTGCTCCGATGGCGCGGTGGCAGCAGGAGGCCCCATTAGCTAAAGTGGTGCTTCAGGTTAAGAACAGTTTCAGGTTAAGAACGGACCTCCGAAATGAATTAAGTACTTAACCAGAGGTACCACTGTAAATGTAATCTGTTTATGTTCTATCTTTCTCAAAGATATTTTTTTTAAAGCTGAAACTGTCTTGACTGGAAAATACTTTTATTCTAAATACTACAAAATACATTTGAAAATGAAATTGCCACAAATCAATTCTTATGAAGAGTTATTTTAAAAAAGTTTGACAAGAGTATCCATGTAGTGTTAGATTTGGCATGAAAATGCTGGACCTGGGCCCATCATTCTGCAACCTGAGGAAGATCTGTCGTGAATGTGCTGCAATTACAGTGGTCTCTCTTGAGAATCTGATGATGATAATAGTAATGCTGTGTTGGTGGGGATGGAATGTTAACAATTACAGAGAGAGATACCAATTTGTATTGACCTCTTTGAAACTTCTGACTTGGGTTCCTTGAAATATATCTTCACTATCTAGATTTCCATGAGGACAGCCTTGCAAGGAGTGGATGGCACTTGTGTAGATTTTTGGCACTTGTGATCTGGTGTCTCTCGGTGACTCATTCCCCTGCACTGAGACAGTAAAAGCCATGAAGGTTGTACCAGAGAAGAATGCTGTTCGAATCCTTTGGGGCCGAGAACGGGGCACGCAAGCTTTGGGAGCACAGCGTCTTCTGCAGGAGTTGGTAGAAGACAAAACCCGTTGGATGAAATGGGAGGGCAAGGTAAAGCTCCTTATGACACACTTACAAGTCAACTGAACTTAGGAAGCTGCCTTGCACAAAATCAGAACATTGGTTCAAGTAGCTCAGCGTTATCTACACTGACAATACTTAAGGGTTCCCTTTGTGGGTCTTACCCAGTCCTACCTGCACATACAGTGATCTAGGATAGTTTGGCATACAAAGCAAGTTCTTAACCATGGAGCTTCAGGCTGTGTATGACACTTCTGCCTGTCGGTAATTTGAGTTATATATACTTCCTAGGTTTCTGAATTTGAGTTAAATATTTTTATCTGGTATGTGCCAGATTCAGAATAAATGGGTAGAACCTTTTAAAATTTTTATAACCCTTTGATACTCCTGGAACAATTGTGCAAAAGTATCATTTCTTCTATCAAACTTCACACGAGGGAGGGGTACTGGTATACTTCACTGATACTTTGAGCTCAGAAAATTTTTTTGTGCTCTTTTGACTTTCAGAAGGTTGAGTTGCCAGACAGTCCACGCTCCACCTTTCTACTGGCATTCAGTCCAGACAGGTACACATCTATGTATATATTTTCTGTTCTCTTTTTATTTATTTATTTTATGTTCCCTTTTATCTGTTAGAAAGATTTGTGAAGAGAAATGTTCCTCAGCATACCTGTGAGAGCTTCCAATGAGTCTTCCAGCTTCGCTTATACCAAGTGCTGCTCATTCTTTTGATTATTTGAAACTACTTGTGTACATGGAATACTCTTTTCAAACTATGATAATGACAGAATGTAGACTTGCAAGGAACTTGGTAGCAGGAGATGTTCATATAAACTGGTGAAATGCTTGTTGTGTTGGTTGGTTCAGGGACCCTACAGGGAAGGTGCTAAGTCCTTGAGAGCCCTGTGGAGGTTTTGTCCCTACTGTGGTAGTATCAATTTTCCTTTAGTGAATACAGCTTTTGCTCCTCCACCCTCTCAAATGTCATTGTAGTCCGCTTCCTTTTTGTTTCATAGAACAGTATGCAAGGCAGAGCCAATGAAAACTTATTCCATCCCTGTTTGCATAGCCACCTTTTGTTTTAATTGGTCACCCTAGAGCAGGGGTCACCAACATGGTGTCCTTGAGGTTGTTCCTATTATCCCAGACTATCAGCTATTCTGGTTGAGACTAATGATAGTTTGGAGTCCATGAGCATTTTGGAGAGCATTACATTGATTACCCTTTTTCTAGAGTGTGACAGATGAGAACCAGGAATTGGCTTTCATATACAAGAGAGCTTAGGGCCTGGCCACTGTCCAAATGTACCACAAGCAAGATTGTTGCAGTGCATATCAGAAAGAAGTGATGTTTGAAAATTGGGAGTGACTCACCCTGTAGGGATGGTATGGTATAGATATTAAGGTGGAAAGCACAATTTGTAGAACCTATCATTTTATGAGAATTTGACCAGTTAAAAAATATAGCTGAGTTTACTACTCTACTATTCTTGAGTAATGGTTAAGTCTTTTTGGAGTATTTACTATATTAGAATGACAAAAATGTACTTTAATTATTAACAGGTAACTATTCTCTTACTTGTTAATCTTGGAAATATAATTATTAACTTTTAACAATCTTACATAAGCTTTCTAAAACTCAAGTATGTTTGCTGTGAGGCTGGTTAGATTGAAGTATCATTGACTTATTTTTAGAAAGTTGGTCTTGGAGCTGTGATGTCTTGGTGGTTTGGGTGTTGGGCTTGACAGGCAATGAGGCATATCTGTACAGGTTCATATTTTTCTCTCCTCTGTTTCTGCATCCAAAATTGCTTGCTAAACAACCTTCTCTTCCCATCCTCCCTCCCCTTCTTTTATGTTGCTTTTTAATTTCCCCAGGACCCTTATGGCTTCTACTCATGTGAATCACAATATTTACATCACTGAGGTGAAAACGGGCAAATGTGTTCACTCTCTAGTTGGGCATCGACGCACACCATGGTGTGTAACCTTTCATCCTACCATTCCAGGGCTTATTGCTTCAGGGTGCCTTGATGGAGAGGTTAGAATCTGGGATTTGCACGTAAGTTCCTTTTAATGCTCTTTACCTCACTCTATGCCAGGCTAATCCATGCATTGCCACACTGGTGTGGGACTTTCTTCACTGTAGCATTTTCTCATATTATTCTGGTAATAGGGATAAACCCAAATACATGGTTCCATCCCTCCAAATATAACCTGTTTACCTTACTGTTATGGATTTGTTTTATTTTCTGATCATGAAATGCCAACTCTGCCAGTTGAGAGCCTTATTGGCAGGCTGTAGCAGAAATCTTGTGCTAGTTAATGATAAAGCCTTTGGATAACCTATAATTATTTCTGCAAACATTTCAGTGAAAGATTACTGTAGGTTTCAAGAATTAAAAAATGCTTTCTCTAAGTAGTACTGTAGTGTGTCATGACCTTTATCCATACTAATGTTGAAGGGCTGAAATGTTTCTACATAATCAAATTCTTTTAATTACTCTGGAACATTCAGTGAGTCTCAGACAGCCTATACAAACAGTATATAATGATTTTCCTGTAATTAGTGAGACAACGCTCTTTAAAATTTGGCTTTGCAGTTGGGGGGGGGTGATATAAAACGGAAGCACATGCGGTGATGCTTGTGATATAAATCTAGGTCACCATATAGTGTATATGGGATCCTGTTTGGAATTACTGTGTTTCAATACCATTGACCATAGATTGGTTTGCTCCCAGGGTGGAAGTGAGAGCTGGTTTACAGATAGCAACAATGCCATAGCATCTTTGGCTTTCCATCCAACGGCCCAGCTCCTGCTAATTGCAACAGCCAATGAGATCCACTTCTGGGACTGGAGTCGCCGGGAGCCTTTTGCAGTTGTGAAAACAGCCAGTGAAATGGAGAGAGTCCGGTGAGTAATCCTTCTGCATGAGTGTATCTAGTTGAAGACGAAGATAAGAGGGAGCAATCTGTAGGAGAAATCCTCAAGATAATTGCTTGGGACATAGTTTTAGCCTGAAATGAAAAAAAAACCAAAACCCTATGACACTGGAGACAGCTTGGAAAACTCTTAATTGCACCCCAGGGTTCACTAGTAAACCAGAAGATGAAAGTACGGACTTGAAGGCACATAGTGTGGTTTAACTGCTCAAGTCAAGTAGGCCTGGCCCTATAGACTGCAATCATATTTATTTATCTGCTTACTGTGTTTTTAAATTCTAAGAAGTAGCATTAAAATAATAAGCTCAAAACAGATAATTATGGCCATAGAAATACCACCTTAAAAAATAAGGATAAAAGATAAGATTTTAAAGGCCTGTGAGAATAAAAACATCTTCACCAATTTTGAAAAGCATTCCACAAGCAAGGGGCCACTATCCTGGCTTCCTACCTTTCTTTAGCTTGTGGGGGCACACAATGATAAGAGGTCATTGTTGGGTACATGTGGGAAAAGAGGATCCTTTGGATACTGTGGTCCCAAGCTTATGAAGGGCTTTAAAAGTCAGAACCTGGAATTGAATTGGAACTGGATTTGGACTGGGAGTCAGCGAAGATGATTAAGTCCTTGTGTAATACAATCATAGTTAGTACTCTTTCAGCCATATTCTGTACTGATGGCAGTTTCCAGCAAGCCTTCAAAGGTAGCACCACATATAATGTATTACAATAATCTATAAGGAAAATTGTATAAGCTAACTCTGATGTTACAGGACAAGTATTAGAGTATTCTGCTGCTGTGATTTGATACGGTTTTAATTGATGGTTTTGTGTTTTTAGCTGCCATGTGCTCTTGTTATAGGAAGGCTTGGAGTATACACATGATGGACAAAAGCAAATATTTTTCCAGACAAATAGTGGGACAAACTTGGCACTATTTATAAAACCTGCCATAGAATATCCCTGGTAGTTGCTATTACCAATGCATTTATTATGGAGCAGCAAGAGACTAGTTATCCAGAGTTTTACTTGAGCAGAGAAATGTGTCATTTTTTACAGTCTCACCTGTTACAGTTTTTCATTGTGTAGGTACATTTTTCATACAACTGTAGCATTTCATTAGTACTGTTACCAGGCAATTGGGCAGTAATATGGGATTCATTGAATGTTTTACTTAGAATCATGTAGGACAGAGATTGCTAGAATTATTGTTAGAATGTATACCAGAGCATGAATATCTGTTTAAAAAACAGACATGGGAAGGCATTTTCCAGTTGTTACTACTATTTCAGGATCTCTTGGTAGTCAGAGCTAGCTTAGCCCAACTTTTATATCTCAGGCAGACAGTGTCAGATTGCATCACGTGACTTGTTCATGCAGCCTATAAAGTTAACAGAAAATAACTGAAGATGGATAGAAGCAGCTCTGTGCTATTAGAGAGAGGGGGCTTATGAGGGAGTGCAAAATGATGCAGACAGGTGAACATATGGTTGCTCTTTTGGAGGCTGCTACAGTGGGTTGTCTTAACAAAGGACAAGTTCTAGGCATTCTAAGTGAGGTCAATGTTAGATTTCCCCACTAGTTTCTTGTTAACTATAAAGCATAGTGGTGCTTAGCCTTTGTTGAGCAGGAAGAAAAATAGATTAATGACTCATTAGAGGAAGAGAAGCTAATTGTCCTATCTGTTTTGAAGTTTTGGTAGTGAAAAATGGCAGTTAGGAATAAAAGGTAGCCATGAAGTAAGTTAAGTAAGTAATTTGTTTGTTTGTTTGTTTGTTTACTTAAATTTGTATACCAACCTTTATCCATAGACCTCAGGGCGTTCCTGGAAAGCTTATGGAAGGTTAATTCTTTGCTAATATACTCAACACTATATACAGGAAACATGAGATTATAATGACAATATATTGGGCTAAAGTACTGTATCTACCATGTGTAAGACTTAAATAATAATAAAGCACCATAAAGCAAGTTTATATCTTGGGAAGTAAAATTTTCTTTTCTTCAAATTTTGTAATATGTATAACACTTCATTTTGGAGGTCCTTCTTTTTTGGACTTGGAAGAGTTTACTCTTGAATTGGAATTCATGAACAAAAATTGAACAAAGTAGTGTGCTGAGATCTTGCTGTTTGGGCCTTTGGATACGGTGCTCAGATTCCTGTTGTCTTAGCCATCTCTTCAGATTTCTTGCTCAGATATGGAGATATAAAACCAGTCGGTTGCTTTCTTTTCTGTCTAAAAACAATATACCGTGGAGTCTGAAACGTGGCAGGCTCACATGCTTCTGTGGCCATTCAGCTTCCTCAATCTACCAATTTAGTCTTCTTCCTTAGCAGTTCCTGTTATTTGAATGTTCATTTTGCTAAATTGTGTACAGTGTTTCCTCATTCACATGCATGGCAGTGTTTGGCCATTGTTGGAATTGGGTACACTTCAGGGATGGATGAACATCTCCTACTCCCTGTTATTTGTGAATCTGAAACTTGGCGTTTCTTTACATTGTGGCACACTACAGAAATGCAAGAAGTCCTTCTCGATAGTACTGTTTGATGGAACAGCTTGTTCTGTTAAAATTAAACCTTTCTTCTTTGTTTCAGACTAGTTCGGTTCGATCCTCTTGGGCATTATTTACTCACAGCAATTGTTAACCCTTCCAATCAACAGGTAACTTTTTTATTCAGTTATTAGACGTATAACTGGTGTTTCCTGGTGTAGAGTTCTGTGTCTTTTTAAATAGACAGTGGATATTTGCTGTTTTTAAACTGACTGAATATGAATGGTCTAGGTGTATTTGATGTAGAATGCTTAAATCTAAATAAGTGTGAATCTGGTAGCACCTGGATAACCACGTGGTAATTTGGTCTCGGCTTCCTAAGAAAAGAAAAAAGGCTGGGATATAGTACTACAGAATAAATGTTTATTCATACCCAAAGTTCTGAAATTTTCAAGAATACTTGGCCTTGCTGTGCTGCTGATTGCTTTGCTGTTGTAGCTATCCATACTGGTCAGCCCAAAGCCTCCTTCGTCTGTGATGAGGTTTATGAGCTGCATTAGCGCTTCACTCCTGTGAACTGTGTAAGACTGATATGGTGCCCTCTCCCTTGACAATCTTCTGCTTTCTCCCTCAGGTCTTAAAATGGTACCTATTGCTTGTTCAGAGAGAATCTGGAGGGGGTACCTTATTGTACTGATGGCTGACTGGGTCATATTGCCCAAGGTCATGTCCTATACATATAACTTGTGACATCATACTCCTTGAGGCGATCAATTTAACTCTTTCAGCTACTCCTCCCCCACCCAGGCAGATCTCAAGCAGCCTCTTGGCTTCTGTTTAGTTCAGTTTGCAATAAAAGCAGGATTAAAAAATAATAATCATATAGACGGTATTGGAGTGTGGTGTCTCCCAGGCTCATGAACTGGAAGCCTGGCTCTTGTAGCTGCCAACAGCACCCCCACCAATTTTGGTGGCAGCTTAAAAAAGATAAAAAATAGGCATAGCTCTGAGGTGGGCAGATCCAGTCCCTGAATAGGGATATAAATCATTTTCTCCCTCGTCATCAGCTTGATCATTGGAGCAGAGACAGGGTATCCTCAGTTGATCTGCACAGAGCAATTGAGGAGGGAGAGATCTTTGTGTGTGTGTGTGTGCTTATACACATGTATACACATGTATACACATGTGCATATATGCTACAGGTATATGGTTCCAGGAGGGTTGACTGAGGGTGAATGTGACCCTCAGGCCAAAAAAGGCTAGCTGCTCTTTGTATAAAATGAAGTTGTGGTCCACCTTTGGCAGAATTGCCATTGTTGGAGTTAACTGTAACAACATGAGTTACCTTTGTGTTTCTTTCCTGGATCTGAGAAGTTAAAAATAATAGTAATAGAGAGTCTCCCAGTAACTTTGTCCTGCCCAAGGGCAGAGTCTCTGCTTTGCTTGTGGCAAAGTGCATCCTGTTTTTGCATCATCTTATTTTGATGCAAGGTAATTGATCACTTGCACTTTCTTCTGCAGAACGATGAAGAGGTGGAAATACCTGTGGATAGTACCGAAATGCCACACTATCGTCAGCGTTCCATCCTCCAATCTCAGCCTGTGAGACGCACACCACTCCTTCATAACTTCCTGCATATGCTGTCCTCACGTTCTTCTGGTATCCAGGTGGGAGAGCAAAACGCCATGCAAGACTCGGCTACTCCCTCCCCTCCTCCTCCTCTCCCTCCTCCTCCACCACCACCACCTCCACCTCCACCACCACCACCTCCAGCTAGTGAAGCCTCTAGAGCATCTGCCTATAATGGCCTCAGTGAGCCTGTCAATTTCCCCTCAGTAAAATGTTGCCAACATCTGGGGGTGCTGTGCCTTTGCAGGCGATGTTCTAGTGCAAGACTTCCTTCTCTTTTTCCGTCCCAGGACAACACCCCTTCCACATCCTCTGGGTCCACTGGCACTTCCTTTTCTTCTGTGCAAATGGAGCCTTACCAGCCCCAGGAGCAGGCAACTACAGCACAGCAGGAGCAGGGACTCCTTAACCGACCATCTGCTTTCAGCACTGTACAAAGCAGTACTGCGGGCAACACCCTGCGCAACCTTAGCCTCGGCCCCACTCGTAGATCCCTTAGTGGGCCTTTGTCTGGCCACTCGTCCAGATTTCACCAGTCTACAAGAGAGATGGCCTCTGGGTTGGAGGGTTCTGAGTGGACTCGAACAGTGTTGAATATGGGTCCTCGCTCTGAGTTGGAAGGTATGCCTCCTCCTAGAACCAGTGCCTCTTCAGTGAGCTTGTTGTCGGTACTGAGACAGCAGGAAGGAAGCTCCCAGTCCTCTGTATATACTTCAGCTACAGAAGGGAGGGGTTTTCCAGCTCCTAGTGCTGAAGCTGAAAGCACTAGCAATGCTGGTCCAAGCAATCCAACCAGCATTCGCAATGAGTTTCAGTGTGACTTGAGGCGGTTCTTCTTGGAATATGATAGGCTTCAGGAGCTAGATCAGGGGATAGGTGGTGAACCCAGTCAGTCACATCAAGCCCAGGAGATGCTTAATAACAACATCGAGCCTGATAGACCTGGTCCTTCTCATCAACAGACCCCACATAGCAGTGAAAACAATTCCAATTTGTCACGGGGGCACCTGAACCGCTGTCGAGCCTGTCACAACCTGCTGACTTTTAACAATGACACACTTCGCTGGGAAAGAAGTACACCTAGATATGCACCAGGGCAGGTCCAAAGCACATTTGAAGGTGTGCCATCCAGCAGTAGCCAGCTACCACCTTCCGAGAGAATGGAAAGTAGAACTTCTCCCTCTAGCAGACTGCCACTGGGAAGATCTTCTAATCCGCCAGAGGAAAGGACCGTGGGAGTGGTCTTTAACCAGGAGACGGGGCACTGGGAAAGAGTTTACAGCCAATCTGCTTCAAATAGACCTGGGAATGTATCACAGGACGCCTTAAACCAGGAAATGCCTGAGGAAAGTTCAGAGGAGGATTCGCTTAGGAGGTAAGATTGCTAGATCGTTCTAATTCCTCCTCAGTCTTTCTGAAGCTGTACCATTGAAGTGTGAACTACTGAAGATCTGGAGGTACTCATTTCTGATGCTGTCATGAATCTGGCTGGTAGTAATATTGGATTCAGGGATCAGTTGCTGGCTGCAGTGGGGGTCCTATCTAAAGCATAGAGTAAGCCTGTACACATTCAGAGGAGAGTACTATAATTTCTAGCTGAAAGTAACTATTCTCCCCAAGTCTCATTCTTACGTTGTCGAGGCATTGCTTGGAGTAGCTAACTGTAGCACTTGTTAACAATGGCAGCAAATGCAGTCCACTAGGCTTTTCATATATTCCCAGTTGTTAAGAATAGGGAAAATTTGATTTTCTTCTTAAAGATGGGATGAGCAACTCCTTACTTTTCAGGAATAATTCTGAATCTAAGATGGTTCAACAACTTATCATTACATCTGCATGTGACAATTATTTTCCCCGTAGTGAGAAATAATGCCAATTCTTACGTCACCCTGTTCTTGAATTGTATGTCTGCCAATGACTTGTAGGTGGTTGAGATGGTATCTGAAACATTTCTTCCTGGTATTGGATCATGCCTGGTCACCACAAAAGAAAACAAACAGGAATGCTGATGGTATATTTTGAGGGAATTATATCCCTTTCCTTTATTGCTTCAGGAAATCTGCTCCTGAATTGATTTGAGAATAACATTTCTCTTTGCGTGATGAATATTGGTGATGACAGAATAACTCCTATTTTAAAATCCCTGCCTCTATTACCCCACTTCCCTGTGTTTTTCTGGCTGCTTGTAAGATTACATTTTCTTTTCCTAAGTTTACCTAACACTCATCTTGTCAGGTGCCTGTTGTTCATGAATGACTAATCTTACCTTGAATGCCTTTGAAATTGGCAGCTGTCCTCTTCATACCTATACAAGCCCTCACCCACGAAATGGCATGCAGGTATTGCATCAGTTCAAACCATTTTGCAGCAACCAAGGGGCTTTCACCTTAGGCTGAACTAGTGATGTTCTTTGAACGGCAAGGAACAGTGATTACCACATGTAGGAGGCCCTTCAGCATTTGCTGTGTTTAACAGGCCTGGAAAGTGATCTGTAGACCCTCTTACCTAGAGGTCTAAACTAGAAAGAATGGGATTGCGTTTAATTAAAGTACTGATGATGTATAGTCTCAGAGAAGTATCCGTTTGTTATGCTGCCCCATTGTCTAATCAAAAGAGGCGGTCAGTGCTTTCTTTCTTTTTCCAAACTTTTATTAGGCATTACAGATATAGATCATCTTAAAACGTTCATATACATTTTAAAAAAATAAATACAAAGAAAAAGCCATATAAGATACAGTGGTACCTCGGGTTACATACGCTTCAAGTTACATAGGCTTCAGGTTACAGCCTCTGCTAACCCAGAAATAGTGCTTCAGGTTAAGAACTTTGCTTCAGGATGAGAACAGAAATCGTGCTCCGGCGGCGTGGCAGCAGCAGGAGGCCCCACTAGCTAAAGTGGTGCTTCAGGTTAAGAACAGTTTCAGGTTAAGTACGGACCTCCGGAACGAATTAAGTACTTAACCTGAGGTACCACTGTACATAGTAACAGGAACAAGGGGGCTGAGTGTAAGGGTGCCTGTGCCTGTGCATGCAAACAAAAAGGAAAGCTGTGGAGAGTATCTGGGGGGCCATGGAATTGAATTGGGGAAGAGGAAAGTAGATTTATGAGAGGGACATTACTCCTAGAAATGCTTGGAAGACTTAAAAGCTTCCAAGGCAGTCTTTGCCAACCTGGTGTGCTGGCTGGTGCTGATGGGAGTTGCAGTGCAAAACATCTAGAGAGCTTTGGGTTGGCTCCTTTTTCTCTAGTGCAGTTATAGCTTAGAAGGCAAGCTGGTTCTTTCTTAGGGAATGGTCATTGTGACCTATTTGGACTTCTCTTTCTTTGTTGCTTATGATCCAGCTGATTGAATATTTGGGGTGACTTAACTGTCATAGATGCTTATGTTCCTGCCATCCCCTCTGAGGTGCTGGCAGCTGTGACTGACATTTTATCTCTTTGACCAGATGCTTCTTGCTATGGTAAATGAATTTATAGTATGCAGCCTAGTGCTCAGGCTTGTTTTTAGTATTCAGTCCTTAAGAATTCCAGTAGCACAAAGCTTCAGTAGCTTTTCGCTGTGCAAAACACTATTTCACATTCTCTTCACTTCAGACTCTGATGAATATTTTTCCTTTTTCAGTATGAAGCAGGGGCTGGTGCCTCAGTTACTCTTACTGTTACTGGTGTGAGTCCTATGCCAGGAGTATTTAAATCTAGGAATGTATGTGAAGGGGCAGTTGCATGGGACCTTTACCTGGCAAAGAGGGAGAGTAGTGATCAGGTGGGCAGGACTCGGGGAGTATGCTGCTTCTGTGTTTCAGACATTACCGGCAACAGTGTTAATAATAATAATAATAATAATAATAATAATAATAATAATAATAATAATAATAATAATTTTTTATTTATACCCTGCCCTCCCCAGCCAAGGTCGGGCTCAGAGCAGCTTACAAGCAATAATAAAAACAAGATTAATGATTACAACTTAAAAACAAAAATAAAATACAACATTAAAATATTGGAACATTAAAATATTAAAATGTAGTCTCATCGCAGGAGGAGAAGGAAAAGAGAAAAGAAAGAGAGGGAGGGAGGGAATCAAATTGGCTCCAAGCCAAAGGCCAGGCGGAACAACTCTGTCTTACAGGCCCTGCGGAAAGAAATCAGATCCTGCAGTGCCCTGGTCTCATGAGGCAGAGCGTTCCACCAGGTCAGAGCCAGAGTTGAAAAGGCGCTGGCTCTGGTTGAAGCCAGTCTAACTTCCTTAGGGCCTGGGACCACTAGGGTGTTGTTATTTATGGACCTTGAGGCTCTCCGTGGGGCATACCAGGAGAGGCGGTCCTGTAGGTACGAGGATCCTAGGCCGTGAAGGGCTTTAAAGGTCAAAAGCAGCACCTTAAATCTGACCCTGTACTCCACCGGGAGCCAGTGCAGCTTGAAAAGCACTGGGTGAATATGCTCCCATGGCAGAGACCCCGTGAGGAGCCTCGCTGCAGCATTCTGTACCCGCTGGAGTTTCTGGGACAGCTTCAAGGGCAGCCCTGCGTAGAGCGAATTACAGTAGTCAAGCCTGGAGATGACTGTCGCATGGATCACTGTGGCCAGGTCGGGGCGGGAAAGGTAAGGGACCAACTGCTTGATGCGGCGAAGGTGGAAAAATGTCGCCTTGGCTGTTGCAGTAACTTGCGCCTCCATGGAAAGGAGAAACTATGGTAAAACTTTTTGTGCAACTGGAGGTAGAAGTGAATGAGGCTAAAGGCTGTGACAGGATACTACAAATGTTAACAGGGTTCAAAATTAGCAGGGCGCCAGGCACATTTTCCACCTAAAGATTCACTATTTGTGAGCACCTCAAAAAGCCTGGGTGCCATTTTTTGTACCTGGCTGTCACTCAAGGATTACTGAAATGAGTGTTCTTTGAAGTATATGTGAAGGATAGACAATATGTTAAGGAGTTTCATAATAAAGAGCAGAGTGTTTTGAAAACTGAAGCATGGTACCAATATTTTTATTGTAAACACCAAATTAAACATGTATTAACAATTTCTGCTAAAAATGTGATATTAACAATGTGTCACTTAAGTGAATTGCGTATTCGTTCATGTTTATCAAAATAATAAATAAAAAGTGCTGCCAATCCCCCCCCCAATGGCGACTAGACATTCTGTTTGGGTGCCCACAACCCAGGTCCCAGAAGCCTTTTGGCTCCTAGCTTTTTAATCCCAGTTTCTAACACTGATTGTGAAGGGATGTGATGGAGTGAAGCTGTTCTGTAAAGTTATACCTAGTTTAACTTTCTGCGGTTCAGTTGGCACATTGAACATTGCTAGGAAGGCAATAGAAAGCCAGTGACAAGGCTGAAACCTGATTGTTAATGTGCCCCCCCTCACCTATGCCTATGGAGATGTGAGCTATTATGTCCCAGGTCTAGCTTCTGAGCAGCGTTCCAGGGCAGTTCCCATTAGAGACCAATACTTGAAATCTTGAGCTAACGTTGTTGATCTAAATAATTGCTGAAATGTCAAAGTGGGAAATAAGGCACCTCAGTCCTCTATCAATTCATAAAAGCCAAAAGTGTGTGTACTATACTGCAACCTTCTTTTGCAGTCAACTAGAAATCCAGGATATGGGAGTTCTCCCAGACTGAGAGTTTATGAATGGCTAAAGGAAACCAGAGTCTACTATTGGTGACCTGAACTAGCTCTCAGCAGCAGCCGCCTCTGAATATCAAAACTGCTAAACCAAGGTCAGATATGAAGGGAAGAGCTGGTTATTACTTTACTATTGTCGCTTTACTCTAGATTACTAATAAGTAATCTAGTAATCTAGTAATCTGTGGTGTCACACACATTTTGAGCAGCAGACAACACAAAGAAAGGTGCAGAACTCCCAAGTAAAGTCATGTGGCTGTGATGATGTACTAGACGTGAGGGATCAGCAAATAAATTCTGGTATTAAATAGTGTCTGTTGCTAGTTCATCCAGCAGATGTCACACTTAGCAATGCAGCTGTTGAATTGGTAGCTGAAAGCCTTAAAAGAAGGTTGAAAGATGAAGACAGGTTGTGCTTGCTACCTATGCGTGGGCTTCATTTCCTTGACCTTGTTTATCTGTTTGAGAAGTTCCTTATTTGTGAAGTGTGCGCCTGCACCGGGTGAATGGAGCTAATGATGACTAAATGAAGGCTGTCCCTCTCTGAATCATGTTTCACAGATTGGCCATGTGTGAAAAGAGAGTTCTGATTTTTGACTGCTCTGGGCTAATTATCTGAAGCTAATAACATAGGCATTAATAAGCATCTAATTGGTTTTCTTGCTCTTATCCTTGGTCTCATTTTGTTAATCAAAGGAGATAAGCGAGAACCCCAATAAAAACAGCACATGCCCCTTCCAGACAGTTTTATCGGAAGAGACAGGGTAGGCTGCTTAGCATGACTTGGCACAGACACTGTGCTCTAGCCATGGGACTTTGGTCTCCAGGTAATGCATAATGCAATATTTTGTGGATGTGTACACTGTAAGGTGAAATAAGGCCATATGTCTGCTTCAAAGCAATGAGGGATATGAAGACTTAATTTTCTCCAGTGATCTTTTGATTGGTGCTGTTTGAAGGACAGGACCTCTTGTTTACAGATGCTTTCACCATCTGCCTGTCTGTCTCTCTGTTGGACCCCAGGGTGACTGAATTTTGGAAATACTGCTGTGTCAGTGCGCAAGCTACTTCATTAAGTATGCTGGTGGATGAGAGGAAAATCACTAAGCAAGACACAAAGTTGGTACTCTGATCATCTTCTGGCAGCCTTTTGCAGTGTTTTTATCTTTGTTTTTCTAGGCATGTTTACTTGGAAGTAAGTCTTGCTGACTTTGGGACTTATCCCTGAGTAAGTGTGGCTAGGATTGCATGTTAAGTGTTTTCAAACAATGAGATAAAGCCTGCAACTATTTTCCATGTTATGGAATAACACAGTTTGTAACATTACATTTCTTGAAAGTGTTGAGCTAGCAGATTGTGACTGCCTACCCTCCTTGTCATTTAATTTTTGTTTTAATTGCAGGTTCATTTAGCATGAAACAGTAATGTTTAGTTCACACTTGCAATGCAATCTGCTATAATTTGTAGATGCAGATTTCTTCATTTACTAATCAATACTGCCAAGGTTCCTCTTTTTTGGCAGCTCATTCAACTCTAATTTAAGGTGAACATTACGATTTCCAGGTTGTTCTTTTTTGTTGGCTAAGATTGTCCAAGCTGGAGAAAAATTATCTCCTTCCTACTTCTGCTAACTTTTTTATCTGAATAACAGAGGCTGAGAACTGGATGTCAGGTAGAAGGGTGAAAATGATGGGTAGTTTCATTGGGAAAGGGCATCCATGTGATGGGGAACTGCAAGAGAAAAATAAATACAGGTGGTGATAGAAGGTAATGAAGGAAGGGTTTTGGTGCTTTGCAAATATTGGGGTTCCTATAGGCATGCTAATATTGATTGTGTGTCCATGGCATAATTTTGACTGCATGAGGACTGGCACTTGGATACTTGATTTGCCAGTATCATATATGACGTTCTGCTACTCTAGCATATTGGAACTGATGGAGCAAAAGGTCCAAGTAGCAATATAAGGAGGAATGAGAGGAGGAGCAAGATCATAGAGACAACCCATATAATCTTTCCTGGGTATTGAGTTCAGCTGAATCACCTCATTAACTATGGATAATTTTAATTGAGGGACTATTTTTAAAAAAGAAGAAGGTGGGGCCTCTCACACAATGTCTGCATGGGGAAGGCAGTCAAACCCCAAATTAGGAAGGAGTGCACATACGTTTGAAATTTGCCAGGCACTAGGCGAATTTGCACCTGGTGGTTGGCCTCTTGCAACCAAGTGCAGATGTCTGGGCACCAGGATGGTGCCTGACATCTTCACCATCTGGAGGTGCATGTCTGGGGATCCTTAGATCTTGCCTGTTTTTGCACACTAACAACACATCCTTTAGCATTCTATCAGCAATATTTTATCTGCATAATGTGAACAAATTTCAGAAACCAAAAACTTGTATTGAAAAGTACAGCTTTTGAGCCGTCTGGCCCCAAAATGGCACCTAGACATTTCATTTTGGCGACTGTAACCCTTGTTTAAGTAGCCATTTGTTGCCTAGCTTATATATCTGAGTTTCTAACACTGTACACATAGTTGGAACAGAAGCTTATGAATCTTACAGCACCCTACCCCGGCTATCTCTTCCCACCAGTGCTAAAGAGAGCAGTCAAAAGCTTGAGCTTCATTTCCCCCCTTTTTTTCTTTTGCAAAAAAACACTTGGGCAGATTGGTGGTATGATAACGAACTTGTTCCAAAACATCTTAAGTTCCTTTCTGGAACAATCTTGATCTATGCAGGCTGGTATTTGTTGCAAAAATCCTAACACTTAGCAAGTGGTAGGTAGTCCTCTGAAAATAAGGATCATATGAAGCTGCCTTTCACCAAGTCAGACCATATTACTACCCCTATCTGGAGATATAATAATAATAATAATAATAATAATAATAATAATAATAATAATAATAATAATAATAATAATAATAATAATAATAATTTATTTATACCCCGCCCATCTGGCTGGGTCTCCCCAGCCACTCTGGGCGGCTTCCAAAAGAATATTAAAATACTGTGATACATCAAACAGTAAAAGCTTCCCTAAACAGGGCTGCCTTCAGATGTCTTCTAAAAGTCTGGTAGTTGTTGTTCTCTTTGACATCTGGTGGGAGGGCGTTCCACAGGGAGGGTGCCACTACCGAGAAGGCCCTCTGCCTGGTTCCCTGTAACTTGGCTTCTCGCAATGAGGGAACCGCCAGAAGGCCCTCGGTGCTGGACCTCAGTGTCCGGGTAGAACGATGGAGGTGGAGACACTCCTTCAGGTATACTGGACCGAGGCCGTTTAGGGCTTTAAAGGTCAGCACCAACACTTTGAATTGTGCTCGGAAATTAGGGATTAAACTAGAATCTTCTGCATGCAGAACAGATGTTCTACTATTTAGTCATGGCATTAGCCACACAATTAGACATGGAGCACTGGCCTGACTTCTTCCCACCACCACAATGAGATTGTCAGTTGCTGGAGCAGAGCGCAAGATTTCAGATCTTTCTTTTTATGAAACAGAAGTAACCAGCTTATAACTTGGCCTGGCACCAGATGAGATGAGCCAGACACAATTCTCAAGCCAAGCTGCTGGCATTGCTACTGTTCCTGTTCAGATAGGGAAATGTAAATATTTATATTCAGATGTTTTGATACATTTATCTCTGCCTGCAGCAATCGTTTATTGATGTTTCTTTTTATGTTAAATGATGTTCATGTTACTTTCATTGATGAAGGTGAACCCTCCAACTTTTGGAAGGGTTGTAGAAACTTCTACAGCATGACTAGAAGAGTTGGGAATAAAACCAGAAGTTTGGGTGCCTTTTGATTTGACTGTACTGGCCTTCTCATATCTTGATTTCTGTATTTTCTAGCCATCTTGAAATGCCATTCAGATTTGTGACTGAAACTTAACAGTACTATTGTATTGAATTATAGAGTGGAAAAGGTCATCTGGACCAACCCTTTGCCAGTGCAGGAAATTCACCAGTACAGCATCCTGATAGATTGTCATCCAATATCTGCTTTAAAAAGCTTTTAGAAAGAGAAGTCTGCCATTTTCCAAAGCCATAGGGGTACCTTGCTGCTAGTGACTTCTTAGTACTTTATATTTCCCCTGTGTATTCTTGAATGTACATATATGTTTCTGTGTGTGGAGACTTTCCTCTTAAATTTCTGCATGTTTTGTGGGAATTCCTATCCAATATTTAATTTGCTTTATATAATTGTTTACATCTTCTATCTGACCTGAGTGCCTTAAAGATTTTGTGTAAAGAAAGTTTTGTTGCTTTCTAGTTTTTTAATTAGTGAGACAGACAGGTTGTGTATCCACAGTAGTGACTAGAGGAGGATGAACTAACCACTGAAAGGAGCGTAGAGAAGAAACGCAACAGTGCACCTGTAGCAGCAAAACTGGATGCCTTCATCTGCCCCACCTGCAATAAAATATGTCTCTCCTGTATTGGTCTCTACAGTCACAGCAGGCGCTGTAAGTTTCCAACGGTTTGACTTTACCCCCAAAGGCATACTCCTCCATTGTGTCCTGAGGCAAATGGATACCAACAACGGACAAGCCACCACCAACAAATTAAGCTCAACTCAATCCCACTTGAACTCATTCATCCTTTCTTACAAGCCATATTTCACTTTCCAGAGCTCCACTGTCTAAAATACTAAACAAGACATACATTCTGGGCATGACATGCAAAGACAAATGCCTGGTTGCCATTATATTTTAATTGTTCGGTACTTTTTCCCCACCACCGAGCAGATCACATTAATATCAGTATCATCTATCACTGTGCCATTGAGAGCGTGCTCACTTATGGCTTATGTGTGTGGTACGGAAGCTGTACTGCCCGGGACAGGATGGGGTTGTGCAGGGTTGTTAAGGCAGCAGAGAGCATTGTTGGCTGCCCACTCTCCACCTTAGAGCAGATTTATGCCACAAGGTGCCATAGGAAGGCACTGGACATAGTAAAAGATCCATCGCATCCTGGTCACTGTCTCTTCGAGCTCTTGCCGTCGGGACGGAGATACAGGTCGATGAAGACAAGAACGAGTCGTCTTAAGAACAGCTTCTTCTCCAGAGCGATCTCGGCCCTGAATGGGAAGCCCGGACTTTGAAAGTCATCTAATCTCCCTTGCTGTATTATATTGTATTGTTTAATTAGTGTGTTTTTTTGGAGCAGTCAAGTAATTTCGTTGTCCCCGAAGGGGGCAATGACAACATGACAACAAAGATCTTCTTCTTCTTCTTCTTCTTCTTCTTCTTCTTCTTCTTCTTCTTCTTCTTCTTCTTCTTCCTCTTCTTCCTCTTCTTCCTCTTCTTCTTCTTCATTTCTTCTAATGAATTAACATGCAGAAATGTGATGGGAGATTTTCTTTTCAGCCTCAGGACTGCATCTTCCCTTGTCTCCTGAGACAGATGAATGACAGCAAACACCCTGGTTCTTAATCCACCTTTTAACACTGACATAGATCTATGGACTGTAACCTCCATGTATATTTGTGTTAAAATAGCATGGTTTACTTTATGCAAGACAGTGTTTTTTTCTTTTTGCCAGTAGAGGGTGCATCTCTCAAACTCAATGGTGGGTTGATAACATCTTTAAAGATGGTACAAGAATACTGTTGTGAAACAGTATTAAAGAGCAAAAACACAGCTTTTTCTCCAGCTGAATATAATTTTAAGAAATCTTCATTCAAGGTCCTCCTCCAAGGGTCTTCTGCTGGTTCCCTCACTGAGAGAAGCGAAGTTACAGGGAATCAAGCAGAGGGCCTTTTCAATAGTCGCACCCTCCCTGTGGAACACCTACCCTTCAGATGTCAAGGAAATAAATAACTATCTGACTTTTAGAAGACATCTGAAGGCAGACCTGTTTAGGGAAGTTTTTAATGTTTGATGTTTTATTGTGTTTTTCCTATTCTGCTGGGAGCCTCCCAGCGTGGCAGTCATCTGAACCAACCCTTTGCCAGATGGACGTGGTATAAACGTTGTTATTACCTTCTTTGTAGCAAGATCACCAGGTCCTAAAAACTGCATGTATATTTAGATGATACATTCCTAAACTTTTCCCATACAGCAGATATTTTCAATCTTTTTAGCCCACGGCTCCTTTGACCAACTGCATTCTTTCTGTGGCACCCCTGTGGGGCTCAAGAGCCCAATTATGTCACCCCTTGCCTGCAGAACTGGCAGCCTCTCATCCTTTTTCAAACACCATTCCTTGTGGGGCATTCCCTCAGCCCCCTCTCCTCTTCCCTCTTCTTGGGAGTCCTGGGCAGCCACTGCTGCCACCCCTAGTCTCTGAGCTGCCCCCACAAAGAGAGGTGCCTCCTCACACTGTCCTACATGGGCCTGGGAAGCACCCCATGGCCAACCCTAGAGGCACCTTTTGCCTGGGGAGCTTGTATCCAGGGCTGCTGAAACAAACAGTTGTGCAAGCCTTTGGGAGGCAGAGATGCAAGAGGGCATCAGAGGAGGGAGGGAAGGAAAGGAACAGAGGCCAGTGTTGCCCGTGGCACCCCTGGCTATCATTCTAAGGCACCCCAGGGTGCCATAACATATTGGTTGAAAACCACTGCCTTACAGGATCTAAATGTAATTTGTTAAGTGGGGCCTGAGCGTTTATTTGACAACATCAGTTGAGTTTTTAAAATAATTGATCTTGATTTCTTAATACAAGTACTTTACAGAAATTTAAAATGGCAGACACAAGCTTAAAAACAGTCTGATTCAGCAGAGATCTTTTATCCAGTTCAGTGTCCTATATTTCACAGGTGATGGGCCCAGAGCTTCAGAGAATCCCACAAACAGGTCATGAAGGTTGCAGTCCTCTTGTGCTGTTTCCTCTCCCCCCTCCCTTTCTCTGCCCCACCCTGCCCTGCCTCCCAACTCTGCAGTTATTCAGTGGAAGATGGAGGTTCCACAAACTATCCTAGTTAAAAGATAAACTTGTCTTCTGTGAATTTGTCTTCGCCCCCTTTAGAGCCATCTAAATCAGTGGCTAGCACCACAATTTCTTACAGAAAATTTCTTATGCATTATGTAAATTCCTGAATCTGTCGTCAATTTCATTGGATGGCCTGTGGTATTATGAAAGAGGGAGATAAATGTTTCTGTCTACTTGCTTCATGGTATGTGTAATTATAAATATCACTTTTGATTGTCATCTTTTCTTCTAAAACTGAACAAGAAATGCTTCAGCATTTTCTTGTGGGGGACATGCTTCAATTTCTTGATGGTTTTGGTTGTTCTTCTCTGCTGATAATCCCATCTCAAAAAGACTGTCTCACGTGTATCAAATTCTAATTGTAGCTGCATCCAGAGATTGATATAAAATTATGATGAGTCTGGCTGTCTTATTGTCAGTCCCTAATCCCTAGCATGGAATTTTTTCTCTGTTCACATCTGCCATATGCTGTTGACTTTTTCAATGAGCTGTGAAACACAGACCAAGATCTTATCTCACTAGTTGCTGCTAGGTGAGACTCCACCAGTGTAAATGTGAAGTTAACTTTTTTGCCCCATTGTGCATCACTTACTGTGCTTATTTATTTTGAATTTCTCTCGCATTCATTCAATTTCAAGAGATCATTTTGGACCTCTTCACCGGCCATTTGGATTTTCACTATACTGAATTATTTGACATCATCAGCAAACTTTGCTGCTTAGTTGAGCAGTTAAAGCCAAAAATTGCATTATTTGGAATAAAAATATGAAACGTGGCACACACCAAACACTTTTTTATATGGATCTTTATAAGCAATTCGGACACAGGTGGCGCTGTGGGTTAAACCACAGAGCCTAGGACTTGCCGATCAGAAGGTCGGCGGTTCGAATCCCCGCAACGGGGTGAGCTCCCGTTGCTCGGTCCCTGCTCCTGCCCACCTAGCAGTTCAAAAGCACGTCAAAGTGCAAGTAGATAAATAGGTACCACTCTGGCGGGAAGGTAAATGGCGTTTCTGTGCACTGCTCTGGTTCGCCAGAAGCGGCTTAGTCATGCTGGCCACATGACCCGGAAGCTGTACGCTGGCTCCCTCGGCCAATAAAGCGAGATGAGCGTCGCAACCCCAGAGTCGGTCACGACTGGACCTAATAGTCAGGGGTCCCTTTACCTTTACCTTATAAGCAATGCCCCCCGGAGGTGTATTTTAAGTTTTATGCCTCCTCTATAGTTTGAGGAGTATGGAATAACTGTCCCAGGCTGTAGAGACCACTGCTGTCTTCAGCAATGCTTCTTCAGCAGTCCTTGCATATGGCATTGAGTTCCATAGGACATTCCCAGGAAAACAAACATAGAATTGCAATCTTAAGTGGTGGTTAACTGCTGTTGATGGTACACTGAATGCTCAAGTACAAAGAAAAATGAGGTCTTCCAGACAATGATATAACAACATGTTCTTGAATTGCTCAAGAAGAGTGACCATAGTATTATCAAATTCAACATAAATGCAAATGGAAGGTTGTCCAGAAAATCTTATCACCGTTGTATTTTTTTTTAAGTTTCCTTAAAGAATAAAATTAGCTATAAGGCAGTTGCAAGGAAGAGGCAAGAGGTTAAATATCTTTAGGATGGTTAGAGCTTGATTAGAAACCAAAATAATATAATCATTGCTAGAATATTTTCCACAGATTCAGAAAGGTGGAAACAAGTACAGTCGTACCTCGGTTTAAGTGCTTAATTCGTTCTGGAGGTCCGTTCTTAACCTGAAACTGTTCTTAACCTGAAACACCACTTTAGCTAATGGGGCCTCCTGCTGCCGCCGCGCCACCAGAGCACGGTTTCTGTTCTCATCCTGAAGCAAAGTTCTTAACCCGAGGTACTATTTCTGGGTTAGCAGAGTCTGTAACTTGAAGCGTATGTAATCTGAAGCGTATGTAACCCGAGGTACCACTGTACAGGGAAATGGTTATTGAGAAAAGCAAACAGCAATCAAAGGCAAATAGATTTCCCTTTAAATGTAGAAGGCTTGACCAACTGAAGAAAACAAAAATAACCACAAACTAAGGCAGAAACTACCGTATTTTTTGCACCACAACACTCACTTTTTTCCTCCTAGAAAGTAAGGGGAAATGTCTGTGCGTGTTATGGAGGGAATGCCTACGGGTGGCATGCCTACGGATTTTCCTCCTCTAAAAACTACGTGCGTGTTATGGTCGGGTGCGTGTTATAGAGCGAAAAATACGGTAATTTAAGTTGGCAATAAGGCAGATGAACAAAGACTGAGAAACATACAGCTAAAAAGACACAACTAATATATATATATTTAAATTCATTACCAGCAGTCAACTAACCAGTTCGATTTTTGGATAACAGAAGTGTGAAGGGTTGCAAAAAGAGGAAAGGATAGTTGAAGGAAAGCTGAATTATTTCTTTGTACCTTCTTTGCCACATTGGGCAGATGTGCATGCCTAAACCACATTCATATTCTCCATCTCTCTGGTAGAATGTGCACACATTAAAAAGAGGCTATGAAAATGCTTTTTTAAAAAAAGTTTTTAAAAATACATTGAATTTTGCATAGCTCACTGTCGCCATCTAGTGTCCCATTTGTATATTGCGCTTCATAACACATTTAAAGCACTTTATTTGCAGCTGTATAGCTGAGTCCTCTCTCTCTCTCTCTCTCTCTCTCTCACACACACACACACACACACACACACACACACACACTAGCTAAAACTAGAACTAGAGGTGATGAAGTGAAGCTGTACGCCTAACTCACAAATTATCAAGTCACCCATTCTGGACAGAAACAACTAAGAGTTTTTAATACACTGATATATTGATTTGGTATACATCTCATACTTCAACTTTTTCCATTCCTCTGTCTCACAGGAGGGAAAGTATTTTTCTTCTAAAACATAGTGTGCTGCAAAACACAGGTTTCATGTAAAAACAGTGCTTTCCCCTTCAGAATAGGTTTAATCATGTGCAAATACAATTGATTTGAGGTTCAACTAAGTTTTCTTAAATTAGACACATCCCTATTATGAAATTGTTTTTAGTTAAGTCTCCTTTCTTTGTCAACACGCTGTTCTCAATATAGACTGTCCCAGCTTGATGCCTTTTGGATTATAGAGTGACAGGATATTTGGGAAATAATGTGCGGAATCTATCCCAATGAAGTCTCTAAATGTATGTTAAGCACCTAATACCTTCAAAAAGGATGAAATAACCATAGGCTGGCATGTGCTAACTGTGCCAGTCCAGTGAACATTATAGGGCAGACTTTAAACTTAATTTGCTTTGTATGCGAGCAACTTGATATGTCTTTAGATATAAAGGATTTTCTATTATTACTACTACGCATTCTTTGCTGTGAACTCATAGTGAGGTTACTTTTATTTGTGTTAAATGCTGACACAGCGCTGAAAGCTCGGTATTCATACAATTGTGATTTTTAATTCCCCCCCCCCTTTAAGCATCTCCTTGGGTGGCGCTGTGGGTTAGCCCACAGAGCCTAGGACTTGCCGATCGGAAGGTCGGCGGTTCGAATCCCCGCGACGGGGTGAGCTCCTGTTGCTCGGTCCCTGCTCCTGCCAACCTAGCAGTTCAAAAGTACGCCAAAAAGCGCAAGTAGATGAATAGGTACCACTCCGGCGGGAAGGTAAACGGCGTTTCTGTGCACTGCTCTGGTTCGCCAGAAGCGGCTTAGTCATGCTGGCCACATGACCCGAAGCTGTACGCAGGCTCCCTCGGCCAATACAGCGAGATTAGCACCACAACCCCAGAGTCGGTCACGACTGGATCTATTGGTCAGGGGTCCCTTTACCTTTACCTTTATTCAAGTTAAATAGCTTATCCACACTGTAGATTTAAACTAATTTTGAGAGTCACTCCCTCTTTGAACAGATCTACACTGGCTTCTATTCTGTTGGATAATGGATAGGCAGCTAAGGATTTCTAAAAATTCTTTGCTCTCAATCAGTTCAGATTCTCATGATTCTTTTGGAGGATGCCATGGCTGTTAAAAGTGTTATAAACGCATAGCTTCATAGTGTAGATCATGGGTAGGCAAACTAAGGCCCAGGGCCGAATCACTTAAATCCGGCCTGCGGACAGTCTGGGAATCAGCGTGTTTTTACATGAGTAGAATGTGTACTTTTATTTAAAATGCATCTCTGGGTTATTTGTGGGGCATAGGAATTCGTTCATTATTTCCCCCCCAAAATATAGTCTGCCCCCCCCACAAGGTCTGAGGGACAGTGGACCAGCCCCCTGCTGAAAGAGTTTGCTGACCCCTGGTGTAGATAGCAGGTGGCGAATGGCAGACGAGAAGCACAATAAATGAATCTATCTGCACTTGAGTTCTCTTTCTTAATAAGCCATCTGAAATGATCCACAGAGTCCCTTAGAATAATGGGAAGAAGGAAAGTGGTTTTGCTCTTGTGTATGTTGGAAGCATCTATGCCTGTTGGAATGCTGGCATGTTTTCATTCACAACATTTTAAAGGCTTTTAGAAAATATGAATGTAAAAAAGAAATGTTAGCATTGCCATATGATATTAAAATAATGTGATATTATTTTAAAAGTAGGTAGGAGTAGACTGGATAAAGAAGTCCATAAGCTAATATAAGAACCAATACCTGAAAGTTGAAAACTGAGCAAACCCACTTTGTAATTAGAAAATAAAAAGGTGAAGTAAGACTTCACTTCCAGTGGGCAGAAGTGGGGATTTTGTTTATACTTGCCATTTTTATGTCCAAAATGAATGTTTCTCTAAATGCATGTTGTGTTTAAATAAAAATGAATGGGATTAAGATTGTAATAAAATCTTAAAATTGATAACATAAGATTGGTGTTCTTATGTAGAATGATGTAGTCAGTCAAATTAAATTTCAGCTGTCCTACTCTTATGGATTCAGACCTCTTACATTTGAAGTTTTACTTAGTAAATCTGTAATTAATACTCTTTAAATCAGAAGTTGTTTTTCACTTGAATCCCAGGGTCTGTCAACCAGAGCCAGATGCAGGATTGTTGTGAGGAGCTAGATACAGAATGATGATTAAGGGAATGAAGCCAAAGTGACCTGGTCACTTGGTAGGTAAGGCATACTGAGTCAGGAAGATAAGTGGTTAACACAAGACCATTCATGGCAGATAACTCACTTTACTTGCTTTGAATAAACAACTTGCTGATCTACTGCAGATCATCCAGCAACCTACCAGAAAATCTTTTATCTACCGTCTGCCTGCCCCAGCTTTAGGTTGGTTACTACTATATTTGCACTTGACAGTTCATATGGCTTGCAGTAACATCTTTAAACCAGGCATACCTGACTTCCATGCCTTGTATTGAAGGGTTTTATGGCTTACTCTCTTGTTCCTGTTTAAGCTGGGTATCTGTTAACTGGAATGGTCTACTGTGTTTCTGTTGTCTGTCTTTTGTCTTAACTGTACACCTTGCAACATGTGCAATCTCTGTTCTGTGCAACATGTGTAATTTGTACATGGAGACCTTAGATATTGGAGAATTCTAGATATAAGGGTATTGGTTTCTCCCACTTTATGGTGGTTGTTCTCTATCTTAACTTAATCACCATCAGCAAATAATAATTGTAAAGAGGCCAATGGAGCTATTGGACACTAGCCTGAACACCAGATACTTACTCATTGCATTCCCTCTTCAGATTTACTTGTGGCTTATGCATTACTTGTGCTCACATGTTGCTTACCCACATTCCTACTCCAATGCAGTAAACAAACTAATACTACAGGGTGAGTCCTTTAAAAGATGCCCCGTGGATACAGAGTACACATGTTCCACTGGGCCTCTTGGTAAGGAAGGATTCACAATTTGAAAGTCTGTCAAGAATGTAGAGTGACACCTTCCCCAAGCCAATGGCCTCTGAATGTTTTGGATTGCAACTCCCATCACCCCCCAACCAGCATGGCTGTGGCTAATGGAAGTTGTGGCTGATGGAAGCCACCAGGCTGGGGAAGGTTGATGCAGAACATTTCACATAATTTTTTTAAAAAGCGAATAAGCATCAGTCTTCATCACAAAGAATTAGGGAAATGGTCCTTTGTCCACCCCCAATTGTGTTATAACAACTTCTTATAGAAGAAAGATAGGCTTGTATTATTCGCAATTGTTCCTTTTTGACTCATGGTTCTGTTTGAGATTTCTCTTTGCGCAATCTTTTCTGCACCCACTGTAGCTTCCTATTTTCGGAACACTAACGCTACTGCTATTTCACTACTTTTGCCCTTTTACTCTGATTCCTTTTGTTGTTGAAGTTTGGTGGGAGAAATACATGCTTCTTCCTCCCTCACTTTCATAATGACTAATAGAGGACTTTATGCTTCCGTGCCTGCTTCTCTCTGAGCTGTGCTATAAACCGATAAGGGAGGGGCAATATCTGAACCATTCCTGGCCTAGATGTGGTTTCATTGTTATTGTATCTAAGGTAGAAGCAGGAATCTTGTTCCTGCCACTCTGGTAATTGCTCACAGTCTGAATTGAAATTCATGGGCTTTTTTAAACAAGATGTTTGTGAAGGTTCCAAACAGCTTCCAAACATATCAAATTTTAGATTTGTGAAGACTGATTTCTCCCTTTTATCCAGTGAGAACAGGCATTTTAAAAATCAGTTTTATGCAACAGAGATAAGAAACAACCATGTACACGAAACAACTTCCTTGTTAAAAATATAGTATGTATCCACAGCAAATACTGTAATGGAGTGAATATATATGTGTACACTGCAAAAACAATATGCAGTGAACTGGAGCAATGGCCAAATGAAACAAGAATAAGATATTTTGAGGCTTGTGTTTTAGGAACGTACTCTGAAATGATCAAACACCATCTCCTCAGGCTGCAGCTGAGCATCCAAAAAGAGAGGCAAGAAAGTTGCTGTAGGTCATCTAGGAATTCTTGAAACATAGAAGTGAATGAAAAAAATCCAGTGCATTACCCTATGTGTAATAGACAGCCCCCTTGAGAGAATTAGCAGTTGAGAGGGGAGGTACTAGGTGAGATTGCAGTACCGATGAGTGTTCTTATATTCTCAGTCCAATGGGCTCTTTTATGTATCACAATACAGGAAACTCTCCGTTTGTGTGGGGGTTGTGTTCCTGGTCATTGTGTACATAAGCCCGTTCTGCTTCCGCCCTGTTCTGGGGCTGGGCTGAAAATGACGTGTGTGTTGGAGATTGCATGTGAGGAGCATGCAAAATATATACCACAAACAATAGAAGCATAATAATGCTGACACTGCACCAGGGACTATCCTGATGGGAAGTAGATTGCAAACTAACAACTGACTCTTCTAACTGAATATTGAGTACTTACTTGGTACATTGATTAAACTGTTGGATACAGGAGCTATATTTTCTCTCGTCCAAAAAGGAATGCAAGGTCAGACTTTAGTAACATCTAGTCTAACTACAGCCACCTTGTCACCTTTTTAACCCTTCTATGTGTGCTCTGCCTTGGGTCAAAGCACTAAAATACATTTCTTGGCATATTCTGTTTCTTCTAAAAAGACGCCATTTGGTAGCCCACCAGTTCACTATGGTACAGTAGTACCTCTTCGAACGTCCGCCTCGTCTAGCGTCCATTCCGGCAAATGTCCGCAGCAAACCCGGAAGTACCAGAATGGGTTACTTCCAGGTTTGCTGCTCACGCATGTACAGAAGCTCTAAACTGCGCTTCGTGTGTGTGCAGACGCGGCGCTTTACCCTGCGTCCTTTTCGGCTAGCGGCCGGGACTCCGGAACAAATCCGGGCTGCAAAACAAGGTACAACTGTACTGATTTGATATTTTGAAGAGAGGCACAGTGGATAAGGGTGGTGGTGGATTAAAATGGGCAGGATTTAATTAAGCTGTACACTTGTTTTATTTTTTTGTACCTGGCTATAAAACTTGCGCAGAGCAGCTTTTGTCTTACTGGAGCATGTTGATGTAATTATTTGCTCATTATAGAATTTTGCAATGGGGAGAGCTACAGCTTTGGGATTCAATTACCTGGGGACCTTACTCCCAGCAGGGTTCTGCCTAATGCAAAGGTGGGTGGAGATATCTGTGGCTTCACTCGATGAGTTTAAGTGGAAAAGTGATGACTTTGGCTTTCTCCAATTTAGGCATTCTGGTCTGTTGGGTAACTAATGTGCATTCTAATTATTTTTCCATATGCTTGTTTAACTGATTGCTCCAGATAGCTTTGAATCTGCAGTGATATAACTCACCCCATCCTTTCTGCATTGAACCACAGAAGGGGAATTAACACAAGACATATGCTAGTTCTCCACTATCTTAAAGAAAAATTCCAAAAGGGATCAATTTTACTCATGGTTCCTAAATCTCTCACAGCCAAGAAACATTTGTTTTATTTTTTTTCTGAATTAAAATGAGAAGTGCACTTCACTATTGCATTTGAAATGTTTTACGCTTAAGATTATGTAAAAGTAAGAATTGCCTCTTGTATACCTGTGTGTGCTGTTGTTCTTTGTATGCCTGATTGGAGGAAGACTAACATGCTGAAATACAAATAGACAGAATCTTCTGAGTGCTGGTAACTCTGGCCATTGGGAAGAGGTCCCAAAAGATCTCTCCAAACTGTGTGAATGGGTGGTAAAATGGCAAATGTAATTCAGTGTAAATGAGTGTTAAGTGATGCATGTAGGTGCAAAAAATTATTAATTTCACATATATGCTTATGGAGTCTGAAGTGGCAACGATTGACTAAGAGCAAGACCTTGGGGTTGTAGTGGATAGCTCAGTGAAGATGTCACCCCATCATAATGTCAATGCCATAATGCCATTATACACATTTATGGTGTGACTGCAACTGATCTCTTCATCTCAGAAAGGATATTGTAGACTTGAAAAAGGTTCAGAAAAGAGCAACTCAGGTGATGAAGGGGATAGAGAAACTCTTCCATTAGGAACGGTTACAGCTTTGGGGGCTTTTTACCTTAGAGAGAAGGCAAGTAAGAGGAGGCATGATAGAAGTATATAAAATTATGCATGGTATGTGTTCTCACAACACTAAAGTCCATGGATCTCCAATGACACCAAATGTAGGAAGCATCAGGGTAGACAATAGAAAGTACTTTTTCACTCTCATTTGAGACAGTGATAGCCTCCATCTAGGATGGCTTTAAAAGAGGATTAGACAAATTAGATTACCAGTGATTACTAGCTACAATTACTATACTATGCCCCCATGATGAGAGGCCATATGCATCTGAATACCAGTTGCTGGAAACTGCAGGAGGGAAGAGTACTGTTGTGCTCAGGACCTGATTGTCATCTTGTTGTCAGGACCTTTGGCATCTTGTTGGCCACTGTAAGAACAGGATGCTGGATTAGATGGGCCATTGGCCTAATCCAGCAGAGCTACTATTGTTGTTTATTTTGTTTCAATGCTACATTTAATCACAATACTTAATGTGTGTAGTGCTTTCAAGGGTTCAAAGTGCTTCACATGAATTATCTAGTTGTAATCCATACAAGAGCCTTCCAAGGTAAATCAGGATTATCTCCCATACTGCAGATGGTGGTATGGTGTGCACACTGAAGTTTAAGGCAATCTAATGATTTCATTGCAGAGGCAAAATGTGAGCTAGCTATATCCTGATTTTGCACCTCAGTCTTGTTGCTGTTATACTATTCTTATCTTTTCTATATGTTTTTATACAGTGGTACCTCGGGTTACAGACGCTTCCGATTACAGACTCTGAATTAACCCAGAAATAGTACCTCAGGTTAAGAACTTTGCTTCAGGATGAGAACAGAAATCGTGCTCCGGTGGCGTGGCAGCAGCAAGAGGCCCCATTAGCTAAAGTGGTACCTCAGGTTAAGATCAGTTTCAGGTTAAGAACAGACCTCCAGAACGAATTAAGTTCTTAACCCGAGGTACCACTGCATAGCAGTGTTTCTGTGCACCTGATAGACCTTGTAACTGTGGTATCAGTCAGAGTCCTTTTGCTCTTTGTGTGTTCAACTAATGTCTAGGTGTGAGAGCAGAGCAAGACTGAAGCTTTCTATGTAAGCCTTCAGTGTTTAGGCATTTAATCAGTAATGTATTTTTAAAAACCTTTTAATTGGGCAATTAAAGTACTTAAAAAACCCTGCAGATAGGTGCAATCTTAGAAGATGCATGCCTCCATTTACACAGAAGGGAGTATCTTTTTTCAGAGAGTGTCACCCATATTGTGATAGACACATCTAAAAACAAGGTGAGCTTTTATTATGTGTACATGGATTTTACTATATATGGATACTTTGCTTGGAGAGTGAGCTAGTTTATTAGTCTATAGGATTAAGAAGTTGCAAAATAAGCATACATTGCCCAACACAACATCTTATATTTAAGATGGCATTATTTAGTTTCTGCCCTACTTTCTGGGCATGAAGAGATGGTCTAAGATGCTACCTCCAAATATCTTGTTCTGCCAGGAAGGCCCAGTGTTGAATGCCTTTAATCTTTAAAGGTGACCGTCGGCTTTCTTGCTCCATAGCATCTCAGGCAGGTATGGAAAGACTGCTTCTTGCAGTGTTGTGAAATGGGAACTGCTTTTAAAATGACTCTCCCATGAAGAACTAAAATACTGGGAACAATGTTTATGTTGACTCCCTTTTTCCAGTTTTACCAAGGAATGGTTGTCTTGGGCTCACTGGCAATTTTACAATTTTAATTGTGTCACTTTAATATTTCACTCTGTTTGCTGTTTTTAATTCTAATCCATTCCATTGCAATTCAGATCACAGTGTTCTTGGACAAAGAGAAGCTCTCAGAAAAAATTCTTTTGAAAACTTATTAGCAGTCTAATTGGGACTTTCAGATCCTTTCTTCTGTTTTCAGCAGCAGTGTATGCTTCCAGCCCTCGAAATAACACTGAGCAGGTGCAGTGGTCTTGCAAAGCCCTTTCCACAGGTACTAATATCTGGAAGCAGACAATTTGTTGACATCGCAACAGAGAGCACTATTGAACAGACAGCAATTTATGCCTCTTGATAGTAAAAGAATTTTAAAAAGACAAAGGCTAATTTAGTAAGCCAGATCTACAGCACCTCTCACAGTGCGTAGAGTTAATCTTCATCACTGAGGCCTTGATTGACAATCTGGAGGATGCTAATGTGCAATTCTTCTGCTGAGCGGGGGAACAGAATGGAAATTGCAGTTTCTCGGATAATTGTGCTTTAGCTGTCATTTGTGACAATTTTCATGTTGTCTAGACAGCTTGCAGAGCAATTGGTTCTTGAGCCTATTGCTAGCCAGATGTAGATCTGGGCAGTCTGGCTGGGGAAAAACTTGGAATTCAAAGGGGGCACTCCTGGTGTGACATCAAACATAAAGGTAAAGGGACCCCTGACAGTTAAGTCCAGTTGCGAACAACTCTGGGGTTGCGCCGCTCAATTCACTTTACAGGCCGAGGGAGCCGGCATTTGTCCGCTACACAGACAGTTTTTCCGGGTCGTGTGGCCAGCATTACTAAGCTGCTTCTGGCGCAACGGAACACCGACACCAGAGCAGCGCATGGAAACACCATTTACCTTGCCGTTGGAGCGGTACCTATGAATCTACTTGCACTTTTTTGGGTGCTTTCAAACTGCTAGGTTGGCAGGAGCAGGGACTGAGCAACGGGAGCTCACCCCGTCGCGAGGATTCGAACCGCCAAGCTTCTGATCGGCAAGTCCTAGGCTCTGTGGTTTAACCCACAGCGCCACCCGCATCCCGTTTACTACTTTAAATTGTGTTAAATTTAAAATGGTAAGCAGTAAGTAATTTTATTCTGATTTTAATTGATTGTCCTTGGAGGATTAGGAAACATGCAGGGCATTGATGCCCTGTCCCCTGACACTAGAAAACTTATTTAGGTGTTCCTCTGGCTTCTGAGGTTTCAGTAGACATGTCTTGTATACTTTCTGGCATATCTTTATAGCATAACAGCTAGACACTCACTGGTTTGTTTTTGGGAATTCTCAGCAGAATTCTGCACCCAGTTCTACCAGTTGCGTGTCCCCCATCCCCATGCTCTGTGATTGAATACATCCCTGGCTATGTATCTCTCCTCCCTTTTGTGTTCCTTAATCTACATTTTACACTAGGCGGTATACCAGCTTTCATTTCTTATTGCAGAGGCATCAACTGGAAAGGAGTGAAGGGCCAAGCTCATCACTTGGAAGATATCCAGGGATCACACATAGCATAATTTTTCACTCTGCCACCAAAGAAAATACTGGTTTTGATGGGGGAGGTAGTTAGGTCCAGCAGCTCACTTATAATATGCTCCACATAATCCAGTCTGAATGCATCAAAATCCTTGCGCTGGTGCTCCTCCCATTTGCCTTCTCTCTACTTCAGGCCTGACATTCCTATGTACCACTACTTGCTATCCAAAATCTTCTTTCATGCCAAACAGCCCATCTCTGATGTGTCATTCCTGTCTTCAGTTTATTTGTCAGCTCGCGAAAAACATCGCTACGACCCTTTGCACACCCTTCCCACTTGATTACTACTGCTGGCAGGTTGCAAATTCAACACTCCTATACACCTGCATTATACAAATGGAATAGGCAATGTAGTAGTAGCTATTGGTAGATCAGCTTGTTTGTCCTGTGCTCTCTAGCCTTGAGGGTGTTTTGTTAACTTGTGTGGAATGAAGTAGAGGAGTTGTCTGCATTGGGGCACTGAAAAGGCTTGGTGCCCCCTCCCACCCTTTGTTTGATAGCCCTTGTGCCATGGGTAGTGTTGAGAATTCAAGCTTTATAGCAGGGTGGGAAACCTGTGGTCCTCCAGATGTTTATGCATTCCAACACCTATCGTTCCCAGCCAGCATGGCCAAGGATCAGGAATGCTGGGAGTTGTAGTCCAGCAACATTTGGAGGGCCACAGGTGCCCTCTTCCTGCTTTAGAGTACATTAAAACTGGTGTTGCTGCTTGCAGACTCCTGGAGCTGGACATATTCCAAAAGGAAATGTCTTTGTCATGCCCGGCAACACATGGGCCTTCTTAAAGCAAGGCTTGATTCTTTGAATGCTTTTGATGACTCTATTAGTGTTACAGGTCACAGAGTCTTTCAGTGTAGAAGCATCTGCATTATTGAAGCCATTTATCAGCTTTTAGGAGGTGCTCTTTAGTTTAGCTTGACCCACAACATTAGCTTTAGCCCTGAACAAATTTATTTTAACTAATAAAATGTTGGTGTTGGTTTTGGGCACAATAATAATAGTCCCTTGCAGCACTGTATATAGATGATCTGAATTCTGCAACTTAGTTTTCTCCCTGTTGAACCCTGGCATTCATGTGTCTGTTGTTCATAGCATGTCTTGGTGTCTCTTGATATTTTGTCAGGGCCCTTAACAGAAGTAAGGGCACAGAAGTTCTCTTCAAGCTGATTAAAGGAAACATTGGAAATGCATGAAGGCTTTTCTGTGTGAGTGTGAATGCAGGGGAGACAATGTTTTGTTTTGCTGGTGATACTGTCAAGTTTTCTGTGGCACCTCAACTCTATAGCCTTTACTATTAAAGAGGGGTGTGTGTGTGTGTGTGTGTGTGTGTGTGTGTGTTAAGCATTTTAGGCTACCAAGAGGAGAACATGGTGGAATTGCATGTTAGCTTTTCTGTCTCCATGGAGGGGAATCCCTTATGTATAGGGAAATATGTATAGGGAAATCTCTCAAGGAAAAGGATTTAGCCTGCTCTTCTCTGACAAGCTACTTCTGTATCTGGGGATTTTAGGATGTAGAGGAGAGACGAAGCATTCAAATAAGCACGCACCCTACCTCTGTGCATGGAAATGCTACTGTTCAGGAAAAGCTTTACTGCTTGATTCTACTGATTGTATAAATGGGCCCTCAGAGGCCAAGGGATAAGTAGGGGTTTTATTTTAGTATGTTTACATACATTTTTTATGATGATGTTTTATAAATGTTGCCCACTCTGAACCTCCAGGGATAAGCTGGGATATAAATCTAAATAAATGATAGGCTGTATCTTGAAGACTGTTGTGAAAATGAATCTTAAGCAGAATGTTTCTGTTGGAAACTCCGGGATCATTCAGTGTGCATTGTGGGGTGCTAGTTTAAAAAGTTATGCAGAGGCCCTAGGCTTGAGCTTTGTGAAGCACTCCAGAGATCATTTTGTGTTAGATGGGGAAAATGATTCAACATGACTGGTTGATAACCTGTGCTTTTGAATATTATTCAAAATGGGATTAGGTATCCAGCATTGATTAGCAACAGCATCCTTGAATTCCAGGTATTTTTAACTTCCTCAATTTCTGGATTATTCTTTCGTATCTCTACTTTTGATCCTTCACTGTATCTGATAGTACATGGTAGCTAGTCAGTTTTGGTCAGATATTTGATATGACCAGCTCTCCTTTCGTTTTAAAGAGATGTCTATATTGTGCTAAAAGCACAACAAAGGAACATTGGGACAGAAATAATTTGAGTTAAGGTGTCACAAAAGGGGGAAATGGAGGGGGGAAGATTTAACAGTTGCTGCCTTATGCTGAAATGGGAGATTGGGTGGTTGTTGTGAGGTGAGAATGATGGGGAGGGGTGGGTGCTTGTCATTAAGCAGTGCAAGCAAATGCATGTCTTCTCAGAAGTAAGCCCTACTGAATTCAATGGGGCTTACCAATGAAAGTAGAAGTAAGTTTAGTTGAAATAAGTGGTGCCTACTCATTCATAGAATTACAGTTGGTCCTCTGAGTGGGGAAGAAGATACAAGTTGACGCTAGTAAATAACTCTTAAATTGGTAGAAAACAGATTAAATTGTTAATCATATGCAAGTTTAATTAATATTTTTACTAAATCTACTACTTTTGTTAATTTTAAATTTGCTCTTAAACTCAATATATTCTCCAGAAATCTTTGTTTATTTGAAGCATGCTATCATTGAGTTAATTTTCATATAATTATATGCATCAAATTTAGATTTTGTTGTTGTTGTTGTTCAACAATTTCCCAGGTTATTTGTATTCACTATGACTCATCACTGTATTTTGGATTGTCCTGGACCTGAATACCACCATTTGGTATTCAAGTCCCAAACCAAAGTCCTGTTTGGATGCATTTTGCCTTGCCTTCTGTTGAAGTGATGATTTCATCAGTGTGTGGTGATTTAGACCCGTAACTTAGTAGCAGTTGCTAGGACATTACCATGTTCGCCTCTACAAAGCTCCATTTTATTTCAGATCATGATACAGTGGTACCTCTGGTTACGAATGCTTCAGGCTATGAACGCTTCAGGTTACGAGCTCTGCTAATCCGGAAGTAGCTGCTCCTGCTTGTGAACTTTGCCCCAGGCTGCAAACAGAAATCGCAGCAGGAGGCCCCATTAGCAAAAGCATGCCTCAGGATAAGAACAGTTTCAGCTTAAGAACGGACCTCTGGAACGAATTAAGTTTGTAACCAGAGGTACCACTGTATATTGGTATATTGTGCTGTGATGTTTAGCTGGTGATATATTGTGATATTAAAAACCAGATATTGCCCAGCCTTACTATGCACTTGTGTGCAGTAGAAAACCACATTTTGATATTTCTGTTAAGTTGAAGCATAAAATACAAACTTTTTAAACAGTACTATAGTTTTGGTGTGAAAACAAAACTGTTCTGTGGGAGTCTAGTTCACATTAATTTGCAAGTGAAGACACACAATGAGGAAGGGTAAAACTTGTTGTGAGCACATAGAAAGAAGTTTCAATTCAGCATTGTGGTTTTTGTAGCTCATAGAATATCATAAAGCTGATGTACAGTGGTACCTCGCAAGACGAATGCCTCGCAAGACAAAAAACTCGCTAGACGAAAGGTTTTTCCGTTTTCGATTTGCCTCGCAAGACAAAATTTCCCTATGGGCTTGCTTCGCAAGACGAAAACGTCTCACGGCTTTGTTTCCTTTGTCTAAAAACAAAGACATGTTTTGTTTATAAAGTTAATTTATTTTCCCTTCAATTTTTGAACTGCTCTTTACAGTATGTGTAACTTTAAAGAGCAGTTAATAAACTGTTGTTGTACCAAATTTGGCTTTGTTTCGACTTTTTTTGACCATAGGAACGCATTAATTGATTTTCAATGCATTCCTATGGGATTTCGTGCTTCGCAAGACGAAAAATTCGCTAGATGACAAAAATTGCGGAACGAATTAATTTCGTCTTGCGGGGCACCACTGTACTTAAATGACCACTGACTGACATTATGCTTTGGGTTGAAGCAGGTCTTGCTGAATTCAGTGTCACAAATTCACAGGGGTTTGAACATTAAATTTGGGAAACTCAGCAGTTGGCAAACACCTCTTCTTGAAACTTTCTAATTAATGTATTCCATTCTGTGGCATGGCCTATGAACAAGTGTCAACACATAAGATTTGTTTGTGGAATCTGCTTTTGCTTCGTCAGTAGTATTAGATGCCACAGGTCTTTAACTTTAAGCTTGACAATTAAGCTTGACAAATGCTTGATTTGCTTTTTTACAAACTACTGAAAGAAGTTTGTGAAAAAGCAAATCACAATTCCTATCAACCCGTAACCTATTGATGTTGCAGTCTTTTGCATATGTGATTTCCCTCTAGCAAGGTGCTGACTTGTGATCTCTCCTCAGTCAATTTAACAAGACAATGTGGGTTGTTCTTTAAAAATAAATATATTGTCCCCTAAGGAAAAACACATTCAGAGCTCACAAGAAATTTAAGTATGTGTTATGCAATAGATTTAGTTTGATTTTGTATAAATTCACCTGAGAGGAACTGAATTTTCAAAATAATATTTAGTGTTTCCTGGCAAAAATGGAATAGGGTTATAAATTGAAAGAAATTATCATTACTACCTATCTATAGCTATTTATTTATTTAGAATATTTCTCAATAGCTCTTCACCTGAAGATTCAAGGATAGCGTACAGAAGTGTGTTAATCATTTACAGTGGTGCCTCGCAAGACGAAAAGAATCCGTTCTGTGATTCTCTTCGCCTAGCAGTTTTTTCGTCTTGCAAAGCAAGCCCACTGACGGATTAGCGGATTAGCGCTATTAGCGGCTTTTATCGGCTTATCGGATCAGCTGATAAGCAGCTTAGCGGCTTAGAAAAAGGGGGGAAGGGGAAAAAAACCGCAGGAACTCGCAAGACATTTTCGTCTTGCGAAGCAAGCCCATAGGAGATTCGTTTTGCGAAGCACCTCCAAAACGGAAAACTCTTTCGTCTAGCGAGTTTTCCATCTTTCGAGGCATTCGTCTTGCGGGGCACCACTGTATATAGCACATGTAGACATTATTTAAAAACAAAATAAAGAGTGGGTTCAAAACAAAATTAAGGAATAGAAAAAGCAGTTCAGACTAAAATCCTATCTAAATTGAGTAAAAATTATGGCTTTATCATGCCACTGAAAATATTGTGTCTCCTTGGTATGGCATTCCAAACTTTTTGCCACTTTCACAGAAAAGGCCTCCTCATGGTATTGAAGTATACTGAAGTATTTTCAGTTGCGCCTAGCGTCATTGCAGTATAAATAATTTTGTCAGAGGTAATAGTCGTTTCTTTTCTCTGGAATGTGGAGTGTTTGTCCTTTGCCTCTGAAGGGAAACCGTTATTACTTGAAACCTTTTAGGCACAAAAATAGAAAACTGGAGCACTTTTGTAAATGAGTCATATTTTTTTCTTTCAGTGCCTTGTGAAGTTTGTCCCTTTTTTATTTTCTTTCATGTCCTATCCAATCTCAGTCTGAGCCTTAACCTGAAGCATTGTCTGCAAGTGTGATTGATGGAATTAAAACTGCTAAGGTTCTTCAGATGTCAGATTTCTTGCTTTTGTAGTAAATTCAAGAACTGATGAAATAATCCAGTGAACCTTCTCCTTGGCTCTTTGGACCTAAAGTCTGGTTGGATGCTGGGGCTGTTCTGTGAGCCTAGCTCGGTTTGCTTGCCTGGGCAAGAAATCCCTTTCCCCCTGCCAATTCTGTACATTTTACACATGTACAGTGGTGTTCATGTTCTTTGAAACCTGGACATCATCTAATGCTTCCTGTTTGTGGTATTGATTGTTAGAAGTCATGTTAATTGGGACTGGCCATCCTTTGGGGTAGAGATTACAGACCGTAGCCTCTTACAGTTCAAACAGAAACAGACTACCAAAGAAGGAGCCTTTGAGGATTGGTGCATGGTCCAGAACAGGCTTTGGTCTTCCAGATGTTGCTGAATTGCAGCTCCTATCATCCCTAACCATGGAGGGCCAAAGGTCCCTGATCCTTTATCTAGAAGGATAACTGAGATGTGAAATACAGTTCCAGACTAATTATATATTTGCAGTGGGCCATTACTTAGTTAGCATTCAAATTTTGCTTTATGCACCATGTCAGGGGCTGTGTAAGCACATAGTGCCTAGCTGAACCATGGCTTAGTGTGAACATGTGGACTACCATGGAAGAGATCGCATCTGCTTTGCTCCTCTTGGGTCCTTTTTAGTTTAGCGTAGCATGGCAACTAAGTCAAGGTTTGTTCTTGGCTACGGCTTGTGATTAAGGAAGAGAAAGTTTAACCAAAAGATGATGTTTGGACAACACATTGACTTTACTTCCTTTCTTAGTTAAAAGGACCAGGGAATTTGGTTTACTGCCTTGTGTGATCCTGGCCTGAAAGAGGCCAGGGTCATCTCTTTCAAATTACCAATATTACCTATCCTTAATATGCACAACTTGCAGACTTATCATATAGAATAAGAAAGGGGTGGGCAACCTAAGGCCCATGGGCCACAAGTGGCCCACGGGGGTCATTTAACTGGCCCATGAGTTGCCCCCGAACTGAGCCGCCCGCTTGGCGAGTCCCCGTGCGCTGCGCTAAACCAGTGCGGGGACTCGCTTCCACGGTGCTGAAAATCGCGTCTGCGCAGACGCAGATGCCAGAAATCACGAGCGCGGGCGTGGGATCCAGCCCACAGAGGGATCTCTGCTGGAGCGAACTGGCCCAAGCGAAGTAAACCTTGCCGACCCCTGGAATAAGAGAACAAGATTGAAGAAGATTGGAAAACGTTTATTGAATATACAGTGGTACCCCGCAAGACGGAAAACCCGCAAGACGAAAGGGTTTTCCGTTTTGGAGGCGCTTCGCAAAACGAATTTCCCTATGGGCTTGCATCGCAAGACGAAAGCCCATAGGGAAATGCTGGCGGTCGGGAGCAAAGACTTTCGCCCACAGCCGGCCTTCAGAAGAGGACCTCTTCTGAAGGCCGGCGGGGGGCAAAAGTCTTTGCTACCCCCCGCCTGCCTTCGCCCCCCGCCTGCCCCGGGCGATCTTAAAATGCTGGCGGGCGGGAGCGAAGCGTTCGCTGCCGACCCCCAGCATTTTAAAATCTCCAAGGGACAGCAGAGAAGTCTCTGTCCCGGGGAGATTTTAAAATGCTGGGGGTCGGGAGCGAAGCGCTGCCGACCCCCAGCATTTTAAAATCTCCCCGTGTCCCGGGAAGGTTTTAAAATGCTGGGGGTCGGGAGCGAAGCGTTAGCTGCCGACCCCCAGCATTTAAAAATCTCCCCCTGTCCCGGGGAGATTTTAAAATGCTGGGGGTCGGGAGCGAAGCGCTGCCGACCCCCAGCATTTAAAAATCTCCCTGTGTCCCGGGAAGGTTTTAAAATGCTGGGGGTCGGGAGCGAAGCGCTCCCGACCCCCAGCATTTTAAAACGCTGTTCCGAAGGGGGGGTGGGGACACCTGCCCCCGCCGCCCCACTTCGGAAAGCTGTTCCGAAGTGGGGGGGTGGGGACACCTGCCCCAGCCGCCCCACTTCGGAAAGCTGTTCCGAAGTGGGGAGGGGGGGCGGGGACACCTGCCCCCGCCGCCCCACTTCGGAAAGCTGTTCCGAAGTGGGGAGGGGGCGGGGACACCTGCCCCCGCCGCCCCACTTCGGAAAGCTGTTCCGAAGTGGGGAGGGGGGGCGGGGACACCTGCCCCCGCCGCCCCACTTCGGAAAGCTGTTCCGAAGTGGGGAGGGGGGTGGGGACACCAGCCCCAGCCGCCCCACTTCGGAAAGCTGTTCCGAAGTGGGGAGGGGGGGTGGGGACACCTGCCCCCGCCGCCCCACTTCGGAAAGCTGTTCCGAAGTGGGGAGGGGGGGCGGGGACACCTGCCCCCGCCGCCCCACTTCGGAAAGCTGTTCCGAAGTGGGGAGGGGGGCGGGGACACCTGCCCCAGCCGCCCCACTTCGGAAAGCTGTTCCGAAGTGGGGCGGGGGGCGGGAACACCTTCTGAAGGCGGGCAGGGGGCGAAAGTCTTTGTCCCCCCTGCCTGCCTTCCCAGGGGCTTTTAAATCGCCCCGGACAGCGGAGAAGTCCTCCGCTGTCCGGGGCGATTTTAAAATGCCGCCCGCCAGCATTTTAAGATCGCCCGGACAGCGGAGAAGTCCTCCGCTGTCCCAGGGTTTTTTAAAATGCTGGGGGTGGGAAGAAAAGCCCTTGTCCCCCCCCCCCCCAGCCTTCAGAAGAGGTCCGGGGGCAGACTGTCCCCGGACCTGGTCCGAAGGCGGTTTCCCTAGGAACGCATTAATTGATTTTCAATGCATTCCTATGGGAAACCGTGCATCGCAAGACGAAAAAACCGCAAGACGAAGAGACTTGCGGAACGAATTAATTTCGTCTTGCGAGGCACCACTGTATGGGAAATAATTGTGTACAGCTGAAAACGCTGGCAGCATTAAGATAAATTCAACAGTGTAAATAAGTTTTGATGGATACAGTAATGGAATACTAAATGGTATAGTTTTTGTAAAATATGCAGGGATTTATGATATGTAAAATGAACCATGGAAAGAGAAGAAGGGAAGTCAGTGATATCTTAAGGATGTAAAATAAGTATTTTAAATAGATAAACAGAAAAATTAATAAAAATTATATATACAAAATTATCTATCCTTATCCATGATAGCTGTGTGTGCAACTCACATGTAATTGAAATAATTGTATGTACATAGAATGTAGTTCTATGTGAAAGCTTTGTTCTCTAAAAGAACATGGTTGCTTTTTTCTGTTAACAGTCAGTTTCGCTGAATCATTAAACTCCAGAGACTCCTAGGTTATGTTGAGCTTGTTCATTTATGCAAATATTTGCATTTTTAATATGGCGATATGATATTAATCCAGATCCATGCTACACTATGGTCAGTTATTATGAAATCAAGAGTTCCTTATGTTTAATGGCTTATCTATCTTATCTGCCTGCCTGCCTGTCTATCTGGCTGTCTTTGCTCTCTATCTAAGGACACAGAAAGGAATGTATAATAAAATAAAACATAATAAACAAAGTACCATAAAGCAAATCTAAAGATGACTTTCCCAAGAAAGTTTCAATGAAAATCATATGGGAGGAGATGTTTACATACATACATCATTTTATTTGTATGCTGCCTTTTCATAGTTCAAACCATGCACAAGGCGGCTTGCAACATGAAAAAACACATGATTACAAACATAACAAAAGTAGTCATAAACAATAAACATAAAAACACACAATGAAATCGAACAATTTCCACATAAATCATAATAAGATCTAAAACAAAGATACAAACAATTAATATAAATAACAGCAACAACCTTCCCCTAAACAATACCCCAGCCCAAGAGTTTAATGTTTAATGTTTAATCTTAAACCTAATAAATTTAACCATTTTCCAGGTCTGACAAACCTGCTAAAGGAATGTAGCACTAAGTTAAAGTCATTAAGTGGTATACTTGTTTTCCTGATGAATTGTTTACATCAGCATAATGTTCTGCAAAAGAATGCATAAGCAGATTGCTGGTAATTTGGTTGCACAATAGATCCATCAGTCTCTAGAAGCACAACTGTGGTATTGGATCTCTCTGTTGTGCAACAATAAAGGTGAACTGTCTGCTAGCACAAGAGCACTTGCATTAGTGTATGTACAGGTAATGTTGGATGCAGCCCATAGACTTTACTTGATGTAGAACAATCCCTTTAACAGCAGCCTTGCATAATTTGTTTGTATGTCCATTATGGTATTTGGTAATTTTGGCTGGCTGGACAAAAAACAAAGTAATATTTTTTGTGATTGTTAGTGGAATACTAAATAGTTTTAAGTAATGTAAGTGGCTTACACAAAATTAACATGAATCATTGGGTGGGGTGGCAGTGGCAGCAACTATGTACACCCAACAATTCCATGTGCATTTCTTTTGCTGCCTGTTCCTGAGATGTGTATTCAGTGGAGGAACCATGGCAAATATTATTCCAACTGTGTGTGCACAGGGGAGAAAGTGTTAGATTGCAAGTGTGACTATATGTATTCCATTAATGTTTTTAATGGAACTTTAACATCTGAAACAGCCCTGTGAGGGAGTGGTATCTGGAAATTGAATATAATCTGATTTATTTCCATGCTCCCAGCCTATGTGCATTGTGTGGTAATCTGTGTTTGTTGACATTGTGCTGAAATAACCCATAGAGGATGGTACTTCATTGAATATTAGATCATAAAGGTCCTTTTTTTTTACTTGTAAGGCTCTTAATATCGTGAACAGTGAAAGAAACTGGGCCATGACTTCACTAGAAGATGAAATTAATTGAGTTCTACCATTGTTACATTGGCTATGAAGATGTGGTGGGTGGGTAAAAAAATACCAAATAATATATGGACTTTGACATTTTAATTTGAGAGAAGTCAAGAAGGTGGACACATGGGATGCTAGTAGTTTCAACTTTCCAGTTAAAGCTTTTTGTTTTCTTCCCTAGGAGGCTGCTGGAGTCTTCACTCATTTCATTATCCCGTTATGATGGGGCAGGATCTCGGGAACATCCAATCTATCCTGATCCAGCTAGGTAAGGACAGAATTGAACCCAGAGATAACTGTGTGGGCTCCTGTGAACCACAAAATAAGAGGAGTATGTGATGTTCTTTTCATTGTATTAAGGCTCTGACTCTTCCTTTTACACTACCACTCATTTAAAGAAAAAGACATACCTAGAGAGAAGAAGAGAATGCAAAGGAAAATTACTCTGTTTGTTGTCTCTCCCTTCAAGGCACACTTGTTCCATAAAGCCTTTAGCTTAAGCCATTTCCCCTTTTCCTGAAATGAGTCTGAAATGGAAACTAAGAATATATACTACTAGCATTTGTTCACATTGGTTTGTTGTTATCCTTGCCTGTCAGTTTCTTTGCTTTTCACTTCCATGTTGCAAAAAGAAGAAGAAAAAGTTTCATACTCTTTTCCAGGCCTAAAGCTGCTTCTTGTTCATAGTTACAGATGACATACCAACTATGTTGTTGCTATAAAAAACAATAGGGATTGTGTTTAAGGAACCATCTCCTGCAGTGGTCTGGACTGTGCAGAGCCTGTTTTGAATAGTGTTAGTGAAAGAGTAGAGGCATCTATAGAGCTAAATAGAGAATATGAACTCCTTATATAATGTGCAAGATAATTCTGTGATCAGAAGCACATAAGTCTTCTTAGATATCCTGCATTATTAATAGGATGGGAATGAATGATGTAGTAACAAGGAATAATGTTGATGATGACTTATTTGGATCCGAGTAAGACATGGGAATTCAGAGTGCAGAAAGGGGGGTTTGTAGAAAGCATCTTTTGAAAAAATTAAGAAATAATAAGGT